>NC_056660.1:67379000-68665500 GCF_018350195.1 Panthera tigris | reverse complement strand
TCTTCGCTACTGGAGCTGCCAAATGGGAGAGGGCAGTGTTCAAATCAAAGGGCACTTCTGTTGAGCCCCTACTGTGTCCAATGTTTTGGGCTAAGGGTGACAGTGGAGAAAATAATTCATCATCTTTGCTTCAAAAGGACACTGGTAGGGAGGAGATTCCAGGTTGGGTGAGATGGACCACACTTCTGGCAGCCCGAAGGGAATTTAATTTCCTGTTGACTGCTCGGAAGTTGTGTTCTCTGGAAGTCTACTTAAAACATTTGCTTTAAAGGGAATGATTTTAAACCTTGGCTGTATATTAGAATCCCAGCCACTGCGTCCAGAATCTCTGCGCCGAGGCCCCGGGATCGCTATGCAATTGTGATTGCCAGCTAAGATCTTTTAAAGGATTCTGATTCGTGGAGAAAAAAACTCCCTTAGAAAGTTTTAGCTGTGATAGTGATGAGTTCTCTACAAGAGGTCTGCAGACCTATCTTTGAAGAATTGATGCTCCTTAGAGGTGACAATTTGTTGTTCTTATGACACATTATTTCTTTAAAGATAGAACATCACGTACATTAATTTGGGACAGGTTTTTGTTTTTGTTTTTGCTTGTTTTGTATGTATGTATGTCAGCAGTGGTCATGTCTGGATTCTGGGAGGCTTTTTGCTCACCCAAGGTTATTAAGATTTGGGGAATTACTTATCCAGCTTATTTTATGACTATGTTACCAGTGAAATAAGATGAATTGCCTGGAGGCTTGCTTACGGTAAGTCCTGATCTCCAGTTACTTTATAACACTTGCTGTGGTATGTGTTTTATTGGCAATGACTCTGTAGATTACATACATTTGTTTAATAATTACTAAATAATAGAAATTACAACGTATGTGTACGGATTTGTCAAGATAGGGAGCTTGTTTTAATTTTTAAAATTATTTATTTTTTTAGAGAGATTAAGTATGAGAGCTATCAGAGGAGAGGGGCAGAGAGAGAGAGAGAGAGAGAGAGAGAGAGAGAGAATGTGTGTGTGTGTGTGTGTGTGTGTGTGTGTGTGTGTGTGTATTAGCCGAGAAGAGGCAAAGAGACAGGGGGAGAGAGAATCCCAAGCAGGCTCCGCACTGAGTGCAGAGCCGAGCTCTATCCCACCAACCGTGAGATCATGACCAGAGCGGAAAACAAGAGTTGGATGCTCAACCGACTGAGCTTCCCAGGTGCCCGAGAGAGTTTGATTTTTTGGTGAGGCAAAGCACAAACTTATTCAGACTACAAATAAAACAAGTCAGTGTTAGTCGTGACATCAACTGCTACAATATGAAATGTCAGCCCAGCTTTATTTTAATATTCTAAGTAAGAAGGAAGGAGATTTTTATGGGTAATGAAAAAAGAGATCCCCAAATGGGAGAAATTCCTGTAAACTTGGCATGGATATCAGCCATCCTGACAACGGAGACCAGTTCTTGTGTCCAGGAAACCTCCTCCTAAGTGGGGACTGCATTTTCAACAGCAGGCCTGCCAGTTTAGAGAGTTTGTAATGCTCAGCCTTCAGGGAATGTATTGCACTTAGAAACCTATTTCCCATGGAGAGAGTCCTATTTGTTTTATGAACATAATCTCCCCCTGAGAAAATAGCTCAGATATTGTATCATGGCAGTCCATAAGAATATAGGCTTATTTCCCAAGGAGATTAGATGGTAGAAGGTAAAGAACCTTGAACTTGAGTGGATGTGGGTCTTTAGTGTCTTACTAATGTGAACTTGAGTGAGCACTTAATGTCTTTAAGCCTCAATCTCTCACTATAAAATGGAATAATAATGGCTGTTAAAGTATGCTATTATTAATCAGAAAAGTTCTGACATTAAATTATAATTGGAAATGAAATGGAGGGGTAGAACGAAGTCTTGCTCACTCCCGATTAGCCGCCATTGCTTTGGGCGAGTCAACTGTGAACAGCCAGCTCCTGATGCCTTTCACTTCAGCTTATTAGACCTGACCCTATCTCTATTAAGTTCTGGAGGCATATTTGCTCAGAGCATTTATAACCCCTTGCGTAAAAGGGTGAGGTTGGGAAAATGGAAGGCTGGAAGTTTCTCTCAACTGAGACTTGAAATCTAGGGAATTTAGGATTCTTGATGTTTGTCAGAAGGTACTGCACAGCCTGGCCATGCCCTCTTTATAATAATACAGGAGGCCAGACTCCTTAACAAGAGAGCAGCAGAATCTTCCTTGGGTACTGCTCTTGATTTTATAGGTTTTGTGTTGATGGGAGTGGCTGGAGAAGTTAGGCTTATAAAACCCCTGCGAAAGCTTCTTTCAGCTGGGGTAGAATTTGGTCTTGTCTGTCATTTCTGGTTTATTGGGTTCTGAATGTAAATAAGATTCTCCCGAGTGAACAATCTGTAAATTTTTAAAAGTTGCCCCGGGACTCCAACATAAGTTCCGCTGTCCTGGTAGTGGTAAGCACAGGTGCTCTCTATAGCACAACTTATTTTGAGGAGCAGTTTAAATAATAGAAGTGAAAGTATTATAATCTATAACTACACAGATATAAGCAGATGGTATTATTTACAGGTGTTTGTATTAATAGATAACATGGTATGACATAACAAGTTGTCTTTGTTTCCTCATCTGTAAAAGGGGAATAATACTTCTTCATAGGGGTGTTGTAGAAAGTAGGATAATATTTGTAAATGCGCATAGCATGGTGTCTGCGGACACTGTAGCACTCAATAGTTATCAGCTATTATTGGTTAGATGGATTCTAGGGTTAAATAAGAAATAGGCCTCAGACAGGTGATTACTCTTAAAGCTACATGTGATATAGATGTATGCATCGTGTTTGTGTGTGTAATAAAGTGTATTTGTATATTTTCTATTAGTCTCCCTCCCAATTATGCAGAGTAAAATGGTATGTTGATGGATTAAGGATGGTTAACAAGCATTTGGCTGATAAATAAAATTTCTAATGCTTCCTAATATCGATGCTCTTTGTTGCTTAGGTAAGAGCCAGCAGAAAAGATGAGAACTGTTGAGGAAAGTTGTCTGCTGAAAAGAAAATGCTAAGCTGTTTCCACATCTTCAGCTGCCTTTTATCAAGATTTTTAAGCCCCTGTCTGAAGCAGTCTGTTACAGTCAGAGCATGCAGGCCAGGGGCAAGTGAAACCTTGTATTCCCAAAGGGCACTAAACACACAAGTCAGCAAACTGTGGAATTGAACACAGGCAGGGGAAATTTGGATTCGGTTAGTTTCTTTTGCCCTCTCTCTCTCATAGTTTTATATATGAAATTCACTGAATGTCAGCTGGTGGTTGGATACATTTGAAGGACGTGTAGAATTTGGAGGCTTAGGAGCACAGGCTCCAAGGGCCAGCCAGAATGAGACTTCAAATTATGACTTCACAACTTACATGCTGTGATCTTGCCCAAGTTATTTAACCTTTCTCAGCCCCAGTGTCCTCTTCTGTGAAATGGAAATAACAGTAGTACCTTCCACCATGCATCAAAATACCTGGCATAGTGCTGGCACAGAGTAAATGCTTAATAAAGTTAGCTGTACTTAATGATGCAGATCAAAACCTCCAAGATTTGTTAGTTTGGATTGCACATCTACTTGTTAGGTTATTACATTTTTATACTCCTATTATATAAGCAGTCATGTTATAGCAACGTATAATGTTAAGGAAAAAAAAAATTTACGGGGCGCTTGGGTGGCTCAGTCGGTTAAGCATCTGACTTTGGCTCAGGTCATGATCATCATAGAGCATTCTAAGGTCATTTTCACTTTTAAATGCTACAGTTCTCTGTCCGAGTGTAGCCACTAGCCATTGTGGCTATCAGTCACTTGAAATGTGGCTAGTTTGAAATTAGGTGTGCTTTAAGTGTAAGGTGCAAACTAAACTTCAGAGAGTTGGAAGAAAATGAAGAGTAACAATTTCATATTGGTCACATGTAGAAATGACAACATATTGGGTTAAATAAAATATGTTAATTATACTTATTAATAAATGATAATTATTAATTATATTAATTTTCCTGTTTTTACTTTTTAAAATATGGTTACTAGAAACCTTAAAATTACATATATGGGGGGGCGTCTGACTGGCTCAGTCGGTTATGTGTCTAACTCTTGATTTCAGCTCAGGTCACGATCTCAGGGTTCATGAGTTTGAGCCCTACTTGGGCTCTGTGCTGACAGCGTGGAGCCTGTTTGGGATTTTGTCTCTCCCTCTCTCTCCCCCTCCTCCACTTGCATGTGTGCTCTCTCTTTCTCTCAAATAAACATTTAAAAAATTTACAAATATGACTGGCATTTGTGGTTCACGTGATATTTCTATTGAACACTGCTTTGCTTGGGAGCAAAATAACCAACTAGTTACACACAAGTGTGCTACGTAGTTTGTTCATTTATATTTAGGAAATGACTTGTCACAAAGTGAGGATCAGTTACCTTATAGTGCTTTCCGTTGCTTCCAGTTTTCTGACTTGATTCTCAGGGACCTGGAGACATGGTGCAGTACAGTGTTTCTTGCTTAGGAATGTCCTTTCCCTGCTGGTTTGACATTGAACACATTCGTGAACCTTTAGAAGGTAAGGAAGACTCAAGATTTGATCCCCTAGAATAAATCCTTATAAGTTAAGTCAAGAACTGATGAAGAGCTGGAGGAAGGAAGAATATCTTTTATTTTTTTAATGTTGATTATTTTCATTTAAATGTGAATGGATTTTATTTATTTATTTATTTAATTTTTTTTTTTTTTAACGTTTTATTTATTTTTGAGACAGAGAGAGACAGAGCATGAACGGGGGAGGGGCAGAGAGAGAGGGAGACACAGAATTGGAAGCAGGCTCCAGGCTCTGAGCCATCAGCCCAGAGCCCGACGCGGGGCTCAAACTCACGGACCGCGAGATCGTGACCTGAGCTGAAGTCGGCCGCTTAACCGACTGAGCCACCCAGGCGCCCCTAAATGTGAATGGATTTTAAAAACCATCATTTGCTGCCTTTTAACACCTGAAATAAAAATATACTTAGCAGAAGAATTTAGTGTTAAGTGTATTTTTTTCCTTAGAACACAAATAGGTTGAAAATGAAAGGATGGAAAAAGATATGCCATCCAAAAGAGAGCCAAAATGGCTATACTGCTATCAGACAAAATAGATTTTAAAATAAAATTATCAAAGACGAAGAAGGATATTTTATTAGGATAAAAGGGTCAATCAATCAGGTAGACACAAAAATCATAAATGCATGTATCCATCAACAGAGCCCCAAAATACATGAAGCAAAACTTGACAGAATTGAAGGGAAAAGTTCAGCAAAATAGTTGAAGACTTCTATCTGCGCTCTTAATAATGAATAGAACCACTAGGCAGAAGACAAACAACAAATAGAAGATGTGGAGAACACTATACACCATCTAAACCTAACAGACATCCATAGGACACCACATCCAACAGCAGCAGAATACACATTTTTCTCAAGTGCACAGGGAACATTCTCCAGAAGAGATCACATGTTGGGCCATAGAACAAGTCTCAATAGGTTTAAAAAGACTCAAATCATATAAAATATCTTCTCTGTCCTCAGCAAAATGAAATTAGAAATCAAGAACAGAAGGAGATTTGAGAAATTCACAAATAAGTGGGAATTACCCGCATCCTTCTAAATAACAAATGGGTTGAAGAAGAAATCACAAGAAAAATTAGGAAACACTCTGAGATGAAAGAAAACAGAAACACAAGAGACCAAAACTTATGGGATGCAGTGAAAGCAGTGCTCTTGGGAAACTTTAGAGTTGTAAACATCTTTGGTAAAAAAGAAGAGAGCTCAAATCAATAGTCTCGCCTAGTTTCTTAGAAACTAGAGGAAGAGCAAACTAAACCCAAAGCAAGCAGAAGAGACAATAAAAACAAGAAAGGAAATAAGTGAAATTGAGAATTAAAAAATCAACAGAGGGGGGAAAAAGTTGTTTCTTTGAAAAGATCAACAAAATTGACAAATCTCTGGCTAGACCCAGAAAAAAAGAAGACTCAAATTACTAAAATTAAAAATAAAAGACAGACCGTCACTACCAAACTTTCAGGAATAAAAAGAATTAAAAGGAAAAACTGAACAATTGTATGCTGACAAATTAGATAACCTGGATTCAACAGAAAATCCTAGAAAGTCACAACTGCTGAACTGAATCCAAAAAGAAATAGAAAATCTGGATAGGCCTATATATAGCAATGAAAGGGATTGAATTAGTAATAAAAAAATTTCCCACAAAATTCTAAGAAAAGATATGGCCTTACTGGTGAATTCTACCAAACATTTAAAGAAGAATTAACACCTGTCCTTTCTAAACTCTTCCAAAAAATAGAAGCAGAGTGAACACTCACTCTATGAGGCCAGTTTTAACTTGATACCAAAACCAAAGATACCACAAGGAAAATGCCTACCAATATAAATATGGATGCAAAAATTATCAACAAAATCCTAGCAAACTGAATTCAGTAACATGTAAAAAGGATTATATATCATGACTAGGTGGGACTTTTCCTAGGAATGCAAAGTTGGTATAACATAAGAAAATCGATCAATGTGATGCACCAGATTAACGGAATAAAGTATAAAGACCACATAATTATCTCAATTGATGCAGAATAAGCCTTTGACAAAATCCAACACCCTTTCATGATAAAAACACTCAACAAACTGAACAAATTGATTGCCACTTAAGAAAAACCCACAGCTATATATCATACTTACTGGGGGAAAACTGAATGCCTTCTTCCTGAGATCAAGAACAAGACAAGAATGCCCATTCTCACCATTTCTATTCAATATTGTACTGGAGAGTCACAGATGGCATGAACTTGTATAGAGAAAATCCTGATGAATCCACAAAAATGTTGTTAGAAAAATAAATGCATTCCGTAAGGTTACAGGATATAAGGCCAATACACAAAAATCATGCACTTATACGCTAGCCATGAACAATCAAAAAATGAAATTAAGAAAATCTCATTTATGATGGCATCAAAAAATATAAAATAGAACAAATTTAACAAACATATAAGACTTCTACACCGAAAATTATAAAACATGGCTAAAGAAATTTAGAAAGATCTAAATAAATGGAAAGACATTTTACGTGCATGGATTGGAAGACTTAAAATTAAGATGGCTATACTCCCCAGATTGATCTACAGATTTAAGCAATACCTATTAACATTTAACCACTTTTTTCTTCAGAAAAAGCTGGTCCTAAAATGGATATGAATTGCAAGAGACTACCAATAGCCAAAATAATTTCAAACCCAGCAAAAATTGAAAGATTCACACCTTGATTTTAAAGCTTACTTTAAAGCTACACTGTGATGCTGGCCTAAGGATAGACCTTTATAAAGATCAGTGAAATTGGATGGGGAATTCAGAAATAAACCTTATATTTGTGGTCAGTTGATTTTTGACAAGGGTGCTATGATGGTTAATTTTATTTTTCAACGTGGCTTGGCTATGGTGCCCAGTTGTTTGGTCAAACACTAGTCTAGACGTTTCCATGAAGGCGTCTGTAGATGTGATTAACATGTATAGTCTGTTGACTCTAAGTAAAGTAGATTACCCTCCATACTGTGGGTAGGTCTCATCTAACCAATGGAAGGCCTTCATAGCAAAGACAGGTTTCCAGAGGAAGAAGCAATTCGGATCTGGCTTAAGACAGATGGCAACACAGAAACACATACTGGCTTCCTCTGCAAATTTCAGACTCCATACTGCAAAATCAACTCATGCCTAAATTTCCACTTGTTGCCCTGCCCTAAGGATTTCAGACATGCCAGCCCCCACAATCACATGAGCTAATTCCTTAAAATAGATCTCTTTTTGGGGATCCTACTGATTCTATTTCTTTGGAGAATCCTGACAAATATAGGTGCTAAGGCCATTCATGTGAAAGAATAATCTTTTCAACAAGTGTTGTGGTACAACTGGATATCCACATGCAAAAGAATGAAGCTGATCTGCTACCTCATACCATATGCAAACCTCAACATAGGGCGTAGACCTAAATGTAGGAGCAAAACTGTAAAATCCTTAGAAGAAAATGTAAGATAAGACTTCATGGCCTTTGATTAGACAATGGTTTCTTAGTTATGGCACTGAAATTACAAAAGACAAAAATAAGAGAAGTTAAATTGGACTTCATCAAAATTAAAAATTTTTGTGCTTCAAAGGAAACCATCAAGAATGTGAAAAGACACCCCATAGAATGGAAGAAAATATTTGCAGATCATACATCTGATAAGGGACTTGTATCCAGATTACATAAAGAACCATCGCACTCAATAACAACAACAACAAAAAAACCCACCCAATTAAAAAATAGGCAAAACAGACATTCAAATAGACCTTCCCCCACAGAAGATACATGAATGCAAATGACTAATAAGTACATTGAAAGATGTTCGATGTCATTAGTCATTAGGGAGATATAAATTAAACCCCAACCCCCCCCCCCAAAAAAAGGGGGGTATACTGCTAGTATGGCTACAATAAAAAAGACAATAGCAAGTGTTGATGAGGGTGTGGAAAAACTGGGCCCCTCATATGGGAACCCTCCTGCATTGCTGATGGAAATTTAAAATGGTGCGGTCAATTTGACAGTTTGGAAGTTCTTCAGAAGTAACACATAAAGTTACTATATGAGTCAGCATTTGTGCTCGAGAGAAATGGAAACATATGTCTACACAAAAACTTGTACATGAATGTTCATAGCAGCATTATTCATAATAGCCAAAATGTGGAAACAATCCAAAATATCCATAAACTGATGAATAGATAGACAAAATGTGGTATATCACCTTTGGCAATAAAAAGAAACAATACTGGTACATATTGCAACATGGATGAACCTTAAAAATATGATGCTAAGTGAGAGAAGCCAGACACAAAAAGTCACGTATTTTTTGGTTCCATTTATGTGAAATGTCCAGGAGCAGCAAATCCATAGACACAGAAAGTAGATTCGTAGTTGTCAGGGGCCTGGAGGGGAGGGGAAGGAAGGTGGAATGACTGCTAATGGGTATGGAGTTCCTTTTTGGCGGGGTGAAATGTTCTGGAATGTGATAGCAGTGACGGATGACTAACTCTGTGAATATACTAAAGAATTGTACATTTAAAAAGTGTGAGCTTTATGGTATGTGAATTATATCTCAATAAAGGTGTGATTTTAAAAAATGCTTTTCCTTAGCTATCTGAAGGAAATTGATCCGGACCTCAATTACTATTTTTTTCTATTTTCACACTATTTTTAACTCAATTCAGAGTACATAGATGATAGCATTCATAACCTTGAAACCTTCTGAGCATTCCTAAACCATTATTTTGGAGGAAAAGGACTGGGGAGATACAGATATGATTCAGTCTATATATTTTCCTCTCCATATATTTGCTATTTATAGTAATTATCTCATAGTTTGGATACTATGACACGCAAATTTTACCTCATGCATTATGATGACGTTCATAGTGGAATATCAATTGTGATATCAATGTACAGCTCAAATTTGCATCTACTTGCAACAGATTTTTAGCTGTAATTAATGAGGTAGAAACAAAAAGGACCTCGTAATACAGTTCATACTCTTCAATTCCACCCATGCTATGTGTTTATCACTTTATGCCTCACTTTACTATATTAGCATTTGTTTTTAACATTTACTTATTCACTTATTTAGCAAATATTTATTGGGCATCTTCTCTGCAGTGGGCACTGATTGTGAGATTCAGAGGTGAGTAGGACTGGGTTCCTACCTGCATGGAGGTTATCTTTTGGGAGAAGTCAGACAATCAACAAATCAACTGCGTAGATTAGAACATTCTATAGTGACCAGTGAAAGGAAGATAATGGGATCAAGGTGTGGAGTTGGGTGCTACTTCGGTGAAACAGTCTTTTGAGGGAGATATCTGAGCTGAGACTTGAAATTTGAGCCAAGGTGAAGAAAGTAATGGGAGAAATTCCTATTTCCACCAGAGGAAACAGCAAGTGCAAAAGCCCCCAGGCGAAACTGGTCTGGTGTATTCCAGTGAGGAAAGAAGGGTACAGCCAGAGAAGGGTAAGCCTTGAAGGGAGGGCTGAGAAGCAAGTTGCCGGGGGGGGGGGGGGGGGGGGGCACATCACCTGGGGCATTGTATAACTTATTCTAAGCAAAACGGGTTAAGTAAAGGGTATGACCGTTTTTCACAGATCATTGAACATTTAAACAGTTATAAAAGGTCATTTTGCTGCAATATAGGAAATAGTAGGAGGGAGTGAGGAAGCTGGGGAAGCATGAGGAGGTCACGATAGTACTCCAAGCAGGAGAATAATGTGGCCTGGAGTATGGCGATCAACGGTGTCCAAAGTGGTCTGGTTTAGATGTTTTTCTTTTGGAAATGGAGCAGGACGTAGGGTGCAGAGGCAGATCCAAGTTAAAAACAACTGAAACTTGACACAATCTGAGGGCCCTCTGTAAGACAAATTAAAAAATTGAACATAAAGTGAGGTTTCTTGGAGGGGCTCTGTGCGAGTGAATGGGCTGTAAGCTCAAGCTTCATGAGCTCCATGGTGAATCCTCCTCTGGTCAATTGGAGTAAATTGGAGACGTCGAGAATGCTTAGGATTTGGGTCTGAGCAATGGTAATGCCACTAAAAGGAGGATGGGTTTGGGAGAAGGTGTGGCAAGAAGAAATCAAGAGGGGAATTTCAGTCATAGTCAGTTTGAGATGCCTAGTAGACATCCAAGTGGTGATGTCCAGTAAGCAGTTGGACAGGGGAGCCTGGAGCTCAGAAAGAGCAGGGCTGGAAATACCAACTGAGTCATCACATTCATGGCATTCAAGACTGCTGAAGTGGATAACGTCGCCTGGAGAAGAGAGAAGATGGTCAAGGACTCGGCCGTGAGACATCCCAGCACTTGGGGGCCAGGCGGAGGAGGTTTATAATTCATATAATATAAAGATAATCCTAAGAGGGAACTGATGGTACTACCTACACTGAGCATTATTAGTCACCTTAAGTTCAAATTCCCTGTTGATCTCCGCTGGGCAAGGGGTTAACACCTAGGCATCCACTCATGAATGTAAAGCTAGTTGGAAGAAAAAGTGGGCACAGATGTTAAAGAAAAACTCAATCCCATAGCATTTTATTTGAAAGGGTTACTTTTTATTTGTATTTTTTTTTTCTACTCAGGAGTAGTAGTATTTATTTGGTGCTAAGGAAATACTACTTTCTCTAAATTTGCTTCAACTACTCAGCTGTCTTACAACCTAATCTACCTCTTTGCCTCTCACTTAGAAACTAGCTGTACTAATGTGGAATGAAAATAATTACTTAAAGACATTAGTTCAAACTAATACTCAGATGTCAGATGCTGTCTTCCACCTCAATAGACGCACGTATCTAGTTAACTTTCTTTATGCAGAGAGATAATAGTTACTGCCCTTTTAAAGAATGTAGAAAGGGAGTGGGGAAAAGCAGGAATGTGTTTTAAGTTCTCACTGCCATGTAAAATAAGAGTGATATTGGAACTGTGTTTTAAAACGGCTTGTTTGCCTGGATTCAGCTGTAAGCCATGTATTTTAAAACATAACTTCATATAGAAAATCTTGATACAGCACAGCTTAAAACAGGAATATTGCTTGGTAGAAGTCAAGGGAAAGAGACAGAAAGTGAAAGTGGTCCTGTTTTCAAAAGGGTAGTCAGGGGAGACCTTTCAGGAGACGTAATACTGTAACATCTGAGACTGGATTGCTTCATGGAAATTAATTTTCCAAAAGAGCAAAGTTATTTCAAAGATTCATATTAAAAATGCTCAACCGGGGCACCTGGGTGGCTCAGTCGGTTGAGCGTCCGACTTCAGCTCAAGTCATGATCTCACAGCTCGTGAGTTTGAGCCCCGCGTCGGGCTCTGGTGCTGACAGCTCGGAGCCTGGAGCCTGGAGCCTGCTTTGGATTCTGTGTCTCCCTCTCTCTCTGCCCCTAACCCACTTGCGTTCTGTCTCTGTCTCTCTCAAAAATAAATAAACATTAAAAAAAAAAGTTACAAAAATGCTCAACCATTCTTTATATCAGATTTTTTATTCACAATCACTGACAAAACTTGGCTCTCTTTCCATGTCTGAGTGCTAACCTTCTGTACATTATTTCATTCAATCGTTGGGTTTAAGCAATGAGGCTTCAACCGTTTTTGTTTTTTTTTTCCAAGAAAAAATGCATTGGGGTCAGGGGATCCTGGTTCCAATGGGAGCTCCACCACTAGCCAGCTATGATCCTGAACTGGGCCCTCAAGGCTTCTCTAGCCTCCACTTCCTCATCTGTAAATTGGGAGTGTTGGACTTGATCCCTAGGGCATCTTCTCAGCCCCAGCATTTGAGGGTCATTAAGTCAGTTATCATACGGCGCTGAAATAGGGTGATGACTGCAGAAGCCACTTAGGTTTGCTCCTCCTGAAATGAAATTGCTCTGGGTCTCTGAGATTTGAGGTCTTACGTCACTGCCTGCTTTTCTCAAAGTTTTTTTTTTTTTTTTTTCATTTTTCCTTTCAGGCATCTGCCACTTAATGTATCTGGCAACATAAAATGATGGCCGTCTCTGCTGGTCAGCTCCTCTTATCTGGTTTGCTGTGTGCTTTGGAAATCAGATAACCACATGCATTAAAAAGGATATGAAATAGACACAGAGAAGAGAGTAGAGCATATTTCCTGTAGAGTACCCTGCATGAGCCTTAGGACAATTATTATTTGGCTGCCCAGGTATTTTTAATTTGGTGGTTCATAACTCTGTTCCAATGGTTTAGCTCTACTCAGATGCTAACACAATGCTGTCTCCCCCTACTAGAGTTATGGATGTTCTAACATATATACACATAAACAAGTGACAGAACGATAGAGCAAAACTGGTTAGAAAGGTCTATTTTTATTTTTTTTTTTTTTTTTATTTTTGGGACAGAGAGAGACAGAGCATGAACAGGGGAGGGGCAGAGAGAGAGGGAGACACAGAATCAGAAACAGGCTCCAGGCTCCGAGCCATCAGCCCAGAGCCTGACGCGGGGCTCGAACTCACGGACCGCGAGATCGTGACCTGGCTGAAGTCGGACGCTTAACCGACTGCGCCACCCAGGCGCCCCTAGAAAGGTCTAAATTAAACCTTATGTAATAAGGGCATTGCCAGTGACAAGTCCCCTGCATCTAGTCATTTCCTTTGTTAATTTTGGCTTTTTTATACCTATTTAGGGGATTAAGTTCTAGGAGAAACAGTTAAGTAATGTAATCCATTAGGTTAGTAGTCTTTTTACTACACAGTGGTTGATTTAGTTTTCCCACAATGAAAATAAATTATGTTTTCCCTCACTTACTTGACTAGTGATCTCTGCAAATTAAGATAAAATGTGGTAAGCCCCTGAGAGGACACCACCATAATATGTAGGGGCCTAAGGTGGGACCTCGAAAGATTTTAAACAGAACTTATTTTGAGACACTTGAGAAATTAAGAGTGAGCCCTTAGGCGCGCCTGGGTGGCTCAGTTGGTTGGGCGTCCAACTTCGGCTCAGGTCATGATCTCACAGTCCATGGGTTCGAACCTGCATCGGGCTGTGTGCTGACAGCTTGGAGCCTGGAGCCTGCTTCGGATTCTGTGTCTCCCTCTCTCTGACCCTCCCCCGTTCAGGCTCCATCTTTCTCTGTCTCAAAAATAAATAGACATTAGAAAAAAAAAAAAGAGCCCTTAAAAGTCAGACTTTTAAGACTTCTTCTATAGGAAAGTAGGATAGAAAATCCTGGTGGATTGGAGTTTGGTTAGTTGGTGAACAAAAGGCGAAATGATCATGGATATCGCAATTGTAGGAAAAAGGGGGACTTTTTAGCTTTAAAGGAAATAACGCAAATAGCAGTGGCCAGAGACAGAACAAGATCTATCTGATAATTATAGTCTTACTTGGGTGCTGCAAAGATCCTGATCAGGGAAAACAGCTGTGCCCATACGTGGGTCCTGGCAAAGTTTCTCCCTGGAACCACCTAAATGAAATAAAAACTCATTTTTTTTTTTCTTGTTTCAGGATGCCTATACACAGGACAATGGTCTACATTCTTTTGGTCACCTCTGCTCAAGGGGTGCTTTCTTAAGTACATGGAAGCAGTCACCAGCTAGTTTAAGACACAGTGTCAAGGAACAATGACCAGTCGTGGTATTCTCATTCTTTCATTCTTGGTTTCTGTCTAGTAAGTTCTCTCTCCTTTCCCTTCCCCATAGATACTACTGTGGGGACTCCAGAAGTTACGAGGGCTAAAAGCTCCTCCTGGATCTCACACAGAAAGACTTTCCCTCTAGAATCACCCAAATTGGTCCCTCGGTATGGATTAAGTTCTTAAAGTTTTTCATCTAAATTTGAGGTTTAGGGATTACTTACAGTAGTCAAAGCTGTTCTCGGCACTGTGGTTGCTCCAGTCGTGGGATGTTAATCCCACAGTTCCGGCCTCATGGCTCAGAGAGGTCACCATGGAGACATCTGACTGCAATTGTGACCCGCAGCAGGTAAGCAGTGTCATTGCAGCTGGCCTGTTTCAATTTGCCCACCATGCCAGCTTTAGAGGCCATGTAGGCATTTAGATATTATAGGCTAACTCGACTATTCCCAAAGCCATAGAAGGAAAGGGAGCTCCGACCTTTGAGAACTCAAAACTCATGCTGTTGAGGGCTACTCAGATTGGGTATACATGTGTCATCAACTTAAGCCTTGAAACTGTGTGATTAGTTTCCTTACCTATGGATTTCGCTTCTATTCTAGTAATTAATACCGAAAAGAGAAACTGATCTCTACAATAGACAAGGATAAATTTCTAGGAAACAAAAGAAATTCCTTATTAAATATGTTTTTTGGCATTTTTGGTTTGTACTTTAAGTTCTGACATGATATATTAACTTACCAAGTTTGGCCTAGATTGTCCTGGTTCTCTGTGACCTAGTTTTGCTACATCTAATATTCCATTATTAATTTTCATGGATAATTAATTAAAACTAAACTTTTTCATTTTTAAAATTGTTTCATAATACATGCTCAAACCCTTTAGGATGGGTCATAGTTTTATTGGTGAAATGTGAGGTCTACGCACTTTCAAGGTCTCTGTAAATCCTGAACGTTCCTCAGCTCCACTCCTTGCTTCATTGTTTTCATTTCCACCAATCATGTTGTTTGTTCTGATATTTTGGCTCGTGGGCAGGGGTGATGGCAGTGAGATATCTTCATGACTTTTTATTCAAGGGTCCTACCAAGAGTCCCACACCTGAACCTTTGCAGCTTAAGAGTCAGTGATTGAATGATAATAAAGTGATTATAAGGTGTATGAAGAACACGTTAAAAGAATGAATTCCAGCGGCGCCTGGGTGGCTCGGTCGGTTGAGCATCCAACTCTTCGATTTTGGCTCAGGTCATCGTCCCAGGGTCCGTTCATTTTATGGAAGGTGCTGGCTGACCTAGCGTGCCCTGGCTGGCCTTTGGGCATTATGAACCTACACCAAAGCCTGGATTCAGGGGAATATCTATTGGTTTGTTCATTAGCAGACACAACAAGAGGAAGAAAGTTGAGTAGGAAGCATCACGGTGGAGAAAGGAAGGCTAGAGAGTCAGGTGTGGAGAGGACTGTGGGGGATGTTGTGCCTTATGGCTCCGTTCGCCTTTTATTCCGCTCAAGATCCAGCCAGAGATGAGCTGTGAAAGTCTTGGGTAATCAGAAAGCTCGGTGACTTGTTTTTCCTCTCCTTTTTAAAATGTAAACTTCCTAGTGATCACTTAGATATGTTGTCCTTGTTCAGTTAACAAATTCTGATCCTCTGAACTGTTCACGTGGCCTTCACAACATTATTTGGGATGGATGATGTTAGTGAGCGATAATAGAAATGGCCTTGTGTCTTAAAAAAAGAGAAACTCCCATCCTCAGTTCTTAAGTATTCAATGAACTCATACTGTGCTCAAGTGATCAACTGTGGTGCCTTCAGCTGCCCCAGAACTGGTCATAATTTTTTACTCTTAACTCTCAAATCTTACGTCAACCCAACTCACAAGTGGGTACATACTTATTTCCTTCCTACCATCGTGAGACTTATTTTGGGGACTGTTGAGCCCACAGACTTAAAAAAAAAAACCTTAAAAATATTTTTGAAATGTTCATATTTAAATGAAGCAACATGGTAAATTATTATAGAGATGAAGGGAAAGGTCCGGAAGCAAAGTGCTGGCTTTTTCCACCCGTGGCTGTACCCTTCAGGAACACGTTCACACTGAGACCCTGCTGAATTGCCTATCTTGAGATGCACGGTTTCATGTAACGTCATTTTTTACTGAAACAGCTCAGCTCTATTCTCAGCTGGGGTGGAAGACGGATCATCTCATAATGTAATTCAGATAAAAACTGGGTTTGTTTTTTCAGGCAATAATTTCAAAGTGTCACAGAAAATGAAGCACATTTGCCCACTGGCCCGTTTCTGTGTCAGTTTTTGCACCGATGTAGAGTCTGCTTTGCAGAACTCGTCACTCCAAGGGCCCTCCTGAAATGCATCTCCATGAGGCTGCACTCAGATTTCATCTCTGCAGGAAGTGGGGACCCTTTGTAGCATTTTATCTTCAGCTTCCATTCTGTAAAAATCCAACTTAAGATATGAAAATTCTTTCAAACCATAGATTCATAGAACTAGAAAGAATTAGAATAAATCAAATTCATTTGGATGCAGGTGCCAGGGTGGCTGAATTGGTTGAGCGTTTGACCCTTGATTTCAGCTCAGGTCACGATCTCAGGGTTGTGGGATGGAGCCCCACATGGGGCTCTGTGCTGAGCGTGGAGCCTGCGTGGGATTCTCCGCCCCTCTCCCCTGCTTGTGCTCTCTCTCTCTATAATTAAAAAAAAATTGAAAAAATCAAATTCATTTGATTAGGACTCATATAATTTATATAATGGAGGCTTAGGTCTGAAGCAATCCAGAGATTAAGAATATACACCTAAACTTTCAAAAAGAAATTTTTCACGGGCAAAGGATCTGAACAGACATTTCTCTAAAGAAGATATATAAGTATTAGCTAATACTCACTTAGCACATGGAAGGATGTTAGTCGCCATTAGTCATCAAAGAAATGCAAAGCAAAACCACAATGAGATACCACTTCGCTCACTAAAATGACTATCATAAAAAAAGTCATAATAGCAACATTGGTAAGGATATGGAGAAATTGGAGCCCTCGTTCACTGCTGGTAGGAATACAAAACGGTGTGGCCGATTTGGAAAACAGTCTGTTTTCCTCGAAAAGCTAAGTAAAGAGTTGCTATTTGACCCAGCAATAGCAATACCTACTTAAAGGTATATACCCTAGGAAAATAAAAGCATATGTCCCCATAAGAACTTGCCCATGAATATTCATAGCAGCATTATTCATAAAAGCCCAAAAAGGTGGAAACAACTCAAGTGTCTAACAACCGATGAATGGATGAACAGAATGTGGTATACCCATACAATGGAGTATTATTTGGCAATACAAAGAAATAAAGTACTGATACATGCCACAATAAGAATGAACTTTGAAAACGTTTTGCTATGGAAAGAAGACAGAGAAGACCATATATTATATGATTCTATTTACATGTAATATTCAGATTAGGGCAATTCACAGAGACAAAGTAGATTAGTGGTTACCTAAGGCTGGGGGAAGATGGGGGTACGGGGAATGATGGCTAAAGTGTATGGGGATTTTTGAATTGATTAAATGTTCTAAAATGGGTTCTGTTTATGGTTGCACATATGGTTGTATATTCATTTAGTATATGAATACACTAAAACCGTTGAAATGCGTACTTTATTTTTTTTAAACAAATGATTTCTTAAAAAAAAATTCTTTTTGAGAGAGGGAGAAGAGAAGACAAGTGGGGGAGGGGCAGAGAGAGAGAGAGAGAGAGAGGGAAAGAGAGAATCCATCCACACCCAGCATGGAGCTCCATGCAGGGCTTGATCCCACGATTCTGAGATCATGCTCTGAGCTGAAATCAAGAGTTGGACGCTTAACTGACTGAGCCACTCAGGTGCCCCACAAATTGTGCACGTTAGGTGGGTGAATTGTAGATCATGTAAATTATAGGTCTAGATTTCCTATCTCAGTTTTTGATTATCCTGACTGCCAGAAATTCTTTTTTACATTCAGCCTCATTGTTTTTGCTCACCGTAATCAAAACTGATTCCTTCTTGTTTTGGCTTTGGTAATGAAAAAGAGAAGTAAAAAAAAAAAAAAAAAAAAAAGTCAAAAAACAACTTCCTTATCTCGAATCATAATTCTAATACTCAAAGGTCATTATTGTCTGTTTGGAGGAAACAACTTCAGTGTCTTCAGCCTTTTCTTGTGGAATCCATTTTTATCTTGTTGGTCTTGCTGCTTCACCTCTGGGCGTCAGTGTCTTCATCTATAAAACGAGAATGTTGGACTAGATCTCAAAGGTCCCTTACAGTTCTGAAGTTGTGTGAATGTCTATATCCTTTGAGAAAGCATGGGCATATAAGATAAAGATATTTTCCTGAGCCATTGTAAGCATAATTAATAAGCTATGAAAAGAATCTGGAAATGCATTGAAGTAGCTGTGATTTGAAATAAGTGAACCTAGTGTGAAGTGGACACAGCAAAAGACTAAGAGGACACTTGGTTTCTTTTTTTAAATTTTTTTTAACGTTTATTTATTATTGAGAGACAGAGCGTGAGCAGGGGAGGGGCAGAGAGAGAGGGAGACACAGAATCCGAAGCAGGCTCCAGGCTGTGAGCTGTCAGCACAGAGCCCGATGCGGGGCTCAAATTCACGAACTGCGAGATCACGACCTGAACCGAAGTCGGACACTTAACTGACTGAGTCACCCAGGCACCCCATAGGACACTTGATTTCTGCTTTTATGACTCATGGTGAGAGTTTGGAGAAGTCACATGACCTTTCATGTGCATTTTCTTTCAAAAAATTTTTTAACTTTTAATGTTTATTTATTTTTGAGAGAGAGAGACAGAACATGAGCAGGAGAGGGGCAAAGAGAGGGAGACACAGAATCCAAAGCAGGCTCCAGGCTCTGAGCTGTCAGCACAGAGCCCAACGCGGGGCTCGAACCCACGAACCACAAGATCATGACCTGAGCCAAAGTCGACTGAGACACCCAGGCACCCTTACATTTTCTTTTACATAGAGGGGGCATCATAAAACCTGCACACCTCACTCTAAGAAATGTTTCCATTGAATGATTAAATGAGTGGATATTGTCAGGCAAAAATTTTAACAATGGTTTATATTTTGTTCAAAACAAAAATGCTGTCATTGACAGATTTCTTTCCTTCAAAAAAACTATGTCATCTAATTTTTTTTGACCCATTTCACTTTGGTCTTATCATCTCCTCTTAAACTTAATGAATATGGCATAGTAAAATTTAAGGCAAACATGAAAATGAAAGCTTAATGAAGTCATGATGTGAATAAAGCTAAGAATATAAAAAATTAACAAAATATTCTCCTTTCAAATTTGGCCTCGTCAAAGCCTATGTGAATTATAAAAAGTGTTAAGGACATTTCTAGTTGACCCTTCCCCCATATCTCTATAGATCTCATCTTTAAGCTGTCTTATCTTTTTGGTCAGATCACAGACACCAGAAGTCGAGGGACCATGTCTGATTTCTTCTTTGTAACACCTCACTGACTGTAACAATACATGTACCTGGTATTTACTCAGCAAGCACTGATGTTATTTGTTGCCTGCCTATTAAACTGCTAACTATAAATACAAAAATGAAAGTTTTCTAGTCCAGATAGATTACTATTATTTTTTTTGTGGGCCTAATGATTTCTGAGGACCTTGAAAGCTAATTAAAAGCATCTTAGGGGGGCGCCTGGGTGGCGCAGTCGGTTAAGAGTCCGACTTCAGCCAGGTCACGATCTCACGGTCCGTGAGTTCGAGCCCCGCGTCAGGCTCTGGGCTGATGGCTCGGAGCCTGGAGCCTGTTTCCGATTCTGTGTCTCCCTCTCTCTCTGTCCCTCCCCCATTCATGCTCTGTTTCTCTCTGTCCCAAAAATAAAATAAAAAAAAAAAACGTTGAAAAAAAAAATTTGAAAAAAAAAAAAAAAAGCATCTTAGGCAACAAGTAGGATAGTCATGAGGCCAAGTACATAACGACAAGACTTAGAAAGCTGAACAACAGACATGAGAGTTTATACACCTACATGAAGCCTGATCTTCAAAGCTGCTTCAAAGCAGACTGTATGCTTTTTCCAGCGGTGGTACCATTGCTCAAACCTGTATGGAAATTTCCGTGTTAGGAATTTTGTTCAGTGAGATTGCCATGTTTGGGAGAATCAACCTCATCACTTACACTCACACAATGTGGTTAATTGTGGTTCTTTTTCTTTCTTGTAAACTTCTGAGTCATCGGCCAATGGGATGCTTTGTACAGGTGACGTTGGCATTCTGCCAATTACTGTATAACTGGAGTTATAAGAGGAAGGAAGACGGACAACCATAGAGCTGAGCTTGACATTGTTCCGGATGCCTTCATTGTACCCTTAAAAGAGCCGTTGGAGATGGGTGGCACTTTGCTTAAGATTTGGGGTGCATTCAGGAACATACGCACATGTCCTGGGCTCTGGACAAGTCCAGATGGGCTGTGCAAATTCTGAAGCTGCTGACAGATGTCCCTGCTGCTAGGGGTCACCTGGCACATTGTTCACTGTTGCTGGGAGGCCCTCTTGGGGACACAGCAAAACCACGGCAGCTTCTTAGCATAGCAACAAGAACCGCTCACGAATGACAGTGGTGGTTGCTAGCTTTGGCTGAGGTCCCAGCTCACTTACAGTGCAGGGACTAAAGGTGTTCATCTGGATAGGGCCAGGAGCTGGGGACCCACCCTCTCCCCTTCTGAACCCTCGCTGGTTTTCTCGTGCCCCCCTAGGTGATCTCATGTGAGCTCTTGTTTAAGGATAAACTTCATGGATGGCCTCTTCAGAGCTTTGCCTTCTGACTTAAAAAAAAGGGGGGGGGGCGAAGGAAAAAGAAAAAATAAAAAGAAAAAATAGGCTGTAGTTGTTTTAAACTATTATTTTAAAACAATTGCTACACGTTATGTCAACTGGAAAAAATTTAATGTAGAAATATAGAGATCATGTACTCATTAAAACAGATTACAAAACATGGGTACAGTATAAGGCCATTTTCAGATCTGCAAGACCACTCTGAGGGGCTCTGGATGCTGGAAATGTAAAAATTGTAGTTATTCTTACATGTCTATTTTTTTCAATGCACAGATATTCTTTCTATAAGAATAAAAGATCATTTTAAAAATGATTCCATAGGTATTTTTTTATCGTGATAAACACATAAAATTTACAGTTCTCATCATTTTTAAGTATCTAGTTCTGTGGCACCAAGCACATTCACACTGTTGTGTAACCATCATCGCAGTCCATCTCCAGAACTATTTTCATCTTTCCCAACTGAAAATCTGTACCCGTGAAACAGTAACTCCTCATTTGCCCCTCTCTCCAGCTCCTGGCAACCACCACTCTATTTCTTGTCTCTATATACCTCATCTAAACGGAATCATAGAGTATTTGTTCTTTTTTTTTTTATGTTTATTTCTTTTTGAGAGAGAGAAAGAGACAAAGAGCAAGTGGGGAAGGGGCAGAGAGAGGGGGAGACACAGAAACCGAAGCAGGCTCCAGGCTCCATCCGAGCTGTCAGCACAGAGCCCGATGCGGGGCTCGAACTCACAGACCGCGAGATCATGACCTGAGCATACGTTGGACGCTTGACTGGCTGAGCCACCCAGGTGCCCCATAGTATTTGTCCTTTTGTAACTAGTGTATTTCACTGAGCATAACGTCTTCAAGGTTTACCCATGTGGTAGCACGTGTCAGAATGCCCTTTTTTTTTTTTTATGGCTGAATTATATTGCAGGGTGTGTATATGCCGTGTTTTATTTATCTACTCATCCATCAGTGGACACTTGGGTTGCTTCCACCTTTGGGCTATTGTGAACAACACTGCTATGAACATAGGTGTAACTAATATGGATTCAATAATCAATTTAAGAGACCAAAAGCTGTATTTTTCTCAATAATTCTATTATTGATTATCTTTCTACCTATGGTAATGGATGCGTTTGACTGAAAAGGTTAGCGTCATCCATGCTGAGTCGGGGAAAGGAAAATAGGAAAAAGAGAAAAGAAAAGCCACAGACAAAATGTTAGTATTCAGAATTTGTAAACATTCCTACCAGTGTGTAAGGAAAAGATACACAGTAGAAAAGAGGCAAAAACTTGAGCAGACACTTCACAACAGAGAAAATCCCAGCAGCCAATAAATGAAATAAGGCCCAACTGAAGAGTGTCAGGGAGATTCGAGTTATAGCTGCAATGAGACACAGTCATGCACCCACCAGAATGGCTAAAATCTGTCTTTTAGACTCAGAAAGAGCAATAAGAAATCATCCCATGGCTGATGGAATGAAGAGTGGTACCCACTCTTTGGAAGATAGTTTACCGTTCTCTCGTCAAGTCAAAAATAAACATACCCCAGGACCCAGCCATTGCTTTTCTGCGTATATTCTCTAGAAAAATGCATTCATATGTGCACCAGGGTATAAGAATGTTATGACAGCATTGCTCCTAAGAGCCCCAAACTAGAAACAACCCCAGAAGCCAACTGTAATAAAATGGACAAATAAATTGTGGCCTATCTGTTTGATGGAATACAGGGCTTACGGCCACCAATGTTATGGATGAGACCCACAAACATGATGTTAGGTAAAGAAAGCCAAATTGAGAAGACTCCATGTGATGGCTTCCATTTGCGTAAAGCTTAAATTAGGCAAAAAAAAAAATACACTATGTTTTTAGGGAAGCATGTAGAGATGGTGAATATATAATAACACAAAGCCAAAATTCCCATTAGCAATGTGTGGGAATCCAGTGTCTCTGCATCCTTGCTGGCATTTGGTATTGCCAATATTTTTATTTTTTTGTATTTATTTACTTACTTGTTTATTCATTTTAAGGTTTATTTTTTAAATTTATTTTGAGAGAGAGAGAAAGTGGGGGTGGGGGAGGAGCAGAGAGAGAGAGAATCCCAAGCAGGCTCCGCACTCAGCACGGAGCCCGACGTGGGGCTCAATCTCACGACGGCGAGACGACGACCTGAGCCGAAATCAAGAGTCAGTTGCTTAACCAACTAAGCCACCCAGGCGCCGTTGCTGTTATTTTTAAATTTGAGCTGTTTTGATAGAGTGTGCAGTGATAGATCGTCACGGTCCTAGTCTGCATCCTCTTAGTGGTTGGTGATGTTGAATATCACTGGAGCAGGGCAATGTTTGTTCTTCTGACTTGGGTAGTGGTTACTTTAGAATCACACGTATCCTGGACACATAGCTCTGTGCTTGCTTTGCATCTCATAATGCAATCATTAAGATAAGAAGAGAGGAAGAGCATTGAATTTAGTGTTTTGAGATATTAGTCCCCTACATCCATTGTGAAATTAATAACCATGAGTAAGGCATTGAAATAGCCCGGCTAAGTGGCAGATAGAGTAGGGGGCCAAGTGGCCTGAGCATGAAGCCTCTGCTATTTGCACTTGGCCGCGGCACCTCTGGGTGAAATAGGTTTACAAGCTTCCAAAAAACAAAAACAACAACAAACCTCTTTCCAAAGGAGACTGACTTGGAGTAGTTCAAACACAGAAAAAAAAAAACCATCTATTATGACAGGCGTGGCATAAGAGTTTCCTGTGCCTCAAAGGGAAGCGTTCATATCAGAGTAATTTGACTAAAAATGAGAAACCCAACAGCTCATTTCCAGGAAGCTGGGAAGGGCTTTGAAGAGGGGACCATATAAGAATCTTTTAAAAGGCTCTTTCTGGGGACACCTGCATGGCTCAGTTGGTTGAGTGTCCGACTCTTGGTTTCAGCTCAGGTCATGATCTCAAGGTTGACGAGTTAGAGCCCCACATCAAGCCCCAGATCAGGCTCCCTATCAGTGCAGAGCCTGCTTGGGCTTCTCTCTCTCCCTCTGTTCCTCCGTTTGCCTGCGCATGCATGCATGCTCTCTCTCTCAAAATAAATAAGTAAACTTAAAAGAAAAAGCCTCTTCCGGGTGCAACAGAGAGGAGGGATGGGGTGAGAAGGTGTTCCTTGTCATTATAAGCACTTTGCTACTATGTCTTACTTTGATTAGAAAAGAAAAAACTAGGAAAGAAAAAAACGGTCCGACATAGTATCTTGTACTTGTTTCCTGTGGCTGCCATCACGATGGGACCGCAGACTGGGTGGCTTAAACAGAACACATGTATCGTCCCATAGTTCTGGAGGCTAGAAATCCAAGAGCTAGGAATTAAATTCCTCTATTTTATTTTATTTTTTTAATTTTTTTTTTACATTTTATTTATTTTTGAGAAACAGAGTGAGACAAAGCGTGAGCGGGGGAGGGGCAGAGAGAGAAGGAAACAGAATCTGAAGCAGGCTCCAGGCTCTGAGCAAGCAGTCAGCACAGAGCCTGATGCGGGTCTTGAACCCACAAACTGTGAGATCATGACCTGAGCTGAAGTCGGACGCTCAACCGGCGCCCCTAAATTCCTCTATTTTAGAAAGATGTTGAAGCAAAAGAAAAGTTTTTGGAGTTGGTTTCTTAGTTATCAAGAAATTCAGGCATTCAGGGACTTTAGTTCTTCATCCCAGTTTCTTGGAATTTGCAGAGTGTGCAGCAAATGGTCATTCTTGCTCCCGTGCATTATAACATTTTCCCCTCATCCTCTTCAGCTACCAACTATCTTTGACGTAGATACTATTTATTGTAACAAAACAGCACTGTTACAAGCACTTTACAGTGCTTTGTTAACCCTTTGAACTCAAATAAAGCAAAAACCCAAATGAAGTAGGAGCCAATATTCCCATTTTGCAGATGAAGAAACAAAGGCATAGAGAATATTCCTGCAAAAAAAGGCCTCGTTACAGAGCTCATTACCTGCAAAGGTGGTCTCTTTCCAGAGCCTGCGTTCCTAGGCCCTAAGCTGTAGCATTTCTTGGGAAATTGATATGACAACAGTTATAAGAAGGTTTCATCTACATGTCAGCAAGGTACTTTCTGCGGTTCCTTGGCATATGGCATGAATTGTTTTTCCAGCTTTATCGAGATATAATTGGAATGTAACGTGGTAGAAGTTGAAGGCGTGCAGCGTGGTGATTCCATATACATATATATTGTGAAGTGATTACCACAGTAAGGTTAGTTAACACATCCATCAGGTCACATAGTTAACATTTTATTTCTTGTGGTAAAGACATTTAAGATCTGCTCTTGGCAACCTTCAAGTATACAATACGGTATTGTTAACTGCAGTCACCATGCTGTACATTACATCCCTGCAACTTATTCATCTTGTAACTGGAAGTTCATGCCCACTGACCAACATCTCCCCATTCCCTCTGTCCCCCAGCCCCTGGTACCCACCAGTGTACTTTCTGCTTCCGTGAATTCAACTCTTTAAAAATTCCACACGTAAGTGAGATCACACAGTATTTGTCTTTCTTATATGAGTGTTACTTATCCTTTCTCCACCTTCTAATATCCCTGTACTCCCTTTGACTTATTAGTTTGTGAGACAGACACATTTGGGAACCAGAGAGTTAAAAATTACAGTGTTTGTAGGGGCACCCGGGTGGCTTGGTCAGTTGAGCCCTGCAATGGGGCTGTCAGTGCAAAGCCTGCTTCAGAGCCTCTCTCCCCTTCTCTCTCTGCCTCCCCCCCACTCGTTTTCTCTTTCTCTCTCTCTCTATTGCAAAAATAAATGAATATAAAAAAAATTACAATGTGGGGTGCCTGAGGCTTAGTCGGTTAAGTGTCCGACTTCAGCTCAGGTCATGATCTCACAGTTCATGGGTTCAAGCCCTGCATTGGGCTCTGTGCTGATGGCTCAGAGCTTGGAGCCTGCTTTAGATTCTGTGTGTCCCTCTCTCTCTGACCCTCCCATGCTCTAACTCTGGGTCTCTCTCTCTCAAAAATAAATAAACATACACAAAATTACAATGTTTATCTAGAAATTGCCTAGACCATTGACGTTGGACAGTTGTTGGATTTTTCTGTTGCTAGATTGATAAGTGGCCCAACAGATAAAATTTTCTTGAAGAGAATACACAATTTTCAACAATGCTGCAATATTTCTCTGAATCTGAGGCTAGGCCAGCTCTGGAGACATGCAATAACGTGGGTGCAGAGTCGTTAATATGATTTGTTTCAATCTCTGAATTCTGATGTAGTCTTGAATTTTAAAAAAGTTTGCTGCCTCCAATCTTATCTTTGGAAAGCCAGATTTTGGTAGTGTTAAGTCAAGATTTATTTATTTATTTACTTGCTTATTTTAAGTTTATTTCTTTATTTTTAGAGAGAGAGAGAGAGAGAGAGAGAGAACTGGGGAGGGGCAGAGAGAGAGAAGAGGGAGAGAATCCCAAGCAGGCTTTGCACTGCAGCACAGAGCCCAACGTGGGGCTCTAACTCATGAACCGTGAGATCACGACCTGAACTGAAATCAAGAGTCAGATGCTTAAGCAACTGAGCCACCCACACACCCCAAGTCAAGATTTATTGAAAGCTAAATGGAGAATGCCTTCTGCTGATGGAGACTGTAAGGTCTGGGACTTGATGTTCCCTACATACAGGCCACAGGAGATGAGCCTGTTGCTGTTTCGGAAGTGCTGGCAATAGAGACAGATTGCTGGGGCTGAGATAGAACACTTTATTATTCCTGGCAGAACAAGCAGCATGAGTATCCACACATTTGCCTTGGTCCTCCTTGCCCCTAAGTCCTGGGGTCAATGTGGTATGGCCCAGATGAATGTGATCCATGCAGTGGGTTTCAGATGCAGCTGAGAAACACAGAGCTTGGGGAACCCGCCTCTTTTCAAGCAAGCAGCAACCAAGCCTGCTTCTTGTCTCCAGGGAGATCTTACATCTCTCAAGGTTACCAGCTAAACAGACAATCCTGCCCCAGAGAAAGATTAGACAGTGATGAGAAAACTTCTGGTAAAGGCTGGATGTGTGCAAAGCTAGTGTTAGCAGAGACTGGAAAAGCTGTGAGGAAACTCCTCTGGGAATCTGTGTAAATGGCAAAGGGCATTAGGTAGTGGTACCAAAATTTGCAAAACTGTTGTCTGTAATAATTTGGAAGATGGGAAATGCTTCTAATAAGCTTTTGGATTTGGCTAAAGAAATCACCAGGCAGAATGTGGAAAGTGTCAGTCTGTTGGATCTGGATGCATATGATAAGGTATAAGAAGAGACAGATGAGGTCAAAATGCAACTATTGCATTTGCAAGCAAAATTCAGAGAAAATACAAAGGGTCCAAGATTTGCTGGGCTGGAAAATAAAATCGCTTATTTCCCCCAGTGTCCACAGACAATAAAAGATTCTCAAAATGAAACGAGGCCTGGGGCCAAGGTCCAGATTATGCTCAAGATCACTGAAAAGTTGAAGGCAGTGCCAGCTAGACTCTCTCAGGAGACCAAAGAACATTGTCCCACTATT
Organism: Panthera tigris; assembly: GCF_018350195.1. Taxonomy (NCBI): domain Eukaryota; kingdom Metazoa; phylum Chordata; class Mammalia; order Carnivora; family Felidae; genus Panthera; species Panthera tigris. The sequence goes on along the minus strand of NC_056660.1, from coordinate 68,637,940 downwards.
GCCTGACTTATGACCCAAAATAGAAAGAGACTTGTCTCAAAAAGAATCAGAAATGTGACTTTGGCCCCATTGAGTAGACCTGTATCAGAGTCATAGGAAATCCACACAATTTTAAAGGGAATGTTACTGGCAGAAGAATTGCCAGTTTAGATTAAAAGGGACAGAGACTGTCAAAATGGGCTCCCAACTCTCTATAGGTAGAAGGCAGACTGAGAAAGCTACTCAGCTGCAAAATGGGCCATTTCTGATGGAAAAGAGAAGTTGTTTCAGACGGTGAAGCCACTATCCCAGGGCACAGAGCTAAGAGTCTCCAAGACAAATGGACTGGATGCTTCTATACCCAAAGAGCGGCAATGGCTCCAATCAAGAAACATTCCCTACTTCTGGTGCCTGTACTTCAGAATTGCCATGGAACAGTGACTTCTACACCTCTCCCAGTTTCCCTCTTGATTAGGACTGCCTTCTGCATATTTGGGGGGAGGGGCATAAAGTTTGCAGTTTTATTTATGTAGTCACCCAGATTGAGAGAAACTGCACTTGAGGATATACCCAGGGGCCTCACTGGACCGGATGCTGATGATGCGATCTTATACTTTGAGGATGATGCCATAATTGGATGAGACACATGGGGATCCTGGGGTGGGGTGAGTATATTTTGCATGGGAGAGGAAAATAAATATTGCATTCAGGTAGAAGATGTTAGTAACTTGAAAAAAAAAGGGCATAATATTTTACTGGCCTTTCCATCAAGAAGTGGACTTTATTGTTCTGCTCTTGAAGGTGGGTTGGCCTTCTCACTAGCTTTGACTTGTGGAAGGCAGCAGAAGTGATGCTGTACGTCGTCCTAGCCTTGGACCTGGGAGATATTACAGCTTCAGCTCTTGTCTTTTTGAAATGCTGCTCTATATGAAAAGCCCAAGTTTGCTGCTGAAGATTTGAGGCTCAGCTGAGACCTAAGTGAGGACATTTTATCCTATCTGACCCGAGGAGAGCTGTTGAATAACTGTAGCCACATGGCCCTAGCAGAAAACCTGATTGGTTTAGCCATTGAAATTACTGGCCTACAGAATCATGAATAACAGCAACATTGTTGTTTTAAGCCATTGCTTTTTGGTGTGTGGCTCCTTACGGCCCCAGAAGTAATTGATATATAAGCTCTTGATGCAAATTCACCATAGGCATAAAGTCCTTCCAGAAGAGCCCCCCAAGAACAACTACTTTGGCAAACTGAAGTCATGTCTACTAAAAGCTGGGCACAGAGAGTTCATTATTCAGCAGCTCTGTCCCCAGGTATACACAACAGAAATGTGTATGCATAGTCACTAAAAGACCTGTAAAATAATGTGTTTCAGCAGCTTCTTTGTACTACTCCCAAACTGGTAACATCCAAGTTTACATCAATGGTAGAATGGATAAATCAGTCGTGATATGTTCACACAACAGAAGCTATAGAAAAGAAAATGAAAAAAAACTATTTCTTTACACAACTACATGGATAAATCTCAACCACTATTCTAAGTAAAAAAGCCCAGCCCAAACAAAAGCACATTGATTAGCAGTGTAGGATATTGGAGACCTCTGTGGTGAAGAAGATAGGACAGGCTGGAAAGTGGCCCATGTAAGGCTTCTTGGGGGCGGGGGGGTGGGGGGGGGAGTAGTCATGCTCTGTTTCTTGATATGGGAGGGGATTATCAAGGTGTGTTCATTTTGCAAAAACTAGTTGAGCTGTGAACTTATCATTTATACACTTATCTGTATGCATGACATAATTCAATAAAAGCATTTTCTTATTTTAAAGAAAGGATCTTGTAGATACAAAGAACAAACCATAAGTGACTCTTAAATACAAAGAATCAACTGAGGGTTGCTGGAGGGAAGTTGGGTGAGGGGATGGGCTAGATGGGTGATGGGTATTAAGGAGGGCACTTGGTGGGATGAGCACTGGGTATTATATGGAAGTGTTGAATCACTAAATTCTATTACTGAAACCATTATTACACTATATATTAACTAACTTGGATTTAAATAAAAATAAAAAATAAAATTAATTTAAAAAATAAAGGGAAAAAACAAAAACAAAAAAAGAATTTTTTTAGAATTATGTTTTTAATTTTTAAGTGAGACATCGAAACATTTTTTAATGTTTATTTAGTTTTGAGAGAGAGAGAGAGAGAGAGAGTGAGCAGGGGAGGGACAGAGAGAGGGAGATGTAGAATCCAAAGCAGGCTCCAGGCTCTGAGCTGTCAGCACAGAGCCTGATGTGGGGCTCAAACTTGTGATATGTGAGATCATGATCATGACCTGAGCCAAAGTCCGTCGCCCAACAGACTGAGCCACCCAGGCACCCCATTAATTTTTAAATATATGGGGTCTTATTAAATTAAATTATCTTTTTGTTTTCTATTTCCAATTAATTAGATTGTATTTAATAAATATAGTCTTTATGACATTACTCCTTTGAAATTTGTTGCATCGTGCCATATCACCAAATCAATGTATAGTCGATATTTGTAAAACAACAACAACAACAACAACAACAACAAAACCCAAACCACAGTATAATACCACTTCATACCTACTGGCATGACTATCATCAAAAAAGTGGAAAATAACAAGTGATGGCAAAGATGTGCAAAAATTAGAACCCTTATGGGGTGCCTGGGTGGCTCAGTCGGTTGAGCCTCCTACTTTGGCTCGGGTCATGATTTCGCGGTCCGTGAGTTTGAGCCCTGCGTCGGGCTCTGTGCTGACAGCTCAGAGCCTGGAGCCTGTTTCAGATTCTGTGTCTCCCTCTCTCTGACTCTCCCCTGTTCATGCTCTGTCTCTCTCTGTCTCAAAAATAAATGTTAAAAAGAAAGATTTAGAACCCTTGCACACGACTGGTGGAATGTAAAATGGCTCAGCCACTGTGGAAAACAGTGGCAGTTCCTTAAGAAGGTAAACATAGAATTACCCAACAATTCTACTCCTAGGTATCTCTACCTAAAAGAATTGAAAACAGGGTCTCAGACACTTGTATGTGACTGTTCATTGCAACATTATGCACACTAACAGAAAAGTGGAAACAACCCAAGTGCCCATCAGCAGATGAATACCTGAGTTAAACGTGTAGCTATGCAATGGAGTATTATTCAGCTTTAAAAAGAAATGATGTGCCAGGGCATCTAGGTGGCGCAGTTAAGTATCCAACTTTGGCTCAGGTTCTCACAATTTGTGGGTCCGAGCCCCACGTTGGGCTCTGTGTTGACAGCTCAGAGCTTGGAGTCTGCTTGGGGTTCTGTGTCTCCCTCTCTCTGCCTCCCCCCCATACTCTGTCTCTCTCTCTCTCTCTCTGTGTCTCTCTCTTAAAAATAAATAAACATTAAAAAATAAAAAGAAATGATGTATAGACACATGTTGCAATGTGGATAAACCTTGAAAGTATTATGCTAAGTGAATTGAGCCAAATACAAAAGGACAATTGTTGTATGATTCCATTTATATGAACTAGAATAGGCAAATTTAAAAGACAGAGAGTGGAGATCACATGTTACCAGGAGAAATACAGAGTTATTGTTTAATGACTATAGGGTTTCTATTTGGGGGTGATGAAAAATTTTAGAAATAGTGGTGATGGTTGTACCGTGCTGTGAATATAACTAATGCCTCTGAACTATACACTTAAAAATGGCTAAATATATATTTGAAAGTTACTAAAAGAGTAGATCTTAAAAGTTCTCATTGTGGTGCACCTGAGTGGCTCAGTCGGTTAAGCATCCTATGTCAGCTCAGGGCATGATCTCCGGCTCACGAGTTCGAGCCCCACGTCGGGCTCTGTGCTAACAGCTCAGAACCTGGAGCCTGCTTCAGATTCTGTCTCCTTCTCTCTGCCCCTCCCCCTGCTCGCACACACACACACACACACACACACACACATACACACACACACACACACACTCTCTTTCTCTCTCTCTCTCTCAAATATAAATAAACATTTAGAAAATTGGAAAAAAAAAAGTTCTTATTGCAAGAGAGGGCGCCTGGGTGGTAGTTGAGTGTCAGACTCTTGATTTTGACTCAGGTCGTGATCCCAGGGTCATGAGATCGAGCCCCATGTCAGGCTCCGGGCTCTGTGCTCCGTACTCTGTCCTGAATGTGGAGCCTGCTTAAAATTCTCTCCCTCTCTCTTTCCCTCTGCCTCTTCTCCACTCATGCTCCCTCCCATACCCCCCCAGTCTCAAAACAAAAAAAACACAAAAAGTTTTCATTGCAAGAAAAAGTTGTAACAATGTGAGGTGATGAATGTTAACTAGACTATTGTGGTGAAATTTTGCAACATATACAATATCAAATCATTATGTTGTATGTCTAAAACGAATACAGTGTTATATGGGAAGTATATCTGAATAAAACTGGGAAAAAAGGCTCTCAGATTGACATAGGAATTGGAGAAAGGGATAAATTGGTTTGTTTTGTTTTTTTAATGCCCAAATCTAGGTCCTCTCAATGTAAACGTCCTAGTGTCTTCAGGGGAGAACTTGGTTTTGTCAGATATTCTCTCTGTGACAGTTCTGATTACCCTTTAATAAATATTTTCTCTCTTATATCTAAATCCTGTTTTTATCTTGATAATGTTTACCAAGATGACTAACATCTTTTATGTAAAATTTGACATCGAGTAATCAACAGCAATGCACATCGCGTGAAGTTATTGGTCTACAAATATGAAGCAAGAATCTTTGGCATTTTTTTTTTTTTTTTTGGATGAAGAAGGGGAAGACTTAGGCCACCTGTTAGGGGGGAAAGATCAGGCTGGCCTCTGATTACTCTGAGATATATATATATATATCTTATATATATTTATATATTATTTATAAATAAATAATGGATTTCAGGAGAAGAAAACATGGTTTCCATGGACAATGTCTAAAACTGTCTTGTGGCCAGTACAGAAGCACCCAAGGAAGGAGTGAAGATAAGGTCTAGAAACAGGCTGGGGCCTGATTATGAAACACTGAGGATATGCAAGGTTTTGCACTTTATTTTTATACAATAATAAAAAAAATCAACAATCATTCTGTGTTTTATAAAGAAAATGAGATAACTGTTTAAAATGGCACAGTAAGAGAGTTTTCTTCCAGTCTCCTCTCTAAAAATATCTGAAAATAAAAATAAACAGGAAAGAAAACTCCATATTTGAATAGGCTAGGAGACAGCTGTACTGCTGAAACACAAGATGTGAGAGGTAGGGTGGCCACATTTGGGGAAGGTGAAACACGGGTTCAGATGTCAACAGATGGGGCACTGGGGGCGAAGCTCCCAGGAGCTTCGTGGCGAATCTAGAACAGAGGGAAAAACACAGACCTGTCGCATCTGCCAGAAGTAGTTTACCCATAAAGAGGAGTGGAGTAGACTCCTTATGAGTAGCACAGAAGTTACCAGTCCGGATGGCCTGCGGAAAAGTAGACACCAAAACACCCCAAGCCAAAACAGAAAGTGCACAACAACAAAAACATCAAGGCGATCGAAATGCCTCACTCACACAAAATCCTGTGTCGAAGGAACCTAAGTGTAAGCCAGATACTCTGGGCATTTCATCTCTTTGTTATGAAACTTCTATTATCCATTGATGTAAACATATCATCATATGTAAACATATCGGTGATTGAGGTATTAGTGATTTGTAATTTGCAACCTACAAACGATATGAGGTATTAGTGATTTGTAATTTGCAATCACTGATTGAGGTATTAGTGATTTGTAATTTGCAACCTACAACAAATCGCAGCACATAAGAATTGTAATTACACAAGGGTCCTGGAAGAAGGGAGAGGAGAGGGCGACAACAGATGGCGGACAAAAATGACTCACCAGAGAAGTATTACCTCAGGACAACTGAAACTTGTGGCCAAACGTGAGCGCCATTATGCAATGAAACATCACAAGGACCTAATGCTCTTTCTGATGGTATCTATGAAACAAGAGCTCAGAGAAGAAATATACAAAATTCGGGAAAAATATCACAGGGCAACAGAAGGAGATGGCACATAAACTGACAGACTTCAGACAAGATGAGGAAAATATATGTTTACTGTTAGAGAGAGAAAAGCCTCATTAAAGTAGCTCAAAGGAGCATGTGGATAACATTGAGAAAAGTGGACAAAATGTAATAGAAATGAGCCAGCTTAAGAAGGCTTGGAAAGAAATGGAGAGCAACGGAAGGCAGAAGTTAGCTAACATAATGCATAGTGGTTATGTGAGAAAGAGAATTGAGGTCAGGGGACTGGAAAAATGTTTATTTATTTATTTAAAGTTTATTTATTTATTTTTGAGAGAGAGAGAGACAGAGAGAGAGAGAGAGAATCCCAAGCAGCCTCCACGATGTCAGTGTGGAGCCTGACACAGGGCTTGAATTCATGAACCGTCAGATCATGACCCGAGGGAAATCAAGAGTCAGATGCTTAACTGAGCCATCCAGGCACCCCTGTTTATTTATTAAAAAAAATTTTTTTTTAATATTTATTTATTTTTGACAGAGGGAGACAGAGCGTTAGTGGAGGAGGGGCAGAGAGAGAGGGAGACACAGACTCCGAAGCAGGCTCCAGGCTCCAAGCTGTCAGCACAGAGCCTGACGCAGGACTCAAACCCACGAACTGCCAGATCATGACCTGAGCCGAAGCAGGATGCCTAACCGACTGAGCCACCCAGGCGCCCCTATTTATTTATTTTTTTCAGTAGGCTTCACACCCAGCACAGAGCCTGACATGGGGCTTGCACTCATAACCCTGAGATCAAGACCTGAGCTGAGATCAAGAGTTAGACACTCAATGGACTGGGGCACCCAGGCTCTCCCTGGAAAAATGTTTAAAGATATATTTAAGGAACATTTCCAGGAGTGAACTAAGATTTGACTGTTCAGTTGTCCCAGAAAAGAAACAAAACATTCCAGACATTTATTTGTTTACTAGCAGTAGAAGACTTGAATCTGCACTTGAAAGGACCCATTTATCTAAGAAAAATTTGGCATGGACGAATCAACAGCCATCTACACCCTGGTAAGTTTACTGGTCTCCAAAGATGAAACAAGAATCTTTGGCATGTTTTGGGTGAGGGAGAGAAGGAGTAAGCCACCTGTCAGAAAGAAAAGATCAGGCTGGTCTCTGAATGTTCTACAGAACTTTCAGTGTTTGAAGACAATGGACCTTTGTTCACAAGCCCTAGAGAAAGAAAGTGTGACTCAAACTTTTTTTTTTTTTTCAACTTAGCTACAACTTTAAAAAAAAATGTTTATTTATTTTTGAGAGGGAGAGAGAGAGAGACAGAGCACCAGCAGGGGAGGGGCACACAGAGAGAGGGAGACACAGAAACCAAAGCAGGCTCCAGGCTCTGAGCTGTCAGCACAGAACCCAACGCAGGGCTCAAACCCACCAACTGCGAGATCATGACCTGAGCCAAAGTCGGATGCTTAACAGACTGAGCCACCCAGACGCCCCTACCTAGCTACAACTTTTAAATATAAAGGCAACATACAAATCCGTTGAATAATCAAGAATGTAGGAACTCTAGCTTCAATGAGTTTTTCTTGAAGAAACTACTACAGACCAAACTTCAGCCCTAATAAAGCTCAGGGGAAAAGCAGCAGTAGGAACGTGAATCTTACTCATCGGGTTAAAGCTGAAACATATCTCATTTAATGATTGAGAGGTACAAAATATAAACTATAAACTCTGATGCTGTAGAAATGATGTCAACTATCGAAGTTTGGGAGGGTGAGGTAGTGAGAAGGTAGGAGGTGATCTAAGTTCTGTATTTTCTTTTTTAAAAAAATTAACAAAAATGTTTTTAATGTTTATCTTTGAGAAAGCTAGAGAGACAGAGCACGAGTGGGGAAGGAGCAGAGAGAGAGGGAGACACAGAATCCGAGGCAGGCTCCAGGCTCTGAGCTGTCAGCACAGAGCCCAAGGTGGGGCTCGAACTCACGAACTGAGAGATCACGACCTGAGCCAAAGTCGGCGCTCAACTGACTGAGCCCCCCCAGGCTCCCTTAAGTACTGTATTTTCAATGCTTGATGTTAGAGATACAAGAAATCATTGGAATCTGGCACGTCAACATGTGTAAAATATATTTAAGGGACGAGGGGAAACACTAAGAAATTTTCAGTTAACAAAAATAAGGCAATGGTGGGGATGTGGAAGAAAAAAGAGGTATATTAATTTTACTTTGCTCATAATGGCAGTAGCTGACACGGTGTAAAAACAAACGATTGAGTGAACTGTGTGGAATTATAGCTATAAAGGACTCTTTATATAATTGCCTCTAGGATTAAGAAATGGGTACAGGGGAAAAAAAAGAAATGAGTGCTGGGAAGATAGCAGAAGGAGACATTTTTTACTGTGTAGTCTTGTATCTTTTGAATTTTGTACTAGCTGCGAAAAAAAGAATAGGAAAATACAAAATAATGAAAATGCAAAATTATAGTTATGAATGTGTCCGTTCGAACAGAAACATCAAGTTTCCAACTATTAAAAAAACCCCACATACACTACATAAAGAAATCGCAGCCCATAGAATGAGAGTGTTTTTATTTTAAAAATTTTTCTACATTTTAATTTCTTTTTGAGAGTGAGTGAGAGAGAGAGTGTGAATGGGGGCAGGGGCAGAGGGAGAGGGAGACACAGAATCGGAAGCAGGCTCCGGGCTCTGAGCTGTCGGCACAGAGCCCGACGTGGGGCCTGAACTCGCGAACCGTGAGATCGTGCCCGGAGCCGAAGTCAGACGCTTAGCCGCCTGAGCCACCCAGGCGCCCCTAAATGAGAGCATTTTTAAAGGCAACGGAGACATGAGTACTAAAACATAAAACGGGCTGACAGAACCAGGACCACACAATCCGCTCACATACGTAAATGTAGGCGGGTTAGTCTCACCTGCTGACAATAGTAAAAACACTCTTGTTGAATTACTACGCAAAACCCAACTACCTGCTGTCTGTAGAAAACATCTCTAAAACAAAGTGAAGCAGAAAATTGGGAATATAAAGACGGACACTTGCCTCAACCTCCTATCAGTCAACGAAAGACTACATCCTTGTAATGAAAAGCATGCATGACTATTTGTATCCAAAGAAAAGAAAACGATCTATACATGTCTATTTTATATGCATAGCTACTTCCCTTACATTTTGGGTTTTTGTACCAGGTGCATATATTACCCATTGTAAAGAACAGGCAAATATTTTATTTTATTTATTTATTTTTTAAAGTTTATTTATTTATTTTGAGACAGAGAGAGAGAGAGAGAGAGAGAGAGTGTGTGTGTCTGTGTGAGGGCAAGCAGGGGGAGGGGCAGAGAGAGAGGGAGAGAGAGAATCCCAAGCGGGTTCTATGCCGTCAGTACAGAGCCTGATGTGGGGCTCGATCCCATGAACTGTGAGATTATGACCTGAGCCAAAATCAAGAGCTGGACACTTAACTGATTGAGCCACCCAGGAGCCCCACGAGTAACTTATTTTTAAAAGAAGATAATGTTGGTAGCAGTGGGGGTAGCATTTGAGGATATGGCTGAGGCTCTCAATAGGAAGGCATGGTTAGACCAGCTTAAATTTGAAAGGACTGAGCTAGAGGACAAGGGTAGTAGTAAGAATTGGACCTTACCCTAATATACTGTAAGATGTAACTTGGTAATATGGTGTTGTCTTACTTTAAACTTTATTTATTTTGTACTTTTGGATGAAGGCAAAGGGGAATTTGACAAAATTCTTAAGAATCACAAGATTCTTTTAAAAACATTTTTCCCCTGCATTTCCATTATTAGGAAATAAATATTCATGGCAGAAAACCTGAAAAACATGCAAAAAAAAGTGAAGGAAGAAAAATTCCTTTAATTATGATACTGTAGGAATGGCTAATATTAACAACTCAGGCAACAACAGATGTTGTGGAGGATGCGGACAAAGGGAACTCTTTTGCACTGCTGGTGGGAATGCAAACCGGTGCAGCCACTCTGGAAAACAGTATGGAGGTTGCTCAAAAAGTTAAGAATAGAACTACCCTACGACCCAGCAACTGCACTACTAGGTATTTATCCAGAGGGTACGGGTGTGCTGTTTCAAAGGGGCACATGAACCCCAGTGTTTATAGCAGCGCTATCGACAACAGCCAAAGTATGGAAAGAGCCCAAATGTCCCTCAAGGGATGAACGGATAAAAAAGACGTGGTATATGCACACACAATGGAATATTACTAGGTGATCAAAAAGAATGAGATTTTGCCATTTGCAATAATGTGGATGGAACTAGAGGGTATTATGCTAAGTGAAATAAGAGAAAGACAAATATCATATGACTTCACTCTATGTGGAACTTAAGATACAAAACAGATGAACACAAGGGAAGCAAAAAAATAATATAAAAACAGAGAGGGTGACAAACCATAAGAGACTCTTAGATACAGAGAGAGTTGCTAGACGAGTGTTGGGTGGGGGGATGGGCTAAATGGGCAAGGGGCGTTAAGGAGGACACTTTCTGAGATGAACACTGGGTGTTATATTTAAGTGATGAATCACTAAGTTCTATTCTTGAAATCATTATTACACCATATGTTAACTAACTTGGATTTAAATTTGAAAAAGTAAAATAAATAAATTCTAACAAATTAAAAAAAAATTCTAATCCTGCAGGATAGACAGGGCTGCTATTTTGTATACCTACCACCATTATTCTCACCCCGACACACACATACATGATTTTTAGAAGAATCATACTATACATAATTATGTGGCTTAAAAAAAACTTATTATATTGTCTATATTTCCCAATGTCATTATAAAATACTTTCACAACATGATTTTTAATGGTTACATATTACTAAAATTCTTTATAGTTGGATATTTAGATTGTGTTTTTTTCACTTATAAATAACATTGCAATGAATAACTCTGTACAAGTAAATATATTCACATCTCTGATTATTTCCTTATTATGTAGTTCTAGGTATGAATTGCTGGGACAAAGGGTATCATGTATTTTAAATTTTGATACTTACTGCCAAGTTCCCTTCCAAAAAGTTCATCCCAATGTTATAGTTCTAGCAAAAAAGCTGTAGTTATGAAAGTAGAAAAAATGCAAAGACCCTACTTCCTCTATTTGAAAATTCCCTCATGCAGCATTACCGTTCTTTTTCAGCTTTGTAAATGTACTTGGTGCAAAAAGATGCTTCATTATCATCTTAGTTTGGATTTCCTCATTCACGAGAGACCTGGAAATTTTTGTGCATTTATTGGTCATTTGCAACTCTTGCTTTATTAACTATTCATTCTCTTCAGCTAATTTTTTTCCATCTGTTATCTTGTAAAGAAATGTATCGAGGTACTGAATATCAATGAACTTTGCAAGCATCAAAAATAAATAGCTAGGTTCTATTTAATTATCATCTCAACTTTGGAAGGGTATAGTGTCCTCAGGAAAACTGCAGAAGCTTGCCATTCAATTTTTTTTTTTTCCTAAAGAGATTCTGAAAATAGCCAAGAACAGATGTGATTCCTTTCCGTTTCCATGGACCTAATGGAGACATTCTAAGTAATCTAGGAAAAGGATGAGAGACTGAGCAGGGTGCTGGTCCGCGGCTCTGCATGCCGTTTGTGTTATGAGTGTGGGGGTCAGGTTGTCTGGATAACTAAATCCAGGGCCACTGTGAAAGCAAGAAGCAGGATTGAATAATGATAGAACAGCCCGTTTGTTCGTACTTCTCTATAATGCATTTGTCGAGTGAACAAAGGCATGAGCACATCCCCTGCCCAAGGATGCAGAAAAGTTAGATTGCTGGCTTTCAGTTTAGTAAAAGTAGAGTTGCACAGCCAGAAATGACTTGCAGAGAATAATGTCAAAATCAAGGAGCTGAGCAGGGGCTTACCGAATGGGCTCATGTTCTTAGCATCATTTATTCTTATTTTTTTTATTTCATTTTATTGCAGGTGTTTAACAAATTCTCGATAAATACAGATTGAATGAATGATAAAGAATATATTTTCACTACAATTCTCGTAACAATAGATTTGAAATTGCTCATTCGCATTCTCACATTACTGCTAAGGTATGGTGGTCCTGAGGTGCTAAGAGATCTAAGAGTCAAAGCTTATACAGTTAACAAGCCGCAGAACCAGGCTTAGACCCGACAACTTCAAATCCAATGCCCTTTTTCAATACTGCAATCGTCAATTTCCCCTAGGTCACTTTTTTTGCTCCCTATTAATTATGTTAGACTCAAATTCCTCAGTCTGTTATTAAAGGTTCTCCACAATCTGGATTTTCCGCCCCAGTCTTATCCCCTCCCGTTACCCTAAGTGGATATTACAGTTTCCTTTCCAAAAGCTGCTCTTCTCCTTTAGAAGCAGTGCATTTGGGGAGATTATTCTTAGTTCAGTGGGGCGCCTGACTGCCTCAAGAACAGTGAACCCTCAAGAACAGTGAACTGGTTCATGAAGGGTGAGCGACCCAACTCTGGCCAAAGAGATACAGAGAGTGTTGTTTCTGGGCAAGTTCTCTGTTCGTAAGAGAACAATCAGCAAGCCCCTCCCTTTCTCCTGTTGGATGGGACCAATGAGGTGCACTTTCTGTCTTTTTTCACTAAGTATAATATTTCTGAGATCCATCCATGTTGTTATGTGTGTCAGCACTTTATTTCTTTTTTTTTTTAATTTTTAAATATTTTTTATTTATTTTTGAGACAGAGAGAGACAGAGCATGGGCAGGGGAGGAGCAGGGAGAGAGGGAGACCCAGAATCCAAAGCGGGCTTCAGGCTCCGAACTGTCAGCACAGAGCCCGACGCGGGGCTCGAACCCATGAACCGTGAGATCATGACCTGAGCCGAAGTCGGACGCCCAACTGACTGAAGCCCCCAGGCACCCCAGCACTTCATTTCTTTTTATTGCTCAGTAGTATTCCATTGCATGGATGTGCTGTCGTTCATTTTCCCATTTTTGTGTTGATGGGCATTTGGGAAGTTTCTAGTTTTAGGTTATTAAGGATAAAGCTACTCTGAGCATTCTTGTATACATCTTTTTGTGGATATATTTGGGGGGGGGGATTTGTAGGAGTGAGACACTAAGCATTATACTCATTTAAGTTCCAGATAGAAAAAACCTTGAATTCCAGACTACTGGGGTAAGAAGCAAGTGGTATAATTACTTAGCTTATCCTGAACTCATTCCCTCCCCGCCCCCCCCGCCCCGAAGTTGGAGAAGAAAATTAATCATTATCAAAATAGCAGAGGATATCATTAATATGTGCCTAATATGATCTCTAGGCAACTTACATCATATATTATTGCCTAATGCTGTTATTTGCTAGCTCGTGTTTGGCCTCAGACAAATTGCTTAACTTCCCTGGGGATTAAAAATAGCACGTACTTCCTAGGGTTTTTGTGAGAATTAGATGGGATATATAAAATGCTTATCACATTGCCTGACTTATAAAGGTGAAATATATTTAAAATTTATTTTTATCTTTTGAGAGAGAGACAGAAAGCATGAGTTGGGGAGAGGGGCAGAGAGAGAGAGAGAGAGAAAGAGAGAGAGAGAGAGAGAGAGAGAGAGACAGACTCTCAAGCAGGCTCCATGCTCATGGCAGAGCCTGACTTGGGGTTTGATCCCACAACCCTGGGATCATGACCCGAGTCAAAATCAAGAGTAGGGTGCTCAGCCAACTGAGCCACCCCAGTGCCCCTAAAATAGTAACTATTATAATTATCATGATATAGCATCTTACAAAAACCCATGAGATAAGAATTCATACCCCATGTTTATTTTTATTTTTATTTTGTTTTTATTTTTGAGAGAGAGAGGCAGAGGGAGAGGGAGAGAATCTTGCGTAGGCCCCACATTGATGAGGGGCTCAATCTCATGACCATACGATCACGACCTGAACCGAAATCAAGTCAGATGCTTAAACAACTGAGCCACCCAAGCGCCCCTTACCCCATTTTTAGAGACAATAAGCAACTTGTCTTAGTTACAGAATGAGGAGTGGGTTTCAAATTTAAGTCTACTTTGGCACCAGAGCCTGAGATCATTCCAACGCACTATTTCCCCAAAGTACATTTTTCTGGAGTACCTCCCTTAAATCTTTACTGCAATCTTGTTAGATGATTTGGGCCAAAATGAAAAGAGTAAGAAAAGAAGCCTGTAAAGGAAAGAGAATAATGAACTAGGAAAAGTCTCAGAGAAACTTAGAACACAATCTGTTTATTTATTTATTTAATTTATCATATAGTAAACTATAGATACTCAGAGTACTTTTCAAGCTTTTTAGCTGCCATAAAGGAATTTGGCAAGGAAAGATAGGATTTAGGAGGGTTTTGTTTTGTTTTGTTTTGTTTTTGTTTGTTTATACTTTTCTAAAATTTAACCATATATTCCACTTCTTTTTCTGTTTTTTTTTTCTCCCTCTTTAGTGCAATTTGTTCCCTATTATAATCAGTAGGATTACAAAATGGCACACTCAAATGGGTTTATGGGAAATTTTAATAGAGGGATTATTTAAAATTTTTTTAATGTTTATTTATTTTTGAGAGAGAGAAAAGAGAGAGAGAGAGAGAGAGACCACAAACAGAGGAGGGGCAGAAAGATGGAGACACAGAATCCAAAGCAGGCTCCAGGCTCTGAGCTGTCAGCACAGAGCCTGATGTGGGGGCTCAAACTCATGAACCACGAGATCATGACCTGAGCTGAAGTCGTACACTTAACTGACTGAGCCACCTAGGTGCCCCATAGTAAAGGAATTATTTTAAAAAGTGTGGGCAGAGTCAAAGAGAACGAACAAAGTATACTGAAGGGCTCTGAGGGTGGAAGGAGTAGGAAGCCATCGTGGCTCCTGCCCCAGAAGAGGCCAGGGAAGGTCATGGTTACTAGAATAGGGAGAAAATGGTTCTATCTGCAGGAGAGGAGTGCCCAACTCAGAGTTTCAGGCTTTGATGGAGGGACCCAAGACATTTCTGATAACTTGCCAGGGTAGTCGGCAGGAAAATAAATACCCTGACCTCTTTGTGGGAGCATCTGATTTGTGAAGGGGATGGGGGTGGTGGGGACATACTCTGAGTGTCGCTATTGCAGTTAGACATTTTTTATCCACATCTTACAGACGAGGTCATAGACTCTGGGAGCTTTAGTAACTCAGCCAAGCTCCTAGAGCTAGGAAGTGGAAGAGTTGAGGTTTAAACCTGGGTTTAGGGGCACCTGGATGGCTTAGTCAGTTAAGCAACCGACTTTGGCTCAGGTCACGATGTCAAGGTTGTGAGTTGAAGCTCTGCATGGGGCTCTCTGCTCTCAGTGCAGAACCTGCTTCAGATCCTGTCTCCCTCTCTCTCAAAAATAAACATTAAAAGAAAAAAAAAAAACTTGGGTTTAACTCAGTGGTTCTTCATGACCTAGGGAAGGTTTTAAAAAATATGAAGTCTGTGCCCCATCCTCTGAGATCCTGATATCATTGGTCTGGCTTGGGGCCCAGGCAGCGTATTAAAAGCTCCCCAGATGATTCTAATGCACAGCGGGTGTTGGAAAAACGAGGTTTGGTTGAGCTCCGATGTGTTTTTGCTGTAATATGAGCTGCTATGGGCACAGGGCTCATGACAAAGAAATCACTGATCTGAGGGAAACCACTGTCTGATGCTGAGCAAACCATCACAAGACAGTGAGGCGACATGCTGGAGGCAGTCTGGAGGGGTGAGGGGGATGCCTCAGAAAAGAACGCCATTGCCCAAGCACTTACTGGTATTAGCAAATTTAATCCTTACCACTATCTTATCAATAGGTGCTGCTATTATGATTTACAATCAAGGGGTGCCTGGGTGGTTCAGTCGGTTAAGCGTCTGACTTTGGCTCAGGTCATGATCTCACGGTTCGTGGGTTCGAGCCCCGCGTCGGGCTCTGTGCTGACAGCTGAGAGCCTGGAGCCTGCTTTGGAGTCTGTGTCTCCCTCTCCCTCCATTCCTCCCCTGCTCGTGCTCTCTGTCTCTCAAAAATAAACATTAAAAAAAATTTACAATCAACGAATCGTTAATGAAATTAACGTTTTATTAACATACTATGATCTCAATTTTACAGATAAGGACACTAAGACAAAGAGAGATTAAGTGTCTTGCTCAAGGCCTGACAGAGATGTAGGCGGGCTTGAACCCAGGCAGTTTGAAATGGAAGCCCCCCTGCATCAACACTATATGGGATAAGCAGCAGAGAGGGGGTTGTCAGGGAGAGAAGAGGGAGGAAGACGGAAGGTAGAGGAAGGAGTATTCCAGGCAGAATCAATAGCGTGGGAAAACGGAGGCTGTTAGACAGTAGAAGGCATTTAGGGGAACCTGTGCTTGTTGGGGCTTGGGGTGCGTGCGGTGGCGTGGACCCCGTTCCACGTGCCCAGGATGGGGCTGCATCATGTTCTTTACTCGAAAGGCAGTCGGCAGCCACGAGAGAGTGACTCGGTCACGCTGGCATTTTAGAGAGAGCCAGAGAAAGGATGCGACTCTAGCCCGGCAGGGAGTGGAGGCAGGTGGGTGTGGTGGGGAAGGTGGAGGGAGAAACAGGTTCAGGGCTGGGTGTAGAGGGTGAGGAAAGGTTGAAATAACATTGCAGCAGAGATGAGGTTGAATGGCGTACTCTGTGGTGTCCATCAGACTCGCCACAAATTATTTATGTTTGTAATAAAGCACTGACATTTGATAACGAATTCCTTAAATAATGAATACAACCAGCATACCCTGGAATATAAGAAGACTATATAAGAATGGTCTTATAACTCTGGCACTCCGATTTGCTCGGGGGAGACAGACGTGGGATGATGGGCACAGTTGAGGGTTGTCATAAAAAGGACGAAGGCAAGGATAGGTACGAACATGTTAAAATCTGCAAAATATGTGTCCTCTTAGTAAAAAATTAGACTTATTGGGGGCGCCTGGGTGGCTCAGTCGGTTAAGCATTCTGGTGGCAGCCTGGGCCTTTAGAAACACATCTCAGGATCCTTTCCTGGAGGAATGTACCTGTTGGCACATTTAAAAATGGTCATCGCTGCAGAAGTCTGTGGATGGCCAAGGCTAGCAGCAGCAAGGGGCTTAGGAGAGGATTCTGCACTCCACAGGGTGAGATGCTGAGAGACCCTGGCATCTAGAAGCCCAGAGTGTCCCCAAAAATGAAGCAAAAGCTGTGGACCAGCCCCTCACCTGGTTTTCTGTCAACAGGATTCTTACATAATTCTGTGAGAAGCGGGAGAGGTCCTCTCCTGGCTGAGATCACCAGACTCATTTAGGGAGCAGACTGGGTGAGATTCAAAGTGATCTGAGAAGAGAGAGATGTCAAGTTTCTCATATTTGAGGGTTGAGGAGTAAGTGTCTCATTTGCCATCTAGAAGAGGAGGAAAGCCTTTCTTTTTTGCTGAGACTGAAAGACGGGGCTTAAGGGTGGGGGTGATGGAAATGCAGGCTCAGAGGTTGAAATCTTAGCGTAAAGAAACTTCAGGGGCACCTGGGGGGCTCAGTTGGTTAAGCGTCCGCCTTCGGCTCAGGCCATGATCTCACGCTTCGTGGGTTCGAGCCCCGTGCCCAGCTCTGTGCTGACAGCTGGGAGCCTGGAGCCTGCTTTTGGATTCTGCTTTTGGTCTCCCTCTCTCTGCCTCTCCCCTGCTCGCACTGTCTCTCTCTGTCAACAATAACTAAACACACAAAAAAATTAAAAAAACCCTTCAGATCCGGTAGAAGTGTGTCTGAGGGAAGCTAACGGGACGTGAGGACCCATTTGTAACATCAGCAGGAGGTGAACTTGTGTCAGCCTTCAGGAGGCTCTGCAAAAATGCCTGTTGGGAGGAAGAAATGGATCCCGCTCCTCCCCACACCCTTCCCTCGGCTCCCGGAGGATGCACCTGATGACTGCTTTGTGGTGAAAACGTAATTACATTTGTTTATTTATTTCTAGTCTTCACAACCAGTGAGACCGGTTTTGATCTCCGGCCCCCTCGCTGAATGAAATCGATGGATTAAAAGCTTAAATCTTTATTTTGGTTTAAACTTCCTCTCAGCCCACAGGATATCTCAGTCCTTGGACCTCACCCCAGGGACAGGGAGGAGATTTTTTTTTTTTCTTTTAAATTAATTGATTGGATGTAGGTTTAAGGACTGTGTGAACAGCCTTCTTCACATAAAATGATGAAAGCACCATTGACCCGGGCTCTGAGGCTGCCGGAGAGCGTTTAGCAGGAAGACATTGCAAAGACCCGAAGTCCCCGACGGGTTATAAAAGGCCTGCTTTACCCACCCAAAGGCTGGAAAACGTTTTATCTTCTCGAGTCCAAAAAAGACATCTGATTTTATGTGCCCAAGGCGAAATAATCTCATATGGCCATACGTGTGCAAAATGACTTTTCCTTTTGTTCCAACTACTTGCTGTGGAATAGCCGAGCTTTTTCTCACATAGATAGGAAGGTAGAAAACATAGTATGAAAAGCTCGCGTTTCTTACCACTTGGAATTAACACAGAACATTTTTGTTACCTTCAGTCTTTTTGTTTTTGCAACAAAATGAAACATTACAGATTAACCTTTGGTGACATGTGACTTCATGTCCCAACGTTGTCCCCATCACCACTATCATGAGTTTGTAGGTATCCATTCAATTAAGTCTTCATTTTCTTTGCACATATTTATGTATCTACAACCAATATAGAACACTGGTTTGGGACGGGGTTATTGCTTTCAATTCGTATGAGTGATTTTTTTTAATGTTTATTTATTTTTGAGAGAGAGAGAAAGACAGAGCACGTGCAGGGGAGGGGCAGAGAGAGACAGAGACCCAGAATCCGAAGCAGGCTCCAGGCTCTGAGCTGTTAGCACAGAGCCCGATGTGGGGCTCGAACTCAGGAACCGTGAGATCATGACCTGAGCTGAAGTCAGACGCTCAACCGACTGAGCCCCCCAGGCGCCCCTGTGTGAATGATATTATACATATTGATCTACATGTTCATTTTTCCAGTTCACATTATTTCTCAAACATATCCATGTTCCTATAGATAGATCTGGTTCCTTCTTTTTGATAACTCAAGAGTGAACGTGCCTTATTTTATTGGTCAGTTTCCCTATTACTTCGTCTTGCCATTACAAGCAATATTGCAATGAACGTCCTTATAGGTGTTTCCTTGTGCAAATGTGTGATGGCTTCTCCCTGTTACGTACCAGAAATAGAATTGCCAGTTTGTACAATACACACATTCTCAGCTTTTTAAGAGCCTACCAAAGGCTTTCTATTGATTTGCCCTCCTACCAGAGGTATCTTAGACTGTTAGGAAGCCATTTCTCTCCGTATACAAAAGTTAGGTCATCTGGAATCATCTAAACTCAAACTCCCTACAGCCTTTCATCATGCTCCAAGCCCAAACCCTTAACGATGGCCAACCAAGCTCTACGATCAACCCTTCCCCATCTCCTACCTCACTCTCATGCCTAACTTCTCATTCTGCTCTAGCCATACTGGTTTTCTTTGTTATTTCTTGACATTCTAAGTTTGCTCCTGCCTCAGAGTTTTTGCATTTGCTTTTTCATCAGACTAACGTTCTTCAGTCAGCGTTTCTCAGGGTTGGCGTTGTGATTTCTCTCAGACCTCTGCTAAAATATGCCATTAGTGAAGATGCCTTGGACCACCCACCCCTCCTCCCAATGCCATTCTGTCATTCACTACCTTCTTACTTCATTTTATTTTTATTTCTAGTACTTCTCACTATCTGACATTATATTATGTATTTTCGTTTGTTTATGTATTGCCCTATCAGTAAAATGTGACCTTTGTGAGGCTTTGTTTCTTTTGTTTCCTGCTGTAACTCCATAATCAGAATAATGCCAGAATAATAAATGCGTACTAAAGGTTGAGTGAATAAGCATAATTCTGGAAAGTCAGGGATGGAGGGATGGTTTGTGGGTAGGTAGAGGGACGTTAAGCAGCTTTTGCTCTCCCTCTTGCCTCACACTCTTGTATTGAAATACGTTTTGCGTGTGACAGTGAAGACAATATTCAGAAAAGACCAGAGAGAAGATATGGGAATATTGGAATCTGATACCAGCATGAACTTTTTTTTTTTTTTTTTTTTTTTGAGCTAGGTTTAAACCAGGACATTGCCTGCCTAGCATGGTGGGGTAGATGCTATGTTTCCATAAACTATCCTTAATTTGTATGAGTCAGACCGGTCTCTGTTTTTATTTAAATTACCTACAAAAGGCTTTGACCAATGGTGAATGGCCGAGGAAGATATATTAGTTAACAATCGCTGTGTAACAAATTATTCCACAATGTAGTTGTTTGACACACATTTATTAGCTCACAAATTCTGTGGCTCAGTAAGCTGGGAAGGCTTAGCCAGCTCCTCTGCTTCAGGATCTCTACAGGCTGCAAGCAAAGTATCGGTCAGGGCTGCAGTTATCTCAGGGCTCAAGTAGAGAAAGAGCCCCTTTCAAGCTGACTCATGTCGTTGTTGGTAGGACTCAGTTCCTAGCGGACTGTTGGCAGGAAGCATCAGTTTTATGCTAACGGTTGGCCAGAGGCTAACCTCAGCTCCTTACCACTTGGGCCTCTCCGACACAGCAGCTTGCTTCATTGAGACAAGCAAGCCAAGAAAGCAAGAAAGAATATAAGCAAGATGGTGGTCATAGGGTTTTATAATCTCATCTGGGAATTGATATCCTGTCACTTTTTGCCATATTCTCCTCCCTAGAAGCAACTCACTAGTTATAGTAAAGGAGTGGGGGTTGTACGAGGGACGTGATACCATGAGGTGGGAAACTACGGGGCCATTTTGGAAGCTGCTTACCACAGAAGGATAACAAGAGGAGGGAATATATGGAAAGAGTGAATAAAAGTGGCTGAGCCAGTAATGTTCATTCCTTTTCCTAAACTCATCCATCAGATACTCTGCTCTGATAACCTAGTACATAAGGGAATAGTATGTAAGAAAGACAAAAGAGGCCAGAGGTATTCCTCCCATAAGTTTGCCTCCAGGAGAATGAAAAGGTGGGGAATGCGTGTCCCCTTCTAGCCTGGAGCCTGCAGTTGTTCTAGGGACTCAGCAATGCCAAGACCCAAGGATTCCCTGCACACTCAGACCAACCTAGAGTCCAATGGTATTTGAGTGTGCTAAGTAGATACTGAGGAACAAGTGGCTTAGGAAGTTCAAAGTGAAATGTGAGGCAGGTCATATTCTATAGTCTCTTGCCCTTTGAATTGGACTCCATCATTAGTTTGCCATGTTCAGTGTCCTACTAAACAATAGACTTTAAAAACGATGCACACACAGCCCTAAATTTGCTGAGCTATTCTCATACTCAGCCGAAGCTCATTTCAGAGCATTCAGACTGTACCACAATTAGCTGCTGACACTATCCTAAAATAATATAAAGCCAGGCCAGTAATTATACACTGGAAGAAACTATGTATAGAAAAGCTCATTAACTTGTAGGGTGGTGCGACTTTCTGAAGTGGGAACATTTCGAAGAGGATATAGTGCTCATGTTGGTACGGGTGAAAATCCAATTGCAAATCCTTAGCTTAGTATTTAACAACATCCTGTTCAGAAAGCATCAATCAGGTCTTCAGGATTTATGGGTGGATTAAAAGGGTCACGTCTTTCTCAAGTTTCCCTGTAGGTGGCACTGTCAGAGTACTCAAGGGAATTCCTACACTAACCTTGCCGCCTTAAAAGCTGACCAGTCACTCATCAGAGTCACTATCCGGGTCACCACCACCACCACCATCACCATCATCATCATCGTCATGTTTTCAGTCATTATTAGCATCGCTCATTTATGAACGAATTGCATGTAGGGTCGTTCTAGATCACATTTTCCTCTATTCTGTAACTGCAGGCTTCTACGCCAAGGGAGGCTAATCTCACAGGTGTATGCATCTAGCTTTGGGTTTCCCCCTTCTGGGCCTTAGCTCCTGTGGTGTCCCTTAGCCGGGATGTCCTGCCATGCTCCTCCCTGCCTTGGTGGAGGAGGTGTCCTGCATGAGTCAACACTTCTCCACGCAGCTTCCTGAGCTACAGTTCAGGGACGGCTTCTGTCCACCACACAATCTTTGTCTAAAGGAGCTTTATCTCGCTTCCTTGCCACTTTCTCACCCTCGTGAGATCTTTGCTTCTCCCTTCTTATGTTGGAGTCTAAAATAAGTCTTAAGCAACTGTCTCCTAGGGGCTTCCTTTTGCTGACAGCCAATGCCCACCAAGCTCTCCGGAGTGGCAGGTAGCTCCTGACCACCTTTGTTTATTGTCTGACTGTAAACACCTGCCTCTCCTCTGTATGCTGACACTTCTTTGGGTCACTCTCTTGACATCGCTTGTGAGCTCCTAGAATTCGGGGACTTTGTCATACTTTCTGTTATGTTCCTGAAGTTGAACGCAAGTTCCCAACAAATGCTCGTTGAATGCGTGAGTGAAAGAAGGAGAAGATTAAGTAAAAAGCCCCATAAGGCACTTTATGAAAGGTAGGGATGCACAGAGGAAGAGAAATTTCTAATCTTATGGTCACTGAAAAGCTTTACCTTGACTTTGGGGACCTATCTTGGGGCAAGAAGGGAGAAGCTAGGAGGAAGCCCATCTTTTTTTTTTTTTTTAATTTTTTTTTTTAATGTTTATTTTTGAGAGAGACAGAGAGAGACAGAGCACGAGCGGGGAAGGAGCAGAGAGAGAGGGAGACACAGAATCCGTAACAGGCTCCAGGCTCTGAGCTGTCAGCACAGAGCCCGATGCGAGGCTCAAACTCACAAACCATGAGATCATGACCTGAGCCGAAGTCGGTCGCTCAACTGACTGAGCCACCTAGGCACCCCAGGAAGCCCATCTTTTGAGAAAAGAGTGTTATATTATCCTCTCTTTTGCATGTTGGATATCACCCCTCAGAAATTTTCACCCTTTTTTTTTGGTTTTTGCTTTTTTTCAGACAGAGCCCTGAATTTATGGCTCCTTCCTAATCCTAGAGGCCAATCATGATGAACTGAAGTGACAGTCTCACTTACATTGCTAGGGAAGAGTTTAGGCCTGAATTCTGGCTGATGAGATCTGAGGGGTATTCTTTTTAGAGAGTTTAGTCTTCACTAAAACAAAGCAAACCTTGGGAGCAAACCGCTCTTATTCTTGACTACATGTTGTTGGGTGGTTGTGTCACACCCGGAATATCTGCAGCCGTCTTGTGGTCCAGAAAGGAGACTTTGTTTTCACGCCAGTGAGATGGAAAGCCCCGTGCTTTTAGGGACATGGGGGAGTCATGGATTTACCTGGCTTTGAAACTGCCTTTCTTCTGGACTTACTGTGAAATAATAAATCTCTTCTTTAAATGTCTATTAACGGGGTCTACTCTTTCTTACAGCCACGAGTATCATAAGTGACACAGCTCAGTCTTCCGTAGTGTTGTTCTTGTAGAATGTACCGGATAGCTTCCCTTCGCCCTTCTGGATCCATTTCCTCCCTTTCCCGTCCTGCTCTCCGCTCTGAATGGCTGACCTATATTGACTATCTCTGTCTTCTCGTCCTACCAAGAAGGGTAATAACCAGCACCGTTTGGAGCTTGCAAATTGTATGTCAACATATTATTTTTTCCAGGTCTGCCCACCAAGTATCATGTGATCTGTAATTGCCTTTTTAATTTTGCCCACGGCTGACTCCAAATCTGGTGGCTTATCATTTGATTCCATGTGTCAGTCAGGGTCGCAACAGGACACAGGTGGCTCATTCAAAGGTGGGTAGTTCAGGGAAGTTTACTTACAAAGGTGTGGGCAGGGTGGTGGGCCACTGCAAGGTTCATCGGAGTTAGTGAACCAGCTCTCCGCTCGTATCCAACGCCAGCAGATTCAAATCCAAAATCAGTTAGAAACCTAGTTCCTCCTGGAATGGTGTTGGATCAAATGTCACCCACACTTCCTCTCAGCCAGATTCTCCTTTTTCTTTTAGAAGGATTTCAAGTTATACTTCTTCTGGAAAGTTTCCCTAGTCTTGACTACTTCCTGAGCCTTTACTTAGAGTTACACTATATTGTTATTAATACCCAATACATATTAGAGTTTCTGGAGAAGAGAGAACACGTCTGATACTTAGAAGACCTATCATGACCGAGAAATGTCATCACTATAACATATACCATACTTCACTATGATTACTTTTATGATGGTCAAATATACATAAAATTTACCATTTTAACCATCTTAAGAGTGCAGGTCTGTGGCATTAAGTACATTTATATTGTTGTGTAACCAACCGTCACTACCCTCTGTCTCCAGAACCCTTTCATTCTCCCAGACTGAAACTCTGTACCATTAAACACTAACTTCTCATTTCCACTCTTCTGCTGAGCCCTCAGGCTACTGTTCTACTACTGTCTATTTGACTTTCTGTCTCTATGAATTTGACTGTTCTAGGTACCTCATGTAAACAGAATCATACAATATCTGTCCTTTTGTGTCTGTTTTATTTCACAGAGCATAATGTCTTCAAGGTTCATAATGTGTCAGAATTTCTTTCCTTTTAAGGCTGAACGATATCCCATTATATGTATATACCATGTTTTGCTTATCCATCCATCCACTGCTGGGCATTTTATTATGATTATTTTTAAAACAACCTTCCTTACTGAGGTACAACACACATACAGAAAAGTGCACCAAAGTATACAATTTGGTACATTTTCATAAAGTGAGCAAATGCGTGCGATTGCTACTCAGATTGAGAAACAGAACATTGGGGCGCCTGGGTGGCTCAGTTGGTTGGGCGTCCGACTTCGGCTCAGGTCACGATCTCGCGGTCCGTGGGTTGGAGCCCCGCGTAGGGCTCTGGGCTGATGGCTCAGAGCCTGGAGCCTGCTTCCGATTCTGTGTCTCCCTCTCTCTCTGCCCCTCCCCCGTTCATGCTCTGTCTCTCTCTGTCTCAAAAATAAATAAAACATTAAAAAAAAAATTTAAAGAGAAACAGAACATCATCACAGCCTAGAAGCCCCCTTTGAGCCCCTCTCAGTCAGCCACTACTGAAATGTAGCCACGGCCCTGACTTCTGTCACCTTGGATTAGTTTTGCCTGTTTTCAATTATTGGAATTACGTATTTCCAAAAATACATAATTATTCTTTGGGGCCTGATTTCTGTTACTCAACATGACATTTATGAGATTTTTCCATCTTGTACGTGTAGCAGTAGTTTGTTCATTTTTATCACTGCGTCGTGCTTCCTTGCTCGATGCTGTGATTTGCATACAATAGTGTTATTCATCTATTCTACCATTGATGGACTTTTGGGTAATTTCTATTTTTTTAGGTTGAATATGTTTACAGACACTTTGTGTCTACCTTTTGGTGCGCACGTGTTTGTATTTTGCTGGATACATACATACAAATACATGCGCACACACACAGGAGTGGAATTTCAGGGTCCTAGGGGATATGTAGGTTCACTCTTAATGAATACTGACAAAGAGTTTTCCAAAGTGGTCGCACCACTTCATGGTCTCATCGGCAGAGGTATATAGAGTTCTAATTTCTCCATATCTTCATTGACACTTGAAATTGACAGTCTTAAATTTCTACATTTGGGTGGTTGATATTTCATATATATGTATATATATATATATATATATATATATATATGAGAGAGAGAGAGACAAAACAAGTTGGGGAGAAGGACAGATGGAGAGAGAGAGAGAGAGAGAGAGAGAGAGAGAATACTAAGCAGGCTCCCCACTCAGTACGGAGGCTGACATGGGCCTCGATCACATGATGCTGAGATCATGACCTGAGCTGAAATCAAGAGTCAGACACTTCAACCAACTGAGCCATCCAAGCACCCCACATTTTAATATTTCAATGGCTACTTTAGATATACTCTTTTGCGATATGCCTTTTAAGGTTATTTATTTTTTTTTAGTCATTTATTGAGTAGCAAGAACTTAAAAAAAATTAAAAGACTTTACTTTTTAGAGTGGTTTTAGATTTACAGAAAATTTGGACAGATAAGAGTTCCCATCTCCCCCTGCCCTATTATTAACACCTTACATTTGTATGGTACCTCTATTATAGCTGATGCACCAATGTTGATAAATTATTAACTAAAGTCCATACTTTATTCAGATTTCCTCAGTTTTTATCTGATGATTTTTTTTCCCTGGTCCAGAATCACATTCAGGATACCACATTACATTTATTTGTCTTATCTCCTTAGGGGCCTCTTGGTTGTGACCATACTTTACTTATTTTTCACGACCTTGATAGTTTTGAAGAGTACCGATATTTTGTAGGATGCCCCTTTATTGGAATTTGTCTAACATTTTTTTCTCACGATTAGAGAAGATTTAGGGAAGGAGGTCACCACCATAAAGCACCATTTTCATCACATCATATTAAGGTTACCCACTAATTAATATTATTTATGACTGTTGATGTTGACCTTGATCATCTGGCTGAGGAGTGTTTGCTAGGTTTTTCTTTTCTAAAGTTACTCTCTTTTCCCCTCCTTTTCCATATTGTACTTTTTGGAAGGAAGTTAAGAAATGGGGAGTTACGGAGTTAGTTTATAAATTATTGCAGGAGACACTTTTTTTAAGTTTATTTATTTTGAGACAGAGAGTGCGAGTTGGGGAGGGGCAGTGGGGGGGGGGTGAGAATCCCAAGCAGGCTCTGTGCTATGAGCACAGAACCTGATGCTGGCTTGAACTCATGAACTGTGAGATTATGACCTGAGCCGAAATCAAGAGCCAGACGCTTTACCAAAGCTTTACCACCCAGGAACCCCAGGAGACACTTTCTGTGACATTGCCCAGGTCACATGGTTCCCCATTCCTTTGGAACTTCCCTCCCCCAAATCCTGAAAGGCAACCTTTTCCCCCCACACCATTCCTTCAAACACCTTCTCTCTTAAGCAGTCAGATTTTTTTTTCTATGAAACCCTACCTTTTGGCCAGAGATGTTTGGAGAAAGTTGAGTCAACAGGGTCCCTTCCCCAGGTGCTTGGAATTTTAGGGTAAGTCAATCTCTCTGCTTGCCCAAGCTCAATGCATAGCTACTAAATTAATGAGTATTTAATAATATCCTTCACTTGACCACCACTTATGCAAATAGCCTAGCTTAAATGTTTCCAACATTGTTGATTGCCTATCAAACATCCATTCCTCCTTATAACTTTTACCACATAAACCTAATTTTATTTCTCATAGACTATTTCTCCTATGCAACCCATGTACCCCAAGAATGGAACCCCATCCCCAGCTCCAGGAGTGGGCTGAATTCCTGAAAGAGTAATCTCTTCTTACTTGCCTGTGATGGATTCAGGAACAGGAACGTGAGTCCACTAAGGACAACGAAATGTGTGGAAAATTTTGCCAGGGCCTCCTGGGAGAGTTCTTTGATTTCTTGTGTATACCTTGGAAGGGACCCTGTCTCCCTTCTGTATATTGTCATACTTAGACTAGAACCACGGCATACATCTCTATGCCAGCCTCCAAAGGCAGCTGGAGCACAGAGGAGGGCAGCCTAGAGAGTGTTGGGAAGATGGAATGAGAATCACTGTTGCCTACCTATGTCCAGACCAGTGCTACTCGAGCCGTAGGGTGAACTGTTGTTACCTTTTTGTGATGATATAAGCACAGAAACTGAGACCGGTGTTTAGAAACTTTTGTAGTGACTGGCATGGCCAAGACATCTAAGTGTGTGACCAGTAGACCTGTGTAGTTGAACAGGCTGTAGGGCAGTTTGAATGCTGTTCAACAAAGGCATGAGTTGTTAAGTAGTGCAATTGTGTACAGGTCTTATGCACTAGAACCATGGGGGCAATCTGCATTGAATTGAAACAATCAATGACTATCCTTCTCCATACATAGTGCGTGAAGTACGGCTCTAGACTTACAATTACGTGAGTCAGTTCATTTCTCTGGTTAGGACAATATGGATTCTGTTTTCTTCAAATCCCATGCAGAAGCATCTGAACTGATACAGTGAGTAGATCCAGTAAAAAGACAAGAGATCACATTTTCTGTAGGGTATACATGTTGTTAAACGTGTGTGTGTGTGTGTGTGTGTGTGTGTGTGTGCATACACGTGTGTATGCGGACACACACATACGTGTGCCTGTGTTTATCTTGCTCTGATTCCAGGTAACCATTTCCCAACGTGAGTGATTGTAAAATGCAAGAAGAGAGTAACTTCTTTTTGGTGCCTTTGCCAGCTGCTGGCATTTCTCAACCCTCATTCTTTGATTTGAATGTGATGCCATCACAAAACACATGGAAGAGATTGTAGAAGAAAAGTTCC
Source organism: Panthera tigris (assembly GCF_018350195.1). Classification (NCBI taxonomy): domain Eukaryota; kingdom Metazoa; phylum Chordata; class Mammalia; order Carnivora; family Felidae; genus Panthera; species Panthera tigris. The sequence goes on along the minus strand of NC_056660.1, from coordinate 68,609,669 downwards.
ATTTGTATCCCGAAGGGGAACTACTGAGAGAAACCAGAGTTGACTGCATGCCATTCTCTGACTATGTTTTTACCTTTGTATTTCAAAATTTTCTGATACTGGGAGAACATCAGTGTAATTTTTAGAACATTACAGCCTTTAAGGCGTTGGAATTATAAGTTATGAAAACATTACTTATCCATTACAAAAATAGAGCTTTGCCTTTCTTTTTTATTTTCTATGAAGTGAACTAAGAAAAAGGTTATAAGGAAACAACTATTGTGTGCATATGAATAGAATAAAGGTATTTGTTAATAGATATACAACTTATTCTTGTGACTCTTCTCTTTTGATGTTATTTTGATGCCAAACGGGTGTTTTTAGACAATGAGAATTTTCACATGGGAAACAACAATTTTCACTTAAGCATCCTAAAGATGATCTTTAAGCTAGCAATCTGAGAAAAAAATTGCTGTGTGAAATTAAAAAGTTTAAGTATTCTTGCAACGGTAATGAAGAGGGCACATCTTTTCAGCCGTGATGGAATGAAGCCACATGACCATGGATTTATAGTATACACTGCCACAGCCATTAAGAGTTCTGGAAGTGCTCCTGGTGTTGAAGGGTGAGGCAGATGGGGTGTTCTGGAGAACAACTAGAGGGTTTATTTTGGCTTCAAAGCTGGTTACTATTATAAGAGGTAGAAAACTGGGCAATAGCAAGCTGCAGCAGAAGGGACGGCCTCAACAGATGAGCCTGATATATTATTTTAGGAACTTTTTTCCCAAGCCAAGTCATAATACCTCATTGCTTTGCATGAAGTAGAAAACATATTTTCCTCATCGGACTTGCTTTCCTTGAAAATGGGTAAAATCAGTGACATAAGTATGGATCTTATTGTAATGTAACAGTAGTGGAGCTCTTGACTCGATACAATAGAATACGACACCATTGCCATGTACCTTGTTGGTACAGCCATCTCTCTACACAAGTGGCGTTCCTTGACTGGTCCTCTGGTTCCACTTTTTAAAAATTCAGTTGCATGGCAGAGATAGCAATACTCACCAAATATTCCACGGACTCCTCTAGTCTTCAGCCTTCTTGTGGTTGATTTGGGGCCATGTGTCTACATTAGGCCAATGGACCTGGAGTGGAAGGGATTTTTGTCACTTTTGCTCTAAAGCGGTTAAAAACAAGTATAGGTTTCATAATCTTCTTCCCTTCGGTGGTCACCATTTTGACATGGAGGAGCCACAGATGGAAGCAGCCATTATTAAGTCACCATGTCAAGAATACCTGTATGAGACATTTTATAAATAGGAAAGAAACTTGCTTTGATAGGCCATTGGAATTTTGGCATTTAGTTGTTACTGTAGCATAGGCCAGTGTTACAGGGACTCTTATAAGTAGTCTGTAAACCATTGTAGAATTGGAACTACTAACTCATTGACCGCTTGTAGTGTTGAGGTAATCCCAGAAGCAGGGAGATTGATATCTGCTCTATATATGGGCACATGGGCGAGTTCCTGGGGACTATATTTTGGCATTGCTTGTTGTCTCCAAACTATTACTGTGTGAACAGAATTGTCCCAGGAACTTGGATGTTATGAACGACACAAAATTGATCTTAGCCTTAAATCCATTCAGTCCAAGGATAAGTAACGTACACTTCCTCCCCTCCATAAACTTGCGGTCTGTTTGGAGAGATAGGACAGTCATCAAGTAACTAAAATACAAGATAGAGTGACAAAAGACATTACATAAACTTGGAGAGATTACAAGTTGTAGATTGTACCTTGGCTGGAGAATACAGACCACCCACATTAATCCAATTAATACAACAACATGCAGCCACAAGTATTCATGCATGAGTTTGCATATTCTAGGTATAATACTATGTGAATTTGGAGAGCGTAGAGATCGTTATGAGATTGAATTTTTTTGAAGGATAATTTTTATTTTTCTGTACAGAACAGTTAACATTGTATTTGTATCCCAATTTGGTGGGCAAGATCTCTGGCCTTTGCATTTCCAGCTTGGCAATAGCAGCCTCGGATTTTTTTGCTACTGCCTCCCAATGATGGTGGATCTTGTCATATCTGTCATTGTCATTGGCCCTGGGAGCTTCTACCAGCTTAGCCAGAGCTCTGTCATTTTCCAACTTGACCTGGGGGAAGGTGACAATGGTGCAGGTCTTTCCATGGACAAGACACATCCTAGTTGGTCCTTCCCCTCTGTAAATGAACTAGGGAACTCCCACATTACAGTACAAGATGGGCAGGTAGACAGCTAGCTCAATGGAACGGACACGTGTGCAGTCACCTTTTTGTGAGCCTTTTTGTTCTCCACACGGTGGTGATGGTATTGATACCTGCTCAAAGGAGAGGTAGTCTCAGTGGGGACATTCTTTTTTGGCAGCTCTTTGTGGCCCGGGACAACAGCTTCTGCTCTTCTCGCTTTGTCTCTGGGCTGCACTGTGGACCAGCTGAAGCAGGTGAACAGCTGTTTGATGCCCCCCAAGGCCTAGGTGAACTGGCCAATGGAAGCGGGATGCTTTCAGAGGTTTACGGAGGAGAGCCTTTGCCACAGACAAAGCAGATGACAGAGGTGGTTATGAATCGCATTTTGCAGGCCTCCCTGGAAATGACAGTTTACTTTTGATTTCAACATTTGAAAACATGTTAATAGCATTTAAAATTTTGGTCAAAATAATACATGTACATGTATAAAATTAATGGGCCTTGGTTCAGGCCTGTTGTCACCCTGAATCCCATGATGATTGACATTTGTATCGGGTTTATTCTAAAAATCTGTATAGGGATTATTCCAGATTGTACAGGGTTTTCCAGATTATTATAAATCTGACCACTCAAGGGCAGTCTAAGTCTGTACTTTTAGAATTCAACATATATAAATATGACTACTATTTTGAGTTCTTTCCCCATTGTAGAGATTTTTTTTAATTAAAAGGATTGCACCGTATCAATTTTTATCACTTTTATGGTAAGAAAAAATGAATTTTTTACATAAAGATTATATCACCAGATCTTTTTGTCCCCTCTCGAATAAAGGTATGAATATCAATGATATTATGAAATTTATCCTCAGGGTTCTGCAAATAATTTTACTAAAAGACGTGTGGTTTTTGTCTCTCTGTGTTAGCTGTGTTATCCTCTCTTACCTGACAGTCTATTAATCTACTAGTAAAGAGATGAGGGAGAATAAAAATTGAGGTACTAGATTAACATTTATATACATATTTTAAAATATATATATATTTGATGTTTATTTATTTATTTTGGGACAGTGAGTGCAAGCAGGGGCGGGGCAGAGAGAGGGAGGGAGAGAGAGAATTCCAAGCAGGCTCCACACTGCCAGCACAGAGCCGGATGTGGGGCTTGAACTCATGAACCGCGAGATCATGACCTGAGCTGAAATCAAGAGTCAGACACTTAACCGACTGAGCCACCCAGCTGCACCTCATATATAAATATATATATATATATTATATATATACATATATAATATATATATATACACATGTGTGTATATATGTGTGTATATGTATAATGTTATATATATATACACACATGTGTGTATATATGTGTGTATATATATATGTATATACATACACACACACACACACACACACACACATCCTTAGGCCTGATACAATTTTCATAAGAAACTATTATTCCAGGATCATTTTAACTGTCCATTCTATATCCTCTGAACCAAGTACTCTAGTTTTTATTTTCTCCTGAGGAAGATAAACGAGGCACTCCAGAGTGGAATAAAAAACAGATTTGGCTTTTGGGAGTTGGGAAAGTTCTGGTCAAATGCCAAGTGCTGAGCTGCAGGCTTTCAAAATTGTTTATTTTCAAGCCTACAGATGTTGAAAAAATATCACATCTGAGCTCATGTCCTTGTTTCCGACAGTGAAATAGGTCAGCTGCCCAGGTGGTGTCTAAGGAAAAGCCCACAGAAAGAGGTGATGTATATATCTCTTTTTCAGCCCAGACTCTTTTAGCTGTGTAAAAGGCTCTGCGGTGTTGGAACCTTATCAATCCCATTCTTTGATTACAGTCCTTTGTCTGGTGATCTGACTTTCATGATTATGGTCATAGCTATTGAAAGGTTCCATTTTTTTTTCAACTTTGGAAATTCTAAATGAATGCAGTATGGATACATTCACGGTAGCCTATAAAAGCAATTCTTGTTCCCAACAGGCATAGGCCTAGATCCTTTTTAACAGCAAGTCAGTCTGGAATTCTAAATACCATTATTCTGACTCTAGTTCATATGGTGAAGTTACAGGATACATGTACTGTGGGAAGCAGCAGCAGTGAGGCCAGAGGGAGGGGCAGGGAGATTTCCAGACCTGACAGATGTGGGAGGAAAGCTGGGGAGGATGAGCCCACCGGAGGTCGAGGAAAAAGCTTCCCTGGTCTTCTTGTCCCAAATGGGGAAAACATATTCCATTAGGAGAACTGGTAGTAACTATTCTTTGTTGGATGATGTGATGGAAGTTGAATTTACCAAAGAAATGGGAAGGACACCTTCTGGAACTATTCCAATTTGTCAGAAAGGATAATGGGAGTCACCGCAGTTAGGAGGTGCTCCCGCCCATCAGACACTTGCAGAGGACAGCTTCCCTAGCCTTCCTCTCCCTGGAGTGCAGGGGATCAGGGGATCGGTGGCAGCAGATCCCAAAGCGGATTCTGGGACCCACGAATACCTGTGGTTGATTGTGAAAAGGCGAGTCCTGAGCACACAGAGAAGGGAGTTCTGCAGAGCAGCCTCTTGCCGCATCTACAAAGCCACCTAAACTTCCCAGAGAAGTGACAATTTGCAGTTCAATGGGTCTCTTTGGAACTTCATTCTACATCAGTTTTAGTCTTGGAGGGACAAAGTTCATAAGACTACTGAAGGCGTATCAGTGACTCAAACTAAATTGTCTGAAACTTTAATTCAGTAATTTATGTTTTAGGGGCACCTGGGTGGCTCAATCCAACTCTCGGTTTCGGCTCGGGTCATGATCTCGCGGTTTTGTGAGTCTGAGTGCCGCATCTGTGCTACCTGTACAGAGCCTGCTTGGGATTCTCTCTCTCTCCCTCTCTCTCTGCACCCTTTCCCCCTTAAGCTGTCTCTGTCTCTCTCAAAATAAATAAATAAACTTAAAGAATTTATGTTTTAGAATATAGTGTATACTCAAAAGAAAGAAGTTAAATAAGAGAAAATGTTTACAAGAAAAGAGATCGCATTAACCATAAAAGAATCTATAAACTCATCTTAGTGCATAGGGTAGCATAGGCTGGAATACGACGTCAAGCATTTAAAATATTCCTCAAAATATCCAAATGCTTTTGAATGCTGGCAGGATCTTGTTCATAATTTCTTATGGCCCAAATGAAGCACAGAAAATTCTCAACCTACAAACCACAGCTCAGAAGTATGTGAAGAAAAGATTGTCCAATGTTACAAAGTAAAATGAAAAAAAAAAAGGATCAAAAATAGATTTAACTGCATTATGCTTTGCATAATAGTTTAAAAAGGGCCAACTGTTTTGTTTCAGAAATGTTTTCCCACTGAGTACATCAGGTAATTCTCCAAACTGAAAAAGAGAGAGAGAGAGAGAGAGAGAGAGAGAGAGACAGAAGAGATAGGAAAAAAAGTCAAACAGATTTTATCTTAAAAATTTGTCTGATTGAAATTTTTAAATAGTTTAATATTAATAATCTGTTTCTCTAAATTGAGGTGTAACTTATGTACACCAAGGTTTCTAGGTGTCCTGGTGGGTATATAATGGCATCTCATTGTACTTTTAATTTGCATTTCCCTAATAACTAACGAGGTCGAGCACCATAATGAATACTTACCAAAGAAGTCCGTAATTTTAGTACCCTATTTTTATTTTTTCCATATGTCTTTTCTGTGCAGCCCATATATTTACATAATGATAATCAGAGTACATCTAGAATTTTGTGTCTTTTTAAATAAATCATTTTTAAGTTTTTTTATGGCCTTCACACTTATCTTTTAAAACAGCTTCTTAATATCCCACCGAGCTTGTGTAATATGCTTTATTAGCCATTTTCTCTTGTTGAACATTAGGTTCCTTCCCATTTTCCCTCGGGCTCACTGTTGTTCAGAGAGGAGGAATACAGATGTATTGTCCTGAGTAATGTTTCAGTAGAACAGAAACTATCATTTGTGGAGCAGGATGTGCTGGCTCTGTGTGCTCGGTCCTTCAGACGTGGTTTTTATTTTGTTCCCAGTACAACCTGCACAAGTAAGTGTTATCTGTATTCTACAGATGAGGTGTCTAATGCTAGGCTACAGAAATTGCTCACGGTCACATGACCAGTAGGTGATAGAGCAGGATTTCCATCCCAGGTAACGGCTCCCATTGATGTATAGAAGGTTCCCAGTCCTGCCTCCTGGTTCTTCTCCGAGTCTCTCCTTGCCAGCCCCTGACCTCCCTTGAGATCTCACTGTTTCAGATCATGCGTGGTTCCAGTGCGCCATGCTAAATATGTTTGGCCCACCTGTTGCTTTGCCTTCATTTTTTTGACCAGAGCCATATATTCTCGGAGTTGTGTAGTCAGGAAGAGCTGGCAAAGTGAGTTTACATCACAGAGTTCATTGAGGTAACGACGTACGCCATCATAGCATCTTTCATTTGAAAGACTTGGAGTCTAGAGAGTTGTGCTTCTATTTTCTAGCAAAGTGAAGAGTCCTGTCAGTAAGATTTATTTTTATTGTGATGGTGGGGGAGTGAAGAAATTTTATCTATATTCCATTTCTACTTATTTAGATATATCATTCCCCTTCTTTTTGAGAGAGAGAGAGGGAGCAGTAGAGAATCTTAAGTTCCACGCCCAGCGCAGAGCCCATTGTGGGGTTTGATCTCACGGCCCTGAGATCATGACCTGAGCCAAAATCAAGAGTCAGATGCTTAACTGACTGAGCCACCCACGTGCCCCTCATTTCCCCTCTTTAACAGTGCCAGGGGTACTGGTCAGAGGTATAATAAAAATAGACTCTGGTTTCCAATATTGTGTTTGTGGTCCATGTTGATAGATCATGTCTCATTCAAGTCCTTTTTTTTTTTTTTTTTGTATTAGTCGGCTATAGCAGCATAACAACATGAAAATCTCAGTGTCAAACAGCAATAAACATTTCTTGCTTATGAGTGCATGAGTCGGCTGAGACAACTTTGTTCCATATCACAGGTCGACTGGGGTGGCTGTGTCCCATGCAGTTGTCTTCCTTCTGGTATCAGCAGGCTGGCAAGAGCTGGTTGTCTCCTGATGATGGAAGAATCGACAACCAGCTTCAGTATAGCCACGTGGCAAGTCCCTACTAACATCTTTTTGGTTTAAGCCACTTCACACGGCCAAAGAGAATGGCGGGAGTGGGAAGTTTACACAATCTTTTGTGTGGAAATAACTGCGAAGGCAGGTGGCAAAAGGCGCAGATACAGCGAAGAGTGAAGAGTTGGGACCAATAATTTAATCCTTTCCAGTCTTGTACCTTAAACCTTTCGGACGAAATAGATATTCGGTGTATACCAAAACCCATCGTAGCTTGTGCCAGGTTCCAGCGAAAACTGTGGTGTAGTCTTTTTCAGGTGTCTTCAAAATACACAGAAGTACGTACAGCGGGTCACAGATTTTGCTCACGCTGTCCTCAGACGTCAGAGCAAGTGCAGTCTTGAGATTTTCTTTAGTTATCTTCCTCTTCCTTCCAAACATCACCCAATGAAAAGTGGGGAAGAATAGTGTCTTATCTAGTAAACATAAGAAGCTTCTTCAGCAAGCGAGTCTTTGCAAAGAATTGCTTGGTTTCGCTTGTATTTATTCTCACCTGTCTCACCTGCCTAAGGTGGTTTCTGCACACGTGGAGTGGGGGTGACTTCCAGAACTGTGTTAGGCGCGGGTTTCCCTGCTGGCATTCACCTCTGTAATCTGGTAGTTAATAACATGTTATCTGTTCTCATAGCTACACAGAGCCTGGTAGTTCTCCCAGGTGACCTGGTCCTTGCTGGTGTTCTGGAAACGCTTAGCTTCTACATTCGTCTCCGCCTGGCTCCCTGGTCAGGGAGTCTACACCTGGTCTCTTGCTTTCCCCCCTCACAATGGCAGGACCAAAGTTTCTTTTGGCCCAGCTGCCTTCTGAGTACCCCCCCTTAGGGACTACGGTAACTTCTCACTTCCATTTATGCCTTGCTCATGCATATGCATAAGCAGCCTCGGAACACAGAATACTGGGTCGAAGCACTGTGTTAGAATTTTGCAGAGAAGGAGAGCCAATAGGAGGATGACAAGGAATTGGTTCATGTGCTCATGGAGGATGAGGAGTCCCAAGATCTGGCACCTACAAGCTGGAGACCCAGGAAAGCCAATGGTATAATTTAGTCTGAGTCCAAAGGCCTGAGAACCAGGGAAACCAATGGTGTAAATCCAAGTCCAAGGGTGGAAGAAGATGAGAGGAGAGGTCCCGACTCAAGCAGTAAGGTGGAGAAAAAAAAAGGGGGGGGGGTCATGCAAATTCCTATCTCTGCCAACATTTGTTGTGTTTGCACTTTTAGTGGATTGAATGATGCTCACCTACACTGGGAGGGCAATTTACCTTACTGAGTCCACTGATTCAAATGCTAACCTCCTCTGGAAACACAGACACATGGGCAATAATGCTTAATCTGGGTGCCCCATGGTGCAATCAAGTTGACGTAAAATTAGCCATCACGACCATGTTGTGCTTTCAGATTTACTTTGATGTGTTCATCTCCCGGGCTAACACGGGGCAACCTGTGGGGTGGCCTCAATCTAGGGCTTAAAATGAGGAAAAGGGACAACCCTCTCACTTTCTGTCGCCTCTGTGGGAGTCCCCTAGGCCACCAGCACACCTTGGTGAGTGGTCCCCCGGTTGGGGGAGGACCCCCTTCTCCTTATACTCTGGATGGATTTGCCACACAGCTCTGGCCATCAGTTCTCGGCAAAGGCAACTGGAAACTCCACTTAGGCCTCAGTTATACATTTCTTCCGGTCCAGCTTTTCCCAGAGAGCCTTGCCTTTGGGATACTGTTGGGCATTTTCCCCAGCCATTCATAAAACTGATGCCTTGACGGTTGTTTCTATGATTTAGATTGAATTACACGAATGCCAACGTTTGGCCATTTTTAACCTAAGAGTGATAGCAATTTCATACAGTTCAATTCATGTATTAGTTGGTGGAACTCTGTGGGGAGAGGGAGGGTAAGTCTAAGACCTCCCCCCCCCCCCCCCCCGACCAAGTCACACCTCACATTTAGAAGGTCTGGGAAACTTCTAGCAAGACTGTTTTGCCCAGGCCTGGAGGAATATGGGCCCAGCCAGGGGATGTCAGGATTGCTGATGCAAGCTGGGCAGTAGCTGTAGGATTTACGCACGGAGCAGGACATCCATGGACCGCACAGCCTCTCCCCACACTGGGACTCCTAGTTCTGTGAGTCTGTGCTCGCTGGCCTGGGGGCATTCAGGTGGCGTGCAACATTCAGGCTGCTTGCCGCTCTAGCTTCATCCCAGAAGTCTGGCCTCCCCGGGTGGGGTGACGCACTAGGCTTTCCTTGTCTGGAGGTCATTGCTGACTGCACTGTGGAAAACCGCGACATGTGGCCAAGTGCGCATGTGTGTGCACGCCTGAATGTGCGTGCGGTGTGTGCACACGTGGGGCGGATCGTGGTGGCAGGCAGTCCCGAAAAGCAAAAGCCACACGCCTTGGTCCTTTGTGCCTGGTGGTTTGCTGCAGGCTTTTGAGGACACGCGGGCACCAGTGCGGACCCAGTTTCAGAGAGAGCTCAGGGGAGGTCAGCCAGGGAAGGTAGGTAGGTCAGGGCACATCTGTACTCACAAACGGAGCTGAAATAGTTCTTGTCCCTGCAAAGGGATGACGCAGACAGGGAAGCAGAGCGGATATCGGAGCCACTTTTTAAGTATTTTCTCAAATCGTTTTCAGCTCTGGGAATGACAATTTCTAAAAGAAACAGTGCAGTGGCTCACGGCCATCTGATGGAGCCACTGATGGGTTTTTGTTTAGTCTTAAAATGGGCTTGATCTGCAGCTCACCATGTGACAGAGCGGGAGCCAACCTCAGTGCAGACCAGCTGGGGAGAGGCCAGTCAGATTTTGTGGAAATTCTGAACAATAGACTGTCTTAAAAGATGTGGTGTTGTGTTATAGTTTATTCTCCGGGGATATGTAGAGGTTGGAGCTGTTTACAGAGCAGTTGAGCCTAACTCCCCACCTCCTTCTGCCCACCCACCCCCACCCACCTCCCTGCTACTGAACTGCCAGGCACCTGCTGGCAGGTGCCCCTTTCCTCCCGCCCATGTCCCCAGCAGGCTGAACTTGGAGAGGAGTCCCTGGATTTCTGGCTCCTAGTGGAAGGTGGGGGAGGGGAGGAGAGGAGGAGAGAGGAGACTGTAGGGAGATAGAGGGGAGGGGAAGGAGAGGGGAGGAGCGAGTGAGGGAGCTGGAAGATGGGGAGAGGGGAGAGGAGGAAATAGGTAAGGGCAAAGGGAAGATGGGGAGGGAGAGGGGAGGGAAGGATGGAAAAGAACAGAGTCGGCAACACGGGTTCCCCGCCTGTCTCTGAAGGGCTGGGCTGGGCAGTCCCTGCCTCCTCTTCTGAGACCCCAGCTCCCGTTGGAGTGCTCTTCCTGCAGTTACAGTTCCCTTGGGTCCTGGAGAACCTGCCCCCCTTTCTCCTTTAAGCCGAGGGATGGTAGTGGTTTCCTGCCAGTTGCAGCCCCCGGCGATTTACCTGAGCCACTTTCCCATAAGTCTGCCCCGCAGTCTTGGAAATAGTCTCTTATTAAACCCTCTCTGGGGGGCTGTCTGGGTGGCTCAGTCGGTTAATCACCTCACTTCCGCTCAGGTCATGATTTCACAGTTTGTGAGTTTGAGCCCCACATCGGGCTCTCTGCTGTCAAGCACAGAGTCTGCTTTGTCTCCCTCTCTCTCCTACCCCGCTCTCTCATGCTCTCCTTCAAAAATAAACATAAAAAAACAAAAACAAAACCAAAAACCCCTCTTTGGAACGACCACCTGCTTTTTGCTGGAACCCTGACCACGTTTTCTAAGAACCTCCTGATACTCTAATCACCCCGGGGAAATTTCAGTTCTCATCTTCAGCCTGACTGTGGACCTGAGGGCATTTGTAACTCTCTCCTCCCTGGGCTTTCCTTCTCCTCCTCATAGGGCCTGGGTAGGGGGGTGTGGGGGCAGCCACCTCCCTGTAGCTCCTCCTGGGTCGGTCATTGTCATGACCTTGTCTGGTCTGTCTCAAGCTGTCCAGTTCTAGGCCCTTCTCCTATGATTTCCCTTAATGATCTTAGTCACACGTAAGGCTTGAACTTAGAGAACTAGCCCTTACGGAGTACTTCTGAGCGCATAGCATATCAGGTGCCGTGTCCTGTTATTCATTTAAATATTGAAAGTTTATTCAATGTGGCAGGATTAGTCTGAGGCTGGGCATTTATTATCTCTTTGGCTCTTCATGCAAAGTTGGTACTGTTGTCTCTATTATATGGATGAGATTCTGAGCCTCGGAGAAGGTAAGTAATATGCCCAAGGCAGCGCTGGGATTGCAGTCCTTTTCCTGCCTCCAAAGCCCGAGCTCCTTCTCCGTACTGCAACGACAATGGAGTGTGCGTCTTCTTTTACACTACTGAACTTGAGCTGAACCTAGCAGAACCTCTGCATATTCTAAAAACGGCGTAGTCTGACTTCAGGGGTTTGAACTGAAGTGGAACAAATTTTTTTGCTAACTCATTCATCAGAGACATTTGCCTTACTCTGACTTTGAGCCTCTGTTTGCTCTGTAATTCACTGTGATTCTAAAATTACCCCTGGCTCCCTAAGTGCTCTATTTTAGAGTCTGGTATCCTGACAATAACGAGATTAATTTAAAGTCAGAGCACTAGGATTTATTCGAGAGATTTCTGCTCATGATAGAAATTAGAAGTAGGAGTAATTGTTTGCATTTTCTTTTGCCCTAGAAGCAGAAGAGGCAGATAAGCCTTTTTCCTGGGTGTCGGGCCAGGGCCACCCCATAGTGCAGCCTCGGAGGCTCAATCATCACTGTTACTCAATTATTGTAGCCAAGCTGAAGGGACAAAGGAGAGGTGCCTAGAGTATGGAACCTCCTTGTGGCCCAGACTTGAGTTTTGGAACTCAGCTGACCTTACTGGGTGATCTTGGGCAGGCCCACCCCTTCCCTGGGCTTCTGCTTCCTCAGCTGTAGCACGGGGATGATAGCGATGAGTCAACAGGATGTGTATAGTTGGCAATGCTTAGTGATTCAGGCCCTAAACCCTTGGCCAGCAAACATCACTTTGGAGGAGACTTGACCTACTACCGAGAGTGGGGGGCGGGGTTGGGATCATTCCACTGGCTTCCCCCCATCCCCTACCCCTTTGGAAAGCAGAGAGCTGGATGCACCTTTAACAACTTGCATAAAGAGCACTGGACCTTAGGGACCAAAACCCTAAACCCTTGTCCCCAAGGACTGAAATTCAGAACACTCTCCCAGAAAGTTACCAACAGGGTAGAAGGGAGTGTGGCCCAGGTAGGTGGCTGGTGGGCCTTGCCTGAAGCCTTGAGTTAGTGAAGAGCATAGGGTCCACGTGTCCCTTGGTCTCTGAGGGGGCTGTCCTGCATTCTAAGTGTCTTCACCCAGCCCTCCTGAGGGCAGAGTTGGACCTTAGAGGAAGGAGCTCAGAGGAATAGCCTGAGAGAGGGCCCTGTCTAGCTTGGGGTGAAGTACCTTTGACTGAGTTTCAGCAGGAGGACATGGGAGCAGGCAGGACTGGCGGGAAGCCCCTCCCCCCACTAGTGAGCACCCAGAGATTCCTGGAGGAGGTGTTGGGGGGGCTCTGGTAGGGGTGGTGCTTTGGTGGAGGGAGGGGTAGGGATTGGACTTTCCTGCTGGATAAGGTAATTGGGTCGCCAGCAAGTATGAAGGTCTAAGTACAGAGCCTGACACATAGTAGGTTAAGAAATGTTAGGTGGCTATGAGTAGGTGCTCTGTTATTACTAGGAGATCTTGATGAGCAAAGGAATGCACTGCTTCAGTGGAGGGAATGAGGGGCATCCTATTGCATTTATTGGATTCTCTCAGCTTTGCAGGGTGTCGGGCCTCCAGTGGCCGTCAGCCGGGGCAGGGATGGAAACAGTCTGTCAAGTTCACTCTACACTTTTGCCTCTAGTGACTGTCACCTTGGTTCATTGCCCAGAAGCTTGGTCTTGCTCAACTCCTCCAAGGGTGATATTCGTAGTCTTAGAATCTTGGAAGGCACCTAGAAGCCATCTACCAGTGGTTCTCAAACATTTTAGAGCAGTAGAGCCTCTTTTCTTTTTGAATAAAATTTTATAGGACACTGACATATAAAGCAAATAAAGTAGAATTTTGCTAATAAGATATCCATTGAAGTTGAAATGTCTTCTGTCGACCTGTGTTAGCATCAATCAATGAGAACAGCCAAGGTGTTTCGAAAAATCCAAAGCCTCATAACTGGGGCTCCGGAAGCTGGTTTCATTCTTCTCTCGGGTTTAGTTGGCCTCCGTAAAATTCGGGTCAAAATCGAACCTCAGAAAGGCTCCGTGATATTCAGATGCCTCTGATCTAGCTCACGGTGTTAGTCATGGCCCCGGCAGGAAACAGTTCGCACTCTCAAATTCGGCTGCTTGCAGGGGGGTTAAACTTAATGAAGGCATTTACAAAAGCATAGGCAGTGCTAACAAGCCTGTGCTTGCTAGGATGGTGGGATCCCCCGGGGCTAGTGACCGTGGCGTGGTTACCCCAGCAGACCGGCGGGCCAGCTGAGGAAGAAGTTACCAGCAGCTGGGAGAAGAAGACTGGACAGAGGGCCGCCCCAAGAGAGAAGGGACCTTCGGGAGACCCTGCAGGAAAGAGAAGGGGGTAGATACCCAATCTCACTCTCCTTCCTTCTAATCGCCTCCTGTGACTGCAGGGCCCCAAACAGAAGGTAGAGGGCAGAAGAGACTCATGGAATTCCTACAAGCCAGCCTCCCAGGACAGAAGGCGGGATGGAGAAAGATGGAGAGGGAGGTTGGAGGAGACAGCGGACACCATCCGGGACAGCCCTGCTTCCGTTTTTAAAGATTGTAAGAACGAAGGCTCAGGGTGTTTACATGACCTGCCAAGGTCACGGAGTTAGGGGCAACAATAGGAAATCAAGTCCTCCGATTCCAGTTTAACACTCTTTCCAACCATACTATTTCATCCCACTAGCCCAAGGACGATTCTAGGTTTAGAAATGCTAATGTCATCCACTGGATTTCTGGAACTGGAGTTAAGGGGACAGGCTTAGCCTAGTCTAGTAATTTCCTTTCCTGGGGTCAACGGTGATCCACTGTTGCTGTGTAGTTCTGTGCACGTCTGAAGACAAACCACAAGTATCTAGGGAGATAGCATGGCACGGAGCTCTTTGGAACTTCTGCCCCACGCTCTCAGGTCAGTCACTTTCTCAGAAAGGGCAGGAAGAACGTCAGCCCGATGACATAAGGGAACACACGGAACGTGGGTACTAATGCCGGCCCAGAAATATCCAAGGGGACTCGTGTCTGTGGAAGCTGAACAGCTGCACCGAGCTCTTGGATCCCTGGTGACATCTGTGCTATATTCAGCATGCCTCCCAAAGGTTCTACCCTTGGCCTGCTTCTCATAGAACGTTTGGCTTTAGAAGAATCTCTTCTAAAAAAATGTTCTCAGCAACATGGCAGACAGCAACTATTGCCTAGTACCCTTCCCTATGGTGCGGGGCAATCAGTGGCGTGGATCCCTTGACCTTGAACTCCAAGTCATTCGCGGTTTGAAGTAGGTTATGTGTGGTTGGGGTCTTATAATTCCTTCGACTTAGCTGGACACTGGACAAACAAGCTTTGTGGTGAGGTGAACGCTGTTTACTTATTGATGGTTTAGGGCATAGCAGTCAACTCACAAAGAAACCACAGGAGCCAGAATCTTTGTGAACCCTAAGCGCCTTGGGTATTCCCTCACCATGGGTAGCCACTATGTGGCAGTTACTCCCAGCCAACTCCACCCAACGTTTCCTGGATGCATTCCCATCTTGAATGCCAAATGCACTCCTTCTCCTTGGTTGATGCTCCTCCCCATGTTGTGAGCTGCCTACAGTTTACTGATAAGCAATTTACTCAGGCATGGTTGATTGAGGCATAGATATAAACTGCATTTTTCTTTCATGGAATGTTCAGGCACTTGGGGAACTTTGGTATTCCAGGCAACTGAGGGGGACATTCTGACCTTCTTTCTTTTCATCTCTTCTGGGAAAGTAGCTTAGCTTCCTTTCTATAGTTTTTCAGATTATACAGCACCAATTTATGACTTCTTGTCTGTGCAGTTAACTCCATTTATCTGCAGCTGTACGTGGTTTTAATAAAATGGTGCCATCCAGGGGCCTTGCTTTAACTTAGGAGCCTGTGTAACTTCCCTCATTGTCTAGGGTTATAATGCAGTAAGCCATTTAAATTTAAATGGACTTGACCACCAGACTATTCTCTGTAGAGAACAATCTGGCACTGTGTAAGTAGGTCTCTGTGGGATATAATCTGAGAGAGTTCTGAAAGATCTCCTTACACAAGGCATTCCCATAAACTATTCCACAGGGTGAAGTTCCAAGGACAGCATCGGTCTGGTGTCGCGATCCTATCCACCGTGTAGCCTGTAATAAAGTCAAACAGAGCGATGGCAAAACAAAAGGGTGGGCACCCTGTCACGGTCACAGCTGGAATATCAGCACAATCAGGGTCTCCTGCGTATTGCTGTGGCTGAGAGATGCTATTTGACCTTGCACATATGCCAGGGGAGGAAAAGGGTGACTAAATTTGGGTCCCTGCTGTAAAGTACACGTGCATTCCCTCACTTGATTTAAAAACAAACCGCTAACACAATTAACACGGGGTTCTTCTTGCCGATTCATTAGTTGCTCTTCATTGCTATCTAGGACACTTAAAATCTTCTGTGATTCTGACGGATGAATGTAAACAAGCCACTCTATACTATAATTACATCTATATTTTAAATCTTTTATTTTTTTTCTCCTGCTAATACTCCTGAGTAAGGCATACACTTTCCTTCTCATCTTTTCCAGATGAGCAAATGTTACATGGCACATTGTTACCAGAGGTCTGGCCTGTCTATTCAGCCAAGTTGTAATTTTATCAGTAGGATTAAGATTTAGGAGATGTTTAATTGGCATATATCAATATAGTTCAGTAATATTTTTTCTTAAAAGGGAAGATTTCCTGGCTAGTAAGTGGCTTCTCTAGCCCAGCTGACTTAGAAAAACTTAAAAAAAAAAAAAAAAAAAAAAAAAGACTAGGGGTGCCTGGGTGCCTCAGTCGGTTAAGAGACCGACTCCCGATTTTGAGCTCATGATCTCACAGGTTCATGGGATTGAACCCCAAGTTCAGCTCTGTGTTCACAGCTTGGAGCCTGCTTGGGATTCTCTCTCTCCCCCTCTCTTTGTCCCTCCTCTGCTCATGCTCTCCCTCAAAATAAATAAACTTAAAAAAAAATTTTTTTTTAGCATTTATTTATTTTTGAGAGACAGAGCAGGAGTGGGGCAGGGTCAGAGAGAGAAGACACAGAATCTGAAGCAGGCTCCAGGCTCTGAGCTGTCAGCACAGAGCCCGACGCGAGGCTGGAACTCAGGAACCGTGAGATCATGACCTGAGCTGAAGTTGGACCCTGCACGGACTGAACCTGCCAGGTGCCCCAATAAATAAACTTTTAAAAAATAAGCCTATTTTATTTTATTTTTTTGAGAGAGAGAGAGCTAGAGGGAGAGCATGTGTATAAGGGGGGGGGCGCAGAGAGAAAGAGGGAGAGAGAGAACCTTAAGCAGGCTCTGTGCCTTACTCAGAGCCCAACTCTGGGGTTGATCTCACCATTCTGGGATCATGACCTGAGTAGAAATCAAGAGTCGGTCACCCAACCGACTGAACCACCCAGGCACCCCTCAAAGAAGCCTATTTTAGATTCATTCTAGATTTACAGAAACATTATCAAGATGGCACATAGAGTTCCTATATATTCCACCCTCAATTTCCCCTACTATTAACACCTTATGTTGGTAGGATACATTTGTTACAATTGGCAAGCTGATATTGACACATTATGAGCTAAAGTCCATATTTTTTCAGATGTTTAGTTTTTAACTAATGTTGCCTTTTTTTTTTTTTGTATGTCCCATCCAGCATACCACATTATATTTAGTTAGGTCTCCTTAGGCGTCTCTTAGCTGTGACAGGTTTTCCTCGTTTTTGATGACCTTGATGGTTCTGAGGAATACTGGTCAGATATTTGTCAAATTGAGATTCTGATCTTGGCCTCACAATTAGCCTGGGGTTATAGGTTTTGGGGACCTAACAGATGCAACAGAGGTCAAGTTGCATTCTCATCACATCAAGGATACATATTATTAACACTATTTAGGATTGTTGATGTTGACCTTGACCACCTGGCTGGGGTAGTGCTTATTGGGGGTCTCTTCCATAAAATTGCTCTTTCCCGCCTCACCATGCTGAGTTCTGTGGGAGAAAATCGCTGTTCACAGCCCACACTTAAACTGGGAATATAACTCTTACTCCTTATCTCCAAATTTATTTGGAATTCTTCTGCATGGGAGATTTGTCCCTTGTCATTCATTCATTATTTATACCAGTATGGATTCCTAAATATTTATTTTATATTTTGGGTTATACTCAAAAAGTACTTGTTTATATTGTTGATCAAATTATTTCAGGTTTGGCTCCCACGTCCCTTTGACATACTCCCATCATTTTGTTTGTTTGTTTGTTTGTTTTTAACACACTTTCTTACTCTCTGGCACTACGTGATGCTCCAGAATCATGTGTATAACCCTTGCCCTGGCTGCCTTAGTCCTAGAACCAGTCATTTCCCTAAGGAGTCCTGGTTCCTTCTATTGGGGAATAGTAGTAGGAACCAAGAGCTGGGCACTGGGTGTGCTCATTGCCACTGAGGTGTCATTGCTTCTAGGTCCTCTCAGTTGGCAGGCAGAGAAAATATATGTTTGTTTGCATACTAACCTGTGAATATGCACATTCCTATAAATATTGCTGTATGTGGCCACCGGTGTCCATATTAAGCTAAACATGACTTCATACTGACCTCTCCATCTCTAAGCCATTACCACATCAATCAGTCTGGTCTCCTCTCCCAGCTCATCTTTCTGTGACCTATGCCGTAACTCCAGCAGCAAGAAACCTGGCTCCTGCCACCGGCCATTCACTCACTTACTTGTTCTATTCCTGTGCCCCATGCACAGTGGTTTCAGAGCTGTTAACCCATATCCCCCTGTAAAGTAAGTTTTTCAATGAAAGCACGGTATTTGTATACAGTTCCTTTTGCCTTAGACCTCGTTTCCAAATTTATTTAGGTAAAAGATCTTTCCCTTTCACCCCCCTTCAGTGAGGTTATTCGATACAGTTATAAACACAGAGTCTTTTGTCATATTTCCTATTCCTTCCTGGAGCATGCTGACCACCTAACTAATGTTTAAAACTTGTATATGCTGGGCACCTGGGTGGCTCAGTTGGTTAAGCGTCTGACTTCAGCTCAGGTCACGATCTCCTATAGTTTGTGAGTTCGAGCCCCCTGTTGAGCTCTGTGCTAACAGCTCAGAGCCTGGAGCCTGCCTCAGATTCTGTGTCTCCCTCTCTCTCTGCCCCTCCCCCTCCTCTCAAAAATAAATAAACATCAAAAAAGTTGAAAACAAAAACCTCGTGTCTGTTAAGGTTTAGTCTTTGTGTTGTACGGTTCTATGGATTTTTGGTGAATGCCAAAATATTTTTAGTCAAGATTCATGTATCTACCATTGCAGCGTCATATAGAATAGTTGTACTGCCCCCAAGAAATTCCCTGTACTTTTGCCTCTTTAATTCTCCTCACTCCCCTCAAACGCTCAGAAACCATAATTCTGTTTATGATCTTTATAGTTTTGCCTTTTCCAGGATTTCATATAAATGTGATTACATATCCTATTCAGACTGGCATTTTTCATTTAGAACTAAGCATTTAAGATGCATTCATGTCAATGTGGCTTGATAGCTCATTCCTTTTTAGTGCCGTGTAGTATAAATACATTGAAAAGACCAACTGCAGTCCATCTACATATTCACTTATTGAAGGATGGCTTGGCTGCCTCCAGTTTTCAGCAATTATAAACAAGGCTGCTTATAAACATTCCAGTTCAGGTTTTTGTGTGGACATAAACTTTCAAGTCAGTTGGGTAAATGCATAGAAGCGTCACGGTGGATCCATGGTAAGACTATCTTCGGCTTTTAAGAAATTGGCAAAGTGTATTCCAAAGTGGCTTTACCATTTTGCATTCCCAGCAGCAATGAACGTGAGCTTCTGTTGCTCTACAAACCTCGCCAGAAGTTGCTGTTGCCAGTGTTCTGGATTTTAGCCATTCTGATAGATGTGTAATGCCTTACTATTATTATTATTTTATTATTTGTGTATATAACGGAAGCTCTCTTAACTGGTCTCCACTTTACGCTCTTGACTTCCACTTACAAGACTCTCAAATTAACAGGCTTTCTCTCCTTTTCATTTAAAACATCTGGCTGCCCAGAGTCTGTTCCCTGGTGAGACACTCTCTTGCTCACCTGTGCACTTAAGGCCCCACCTGTGGAGATTACCTAGCTTGCTCACCTAGAATCAGTTTTGTTTCTGCACCTGTTTATGCCAGACATATTTGTTATTGTAATTACATCATTTGCCGAAATATGTACATTGATAAAATGGGAGGGTGAAATGAAAGCATGGTCTTTCTTATGGTGAAAACTTAACGGACTGCTTTGGGAAAGGCTTAAAGGCAAGTGACTAAAAAAATGCTGTTGAATTGGGTGTGGGTGAGGCAGCTAATAAGGAAAACGGGGGAAGATTGCAAACATCTGCACTCAGATTTTCTACCCGGATTTCTTCTGGTGGTTTTGAAGTTACTCAGACTAGAAAACAGAGGATCATCAGAGATTTGGTTTAAAAACAAGAAAGAGGAGAGAAAAATCAAGTCACAGGCCCTAAACCCAAAGAAAAGGACTTTGACCTGAACCACAGGATTTGTAGAACCAGTTATGCACTAAGTGATGAATGGCTTGTGTGTTGCAGAAAACGAGATGGCATCCAAGTTTTGTGTGTTACTCACGTGGAGGAACTATCTACGAATCAGATTCCTGCTCAGAAATGATCTTTTATTTATTTCTTAAATGTTTATTTTTGAGAGAGACAGAGCACGAGTAGAGGAGGTGCAGAGAGAAACAGAGACACAGAATCCGATTCAAGCTCCAGGCTGTCAGCACAGAGCTGGTGCTCAAACTCACGAACTGCAAGATCGTGACCCGAGCTGAAGTCAGACACTCAACCAACTGAGCCCCCCCAGGTGCCCCAGAAATTGTATTTTAAATTAAAAGTTAAGATCTGTACATATTTTAGAGAATTATTTCCACTTAAATTCTCCAAGCAACTACTAGTCTCCATTGTGTTGGAAAATAGGATTTTGATACTAAATGAATTTTTTAAATCTGTAAGAGGGGTTCTGGGACAGGCATGGGAATATAATGTAAAATTTAAGATGTCAGCACTTAAAGACCAGAGCTACAGATGAAATCTGCCCAACTGAAAACTCTAGAGACCTAGAGGCATTTTTCTCATTACTTATAGGCATGACTCTATAATAGAAATTAATGTTGTCTTTGTTATCATAAGCTTGCCTTGCTCAAATAGTGAGTTTGCCTCCTGAGCCTGAATGCAGCCTGACAGAGAGGGTTTTCCGGCTTTGGGCTCCTTGAATCTGATTTTTGGCTTTCCAGATACCAGGATCACATTGGTACATCAGCTAGTGGTCGTTTGACTAGAAGTCTGCCAGAATGGACAGTAATAATCTAACTTGAGTTCTGTCATGTTTGTTTGATTTTTTAAAATCTTTCTGTATGTTCAAAAATTTCTAAAAGGGGGATTTTGATTTTAGCAACCAGAAAATAAGTTTTTAAAACAATAAATAACCTCTACAGACTTGGAAGCACTCTGCTGTTTGCAAAGTGCTTTTAGAACCGCCGTCTCCGGTGATGGCCACAACTACCTGTCCACTCCGTGTGCTTTCTTTCTCTGTCCGCCTTCTAATACTTTGGTCTCCAGCTTATGGTCTTTTTCTTAGTGACCCTCTTACTCGACTATAGACCCGAACGGTTAAAACCAGAAATACAGAAGACTGCTTACATCGTGCTCTGAGACCCATTGCATTTATTCTTCACTACGCTTTGAGTCACTGAAGGTGGTTTGCAACAACCCAGAACATACCGAACAGCCGACCAGAAAAGCCCGGACAGCAACGGAATGCCTAGAAGACCACACCCCACACTTCAACCTTCTCTGACCTTGATCACGGGCTGCATGCACTGACCCCCCACCCTTGATCATGTGCTCCCTGCCTCCTCTCCTGCACGAACCTGCCTGAACCTTTCTGTAAAACTCTGGGTGTCTATCCTGCGGAATCAGAGGTGGGTTATTAAGGCTTGGGCCTGCCACCTCCCTCGCTGCCGGCACCTGGAATACATTTCTCCCTTTCTCTTGTCCAAACCCTCCTCTCTTGAGTTTTTGGCTTCTCTTGCAATGAGTTTACCAGAGTTTGTTTGGCCACAGTGTTGGCAGACAGAGCCAGGAGCTGTGCTTGTGTCCAGTCCGGCCCCCTGGGGTTCCCTCGGATGGAGCTCACCTGTTCTTTTCCTGAGTCAGCGGTGGTGATAGATGGTTGGGTAACATTTTTTTCCGTGTGTCCTGCTCCATGGTTCTCTGACCTCCTCAAACCCAGACACCTTCACCTCTGCTCCAGTTCTATCAGTCTCTTCTGCCGTGGACTCTTAATCAGTTACGGGTCGCAAGCTCTTTTGGAATTTAGATGAAAGTTGTGAATGGTCTCTCAGGGAAATATGCTCTTTTGGAGAGCACCTGATATTTTGCATTCAGGGTCAAGGGGTTCTGGGAACCCGTGGAGCCCATCCATTCGCTCCTGCCCTAGCCTGGAATTTCTCTAACTCTGAGATCTCATTGGTTGATCGATCACTCTGAAGCCACGACTTATGGTTACAAGCCTCCCTTACTAGCTTACTACACATTTACACATGGTCTTCGACTTCATCACGATTTCCAGGCTCTTGCTTCTGCCTTTGCTATCCGTGTATCAGAACACACCGGTCTTAATTTCCTTCCCTAAGTAGTTTAGACACCCCTTAAAGGGTGTTCTGCATGTCCAATTCCGATGTGTGGGGTGTTGGTGGTGTGGGTTTCCCCCGCACCAACAAGCGATTCTCTGATACCAGCCGGGTGTCCGACAATTCACCTCAATTCTGACGCTATCCAGACAGATCGTCAGATCCCACAGGTGAAGGGTTCAGCCCTACCAGACTGCCTTTCCTTCACATGCCAATTGCAAGCCTGGGTTATCACCTGTGGATCTGAGCAATGGGTTACAGAGTGGAGATTCCCATGAATGCCCTTTGGGTTCGATTAACTTGCTAGAGTGGCTCGCAGAACTCAGGAAACCTGTCTACTCACTGGATTACTAGTCTGTATTACAAGATATTTAAAAGCTATGAATCAATAGCCAGATCAAGAGATACAGAGGGTGAGGTCCTGAGGAAAGGAGCTTCTGCTCTGGGTCTTGGAAGCTCTGGTTCCCCAAACGGGAAGCTCTCAGACACCCCTCATTTTGGGTTTTAATAAAGGCTTTATTACATAGGCACGATGGATTAATTCATTGGGTATCGATGATGGATTCAACCTCCAACCTCTCTCCTCATCAGGAAATCAGAGGGTGGGACTGAAAGTTCCAATTCTCTATCCAGGGTTGGTTGTTTTTTAATTAATTAATTAATTAATTATTTTAAGTGAGTTCTGTGCCCAGCGTGGGGCTTGAACTCATGACCCCGAGGTCAAAATTGCACACTCCACTAACTGAGCCAGCCAGGTGCCCCTGGGGTTGATTCTTCCACCAGCCCTCCTGCTTAAAAGCTTTCCAAAAGTCACCTCATTAACATAAACCCAGTTGTAGTGGAAAGGCACGTGTTACCAGTATCACGATACACATTTCACCTTTAAGGCTCTGGAGCTTCTCAGGAACTGAGGACGAGAGACCGAGATTATAAGGAAAGATGTTCCCATTACTCTTCTTGCTCAAGATAGTCCAAGGATGTTGGGAGCTGTGAGCCAGGAACCATGACAAAGACCAAATATATATGAGAAATATACTTTGGTCATCTGAGTGATCAAATATGGATTTCTTGTAATCCAAAATAGCACACCACTGTCCCACATTTCACCTCCTTTTGCCCTCCTTCTTTTTATTCAACCATTAGCAAAAGTCTAATCCTTGACCTAAACCACTGTTCCCATTCTCTGTTATGCCCACACTTCCTCATCCTGCTAGGGAGAATCAGACAACTGAAAACATTTTGCCACCACAAAGGTATCATCTCCAATCTTATCCATATTCTTAAAATAACCAGCCATGCGCCCATGAACCCCTAGTCTGGGTTTTCTCTTCTTTTCTACCACAACTATTTCATGGTTTTGTTTGTTTGTTAGAGAGAGAGTGTGCGAGTCGGGGAGGGGCAGAGAGAGAGGGACACACAGAATCCAAAGCAGGCTCCAGGCTCCGAGCTGTCAGCACAGAGCCCAGAGTGGGGCTCAAACCCATGAACCGTGAGATCGTGACCTGAGCCGAAGTTAGACGCTTGACCGACCAAGCCACCCAGGGCTCCAAAAGTATTCCCCCTACCAGAAGTATTTCAAAATGTCTTTACTCTCAAGGCCTCACACACCCTCCTGACCCTCAGTCACAGCCTTAGCTCTCTACAGACACCACGTGCTTCTCACTGCATCCACAGCTTACCTCCAGAAGCCTTCCATTTCTTTCCATTATCCAAGGCATTGAGGACGACGTAGAAAGATCTGAGAACAGTGATTTTCAAAGTCCAGGGAACCAACAGCATCAGCATCTCCTGGAACCTTGTAGCCTAATGCTCATGCCCCACCCCAGATGCATTAAATCAGAAACCCTGGGGGTTGGCCCCAGGGCTCTGGGTTTCAAGAAGCCCTCCAGGTGATGCAGGTGCACGCTAAATTACTTCGACAATGATTGTCTTAAGATGCAGCTTCTGCTGACTTCTTCGGCCTTCTGTCTTGTCAACCTTGGCAGCTCCATTTTGTTGTACCTTTGTGGTGTTAATCATTGCCTAATCTGACCAAGCTTTCTCTTCGTTCAGGGATTTGCAAAAGCTGCCACCTCATCTTGGAAGAGCCTGCTGCTCTGTAGTCTCCATTACCCCTCGTCTCTCAACGTTAGGAACTTTAGGGACTTCCCACATCTTAGAGCTAATCTAGATGTATGTGTCTTTTCCTTATTGTTTTGCAATAAAGGAAAGCTAAGTTACAACCCAGTCTGCATTTCAAGTGTCATTCTGTGGAATTCTTGCGTATTTGTTTGGCTCTTGTTACACGGATGGGTCGTCAGCTTGGTGGGACACGGGAGAGCTTCGAGTCAGCGGGAGGGAAGGCAAGGCAAGCTTTGTGTTCAGGTGACGTGGTAGCCCCTGTGTTTCCAGCTTAGGATTTCACAAAGTAGCTGTCACAAATGCATTGGGCCTTCCTGGGCTGGATGGCCGACTTGTGTCATTCAAATCAATTCTAGGAGGAAGAGGTCTGAAGGAAGAAATTAATTTGAGAAAAATGACTCACCTCTTTTGGGTAAAATTGCCCCTATTATGAAGCCAAGCAATCAGCTAGAGCTAAGAAAATTACTTCCATGTGAATACTTCACTGTGGGATAATGTGTTTTCTTCTGTAGGGAATTCGTTTCACCTGGTTGCACTGGAAAATCAGGTTCATCCATTTTCAATGGTCATTCACCAGGAATTTTTAACTTGATTAATTTCCTTATGGTTTCTACCCAATAAGCTAGCCCATTTTTGTTGTTGTTGTTGTTTGTCTCGAACATATTTTGGTTCCCTGTAAATAGGAGACATACCTATGTTAGAACCTGATGGAATTCTTTAGTATTTTCTGTGCAATTTTCAAGGCTGGTGGTGACGTTGCCTGAGACCTGGATACAAAATGAACACACATGCGTCATATAGCCGCTACAACCCATCAATTTGAGTTGAACTCACGATTTTCCAGTTGTTCCAAGCTACAATCACACGATCTTTCCACTCTGGTATTATCCTATAAGGATATTTCAGAATTTTCACAATAATGTTATCTATAAACTATAGACATAGAAGAAGAACCCATGGGGTTTCATATTTCGAAGCTTCCTGAATACTTAGTATGTAGCCTTTTCCAATTCTTCTTAAAAATGTTGCTTTTGTATCAAGATATGCTCCTGGATTTCTTTAAGCATAATCTCATAATTTCCTTTTGTTTAAGATTAAAGCTTACTTGAATAAATCAAGTTCAATCGTTTCTAGTACTGTTAACGTTGTAATTGCATGTTCAGATTTTCTCATCCTACTTTTTGTCTGCTTAATCTATCAGTTATTGAGAAGTTTCTTAAATTTTCCTCTCAGTGATTCCTTAAAAAATTTTTTTAGATGTTTGTTTTTTCTTGAGAGAGAAAGAGAGAGAGAGAGAGAGAGAGAGAGAGAGAGAGATTGAGAGAGAGCATGAGCAGGGGAGGGGCAGAGCAAAAGAGGGACACAGAATCTGAAGCAGGCTCCAGGCTCTGAGCTGTCAGCACAGAGCCCAACTCAGGGCTCGAACTCACAGACCGTGAGATCATCACCTAAGCCCAAGTCAGATGCTTAACCAACTAAACCACCCAGGTGCCCCACTCAGTGATTCTTTGATTTTTGCTTTGCGTATATTAAGGCAATGTTATTCAAGGACACACAGGTGCAGAATTTTTATAACATTGGAGTTACTGTTAGGTGTTAACCAGTTTATCCTTACTAATTTAGTTGGATACAAAGGATATTTAACTTTATATTGATGTAGTTGTATTAGTTTTGTTTTGGTGTTGCAACAAATCACTGTAAATTTAGTGGCTTAAAACAACATAACTTATTATCTGACAAATCTGACCTGGGTATCTAGAGGCTATGATTGAAGTGTTGACAGGGCTGTATCCCTTTTTGGAGGCCCCAGCAGTGATCTATTTTCTTGCCCTTTTGGGCTCCTGAAGGCCACTTACGTTCTTCAGCTAACGTCTCCCTTCTTCCACCTTTGAAACTAGCAATGTTACATTTCTTTGTGCAGGTATGTTCAGAGTCACATGTTTCTCTGACAGTCCCTCTTCCACTTTTCAGGTCCCCTGTGATTACACTGCGCCCACTTGAATAATCCAGGATAATCTCCCTATTTAAGGGGTGGGAGATTAGCAACCTTAATTCCATTTGCAACCTAATTTGCGTTTGCCATGCAACATATTCACAGGTCCTGGCGATTAGGACATGGCTATTTTCGGGCGGTCATCATTCCTTCCCAAAACAGTTGTGACGGTTTCTTTTTAGTATGTGTATAGTAAATATCTTCAGTTGTAATCATCGTGAGTCCTCATGTTGTAGGTGTGTGCCTTGAAAAAAGCATATAACTGGATTGAGTCCCTCCTCCTCTGCTTAAATAACAGATTTATTGTCTCACAGCTGTGGACCCTGAAAGTCCAAGATCAAGGCAGCATTGTTCCTTCTAGTGGCTGTGAGAGAAACTTTTCCATGCTTCTCGCCAGCTTCTGGTGGCTTTCTGCCAAGCTTTGGTGTTCCTTGGTTTGCAAAGGCATCATCCTGGTCTCTGCCTTTACCTTCACATGGTCTACTCCCTGCGTGCCTGTCACTGTGTCCAAATTTCCCCCTCTTACGAGGACATCAGTCATTTTGAGCTAGGGTCTGCTGTAATGACCTCATTTTAATCTAACAAATTCCATCTGCAATGACTCTATGTCCAAATAAGGTCACATTCTGAGGTGCTGAGGGTTAGGGACTCCAACATATGAAATTTGGGGAGACACAATTCACTCCGTAACAGCTCACTTTCTTATTTTTGCACACTTGAAGGCAGTCCTTATGTTAGCTTTACTTATCTGCTTTCTCAGTATCGTGTTCTCCTTTACTTCTTGAAGCTTACTCTCTACTTCTGCCTTCAATTTTCTTCTACCTCAACTACACCCAGTCTTGACTTGTTTGAAAATGTCTTTATTATGTCCTCACTCTTGGACGGCATTTTAGCTGGGTCTAGAATCCCAGGTTGACAGTTAGTTTCGTGTAGTAATTTGAAGATATCATTTCAGTGTCTTATAGTTTCTTTCGTTCCCATTGGGAAGTCTCCATCTCATTGGGTTCCCATTGGGAAGTAATCCATCTCAGTGTGGTTTCTTTGTAGATGATGTTTCTTTTTTTCTTGCCGGGGGCTTTAAAGATCCCTCTGTTGTTTGCTGCAGGTTCACTACACTGGGTCCATGTGTGGATTTTTTATTACTCTGCTTGGGATCCACTGTCCTGAGTCTGTAGCATCATGCCTTCCGCCATTTCCTGAGAAATGTCAGCCTTTACATCCAAGAATATTGCTTTTTCCCATTTTCTCTATTCTATCTCAAGGTTTTTTCCCCCCTCCCTACACACGTAAATTTTATGAAAGCACCAAATACATGCAAAATGCATGTGTCATAAGTGTTCAGTTTGATGAGTATTCACTAGTTGAACACCTGTTTCACCAGCACCTTGATCAAGAAACAGAACAGTCCCAGGATTTCAAGTGCCCCCTCAGGCTCCTTTCAGTCACTGTGTACCTCTGTGATCAAGAATAAACCCTATCTTCACATCTATCTGTGTAGATTAGTTTTTCCCAGTTTTGACCTTTAGAAAAATGGAACTATATGATATATACACTTCTGTTTCTCTTTCACTCAATGATGTTTACGAAATTCATCTATATTGTTGTATGGAGTTGCCATTTTTTGTTTAAATATATCTATCTATATAGATACAGATACAGATACAGATATAGATATAGATATAGATATAGATAGAGCAAGTGGGGAAGAGGGGCAGAGGGAGAGAGAGAGAGAATCAATCTTAAGCAGGCTCCACACTCAGTGCTGAGCCTGATTTGGGGTTAGATCCCATGACCCTGGGATCACGACCTGAGCCAAAATCAAGAGTCAGACGCTTAACCGACTGAGCCACCGAGGCCCCCTGAGGTTGTCATTTTATACATTCTTGCCACAGGATGGTACTCCATTGTGTGAGTTCCATTTAGAATTTTTATTAGAAACATGTTGGACCATCTTTCCTGTCCTTCATGTCTTTTAACCTCTCTCTTCCATTTTCCATCTTTTTAATTCTTTGTGTTTCATGCTATGTAAATTTCTCAGGTTTCTCTTCCTGTTCCCTAAGTCTCTACTCAGCCACATTGAATTTGCTGCTTAGCCCTTCAACTGAATTTTGTATTTCAATGACAGTCTTTTTCCTAACTTTAAAAGCTCTATTTGGCCCTTTTAAAAATATGCCCATTCTTTTTTTTTTTTCAGAGTGTTTATGTGTTTAATTTTTCTTCTGTGTTTTATTCATCATAAGCATACTTATTTAAATTCAGGCGACTCTTAAATAAAGCTTCAGAGTATCTACTATTGATATTTGTTGCATATGCTTACTTTTGTTTTTGGTGCATTTTTTCCCTTATCAATAATTTTGAATTGAGAACTGATTGTTCAGGGGCGTCTTATGTGTGGGACTGTAGTGCACTCTTAGAGGATTTGTTCTTCAGAATGATTTCGTGTATGCTTCTGCCGGGAGTCTCAGAGGAATCATAAGGTCAGGGCTAGCTTTCATATTAATTTCTGGGCTTGGAGGTTTCTGGATTATAAAGGCAATATACATTAGAATATATATATATATGTATTCATGGCTTGAGTAAGGTCCAAACTGTGGTTCTGAATTCTCGGGAGAGGTTCTTTTCCTGCCCAGAGTCCAATGCTGAGACAGATGACAACCTTTGCCCAATAAACTATGTGTGATCGATGGAAGTTTACACAATGAGGCAGCCGGCACTGTGACTTACAGCTGGGTCAGCGACTTCATGACAGAAGAGGTAGACTTGGAGTCTAAGGCTGAGTTCCAAGACGGGATTTCAGTGAATCCTGTTGGAGAAATGGGGGTAGGTGGGAGAGAAACTGGAAATTGAGCAAGGATTGGTAATGGGATATCAGAGAGGCAGAACAATATATGAGTAGGTGAAATCATCAGGAAGGGGTGGTCCTGGGGCTAATTTTCAGTAATCTGACCTTAGTCCTGGTGTTACATAAAAACCATCTTTTTGCTTAGCTTGAACACTTCTCTGGACTGAGGCAGGTTCTTAATGGCACACTGGCTGACCAGTCTCATTTTCAAAATGCTGAATTATGGCAAGTTATCTTTAGTACTATCCTGTCGTCCCAACTCTCCCCATCCTACCTGCTGGAGCCACTCTCCTTCCTCTCCCAGTTCAAGGCCTCTAGGACCAGGTTCTTAACCACAAATGTCTATGGGGAGTGGGTGATGAGGCAGCTCGCTCACGCAAATAAAATGAGATGGAACGGTGGCTGCAGAGAAGACGCGGGGTTGGGGGGGGGCATGGCTTCTCAGCTCCAGATTATTGTTGTTAAGTGGAAATGCACAGGCTGGACCAGAAATCTGGACTTTTTCAAAAAGAAAACATTAAAAAATGTGAGCAACTCATTCGATTATAAAAATATTCTGTGCTAACCAAAAACACATCCGTGGGCCATCGGTTTGCAACTGCTACCCTGAGCTGCCTTCCAGAATCTTCCAATTGCCTGAATTCCCTCATCCCATGGCAACCCCTATTCTCCCTCCAGGCTTACTTGTCAAATACTCTGTCTTTCCAAATTATCTGCATTCTCAATTCTCCACCGAATACCACATTCCTTGAATGACCATATTTGAACAAATTCTCTAGTGCGTGAAAGATGGATGGTTCCTCCCAAAGTATGTTGGACCAAATCAGGTCATGTACCCCCTGGCAGTGGAGCCCAAGGAGCAGTATCTTTGTGCATGACTGATACAGGAATATGGGGTATCAACGAGCGTGGGCTCTGCAGCCAGATGTTCCTGCCTCCTGGCTCTCCACTTTCAAGTGGAGTGATCCTGTCAAAGAGGGTTCATCCCTCTGGACCTTGGTTTTCTTATCTGTACAATCGGAATAATAGTACCTGGCAGCGTTGTTGCGAGGCTGTTTTAATTTCTGTTTTATACTCAATGCTTATTTTTGTTCGGATTATGGGAATCCTGCAATTGTGGGAGCCTCAAGTGAAGCCCCTCGCTGTGCCGATTTTGTAGACATGGAAGATTTGGGTTCAAGGGATCTGCCCAAGGTCTCAGCTAGCCAAACTGGGAATTCATTTGCAATATTTATTTTTAATTACTGTTTTTATAATGGAGTTGACTGTAATATCCCATAGTTCAGCTGTGAGGCAATATGAATTAATTATTAAAGCAAGACTATGGCTCCAAAACATATCAGGTTAAAGTATTGGGAAAAGGAGCCGGGTGCTTCTAGTCCTTTCATTTATTGTCTGTGTAACAGTTACTTAATCTCTTTAAGCCTCAGTGTGTCACAAGGAAAAAGGCATAGCAGTATATGCTTTGCCCAACGGAGTATTATTCTGAGTGTTAATGGTACGACTTACTTCCCAAACCGGGGGTGCAAACACGGTCGCATCTTTTTAAAGAATTAAAACTAACCCAAGATCATATGTTCCTGACTCACAGAAAGGTCAGTATTTCCTTCTTGACCCCTCTCCAAATTGTTCAAGAACCCGAGAGTTATAGAGTCCTAAGGTTGGGGGTGGGGGTAGGTGGTTGGGGGCAAAACCGAAGTTTAATCAGTTGCTGTGGCCGCTGCTCCTTTTTGCTGCACGTTATCACCATCAGAGCCATGTCCAAGCCCCCCAGAGACTTTCTGCCATCTAGGAAAGGATGCCTCCTTTGGGAAGACACAGCCCTGTGGACGCTTCAGCCCTCACCTGCATTCCCGTGGTGGCCCTGGTCAGTGAGGACACCGGGTCCTGCACCTCCTGAGAGAGGGATGCTGGAGTGATGCTAGCTGAGGTCCGTGACCATCACCGTGGATCGCTGAGGGAGGCTGGCCCCCGCCTTCCTTGGGTTTGCCGGGACACGACTATTTGCTGCTCAGCTAATTCAACTCTCGTGGCTGCTGTTCGAGGAGGCACCTGGGGAGCACTTGGGTGATCTCCTCATTCTCTCTGGACAGCCATACTCTTCACTCTCAGAATGCAGAAGGTCAGAGATCTGCCCTTTTTGTGAATTCCAGGACAATCTGCCCTCCTCACTCCTCCCCTTATTTTAGAGCCCTGCTGGTGACTTAGCCAGCCATTCTTGAATCAAGAATTTCAAGAACGTGCTATGATTGAATGACACAAAAATGCAAGTTAATGGGAAAAAGACAGTCTCTTGAACAAATGGCACTGGGAAAATTGGGCAGCTACATGCAGAAGAATGAAACTAGACCACACACAAAAGTAAACTCAAAATGCATTAAAGACCTAAATGTGAGACACGAAACCATAAAATTCCAAGAGGAGAATGTAGGCATCTCTATGACATTAGCCATGGAAACATTTTTTAAAGATATGTCCCCTTTGGCAAAGTTAAGCTATTGGGAATATTTCAAAATAAAAAGCTTTTGTACAGCATAGAAAATCATCAATAAAACAAAAAGATAACCCACCGAATGAAGAAGATATTTGCAAATGATACATCCAATAAGGGGTTAACATCCCAAGTATATAAAGAACTTGTACAACTCATCACCAAAAAATCAAATAACCCAATTAAAAAATGGGCAGAAGACATGAACATTTTCTCAAAGAAGATATACGGAAGGCCAACAGACACCTGAAAAGATGTTCAACATCACTCATCATCAGAGATGCAAATCAAAACCACAAGGAGGTATCACCTCACACTTGTCAGAATGGCTAAAATCAAGAGCATAAGAAAAAAATAAGTGTTGGTGAGGATGTGGAGAAAAAGGAACCCTTGTACACTGTTGATGGAAATGTAAACTGGAACAGCCACTGTGGAAGACTGTATGGAGGTTCCTCAAAGAATTAAAAATAGAATTACCATATGATCCAGTAATTCCTCTAGTGGGTATTTATCCAAAGAAAATGAAAACACTAATTCAAAAAGATACATGCATCTCTCTGCGTTTTGCAGCATTATTTACAATAGCTATGATCTAGAAGCAGCCGAGGTGTCCACTGATAGATTAATGGATAAAGAAGATTTGGTGTATACATACAATAGGATGTTAGCCATAAAAAAAAGTGAAATCTTGCCATTTGCAACAACCTGGATGGATCCAGAGAGTATATTGCTAAACGAAGTCAGTCAGAGAAAGATAAATGCCATATGATTTCACTCATATGTGGAATTTAAGAAACAAAACAAATGAGCAAAGAAGAAAAGGGACAAACCAGAAAACAAACTCTGTAACTATGGAGAACAAACAGATGGTTACCAGAGGGGAGGTGGGTGGGGGGATGGGTGAAGTACATAAAGAGGATTAAAAGTGCACTTATTGTGATGAGCAGTGGGGAATGTACAGAATTGTTGAATGACTACATTGTACACCTGAAACTAACATCACACTGTATGTTAATTATACTGGAGTAATAAAAAAAGAACAAGTTAGAGTTCCCTAGAGACGTCTTGATACATGTGTGCATCGTATTGTATTATGATCTATTTCTTTAACTTGCAGTTATGCCATAAATCAGATTGATTGTGAAATAAGCTGATGGCTGCATAATCTTTAGCAGAAGCCTCCAAAGATCCGGACCTTTCAGGAAACTCAGCCGGGTGGATTAGCCTCGGCTGTCATTTGCATATGAACTTGAGGCGCTGACTCACTCTCCCAGTCTCCGGTAGCAGGAACCGGTTGCCGCAACTCTCAGCTGGCCTCCCTTGTGACATATGACTTAGGCAATCAGATGCTGAGACTTAGGGCCCAGCCTGGGGTCACGGACTGGAATTGCTACACAGCCCACCTGCCGGTCTTTCCTTCCTCGGCATTAGCTGCTTTCTACTCGTCTGAGCTAAGCAGCCCCCACAAGCCAGTGCACCTGTCAGAATCCACAGAGCCACTGGCCCCACCGCGGATGATGATAAACAAGCAGGCTTATTTTTCTTTGTTTAGAATTCTAGCAAGACCGGCCAGTTTTTTCTTTTAAACTACCAAAGCTCAGTTAAATCAAACCGAGGATTAAGTGAAAATATCAGCCAACAAGATCAATAAATCATTAACTCGAGTGGCCCTTAGAGACCCGTTGCCTGGTTTGCTTTGCCACATGACAGGGGTTTCAGCGACTTCTGACGTGGAAGGAAGGTTGGTAATGGTTTAGCTGAGCGTGAATGCATGTGTTTTCCGCGTGCTCCGGTGGGGAAGGGCCGAGAGCGATACTGTACCACCACCTAGTGCTAAATACACGCACATCACCCACAATGCACACATGTGCTTCCGGAAGGTCGGGACAGCCTCCAAATAACATAGCGCTGGGTGATGAAACCGAAGGGCAACAGATCTCGTTATTCCTCATGCATGCCTTTTGCTTATTACTTCTGGGGTTTCCCTGTCGTGGCTGAGGCACAAAAAGCTTCAGGACTTTGCGGGCATTTTGGCGTGTCCTTGGCTTACCCGGCCTGGCCTGAGATATCACTGGCAACAGGTAACTTTTAGGAAGTGCCCCTGGCTCACGCTGCCAGGGGTCATGCTGCCATGACCACGGTGGGAGCTGGCTTCTTAGTGGCTCCCCGGTGGTGACGTGAGCCACGGTGTAAAGGTCTACTGTCCCATGGGATGAAATTTGGCTGGTGAGAAACAGGAGATCGGAGGGAGCTGGTGGTGAGTTATCACCCCGCCTCCTCCCTGATGGACTGTTATGACGCACAGTGTCCACACCGTGTCTCCGAAGGTGTCCTTCATGACAACCAGAGTTTTGGTGGCGCTGTGGCCAGCTCGGTACCGGACCACCTTCTTTTTGCTTTTCTTCCTTTTGAGTCCTATTCTCTTTTTCCCCCTCCTCTTGGGCTTTGGGATTGCATTCCTTATCAGTGTGTTCACATCTGTGTTTTGCCTC
This sequence comes from Panthera tigris, assembly GCF_018350195.1. Taxonomy (NCBI): domain Eukaryota; kingdom Metazoa; phylum Chordata; class Mammalia; order Carnivora; family Felidae; genus Panthera; species Panthera tigris. Next base: position 68,575,429 of record NC_056660.1, on the reverse strand, counting down.
AGGCTCTTTTTCCTCAGGGCCTTGAGCTAAGACATGCCCATCTCCGAACCAATTACTGTGTCCAGGGTTTCTAGGTGTCTATTCGTTTGCCAGTGGGGAGTGAGGTGCTGTGATTGAGGTTCCCACCGAGATCAGATGTAAAGGGGGTGGAGGTCCCCAGAGGAATGAGCAGAAGGATGGGAAAAAATGCTGGGTGGATGGAAATACACGTGCCGTGGTCTGCTTCTCCATTTCTCTTACCACCTGGATGGTGTTCATGAAGCGGCCAAATGTGTCGTTAAAGACACATTGTCCTACCTTAACCATGAGATCCAACTTAGTATCACCACGGAGGGACCACCTGACATCATGTGACTTTGACGTGATACGGTATGAGGCGCACAGAAGTATCCATGAAAGAGTCTCAGCAAAAATCTTTGGTTTAATTTCACTTGAGCCTTTAGGGGCGCCTGGGTGGCTCAGTCGGTTGAGCGTCCGACTTCAGCTCAGGTCACGATCTCGCAGTCCGTGAGTTCGAGCCCCGCGTCGGGCTCTGGGCTGATGGCTCAGAGCCTGGAGCCTACTTCCATTCTGTGTCTCCCTCTCTCTCTGCCCCTCCCCCGTTCATGCTCTGTCTCTCTCTGTCTCAAAAATACATAATTTCACTTGAGCCTTTAGATGTAACTTGCAAGTTATAGGAAATATAGGAGAAAGAGGGGCAAGTTAAACAACATCACAAAGAAAACACTTTCAAATCTACACTGTGGAATATTCTACAAGACGACTGGCCTGCTGTATTCATTTTCTAGGGCAGTAGTAACAAAGCATCACAAACTTGGTGGCTAAAATGACAGAAATGTGTGGTTCACAGTAAGTACTAGTTGGATTTCAGAATTTTGTTATTTTTAAACAATTTATAACAGAACCAATTTCAGTTATGCATTTTGATACAATATGTCGTAGGAAGAATATTCAACTTATGACACAGAGGAGGTGTGAAATGTGTTCTATGAATAAATTGGAAACTTGTCTGCTTGATCTGAAGACAGATTGGGACATCCATCAATAACACTAGAGAAAAATTTCTCCCTGGCCTTATAGGCAAGTAAAGTTTTCTAATTTATCTCTCCAGGATGTGGAGGCTGTCAATTCTGACAGATTCGTAAAAATCAGTATTTCATACAGAGTTTGAGTTGAGGTCCTGAATGATTGTATTTTTGAATTTTTGAGAGCCATTAGGATTTTGACTGTGTTAAAAATAGGTTGAGGCATAACTTAAACATGTGTTGAAGGGAGATTAAATTTACATGTAAAATATTCTCAAAGACCAAAGCATCTTTGGATCCTATGCATAAATCACTTAGATCTCACTTCAACAGCCTTTTATATTTTCCAACAACTGAAAAGTAACTCATTACCTTCTTTAATATCATGCAATTACTGTGGAGTGGAACACAGTGAAACGAATAGCCCCTCAAAAATTTTGACGGCAGGTACGCATAAAGTTTATGAGCCCAGAAGTCACATTTCAGGTAATGTTAATCACAGTGTTTGAATAAAAACACCCAGACAATTAAAGCACCATTCGATCTGCCTTTGCTTTGGAGTGCCCGTAAAAGAAGACTTCTGTCACGGCTTTATCTCCCTAATCATACTTGGGTTGGGTGGACGCGAAACACATCAGTCATTTTCCTTCTGCAGATTCTTATAAGATGGATGCTAAACGCGACATTGTCTTGGTGTATTTCAGACACATTAATTGCATTTCTCCAACTCTCGGGAAAGTTAGGTAGGTTTCCTGTGGGCCACGTTTCTATTACTCCTTGTAACCTCACACGGTACTAGGTATCATTTCACTCACTTATGGCATAAACATTTATTGGGCACCCATGGAGCAGAACCCTGAAATCTCAAGGAGCTGAGGGTTTGATGGAAAGACAGACAAAGGAACTTCCAATGACCGGCAGTTGCAAGAGTGTTCTGTTGTGTAAAAAAGCCATATTGAGAAACAGCTAGTGCCTGGCTTCAAGGCTTAAAAACCTCTCCAAGCCTCAGTTTTGCCACCTGTAACATGGGAATAATTGCCTTCTCATAGAACTGTGGCACAGATGAACTTATAGATTGTGATCATCCACTGTTTCTGAATTTATCTTACAGTTTGGTTACATGGAAAGACAGAATCAATCAATCATCAATCAACCAATTAATATCTATCACTGTCTTTCTGCTAAGTTTTAATTCTTGGTGAAGTAATTTGATTCACTGAGTTTGAGCCAGGTGGCCACTCCTGGGTCCATGATTTGTGGCTACTTCCGTACAATGTGGCTGTCAGAAGCCCACCCCTATGACTTGGGGGATTAAAAGGAGTCAGCGAGGGGGCAAATCCAAACCTTATCTACTGCGCTTACGGGAAGATTTTGTTGTGATTACCAAAATGCATGTCGCTCTAAGTGTTGTATTGAATTAACAGTTTATTTTTGCATGTGTCAAGGGCATCGCTATTATCCTGTGGGGTTCTGTGAGCTTTTTTCATATTAAGAAAATGTTTTTGAATTGAAAAATCTAGACACTCCTATTCTAGGGAAGAGGCATTTACACAAGTGTTTCTAGTGCTGCAGGATTACTACAAAAATGAGAAGACACAAGAGTTTTGGGGATTAGTTGCGTAGCAATGTAAATGTTCTTTTTTTAAAAATTTTTAAAAAATGTTTATTTATTTTTGGAAGAGAGAGAGAGACAGAGTGCGAGTGGGGGAGGGGCAGAGAAAGAGGGAGACGCAGAATCCGAAACAGGCTCCAGGCTCCGAGCTGTCAGCACAGAGCCCGATGTGGGGCTGGAACTCATGAACTGTGAGGTCATGACCTGAGCCGAAGTCGGACACTTAACCGACTGAGCCACCCAAGCGCCCCTAAATGTTAACATTACTGAACTATACACTTAAAATATGATTAAAATGGTAAATTTTGTTACGTGTATTTTACCACCCTAAAAAAATAAAAAAAAAAAAAAAGAGAGAGAGAGAACACACAGACACCAGATAGACTCACTGAAACATTTCAAATTTCATAGTTTCTTGTTTAATATCCATAGTTGTTGATAAAAAGGCATTAATTAATGCCATCAGTCCAAAGTGTGGTTCCATCAGGCTAGATAATGTAGATATTCAACTGACGTCTGCAGATTGAAGAAAACAAGAACAGACACATACCCTCGTACATAGTTTTAAACCCATAAAGAAGGAAACCACCTGAGACATTTAAAGTGTAGAGTACAAGAGATTATTCGTTATCACTGGCGGAGCAACTCCATGAGGGACGATTTTTAGAATATTCATTCATTTTATTAGCATTAGAGACCTAAGAGTTGCCAGGTCCTGGGCTAGGCGTGGGGTACAGCAGTAAGCAAGAAACCCAGGATCCCTGTCCCCATTGACTTTATACTATAGCAAAGGAGACTATTAGACCAGAAATTACCGGTCAGTGTAATATGTGTTCTGGTAGCTGTGGGAACACATAGGAGAGATTCTAGGGCTTCCTGGAGGACGTGACTCATAAGCCCAGATATGAAGAAGAAGTAAGAGTTAGCTGGACAAAGAGGTGGAGGAAGGAGTGATTCAGGTGGAAATAATATGGTGCTCAGAGATCCAGACGTGAGATGGAAGATGGTGAATTCGGGAAATCCAAAATGTTTGGGGAGCGGGGTTTGACATTAGTCTGGCTGTTTTCAGGGTTGAGATCTGCTGAGTGGTTGACGTGCAACGAAAGCAAAGGATTTAGGAGGTTGGTAAGAGATTGTCTGAAGTGAAGAACCATGACGTGGTAGTTGAATTGGAGAGGAAGAGAAGATTCCAGGAGCTGAGGAACTCAAGAACTGACCAATAACAAAGGATCCACTGAAAAATGGGAAATTAAGGGCCGTTTCCTAAGACATAAAGCTGCAAAATAGGAAGCAGTGTAGTATATATAACGGTTAAAGAATGAGATCGGAAAGCCAACAGACCTGGTTTGGGCCCTGCTCTTTTTTTCTTATCTATATAAAAGGGTTATTACAATACCTATTTATAGGGTTGTTACAAAGTAAACATTAAAATTTTTGTTTCAATGTTCATTTTTTGAGAGAGACAGACACAAGTGCCGGAGGGGCAGAGAGAGAGAGGGAGACACAGAATCCGAAGCAGGCTCCAGGCTCCGTCCGAGCTGTCAGCACAGAGCCCCACGCGGGGCTCGAACTCACAGACCGCGAGATCATGACCTGAGCCAAAGTTGGACGCTTAACCAACTGAGCCTCCCAGGAGCCTCACAAAGTAAACATTTTTGAATGCATATGACCAACTCTATAAACACACTTACCTATAGGAGCCATCAATGCATATTAAGCACCTACTGCCATCAACTTGGCTTGGTAAGGGCTGGCTCAGTCCTGGGTGCAGTGGGAAAATGTTCTTGAGGATGGCTGAAAGTAAAGGAAAATTCAAGTCCGCCTTTTAACTGTTATTCCCAGACTCTAGATAGTGCCTGCATATAGTAGATGCGGAATAAAACTTTGTTAAATGAATTAATGGAATTTCAGTATGGTTTTTTGGAGAACGTTTTGGAAACACATAGCTTAGAAGTGTTGGTATTCTTTGACAGATTTAATTTATGGGATCCCAAATAAATACGTCTAAATATGTCAAAGGCTGAAAGCACAAAGGTGTACATTGCAGTGCTAAAGATAATAGTGAAAAACTGGAAATAAGAGAAATGCTCAGTAATAGGGAACAGATAAAGTAAGCTTTGGCATATGCATTGTAAGGGATGTCAAATGTTTACGACAAATTTATTTGTGATGCATATATACTATTATGGAAAATGCTTAAGAAATAAGGCTAAGTAAAAAAGATTTAAACTGTGGTATTATAACACAGTGGAAATATATGATATTCCCTGGGAATATAAAAATCTATGCATAGGAAAATGTTAGAAAATATGCCAAAATATTGGTGGTAGGACGATAGATAAGTTTTTCTTTTTTCCCTTTACCCTCCCCTCTTTCTTTTTTCTTTTTTTTTAAGTTCAAAATTAGACGACTTCTCTGTAGGAAATTGAGCAAATAGCTTTATGTAAATAAGACATCTGCCCATCAAATGAGAAAGAGGGTCTGGGTGGAAAGGTGTTATCTACTTTAGTGGCTCTAGCATTTTGTCCTAGATGTCAGCAGCAGTGGGAAGTGTTGCTGAAGACAGGGTGGGAGAAGAAAGGGAAAGGAAATGAGGGTGGGAAGGGAAGAGGAAAAGTGGAGAAAAGGGGCCCATAGGATGGGGAGAAGGGGTGCCTTTGCTTTCTGACTCTGATGATACACTCCGTAATACAGTTAGTAAAAGGACTGTACAAGGTGACAGAATGTTTGCAGCAGATCTGGGTTGATTCTCTTTGGTCTTGACAAGCTGGTCTTTGCTGTGCTCTGTTCTTGGAGACTTGCTGGCTGGCTTCTTAAGGCTACTCAGCGATCTCTTCTAGGGGATCTCAAATTTGAACTTAACACCTGGGAGTGGTCAGACCAGAAGCTGAGTGCAAGAGGAATGCAGAAAAGGTGAAAGTCTTCTCCCTTTCCACTCTTCCAGGAGAGTAAGTGTTTCTCACTTAGATGATGATGATGATGATGATGGTTAATTCTTATGGAGAACTTACTAAGTGCCAGGGCTTATTTTAAATGTTTTTATATATTAAGTCACTTAATTCTCTTAACGTTCTAGTGCAGTTGAGGAAACTGAGGCACAGAGAAGTGGAGAAATTAAGTGACTGAGGTCACTTTACTAAAAAGTAACTAAGTGAGGGGGCGCCTGGGTGGCGCAGTCGGTTAAGCGTCCGACTTCAGCCAGGTCACGATCTCGCGGTCCGTGAGTTCGAGCCCCGTGTCAGGCTCTGGGCTGATGGCTCGGAGCCTGGAGCCTGTTTCCGATTCTGTGTCTCCCTCTCTCTCTGCCCCTCCCCCGTTCATGCTCTGTCTCTCTCTGTCCCAAAAATAAATAAAAAACGTTGAAAAAAAAAATTAAAAAAAAAAAAAAAGTAACTAAGTGAGAACTGGAACCAGAGTCAGATCAAGAATCCACGGTCCTAGTATTTAAAACATGGAGGGAGAAAGAGAAAAACAGAGTGAGAGAGGAATAAGACAGAGAAAGGAGAGGGGACAGAAGGGTGATAGGGAGAGGGAATTGAAGAAAAGAGAGATTGAAGCTTACTAGAGATGTGCACACTGGAAAATACATGTCTCCTTGAAGAAATTAGTTGGTCTAGAGAAAACTGTTCTTTGGCCAAATTTCTTCTTGGCAAGCACATGTTTGCAGAAAAATGATCCCAAGACTTTCCACTTACAATGGTTCCTTCATGCCCCCAACTCTCGGTAATATGTTACTATGTCATCACGATTTGGGAACATTAATTCTTAAGCCTGGAACCTTTGGCTGATGGAAGTCTTGCCAAGACCATGGAATTGGTGGGTTTCCAATCTCTTCCTGTGCTGTGTGTTGGAGTCCAGGCAGATGGAAGAGTGGGAGTGGGTAAAAGGCATGGTAAGAGAGAAGGAGGCTTTGTATTTATTGACTTTCTTTGCAAATTTCTATGATTTATAGCAAAAAGAGTTTATTTTAAAACTTCCTGATGAATAAACAATACTGTTTATAGGAAGATGTTTGGTAAAATTTCCTTTAGTTTTAACTTTGTTATATTTCTATTACAAATTTGATCTGGTCCCTGAAAAAGTAAGAGGCCTACATGATACTAAAAATAATAGCTGAAAAAATGAAAAGAGAATACACATTCAAATAACCATTTGTTTAGCCAATGTAGTAACAGCAATGGCTTGACGGCTTTTTGGAATTAGCTGATTTTTGAACTAACTAGTTATATCCATAAGAAAGCTATGGTCTGACATTCTCTTCACCTTATTTGATTCTTGGGTCTTTCAAGTGCAAAGATGAATGCTCAGAATGTACAGTTTAGCATTTTCAATCTGGACAATCTGGTGGGAAAACTGATGGGAATTCTCAAACCATTAGCCTTTGGGTAGGATTGCCTTGTCAAAAGTTCAAAATAGGTAATGTCTTTTTCATTTCGTTTATCCCTTGATGCTGTGTTTGCTCACCTAGAACTGTCAAGTTTTCTTCCACATTTTTCATCAAAATTTGTTCAGGTGCTTCATTCTGAACAACATTTCAGCAAGGCCATTCCACCATGATATTAAAGGGATAATGCACCACGACCAAGCGGGGCTTATCCCCGGAGGGTAACATTGGTTTCATATTTGAAGATCAATTAATCATGTAACCAGAATAAAAAGAAAATGGGGAATCTGTGTATCTTCCACTCGATTTTCATGTGAACCTAAAATTGCCCTTAAAAAAATAAAGGCTATTAAAAAGAAAGGAATTGTATAGCCACTTCAATAGGTAGAGAAAAAGGCATGTGACAAGACGCAGTATTTTTTCTTGATCAAAACTCTTAGAAACTAGGAATTGAAGGGAACGTTGTCTTCCTGATGGGGGACATTTTGAAAAACCTGTAGTTAATGTCATACTTAATGGTGAAAGAGTGAATGCTTCCCCCCTAAGATGAGGAACACGGCAATGATATCCTCTCTCACTGCCTTTATTCAGCATCCTGTTGGAGGGTCTAGTGAGTAAAACAAGGCTAGGAAAAGAAATAAAAGGTCAGGGGATGGAAAAGGAAGAGATAAAATCAGGTCTTATCCAAACACTGAAAATACCAGTGTTGGCAAGGATTTGGAGCAACTAAAATGCATACCTTGGTGGTGGGGATCCAAAATGGTGCCATTTGGAAAACAGGCAGTTATACAAATACCAACCACACAAACTGTAATTCCATTGCTGGGAATTTACCTACGAGAAAAGAAAGCAGGTGTCTGTACAAAGACTTATACAAATTCGTTTGCAGCAGCTTTATTTATTAAAGCCCAATATTGGAAATAATCCAAATCTCCTTCAAAAGGTGAATGGGTCAACAGATTGTGGCATATCCCTATAATGGAACAGGACGTATCAACAAAGAGCAAAAAAAATATTGATACACGTAACAATATGGAAGGATTTCAAAATCACTAGGCTGAGTGAAAAAGCCAGACAAGAGTACATACTATATGAGTTCGTTTTTATAAAATTCTAGAAAATGCCAAGCAATATATAATGACAGGAAGCAGGGCAGTGGTTACCTGGAGATGAGATAGGGGAGGAGAAGATGAGAGATGGATTTCCAAGGGGGCATGATGACATTTTGGGGGTAATTAAATACTCATTATTTTGATTGAGGTGTTGGGTTTTTGTGTGCGCATGTGCTGAAACTAATGGGCTTGCACAGTTTATTAAATATATGCAGTTTATACTATGTCAGTTACATCCCAATAGAGCTGCTATGAAATTAGCAAGCATGAAACAGAAGGTAGAGGAAGCTATTTGGGGACCTTTCCTGACGTTCCTGGAATTTCATCAAGTAGACTGTTACCTGCACTGCCTATATCCAAGTTTGGCCCTATTTTGGTGTTGGAAAAGATCTAATTATAATCCAGGTTTCCTGTTTAGGAGGCTTCTGAAATGTAATGTATTTATTTCAAATGGACTGACTGTTTCTGTGTTACCTTGCTGTACCCAGTCCCCAAGAAGGAACCGGTAGGAATCGGAAGCTAAGTTCCTTGTTCCAAAATACCAGGGAATCAGGAGAGAGGCAGCTGAAAGAGCTCTTGTTTTTAATCTTATTTCTCCCCAAAATGAAATATATACCCTGTGTTGATGCTTCAGAACACTGAGAATGAACACAGATGGTAAATCAAATTTAGGGAGGAGGGATGTTCTATATAACTCCTAAATGCCAACTTCAAAACGCTAGATGGCTCCCCTAATGTATTTTAGATTGGAGTTAAAAATAGGGCTCCTCATCAGAATTATTGAGAAAGATGACAATCATTTTTCAAGCAGTGGACGGTTGCATCTATATGGGCTCTAGCCGCTGAAGAAAAGGAAAATGCCATGCAGACTGAATAAAGCACTTTTAGAGATTGGAGCTTACGGCTATTTCGTCTGCGATGGGGCTAATACACACCACGTAGGGCCAGCTTAATGGGCTGTCGCTATTGAAGGATTCAGGAATACATTATACAAAATGGTCGTGTATTGTTTCAGAAAAGAAACAGTAAGTGTTTTTTAAAACTAATTTTAAAACATGTACTTGACAGTTGGTGTTGGAGGGTTGCAGAATATGACACCCCAAAATATGCCTGTAGGAGCTCAGGACATGCCTCCTTGAAATATGCCTCATTGGTCTAGATTATTCTGAGCTGTAGGCACTTGAAAAACAGCAAATGCAGGGAGAAGCTTCAGCTCCTCCAAAAAGAGCTCGATTGTCATGGATGGGTTCTCTGGGAGTTTCCTCAACCAGGAAAGATTGACTCTTGTCACAGGAAGGCAGAGTAGACATCGACCCTAAACCCAGACAGACTTTGTCACAAACTGTGGCACCTCCCATCTTTTCCTCTAAGGTCCCCCTCGTCTTTCCTAAAAATCATTTCCTCTCCCTGAAGAGGCCTTGCATCTCCCTCCCCTCTCCCAATCATAAAGATGGTATTTAAGCCTGAATTCTAAGCCACCTTGAGGAGTTACTCATTTTCCCCTGGCTCTTTCCCATCTTTATATGACGTTATGTGATAATAAACTTCTGTTTCTTTATCTCTTGTTAATCTGTCTTTTATTATAGGGTCTCAGAGAAGAACTTGGAAGCGTAGAGGGAGAATTATTTTCCCTCCCCTGCAGTGTCACAACACTACTAAGAGCAGTAAAAGCTGAAATGACCGACCCCAACTTGTACTGAGCCCCTGAGGATGTTTTGGAAGCAGGAGGGGTGGAGCTGAATTTTCCGAGAGGCTGGGCACATGCATTGGCTGAAAGGTTAGAGAAATTGATGAAGACATAAAAAATGCAGGCTGTTGAATTGGTCGTTCTCAAATGTCCCTAGATGTGTGAATTTACCTCATTTTTCTCAGCTGTAAGATGGATATTCAGTGAATGTTGGTCTGCCCATCCCTGCTAATGAGCAGATTTCATTCTCTTTGTGTGTATATAGTAGAAAAATCTATATCTATATTTGCATAGTACCTTATAGTTTATAAAACACTTTCATATTTATGAGTGATTTGCAAACTTTAAAAAAAAAGGCATGAGTTTTTTCTTGAAATGAAACACTACATGGGTATGCAGGATGTAAGAAAATATAAAGGTGGGTTTCCTCTGGTTGAACGAGGTTGAAAATTTCAACCTTTGCAATGTCCCCAACTGTTCCTACACCTTCTTCCCCTCTATATGAGAACTTCTCTATGCAGTACAGTTGAAAACCTCTGCTATTCATTATATCATTTGAGCAAATACAGGACTTAGATGGACACTGATATGATAGAGAATCTTAGAAAGCAGGAGATTACGTTTACATTAAAATCACATATTTACTTCCTTAGGGCTTTATTCTAAGAGACAGCATGGTCTCTGGGGAAGTTCCTTGCAGGAAAGATGCTCTGCTGATGGGTGAAGGGATATTTTCTCCAGCTGGTCTGTCAGTTCACTGAGGGGATCACTTCTCTGTTTCCATTTCCCTGTCTCTACAATGGTTATATTAATTAATAGCAACCCCCCTTCTGTTTTCAAGGTTACTAAGAAAGGGATCCAAGTTCACTGAATGAATCATACACAAAGCCGGAGAGAAATAATGAACCAATTTGAACACGGATATGGGTGAAGAAATTTCCTTTTATCTTAGGCAAGCCAACATTTTCCATGATGCCAATTTTAATATAAACCTTGGTTAATGACTAATGACCAAAAGTCTTGGCTAGTGACTAATAAAATTGAGTTAGTCTACTTTTTGGATTACAAAAAAAGGCAATTGCTAGCTGAGTGGCCCACAGGGGATTCTTCTGAAGCAAATGAACCCTTGTCTTCCAAGTAGGGGTAATGTTCTCCCCTCAAGCCCTGTGAGATGGTCTTCCGGGAAGATAGTCTCAGCCCAATCTTCCTAAAGTTCCACAGGGACGAGCAGATCTTGTACAAGCTATGATATTTAAAGCCACACTAAGCCTGCAGGGTGCTATGCTATGAGAAGTAGGTTATTCCTATGACAGACTTTTGGTGATCTGATTCGGTATTTCAGGCCTGGTTTGTAAGGTTCTGAATGGGCACCGAATCTAACTGTGAGGTGGGCTACAGAGAAACCTTACTTTTAAGCATCTGATTGTCCAGGAGATGAATGAGTCATTACTATGGGTCTCAAGCTCCTTCCTTCTGTTGCCGGTTTTTAGTCAACAAGGAGAGGACTGGAAGAAGCACAGAAAAGTCTGTCTGGGTGAGCAGCTCTGTAGAAGATTTGGTGCAAGAGGGAGGTGCTGGAACCTTTCGGTTGTATCTAATTTCCAGCTTAGGCAGTGATTTCAAATATCCAGTTTTTTCCCCTATACATTCAGACTCTTGGAGGAAGAAAGGTGATCAGTTACTCATCCAGGACTGTGAATCCCCAGACTTTCAGATTCTTTATGGATCAGAAGAATTAAAAAACAAAAAAACAAAAAAACAAAAAACACTTTGGGGACAAACAGAAGCTTGGTGACTTTCTATTTAGCTAAATGAGGCCTTTTAAAAAGTGACTTTCGTCTTCTGTCACCATCATTTCATTAACAAACTGACATTTTACTCCCCTTACCTCTCCCTACGTGGAGGGCGGATTCAATCTCCAACAAAAGGCAATCTTTCACATTTGAGGTTTGGCTTTGTGAAAAAACGCATTGCACAATCTTTGTTTTTCTTGTTTTGCTGTGGAATTACAAGAGCCTTGCCACGGACCAGCACTTGGGAATCCTAGTCCCGGAACACCCTGGAATACTAGGGCAGAGTCTTTAGGAGTCTCTTTCATGTAGAATCAATGATCCCCAAAGGAAAAACAGTTTCAAGGGCTTTGAAGTGCTAACTATGAAGCGCTCAGGACCTTGTCATTGAGACATTAGACCTGCCGTGTGTTTGGCGACCGGGAGATATCAGGGATAGGAAGAAAGTAGAGGGCCTAATTTTCCTCCTCGATCATTGCCTTAGTGCCAGCACAAAGGGATATTTTGTCTGTGATTCTGTTTAGCATCACTCATATGACAGCGTAGTTCATCTCAAGGGCAGCTTGTTAATGGCTAAAGCCTAATAAAAGAGTATCAAAGACTTCAGTAGGAAATTAGGGCCTCCCATTCGGTCACTATTATTATCGTATTCCTGGTGGGAGAGAATCATTGTCAGTGGCCAGGGTGGCAGCCGTGGACATGGGGGTAGGGTTGCCCGCATGACAGCATTATAATTCAGAGTCGGGGCACCTGGGTGGCTCAGCCAGTTAAGCGTCCGACTTTGGCTCAGGTCACGATCTCGAGGTTTGTGAGTTCAAGCCCTGCGTCGGGCTCTGTGCTGAGAGCTCAGAGCCTGGAGCCTGTTTCCGATTCTGTGTCTCCCTCTCTCTCTCTGACCCTCTCCTGTTCATGCTCTGTCTCTCTCTGTCTCAAAAATAAATAAACGTTTAAAAAAATAATAATAATTCAGACAGAGTCAAGGCGAGGTCTGTCGGTGCTGGGCCAATATGAGGTCCAGAGGCAGCTGGGGTTGGCAGGGCAAAGGCACCAGGGGTCGTGAGGGGGGCTCTAGTGACCACTAAAAGAGCAGTGACCTGACTGCCCAAAGAAGGAAGAAGCTTTGGAAAGCTCCCATTTCCAGGATTCCTCTGGTTGGGACACAGGTTGAAAGACTTAAAAAAATAATAATAAACTTAATTTTTAAAGAGCAGTTTTAGGTTACAGAGAGATAGCTCAGAAATTATAGGGAGTTTCTGTGTAAACCCATCCCCCCAATCAACAATTTCCCTATTAATAGGAATCATTGCATTGGTGTGTACTGTGGTCTGAAAGTTTGTGGCCCCCCCCCCACCCGAAATTCATACGTTGAAAACCTGATGCCCAAGGTGATGGAAGCAGAAGATGGAGACTGTAGGAGGTGACTGTCATGAAGGGTTGGATGAAATGCCCTTATGAAAGAGGCCCCAGAGAGATCCCTGTCCCCTTCTATCCTGCAAAGATACAACCAGAAGTCTGCAACCAGAAGAAGGCCCTTACTGGACCGTGGCGGCACAATGATCTGGGACTTTCAGCTTCCAGAACAGTGAGCAAGAAATTTCTGTTGTTTATAAACCACTCAGTCTGTGGTATTTTGTCAAGCCAGAACTGACTGAGACACCGTGGTTCATTCGTTACAACTGATGAACAGGTATTTATACGTTATCATTAATGAAAGTCTATAGTTTACATTGGAGTTCACTTTTTGTGTTATAGAGCTCCGCGGGTTTGACCCACTGTGTAACACGATGTATCTGCCATTATAACGTCATACAGACTAATAGTTTCACTGCCATTAATGGTATTAAGTATATTAGTGGTATTAAGTACATTCGCATTGTTACGCAAACATCACCACCATCCCTCTCCATTTTTTTATTTTACAAAACTAAAACTCTGTACCCACGGAACTAGAACTCCCCATTCCCCACTCCTCACCAGCCTGACAAACATCACCTACTTTCTCTATTAATTTGACTACTCTATGCACTTCATGTAGGTGGAACCAGAGTATTTGTCCTTTTGTGTCTGGCTTAGTTCACTTAGCCTGATGTCCTCAAGGTTCATCCGTGTCGTAGCGTGTCACAATCTTCTTCCTTTTGCAGACTGAATGATGTTCTACCGTACAGTTATGCCGCATGTTGTCGGAATGTTTATTCACCTGCCCATGGGCGCTTGGGTGGCTCCCATCCTTTGGCTAATGTGAAAATGCCAAATACATGAATATGCAAATATTTCCTTAAGACCCTGATGCTGGGTCATATTGTAGTCTTATTTTTATTTTTTTAAGTTTTAAAAAAAATTTTAAATGTTTATTTTTGAGAGACAGAGAGACATAACATGAATGGGAGAGAGACAGAGAGAGAGGGAGACACAGTCCAAAGCAGGCTCCTGGCTCTGAGCTGTCAGCGCAGAGCCCGACGCAGGGCTCGAACTCACTCACAAACTATGAGACCATGATGAAGTCGATGCTTAAGCTGAAGTCGACGCTTAACTGACTGAGCCACCCAGGTGCCCCTATATTTAATTTTGAAAGGAACCACCACGCTGTTTTCCATAGTCCTGTACCACTTTACACAGCCACAAACAGTAAACAAATATTCCAATCTTCTGCATCCTTACAAACACTTGCTATTTTCTGGTAAAATACTTTTTTTTAATAGTAGCCATAATGGTATCTCGTGGCTCATGGCTCACTTCTTTTTACCTAATAATATTCCATTGTATATAGAAGTACCATAGGTTTTGATCCACTCACCTACCGAAGGACTTCTTGGTTGCTTCCAAGTTTTGGCAGTTATGAATAAGGCTGCTGTAAACATTTATGTGCAGGTGTTCGTGTGGACATACATTTTAAATTCATTTGGATAAATACCAAGGAGCACGACTGCTGAAGCATATGGTAAGACTATGTTTAGCTTCATAAGAAACCCCTCGACTCTCGTCCATACTGGCGGTACCATGTTGTACTTCCAGCAAAGATGATTTTTGGTGTTCGTCGTTATTGTTACCCACATCCCTTAATGGTTCTTGCTCTTGGTTGGTGTGCCCTGGGAAGGAAAAGTGCAGATGGACCACTGACAACCAGCAGAATCTTATTTTTATGTTCCTTCAATTCAGCCTTCAATCGACTAGCCCTCTAGAGAATGAATTTGGACTGAACCGAGGCAAAAGCTGCTTGGGTTTGGGTTCTGGCTGCCAGAATTCATTTTCCATAGAGATTAAAGTATATTAAGAAAGCCAGGATTTGAATACTCCCCAAAATAAAACTCACAGTGCTGCACCTAGGGTACCAATCACTTAAGTGCTAATATTTTTTTCTACTACACTTCCTGTGCTATTGATACTTGGATACATTTCAATGTTTGGGACCCTCTGTTCCACAGAAATCTGTTTACTTTTCAGATAAGGGAAGGTGGTAAAGGACTCTTCCTGAAAGTTTGAATCTGGAACTCAGAATTTAAAAATATCAGCTTCCTTGAGAATATTCAGAGTTGTTTTTATTGGTAGAATTTCTAAATTAAAATGACCCTTACCAGATACAGTCGCAACAGAAATGAATACGTACGTTCACCAAAAGATGTATAAGACAGTGTTCTCAGATGACTGTGTGTAATCCACAGTGAGCAGCAATCCTGATGTCCACCAACGGTAGGATGGATAAATCAAATGTGGTATGTTCATACAATGGAATCCTCTGTGGCAACAGGAATGACTAAACTACAAACACACAATGCAAATGGATACAATTCTGTTTTAATTACTATGGCTTCATTCTATACATCTTCCAGGACAAACCGACCCTCATTATTCTTCTTTATGGATAAAAGTATAAAGTAGGCAGTTAACTATCTTAGTACACTTTAGTCCTTGGCGTTTGCGCTGTCTCTGGCCATGTCTGTGTGTGTGCTATGCATGACTTATTTTGCTGGGTGTTGGGGATATAAAGGAGTTTAACACAAAATACCAGCTCTGGTGGGCTTTACGCTCCTGAGCAAAAAAGACATATTGTCAGAAGAGTAAAGAATTGCATGTGGTAAAGCACACAGCAAAACAATGATAAGAAAGATGTGTCATAAGGCAATGGCCTTTTGTTAAAGTACTAAGTACAATGAGTTCAACATAAAAATCCCTATACATTGGAATGCTCTGGTTTCGCTCCTCAGATAACGATGAACTTGAAAAATAGTTTGGGTGGAGCGTCCTAGAATTTGGGGGCTTTACACAGTATCATTTATATTCATGGGTTAGTAAGGAGACCTAACTAGTAAGGGCGTAAGCTTGAAAAGTGAGAAATAATATTTGAAAGGTGGGTTGGTATTGGATTACTTAAAGGCTTTATTCACTGTATTAGTTTTCTTTTGGGGCTGTAAGAGTGCCAAGAACTTAGTGCCTTAAAACAACACAGATTTATTGTCTCATAGTCCTGGAGGTCAGAAGTCTGAAATGAGTCTCACTGGGCTAGAATCAAGGTCGCAGCAGTGCTGTATCATATTCTGGAGACTTTAGGGGAGAATCCATTTTCTTGCCTTTTCCAGCTTCTAGAAGTTTCTTACATTTTCTGACTATGGCTCCTGACGTCATCAAGGCCAGCAATGTCTTCTGGCGTCATTCTGAAATCATTCATTCCAACACTGACTTTTCTGCCTCCCTCTTCCACATTTAATGATCCCATCTATATTATCCAGGATAATTTCCTTATTTTTAGGTCAGCTGATTAACAGCCTTAATTCTATCTGAAACCTTAATTCTTCCTTGCCACGGGTGTGATGGTTAGTTTTATGTGTCAGCTTGGGCTGGCTATAGTACCCTGTTATTTAATCAAAACACTATTCGAGGGAAGGGGGAAAACAAATGTTACAGAGAGGGAGGGAGGCAAACCATAACAGACTCTTGGATACTGAGGGCTGGTGGGGGGTGGGGGAGAGGGGAAAGTGGGTGATGGGCCTTGAGGAGGGCACCTGCTGGGATGAGCACTGGGTGTTGTATGGAAACCAATTTGTCAATAAATTATATTTAAAAAAAAAAACACTATTCAAGGTGTTGCTGTGAAGGTATTTTGTGGATGTGGTTAACATCTAGAATCAGTTGATCTTACGATTACCTCAGATAATTTGGGTGGGGCCTCACCCAATCAATTGAAAACACTGAGGTTTCCCTGGAGAAGAAATGCTGCCTCACGATTGCAGTATCAACTTCAGCCTGAGAGTTTCAGACTGTTGGCCTGCCCTACAGATTTGGGACTTGCTACCCCTGACAACTGTGTGAATCAATATATAATATATACATTATAATATATATAATAATATATGCTATATATTATATATAACATATACAATAAAATTACATTAAATATATAATTATAATATGTATAATATATATATAATATATTATATTTATATTCATGGGTTAGTATTTATATGGGTTATAATATATATATATATTTTCCTCCTGTATTAGGCAGAATAATGGACCCCAAAGACATGGCTGTACATGTATTATGTCACATCCAGCTACCAAGTTTGATTATTCTTCTACATTCAAGGAGACTTCATTGAAGAGATTTGAATGGGAAGCAACGTGGTAAAAGATTACTTTTACGATGGTGGGTCAGGTATACGGAAAGAGAGACACCAGAAAAAGGTAGAGACACATCCAGGTATGAGGCGATGTGGTTCTGGGTCAGAGTAGGTGGTCCTGCGAATGAAAAATAGAGTAAGGTTTTTCCAGGGCTTTGGAAATAAGAATGAGTATACATGCAGTTAATTTTACACGGAGGTAAAGGGTAGGACAGAAAAAGGATTTTGAGCCAGCGTCACACTGAAAGATATTCAGCTAAGGGACAGCAACCGTGCCAGTCATTTAAACCCATAACATTTAATATAAAGAAGTGTTACCTAATATAATTTAATTTAATATAAAGAACATGTTACCTAGTGGAAGGTGGTTCACTAGCTGAAATTAAGTCCTAGGGGGTACACAGAGCAAACGCAGAAAGCAGCTACCTACAGCTGTGATGGAGGGAATGTGAACAAGAAAAGAACTTAGAAATTTAGAAGAGGGGAGCCTGGGTATCTCAGTCTTTTAAGCCTCACACTTCAGCCCGGGTCATGATCTCAGTTCATGATCTCGCGGTTTGTGAGTTCGAGCCCCATGTTGGGCTCTGTGCTGACAGCTCAGAGCCTGGAGCCTGCTTTGGATTCTGTGTCTCCTTCTCTCTCTCTGCCCCTCCCCCCCCCCCCCCCCCCCCCCCCGCTCTCTCTGTCTCTCTGTCTCTCCCTCAAAAAGAAACAAACATGAAAAAAGAAAAAAAAAAAAGAAATTTAGAAGAGATCCCAGCCCTCCACCAGTTTGGATCAGGTCCTCTTTGGTGACGGGGAAGGTAGCCTCAAAACAGGCGTCCTGCTGGTGATGGATGACACGCGCTGGGAGCCTGGGTGCAACTGGGCTGAAACTGCCCAGGTGAGCCCTGCAGAGGAGGGCACAGTCCCCGCCTCCTGTTTCCCCCGGCCAGCGCCCCCTGTTGGCAAAAACAAGCATCAAGCTAACTGGCAAAGGAGACCGGTCCACAGGGTCCGGTTCCACTGTTACCATGCAGGGTAGAGAAAAATGGATTTGGAGCCTAGGCCATCAATGAGGAACCAGCACAACCCCCATTAGATAAAACCTTGGTAATAAGATGGTAAATAATAGAGAATACTGGCGATATTTCTTTGTTCACGTGTCCTGCTTTTCACTAAAAAGTGGCAATACTGCGCCACAGTCAAATCCTTACTTTCACACACCTCTGGGGACGGAGTAGAAAACGAAAGTAGGTCGACTTTACTAAGAGAATTGGAGCCGGAAGAAGACAAGCTGGCTAGAAGCACTTCGCGAGTCACGGGCAAAGCCGGATGCAGCTCACGGTGTAAAATCTCTTTCACCATTTCCTACGTCACTTATGCTGTTTGTGTGACGCGAGGAGGGAGCAAGTGTGAGTTGACTGAATATGTGACGAGAGGAGGAAAAAGCTGCCATGCTTTTGCCTTGACCGCCTTTCTGGTCGTTGGCGATCTGTCTGGCGACGTCTCCTCTTCTCCGAGTCAGATATTCCAACTGTCCTTAATATTGGTGTCACCTGTGCAAGCATGGGTCCCAACTCTGCTGTTCAGTGCGTGGCCTCAGCCCAAACTGCTCCCTTCTCTGAAGCACTGTTTCTATATTTGTAGAATAAAGGGGGTGAGCTGGAGAGTTCTAAGAGTCTCTTGCCTCCCTCCCCTTTTTCTAGTCCTTTCCCCTTCATGAGTGGGCTTTGTTATGCATGTAAGTGCCTCATAGCATGATGTCTGAACTGAGCTCCTTCATATGGGACCAGAGTGAGGCATGCCTGAGACTCCCAGGGAAGGTGTTTTCAAGACGTTTTGGAATACCCAACACACTTTTTGAGCATATTGGATTCAGCTCTGTTTAGCTTATTTTGCCCATAATATATACAGAAAAGGAAAACAAATGGCGATAATACCGAATTGAAAATGGAGATGCCGATCGATCAGTCTCCATCATAGAGTGTACATTTTGAAGGCAGAGCCCAGATAATTTTCTTCTTCTTTTCAGGCATCCAGCTCAGTGCTATGGCCATCTGTGTACTCAGGAGATACTGGGTGAAGTTAAGTGGATTATGTATGTTTCCATTTCTGGTAGTTCCATGGTTTTTTAAAAAGACTATTTAGTGTAGAAGTTAGATGGTGTTTTGGCTTTGAGCCTCATAACTTTTGTAACTTGATGGAAGTCACCATAAACTCTAGATCATATGTGTTAATTTTCAGATTCAAAACTTCTATTTTACTCCATACAACTAAAAGGAGTAGGGTTTGATTCAACTCACAGGTTCCACAAGCAATTAATGGACATTGATTCAACTCACAGGCTCCACAAGCAATTAATGGACAATGCAGAGTACCGATCTGTAAATTGTAAGAAGGAAAGTATTGGTTGGACAGTCAGGTCACAGAATGTCTACGATGTGCATAATCCCCTTTGGAGGGAATCCTCTGCCCACAGTCACTGATGAGAGGGGAGGCTGGTGGGCACGGCATGATCATATCCCCACTTCCCACCCTGCTCCTTTTATGGGCCAAGAATGGGAATTTGACCCAAGGACTGCCATTCAAGGCTGGCCAAACTTTCCCTCATCCCCCGCTCAGGTTGGCTGATCAGTTTCTCTCTTTTGAAAATTTAGTTTTGAAATATAGGAAAAGTTGGCTGAAACCGAAAGATTATTATGAAGAAAGAGGTAAGAGAAACCCATGATATTCTGCATTCTAGGTAAAGTCAAGAGGGAGTAGCAGATACGGTGAGTCAAGAGAAGTCCAGTGGTAGAGAAAGGACATACAGAGTAAATACAAAGAACCAGCCAGTGGTCCGGAGGGAAGAGAAACGGACATGTAGAGAGCCACTTGGAACTGAGCAGAGGTCCCAAGATTCAAAGCATCCCCCAAAATGTGATGGTACAGCTGTGCTGTATCTGCTATAAATACTATAAAAGCTGCACTTAGCAGAACTCCAGCGTTAAATCTTGCTACACAGCTGATACTTGGAGGAACCAGATAAATGTGGTGTCTCTCTTTTTCTCCTCCTTTTGCTCAATCCTATCTCACATATACTTACAAGGTATATATGAAGTTTAATATGTATATGTGTTTGGGGCCTCTGGGTGACTCAGTCAGTTAAGTGTCTGACTCTTGGTTTTGGCTCAGGTACACGATAGCAGAATCCGTAAGTTCAAGCCCTGCATGGGGCTCTGCGATGACGGTGCAGAGCCTGCTTGGGATTTTCTCTCTCTCCCTCTCTCTCTGCCCCTCTCCCACTTTCTCGCTGTCTCTCAAAATAAATAAACTTAAAAAATATGTTTTAATATTATAAATCCAATAATTTATAAGGCATACACATCACATGTAATATTTAATTTATGCTGGGATCCAATTATGTGATTAAATTATATAAACTCTCTATTTTGTTACAGTATGTCCTTTTGGAATGTTAGTCTCCATATAATGTTTAACATATAAAGAACTGTGTTAATCACTCTCTGTTTCTCTAGGACAAGAGAGAGGGGATGGGCCAATGCTGGAAGGACAGTCCACCGTTCAGACAGAAGGAAATACACACCGAATGGAAAATGAAGACACAGAGATCAACATCCAAATCCTAAAAGCAGTAACAGTGCAGTGCTCAGTAAACGGCTTGGTAAAAAATTTCATTTTATCTCCTGGATCAACATCAAATCCACCAGATGGGGCTCTAATATTCTTTTAGTTCAATGACAGAAAATTCCAAGCATTTACTATTATCTTTAGAGACAGAAAATATATTTCCCATATTAAAAGAATTTGCTTGAGATAGGGCTGTGCCTTAATAAGCATTATCATTGTTTAGTATCTTTTAATGCTATAAGGTGATTTATATAGAAAGTGGCCACTTTGCTGAGAATCCAGGCATCCAAATAGTTGAATTAAATCAATTCAAGTAATTCTGAGTTAAATCCTTTTGCAAACGTTCTTTTAAGGAAATAAGGACATATTTCACACACAAATAGATGCATATTGCTACAGGACTGTTCTGTCTTTGGAGTCACTGACATAATTTAAAATGTGAATTGTTTAAAATTATATTAAATCATTGTGAAATTTGTCACAGCTGCAATATACTCAGCCCAATCCAGCTATTTTGACAGGTTGTGCTTTAAGAGTTAGAAATTGAGGTTTTTTTTTTTTTTTTCAGGGCAGGGATGTGGGTTCTCCAAAGAAAACATTTTGCTTCTATTTTTCTGAGGTTTAGATTTGGAAATCTGAGTCTCATCTTGGACTCCTTTCTCCGTGACTCATAACTTTTGTTCAGTCTGGAAAGAATGCCAGCTTGGGAACTACATCTGAATTTTGATTGAGAGAGTGGGTGGGTCAAAATCACAGACTTGAGACTGAGCTGGGTCGGGCCCATAATGTCATCCAGTGGAAAAGTCCTGAGTTAGAACCAGGAGCCAGGCTTTAATGATGTCTCAGGTCAGCCTGTCATGAAGGACCACCACCACCGGTAATGAAGGTGATTTCTAACACTCACCCGAAGTGTCTATGTGTTGACCATTTTGTCCTCCTTCCATTGGCCTCCTGGGCCTGGCTGAGGCTCCCTTTGGGAAAGACAGTTCTCCAGAGAAGGTGGTAGCTGAGGTCCCAGCAGCCGACATGCACAGGAGCTGGGGGATGGGTGCACATCTGTCCTTCTTGTTGCCCGGGTCACCAGCTGCACAGCCCCATGTAGACTCACTTGGCAATGATACCTCCTGGAGCTGAGCAACGCCACAGCCCTATTTGTACTAATCTTCCTAAAAGGGAAAGTTTTGTATATTGTAAAGATTAGTGAACTTTTATTTCCAGGAAAACTGGAAGTACATAAACAGTCTAAATTGGCCCCAGTGGAGTTAGTCACCTTCCTGCCCCCCCCCCCCCCCCGCCCCAACCACATTTGTAGCTAAAACATGAAAAGTATCAAATAGACATGCTTGCTTAAGCCATTAGATGTATTTGGTGCTGTGGCCAGCAATGGCAAGGATTTCTGAGGAGGCTACGGGGGTTAGAACCCACAGCAACACCCTGCATCCCCGTCTTTGGAGTGGGGCTGGCTCAATCTACTGCTGGTTAGAGGCCAGCCAGGAAAGCAAAAAGCAAGTTCTGGAAGGCATGATGAAAACTAGTGTCAAGTGTCTCTTAAGAGGCTGGAGGCTCTGGGAGAAATACCTTCCAGGGATTCCCTCTTGTGTGTCCACCATCAGAGCTGGCAGGCATCATCATCAAATCCAGTTTTGTACAAGTGAAGACGTGACTTGCCCCAGGCCATGCCACATCGACAGTAGAGAGGCATTCAGCACTCTTGGGCTTGATTTGGGAAATAAGAGGGCGCTCACGAGCAATGAAGAGTGGAGGAACAGACAGCACTCGGAGATCTTCCAAGAAGGCAGACTACCTCAGGGAACTCATCAGGGAATCACATTTACTGAGTACTTATTATGTACCAGCCTCTGACACACATAGAGTCCTGGGTAGTGAGGAAGGACATAGGTTTTGGGATCAGATGACCAGAATTCACATCCGGAGTCAGCCATTTCCCAGGCGAACAGGTCCTCTTGAAACCTATACACTTCAGTTTTTAACCTTCACAGTGGAAATACTTGTCCCTGTGTCACAGAGCATTTCAAAAGATCAACCGACATCACTTGCATAAAGTGCTTATTTTACAGGTAGGAGGGAACTACTTCTCAAAGGCACCAAGTGGGTGCAGGTGTAAAGGGAATACTGGTACAGGTCTCTCTGATTTCTGGCCCCTCTGACTGAATACCCCGCAGGGATGAAGCAGAGACTAGGTTGAAGGGGCGGGCTCATGTCTTGCGATAGCTCCACCCCTCTGGCATCATCAGCAAGGGCTCTTCTCCCGCTGTTGACTCTGCTTTTTGATCGTGCCAAACTCTCCCCAGCCTTAGAGTGTTGGCCTTGGTTTGAATGCAGTTTGGGATTCCATTGCCTTGGCCACTGCTGGACTCACTCCCTCACCCTCTTTACGTTCTTGCTGAGATTTTTACCTTCTTGTGAGGCCTCTCCCGCACAGCCTGACCACCAGTGTAATTCCCAGGATGCTTTTTCTTCTTTCCAAATGCTCCAAGAGGGCAAGGATCTGCGTCTGTTTTCTCCCCCCACCGCTGATGCATGCCCAGTGCCTAGAATGGCGCCCGAGACTTAGTAACCAGTTAATAGACGTCTGATGAATGAATGTTGAATGAATGAGCAGATGCAGAGGGAGGGCTGAAGGAAGGCAAGAGAAGGATAAGGCCTCAACCAGGAGTTTTGAGTACTGAATTTTGAGCCTAAAGGTAGCAGGGTGGTATAAAGCTCAGTTACTTACGCTATAGCTCAAGGTCAGATTGACCAGGGGCAAGCTTGAATTTCTGTAGAGTTGTGTAATATTGAACTAGGACTTCTTGCCCCCGTGTGGGTCAGGGCTAGTTGCAGGTTTCGGACATCAGCCCGCATCTTTTCCTTCAGCCCGTAAGTCAACAATAAAGTAAGTGACGTATTCCCAGTAAACAGAACACGCAATATTTTGTTTAATGTGTAGTTGGCTGCAATTGCATACGTAGGCCAAAAATAGCAAACAGAGACAGGCTGGGTCTCGTGAGAAGCGTTTGTTTTAATTCTCACTTACCAATGCTGTTTAATTTGATGGGAGCGAACAATGTACATTTCACGAATTAATACATAACTGGAAACCGTCATTGACTGCCACCATGTCTGCAGCTGTTTTGATGGGCCTTATCGATTAGGTTCTGGGCTGCAGCCTGGCTGATCCATCTTAGTTGCCACGTCTTCCCTGAGCCTCAGTTTTTTTTGCCTGTAAAGTGGGTTTAATAATTAGCTCAAGGGGTTATTCAGAGATCAAAGTACTGTTTGTGCCAGTTTTTAAGTTTTCTTTACAAGTTATAGTAGGGGCGCCTGGGTGGCTCAGTCGGTTAAGCATCCAACTCTTGATTTCAGCTCAGGTCACGATCTTATGGTTCGTGGGTTCAAGCCCCGGATCGGGCTCTATGCTGACAGTGAGGAGCCTGCTTGGGATTCTCTCTCTCTCCTTCTTTCTCTGTTCCTCCCCCGCTTGTACTTTCTCTCTCCCTCTATCAAAATATATAAATAAACTTAAAAAAAATAAACATAAAAGCATGTAACATAAAATTTGCCATTTTAACCATTTTTAAATGTACAGCTCAGTAGCGTTAAATAAATATATTCACACTGTTGTGGAACATCTTCGGAACTTTCTCATCTTGCAAAATTGAAACTCGGTCCCCATTAAATAACAGCTCCCCATTTCTCCTTCCCCCAGCCCCTGGCGACCACCATCTGCTTTTAGTCTCTATAAATTTGATTACTTTAGATATCTAATATTAGTGGAATCACACAGTGTTTGTCTTTTCAAGACGGGTTTAGTTCACTGAGCATACTGTCGTCAAGCTTCATCCGTGTTGTAGCACGTTGTGGGATTTCCCTCCTTTCTAAGGCTGGGTAATAACCCATTGTATGTATACACCAGGTTTGATTTATCTGCTCCTCTGTTGATAGACATTTGGGTTGCTTCCACCTTTTGGTGGTTGTGCCCAGAGCTGCTGTGAATGTGGCATACAAATGTCTCCTTGAGACCCTACTCTCATACTCCTTTGGGGGCATCCCCAGCAGCGGCATTGCTGGGTCATAAGGTAGTTCTATCGTCAGTTTTGTTGAGGAACTACCTGCTGGTTTCCATAGTGCTTGCATTATTGTGTATTCCCACCAACAGTGCACAAGGTTTTAATTTCTTCACATCCTCACCAGCACTTACTTTCTCTCTTTAAGATAATAGTTTTTGTTTGTGCCGGTTTTAGAAATCATGCTAAGTTATTAGCATGAGATAATTCTAAAAGGAGTGCAGATGTTTGCACAAGCTTATTTTATAAAAATATAAACGTAGGGGAGCCTGGGTGGCTCAGTCGGTTAAGCATCTGACTCGTGGTTTGGGCTCAGGTCATGCATGATCTCATGGTTTGTGAGTTCAAGTCCTTCATTGGGCTCTGTGCTGACAGTGTGGAGCCTGCTTGGAATTCTCTCTCTCCTCTCTCTCTGCCCCTCCCCTGCTTTCTCTCTCTCTTTAAAAATAAATGAATAAACTTAAAAAATATATAAATGTAAAGCACGTATTTATATCAGCATAAATACATAGATAAAAAACAGGATGAGTGTTAAGGCAAATTGGGTTGGGGGCCATAACACGCGTGTTTGTAACATCATCAACTAATATATATGGAGTGCTTGTGATATATGGGGTAAAGCATTATGGGATGCTGTAATCATAACAAATTAAAAATTATAACAAATTCCATGTTTATGTAAAAAAAAAATTACACCGATTCAAAATCATATCTAGCAAACAGCAAGTCTTCAGTATGCTCTACACTTACTCCCCACTCTTGTTACCCTTTCAAAACTCTACTTCACCATAGTAGCCGTCGAACAAAACTTTGCTCTACCCTTTTAGATATCTGCTATGCATATATCTATATCCATGTTCCTTCCCGACCCCCCCCCCCCTTTTGGTTAGATGTTACTATACATAGTTTTCATTAAGAGTTCAATTGATTTATTTAAAATATTTCCCTTCAGCTTTATTGGTATATAATTGACATATAACGCTGTGTAAGTTTAAGTTGTATAATGTGATGACTTGGTGTGCGTACGTATTGTGAACTGCTTGCTACATAAGGTGAGTTGACACATGTATTACCTCCCATGGTTACCGTTGTGTGTGTATGTATGGGTGTGTGTGTGTGTGTGTGTGTGTGGTAAGAACATTTAAGATCAAATGTCTTAGCAAATTGCAAGTATACACTATTGCGTTGTTAATGATGGGTCACCGTGCTGCACGTCACATCCCCAGAACTTATTTATCTTACAACTGGAAGTCTGTGCCCCACGACCAGCATCTCCCCATTTTCCCCATCCCCCCCACCCCCACCCTGGCTATCACCGTTCTACTCTTTAGGTTTGGCTTTGGGAGATCCCACATATAAGTGAGATCATACAATATTTGTCTTTCTTTGTCTGACTTAATCATTAAATTTAAAATGTGAGTATTTTATCCACTTGAAATGATTTCTTGGTGGCCTCAGTGGTTGTCTCTGTTATATCCAACGTAAAGTATTATTGCAGATGGGACTATTCACGTTAGCATTTGACTTTATACGGTTGCTGAAATCTTGTGAAAGGGTCACACCTTCCTGTGAGAAGTCGTGACATGCCTTGACAATCGAGAGCAGTCAGACAGAATGGTCTTCCAAGAGTCATTTCCAGCATCTTTTTTTTTTTTAAAGTTTCTTTATTTATCTTGAGGTGGGGGGCAGAAAGAGAGGGACAGAGAATTCTAAGCAGGCTGTGTGCAGTCAGCACAGAGCCCGATGCAAGGTCACATGAACTGTGAGATCATGACCTGAGCTGACAACAAGAGTCTGATGCTCCACCAACTGAGCCACCCAGGCCATCCAAAACCTTTTGTTTTTTATCATGGGGAGTGGTTAGGATAGGTTGTTTCCTGCCAGACGTGCAGTTCTTGTTTTAGTGAGTACTGTGGTTAAAAGTTTAAGTTTAGGGGTAGAGTTAGGGTTCAAGTGTTGGTTCTCTTTAATGTGTTTGGATCACATTTTCATTCATTCATTCATTCATTCATTCATTCATAAGTGCCTGCTATGTACAGGGCACTGTTTGTTGCTCTGAAAAGCAACCGTAAAGAGGAGCATAGAAGTAAAATCTCTTTACCCGTAGGCCTTACATGCTAGTATGGGGAGACAAACTATAAACATAATACAAATTCATTTTTAAACTGTAAAACAGTATTTGAATGCCACTTTTCATGTTTGACTCTGGCTTTGATGGAGGCTTCTGTCTTCCTGGCACAGCATAAAAGCAATATCTCCCGCACATGCTTCATTCACCTCTTGGGTTAGCAATGCTTCATCGCACTGTGTCGAAACCGGCCTCTGCTTTACTTGACTATGGCAAAAATAATCATGTCACTATTTAGTTTTCTGATATGACTAGAAAACTGATTATAAAATATCAGATTCATGATCTAGCGTGTACCTTTGTAATTCTATGAATTCTCTGGCATTTCAGCTGTTTTTTGAAAAATGGGTAGCAAGGTAATTCCAAATAAAAATGCATTTTTATGGCAAAAGTTGATTGAGTCTCCCTGATTAGTCATTGAGGTTGCTTCCATTTAAATCAAACCTATTGCAAAATGCACAAAAATTCTTTGAAGAAATGTAAAATGCAATACACAAATACAAAGTGTTGTCAAGGGTTTTAATAAAGAATTTGACTCTATTTTTTGATGTACGGCTGCCGGCAGCCCTTAAGCCTCACCCTCTCTCTTCCTCTTGTGCCTTATATTTAGGCAAGCTGATAAGAAAGCCTGGGTGCTACATCCTTTGGCACTGGAAGAAGGTTCAAACTGGGCCAGCACAACCCTGCTCCCAACCACAATAAAAACTCAATCTCCTTTCCCTGCTCTCAGGCCACTTTTCAGACCAGCTTGGGAATCCTATTTTGCTCTCCCCAGAAAGCCTTATGATGTGAGTAATAAACCTTTTTATACTCTCTTGGGCATGCGTGCAGGTGTGTGTGTGTGTGTGTGTGTGTGTGAGATCATTAACCTTGATGACTCAATCAAATCTTGAGTCAGAGTCCCTCTGATTCTAAAGAGCGGCCACAAGAAGAATGGTTTTCCAGAAAACATCAGGGGAAACACCCTTCCCCTTGTTTATACCTTTTGACCATCAGTAAATATTTTGCTCAGTTGGTTTATTTAAAACAACCCTGGTGGAACAATAGTTATTAGCAACATCCAGTTGTCTGTCAGAGCTTGTCTGGTCAGCCCCAACCAGTTCTGGAACCAGCCCTGAACCTCCAGAGATCAGGAATCAGGAGTGTCTTGGTACCGTTGTGTTTGGCTGAGCCATGGACACACATGTATCTGAGTCCCAGCCTTCTCTTTCGTCCTACTGAGATGATCCAATCTATACTCTGTCTCAGTCTCTCTTCTGAGCCAAGAGTCTTGACCTAAACCTTACTTCTATTGAGGAAGAGAACCTTAACATTTTCCCCAGCTGTGCACTGCTCTGTTGTTCTCAGCACTGACCAGATAGACTGTTGATGGGACTGATTGCCTAAGACCTGACCAGCTGTTGAGGTGCCACCATTCAGATAAAACGTCCCCAGATACTGATCTCTGCCCCAAGCAAGCAGATTTTTCACGCTCCTTTGGACACAGTGGGCTGGCCTTTTTAGTTCTCTTAGGCAGGGATTGGCCCTGCAGCATTGGCAATCTCCCCAGCCCCATCATTTTCAGGCTTGGTTTTTATATTCATCCTTCTCTTACATCCCCGACGCCTCACCCCTTTGAATGCATCCATAAACAAACATACATTCATTCTAGATGTGTTACTTTTGTCTTAGTATGCCTTATGGCCAAGAATGCCAAGTATTTTACATATGAATTAAAGTTTTGTGTTTTCCTTGACTAATTTCTTTTTTTTTAAAGTTTATTTATTTATTTTGAAAGATACAGAGACAGTGTGAATGGGAGACAGGCAGAGAGAGAGGAGACAGAGAATTCCAAGCAGACTCCATGCTGCTAGCACAGAGCCCGATGTGGGGCTTGAACTCACGAAATGGTGAGATCATGGCCTGAACAGAAACCAAAAGTCTGATGCTTAACTGACTGAGTTACCCAGGTGCCTCTCCTTGACTAATTTCTTATGTCATGATTCTACATTATGTTTATTTACAAAATTGGTCAGAGAATTACCAACATTTCTTTTCTAGTCATATTTGCCTCTATACGTTGCTATTTATAACTATCCTGTGAGAACTTCTAGACCTTTTTTTTTAAGTTTTTTTAAATGTTTATTTATTTTTGAGAGAGAGAGAGAGAGACAAGAGTGTGCGTGGGGGAGGGACAGAGAGAGAGAGAGAGAGAGAGAGAGAGATACACAGAATCTGAAGCAGGCTGCAGGGTCTGAGCTGTCAGCACAGAGCCTGATGCGGGGCTCGAACTCACGAACTGTGAGATCATGACCTGAGTCCAAGTCGGACGCTTAACCAACTGAGCCACCCAGGTGCCCCTAGACCTTCTTGTTTAGTGCATACAGGTGAGACTGACCTCAGGAGGGCCATAGTATATCAGAACTTCTCAAAGTCCCAAATATTCCCCAAATGCCATAAAGGATGCCCTTAGGGCTTCGTCTCTTGTGTTAGATATATATTGCTGTGTAACGCAATATTACCTCATAACTTTGTGGCTTCCAGAGATAAACCCTCGTTATCTTGTACAGTTTCTGTTGGCCAGGTACTCAGGGCAGGCTAGCTGAGTGTTTCAGGTTGACGGTCACTCATGAGGATGCAGTCAGGACATTGACCAGGGCTGTGGTCACCTTAGGTACTGGACTATGGGTTGAGGATCCTCTTCTAGGACGGCTCACCCACATGGCTATTGGCAGGAGGACTCAGTTCCTTGCCACGTGGACCTCTCTCCACAGGCTTCCTGAGTGTCCTCAAGACATCGCAAAAGCGGCTGGCTTTTCCCACCCACTGGGGGTGATCCAAAAGCAAGCAAGATGGCAGCGGCCCTCTGTTACAACCTAGCCTCAGAAGTCACTCTCCGCCATTTTCGCAATATCCTGTTGCTTCCACAGGTCAGCCCTGGTTGGTGTGTGAGGGGAGGACACAAAGGCATGCACGTCAGGAAGTGGGGATCCACGGGGACATCCCGGGAGCGGACTACACACCACTTTCGCTCCCGATTGGATCAATTTAGATACCAAACTCTAGACCATCCAGCTCTTCTTTTTTCTCCACTCGTCCCATGGACTGGCTGCTGAGTGGTTTGAAGATTAGCTGCTCTTGATTTGCCAGTCAGTTGCAGTGAGTGTGTGTGGGGGGGTGTCTTGTGGTATAAACCTACCTGTTGTAGGTGATGGATGGAATACCACAGGGCTCCTTTCTAAAGAGAGGGTAGAGATGAGGCCACCCGTGAAGGACATCTTCCAGATTCACTTGATTTCAACAGAAACTCCGAGAAGGGAGAAAATAAGACAAAGGGGATGGGAAAGAGAAGCAAACTAGGTTTCTCAGTACCCCAGCCTACCCCCAGACACCTTTACTTTTCCACTAGGTGGCTGTCAGGATTGCAGCTCTGGGATACGGCCAGCAGAGGGCAGGCTTCTGTGAGCCGGAGACTGCCAGCTAACGTCTTCAGATTAAAGGACCAGCAGAATCGGAGTATTTCTGAGTTACAAGTAACCGGAAAAAAAAAATCATTTATTAAGACCTCCTTATTTCACAGATAATAAAAAGAAGGCTCACGGAAGAGAAAGCAGCTTCCGACAAGGACTGTCAGCCTTCAAGTGGCATAGTTGGGATCTGAACTGGTTCCTTGACCATTTTTCCTTTGATTATTCTAAAATTCTTCCCTTTTAGTTAGAATCGCTTGAAAAATGGCCCTTTACATTTTCGGCAAATGTAAAGGATCAGGCATATTTCATTACTTCTCAAATTTGAGCAAAAAGGATAATAAAATTTTTGAGATTTTAATTTTTGACTTAAATCATTTTTATATTGTTTTACTGATACTCATACCAACATAAAACTAGGATTAAAAGCCCTTATATTTATAGCTCTTGTAAAATGATTCATTAAAATCAAATTATATAGTCAATACAAATAAAAATTTAAAAACTAAGTTGACAAAATTAACGGGGTGTGGGATACCTTGTCATTTCTTGAGTTTGGCTAGAATAGAATTGTTATTTACTACCTGAATGTGGTAACAAGGTTGCTCTGCCTATCCCCCCATGGGCTGTGTGGTTAATCAATTTCCCCACCCCCTCCTTTTTCCTATTTAAAGTGGGACAAACCTTTATTTGCATAGTGGGCCATTTTAGCCTTAGTGTCTTCTCGTTTAGTGAAAATGCTTCCTTTATGGATTAATATCACTTCTTTTCTCATTAGCTTGGATGGGTCTACTTTTCTCCAACATAACCAATCATGACTGCAAACATGGGCAACTAAATCTGGGAAGATAATTGGTTATAGGTTATAAGGTGATTACCCAGAGGTTATATTTATATTAATAAGAGCATAGAAATGAAAACATACTCCAAAAAAAAAAAAAATCAGAGAACTTGCCACTCCCTGAAAATGTGAATACAAACCCTTGAGTGTCCTCAT
Organism: Panthera tigris; assembly: GCF_018350195.1. Taxonomy (NCBI): domain Eukaryota; kingdom Metazoa; phylum Chordata; class Mammalia; order Carnivora; family Felidae; genus Panthera; species Panthera tigris. The sequence continues at coordinate 68,543,954 of NC_056660.1, read as the reverse complement.
GCTGGAATTAGAGGAGACATTGCATAATGTAGTTTGTTTTTAGTCCTGATGGTATGTTCTAGACATGGGTTTGTCTGGAGTTATCAAGAGTTATCTTGAGTTATCAAGAGTTATCTTGATTTCAAAGGAAATGAGAAGAACCATGAACATTTGTTCAGTTATCGATGACAATGTCTCAGTTGCAGAACTAGTTAATGAACGCACAGAGAAGAACACAGGCATCATTTGCCTTTTCTTGCGACACGCAGATGAAAGGTGGGCCCTGAGAGAAGTGCCCAAGTGGGGGCAGAAGGCTGGGTCTCCGGGACAGTTCAATGGTGGGCTCTGTTCTGTTCCTGGGCACTTGCTTTGACCTTGTGAGGTACCTGAATACCCGTAAGGTGCGACTACAACCCGATGCTGTGAGTGACCTGTGCTCCAGACATGAGGAGCTGCAGCTGACAAATGAAAGCGATGCCTTTGGGAATAATCGAAACATAAGAGGGTCCTGCCAGAACAGTCTCGCAAAACTTACTTGGCTTAGGCATATTTTTGGTTTAAAAACATCAGTGCTGCTCTATTTTCTGAGATTGGGGAGCAGCACTCCACAACCAGGGCCACATGTCAAGAGAGGAGTCCGTGACTAACCCTGTCAACATTGCCCCTTCTGTTTGCCACTTCTACGAACCAGTGGGAGGAAGCAGGAACACATTGTTCCCATTCCACTGCAGTTTACGGAGAGAGAAAAGAGGCAAATGAGAGGTTTAGACTGAATTAATTAAGCCCAACACATTTCAGTGGAAAATTTAAAGGTGTGAATGTTTGAGAAGTTTAGATGAACATTTTCTATTCACACCCCCATCTCCACCTGTTGAAATATGTCTCCTCCTTTTAGGCTTCTCTCCAGAGCTACTTTTCCCTGGAGACTTTCTGGATTCCCATAAGATGGGGTTCAGCCACCCCCAAGGCTCATGGCCATTTTGTTGGGGGGGGGGCTGCTTAAAACATTGCTTTGTCCAAGGTTATACATTTCCTTCAAGACAAGTTATCCTCAGAGGGCTTTGTAGATGGTATGAACTTGATAAGAGCTGGTTAGTGCACAGAACGTTCTGAATAACAACCAAACTTTTCCAGTGTAATGGCTTTGCCAGGGCTACTTTAGTTTTCTTAGTCAGGTTCAAGACCAAAATATCCCACATGGTGGTGGGCTCATAGAAAAAGCAAAAGAGAGAATGGAGAGCTTCAACCTTAGCCTCATCATCAAGATGCAGTCAGACAGCTGCTTCCAAGAACAGTCAAAATCCTGCTAGGGAAGCTGAAAGCTTACTTTAATTTCGGGAGGAAAGTGTGCCTTGGTAAGAACACACGGAATCCTTGATGGTGGGCATGGAAGTGCTGATTTTCCCCTCTTCATCACTAACATGTTGAACTGAGAAGGAATCCCTCCTGCCTGACCAGGTTCATTCTTGGCTTTGCTTGCTTTTTGTATGGGATCCTTCTTGGTGATAGCCTCTCCCCTGGGAACAGTGGTTGGCAGTGAGGCTCACGGCAGAAAAATCTCTGAGAGGGAAGGCACGTGACAGGAGAGTAAGAATCCCGGCATGTAATCACTTAGGGACTAACAAGAAATGAAATAGTTGCTCGGTCCAAGTTACAGAGATATAAATGATTTTTACTCTCTGATTCCCCTACTCTTTCTGCCTCCTCCTCATTGCTGACCTTACAGGACTGTGAATGGACTTAATCAAGGCTCTTGATTGTAGGAGAAGTCTGTGATTAAGATTTAATAGTAAATCATGGCTAAGGAACTGCTTGCCATCAGACGCTGGGCCTGCCAAGGTTAGCGTTAGATGTATGGTGCTGGCTTTGTACATGTGATGAAGGATGGGTAAGTGATTTTCTTGGGTAGGAGTGGAGAAAGGGAGGAAGGAGAAGAAGGAAGTGCCCAAATATAGACTCACCAATATTTAATTTTAACAATGTTTGGAACCTTTAGAGCTCACAGGGTTTAACCTCCCATCTGATTATCTGACTGATTCATTCATTCATTCAACTAATATTTACAAGTGTTTACCATGTGCAGTGGATACAATAGTGAACAAATCAGATAAAACAAAACAAAATAAAAATAACCCTACCTACACAGAGTTTACATCTAGTAAAGGAGGACCAATAATAAGCATATGCACAATTAAGTTATGCACTATAGTAGAAACTGATATGTGCTGTGGAAAAAAAAATGAAATAGGGAGGGAGCTAGGGATAGTGGGGTGAATGTGAGCAGTGTTGTTTTAAATAGAGTGGTCCTCCTTGACAAGGGGTTACATCACATTTGTTGAACACATATCAAGGAACTCACTACTTCTTAAAGGAGTCTCTTTCATTTTTAGAGTGACTTCCTTTTTCATGTATTGAGTGTCTTTTTTAATATATTGAGTTTAATCTGCATTTCTGAAAAATAAAAACAAAATGAAAGAAGTAAAAAAGAATCCATAAAAATGTAGCTAAAGAGAAAAAAAGAAACAGAGTCAATAGGACACACGGAGCAAATGGCGAGATAACAGATTTAAGTATAACTGTATAAATAATCACATTAAATATAAATGGTCTAAACACTCAATTAAAAAGCAGATATTTTTAGATTCGATTTAAAAAAGACCCAATTTTACACTGCTCATAAGAAACACACTTTAAACCCATTTTAAATATAAAAACACAAACACGTTTAAACTAAGTGTGGAAAAGGATAGAGCATGTTAACATTAATCTGAAGGAAGAAGTGGCTACAATATCTGACAAAGCAGATTTTGAGCAAAAAAAGATAACAGAGATAGAGAGCTGTCATTTCATAATGGAAAGGGGTCAAAAGAAACTATAGAATAATATTCCTTATGGATGCAAAAAAATTCAGGACGAAGTTTTAGCAAATAAAATCCATCAATACACAAAAGGAGATTTATCTAGGTGGAGTTGATCCAATGAATGCAAGCTTGGTTTAACATATGAAAGTCAATGTCATTTACCATATTAACAAAATAATAAAAGACAAACCATCTTATCATCTCAGTAGGTGCAGAAGAAGCACTTAATGAAATTCAACATTCATTCCTGATATGAACTCCCAGAAAACTAAGATTAGAAAGGAACTTTCTTAACATGATAGAAGGCATCTGTGAAAAATCTATAGCTAACATTCTTAACAGTGAAAGACTCAATGTTTTCTCCCTAAGATCAGGAATAATGCAAGGAGGTCTGCTTTCATCACTTGTATTCAACATTATGCTGGAAGTCTAGGCAGTGTAGCTGGTAAGAAAAAGAAATAAATGGAATCCAGATTGTGAGGGAAGAAGTAAAAATGTATTTGCCTATGATATAATCATTTGTGAAGGAAATTTGATGAAATGTACAAAAGAGCTACTAGGTTAATCAGTGTGATTAGGAAAATTTCATAGTACAAGGTCAATATATGAAAATTAATTGCATTTCTATAAACTAGGAATGAATAATCCAAAAATGAAGTATAATATGAATAAGCACTGAAAACATAAAATACTTAGGGATAAATCTGCCAAAAGATACACAATGCATGTATACTGAAAGCTATAAGACACAGTTGGGAGAAATGAAAGAATACCTGAATAAATGTGTTTATGGGTCAGAAGATAAAATATTGTTAACATGTCAGTTCTCCCCAAATTGATCTAGGGATTCAGCACAGTTTCAAAGAAATTCCAGCAGGAATTTTTGTACAAATACAAAACCTAATTTTACAATTCTTATGGAAATGCAAGGAACCTAAAATAGGCAAGGGGACTTTGACAAAGAACAAAAAGTACTAGCTGATTCAAAAATTATTACAATATTTTTAGTAATAAAGATAATATAGTGTTACAGTAAAGAGAGACGTATCAAAGAAATAGAATAGAAAATCCAGAAATAGATCTATCTATCTATCTATCTATCTATCGACTTTTAGTTTGCAATAAAAGATCAAACCTGTATCAGAGGAGAAAGGATAACTTGGTAAGAGCACTTAACAGGAGATCTACCCTCTCAACCAGTTTTTAAGTATATGGCACTGGTATCGTTAACTGTAGGCACTCTGGCACTATGTTTGCACAGCAGTTCTCTAGAACTTACTCATCTTGCATACACAAAACTATACCTATTGAAGAAGCCTGCATGCCCCCCCTCCCCAGCCCCTGACAACCACTATTCTATTCTCTGCTTCTATGAGTTTGACTATTTCAGATTTCATGTAAATGGAATCCTACAGTATTTGTCCTGAGACTGGCTTATTTCACTTGGTGTAATGTCTTTCATGTTCATTAGGATTACTTTTTTACAAGAAAAGTAACTTATGTGAGTGGCTAATTCATAGCCATTGGCCTGGGAAAGTGCTTGATGGCAACTTTTATTTTGCATTACTTAGCAAACCAGAGAGCTGAGGGAAGAATCTCCTGGGGGCTGTTGGTCTCGGTGGCCTCACTCACATGTCTGATGGTTGGCTGTGGTAATGCAGGCCACTGGGTCGTGTTTGTCCAGCATCTATCTACCAGTCAATCTCAGGCTTCTGCACTTGGGAGCTATGTTCTAAAAGCCGTAAGAGAAGAGAAGCCCAAATGAGCAGGCACTTTTCAGGTTCTCCATGTGTTATGTTGGCCAAATCATGGCCAAAGCCAGATTCCAGAGTTAGAAACATGCAGATTCCACTTCTCTATGAGAAGAGATGGCAAAGTTTTGTGACCGATCTTTGAAATGTAACCAGAGGTGGTTTAACAGAACAAATTGCTGAGGAGTGAAGCCTGGACCAGTGCAAGTTTGGAGTTCTCATGACCAAAGATAACACTGGGGAAGAGGCCAGGATTGCAACATCGAGTACTTATGACCAAGGTAGTTCAAATGAAGCTGTTTAGGGAAAGATGGGTACCACCCCTCCGAGATCTTTCCGGTCTCCCCGTTTTCTTGGGATTCTGGGAACATTTAGTGTATGGATATCTGCCACTTGCAGAATCACCACAACTAGTCCCGCATCTGCCATCTTGGGGGACTTTGTCCATCCTCCTAAGCCAGGCAACTCTGATTTTGCTGCTCTCTGAAGCCACAGCTCTTTTCATTGGTGGGTGCTTGGCAGCTTTGACTGTAGGTCTCAAAATGAGATACCATTAATAACACAGGCAAAGGAGTCCACATTCAGAACATGCCTACCTTCTTGCCTGGGAGAAGGACAATTCCTTCCCATCTTGCCAGGCTCTTATAGGACCAAGAAAAAAAAAATCACAGATTAATATCTCAATAAATTATCCTGCCACATCTGTTTACCCATTAAATGTTGGAACTGTTTATCTTTCTTTTAAATTACTCCTGAACTCCATAGAGCAGAGTATTTTGTCTTATAGAATTTATCATCGTGAAATTACTTGTCGCTGCTCCTCCAGAAATGTCAGGTTTCTGAATTAGTAAAATGGAGCACCACAATAGAGCAACTTTTCTTTATGAGTTATGTAGAGCTCTGTCATTTGGATTAAGAAGAAATACCCATTAGCATGCACAGGGGCTTAGATAGACATCTAAAACATTAACAAAAAATTCTTTTATCATATGGAACCTTCAGTTGGTGTTTTGGAAAGAAAATCACAAAGGAATATTCAGTCTCTAACCTTCTTTTTGTTCTCTATAAATTAACAGACAACATACCCAGAGATGCTACCATATGTGCCCTTCAGAATCCAGGGTAAACCCCAAATCCTCTCCCCTTGGACTCTAGACATCTAGAGTGTGTATAGCGAACATGCCCACCATGAACCATTGTGTAGACTCCCTGGAGCCTGTAGGGCTTATCTACCCGGAGAGATCAACACTCTTTTCTAATTCTCCAGTAATGAGAAGTGGAAATTGGGGCTGAAAAGTGCGTGTTTGAGTGTGTATGAATTTATATTTGTGTGTTTGAATAGAACTGGGGTATTTTTAGGTTCCCGTCAATGCCCATCTCTCTTCCCCTCCAGAGGGTGAACTTCGTGGGAGTTGGAACAGTGTGTCATTGGGCACAGTGCCTGCAGGGTGCTCAGTGAATGAACTGCCATTCAGAACACTACACTGGGCCCTGTGTGGGATTTGGGGGAGGTGCAGTGTGAATAGAGCAGCTGTCACCTAACAGGCCAATGACAATCTATTGATTGATGTCAAAATCATAGCTGGCCACGCACATCACCCTCATTTCCAATGTGCGCCTTCAGCCTTCTGATCAAAGACCAACCTCCTCCTTTCTTCCTCCCTCTCTCCCATCCTTTCCCATATCCCACTCTGTCCCTTCCTCCCTCTTCCCCCATTTCTTCCTGCCTCCCTCCATTTGTCTTCCCTCCGCCTCCCCCCTCCCTGCTCCTGCAAAGGACAACATCAAAGCAGATTCTCTTGAAGAAACTATTGGAGCTTCTTCTATTGGGGTTTTTGATCCAGTGGGGGTTATTTGAGCCTGTTAGCTTCCATCAGTATCCAAGAACATTAGGAAGACAGAATATGCCATTGCATTTCTGAAGGCGGACCCAAGGTATTGTGTCTTTGGGCTTGTGTTAGTGAACAACACAAAATAAAAATATTAATATGTACAGATGCATAGTCTAACCTGAATCATGGACTCATTGTTTTGGGGTTTGGGCAGAATATTTAGAATTTTCTTTATGGGCTGTTGTAAAATAGCAATTTGTGTATTTTGGGCCTTAGTGTATATGTGTGTACATGAGAGAGGAGTATGAAAAACTTGTCTACTGATTTTTAAAACACTTCTTCCCTTCTTGTATGTTCAATTTCCTAAGGAATATTCCCTTCCTCACCCTTTTCTTTCCCTTTATTGCCTTTATTTCTTTTTCTTCCTTCTCATTTCTTACCTGCTCTTTCCCTAACTCCCAACTTTTTCTTTTATTGCCATTCCTTATAAAGGCCAGAATGTGGAACATACTGGGGGTACGATCAGAGGTGCCCGGGGTGGGTGCTAGTCGTGGGGGTGGTGGGGGTGAGCCCCACCTATGCATTTTCCCACCTTAAGAAGAGTGCACGGAGTAGCTTGCCAAAGGCCCCAGGGCTAAGAAGTGGCAGAGAAAAGGTTGGAACCTCAAACCTGCTAAGCATGATCTCCGGAGACAGCCTGAGGTTAAGTCACTGAAAGGGTCAGCTCAGCTAGTCCTTATGTAAGTCAGGAGCAGGTTTCCAAACGGACTGATGCTTCTGTCAGTGCTTTCCCTTCCTAGGGACACTGAGAGCCACACTAGCACTCCTGGCACGAGTTTTATTCTTGAACTTTAATGTAAGTGTGTATGTTAACTAAAAGTATTTGTAGGACTCAGGTCAGTGTGTAATTAAAAAAAAACAAAGACATGTGCACGTATGTTATATCTTCTTTCCTGCACCTGACTATATTGTGTCGGGTGCCGGGCCCTTGTGATAGACAGGTAAGAAAGGCTTCTAGAGGGGTAAATAGCACAGAATGATGAAGAAGGGACCAGAGCAAACTCAAATTTGGAGATTGCCCAGAGCTTTTGAAAAGCATTCTAAGCATTTTAACACAAATGCCATGGTAGTGAAACAGCCGGAGAGTTTGTCTGTATCTGAGGGCCAGCTAAGCTGCCATTTCCCCAGAGTGGCTGGGTCTGAGGTCTCTGTATTTGCTGTGCAAATATTTGCAGTGAGAATTGGGAAATAGGAAATCAACAATCTCTAAGTGATGTGGGGGTGGGACGGTCTTCTGGGCAGCATTCTGCCTGGGGCCCTGCCCTTCCCTTCCGGACCAGACCTCCCCCAGTGGAGGAACTAGCCAAGCAAGAAGTGCTGGAGGGCAGCACAAAGGAAGGCCAAGGTCATTGCATGGAGTCGTGCAAAGACAACAGGAACAGAAATAGCGATGGAAACAGGATCAGCATGGGGAGCACCGAGAAGTGCCCTGCATTTACTAAACGGGCCTGGTTCAGAGAAACCACTTATTGGGGTGGGAAAGAGGAAGGCTTCAGAAGAAACCTTCTCTTGGTGATAAAACCAGAAAGGCAAAAGGAAAGGCAAGGCCCTGGTTCAGAGCTGAGAAAAACTTTATAAATACACAACTGAGGAGGGGTTGGTGGTTAAAGCTCACGAATTACACCCGCATGTGTTGTGATGTACAATTTCGTATCTATAAACAAACACAAAATTGCACAATTAACTTGGCTCTGAAGTGAATCTGCACATAGCTTATTCATAATGTTTTGGTTCTTCTCAATGGCCCTGTTCGCTCATTCATTCATTCACTCATTCATTCCTTCATCCATCCATTTGGCTCCTAAGTTGTGCCATTGGGCGTTGGGTATATAAAGATCACATAACACAGTACCTTCTGCAAAGAAGCTCACAGTCCAGTGGAGAAAATAGTCCTTTGGTTGTACAGTTATAAAGTGGTGATAGGGATGTATCAAGGGCTTTATGGAAATAAAAATAATGGAGTCTGTTATGGGTTAAAATGTGTGCCCCCCCCCCCAGCTCCACCCAATTCGTATGTTGAATCTCAGTACCTCAGAATGTGACTGTATTTGGATATAAGGTCTTTAGTGAGGTAATCAAGTTAAAATGAGGTCATTGGGGAGGGCCCTCGTCCAGTACGACTGGTGTCTCTGTAACAAGGGGGGCCCTGGAAACACACAAGCAGACGAGGAGAACACCATGTGAAAGATGGAGACAGAGACTGGGGCAATGCTTCTACAAGCCAACAAACACCAGAAACTGCCAGAAAACTACCAGAAGCTGCAACAGGAGTGGAGCAGATTCTTCCTCATAGCCCTCACAAAGCCCCTTAGCTCAGCTGTAGGGAGGAGAGTCAGAGAAGGCTTCCTGGAAGAGGTGATGGAGCTAAATTTTAAGACTTGAACAGCAAGTTGTCAGGTGAAGGGGCCAGGGTGGGATATCAAAATGGCATTCCAGGTAATGGAGGAGCACAGGCAGAAGTATTAAGATGGGAAGCAACAGGGGCCCCAATGAGGCCCTGGTGTGGTGTGATAGCTGCGTTGGAAGCAGGAAGCAGGAAGAGAGAAACGCACTAGGGGCAGACAGGCCCGGGGCTTGGGCGTGCGCACCAACATGTAAAGACAAATGACGCATTTCCTGCCTCTGGAAAAGCCCCTTGGAGCACCCAAGCCCGTGTCAGTCCCCTGGTCTCGATCACAGCTGAGCCCTGATTGGTTTCACAAAGCTGGTATCTTAATGGGGACAAAGCCTCCTTCAGCCGTGAGAGAAGGCCCGGGTCTCTAGCCTGTTCAAGTCCTGGGTGTTGGAAGGCCTAGCTGTGCCCTGCCTGATATTCCTCATCGCAGGGACAGCGATTTTCTCCTTTGCATCAGGAAGCAAAACCTCCCAGATGATGTGAAGCATAGGGAATATTTAAGTGTCATCTAAGGTCATGGAAATGTTCTGATTCCTGAACGTTTTTGTGTCTTTCAATTTCCTCACAATAGGAAGAGTGCTAACAAAAAAGGGCTTTCACACAGCTGCTTCGCTCAAGAAAATCCGGCTTAATAGGTGAGAAGCAGTTCCTGTAAAGGCTGCCTGGCGATCTGTGATCTGTCCTCTCACATGACTCCGTGTGGTTTTGTCTGAATTTCCCACCTCGGGTACACATTTCAAAGGGTTCTGTTCTAGGAGCATATGGCCAGAAATGCACAATGATTTATTCTGGCTAATTAAGAAGATTTTTTGTTTGTTTAAATGTCAACCCACCTTTTATATAAAATTAAAAATTCTGGGGCAGAGATCAAGCCGTTCACCCCAGGGGAGCTTTGAACTGACGACATTTGTAACCTTTTCCTTTTAGGTTTCTTTAGAATGTAGCCTAAAATAAGTACTATAGGTAGGTGATACGAAAATATAACGGCCCTTGCCTTTATGTACTAGACTTAAAATTGTATTTGAATCATACATAAAGTATCCTAGTAAGGAGTAACATACATTTCTTTTGGGAGTGGAAAGAGTTGCCTTGTAATCTGGGTGGTCTTGATTTTTTAAAAATTAGCGTTGTTTTAAAAACATAAGAGGAATGCTTAAAGTCTAATACTCTGTGTCCAGAATGAAATGATCCACACAAATGCATAATCGAAAATATTAAAGATTTACTTTTTAACTGAGAAAAGTCAAGAACAAAGGCTGTAAAGCATCCCTGCCCTTGACATCCCTACAACACACTCTGCTTCCACTTACATTTATCAAATAACTTATTATGGGTGGAGCTCAGGTGCTCAGCATCAAAGGACATTCTGTCATTACTCATGGGGGACTGCTGTATAATTATGGAAAATCCTGCAACAGGGTATATTGGGTAGCTAAGTGGAGGGGTTGAGAAATGATTCTTGGGTGTCACAGACTCTGAGTCTGGAGTTCTCTCTTGTCCATCAAGAGAGCGGACATAGAATTGAATACAAGAGAGGCTAAGGCCTGGGAGGAGACAAGAGCCCTGAACAGGGGTTTTGTCTCCGTATTTATTGAGCTCTCAAGATCTTACACATGTAGCGAATGTGCAGAAAACAATCCGATAGTAATCATTAACTTGTGTGTGTAAGAAGCAAAGGGTCTGGGGGCAAGTGGAGTTTGAAGTTGTGATCAAGTATATTGGCACCAGATGGAAAATAGTTTCCTGCAGGTGATATAACAAGTTACTCGTGATCCCATTATAATATCTTGCTAACTAACCTTAGGTGCTTTCGCCCTGTGGTGGCAGCTTTCTGCCCTAAGCCTTTTTTTTTTCTTTTTTTTTTTTACATTTTCTTTTTTTATTTTTTAAAATTTACATCCAAATTAGTTAGCATATAGTGAAACAATGATTTCAGGAGTAGATTCCTTAATGCTCCTTAATCATTTAGCCCATCCCCCCTCCCACAACCCCTCCAGTAACCCTCAGTTTGTTCTCCATATTTATGAGTCTCTTCTGTTTTGTCCCCCTCCCTGTTTTTACGTTATTTTTGTTTCCTTTCCCTCATGTTCATCTGTTTTGTCTCTTAAAGTCCTTATATGAGTAAAGTCATAAGATTTTTGTCTTTCTCTGACTAATTTCACTTAGCATAATATCCTCCAGTTCCATCCACGTAGTTGCAAATGGGAAGATTTCATTCTTGTTGATTGCCGAGTAATACTCCATTGTGTGTGTGTGTGTGTGTGTGTGTGTGTGTGTGTGTGTGTATATATATATATATACCACATTTTCTTTATCCAATCATCCATTGATGGACATTTGTGCTCTTTCAATACTTTGGCTATTGTTGATAATGTTGCTATAAACATAGGGGTGCATGTATCCCTTTGAAACAGCACACCTGTATCCCATGGATAAATGCCTAGTAGTGCAATTGCTGGGTTGTAGGGTAGTTCTATTTTTATTTTTTTGATGAAACTCCCAACTGTTTTCCACAGTGGCTGCACCAGTTTGCATTCCCACCAGCAGTGCAAAAGAGATCCTCTTTCTCTGCATCCTTGCCAACATCTGTTGTTGCCTGAGTTGTTAACATTAGCCATTTTGACAGGTGTAAGGTGATATCTCATTGTGGTTTTGATTTGTATTTCCCTGATGATGAGTGATGTTGAGCATTTTTTCATGTATCGGTTGGCCATCTGGATGTCTTCCTTGGAGAAATGTCTATTTATGTCTTTTTCCCATTTATTCACTGGATTATTTGTTTTTTGGGTGTTGAGTTTGATAAGTTCTTTATAGATTTTGGATACTAACCCTTTATCTGATATGTCGTTTGCAAATATCTTCTCCCATTCTGTCGGTTGTCTTTTAGTTTTGCTGATTGTTTCCTTCGCTGTGCAGAAGCTTTTTATTTTGATGAGGTCCTAGTAGTTCATTTTTGCTTTTGTTTCCCTTGCCTCTGGAGATGTTGCTGTGGGAAAGATCAAAGAGGTTTTTGCCTGCTTTCTGCTCGAGGATTTTGATGGCTTCCTGTGTTACACTGATGTCTTTCATCCATTTTGAGTTTATTTTTGTGTCTGGTGTAAAAAAGTGGTCCAGATTCATTCTTCTGCATGTCGCTGTCCAGTTTTCCCAGCATCACTTGCTGAAGAGACTGTCTTTATTCCATGGGATATTCTTTCCTGCTTTGTCAAAGATTAGTTGGCCATACATTTATGGGTCCATTTCTGGATTCTCTATTCTGTTCCATTGATCTGAGTGTCTGTTCTTATGCCAGTACCATACTGTCTTGATGATTACAGCTTTGTAATCTGGGAATTGAAGTCTGGGATTATGATGCCTCCTGCTTTGGTTTTCTTTTTCAAGATTGCTTTGGCTATTAGGGGTCTTTTCTGGTTCCATACAAATTTTAGGATTATTTGTTCTAGCTCTGTGGAGAATGCTGGTGTTACTTTGATAGGGATTGCATTGAATATGTAGATTGCTTTGGGTAGTATCGACGTTTCAACAACATTTGTTCTTCCTATCCAGGAGCATGGAATATTTTTCCATTTTTTTGTGTCTTCTTCAATTTCTTTCACAAGCTTTCTATAGTTTTCAGTGTTTAGATTTTTCACCTCTTTGGTTAGTTTTATTCCTAGGTATCTTATGGTTTTTTGTGCAACTGTAAATGGGATCAATTCCTTGATTTCTCTTTCTGTTGCTTCATTTTTGGTGTATAGGAATGCAACCGATTTCTGTGCATTAATTTTATATCCTGCAACTTTGCTGAATTCATAATTCAGTTCTAGCAGCTTTTTGGTGGAATCTTTTGGGTTTTCCATATAGAGTATCATGTCATCTGCGAAGAGTGAAAGTTTGACCTCCTCCTGGCCGATTTGGATGCCTTTTATTTCTTTGCGTTGTCTTATTGCAGAGGCTGAGACTTGTAATACTGTGCTGAATAACAGTGGTGAGAGTGGACATCCCTGTGTTATTCCTGACCTTAGGGGGAAAGCTCTCAGTTTTTCCCCATTGAGGATGATATTACCATTGGGTCATTCACATATGGCTTTTATGATTTCAAGATATGCTCCTTCTATCCCTACTTTCTTGAGGGTTTTTATCAAGAAAGGATGCTGTATTTTGTCAAATGCTTTCTCTGCATCTATTGAGAGGATCATATGGTTCCTGTCCTTTCTTTTATTGATGTGATGAATCACATTAATTGTTTTGTGGATATTGAACCAGCCCTGCATCCCAGGTGTAAATCCCACTTGGTCGTGGTGGATAATTTTTTTTAATGTATTGTTGAAGCCAGTTGGCTAATATCTTGTTGAGGATTTTTGCATCCATGTTCATCAGGGAAATTGGTCTATAGTTCTCCTTTTTAGTGGGGTCTCTGTCTGGTTTTTGGAATCAAGGTAATGCTGGCTTCATAGAATGAGTTTGGAAGTTTTCCTTCCATTTCTATTTTTTGGAACAGTTTCAAGAGAATAGGTGTTAACTCTTCCTTAAATGTTTGGTAGAATTCCCTTGGAAAGCCATCTGGCCCTGGACTCTTGTTTTTTGGCAGATTTTTGATTACTGATTCAATTTCCTTACTGGTTATGGGTCTGTTCAAATTTTCTATTTCTTTCTGTTTCAGTTTTGGTAGTGTATATGTTTCTAGGAATTTGTCCATTTCTTCCAGATTACCCATTTTATTGGCATATAATTGCTCATAATATTCTCTTATTATTGTTTTTATTTCTGTTGTGTTGGTTGTGATCTCTCCTCTTTCATTCTTGATTTTATTTATTTGGGTCCTTTCCTTTTTCTTCTTGATCAAACTGGCTAGTGGTTTATCAATTTTGTTAATTCTTTCAAAGAACTAGCTTCTGGCTTCATTGATCTGTTCTACTGTTTTTTTGGTTTCGATAGCATTAATTTCTGCTCTAATCTTTATTATTTCCTGTCTTCTGCTGGTTTGTTATTTTATTTGCTGTTCTTTTTCCAGCTCCTTAAAGTGTAAGGTTAGGTTGTGTATCTGAGATCTTTCTTCCTTCTTTAGGAAGGCCTGGACTGCTATATACTTTCCTGTTATGACCGCCCTTGCTGCCTTTAGGAAGGCCTGGACTGCTATATACTTTCCTGTTATGACCGCCCTTGCTGCGTCCCAAAGGTTTTGGGCTGTGGTGTTATCATTTTCATTGGCTTCCATATACTTTTTAATTTCCTCTTTAACTGCTTGGCTAGCCCATTCATTCTGCAGTAGGATTTTCTTCAGTCTCCAAGTATTTGTTCCCTTTCCAAATTTTTTCTTGTGGTTGATTTCGAGTTTCGTAGCGTTGTGGTCTGAAAATATGCATTGTATGATCTCGATCTTTTTGTACTTACTTAGGGCTGATTTGTGGCCCAGTATATGGTCTATTCTGGAGTACATTCCATGTGCACTGGAGAAGAATGTATATTCTGCTGCCTTAGGATGAAATGTTCTGAATATATCTGTTAAGTCCATCTGGTCCAGTGTGTCATTCAAAGCCATTGTTTCCTTGTTGATTTTTTGGTTAGATGATCTGTCCATTGCTGGGAGTGGGGTGTTGATGTCTCCTACTATTATGGTATTACTATCAATGAGTTTCTTTATGTTTGTGATTAATTGATATATATATATTTATAAATTTATATATTTATATATATTATATATGTGCTCTCACATTTGGTGCATAAATGTTTACAATTGTTAGGTCTTCTTGGTGGATAGACCCGTTAATTATGATATAATGCCTTTCTGCATCTCTTGATACAGTCTTTATTTTAAAGTCTAGATTGTCCAGGGGCGCCTGGGTGGCTCAATCTGTTAAGTGGCCGACTTTGGCTCAGGTCATGATCTCACAGTCGGTGAGTTCAAGCCCTGCATCAGGCTCTGTGCTGACAGCTCGGAGCCTGGAGCCTGTTTCAGATTCTGTGTCTCCCTCTCTCTGACCCTCTCCCATTCATGCTCTGTCTCTCTCTGTCTCAAAAATAAATAAACGTTAAAAAAAATTAAAAAAAAATAAAAAAATATAAAATCTAGATTTTCTGATATAAGTATGGCTACTCCGGCTTTCTTTTGTTGATCATTAGCATGATAGATGGTTCTCCATCCCCTTATTTTCAATCTGAAGGTGTCTTTAGGTCTAAAGGGGTCTCTTGTAAACAGCATATAGACGGATCTTGTTTTCTTATCTATTTTGTTACCATATGTCTTTTGATTGGAGCATTGAGTCCATTGACGTTTAGAGTGAGTACTGAAAGATATGAATTTATTGTCATTATGATGCTTGTAGAGTTGGAGTTTCTGGTGGTGTTCTCTGGTCCTTTCTAATCTTTTGTTGCTTTTAATATATATATATATATATATATATATATATATATATATATATATTTTTTTTTTTTTTTTTTTTTCCAGCTTTTATCCCCTCAGAGATTCCCCCTTAAAATTTCTTGCAGGCCTGGTTTAGTGGTCACAAACTCCTTTAATTTTTGTTTGTCTGGGAAACTTTTGATCTCTCCTTCTATTTTGAATGACAGCCTTGCTGGATAAAGATTTCTTGGCTGCATATTTTTCTGATTCAGCACACTGAATATATCCCACCACTCCTTTCTGACCTGCCAAGTTTCTGTGGATAGGTCTGTAAACCCGATCTGTCTTCCCTTGTAGGTTAGAGACTTTTTTTCCCTTGCTGCTTTCATGATTCTATCCTTGTCTGAGTATTTTGTGAATTTCACTATGATATGCCTTGTTAATGGTCAGTTTTTGTTGAATCTAATGGGGGTCCTCTGTGCTTCCTGGATTTTGATGTCTGTGTCTTTCCCCAGGTTAGGAAAGTTTTCCCCTATGATTTGCTCACATAATCCTTCTACCCCTATTTCTCTCTCTTCCTCTTCTGGGACCCCTGTGATTCTGATGTGGTTCCTTTTTAATGAGTCACTGATTTCTAATTCTTAAATTGTGCTTTTTTGCCTTAATCTCCCTCTTTTTTTTTCTGCTTCGTTATTCTCTGTAAGTTTGTCCTTTATTTTATTTTATTTAAAAAAATTTTTTTTAGCGTTTATTTATTTTTGAGACAGAGAGAGACAGAGCATGAATGGGGGAGGGGCAGAGAGAGAGGGAGACACAGAATCGGAAGCAGGCTCCAGGCTCTGAGCCATCAGCCCAGAGCCCGACGCGGGGCTCGAACTCACGGACTGCGAGATTGTGACCTGAGCTGAAGACGGACGCTTAACCGACTGAGCCACCCAGGCGCCCCTAAGTTTGTCCTTTATATCACTGATTCTCTGTTCTGCCTCATCCATCCTTGCTGCCGCTGTATCCATCCGTGATTGCAGCTCAGTTATAGCATTTTTAATTTCACTCTGGCTATTTTTTACTTCTTTTATCTCTGCAGAAAGGGATTCTAATCTATTTTTGACTCCAGCTAATATTCTTATTATCGTGATTCTAAATTCTGGTTCAGACATCTTGCTTGTATATGTGTTGGCTAAATCCCTGGCTGTTGTTTCTTCATGCTCTTTCTTTTGGGGTTGAATTCCTTGTTTCATCTATTTGAAGGGAGAAAAGGAATTAATGAGGTAGAAAAATTAAAATTAAAAAAATTAAAATAAAAAAAATTATTAGAATTAAAAATTACACACACACACACACACACACACACACACAAATCAAATAGATGATGCTAGATCCTAGGTGTGTTTTAGTCTGGGTGTTGAAAGTGGCTTGACAGATTAGGGTAAAAAAAGAAAAAAAGGGGGGATAAAAAAGGAAATCATTTGAGAATTTGAAAAAATGAATACACTGAAGTAGACTAACATGACATGATGGGAGTAAAATAGAATTTGAAAAAATATACACAAAAGTAAAGAATATAGTAGAAAAAAGCTAAAGAAAAATATTTTTAATAAAAATTAAAAATAAATATGAATTTTTTCATTTTCTGTGTTTAAGAGAAAAGAAAAGAAATGAAAAAGAGAAAAAAGATTAAAAAATACAAAAAAGACAAAAGAAATCGTTTGAAAATTTGAAAAAGTGAATATACTGTAGTAGACTAAAACAAAATGATGGAAGTAAAATAGAATTTGAAAAAATTTACATAAAAGCAAAATATATAGTAATGCAGGTTAAATAAGAATATTTTTAATAGAAATTGAAAGTAGAAACGAAGTTTTCCATTTTCTGCATTCAAGAAAAAAAAAGAAACAAAAGGAAAAAAAGGAAAAGAAAGAAAAAAAGGAATTTGTTTGAAAATTTGAAAAGGTGAATACACTGAAGTAGACTAAAATAAAATGATGGAGGTAAAGTAGAATTTGAAAAAATTGACACAAAAGTTAAAAATATAGTAATACAAATTAAAGAAAGATATTTTTAATAAAAATTCAAAATAAAAATGAATTTTTTCTCTTTCTGTATTCATGAAAAAGAAAAGAAGTGTAAAAGAGAAGAAAAAAGAAAGAAAATTGAGTAGATGAACCTGCTAACAGATTGCAGTAGGACTGAAATTGCTTCGTTTTCCCCTAGAAGTCAGTCTATGTAGCTCTTTACAGTCCATAAGTTAAGCCGGCGGTGAGACTTGTGTTCCTGAAGAGCGAAGTTGGCCCAGTTGGGCGGGGCTCAGTGTAACAGCTCCGCTCTCCACTAGATGGCGCTGCTAGCCTACTGGGGTGGATCATTGCGGGGCGCGTAGATGCGTATGCACATGCGCAGAAGCTGTGACCATGGTGTCACCCCGCCACCCAGTCTCCAGTATTGGAAGGAACTCTGTTCTTCCCGATCAGCAATCTTGCACCCGTCCTGTCTTCAGCCTTCATCCACTCCCCGCTTCTTCACTGTCCGTGACCAAGCCCCAGGCAGTACCTCTCTCCCAAGTTTTCTCTCAGATGTGGCTGTTTTCCCCCGCCTCTTACTTCCGAAAGACTGCGGCTTTGGCCCCTTCCGACCCTCTGCGGGAGGGTCTCACTGACCAATGGCCGAATGTCAGCCGCACCCAGGAACGCCCGCTGAACCCTGCTGCTGCCGGTGCCCCGAGACTACCGCCAGGTGCCAGCCCGCCCCAGAAAAAGTCCGCGAGACAGTGTAGCAGCAGCGTTTCAGGGATTATGGAAAGTCGCAACACACATCTGGCACCAGGCCTCACCCTCAACGACCTTGCCCCAGTACCAGCAAATGTGGCCGCCTTCTGGGGTCTGCTGGGACCAGGTGGCTTCAACAGTCTCTACCAAACATCCTTCCAGCAGTGGAACCGCTTTTCCCTGTGTGGCCCGAGAACCTTCCGGACCCTACTCTGTTCTTGGGTATTCGTCCTTCCCACCAGAGCACCGCCAGGTACTGAGCTGCGGAGTTGCAGAGTTTGCGCTCCCCTTGTTTACAGTCTGAATGGAATTTAAACCCTCTCCTTTCTCCTTTCTCCCTTTTTAGTGTAGTCCCTGCGGCTGTTTACAATTTTCCACTTTCTCTCCAGCTGCTTTTGGGGAGGGGTGCTTTTCCCGAATTCGCCCCCCCTCCCCAAGTCTCTGTCCTCTCTCTGCCCACAAAAGTGGTTCCCTACATTTCACCGCTTCTCGCTCCCCAAGTTCAGTACCTGCTGAATTCTATGGTTCAGGTTGTGCAGATTGTTGTATTAATCCTCCAATCAGCTTTCTAGGTGTGTAGGATGGTTTAGTGTTGGTCTGGCTGTATTTCATGCACACGAGACACGCAAAAAACTTCCATGCTGTTCTACCATCTTGGCTCCTTTCCTCTGCCCTAAGCTTTTTAAACCCATTTATGTAAGTACAAGGAATTCTTGAAGCTATTTCCCCACACTCGGGCCCCATATTTAACCCGAGGTCTGTAAGATGGGTATACCTGACCAAGTAAAGGAGGAAGAGAGGCACATTTCAAATAGAGGAAAATTCTGTACAAACAGTGGAAGGAAAAGAGGTGTGAATGTGAGACAGCTAGAAGCCCAGTGTGATCAGAGTGTGATGTGTGGGGACAATGACTAAGGAACGAGATGAGACCAGAGCGGTTAGATGGCACTTACGGACTGTTGATGGGACATTTTTTGGGCATCCTGATCAGATCTGTGATTTTGGATGCTGACCTGGCAGTGCCATAGTAGAAAGATGGAGGGAGGGGGAGGAGAGGAGGAGGAGCACCAAAGGATGTGGTCAAGGCAAGGCACAAGGGGGCCTGAAGTGGAAGTATATAGGTAGATGTGGAAGGAAGGAATGGGCTAAAGAGAAATTAATGGCTGGCCACCTATGAATTGGGATGTCCAGCTGGATATGGGGGAGAGGAAGACTCAAGACAAGACCTACCTTGGAACATGGAAACTGCTGTGGACTGAACTGTGTTCCCTGCAAATTTATATGTTGAAGTCCTGACTCCTAGTGTGACTGTATTTGGAAATAGGGACTTTAGAAGGCAATTAAGGCAAAATGAGGTCATAAGGGTGGGGCCCTGATCCAATAGGATTAGGGTCCTTATAAGAACAGGCATAAGAGAGCTAGCTCTCTTTCTCTCTCCCTCATGTGAGCACACAGTGAGGAGACAGGTGCCTGCCAGCCAGGAAGAAAGCTCTCACCAGAAACTGAATTTGCTGGCACTTTGATCTTAGACTTCCCGGCCTCCAGAATTGTGAGAAATAAATGTCTACTGTTCAAACCACCTGGACTGCAGCATTTTGCTATGGGAGCCTGAGCTAAGTGCCATTAACTCATGTAAAGAAAGAATACAAGGGACAGAGATTTTTGTTTTATCTATTATCTATCTATCATCTATTATCTATCATCTATCTAACTACCTATGTATCTTTCATCTATCTATCTATCTATCTATCTATCTATCTATCTATTGTCTATCTATCATTTATCTATTATGTATCTATCTATCTATCTATCTATCTATCTATCTTTGTTTGGTTTTAGGCATGTCAAGTACAAGATGCTAATGAGGTAGAGAAGAAGAGATGTCCAGGAGGCAGTTGGAGATATAGAACAGAAACAATGGGGAGCAGTCAGGTCAGGGGATAGTTTGAGGGTTTTCAATGTAGAAGCAGAAGCCAAGAGTGGAGGTTGTCTAAGGAAAGAATGTAGAATAAACGAGAAGAAGGCCAGGAAAGAAGCTGGGGAATTCAGACACTTAAGGGCAAAACATAAGCAGCCAGAGAAAGAGTTGTGAGAGATGTTTTAGGAGCTAAGGGTGTGTGTGTGTGTGTGTTAAGGTTATTTGTCAATAACGTCATGTGCTGTAGAGGGCTCAGCTCGGCTGAAAACCAAAAACGAAAGCACTGGGCCGGTAATGAGGAGATAATTATTAGGAGCCATGTCAGTGCAGTGCTATGGAATGAAGCCAGGCTGTGATGGGTTAAGAAATGCCTGGCACTTAAGAGAAATGAGGATAGACTATGGTTTTAAGACACTTGCTTGTGGAATGCACGGGCAGTTGCAGAGGTAGCTTGAGGACGAGGCAAATGTGAGACACAGTTATTTTCCGTCTTTGTTTCTGAAACTCCACACTATTCCCTATTTTTATGTTAAGGGACTATGGACAGCTAAAAAAACAAAATCATGGGGCGCCTGGGTGGCGCAGTCGGTTAAGCCTCCGACTTCAGCCAGGTCACGATCTCGCGGTCCGTGAGTTCGAGCCCCGCATCAGGCTCTGGGCTGATGGCTCGGAGCCTGGAGCCTGTTTCCGATTCTTTGTCTCCCTCTCTCTCTGCCCCTCCCCTGTTCATGCTCTGTCTCTCTCTGTCCCAAAAATAAATAAAAAACGTTGAAAAAAAAAATTAAAAAAAAAAATAAAATAAATAAAAAAAAAAATAAAAAAAACACAAAATCATACTCTCCTTTTAAGCAAATGAACCCCTTTCATTATTTTAGATTTTTGATGCCTCTTTGCTACCTAACAGGGACAAATCCCATGTCCTCTGCCCTTACTGACTGATCATCTCGTTGGCTCATTTCTATTGACCTTCCAAAGATCATCATGTTTTAATGAGGTGTGAGGATCCCCAAAGTGAGGATAAGTGTGTGCACATGTTTGTGACTGTGTGTGTGTGCGCACGTGTGTGTGTGCATGTGTGTATGTGTTAGGGGACAGAATGTGAACGTGCAAGATGATGTCAGAGACCGACCGCTATTCTGTGAAGAGGAGCAGATATTATTAATGGTAAATTTCATGTAATGTAATGTTACCATGATAAAAAAAAAACAAGACAGAAGAAAACTTGTCCACCAAACAATTATGGCCACTCTTCTCCCACTGCAGATTACGATCGGAATGAAAAATGCTAAAGAAAATATTTGTGCTTTCTTTTTGCCTCTATCTCAAACTTATAGAGAGCTACTTAGATATGCTTGCGTGAATCTATCTATCTTGGAGATTGACAGTCCAGTGGGATGTGATGGAGACCTCTGTTTTAAATTGCTTAATAGTTGAAGCGAAAGAAAATATGTATTAGAAAATTCTTCCCGGAACATCAAAATAATGCATTAATTTAGGAAAAAAGTGATTCATACGTGACCTTGTGTAATATTTGACTTTTTAAATGCGACACATAGCACTTATCTGGTTTTTAACTTTGCTGGGAAATGGCTGTATCCAGCAAGGATAAAAGGCTTCCAGCTGGGATAACTATCCTATAATTAGTGATGCATTTTTTAAAAAGAAAACCAGAAATTATTGGAGACAGTTGATGTAAAAATCTCTACATTGCTAAAGTATGTGTGTTAATAGCATGACAGTTTTAGCCCTATTGATGCAATGTTATACACACACAGACGCGCGCGCGCGCGCACACACACACACGCAAACATACACAAACACCCCAGAGAGGTCCCCCAGTGGCCACACTTCTGTCCAGCTGACAATAGATTTGGGGGTTCCCAAACCCCCTCTCCAGGCCTGATGATTCACCAGAGCGACTCAAAGAGCTCAGGAAAAGCTCTACTCATAATTACAGCTTTATTGTAAGGACAGAGCTGAGAAACAGCCAAGCAGAAGAGACGTACAGGGCGCTGTACCAGGATATCTGAGGAGGTCAGTTTCCTTTCTAGTGATTTCAGTAGGATTCACTGGACATCAGATGTGTGAATTTGTGTGATGTTGTGATATAATATGAAATATACATTTCGTTTTTGTTTCCGGTTCCTGGCACACAGCCCCTAACACTCTTGCACTTTCCGGAGGAGCATCTTTTGTTATAATGTTTGGTCTTTGTTCCCAGTTTCTTTACACAAGGACTTCTAAAACTCCCAGAGTTTTCCAAGTGACAGGGGTGAAAAGGAGCATCTTTGTTATTCATAATCAGCCCCTTTGACCATACCTGAGTTGATGCTAATGGGGTGACTCTTGGTGGGCCCCTAGATAGCTTCAGGGTGCGGTCTTGTTGCCCGAGGAACCAACCATGTGATGGAGAATGAGAACTTTCAGTCCCACTCTCGGTGTCTGAGGAAGAGAGAGGGGTTGGAGATTGTGTTAATCGACAAAGGCCAATGATTTGATCAATCATGTCCGAGTAATGAAACTTCCATACAAACCTGTAAATGAGAGTTTGGAAAGCTGCCGGGTTGGTGAGCACACCAAGGTGTTAGGTGAGCAGCACACGTGGAAAGGGCATGGAAGTTTCCAGCACTCACCCCCATGCCTCACCCTATGCATCTCCTTCTACTTGGTGTTCCTAAGTTACATTCTTTATACGAAACCAGTGATGGCAGCTGAAGGCTTTTCCCGAGTTCTGTGAGCCATTCTAGCAAATTATTGAATCTGAGGAGGGGGTTATGGGATGTTGGATTTATAGTTGGTCAGTCAGAAGCACAGGTGACAAGCAACCTGGGCTCTGAGCCAGCGTCTGAAATGGGGGCAGTTTTGTGGGACTGAATTTTTCACCTGTGGAGTCAATGCTAACCTAAGTAGTTAATATTAGTTAGTGGTATTAGTTATTAGTTATTAGTTAGAATTTGAATTGAATTGTCTGACACCCTGTTGGTGTCCAGAGAGTGAGAGAATTGGTTGGTGTGGACCCCCTCCAACCCCCAAAATATTTGGTGGCCAGGAGTACGGTGAGTAAAACATCTCTAAATTTATGTCCACAACACATGATGATTTTTTCACAGTGGTGTGATACGATGAGAAAAACAGTAGGAATTCTCTCCTTAGAGCTCAAGAGATACGACTGTTGTCTCTCAGCACTGGAAGCTGAAATCATCTTCTACATCACCAGGGCAGTTCTGTCTCTCTTCCTCAGTATTTCCAGAACATTCAGCTCCTATCTTTATTGCTGTGTTTTCCATGTGGCACTGTAATTAGGAGTTTGCACGTTGGTCTCTCCATTGGACCTCCATTGGCAGGCACATTGGTAGTTAGCACGCGGGGACGGTGATTCTCAAACGTGGCTGATTTCACAATCACCTCAGGAGATTTTAAAAACACTGATAAGTGCATTTCTGGGTCCTCTGAGAATCAGATGCTAAAACAGGAGTGGATAAGCAAGAGATTTACTGGGGGCAATGCCTGCGAAAGGGGAGGGAGGGGTGGGCAGGAGGTGGGGGAGGGCCGTGGGACCACGGGACCACAGGAGGGGGCTGACACCTGTGAAGGGAGAAGGGCTGGGTGGAAAGATCTCAGACAGCAGTGTGGTTCTGAGACCCCTGAGGCCAGGCTGATGGGAAGTGTCCAATCAAAAGCGGCCTGTGGGAAGTTTTCTATCCAGCAGGAATGAGGCAGAACTAATACCCCACAGTGAGCAATCGCAATCCCTGGCTGACGCAGTGTGTGTGTGTGTGTGTGTGTGTGCGCACGCATGTGCATCATAGAATAATCAACTGCCAAGGACTGAAGAGGTTATTAGGACCTGGGACCTTCTGTGCTAAAATTGGGAACATCCTGGGCACATCCTGATGAGCTGGTAATCTGAGTGTGGGCTCAGCACGAATGCAGGGTGGTATCCAAAGGGACAGCAGGG
Source organism: Panthera tigris (assembly GCF_018350195.1). Taxonomy (NCBI): domain Eukaryota; kingdom Metazoa; phylum Chordata; class Mammalia; order Carnivora; family Felidae; genus Panthera; species Panthera tigris. Next base: position 68,520,116 of record NC_056660.1, on the reverse strand, counting down.
GGACCCCCAGACAACTGGAATATTCTCCCCTTTGCAGGGTCTTCTGAAAGAGAGCAGAATGGCACACTTCACAGCTGCCACTGGCCCTGTGGTTTTTCCTGACACTAACCATTTCTCCAGTTCTCCGCACGCCAGCTGAGTGTCCGACAATTCAGTTCAACCCTGACTTACCTACCTGGGTTTGGCCTGATAACCCACAAGTCAAAGGGCTCAGTCCCAGCAGACTGCCTCCATGTCAGACACCAGCCACCAGAGAGGTCCCCAGGCCGCCACACTTCTGCCCAGCTGACTAAGGATTTGGGGGTTCCCACACCCCCTCTTTAGGCCTGATGATTCACTGGAGCGACTCAAAGGGCTCAGGAAAGGCTCTACTCATAATTACAGCTTTACTGTAAGGATAGAGCTGAGAACAGCCAAGCAGAAGAGACATACAGGGCACAGCCTGGGGGGGGAGGGGTGGCAGCTTCCGGGCCCTCTCCAGGTGAACCCCCCTCAGGAGTTCTCCAAATCTCAAGTCTTTATTGGACTCAGTCTCCAGCCTCCCTCTTCTCCCCAGACGTTGGTGGGTGGGAGTTCCCACCCTCTAATCAGAAGTTTGGTCTTCTGGTGACCACCCCCATCCTGAATGCAGCCAGAATCTATCAAGGCACCCCCAGCCTGAGTCACCTCCTTACCCTTAAACTCAGATGTGGCCCAAAGAGGCTCGTTATGAATAACAAAACACTCCTGTCACTTAGGAAATTCCAGGAGTTTTCAGATCTCTGTGCCAACCGGGGACAAAGACCAAATACATATATTTGTATTATACTACAGATCCCAACCAGAGATTCTGTTTCAAGTGACCAGGGCTAGGGCCCAGACAGTTGCATTTTGAAAAACAAACAAAACACCCAAAGGAGACCACTATACAGCCAGCGTTGAGCACCAGGAGAAGCCGTTCTTTAAATTTATTTTGGGAATGAAATGAGGGGAGGAAAAGAAGCAAGGACTGTGGGAGGAGGCTTGTTTAGGGAAGGCAGCTGCAGGCTGGGACGAGGCAGCAGCCCTGGGATGGGTCCAGATGAGCGGGCGCTTTTCTGGTTTGGCTGCTGAGCCCGGAGCCCTGCTGCGGGGGAAGGCTCATGCTGCCTCCAGGGTGTGTGCAGGACTGGGCCAGCCCTACCACCCTCAGCACAAAAGGTTATGCATGATAAAGAGACCTGTGCCTGGAGCTTAGATCTTTATTCCATATCCCCAAGTCTGCGGAGCCAGAGAGACCACTCTTCCCACCACGGAAGGAATGGAAGGCCCTGAGGTCCCTCCAAACACCCTCTTCCTCCTGCCCTTCCGCCGGCCCGCAGGGCTCGCACTTAAACTTCGGTCTCCAGATTCACAAGGCATCCTAAGCCACCCAAAAGGCAAAGTAGAAAAACTTCGCAAGGAGATTCAGTTTCACACAGACATGATGTAAGTTCTCTTAGTTGACGCTCTATGGGTCTCTTTGCCTGTGAGGGTGGCTGTAGCCAAAGGCCGTGGGCTGGGGGCCTAAATAGTAGAAATGTATACTCGCAGGATTCCAGAGAGGCTGGCAGTGTGAGCTCAAGGTGTTGTCAGGGTTAGTTCCTTCTGAGGCTGTGAGGGAGGATCTGTGGAAGGCCCCTCTCCCTGGCTGGTAGGTGGCCGTCCCTCCCTCCCCCGCCCCGTCTCTTCCCTGTACACCTTACTCCCTCTGTGCCTGTCTGTGTCCACATTTCCCCCTTTTATAAGGACAATGGTCTTGCTGGATGAGGGCCCACCCTAATGACCTCATCTTAACTAATTATATCTGTAATGACCCTATTTCCAAATAAGGTCACATTCTGAGGTCCTGGGGTTTAGGACTTTCTAACTTCTGGCTTTTTCCTTAGTGCTCATTAGAAGAACAGCCTGGTAACGGCTATATGGCCCAATTTTCCAGAGCTGGTGCTGAAGTACATAGTTTATGGACAAGACTGACCCTGCTGTCAGGTCCACTGGCCAAAACAGTTTAGAAAGAGTCTTTCCATAATGATCAAGTGCGGCAACTCAGGTTATTATTAAGATGTAATGTACCTAAGTATATAAATTTTGTGCCTTCCTTCTAGAAAGAACAGTCAATGGCAGGAATTTCATTTTGTTCAAGTATTCCCAAGAGAGAACGAATATTTATGATCCAGCCAAAGGGAATCCAAGAGTAGCAAAGAGTCTGATAATCTCTGGGAAGCACATAAGGCATGGGACACGTTGGCCCTAACGTGGGGATTACTTTATTAGGGGTACCCTGAGTAAGGAGGCTCTTGCCATAATAGTCAAAACTTTGCTTATACATCACCTTGCAGTGTATAAAGCAGTTTCAAATATATGATCACGTTTCCTTTCTCAGCACTGTTGTTTGAATGAGCAGAAGAGAAATGATCTTTATCGGTAGTGGAGGAAAGAAGGTCTCATAAGGGGAATCGAATTGTCTAAAGTTGTGTAGACAGTAGGAGGTAGAGACAGGCTTCATGTACTCTGATCTGAGGTTCAGTTGTCTTCTTTTTCATTTTTTATAACTATGAAATGTATCCTTTACATTGAAGAATGTGTAAAACACATATGCAAATTAAGGAATAATGATGAAATGAATGCCATACATCCACCCTGTGGGATAAAGGAATGGAATGTTCCCAGTTCCCGTCCTGTGAAAGCCCCTGTTTGCTCCTCCCTAAGTACATTGCCCTCCTTCCCCCAGAAATAACTCAAACTCTTACTTTTGTGTTAATAATGATCTTGGGGCACCTGGGTGACTCAGTTAAACGTCTTACTCTTGATTTTGACTCAAGTCATGATCTCACAGTCGTAGGATTGAGCCCCACATTGGTCTCTGCACTGAGCATGAAGCTGGCTTGGGATTCTCTCTCTCCCTCTCTCTCTCTCTCTGCCCCTCCCCTACTCTCATGCATACACACTGTCTCTCTCTCGAAAGTAAATAATAAATAAAAATAAAACTTAAAAAATAATGATCTTGCTTCTCTTATAGCTTTATCATGCAAACAAGCATCCTCCATGACCCACTGATTTGGAAAAACTGAGTAGTGAGGGCACCCCTGGCTGGAAGGAAGGGGCAGATGAAGGCTCCCAGGAGAGAATAAGCCCATCTCTGGCTCAGAGTTGGGCTTCTTTCTGCTGCCCAAGGAGTTTGAAAAGCCCCTTTGGGGAAGTCCCCGTAAGGCTTGGAGTGAGTTCTGAGCACACAGGGCTCAGGAGAGTCAGGGCTGCCGACTCGGGGGTAGCATGGAGCTAGTGTTGGATCTCCGGCAGCAAGATGTTCTGAGCAGCTTGCTGCTGAGTGTTTTCTGCTCGGAAGCCTCTCACAGGCTGTGTCCCCTCAGGTAGCAGGACACCAAAGCAGGACTCCTTGGAGCAGTGAATGTCTCTGGGGTCCGCAGTCAGCAGCCCTGCTTTTAATGTGGAGGCTCCCGCAGTCTGAAAATTCACACCCTTCAGTTCTCGTTATTTTCTTGCATTATTTCGTTGGTGAAATCCATGTCCTCTCTCCTTCTGAATTTTCTCTTATTTGAAGCTCAACTTCTGGACTTGGAATTTCTCCCTGCTTTTCTTTCACATTTTCTACATCTCATCTTTCCAGGAGAATTTCATAACTTTCACTCCCAGCACTTTAATGAATTTTTTAATTTGCGCTGCCATGTTTTTAATTTTCAAGAGCCATTTTTGTTTCTTCAATATTCACTCATTTCCTTGTTTTTTGTTTTTTTTTAAGTAGCATTCTGTCTTTGTTTCAAGGAGGCAAAAATCCTGTTATCTCTGAGGTGATTAAAGCTATTTGAAAATTCTTTCTTCTCTTAATTAGTGAGGTCTCGTGGCTAATAATTTTTAGAATAGGGATTCAAACTCAGGCAGTGTGACCTCAGAACCTGCTCTCGACCCTGTCCTAAAACGCCTTCACTTTAATAAACATCAGATTCTGGCCTTGCTGAGAAGTCACACTGAACACAAACCTCAAATTTTTTTCCTTTAGTAATCTCACTGAAGCTGAATGAAAAAATTTAAAGAAAGACAAAGTCACAAGGACAGGGAGAAAAGCATCGATTATTGCAACAACAAAATACTGGAAGCTGGATTTTTGTGAGAAATTAATGAGAAAATTCACATAAAAGGCTTAATACAGTGTCTAGCACCTAATAGGTGCAGCGTATATGTTAGATGTTATTATTTAAACATTTTTTGTGAATGTTTATTTATTTTTGAAAGAGAGATAGAGTGCAAGCTGGGGAGGGGCAGAGAGAGAGGGAGACACAGAATCCGAAGCAGGCTCCAGGCTCTGAGCTGTCAGCACAGAGCCTGCTGCAGGGCTCAAATTAACCAGCTGTGAGATCATGACCTGAGCCAAGTCCCACGCTTAACTGACTGAGCCACCCAGGTGCCCCTAAATGTTAGATATTATTAATGTAATGTTATACCTGCTCTAAAAAAGAAAGAATGAGGGGCACCTGAGTAGCTCAGTGGGTTAAACGTCCAACTCTTGATTTTGGCCCAGAACATGATCTCATGGTTGTGAGATGGACCCCCCTCCCAATCGGGGTCCATGCTGGGCACGGAGCCTGCTTAGGATTCTTTCTCCTTCTCCCTCTGCCCCTCCCCTGCTTGTGTGCATGCTCTCTCTCTCTCTCTCTCTCTCTCTCAAGAAAGAACTTCTTTAAAAAATTCTAAATGTGTTTGTGTATCATTTAAGAGCTTCCTTGTACTTAACTAGGTCCTTACTTCCATATGTGAATGTTAAAGAAGGGGGAAAAAAACCTTTATCATGATATTGGCATAATATTATAATTTTGGGGGTTCAATTGATTTTTATTTTATGGGGAAAATATCTGATATGTAATATATAGAGAAAAGAAATACATTATCAAAAATATGAATACGTGTAATTTAATGGCATATTAGAACTTCATACATCTTAGTTAAAATGGAAAACCCCCATAGACAATACTATACTAGTATGAAAACAGCAAATGAATTATTATTTAAAAAAATTTTTTAATGTTTATTTTTGAGAGAGAGCACAGGCAAGGCAGGGGAGGGGCTGAGAGAGAAGGATACAGAGGATCTGAGGTGGGCTATATGCTGACAGTAGAGGAGCTCAACAAGGGGCTCAAAGCACAAGATCCTGACCTGAGCTAAAGTTGGGTGCTTAACTGACTGAGCCACCCAGACACCCAAGCACATGAATTATTATATGAAAGTATAACCTCTCTATCATGGCAAAAGTAAATACATTCAAGAAACATTTATTGAACACTGACAATATAGTTTTAAAAAACAAGGTGCTGATTCTGGGGAGAATCCAAAGATAAATTCTTGATCTATACTTGCAAGAAGCTAAATAGGGGAGACAGATATTCACCAGTTAACTATAAATCAAAGCAGAATTAAGTAATGATTTCAACAGAAGTACAACAAAGTGTACACAGCAGTTGGGCAAAAGGAATAGTTAATGCCAAGCAAAGGAACTGATAAAAGATTCACGGAGGAGGGGGCATTTGAACTTGCTTTGAGGCTGGACCAGGGCTCCTTTGGTAGAAGGAAGTACAAAAACAAAGCCCTTGAAACAGGGGAATGCATTGCCCATTCTAAGCCCTGTCTGGCTTTCAATGTACTGTCTATCTTCCCCTTACTGTAGTCAGGACAGAGGCATGGTTTAAATGTTGAATGTACTTAAATGAGCTCATTGGTTGATTTTATTTGTCAGGTAGACAGTAATCTTGTTAAGGACAGATATCCTGTCAAATAATTCTTTTGTATCCCCCCCCTCCCGCCCCACTAATCTCAGAGTGTTGGTATATGGCAAGTTCTCTGTAAATACTTGCTGGATACAGGAGGTTTTTTTTGTTGCTTAGATAATACATTTCAATGTAGGAAAACTTGGAGGGCAGGAAAGCAGTACATAAGGAAAATATTAGGACTCTAGGATTCCAATCATTTCAAGAATATTTTGAAGTGAGCTGTAAATATAGACGCATCTTTTTAAGGAATCTAAAGACTGATCACAAAACAAACTAAGAAACTCTGGAGTCTTCAAGCAGGAGTTTTTCATACCACCAGCCATTGCAAAAAAAAAAAAAAAAAAGCCATAAATGTACTTTATTGTTGCTGAAAGTGCTCATTAAAATTCTAAGTTTTCCTAAGTTTAGAAGAATCTAAATTCTAACTTCTCATAAGAAGTTCTAAGAAAGCATCCCCTCAGAGCTAGGTCACATAGGAAACCATGACTTGGTTCTAGGATTCCAAAAACAGAAGGACCGTGGCTATTCCTTGAGCAGTGTTTATGTTGTTGGTCCTCATTGTGTAGCCCATTGGACTAGTAGAAACATCTAAGCCATCTGCTTGACTGCCTCAGGAGATTCTTGCTCTTGGAAGGGGCTTGTTTTAGTAGAACAAATTTTCTGTTTATTAGTTATCCACTGTACAATTAAAAGCTTGGATTCAACAACTAAACTGTCTACCACATATTCAGTCAATTGTCATGGCTTCCCATTGATCACCATTCTGGGCAGTGCAGATGCTCTCTTCATGCTATGAACTTCTAATAAGTTGATCACCTAGAACCCTCATTGCTGCAAGAATTTGGCATGGGTGAGAAGACCCTAAAAGATAGGCTTCCATACCTGAAGAATTTTTGAAGAAAATTGTATATGTCTGCAAGCCCTTTGAGAAGAACAGATTCTGGAGGAATGATGGGAGATCTTGTGAAGTATAAATCCTGGTAGAATAATTTAATCATTTTCAGGGACATGTGGTAAGCCAAATTGAGGGAGAGGAAGCCAAGGTTGCAGTATGCCTTGACTTTACAAAGATCTTTGTTCTGTGCTAACAAGAATACTCATCTAGAAATGGAAAACAAAGTAGTTCAGGGGCACACACATTTGGGCAGTTCTAAAGATGAAGACACATCTCCTTCCCTGGGCTCTGGCTTTTTTTCTGCCTAGGATGATGGTCTCACTTCCATGACAGTGTGGGGACATGAAGGGAATGTTCCCAGGGTATTTCCTTCCCACAAGAAATAATAGGGAAGTAGGGCACACAGCAATATCTAATGTTTACATGTTGCTCTGGAAGTTTGCAAAGCATATTGCATGAAAAATGGCTGTAGGAGAGTGTGTGTGTGTGTGTGTGTGTGTGTGTGTGTGTGTGTAGGAAAGGTAGGGAGACCAAAAGAAGCAAAAGACCAGAAGGTCCTTTGAATGAATTACCTTTCACTCCTTACATTTTTAATGAGCAAGTTTTCTGTGCCTAGAAATGCCCTGTGCTAAGAATACTGGATTCAGCAAAGCAGTTCAAACATTATTTTTGCCCCAAAGGATGTTGTAGTAACTGAATTTGCTTGGTGGGAGGTCTTTTGCATCCTTGGTGGTTAGGCTTGCACCAAATTCAACTGGGATGAACTGAAGAAGCTTAACCTGTTGTCATTCATATAGTGCCCGTCCTAGAGAACTCAGTTGGGCGGGTGTTTGATCTGTCAGCTGCAGTGGGACTTACAACTTTATGTGTTGCTTGCCTATTTTACATAATAAGCCCCCTAAGGACAGGAGCAATGGTTTTTTCTGTCTTCATGTTTTCTGTGCTTACCAGCACAGTGCCTAACAAATGTTTTGGAGAGGGAAGATAGAAGGGAGGGAAGGAATGTGCTGAATTCAAGAACCTAATGTGGGCCAGCCAATTGTAGGAGGTAAATGAGTGGAAGGAGAGGAAATTGGGAAGGGGAGAATTGGGTGTGGGCAGTAAGGCAGGAAAACGGTCCAAGGATGAGTGTAGTAGAATAAGAACCTAATCCTAAAGCACATTCTGCATCAGGACCAGAAGGGACCGACACAGAGGCTATACTGGGGTACAAGGTTCCAGTTTCTGCCAGGTACCTTGGACAATGTTCTGGAGTCCTTGTGGAAGTGCCTTTGTCCCTCCTTGTGGTCAAGAAGAGGGTCACTGGGAATCTGGTATTTGATAATGCCAAGTGGCCCAGTGCCATCTCTAAAATTGTCTTCTGCCTCCCTCCCTGGTTGCCTTACCTCTTGTAATATTTTCTTTTTTTTTTTAACGTTTTATTTATTTTTGAGACAGAGAGAGACAGAGCATGAACGGGGGAGGGGCAGAGAGAGAGGGAGACACAGAATCGGAAGCAGGCTCCAGGCTCTGAGCCATCAGCCCAGAGCCCGACGCGGGGCTCGAACTCACGGACGGCGAGATCGTGACCTGAGCTGAAGTCGGACGCTTAACCGACTGAACCACCCAGGCGCCCCTGTAATATTTTCATAAAGGGAAAAATAGCCTGGGCTGCCTTCTTTTACATTAGTCTTTTTTTTTAATATGAAATTTATTGTCTAATTGGTTTCCATACAACACCCAGTGCTCATCCCAACAGGTGCCCTCCCCAACACCCATCACCCACCCTCCCCGCCCTCCCACCCCCCATCAACCCTCAGTTTGTTTTCAGTTTTTAAGAGTCTTTTATGTTTTGGCTCCCTCCCTCTCTAACCTTTTTTTTTTTTTTCCTTCCCCCTCCCCCCCTGGTCTTCTGTTGAGTTTCTCAGGATCCACATAAGAGTGAAAACATATGGTATCTGTCTTTCTCTGTATGACTTATTTCACTTAGCATAACACTCTCCAGTTCCACCCACGTTGCTACAAAAGGCCATATTTCATTCTTTCTCATTGCCACATAGTATTCCATTGTGTATATAAACCACAATTTCTTTATCCATTCATCAGTTGATGGACATTTAGGCTCTTCCCATAATTTGGCTATTGTTGAAAGTGCTGCTATAAACATTGGGATACAAGTGCCCCTATGCATCAGCACTCCTGTATCCCTTGGGTAAATTCCTAGCAGTGCTATTGCTGGGTCATAGGGTAGGTCTAGTTTTAATTTTTTGAGGAACCTCCACACTGTCTTCCAGAGAAGCTGCACCAGTTTGCATTCCCACCAACAGTGCAAGAGGGTTCCCGTTTCTCCACATCCTCTCCAGCATCTATAGTCACCTGATTTGTTCATTTTATCCACTCTGACTGGCATGAGGTGATAATCTCAGTGTGGTTTTGATTTGTGTTTCCCTGATGAGGATGCGACGTTGAGCATCTTTTCATGTGCCTGTTGGCCATCTGGATGTCTTCTTTAGAGAAGTGTCTATTCGTGTCTTCTGCCCATTTCTTCACTGGATTATTTGTTTTTCAGGTGTGGAGTTTGCATTAGTCTTATTTCCTCCAGAACTGTTGTGTTTCTTCTTTTATGTTCTTTACAGTTCTGACACTGTTTTACACAGAATGGGTGCTTCAGAAACTCTAGTTTGATAACTTCTCTTTACCCCTGATGGAAATGCTAGGGAGACCACCCTACTTCGTGGTTCCTTTCAGGTCAAGAGGTATCTGTAGGGCAGCTGCAGTTTGGAAGATACCCCCTAAGGTGCGTTTTAATTTCCTTCTTTGCCAGGGAAGTTGCCCTTTTGTTTGGAGCTAGGGGCTGATAAAAAAATAAATTCTAAGGATCTCAGTAAGCTTCATCCTGGGAATTGGGTCTAGAATAGAGGTTGACCAGAGGAGGGTGAGGTAAATAGCAGGTCAGAGGATGAAGCCAAACAAAGTGAAAAGGGGGAGAGGAGGGCTAGGAGAGGAATGCAAGAGGCTGTGTAACCCAATGGGTCAGTGGAAAGTATTCTGGACTGTTCCAGAGATAACTGTCTCGATGCTTATTGCTAGAGTTACTTCTGGTTCACATTTGAGTGAGTGTATGCATGTGAAAGGCCAGTGAAAGAGTAATACACCCATTTCTCAGGAGGAGACAAGGCAAGAGAGGGACTTCCCTTTGGCTTAAGCTCTCTGACACATAGACAGAGAATAGTGTCACACAGGATGGGATACAGCTAACCCTCTCCTGTCCTTGAAGGAGAACAGACTTGCATGACTTTGCAAATCTTACTTCTATTTCAGTTACTGACAAAAGATAGCCTGTAACCTGTTTGTACAGAGAAAAATGAGTATTTCAGAACAGGAAACATCATCCTGTGCACAGAGGGTAGTAATTCGGACTCCTGAAGGGCTTGATGCAATGTGGGATGTTGTTTTCAGGAAAAGTTCAATTTGGTGTCTGATGTCACAACCAAATATATGCCTGTCACTGAGTACTGTTTGACTTTTGTCCATGAAGATGGAGAGAATGCTCTCGAAGAGAAGGAAAGAGCTTTGTACTGATGTTGCCTAGCAACCGAAATCTACTTTTTTTTTTCCAATTTGTTTTTAAAAATTCTACATCATGTTAAATTAATCTGAGTCTGAGGCATACACTTTCTGTTTGTGTTTAATGCTGCTGTACACATACAGGAAAGTGAAAACCCTTCCTTTTGGGTATTTAGTTTCCTAACTGGGCTACAGTGTCTAGGAGCAACTGTCATCATCTCGAGGAGTATGTACAATTTGGGCAGAAAGGGTCCATGGAACAGTCCTGAGCATCTGTTCTCCCAGCTGGGGTTCAGCTTCTCTGGCCCTGTGCTGAAGGCTGAATCATCCTTCCTGACCATATCCTGTCTGGTTCTGGACCTCAATCCATGGGGGCCATGTTTTTATCAGCCCAGTCTACATTTTGTCTCTGCTTTCAGCTAATGGGTCCGTTTGCCTAAATGACTTGCTGTGGTAGTGCCTCACTGATGATTCTGTGGTTTTAAAGCATGGTCCCGGACTGGTGATTCAGGAGACTTGGGTTCCCATTGTAGCTTCACCATTGACTTGCTGGCTGAACTTGAGCAAGTTGCTTGGTGCATCAGTTACACGTGGTAAACTGTGCTGCAGGAACAAATAAATGCTGACGTCTCTGTGGCTTCATACCATGAAGGTTAGCTTCTTGCTTATGCAATGTCAGATGAGCATTTGGGAACTCCCCAGGGCAGCTTTCTCCAGGATGATTCAGAGATGCAGGCAGCTCTTATGACTTCTACCATCTCAACATGGGGGCCACCAAGGGGAAAGAGAGATGGAGGGACTTATCAGCTCTTCACTATTTTAGCCAGGACGTGGCATGTCATTTCTGCCCACTGTGCATGGGTCAGAACTAGCGACATGGCCACAACCTCACTTCAGGAGAGACTGGGAAACGTAGGAGAACATTCGCAAAATTTGGTGAGCAGAAGCTGTCTGTGCCACTCTTGGTATCTTTGAGCCTTACTCTAGTCATGTGCAAAATGACAGGGTTGGACTAGGTTATTCCTGAGGGCCCTTTTACAGCCGTAAAGACCTAGGAGGCAATGACGACCCACACTGCTATGATTCCAGATTAAGTATTCAAGCTTCTCCTCTAAACAGCTCTATTATATACACATATATATATGTATGTGTGTGTGTGTATATATATGTGTGTGTGTATATATATATATATATATATATATATATATATGTTTATTTACTTATTCTGAAAGAGAGAGAACAAGCTGGGGAGGGGCAGACAGAGAAGGAGAGAGATAATCCTGAAGCAGGCTCTGTGCTGTTAGCACAGAACCCGATGTGGGGCTTGAACTCACAAACCATGAGATCATGACTAAGCCAAAATCAAGAGTCAGACCCTTGACTGAGTCACCCAGCTGCCCCAAAGGAGCTCTATTTTTAAAAAGGAAGATATTAGCATTATCTTTACCCACTTATTTTATTGTACTAGATTGAAAATTCTCACTTTTCTTTTTACCATAAAAACTAGTCCATATTTTTAGAAAAATCAGACAAATTAGAAAAAAACCATTTGTGTAGGTTAAACTTTTTTCATAACCAATTTTTGGCTGGAAGGATTTAAGACAATTCTAATTATTTATTGTCCTAATGACTTCTTAAGCAGACGATGAAAAAAAAATGTACAGTGTGTACAAACAACTCATTTTTCACTGAGAAAAACATCTATTTGACTTTTCTGTGTCAAGGATTATAAAGTTATCTCTAAATTAGTGCTGAATTCTTGAGAAGTAAGTAATTTTAAATGAGGAACAGACACAAGGGAAGGGGAATTCAAGTTTACTTGTTTTTTTTTTTTTTAAGTTTATTTATTTACTTTGGGAGAGAGAGAGAGAGAGCAAGCTGGGGTGGGGCAGAGAGAGGGAGACGATCTCAAGTGGGCTCCACACCATCAACATGGAGCCCGAAGTGGGGCTTGAACTCACAAACTGTGAGATCATGGCCTGAGCCAAAACCAAGAGTTGGATGCTTAACTGACCGAGCCACCCAGATGCCCCAAGTTACTTGTTTTTTTTAAAAAGATATGCCCATGAAAATCTACAAATAAATCCTTTTAATTCCATCCTTATTCCCTGATAAGTGGGATTTCTGGCAGTTTGGTAAAGGGCTCTGGGCATCTATCCTTTGATGATAGCCAGCTGCTGGCCTTGATAGTGGATGACCCCATAGTCTACGTGCTATTCAGTTCTACACAACATCTTCAGTCCTTTTTGTTTTTTGGACAGATGGAAACATTGCCTAAATTCTTTCGGAGGTCATTATGTAACGAGTACACCCAAATCAAATGGATTCTAGACCCATTCTTCCACTTTGGATTTTTAGCAGCGTTGTTGTTTTTTTTTTTTTTTTTAATGTTTATTTATTTTGAGATCGGAAGAGAGAGAGAAAGCAAGCCGAGGGACAGAGAGAGAGAGAGAGAGATGGAGGGAGAGAATCCCAAGCAGGACCCGTGCTGTCAGCACAGAGCCTGACATGGGGCTCGAACCCACAAACCGCGAGATCATGACCTGAGCTGAAATCAAGAGTCAGACGCTCAACTGACTGAGCCACCCAGGTGCCCCACAGCGTTGTTTTTAATTTAGCACATTACCTGCAGTTTTTAAAATTCCATAAATCTTTCTTGCTCTGGGATAGGGCATGTGTCATAGTTGGTTATTCTGCCTGGTGTTTCAAAATGTGGATGAAAGCTGTTTGACCCTCTTGCCTTCAAGGGGTGGGGTTATACCTCCATCTCTTGAATCTGGGAAGACTTGTGTTGCCTTGGTCAGGAGAGTATGGCAAACATGATGGGCTGTGGCTTCTAGAGTGTAATCCGAAAAGGCCATGCTGCTTTTGCTTTGGTCATTGGAATGCATGGTCTTGGAGTCCTGAGTTGTCATGTGAAAAGTCTGATTGCTCAGAGGCCACCATGCCATGAGGTGCCCAGGACATGTAGAGAGGCCATGTGCAGGGGAATCTGACCTGTGATCCCAGTTCAGTTAGGTTTTTGAAATCATGTGAGCCCAGGCACTGGACATGTGAATGAAGAAGCCTCCGAAAGATCCTATCCCCTACCCACTCAAGTCTTCTTTATAAAGGCTTCAATCTTTGTGGAACAGATGGAAATATTCCCAATTTTCCCTGTCTGAATTCCTGACCCACAGAACCTGTGGGTTTAATAAAACAGTGGTTGCCAGTACAGTTACCGTCCCTGCTGGCTTAAAATTGGGACTATGCATTATCATACTTTTTGTCCATTTATAAATGGAAAATCTTAACATATTTAGCAGCAAAATTCATATACTTAAGGGGTTTTTTTCTTCAACAAGACCACATTCAAAACCGATGTAATTTTATTTGATTTCTTGCTTCCCTATTGCATGAAATTCTAATACTTGAGGGCATGGATTGGATCTTTTCATCCCTGTATGCCTTGAGTCTGGCACTTAGGAGGCATTTAGCACATGTTAATTGAATGGAAAAAGACAAATATTGACACCAACATTGACAGATGCCATAGGTTGCTAAGAGATTTTATTAACCACAATGACTAAGAACTTAAATTGCGAGGTTAAAGAATCTATTCTAATTGTCAGTTACCAGGGGTTGGCAAACTATGCATGGGCCACATCCACTCTACTGCCTAAACAGCGTTGCTCGTTCATTTATGTATGGCCTATAACTGCTTTTGTACTAGAGTGGCAGAGTTAAGTAGCTGTAACAGAGCATGAATGGCCTGCAAAGCCTAAAATATTTAGTATCAAGTCCTTTCCAGAAACACTTTGCCACCCCCTGAGTTGGACAACCTGAATGTTAACTTAGTAGCTTATGAAAACACAGAATTAGTATAGACTCCCATGGTGGTTCTCACACTTAGGTGAGCATCAGAATCACCTGGGAGGCTTGTTAGAGCGCAGAATGCCTGCCTCTCTCCTCCAGAGTCTGATTCGGTAGGTCTAGGGTGGGGTCTGAGAGTCTGCGTCTGAACAAGTTCCAAGGTGGCCTTGATACTGGTGGTCTGGGGACCATACTTCGAGAAGCATTGGAGTAGAAATAGAAATAAAGAGAGACACGTGAAGTCCTACTCCTGGCTCTGTTGTGACTCTCCAGCTGGATGATCTCATGCAAGGATCTAATTTCCTCGCCTGTAAAGGTAGGAGATGGGCCTAACACAGGCCTTCCCAGCTAAGGTCCCAAGATACTGATTCCCTTAGCCCTCAGGGAGGCTGGATGGAGCCTTTAGCCAGTAGCCTCCTGCCCTAAGCAACCTTCTTCATCGACCCCAGAATGCTTTCCAAATATTGTCATTTTCTACGTGTGCTGTGATACATAAAACTTCGAGAAGTGTTGGGACAGAGGATATTTAAGGTCTTTTAAGCTCTGAGATATTATGGGTTTAGATATTTTGGTTGATAAATACCTCCATCTCAAATATATGTTGACCATTGTCCACTGATCGTATCCACACCATGCGTATGTGGCATTTGCATTTCTTCCTTATAACTCAGGCTCTGGAGATGCTTTCCTGCTTTGTTCCTTACTTTTTCTCAGACTGAGTTCAGGTATCTGATAGCTTATTCTAAAGCACATGGATTCGATGTTCATTCAGTCATTCAATCCTTTTTGGCACTTTTTCATTGTTGGGGGCTGCCTGGGGTTTATTCCTACTGCCCTTTATTTGTTTACTTTTTAAAAATGTTTATTTATTTTGAGAGAGAGATAGAGAGCAAATGGGGGAGGGGCAGAGAGAGAGGGAGGGAGACAGAGAATCCCAAGCAGGCTCCACACCATCCCATCAGCACAGAGCCTGATGTGACGCTCAATCCCACAAGCCAGGAGATCATGACCTGAGCCAAGTCAGATGCTTCACTGAGCCACCCAGGTGCCCCTCCTACTGCCCTTTAATAACACCATCCATATTCTCCCAACGGCGATGTGCCTGGAAAGCGAGGCTGCATTATTTTTCCACCGCTTCTTCCCCTTCTCTGCTCCAATAGAGAGAAAAACCAGAGACAGCTGCAAAGAGACAAGAAACCTTTTCTTCCCATCTTAAGGGTTCTCCCTGGCATGTTGTGACTTTATAAGTGTTGACTGACTCAATGAATAAGTGGATGGCATGGTGTGGTGTCTACGGGGCAGTCCGTGGTCAGGCCCCACTGCTTACTGCTGTCTATCATGCAGGCGCACTCTCTTTATGTATACATGTTTGTGTGCCTATGTGTGCATGTATATGTGGACATGTACACGTACATACATGCATATACAAACACATATTTTGGGAACGTCACTGCTGTGCCGAATCGACTTCATAGTCGTTTCCACGCACTTCAGGACGTCTTGAATACCTACTAAGCTCAAGTTTGTGTAAGATGTTGTACAAAGAAAAGCTAGACATGGCTGTTATTTTTAGTGAGCTTCCAATTTGCCCCATGATTATGCTTTGGAAAACGAGCCGAGAGAGAAGGTGGGCGAAAGTGCTTTGCTGAGAAACCATCTTTTGTTGGAGGGATTGGTTTATAGTTTTCTGTCTAGTGCCTCCAAATGATCTCAAAATGGAATTAATTTGTTGCATGGTGAGCATGAGTCAGCCTCTAGTGAAGTGGACACACTGTGAATTCCAGAGGCAGCACAGCTAGAACACAATTTAGGAAAGTGGAAAGCTGGGCTTGGAAGGAAGCCTGCTTTAGAATAAGCTGACGATCTAAGGTACACGGTGTACCTTTTCGCACTGAAAAGCTCTCTGGTTTTGTTGTGTATAGGGGTTTAAAAGGCCATTTGTAACTTTTGGCATTACAGCTTCTCTTTTGTAGGGATTTTGCACATTTGCCTGTCTGGGACTAAATGTCTGATTTGCTGCCCAATCTTAACCGGCCATAATTGGTACTGAATGATTGATTTGACAAATGTTTATGGAATGCCTACTCTTGAGAGTTGCTGGTGTAGCTACAGAGATGAATAAGATATGATTCCCATCCTCAGGCCGGTAGAAGAGAGGGAAACACCATAAACACCACGATGACACAAATCCTGAGGAAATGTAGAAGGAGGAAGTAACTACCTGAGTAGCCAGGGAAAACCTCATGGGGAGAAAAAACACATTTGAGGTTTGACGTCCGAAAAGTTGTAATATACCGTATGGTGCATTGGGATGGCCTCCGGTGCACTCACTTAGTGAATTTTTGGATTGAAATCAAAGCCTGGAAAATACGATGGCAAACAGAAACTGCTCTACACTAATATGGCTGCATTTTAAAAAGGGGTTGATGTTTTTACTGCGAAAGAAATGTGCTGTGGAGTGCCTCCCTGAGTTTGGAGAGGCTAAGATGGCTGAAGCAGTGTCTGGGAATCGAGGTGGAAAGGTTTATTGTTCTGCATAGCAGAGGGAGAAGGTTGGGAGCCGGAAGGATTGATGGAGAAGAGTGAAGAGAGGGCCAAGAGGAAGTGAGAAGCCAGTTAGATCTTGGAGAGTGGGTTTCTAAGTGGCCTGCAGTGGAAAAGAATCCCCAGCAGTGGAACGGTCTAACCACGCAAGGACATGGTGGTCCAATGCTCTACTTGAAGGTGCCTGCGTGTTGAGATGCATTGCTGTATGGCTGGTTCTGTGTGGGGTGAGATCAAGAGCATGAACGAGAAGTCAAGAAATTCCAAGGTGGAACTAACCCGTGAATGAAGAGCCCTTAGACCACAGGTAGACCTGAGAATCCAGGCTTCTCTGAAATCTGCTATAACCTTGGCAAAAACATTGAGCTTTAACCAGGAATGAGGGTTCATGGCAGTTTTCTCTAAAGATTGGAGGGGGAGTGGTGGTTTTAGCAGCTAATATCCAGGTTTCAACTTGAAATACAGAATTTGCTGCACAGTACCACCTTCCCTATGCTGGCGTCTTATGCGATAGTAATTACTTAGTGATATTGTATAGGATAAAAGAAAAGCTTTGATACAAAACTTGGGTTCTCTGAAGCTGAGATACCAAATTAATCTGGAACACATGAACTTTTTACATCATTCTTACTTTATTCTGCTCATATACCCATTTTGTTATGAGTGAGGTGTAAATCAATGAAGGAACAAATAAGAACAGTTACAAATTAGCTTCTTTTGAGACATTTACTTTGGCAGCCTTGGTTAATTGTGTGGGTTATGATGCGAATTCCTCTGATCCTTGGCCAAACACGCTGATTTTGTCACACATGATTTATTGCGGCTTTTAGATTAGTAAATATCTTTCACATTGGAAATTGCTGGGTTTGGCAATGTGCTGCTTAAGTATAAATTAGAAATTTGTTTCTATCAACTCGATCAAGTGTTGGAAGAAGTCCCATAATTTGTCTTCAGAAAAGCAACACAAAATGTTTTTCTCTAGAGACACAATGTAAATCGTTCAACAGAACGTTTATTGAGGGCCTGCTACATGCTTAGAACTGTTCTAGGAGCTGAAGGAGGAACAGAGGTCCTGATTCTGTTCATGAGGTGGTAACCCGGAAACATACCTAATCAAATGATAATCAACAACACGATAAATGTGAAAAGTCAAATGAATAGTAAAGTGTTGAGTATTCACCTGTGTCAAGGGAGATGAGCAAAATGGTGGGTAGGCATCAGAGATGTCTCTGAGGAGATTTGTCACGAGCTGCATTGTGAAAATACTCTTTATTTTTTAGAAGCTTTATTGGGCTAGATTTGGAATGACAAACTATACATATTTAAATTGTAAAATTTGATCTATTTTGGCATATGCATACACCTATGAAACCACCCTCAAGTCAAGATATGCTCTTAGTTTTCTTACGCTCTTCTGTATTTCCTCCCCCTCGTGCCTTTCCACCTCCAGGAGTCACTGGTCTGCTTGTTGTCACTGGAGTTTGTATCCGCTAGAAATTTTTGTCTGGCTTCTGCTACATAATACAGTTATTTTGAAATTCCTCCAAATTGTTGCATGTGTCCGTAGTTCACTCGTTTTGGTTTTTTTTCAATTGTTGAGAAATAACCCATGATATAGATATAGCACAATTACTTTACTCATCTATCTGTTGATGGACATATGGATTGTTTCCAGTTTTTGGTTGTTACAAATAACGAGGCTAGAACATTCATGTACAAGTCTTTGTTGGATGTATGCTTCTATTTCTCTCAGGTAACTACCTAGCAGTGCAAATAAATGGCTGGGTCATACGATCAGCTGGGACGTATGATCATATGTCAAACTATTTTCCAAAATGTTCCATTTCTAAAATGATTGTATTATTTTACATCACCACCAGCACTGTATGAGAATTCCACTTGTTACACATCCACACCAAATTTGGTATGACTGGTCTTTTTAATTTTAACTGTTCTAATAGATGTGCAGTGATATCTCATTGTGGTTTTAATTTACTAATGACTAATGATGTTGAGCACTTTCTTTCTGCCTTTATTTACAATCTAAATATCTTCTTTGGTGGCATGTCTATTCAAATGTTTTGTCCACTTTTTGTCAGGTTGTTTGTTTTATTGTTGACTTCTGAGAGTTCTTTATGTATTCTGGATTCAAGCCCTTCATCAGCTACATATTTGCTTATATTTCTCCCATTCTGTGGCTTACCTTTTCATTCTTCCAATAGTGTCCTTTGAAGAACAAAAGTTTTTGAATTTCAACGAAGTCTGATTTATGAAGTTTTTATCTTATTGATCATGCTTGTGGTGTCCTATCCAAAAAATCTTTGGCCAACCCAAAGTCACAAAGTCTTTTTCCTAATTTTTATTTTTATTTTTTTAGAATTTTTATAGTTGTTGGTTTTGCATCAAGGGTTATGATCCATTTTGAGTTGTGAACTAAATTTTAAAGAAGAAGGAAGAGGATAATAAAATATGTGAGAACAAAGAAATCAAGGTGAGTGGTCCAGGTGTGCTGGGGACAGTGAGGTGACTGGTTCGGGTGGAAATGAGACACTATGTTCAATCTGTACTGCAATCATACGGCTTCCTCTCAGATCTGTGAATATGCCAACCTTCTTTTGCCTCAAGATCATGCACGTAATATTCTCTGGACCCAGAATGAGTTGCCCATCAGATCCTTGGCGCTGATCCCAGTCAACCCCAGTATATCCTTTGGCTCAGAACTCAAGTGTCCCTTACTCAAACCTTGTTTGACTGGGCTGCCATGTTGCACAACTCCATTTTAGGTGGACAGTGCCCCTGGAGTGGTGCAAAGTCATGGTGTTCCTCTTCACTAGTTTAAAAACCTTTGTTATGCACTTGTATCACAAACACAACTTTTACTTTATAGGGTTTATTTGAATTTGTATTGTATGATTGTGTCAATATTTGATTAAAATCTTTTCTCCCAGTAGACCATCAGCTTCTTGAAGGTAAGGTCTGTGTCTTCTTCCTTTATTAATGAACCTCCACTGACTTGCACAGTGCCTGGCACACACTAGATGCTTCATAAATATTTGTTAAAGGAAAAAAGTAAAGACCTAGGACACAGAGGCCAAGTAGGACATAGATTCCATCTTGGGCCTTTTGGCCTCCTCAGTCTGGATTCTTCCCTTACTACCTAAAAGCTCTCTCTGCTCAAAGTATTCTGGAGGCTGCTAAGAACACATTTTGTGTGTGTCCTGGGGGAACACAGGGAAGATCTGTTTACTCCCCTCTGTGAGTTTCGGTGGGCTGCTCCATACTGCTTGATATGATTTCTCTACTAGATTGGGAGGAAGGGCTGCCAGTTGGGAGAGCATTGTGGTTTTGGACAAATTCATCTGTAAAATGAAGATGCTAATCATACAGGGTTGAAAGGAGATAGTGCATGTGCAACTGCCTGACACATAGTGTCTAATTAATGCTATTTCTTCTGGACTAAAATAACTTAAGCCTACAGTACCATTAAGAAGTTTGACAATACCAAATATATGTGAGAATGTGGGTCAGTAAGGTCTCCTACACACTGCTGGTAGGAGGGTAATTTGGTGTCTTCCCTTTGCAGAACTATTTTGCATTGTCTTATACAATGGAAACCTCATGTACTTCTGATTCAGAAACTCTAGTCCCAGGTATGGACCCAAAGGCAACCATCTCATGTTCATGTCCATCAAGACACATGCATAAGGATGTTCATATATGTCCTGTTTGTAAGAAGAATAACAAAAAGACAATGGTAATGGGCATCTTAGTCTTATGCCTTATTCCTGATTTTGAGAATGTTTCTTCATTAAGCGGAAGGCTAGCTCTGGATGGAGACAGATTTATTTGACCATGTTAAGGGAATATCCATCTATTTCTGTTTGATTAAGAATCTTGACTAAGAATGTATGTTCAACTTATCAAACACATTACTGGCACCTCTCATGAAAAGGATAATATAATTTTCATTCTTAGAATATGATATGGTGAAACGTGTCAATAAATTTCTTCTATATTGATACATTTTACATTTCTGGAGTAAACTCTGCTAGGTCAGATGCATTGCCTGATTATAGATGTATGTTATTTACTAACATTTTATGAAATTTAAAGTTAATATTCATACGTTGGTTTGATCTGTACTTGACTTTTCCTATTAAATCTTTGCTGGAGTTTGGTATCCATATTACTTCATTAAAAAGTATTTAGAAGTTTTCCCTCCTTTCTCATGCTCTAAAACAGTTCAAATAATGTTGGAGGTATGTTATTTAAAGACAAAGAATTCCCCTGTGAAGCTATCTGAGTCCATTACTTTTTCAATGGGAAGTTGGTGAGAGTGCTATGTGACGATTTTTCCTATTTCCTCTATAGAAACTGATCTGTTAAGACTAACTCTCTTGCCTAGAGCTGATTTAGGTAAATGTACTTTTCTAGCAAATTATGTGTTTTATCTAACTCTTCAAATTTTACTGTGCAAATCTATTTGCACATAATTGGGCAAAAAAGTTTATGTAATTATTATAATTTTCTATAGTTATAGTTTTTATTCTTTTACAAAAGTTTTATGTATTTGTGGCCTCTTCTACTTTTCCTGTGGTTTGTGGTTATGGAACAAATCCCTCCAAATTCCAGTTGCTTAAAACAACAACACAGTTGTTTTGCTCATGGATCTACAGGCCAGCTAAGCTAGGCTGGACCTTAGTCTCCAGGCTGCAGTTTTGGTTCAGTTCTGCTCCAACTGTCTCTCATCCTCTCTGGTCCAGGGGCTTCCCAGGGGTCATCTTGCACAACATAAATGAGAGGCGCACAAGAGGACCCATGGAATCACATGATGCCTCTTGAGTCATTCAGCAAGGTACTTGTATGCTGTCCTTTAAACCCACATTTCATTGACCGACACAAGTCACATGGCCAAACCCAGCATCAGTGACATGGCAAAACATACCCTGCCTACTGTAGTTGACGTTACTATAAAGTCACATGGCAGGGCGCCTGGGTGGCTCAGTCGTTAAGCGTCCGACTTCAGCTCAGGTCACGATCTCGCGGTCTGTGAATTCGAGCCCCGCGTCGGGCTCTGGGCTGATGGCTCGGAGCCTGGAGCCTGCTTCCGATTCTGTGTCTCCCTCTCTCTCTGCCCCTCCCCCATTCATGCTCTGTCTCTCTCTGTCTCAAAAATAAATACACATTAAAAAAAAAAGTCACATGGCAAAGGAAGTGGCTATATAATTCTACTACTGAGTGGGCATAAGAATGGGGGACAATACTTTATTCTACCACAGTCTGCTCTTTTATCTATTTTTTTACATCCCTCTCACACGCAGAATATACTTACTCTTACACAAGACATGCCGAAGTCTCATCCATTTGTCATATCTGGGATTTCATTTATATTCGTTTTGAATTTGGTCCCTCTCGACTGAGAGAACTGTGAATTTAAAGACAATCATTCCCCTTGCTCATGTGGCATACAATGATGGAACAGAGGCAGGTTAACTTTCACAAGGACACCCACTCAAAATCGGGCTGACAAAGAGGTACAGGACTGTCACTGGTTTATAACAATACTCAAATCCTCTGGGCAATGTTGCCTGGCCCCCTTATTCTGGGGGTAGAGAATTTTTCTTTATTAGCCTGCACTTTATTCCCTGGGAAGAGGTCCCTACTTTATTGTTCTCTGTGGCTCTTGACTCTGCTCTCTGGAAGGTTCTTTCTTTATCATCATATTCCTTAGCCACTTCTGAAGCAGGCATTGAAGAATATGCTATCTCAGTCTGTTTCCTGCCAGTAGAGAATTGGAGAAAACAAAGGCTTATGTCTTAAATGGTTATAGTCTTTCTTAATCCTGGCTGGCAGCACTTTTGACAATTCATTAAATTCTATAAAGAACACAGGATACAGAAACATATACTTATCCCAATGTAGTAATGCTAGTACATAATTAAAATAAAGGCTGGAATGAAGACTCCTCTATCAATTGGAGGTTTAAAAAGTCCCTTAAATAACTGGTAACTCAAAGATTTGAAATCAAAACCAAATTTTAGAATATCTAGAAAAAAATGATAATCAAGGTATCATATGTCGGAACCCATGGAGCTGCAGGAGATCATCTGCATCAAATGGTTCCCAAAGCCTATGGATATGGTCTTAGCTTTTCCAAGCGTATGTATAATTAATTCTAGGGAGAGAAGCATATCTGAAAAAGAAGCATGAGTGTGGCTATCAACACAGATGGGGATCAAATATTTAGAAAACTCATGAAGTTCTTGAGAGACTTGGATTATGGTTAATGTTCTATGAATATATGTTCTATGTTTTTTGGTGCATAAATATTTAAAAAAAAACTGCTGTATCTTCTATTCAGATGCCTGTCTTATTCTCAGTTTTTTTATGAATTTATTTTTAAATAATCTCTACACCCAATGTGGGGCTCGAATTCATAACCCCGAGATTGAGAGTCTTATGCTCTACTGACTGAGTGGGGCATTGCCCCCAAATTCTTTTGCATATAGTAAAAATTGAAATGGTGACCCTCTCCTTTTCTTTGACTTTTTCATTTTCATGGTCCTTTGTTTATCTTTGAACACATATTCCTACTTGACTCTGTCTTTGACCACCTTTCTGTCTACTGGTGGTGTAAAGTTTTCTCTTTCTTGGTTTCATGACAAATGGGGCTTGCGTCATTTTCTTTCTCATTCTTCCTGTGGCTTTCTGATGATTCCCAAGAAGATAAGAAGATATTCTGACTTCAGACCACCATCTTTAAATTGGAAATTCAACTTTGGAATTGTAAAGCCTGGTGGGCTTTATGATAACATTTTGCAGTGTGTTGAGGCTAGTTTTGATTAAGTAAGACACTTTCAAGGGCAGCATAGTGACCAATACCTTGATCTTCCTGAGAAAAAGGAGGGCATCAAAATAACCATTTCTGGCTGTGTTTTCCAAAAAAACTACCACATAATCTCAAAATTCCATAGGGAATATCTCCAAAGACACTTTCCTGATGTCCTTAGCCATGCTTCAAATGTTCATTCCTCCTGTGATTTTTAAAATGCATTATGTGAAAGGAAAATAATGTAAATAATGCGTGGAAGAACTTTGATGCCATTGAAGTAAATTGAAGCCAATTTAATGTGCATGGGTCCTGGTTTGCCTTGTTTAATCAACCTAGATAGAACTTGAAAGCTTTATACCATGAATGTTAATTTACATCATGAATGCTAGTTGATTGAGAAGTTTGTGGTAATTTTTTATAGAAGTTTGGCTATTAGAGTTTCATCAAGAATTACTTCCTTGATTAAACTATTGTTATTAAGGAGGAAATAAGATTGGACTGAGTCATTTTGAATTTAATAATGTAACTCTGTATAAACATAAGCACTTCCTTTAATTGATGCTGTTTTATTAAAATATCACTTTTTGAACTGGAAAAAGAGAACAGTATTGAAAGAATTTTTATTTTAAGATATTTGATTCTTACCTAGAGTTTTGGAGTGCAGGTTTTCAGGAGTGTCTCTGTTGCTCATTATTCAAAGGAGAAAATCTGTTTTTTGTGGCTGATGATAGAGTAGTACATATTGTATTAGAATTATTCTCTGTAATTAGCATCTGTATTTGTTTCACTTAAGGATACTTCTGCTTACTGCGAGCATAAGTGCAAAATAAACAAACATTCAAAACAACAACTGCATCGCCTAATCTTAATGTGGTGGTTTTAAAACATGTACATGAATTCCTTGATACTCCTCCCTTCCAGGGATGGAGCTTAATGTCCTTCCTCTTGAGGGCGGGCTGCATTTAGGCTTGCTTCTAAGGAATAGAATATGGTGGAAATGATTGCATTTGGATTCCAAGACTAGGTAAGAAAAATCTTCGTGGCTTTTTCCTTGATCTCTCTTGGATCACTCACTCTGAGGGAAAGCCAGCTGCCATATTGTGAAGACTTGTATGTCTTCATTCATGTGGCACGTTCTCCTGACAACAGCAAGGAACCGATGCTTTCTTCCAACAGCCATGAGAGTGCGCCATCTTGGAAGTAGATTCTCCAGCCCCCATTGCGTCTTGAGATAACTACAGTCCTAGTCAATACCTTGGCTCCAACTTCATGAGAGAACTTGAGCCAGAACCACCTAGCTAAGCCACACTTGAATTCCAAATGCACAGAAACCCTGCTATAATAAATGCCTGTCATTTCAAGCGGATAAATTTTTGTACAATTTGTTACACAGCAATAGATAGCTAAAATACTCAATGTGACCAATTTCACTCTCTCTAGGAAGACAGACTGACAAAGACTTTGCACCTATATTCCACAGAGTGCAAAGTAACTGCTTAATATCCACTACTTATTTTGTTTCCATTTCAATTTCCTGGTTCTGTTTTCAAAGATCTCAGTAGCCCTACAACTCCTTAACAGTTGAATCAATACTAAAGAAAAATAGGAAACCTTCAGTATTTTCTGGACTCAATGGAAGAAAAGACTGTTTTGGCCAATTGATGTGAACCTCTTGTCCAAATAGGGACTATTAGAAGCCTAAGTAGCTTTTGGCAAGAATTTCCAGAAATGGGGTGATTGAAATGGAAACTTCTCAGTTCCTCAGTTCCAAAAAATGCTAATAAATAGAAACCGACAACAGAAAAACAACATTAGCAACAACAGCAACAACAATGAATCCTGCTGACTTAATCCTAGGAGCTACTCATACTCCATGTAGACTGTAACACAGTGATTATCTGTAACTTGATATAGCGGATCATGGGCAGTCTCAGGATTTGACACACTGGGCATGGAAAATGAAAAACAAATGGTGACAGAAGGACACAAAGGATTACACAATGGTTACCCTATCCAGTGTCAGGAGGTAAGGCAGGTCATTATAGCTGGAGCTTTGTTGGATTTATGGACCAACTGATATCTAAGCCCTTTTTCCACCAGAAGGAGGCAGGTTTTGACTGATGAACGTTCAGTGACCAATTTCTTCCATCTCGTTTCCATCTTGAGACTGATTGATTACTTTCCCAGGTACCATATTAGGAGCTCCCCCCAAATATCTTGTCCACTTGAAACATGCCATTTTGAACTTTACTTCAACAGTCGCTAGAAGGGAGGCCTGGTCCCCAAAAGATCTATACAGATAATAGCAAGGAAAATTGGTTTACTTTGATGGAAGGTCAGAATGTATCATTTAAGAACAGTTTACTTCTCCAGAAAATTCATCGTTCCACTTTACCTCATAAAACTGTTGTGAGGAAAAAATTAGTGCAGGTAATTAGTTCATGGAACAAGCTGTACTTAATGTGGGAGTAAATCATGAGGAAGGTTTTCCCGCTCCCCCTTACTACTGCCTTTCAACAGCTCTATGTCGAGTCTCCCCTTCCTATCTTTTCGTCACACTTTGAGCCAATCTCATTGCTTCTCTAGTCACTTAAAAGTTTTATTTTCATATACTAATATTTTGGGGTTTTTTTGGTTAACCATAATTTTATTACTTTAGTGGGGCTACATCTCTGTTCTTAAACATTTTTAATGTGGTAAAATATACATAATATGTAATTTACTGTCTTGACTGGTTTTAAGGGCACAATTCAGTGGTATTAAGTATATTCTTATTGCCATGTGACCGTTACCACCACCCATCTCCATAAGTCTTAAAAATTTTTTTTATTAACATTTATTCATTTTTGAGAGACAGAGTGCAAGTAGGGGGTGGGGAAGAAAGAGAGGGAGACACAGAATCCAAAGCAGGTTCCAGGCTCCGAGCTGCCAGCACAGAGCCCGACGTGGGGCTGAGCCGAAGTCAGAAGCTTAACTGACTGAGCCACCCAGGTGCCCCTGGAACTCTTTTAATCTTACAAAACTGATGCCCTGTATCCACTGAACAATAACTCCCCATACCCCCCCTCTGGCCCCTGACAGCCACCATTCCATTTTCTGTCTCTGTTAGTTTGACTCTTCTGGGCGTTTGACTTGCTGGACTTTTTACTTTTATTTTTGTTTATTTTGAGAGAAAGAAAGAGGGAGGGAGAGGGAGTCATGTGAGCAGAGGAGGGGCAAAGAGAGGGAGAGAGAATTCCAAGCAGGCTCCAGGCTGTCAGCACAGAGCCCCAAGCAGGGCTTGAATTCACGATCCATGAGATCATGACCTGAGCCGAAATTAAGAGTTGGATGCTTAACTGACTGAGCCTCCAGCCACCCCATGGACTGGACTTTTAAATATATCTAAATGGGGATGTTTGTTCATACCTGAGAGTGACCTGAACGTTGTTCTCTGACTGCAAATTGTCTAGGAGTGTGATGGGATAGCATAACTGACAGTCATGGGTGGGAGAAAAATAAAGTAGCTTTGCCTGCTTGCACTCTTCTGAATCCAGCTTATTCTTAGTAAAAAAAAAAAAAACAAAAAAAACCCAACCCCCCCCCCCAAAAAAAACCCCAAAAAACAAAAATAAAAAATAAAAAATAACCAGGGACACCTGGATGGCTTAGTTGTTAGAACATGCAACTCTTGATCCAGGCATCATGAGTTCAAGCCCCACATTGGGTGTAGAGATTACTTAACAACAACAACCACAACAACAACAACAAAATGGCAAAACAAATAGAATAGTGCCTGGCCTGTAGTAAGTGCTCAATTAATACTATGTGTTATCATTGTCAACTTCAATGTTGTTGTTATCACACTTAATTCTTTCATCTCAGATCCTGTGGTGAAGAATCAGTCATGGAAAAGGCAGGATGAGGAGGGGACAGTCCTGAGATTCACAGAGGCTGTTCTTACAGTAGTTAGAGTTACTCTATTAAAGTGCAGATAAGTACCCGGTAATTCCCATTTTCTGTTTAATAAAAAATACACAATTAATAATTAATGTGGCTTCAGTGCTAATTTCCTCTTTGTTACACTGAAGTAATGAGGTGGCTCAGGTATATTGCTAAATCAAACTCTGGAGGTTTGGGGGGAGCGGAGCAGAGAAATGGTTGGTTGGAGTGTCTCTTACATTTTTGTGTCATGATACGAGTGTAACGTAGATTGTAATAATGAAGAAGGGCGGGGGGGTGGTCAGAATGAACTTTCTGAGCATGCAGGAATCCTAGTGAAGCTGTGACATTCAGAGCAGACAAATTTATTGCTGCATTTATGAAGCACACCTGTTCCAATCTGAATAGGACTCCCGTAAAGAATTTCAACCAAATGTGAAACCGGAGAGCAGATTAAATGGCCGTTAACCCTCCTTCCTGGACATTACTTAGCACTGATAATTAGCTTTTGTTGTCGTTGTCACTAAGCTTTTTAGATTTGCAGAATTTAAAGACCAAGTTTAGATTTACAGAATTACTGGATACATAGTGTAGAGAGTTCCCATAGTGCCCAGTGGCTACTTTTCCTCCGTTATTAACATCTTACGTTAGTATGTACATTTGTTACAAATGAGCCAGTATTGATACATAATTAACTAAAATCCACACTTTATTCCTATTTCCTGGATTATACTCTAATGTCCTTTTACTGACCCAGGAGCACATTCCAGGACACCACATTACACTCAGTGGTCGTGTTGCCTTAGGCTGCTATTGGTTTTGACAGCTTCTCGGACTTTCCTTGTATTTGACCACACTGACAGCTTTGAGGAACAAAAATACTTTGTCCAGTATATTGCAGTATGCGATTGGGGATTCATCTCATGTGGTTCTGGGCTCCGGAGAGGAAAAGCCCAGAAACAGGTGACATTACGATACATATTATCAACAATGTTGCCCTTCTTCTCTACGGTGAAGTCACTTCTTTTTTCTCCCGTTTTGCATACTGCACCCTCTGGGAAGAAGTCAGTTTGTGTAACCCACATTTTAAAAAATGTTTATTTATTTATTTTGAGAGAGAGAGAGCATGAGCAGGGGAGAGGAAGAGAGAGAGAGAGAGAAAGGAGAGAGAAAATCCCAAGCAGGGCCCACATTCAGTGCTGAGCTCGAGGCAGGGCTTGAACCCATGAACTGTGAGGTGGTGACCTAAGCCAAAGTCACAAGTCGGACGCTTAACCGACTGAGCCACTCTGGCACCCTTGTGTAAACCACATTTAATGAGTGGGAGTTATCTCTTTGAGAGCTAAGTATCTCCATAAATTATTTGGGATACTTCTGCATGGGAGATTTGTCTCTTGTCCCACATTTATTTATTCAATCACTTATTTATATCAGTATGGATTCAATATTTATTAGTTGACAGTATAATACCGATAATATTATATCAGTATTATATGTTGGTTTATAATCCAATCTGTATGATTTATATTGTTGCCCTAATTGGTCCAGCTTCGAGCACCAGGAGGTCTTTTAATTGGTGCCTGTGTCCCTTTGACGTTTTCCCATCATTGTGCAGGTTGTTGTTTGTTTACTTGTGTTAGCCCTGTCTTACTTTCTGGAATCACAGGAGGCTCCAGGCTCCTCCTGTATGTTTCCCGCCCCAGTCCTAGAACCAGCTGTTTCTCCAACAAGCCCTGATTCCTGTTTTTGGAAATGGTACCAGAAACAATGAACTGGATGCTCCTGGCGTGTCTTAGCTTCTAGATCACCTGTCTTATCGAACATGTTTCTATATGTAACCATCTGCGTCTGTCTGAAGCTAGACAGGAGTTGATGCTCGTATGTCCAACTCAGTTCATCACCACATGGATCAATCTAGACTTTTCCCTTTGCTTGTGTGTACTCTCTCACTCCAATAATGAGAAACTTCACTCCCACTCTTATCACCTGCCGTTTACTTAATTATTAAATTACTGTGCACATATGTAGTGGTTTCAGCCTTGTTAATCCATACTCTTATGGAAAAGACCTTTATCAACTAGATCACAGTGCTTAGCTACAGTTTCTTTGGCCTTTTGTCTTCTAGGCTCTTCATTCCTGGTGTTACTTAGGCCAGCCCCTTATTCCCAGACTCCTTTCAGTGAAGTTGTTCTACACATTTATAATACAGCTAGATTCTTTTGTCACGCTCTCCATACCAACTTATCACAGAGGAAGGGCACAATGAAAGGTGGTTATTTTTTTAATGTTTTATTTATTTTTGAGAGAGAGAGTGTGAGTGTGGGAGGGGCAAAGGCGGGGGTGGGGGGAGAACAGTGGATCCACGGTGGGCTCTGTGCTGACAGCAGTGAGCCCAATGTGGGGTTTGAACTCAGGAACCGTGAGATCACGACCTGAGCTGAAGCTGGACTCTCAACCGACTGAGCCACCCAGGTGCCCCAAAGGTAGTTGTTGTTAAAATATTTTTAATGGCTGCTTGACAGTCAGGGTTCCACAGACCATGACTTCCTTAGACACCTGAATCTTGCTAAACATTTAGCCATCTGTCTTTTATTAGACAATTGCCTATTATTGGACTGTTATAAATACATCAATAACGTGCTTATATGCTAATCTTTGTTTACACTCACTGTTTCATTAAGGGGAAATTTCCAGAGTTGATTCAATCACCAAATTAAAAAACATGAACATGTTTAAGCCCTGTGATATTTCCCATTACTCTCTGAAAAATGTAAACTACTGGCAGAATGAAAGAGGAAATCTGGAGAGACAGAGAATTACAATTTAAAAGTTGTTTTTCAATTTGGAGATCAAAAAATATATCTCTCACTACATTATTGTAAGGCAGAGAATGTTTTCACCCTTTATATTCATTCATTCTTTTATTGTCTGTCATGCCCCTACCTATTTTTCTTTTGGGTGTAAATTTTGTTTTTCGGACGCTCTCAGTTGTGGGGGTATTCATCTCAGCTCGAGACGGGTGCCTCATGTGTACTGAATCACTGACTACCTTCCTTCCCTGTTGTTAGTGGCACTGAACGCTCCTGCTTTATAGGGCTTCTTGTGCGATCCTGTCTTCCGGATGCAGACAGCGCAGAGAGGATTCCCTCCCCCACTACAGTGCTCCCAGAGTCCAGCCCAAGACATTCTTCTCTGTCCGCTCACAGACACAGGACTTAATGCCCCGAAAGTAACTGTAACTATCAGGGAATTTACAGCAGTGGTCTTTTTATTTCTCTTCGAAGTGCTGTTAACATTTGAAGGTGTTTCTCATGTAATCATCCTCCTGGAATACGGTTTCATAGCTCTTCAGGAGGAGTGAGGCTTCATATGGCATGTAACTGCTAATGTGTCCGTGTGCATGGAGGAAGTTTCTTGTCTGGCAACTTGTGCAAAGAAGAGTGCATCTTGAAAAAGACTGATTACCTTAGAAGGGATGCTTCCAAACCTGAGACTTTTTTTTAATATATATTTTTAAAATGTTTATTTATTTTTGAGAGAGAGACAGATTTTGAGTCGGGGACAGGCAGAGAGAGAGAGGGAGATACAGAATCTGAAGCAGGCTCCAGGCTCTGAGCTGTCAGCACAGAGCCCGACATGGGGCTCGAACTCATGGGAGATCGTGACCTGAGCCGAAGTCCGACGCTTAACTGACTGAGCCAGCCAGGTGTCGTTAAATCTGAGCCTTTATAATGAATCGATGAAAAATTCTGTCTCGGGCTGAGTCAAGAGACTTCTGTTTCTCAGTGAGATCAGAGAGTCTGAAATTCTGAGGGTTCTCCAGGTTTTGCTTTGGATTTTCAACCTTGGAGTCTTGAGCATTGGAGTAGACAGTGTGAGAGAATGAATGGACCACCAGGGCCTGGCTTGTGGTAGCAGCCAGTCTATCGCCAGCCAGCAGGACAGTCTTGGGCAAGGTGACCTAACCTTTCCGAGCTTCAGTAAAGATGGTTGGAGAGACAGATGAAGGAATCGGGCAAGGCGGTCTCTTAATCTCTTCTGGCTCCGCATCCAATCTGATTGGTTTTATGGTCACATATCACAGAGCTGGAAGGTACCAGACAGGCCGGGTGTGAAGGCTACAGCTGTATTGCCAACAGTCTTCAGCTCCTAAGAAAGGTCAAACCCATACTTCAGATTCCTCCCTTTTCATAAATGGAGTCGGAAGCAAGGTACCAGTGGCCGTTGAGGTGCAGTAGACTTTCCTCCTCAACTCCTCACATCCTTTCTTGTTAAATTTAGCAAGCCTTTCTTCCTTCCTTCAAAGAAGCTCTAAAAACCACTCTTATCCTCAAACTCAAATTATTCTTTGAACTAGAAAGTCGTTCAGAATTTGGAATTGCAATGTTTTACCAGGATTTAAATGCAAAGCAGAGTCACCCAAAGGCTACTTCATCATATTTTAATTCTGTTTCATTTAGTGCTAATTTAAAATGGAAACCTGTGGAGCAGAACAGAGTGGGTAGCTCTCAAGCCAGGAGGTAAAAGCCTGGGAAAGCAGATAACGTCCCCCTCTTCCTTCTCTTGCTGACTCGCCCCCTTCCTCGCGCCTTGTCCACCATCCCCTTCACAATGGAGCCGTGCCGTCTGTCTGCTCCACAAATTCAATCAAATGCACCAGCAGGATGCAGGTCTGCAGGTATAGACGGGGGTGGTAGCCGAGGGTGTCAGAGAGATCTCTCAGCGTCCTCAACCACATGTTCTTTGCTTGGCTTACTGGCTGCCCGTGTGTTTTATTTTCTGCCTGCTCCCTCCTCTTCAGATGCTCCAAATACCCTGAAACTTCTTGGGCATTGCAGGCGGAGCTGAGAATTTCTTGGCATGAATATGAGAACTGGTGAGACAGATGTATGCTTGGCTCTGCATGGCTGCAACTGGCTGGCACCCCAGGGCTGATGCTGTAAGACTTGATGGAAATGATGATTTCTCACAAGAAACCAGAGCAGAGGGGATCCAACAGAGCTCACGGTCCAACTATCCAGTGTGATGTCCGGGGGTACTTCCGGACAGCTTTAAGTACCCAACCAAACACGAGGCTGCAGGTGCCTGCAGGGTAATCTCATACGATGTTTTTAAGATGAGAACTGGAAAGGCCAGAGGGGACCAAACCTCCTTGGCCAATGGTGAGTGAGAAACTATCTTGACACAGACACATTAATGCTCCACCCTTTGCTTTCTAGCATTGTCGCGGCTTGGACGGTCTGATTAGATGGGAGAGATTTTAAGCTATTGCCTCTGTGTAATTTTCAAATTAAAAAAAATTTTTTTTTAACGTTTATTTATTTTTGAGACAGAGAGAGACAGAGCATGAATGGGGGAGGGGCAGAGAGAGGGAGACACAGAATCTGAAACAGGCTCCAGGCTCTGAGCTGTCAGCACAGAGCCCGGCGTGGTGCTTGAACTCACGGACCGTGAGATCATGACCTGAGCCAAAGTCGGATGCTTAACTGACTGAGCCACCCAGGCACCCCGTAATTTTCAAATTTTTAATACGTAGAAATGATTGAAAATGTCAGGGTAACAGGAACCAGAATTTTGAGAAGCCCCTTTTTGTCCCCTCAGTGTCACCTGTAATCCTTGGAGAGGGGGTTGGAGGTGGGGAAATGGAATGGAATACTCCACTCCACCAGCATTTTAGGATCGATCCCCAAAGACCTGGGTCCACCAGGCACGTGCGGACCGTGCTTACCAGGTCAGGACCAAGTAAGATCTTTGGGGTAACAGAGCACGGTGTGCTGGGAATTCAGAATATCTGGGATGTCACTACCCTCTGCCAGAAACAAGCCTATGATCCCGGAAAAGCCACATCCCCTCCCTGGACATCTGATTCCTCATATGTAAACTATGAACTCTGACAGTATTGTCGTCCTAGTGAATAAAGCACCTCAGGGCCATCATGAGCTGGCCGACACTGAGTTGCAGGAGGTCAATCCAGGCATCACTCTGTGAGTCTACTGTCCCCGACAATTTCTGGGTTGAGATGCTCAGGAGCTACACAGTCAGATGACAGGTTTTAAGTACCCGCTACCAAGGAGGAGACTTATTTACAACTAGTGACAAAGAGTGAACAGCTTGAAAGACAAAAGTTAACGCTGCCTGGCCTTAAGTATGATCCACTGCATTGCACACAGCAGAGGATTGCAGGACTTCTGGTAAACCTCAGGGTAAGTTACGTTCTTTAAGCTTAAAGACGTAGTAAAAGCCTGTTACAGCGGGAGAACCCACAAAGGGAAAGATAGTTCTGTTTCCCCACATGAATGGTATAAATAAGCTTAACTACATAATCAGTGTTTACATTGTATGCATTATGTGTGATACACTTTGATAGGCACAAGGAAAATTCAAGGAAAGTAATGCATAAAAGAAGTCCCTCTTCTGCCTTTGGCTTGTTGTAGGACCTTCCTTGGGCAACATATTCAACCTCTTTTTCAGTTTTCTTATTTGAAAATGAGGATAACAATGCTACCAACCTTATAGGGTTATTATGTGAAGTGTGTGTAAGAGTATCTGACATCAAACACAAAATGCTAATTATTACTGTTACTATTACATGGAAAAAGTAGTGGTAAGTCTCTTGGGGACTTATAAAACACTTCACATTTATCAAGTAATTGGATTCCCATAATAACCTGGCAAAGAAAGATTTCCACTCTACAGATAGAAGTGGGGGGTCACCAAAGTTACATAGTAAATGACAGGGGGCGATTTTAAATCAATTCACTGTTTTCTGCCCCTCATTGAGCTGCCTTCCCTCAAGATGTGGGAAGACGGAGTTCACACCCTCAAGAAACCTATTTATTGGGATGCCCAAAAAACTAAACAAGAGAAAGTGACATGAGATAATGAAGTGTCTGCTGGTCAAGCATAGAACATTTGTGACTAACTTCATGCAGAATGGTGGCCTCAGCTGTTGCTGTGGAGGAACGAGGGGCAGAGGGGCTGATGGGAGACACTGGATATTACCTGGTGAACAGCTGGTACTGATGTGGGTACACTTAGTGCTTCGTTACTGGTCTGTCTTGGCACATATCCAGCGCTGGACAGAACTGAGGTTCTCGTTAGTCCTAGCCTCTCCACTCTGTGGCCCCTCCCCTCTGTCCACCAACCTCCAGCCTCCCCGTGTCCTTGGGGTCTCTGAATTCAGGTTCTGCTCCTCAGAATTGGATCATAACAAAGAAGGCACTGTTATGTTCTTACAGATGAAGGTGAAAATGATTGGCATTCAGATGCTCCCCCTTCCGTAATAACCTCAACCCTGGTATGTGGATGCTTCTACAGGGGACAAAGCCTGAGGACAGAGGGGTGGTGGATAATTAGGCATGAGGAAGTTGAGATGGTGAGAAATTTTGAGGAAAGGGGGATGGGGTTGAATAGGAGCCATTTAAAAGACATCCATATACTTCGCCCATCTGGTGTGCTTTTTAAAGATGTAGTAGGGGCGCCTGGGTGGCGCAGTCGGTTAAGCTTCCGACTTCAGCCAGGTCACGATCTCGCGGTCCGTGAGTTCAAGCCCCGCGTCAGGCTCTGGGCTGATGGCTCGGAGCCTGGAGCCTGTTTCCGATTCTGTGTCTCCCTCTCTCTCTGCCCCTCCCCCGTTCATGCTCTGTCTCTCTCTGTCCCAAAAATAAATAAAAAAACGTTGAAAAAAAAATTTAAAGATGTAGTAAATCTGTGAAGGTCAGAAATCAATAGGATCCTAAGTAAATAAGCGCCAAAAGATCAGGGACTATGTCTTTCTTACTTACTGTTGTATTCACAGCCCTGGCATGATGCCTAGTATATAGCAGGTGCTCAATAAATATTTGTCAACTGAATTAACTTAACTATTTGCAGAATGAATCAAATTACAGCGTGGCTCTTAAATTTATCCAGCCTAGATGGATCTCTTGATTGGCTGGCCATGGAGGAATCATGAAATATTTGACTTGTTATAGTCTCAGAATTAAAACACAACAACAACAACACCACACAAATCTTTATTCTGATCTTTACCAAAAATACCTCTCGAGCAAATACCAGGATGATAAATTGCAAGAAACCTGTTCCTCATCTGCTGTAGAAAAAAAACGTACCCTTCAGTGGGTGCTGCCGTCGCATCACCCGGTAGCATGTATGTTTCCTTTTTCTCGAATGCATTGGCACGGGTCAGCAATTATCTTGACTTTGAATGGTGCTGGCACACATGTTTCTGTAGGACCTGCAGCCAATGCTTCTAACACAGACTTTGCAGTTCATAGAGAACCTCTTGGAGACTGGCATCTTTAGAGCTTGGAGACGAGTCACAGAGCATCATACGGTTATGATCTCAGTGCCCCTCGTTCCTTTGTGTGGATCGATTTCCGACCACTACCATCTCCCGCCTGCCTGAAGGACTCTCTAGCATTTCACATTGTGTGGGTCTGCTTGACAAATTCATTCAGACTTTGTATATCTGAGAAGAGTCTCTGTTTAAACCTGAATGTGTGAAAGATGTTTTCCCTGGGTGTAGAATTCTGGGTTGATAGGATCTGGGGGAGGGTGGAGTACATTAATGATGTCGCTCCAGTGGTTTTTTGCTTGCATCGATTTTGATGAGAAACTTTTTGCCATCAGTATCTTTGTTCAGCTATCCTTAACGTGGCTTTTTTCCTCTGATTGCTTTTAAGCTTTCCTATTTATTGCTTGTTTTAAGCAATTTGATTAGGATGCACCTTGGTGTCGTTTTTTCATGTTTATTAAGCTTGGGATTCATTGAACTTGGACTTGTGGGTTTATAGTGTTTATCAACTTTGGAAAATTTTTGGCCATTTCCTCTCATTTTTTTTCTGTTCCCCCCAACCCCCCACTTTGAACACTTCAATTAAGCCCATATTAGGCTACTTAAAATCGTTCCACAGCTCGCTAATAGTGTGCTCATTTTTAAAAGTTTGGGTTTTTTTCCCTATGTCTTATTTTTGGATAGTTTCTATTGCTACTTCTTCAAGTTTACTAATCTTTTGTTTGCAAAGTCTTGCTGTTAATCCCTTCCGGTGTGTTTTTCATCTCAGAAATTGCATTTTTCATCTCCAGCAGTTCAACTGGAGTCTTTTTTGGTGTCTACTTAATTTTTGAATGTATGAAGTACAGTTATAATGCTGGTTTAAGTGATCTTGTCTGCTAAGTATATCTATGTTAGTTCTGGGTCAGTTGTGAGAGACTGATTTTCTTTTCATTGTGGATTATATTTTCTACTTCTTTTCATGCCTGGTAAATTAAAAAAAAAATGGTTTTAACCTTTATTTATTATTGAGAGACAGAGAGAGACAGAGCATGAGCATGGGAGGGGCAGGGAGAGAAGGAGACACAGAATCCGAAGCAGGCTCCAGGCTCTGAGCTGTCAGCACAGAGCTCAGTGCGGGGCTCGAGCTCACAAACTGCAAAATCATGACCTGAGCCGAAGTTAGATGCTTAACCAACTGAGCCACCCAGGTGCTCCCATGCCTGGTAAATTTTTACTGGCTGTCAGATGTTGTGAGTTTGATCTTTTTGATTCCTATCAATATTCATGAGCTTTGTTCTGGGAAGTTACTCTGGAAGTTACTTAGAAGTATTTTGAAACTTTCAATCTTGCTTTTAGGCGGAGCCTAAATAGCATTTTGACTAGGATATTTCTGATTCTTAGCCACTATTGCTATTCTGGACTGAAGAATCTTTTTTTTTTTTTTAGGATATTTAGTACCATCCCTGTGTTCAGCCTACCAGATACTAGCACCCATTAAGTTGTGATGATAAAAAGTGTCTACAGGCTTTACCAAATGTCTCCTGGGGAAAAACTTACACATGACTGAGAACTGCTGGTGTAGGGTTAACTTTGCCCCTTAACTGAGAGCAAGATGTTCCTGAATATTCTATCTCAGTGTCCTGTGAGGCTTTCCAATCTGGCAGGTGGAAACACATTTTTGCCAGCCCTGTGTGAGTGTTGAGTACTTGTTCCCTCTAATCCTTCAGGGTGAGTCTTTCCCCAGCCTCAGCTGGTTTCCTTATACCTGTGTGCTGATGGATTTTCTGCCGAATGCATCAGGAGACCCTCTGCGGATCTCCAGGGTTCTCTCTCTGCAGATCCCCGGGGTTCTGTCTCTGTGTGGCTCTCTCTTCTCTGCTGTTTCCGTACTGCAAATTCTAGCTGCTTGGTCTCCTTAGACGCCTAGCTTAGTCTTCTCAATTTCGGGAGACTGCTGGACCCTCCTTGTGACCCCTCTCCCTGGGAACTCTGCCAAAGCAGTAATGTGGGAAATTATGAGGTTTATCTTGTTTATGTCCCACCTCTCAGAGATCACTGGTGTCTCTTGTCGTCTGATATTCAGTGCGTTGGGTTAAGCTATTATTTTTATATAATTTGTTCAACAGTTTTTTGGTTGCTTTACACAAGAGAATAAATCTAGTCACTATATTGAAGATATGACCTCATTGTCTATCGCATTTGGCATAAGCTTTGCCCCCAGTTGACACACCTGGTAGGTCTGATTTCTTGACAAACAAGTTAAAATCTTATGTAGTCAAGTCTATTGATCTTTTCTCCTGCAAATATATTCCTACAGCTTTTATATTTAAAAAGTCCTTCCCATCCAGGGGCGCCTGAGCGGATCAGTGGGTTGGACTTCCCACTTTAGCTCAGGTCATGATCACACGGTTTGTGAGTTCGAGCCCCCATCAGGCCCCACAACTCACAGCCTGAAGCCTGCTTCGGATTCTGTGTCTCCCTCTCCTTGCCCTTCCCCCATTCAAACACTGTCTCTCTCTCTCTCAAAAATAAATAAAGATTAAAAGAAATTTTTTAAAAAAGTCCTTCCCATCCAAACACTACATAAATATTTAGCTATATTTTCTTCTAAGTTTTTCTTCTAGTGATTTAATTGAAATTTTTGTCTCCCCAGTGCAGCTAGAATTTATATTAGTGAATGTGGTACTGAAGCAAGTATCTAAATGAATTTTTATTCCCCCCCCCCAACTTCCTGATCTCAGACCTTTTTATGGACTAGCTCATCCTTTACCACTGGATTTTTCAAAAATGTATTTAATACGTCTTAGGTTCTTATTCGGCAGGAGGATCTGTGTCTGGAGCATCCACTTCTTTCCCAAATCTGAGCATCCATTCTCAGGCCTGAGATATTTTTTGGCTCACACGTTTCAGTGTACTGAACATACTCTACAGAATCTCTAACATTTCCTACCTCCTTTAGCCAACGAGCTCCTGGTGCAACGGGTGGGGACACCTGCAGTTGCCAACATAGGGCAGTTTGCTGCAGCCACTGATTCTCAGACACCTCACGCCTCATCATTTTCTTGTACGATTAATAAAACCACCTGCTTCATATGACATCTCTTCTATACCAGAAAACACATTGATGCACACACACACACACACACACACACACACACACACGGTTCTGTCTTGTCGGCTTATCACCCCCTCTGCCTGTCACTCTTTATCAGTTGAAGAGCCAAAGTAAGGAGAAGGTGAGAAGAGAAATTGCTGGTGCATATGCAACTGTCAGAAATCTAAATATAGGTCATATGAGTGACTAAAAACCATCCCCACAAATTCCTTCTTTTCTCAGCACATTTCCTCATATCTGCCTCTCTAATCTGCTCTGTTTTACTTACATTTTAAAAAATGTTTATTTATTTATTTTTGAGAGAGAGGCAGGGGAGGGGCAGAGAGAGAGAGAGGGAGAGAGAATTCCCAAGCAGACTCCGCGCAGTCAGTGCTGAGCCCGACACGGGCTCGATCCCGTGAGCAGTGAGATCATGACCTGAGCCGAAACCAGGAGTTGGATACTTAACTGACTGAGCCACCCAGGTGCCCCTGTTTTATTTACTTCTTTACTTCTGTTTCCTTTCACATCTCTACCTTTCTGACTGCCTCCCCCCACCCACCCCCAACCAGCAGGCATATATAGAACGTTCCAAAGGGTCATAGGACTGACCATTCCCACGTATTCTGATTCTCATTCTTTCATCCATGCTGTAGGATTGAACTCAGTCCTGTTCCAGTGACATAGTTTGGCAAATGAAATAGGAGCAGAAGCTTAAAGAATTAGCATGTTATTTGGCACAGGGCCGGGCAACATTCCATCGGCTTGGGTCAGAGTGTGAAGATGATTGAGAATAGAGTTCTGAGACAATAATGGAGAACATGTCGTGCAAGTGGGAGATAAATCTTTGTTGGAAGCCACAGACATTTGCAGGACGTTACCGCAGCATCACCTAGCCTGATCTGGACTGATACATGATACAACGACCATTTTCAAAACAAAAGACTGAGCCCTGGGGTTTGCGAATCATGTCAGCACGTGTACGCCTGCCGCACGATACCTTTGTCATCTCCCAAGAACCTGGATGGCTGGAGTGATCGTGGATGGCTCTGCCAAGGACAGTGGAGGATGGCTTCCCTCTTTCTCCTCCAATTGGTAGAGCTGCAGGGAGCTCACAGCCCAACAGTGATAGGATAACAGGAACAAAGCAGAACTGTCCTTGTACCTTGGATGCACATAGTACAGCTGCTTTTCTGAGCATAGCCAGCTAGGAAGAAAAACAGAGCCCTGTTTCCTGTGGCTCAACTGTCAGTTCAGCGTTTATGATAGACACTTGGGGTCAGTATACTAGGATGTAAAGATTAGTTCATGTCCTAGTTTCCAGTGATCTTGCAGTTTTGTGCGCTTCCCCAGCAGGTGTTCTGTGAAAGCAGAAAAAGAAATGAAGAAATTCCAGGCAGATGCTTAATCAATAGTAAGTGCCAGCGTTTCTACATCTTCTCTCGGGTCAAAAGCGAGGATCAGCATATTTAATTTTGGCTTCAATTGGGCCTTTGTGATTCAGGGGTCTTTTCCATTCTGCTTCCTGGTCTGCAATGTTATGGCCCATGACCTTATTAGGTAAATTCTTCAGCTCAGCTGGTTGAATGGGTGGGCATTTCTTATTTTAATGAGTTATTTCAAGGGGTTTTCATAATCTGGATTTGAAGAGATTTCACTGTGCCTCATTGATCCCCGAGATTATATTCTAATGCTCTGGGCTGGTTTTTGCCATCACCCCTGTCATAGCTGTGGTTAAGCTTGATGGGCACTAATTGGGTGGGAGGTCAATGTAAATTAGTTACCACACTGAATCTGAGTCCGTTTTTAAAGAAATGTATTTTAAATGCAAACAGCAGCTCAAACAGTTCTCACAAAGTTCTGACCATGGACTTCGAGTGGAAGTCCTGCTGAGCTGCTGTGTTGAGTAGATAAAACTCATTTATAATTAGCATCCCTATTTGCATACAAACAGTTGATGGGCTGAAGTCCTTAAAAATTATTTGCTGTCTTACAGAGATTAAATGTGCCCCTGCAGCCTAATCAGCTGCCTGCCAGAACCTCTTTTCATAGGCTGCTCTGAACCCCAGTCTCACCTACACTGAAATGTAACAAAGACTGAGTTCGTGTACTCCAAAGAAATACAATGATCTTGAATGTAGCTGGATGTTTTTGAAACATTAACTGAAAACCCCCATCCCATCCTAGAAAACAGGAGAGCAGAAATCTCAAATGGATGAAGAAGTTTCTGTCAACCTACTGAATGGGTTGTTTGAAATAGAGATAGAAATTGATTGTAGGAAATTTAGAAGATAAGATTTCATATGCACCTGTGGGTGTGGAGTGAAATTGAGCCCTACAGTGGTGATCCCATTGCAAAAGTCTAGAGGCCATCCACACAGAATACAGTGTGAATGGTGCCCCACAGAACTGAGCAACGATAGTTACAAAGCTATTGGGACGAGATCTTTCCCTTGCTCCTGGCTGTTGGTGCAAGGACACATGTTTGTTGGTCTTCCTTTTCTATTTGACAAGATTACACTCAATCTTCCAGACTCAGATCAAATAGCACTGCGTTTGAGCCTTCCAGATTCTAACTTGTTGGGATTAGTCATGGTTTCAGCAGGAAACAGGTGCATACTCAAATTGGATAATTTGAGGAGAGTTTATAAAGGGACCGTTTACAAAGGCATGGGCAGGGTATGGGGGAGCTGTAGGGAAGAGGTTGTGGGATGGATGGAGCTTATAACATCAGGGCCTGAAAGGGC
Organism: Panthera tigris; assembly: GCF_018350195.1. NCBI lineage: Eukaryota > Metazoa > Chordata > Mammalia > Carnivora > Felidae > Panthera > Panthera tigris. The sequence continues at coordinate 68,478,630 of NC_056660.1, read as the reverse complement.
AAAGGAAGGGCGTGGTCACTAGGACTGGCGATGGTAGCCATATGGGGGTAAACACAAAATAGGACCCGAGACTTTCATAGCCAACACTCAGTGTTGGCTCACTAGGGAGGAAGCCTGGGAAGCAAATTCTCAACGTTGTTTAGCTTTCCACCTTAACTCTGCCTTTATAGACCCCACTAGCTGAACCCAACCAGAAGTCAGAGGACAAGGGAGCCTGTCGATGCCATCCATATAGGCTGATGTATTAGTTATCCATTGCTGTGTAACAAATTACTCCAAAACTTAGCTGGAAATACCAAACATTGTCTGACAGTCTCTGTGGAACAGGAATCCTGGAGAGGTTTAGCTTGATTCTGGCTCAGGGTCTCTCATGAAGTTGCATTTTAGAAGTCAGCTGAGGCTGTGGTTATCTGAAAGCCAGAGAACTTGTTTCCAAGATCACATACTAACACAGTGGTTGGTTGGAGGCCTCAGTTCCTCCTCATATGAGCCGCTGCATAAAGTTACCTGAGTGCCCTGATGACATGGCTGCCTGCTTCCTCCAGAACAGGTGGTCCAAGAGAGGGAGAGAGTATGGAGAAGCTGTAATGTTTTTTATGACTTAACCTTGAAGGTCTCGTACCATCACTTCTGGCATCCATCCATCCCAATGTAATGTGACAGAGGGTTATAGAGGCACAGCAAACCCTGGGTATGGAGATCATTGGGCGCCATCTTGGAGGAGGGCTACTACAGCCAGCCCCCCTGCAGGGTGCAGAAGTGCTGAAAGCAGATACAGAAAGGCAAATGGAAGACGTCCAGCTTATCCCCAAGTTGCAATACTTTCACTCTCCAGTGATCATGTAACAAATCAGCCACGTTTTAACCATAGCACTTGCTATGTTGTTTTTACATTTTTTTGTTTACGTCTGTCTACTGGAATGTAAACTTCTTGAAAAGAAGGATTGTATCTTATTCTTCTTATGTTTTGGGTGTCTAACATGGTGCCAGGCTCATGGTGGGTGCCTCCACAAATATTTGAAGTTTTTAGTAGATGAAATCTCTGAGCAGTCTCTTGATTGTCTACAGTCAGTGACGTATATGATGACACCCTCCCTCTCATCTGCTTCTCCTTTACCCCCCGCTTTCCCCTTGTCTCCCAGTGCTGTCAGATGCCCTTATGTCAGGAAAGGGATGTAATATACTAATGCGTACATAAGATGTTAGTGACTGTTAAATCCTGGGGTATTTGCATATAAACTGGGTTTTTTTTTAATCAAAAAAAGGAAAGATGAGCTGCAGTGTTAGTAGTCATTACCTGTGAGCCCCCGGGGTACTCCTATGAGCTCTCTGTTAACCACTTAGGCTCAAGTTCTATCTCTGATGTATACCTTTGGTGTCACTTGAGTACTACCCACTTGTACCCCAAGGACTTCTGTACGTAAAGCTCTCAAGGAAAGGAGGGCTGTGGCCATCCATAGGGCAGAAAGAAGTTCCTTGGGCACATAGTCCAGCCTTTTAAAGCCTTGGACAATAAACGTGTTACAAAAGCAAGTCAAGCCTATCTAATGCCCCCAGGAAGAGATTTTTAATGGTGGGCTTTGAGGCTCTGTCTTGGTAAGACCATAAGGGTAGATCCCTGGTGCCTGACCTGAGCACTTGCCACTATGGTCAGAACCACCAGAGGTGTGTTTATCACAAGTCTGTGCTTACTGGGTATGCTGGCCTGTCTCTTTGGTACCATTACCACCACTGTGTAAGATGTTCTGTGCAGAGGAGAAGCTGGGAATCATGGTTCTCAGAATCCCCTTCCCCTGAATGGTCCTGGGGTAGAATTTACCAAAGAGAGGCAAGCACATGGGACTTGGAAAGCTGTTGTAGGCAGAGGTAAGAACCAAGCAACTTTCCAGCAAGCTTGAGAGCAGCAGTTCTCAAACTTCAGCTGCACCAGAAGCATCTGGAGTGCTTGTTAGAGCACAGCTTGCTGGGCTCTACTCCCAGAGTAACTGATTCAGTAGGTCTGGAGTATGGCCTCCAAATTCGAATTTGTAATAACTTCCCAGGTGATGAGGATGCTGCTAGTCTCCACACCAAAGTTAGACCACAGCTTTAGACAAACAATCGCATCAATACGTCCCTTCCCTTGATTTTTATTATGTGTGGAATACATAGCACTGCATCTGTTTTCCTGAGTAAACCCCACCAGTGTACTGGCATGAACAGAAGGGAGAGCTTTCCAGGGTGCTACTGTTTAGAGAAGAAAATCACAAAGTCCCAAGCATGCTTCTGAGACTCACGTGGCTTCAAGGTCAAAGGCAAGGCCCATGGAACCATGCTGGTCTTTAGCTTTCAATGGGGAAAGAATACCCAGACTTCTTCACCTGGGCACTTCAGACCCTGTGCTCAGTGCCACTGCCCAGCTCTGCTGGACATGCCAGGGCAAGATGACATCTCCCGCTACCAGCCTTGGAAGGCAGCCCGGGAGTTGCCCTGAATGGCAGCTGACGACAGGTCCACTGTGACTTGTGTCGGGCAACACGACAGCCAGGTGGCTTTGGGGTGTGAGGAGAGCAACTGTGAGAAGCGTTCTTATATTGAAGAGGAACAAAGTTGCTTCTTTGGAGCGAAGGCTGTGGTGAAGCTTGTGGTGAGGGTAAGAGGTCAAGGTGCAGGCCAGGAGCCCACCTACTGTGTCACACTGAGACTTGAGGCCCATGGAAGGGTCCGCTGGTCTCCCACATGTTCCTTGGGCCACATCTGATGGAAATAATTGTCAGGAAAACTGACGTTTGTATGTCACTTTATAGGCAACCTGGCCCTTCACATCTCAGCGAACTGAATCTGGAGGTGGTGTTTTCTGAAAAAGAGACATATTTTACAAATAAAGAAATAGATGCAGAAGCCAAGTAGCATGACCAAGATCACAGAGTTGGGTAGTGGGAGAGCCAGGGCCACAACCCAGCCCCCTGACTCTGAATTCCAATTTCACATGGGGGGTGGGGTGGGGGTGGGGGCTCCAGCCCTTTCTGGGAGCCATGGCTCCAGGATCAGGAGGAACCTGGGAAGGTAGGAGTTTGAGGGGTACCTCTTCCACGTCTGACCTTGGAAAACATGTGTCCCTCCTGCAGAACACAGGCTAACTCTTTTTTTCTTTTGTAATTTTAAATTTTGTAATAATGATAGATTCAGGGAAGTTGCAGGGACACAGGTGTCCCATGTACCCTTCACCCAGTCTCCTCCATTTGGTACCACCTTATAATCCTATAGTATGAAATCAAACCCAGATCAGATGATCTCTTTACGGAACAGTTTCTCACATAAGTGTCCTCTAAAACCTTAAAATACGGGCTTTTCATTATCAAATAATTTGGTGGGTGCCTTTAATATTCCAAAACACCAGATGGCATGAGATGACCCTGCCTAGGGAAGGAAAATTCTAGAGTCCCTTTGGCAGACTAGCCCCAAGGCATGTTTCAAGATCTTCCCACCTCAGAATTGTCTTATGTCTCCTCTATGTGAAAGACACTGGGCCTTTTGGAGACACTTTATTAAAAGACAGGTTATGAGGGGCGGCTGGGTGGTTCAGTCAGTTAAGTGTCAGATTCTTGATTTTGGCTCAGGTCATGACTTCAAAGTTCATGGGATTGAGCCTGAAGCCTGCTTGGGATTCTCTCTCTCCCTCTCTCCCTCTGCCCCTCCCCTGATCATTCTCTTTCTCTCTCTCAAAATAAATAAATGAACATTAAAAAAAAAAGACAATGAGGAGGTTAGTGAATAGAGCCAACTTGACAGACCTTTCTGGAAATGATATGTAGTAAAGAGGGCAGGATTTGGAGCCAGTCAGATCTGAATTTGAATCCTTATAACCAGCCACGCACCGACTACTGACATTTCTTCTAGCATTTCTTAAAATGTTAAGCAAAATTAAAAATAATTTCTCATGAGGTAACTTCTTACCAACATCAGTTTTATTGGGGTTTATAAACTGCTCAATCATGAGCCTTTGCACTTTCTTGCATTTGCCACTTTGGTTCAATGATTAGATCTGGAAACACCGACAAGGTTGTTAAAACACAGGTAGGCTGGCTTCAAAACACTAAAATTCAATGACTATGCAAGTCATAATCTGCCAATTTGTAGTTATTAGAGAAATTAAACTCACCAGTAAGCAAAAGCAGGTGTATTATCTTAGCAGTAGAATATGAATGTTAATTTGGAGTTTGGTAATCAGTGTTATATTGTCCACCTTGAAACCATTTATTGATGCTTTAGGTTTGAATACTAAAAACCTACAGCATGAATATCTTTTAAAAATCTCAGATGCTTTACACTTGGTGGGTTTCAGAGCCCTCTGTGAATTATCTTATATCTCTAAGATAAGCATAGCTTTCACACTTATTATGTGGTAGATGAAAGGGGTCAAGAACAACTATCCCAGCCTGGAAAAAAATATGTTGGTTTTTTTTTTTTTTTTTTTTTTTTTTTTTTTTTTTTGTAAGGGGAGAAAACGACCTAGTTCCAGTGTTCCAAATAAAGACAGGGATTATTCAATACAAATGCTGTTGGTAGTTGTTGGGTGGATGTGAGCTGTACAAAGGTGAACCTTGTGTGTATGCGGGTTGCCTTCTTTGTTCACTTGATGTTATATCATAAGAATGTCTGTGTTGTAACGTTGTATACGGAAACAACAGTGCCAGGTAGAAGGTCAAAGTGCAATGAATAAATAGGTTATAGAAAATCTACCAAAGTCAGATGTTTCCATCCAAACCAAGCTATTAGTGTTCGGAATTTGCAGTGACCTTCCATCTTTCAGACGGGGCTCTGGGGTTCATGGGGCACACAGAAAACGTCTGGGAGTCTGTAGACAGAAACTGCAGGCACGTCTCTTCTATCACAATTAATGTCAGTATTGCATACAGTTTCTTGACAGCATTTATTATAATCAGCTTCTGTGGCTGTGGCTGCCATGACCCCTGCCTTTCTCCCCTGTTCGAAAGGGATCTGCTCAACAGGGTTAGCGTTAGTACATGCTACTGTGTTCGTGCTGGCTTCCTTTGTGCTATTGGTAATTACTTGATTGTCTCAACCACAATGTGATTTCCAACATAAAAAATCTATATATCATGTGTGGGGAAAAGGAATCATATCGAGGTCTCAGATTCCTATCCTTTCAGTGTTGATGATCCTGAAGCAATTTCAAGAAGGATCACTTTGCTGGTTATAAAAATAATGATGCGGAAACTGGATGACTCCCCCATGCGTGGCCCAGAAGCCCTCCAGACAAATAAGTGCAACGATCCCTGTAACATCTTCATGAAACGGGTTTACTGCCCAGAACAATTCGGCGTTTTCCAAGCGGCTTTTAGGACAACCTGAGCGAACTGCGATTTTATTTGTTCACTTGTTTACTTGTTTGAGGGCAGAAGGAGCTTTCATGGCCTGGGTGGTTCTTGACAGTCAGACCTAGATCCTGACAGGCAAGGATTTTGTTCTCTCTGTTTGGTGGCATCATTGTGACTTCCAAGAACAGAAATACCTTGACCTCAGTGTTTTGTTTTTTTTTCTTTAATGTTTATTTTTTTGTGACAGAGAAGGAGAGAGAGCAAGCCAGGAAGGGGCAGAGAGAGAGGGAGAGAGAAATCCCAAGCAGGCTCCACACTGTCAATGCAGAGCCCGATGTGGGGTTTGAATCATGACCTGAGCCGAAACCAAGATTTGGATGCTTAACCGACTGAGCCACCCAGGTGCTCTTTGACCTCAGTGTTTTATTTTATTTTATTTTATTTTTTTAAATTTTTTAACGTTTATTTATTTTTGAGACAGAGAGAGACAGAGCATGAATGGGGGAGGGTCAGAGAGAGGGAGACACAGAATCTGAAACAGGCTCCAGGCTCTGAGCTGTCAGCACAGAGCCTGACGCGGGGCTCGAACTCACGGACCGCGAGATCACGACCTGAGCCAAAGTCGGCCGCCCAACCGACTGAGCCACCCAGGCGCCCCTGACCTCAGTGTTTTAAGTGAGCAGAGGCCTGCTGCCACATTTGGCCAAGTGGTGGCTATTGCTCTCGGATGTACCCTGAAAACACCATCACAGTCAATCAGTCCATGAGCAGCCTGGCCTCTCAGGACTAGTCATTGGCGGGGCCGGGAAGACAACGGCCCCATTATGCTCACCACTGCTGAGTTGTACTGCACAACAAGCAAACAAAGCCCAGTTTCATTTTCCTACCGATCTACAATGTACTGTTCTATCCACCTGCATTAGGCACCCAGAGAATAATATAAAATGGACTCTGAATTTCTTTGGACTTCGATTGCTTCTCTTCTGTACAGACCTTGAACTCTTGGAACAGAAGCATGAAGGACTAGGTATTCTTTTAATGTGGTCTGACCTTGTGGTGCCCCAGAAGTTATCTCCAAATATTTTTCAAAATGTCAAGCAGCGACGTCTAGAGCTCCTGTTTGCCTTGTATTTGTGAAGGTGGCCAGCCATTGCATCTTGCTGATGACCTTGGATATTCTTTTATACAGTGATCAGAAAAGACTTACAAAGGCAAAATATGCTGGCATATATATTTCACATCTTTCGGGGGATTATCCTTCTTTTTATTGGATCATCGGTAGAGACTTCAGTGAACCAAGACTACTTACCATTTGTTCGTTACATACTTGTTTGCCACGACATCTAGTAAAACTGAGTGTGTTACATTTCCTTTGTTGGAATCCAAAGGACCCCAGAACAAAGTCCCACCTTTACGTTCTGGCACTGTATTCTCAGTTCCCACCTGGGCATCAAAGGAACTTACCAGTAAAGATTGTGTGATGTTAAGTTCAGTAGCTCAACTGGCTTCCTGGCATCGAGGGGAACTTAGGATTTTGTTTTGTTTGACTATCTTTTGTTTTTGGGCTTGTGTGTTCATTGGAAATTGAATGATAACCCAATTTGTAGAATAGGGACCTAGAACATTCATTTCCAGATTACACATCTATTTTGGGGACTGCTGGGCTCCAGGTTGTCCGATTCCTCACCTCCAGCTTTCCTTCAGTACTACACGTAGGGACTTGGTTGATGTGGAACATGGCAGGTCACCTGTGCTGAAGGAGGTTTCTTGCTAGGACTTTACCTGTTCTGCCAAGTAAGTCCCATCTGGATTGATGCGAATTCTACAATGTCACCCAGTTTGGGCTGTGATACAGGCTTTATTGGGAAAGTGAAAAACTAACATAGGCCACGGGTCATCGAGGGAAGAGAAGGTACTGGTCTACCAATTCTCTCATCCTCCCAGAGAGGTGTGCTGGCCTGGGGCACTGGTGGACCCTCAGTGTAGTTCTTTCTTCCGGTGGCTGAATCCCACCACTCAATGGGAATCCTCTTTTTTTTTTCCATGGCAATTGAAAAGAGAAAGTTCCCATACCAGTGGGGGATACAAAGATTCCTTGGCAGCAGGTAGTCTGGATTTGGGTTGCCAATTACAGGTAGGACTTGTCTGGGTCCATTAGCTGCCCAACACCTACAGACCTTGGGGCCTCCTTTCTAGAGGGAAGAAGTGACTTGTCTCATGGAAAGCTAAGCTTGGATGCAGCCCCTTCTGCTGATACCAGCTATCTCATAGTCCAGGCCATCCAGCGAGAGCCCTTAGGATTACGTTCAGACAACTCTGCCTGGTGCCCTCCCACGCCAAACAGCCATGATGTGACAACGAGGAGAGTGGGACGTGAAGACAAGAATTACTCTGGGCCCAGTTCATTTTATCTGTTTGGTTTTATGCCATTTTGTCCATAAATTCAGCAGAAAAGGGCTGAAGGAAAGAAAAATTGTCATGTACCTTAAGAAACCTTATGATTACTTGGAATACCATGTAATAATTTTAGGTCACTGGTTCTGCAAATATTTGCTGAGCAACTGCTGCGTGTGTGAGACTGGCCCTGACCTTCTAGTTCAGTGTACCCGGTAGAAATATAACGAACGTTCATGACTGATGAAGGGTAGTGCTGAATTCTGTGGGTTGAATCTTGGGGTAGGGGTGGTGGAGGAAAAGAGAAATATTGCATGAGGTGCAACTATTTCCATTTCGGGGTACAGCTTAGAAACTGCTTGTATTCATATAATGGGACAATCCAACTGTTGGTATTAGCCGTGCACAGAGGCGTCCTGGTGCTGGCTTGCACCAGCCTGTGAGAGCCAGTTGTTACATTTTCAGGAATTTTGAGAGCGAGTTGTTAAACACAGCCATTATAAAAAATTAAGTACCATAAACTTACCATTAAATAGCTTATACAACAAAGATAATAATACTTAAAATTTACTTCCTACATATTTTAGTGCATTTTTCTTTCTCTGTGCTCTTGAAGTGATTTGCACCGACTGCCTCTCTCTGGTGGAAATGCTGCATAACGGTGTGTCGCAGTGCACCTCGCCCCAACTCCGCATTCAGGGATGGTACATTGGTAGCTTGAAACTGGCCATTGCACAGTCCGCACACCCTGGAAATCAGCAGATGTCATAGCTTAGGCTTGATATACAGCCGGCGCTGGGAGAATTTCAGTTCAACGACTGTTAACACAAGGGTGAGACGTAGTTTAAAAATCAAAAAATCTCGTATCAGCTTTAATGACAGCACACGGATTGGGAAAAGAGGGAGGGATTGGGAAACAGCTCCGTTTGCCAGTCATGTTGCACTGCAATTATAGGTTGGCTATGGAGGCAAGGGTTTGCTAAAAATCCACAAAAGCGTTCTGTGGGAATAACTTGGTTAGAAAGGTACGTAAACAGTATTACTATTTGCAAATTGAGACATATTTATTATTAAAATTTACAATAAAAAATATGTGTATGTTTTGCTTTTTTTGAGGAGCAAGTTTACCGCCCACGTATTTACTATGTGTATAGTAATACAAATGTATTTACTACACAGTTGCAATAATGCCGCTGACTGCACGCCGAAACTATCATGGAAGGCGCTGGCAGGAGCAGTGTGCTGTTCGTATAGTGTCCTCTGATTGGGTGGAGGACAGAGACTGTCACCACTGGCATCGCGGAGTGTTGCGCCTCACCCTGGCGCTCCGGGGTGTCCTCGGCCCACTGCTCAGGGTGTGCACACTGCAAACGCCTTTCTTTTGCTTGTGGGATTGGCAACACTTTCTTTTTACTGTGAGCGGTTGTGAAACTTCCTTTGAGGTCTTCACCTTCTTTTCCTTTCTTGTCAGCATGCTTTGTCCGTTGGCGCCACGGTAACAAAGTATCCAAACAGGGTGGCTCACACCACAGAAATGCATCTCACAATTCTGGAGGCTAGAAAGATCCATGGAGGTGTCAGTGGGGCTGGTTTCCTCGGACGGCTGCGAGGAGCCTCTGTTCCGGCCTCTTCTCGCTTCCTGTGTTTGCTGGCAATCTTGGGTGCTCGCCGTGGAGTGACTGGTGGGGAGAACGTACAGAGCAGCTGCGGAGTGAAGGAAGTTGTGATAGCAGATGCGAAATGCTGCTGCATGTACTGTAAAGGACTCAAAACGCCCTATAATAGTTGGTTCAGTTGTGTGTTCTACACTGGCCTGTGCATGTTTCTTGAACACTGGGGCTGTGGCGTTTACTTCCGCATTCCCAGCCCCAGTAACTTTGTTTTAGAAAGGTCCTTGCAGTTAGGGGCGCCTGGGTGGCTCAGTCGCTTGAGCGTCCGGCTCTTGATTTCAGCTCAGTTCATGATCCCAGCTCAGTTCATGATCCCAGGGCCATGAGATCGAGCCCAGAGTCGGGCTCCGCATGGAGCCTGCTGAAGAGTCTCTCTCTTAAAAAAAAAAAATAAATAAATAAAATAAAATAAAATAAAATAAAATAAAATAAAATAAAATAAAATAAAATAAAAATTAAAAAAAAAAGTCTCTCTCCCTCTCTCTCTCTCTCTCTGCCCCTCCCCAACTCCTGCATGTGCTCTCTCCCTCTCTCTCAAATAAAAAATAAAAAGGTCTATTCAGTTAGAATTTTTCTTCTTTTACTCCTTTCCCTTCCTTTCACCCCACCTCTCACTCTCCTCAGACAATTTCAAAGGGCCTCCGTGTCACCTGCTTAATGTTTTCCTTCCCTTGTGCCCTGGCTCCGTGTGGTAATTCACCTCAGCGTGGACTCTCTTTATTTGGCCTGAACTATCAGAATGGGCTCTTAACCAAGAACTGCCCCAGGTGTCTCACCAAGCCAGCCAGGCTGCTGGATTCAGCTTTTAAAGATACTATCTGATCATTTTCTCTCTTGCTTAAAATCTTTCAAAACCTACCCATTTCCCACAAGATCGTATCCAGACCCTCTGGAATGGAACACTATGCTGTCTGTGACCTGGCCTCAGTGTCCCTGAACCCCATCTGCTGCAACTTGCTCCTGTGAACTTTGTGCTTCGCATGCTGAATTGGGAACTTGCCCCAAGATACTGTACTACGTTACGACTAATTCAGAGTGTACTACTTGTCTTCCTGGAATGTCCTCCCCTTCCTCTTTCTGGCAAATTCCTTTTCATCTTCTGAGACCCAGTATGAGTTTCCACTTCTGTGAATTCTCAGATTCAACCAAGCTGAGTTGATCACTCTTATTTGGAGACCAGATGAATTTGGAACTTTCTTCTGGGGCTGCATTGATTGCATGGGATGGCAATGATTTGTTTGCATGTTTCTCTCATCAGCTAGGTTGAGAAATCCAGCTTTGTTAACTTTGGAAAATTAATTGTTTCGTATTGTGCCCAGGGCCTGTCGGTCTGGAATAAAGGCTGAATGAATGAATATGAATCTACTAATTCGTTATTAAAGAATACGACCTTCAAACTTTGTGGTTTAGTTGCATTATAAACATTGAGGAGTTACCTATTGTGCATCTGTCTTCATAGCAAACCCTAAGACCATTATTTCTCCTACTTCACAGATGAGCAAGCTGAGGCATAGATGAGTTAAATTGCCAACTAATACATAATTAGTGCTTATCCTGTGGATGTTGAACTCAAATATGTTCGACTCCAAGCTTGTGCTCTTAATCCCTCCCCTACATAATGCAGTATCTGAAGATAAAATGATATTGGGAGTAAAAGATATTTTAGGGATAAAAGCTATCCTAGCATAAGCCTTTATTTAATTAATTTATCCTTTAGGGCTTAATTGGTAATATTAACAACATCGATTCCTTTCAAAAAAAAAAAGAAGTACTTGTCTAGAAAAGCCAACTGTTAACAAAATCAAATAGAGGGGGTGCCTAGGTGGCTCAGCCAGTAAAGCGTCTGACTCTTGGTTTCAGCTCAGGTCATGATTTCAAGCCATGGGATCAAGCCCCACATCATGCTTTGCGCTGACCGTGTGGAGCCTGCTTGGGATTCTCTCTCTCGCTCTCGCTCCCTCTCCCTCTCCCTCTCCCTCTCCCTCTCCCTCTCCCTCTCCCTCTCCCTCTCCCTCTCCCTCTCTCTCTACCTTTCCTGTGTGTGTGTGTGTGTGTGTGTGTGCGCGCTCTCTCTCAAATAAATACACTTAAAAAATAATAATTAAAAAAACAAATGAAAAGTAAATTTTCTTTATAAGTTTTAATCAAACATTCAAATCCTTCTGGAAACTTGTGACTTCCCACCATCAGGGGAGTGTGAGAGCAGCTGCGAGGGCTGGGTTTGCCCTGCCTCAGTTGACCAGGGCATGAGGGGCTATTAAGGTTTTCTCTCTGGAAAGGAGTCAAAAAAACTCTAAGGGTCATGACAAGCCCACTGTTACCAGTGTTATCCATTGGTCTTCTTAGCAGCTCCAGACAGAGGAAGAGGCCGAGGTTTTATGCCCATGTTGCAGGCTAGAAAGTGAGGCTCACAAAAGTTCCATGAAGCTGTGCTCCTATCCTCCACTCTTCTGGCATCTGCTTTATTTCTTATCTGCATGCAAGCATTTTCTTTCAAGACGGATTCCCAGAATTTCAGCAAGAATTTGAGAGCCAAGTACAAGAGGAGCTGGCCTCTCTGCCTTAGAAAGGAAACATGCCCGATTTATTTTTGGTTTGACATTCTGTTGCTTGCTGTTTCCTCTCCGGGTGCCTTTGTTTGCGGGGGGGGGGGGGGGGGGGGGGGGGGGGGGGGGGGGGGGGGGGGCAGCTTTTAGCATGCTGGTCTATGCACGTGCCTTAAGGTTGACCCAGAGTAAGGACATTTCTGTGTTGACATTTCCTGTCTCAATTTCCTTCCCTGCTTCCTCATGATTAATGGTCAACCCTCCTCCCACCAGGGTTTCTGCCTTCTAGCAAGAGATGCACTATCCCACAGGAATTGTTTCCCTGCAGTTTTGTAACTAAAAATAACAATAATAAAAGTCTTCAATTAATCTCCCACCTCCCCCAACCTGCTTTGCAATGGCTCTCTGGGTTGTGCTCACATGTTAGGTCAGGCAACTGGCCGGCCAGTGGAAGAACCTTTTTAGACTGCCCAGGAAAGGTGAGGCTGGAGTCTCCTGAGTAGGAGACCATCTCCCTGGGTAAGAACAGGCCGCACACAGGAACTTAGGCTCTTTTTTTTTTTTTTTTACTCTTTAAAAAATTTCTGTTTATTGAAGTATTATTGTGTGCCAAGCTCTGTGGTAAGTCATCTACATCATGGCGCTGAATTATCATAGATTGACCCAGTGAAAGAAGTCGCATCATCTTCATTTTAAAGAGTATAATTGAAACCCAGAGAGGTTAAGTAAACTGCCCAGAGTACACAGTTAAAGGCAGGATTTAAACCCAGGGTTATCTTGGTTCATTTTTGTGAGCCCCTGAGTTGGGTTTTAATTTTATTATTATTGTCACTGTTAGGATTATAAACGCTCATTTAATAAGCTGTTGTCAGCCTGTAGTACGTGCTCCGCATGATGTCCAGCCGAGGAAAAAAAGAAACCTGAGTAAGATGTAATTTCTGCCTTCAAGGAGTTTTCAGTCAAATGGTGCAAGCCTATTGTCTCTCATTTCTAACACCAAGGAAGGGGGAGGGAGGAGCTGTTTAAAATGAAGTGACATTTGTCCTGCTCAATCTCAACATACCAAGCTTCCGCTTCCGGTTCTGACCCATCAGCAGGTATTATGTATGTTTAGGCAAAGCGTTTTTTTCCAATCACTTAAGAAAATATAACCCGTGTCTCACATCAGTGACTCCTTCATTCCTATCGTGTTTTTTAAAAGTGGCAGGTGGGGTCCAGTGGACCATTGGTAATCAACAGCACCTTTATTATACCTAACAATAGAACAATGGCAGGCCACCCCCTCTGCGTGTCAGTAGGTGGCAGTCTGGCTTTGCATGCACCGTGAGCCTGGGATCAAGTTGGATTGAGAAATCCACCTGCTGTGGAAATTCCCATCACCAGCCTTTTCAGATCATTCTGGACCTGAAAGCAATGCATTCTCCAAGGCTAAAAACAAAAATGTTTTGACAGAGCCATTTTGAGAAACTCCCCAGTTTGTCTTAAGTGAGCAGGGAAAGAATCTCACTGGGACTCTGGCCATTGGGCTATGCATTCAACACCACCTTGGCTGTAGATACTGTGCCTGCTGGAGATGCTTTCAGATCTTCCCCACCTGGACCAGCTCCCTGAACTGGGCCTCTAGTTCTTACATGAATGGCAGCCTTTTCTGATTTCTTGCTCACATCAGGGAGTCCAAATAGCTTTGTCGTCCTTCTCCGGTAATTCTCAATCTCCCTAAGATATTATCAGTCGTGATCAAATAATCATAAGACTTTAATATAACCTCACCAGTTGAGACACAGATAACATGGTATCCGTGATAATGATGGCTGACAAGTTTACCTGTGGATTATCTATGAAAAATTTGTTTCCTAAGAAAACAATTCCTAACGATGAAATCTGGGCTTCCTGTTGGATTAAGGGAACAGGATATATGTGATATATATATCACAGACTGCACAAATTGTACCTTTGTATAGATCAAGTGGTATCGTGTGGAACATTCCCTTTGTGGTATCAGGTTCTACAGCATCTCTTCGGAAATCCCAACTTAGTGGTAATTTCAAGTTGCTCTTTTTACTAGAAGAAGCTCTGCTAAAGAATGAAGTAGCCTTGCTTTTGACATTTATACCATATTATAGACTTTTAACTTGTGGTTTCCCAATTTCTTTAAATTAGTAGATTAACTAAATTAGTTTTACTTTATTAGGAGAGCGAACTAATTTGGTTGGTTTGACTGAATGAGTTTTACCCTCTTCTTGAGCTTCATACAGAAATAAGGAATTGACACAATTACCTGATGACTTTCCTCGTCACAAGGTGTTGGGTCAATTTCCTTCTTTTCCCTTTCAGGAAGCCACTAATTGGTGAGTGCCAAATAAGACTCTTTAGGAAGCATCAGAAACCCTTTAAATAAACCACTGGAAGCCACTCTTCACTCCTTTGCTGTCAGAGATGAGTGCCTACATCCTAGAATTAAACTTGAACTGTAAGAAGTCTGTCCCATTGGCTGCTGTGACGGGAAGAGTTCCGGGGCAGCACCTGGCCTGAAATCCCTCCTCCATCCTGGTAGGCATCTGAAATTTGAGCTTTGGAGCTCAGTCTCTACAATTTCACTCTCACGATGCAAATATTTCTGCGGGTTATAAATTAAAGGCATAGGGCAGTTACCACTCATTTCTCATCAAGAATGCCTCCATCTAAAATGTGCCCAGGTAGACACTTTCAGACAGGAGGACAGCTGGAAGGTACTGGGGATGAAGAAAAGGAGCAGAGAAAGGAGATAATGATAAACAAAGCCCGTCCTTGGTCTCCAAGGCTCCTTCCCTGCCCACATCTCCAACCTCATCTACCATTATTCTGCCCTTGGTGTTTGGCCTTTCATTTCTTGAATACATCGTCTACTATTCCTGCCTTAGGGCACCCACTGCGGCTACTCCTGGAATACTCTTTCCCAAGACCTTCTCCTGGCTGGTTGACCTTGTCAACAATGTCTCATCTCCAGCTTCACCGCCTCTGAAAGCTCTTCCTTGATCACCCAACCTGAAGTCATCCCTCCTGCCACGTTTATCCCAACATTCTCTGTTGTATCACCCCAGAGTAGGATTATTTTCTTTCTAACATTTACATTCTCTGAAATGATCCTATTAGCCCATTTGATTATTTGTTTATTTTGTCTTCTCTCACTAAACTTTGTTTTACTGTGAGGCTTTTGGTTTTTATTATGAGGCTTGTTTTTGCCGAATGCTGGATTCCCATATCCTCAGCCTCTTGGAAACTTTCCAGCATTGATTAGGCATTCTGTGAATATGTAGTTATTGAATGACTAAATGAAAGAAGAAAAAAAATATAAACTTAATTGCTTCAAGACATGGACTTGCCTGTTGGAACCAGTAATTCGAGACTGCCCAGAACTGAGAAGAGTTACAGATTTTCCCCTCCTGCCAACCCAACCCACAGTGGTAGACTCTCACGTGTATGCTGGTGGAAGACAGACAAGATAAAGGACAGTTTATTATTCACAGTAATAGTGATAGAGTATCAGCATTTGCTGTAGTTTCCCACGCCTTAGTGTCCACAGGGGAACATAAAGAGGGCCAGGTAGCATTCACACATGCAGGGGATGCATTACAGGAGAGGAACTGTGGGCCTCGGGATCCCAAATCTTATACAATGGGCTGTAAGCATGCCTGACCACAGACTGGAGGGAAGACATTTTCATCATACTGGACAGTAAACAAAACTGCCCTTTGCCCCAAGGGAGATACTCCTTCTGTGTTCAAGCATGTTCTTTCATACAAACTTCTTTGGAAAGTCATTCGGTGAAGAAGGCAGTCGGTGCCTCCATTTGCAAGACAGACAGAAATGTGAAAGACCCAATGGGAATTGTCTATAACAAAGCTCATCTTCCTGGTCTTTCACTAATAATCCATTTATCCCATATTTCTGTCCCATCCTAAGGAAGACTAAAATAAAATTTGTTTAAAGGAAGACTTCATTCTATCTCATACACATTCCCTTCTTTAGGAAAATAGCCTACCAATAAGTAAACCCATTCTTTTTTTTTTTTTTTTTTTTTTTTTTTTAAGTTTATTCTCAAGTTAGTTAACATACAGTGTAGCCTTGGCTTCAGGAGTAGAACCCAGTAATTCATCACTTACATATGACACCCAGTGCTCATCCCAACAAGTGCCCTCCTTAACGCCCATCACCCATTTACCCCACTCCCCCACTCCCACCAACCCTCAGTTTGTTCTCTGTATTTAAGAGAGTCTCTTATGGCTTGCCTCCCTCTCTGTTTTTATCTTATTTTTCCTTCCCTTCCCCTATGATCATTTGTGAAGTTTCTCAAATTCCACGTGAGTGAAATCTTAAGGAAACCCATTCTTACTGAGGAACGGCGGTGTGGTTGGCCCTGCTTCTGGAGTAGTGGAGCTTTTCTTCTCAAACTGGGGTGCCCATCTGTCGGTGGGTTTCTGGTGGAGTGCCGAAGGGCAAACAAAGCCTGGCATAAAAATAGAACACTCTGTGCATTATAATTTTTACTAGAAAAAAATGGAGAAAGGCCTACTTACTTTCTACTAAAATAAACATGGCGGTATTATGCAGTGGAGCACAATATTCTTACGGGTTTTAAAGATAAAGCAAAGATTTCTTTAGGCAGTGCTGCCAACGTCTCCTGCTCTCGAGCACAGCTTTTTTCTGTCACTTTAGTGGAAAAATTTTAAAAGCCCCTTTCTAGAACAGCAAATTGCGAATTATGGCACAGGTTCTGTTAATGGACCACGGAATCAATCATGTGGGTCTTGACCAACAATTAATGATAATAATAATAATAAATGCAATAGAATGTACAGTATCAGAGGGCTTCATATATGTATAAGTACACATTAAAAAAATTTTTTTAATGTGTATTTATTTTTGAGAGAGAGAGAGAGAGAGAGAGAGAGAGAGAGAGAGACAGAGCATGAGTGGGGGAGGGGCAGAGAGAGAGACACTCACACACAGAATCCAAAGCAGGCTCCAGGCTCCAAGTTGTGAGCACAGAGCCCAACATGACGCTCTAACTCATGAACTGTGAGATCATAACCTGAGCCGAAGTTGGAAGCTTAACCGACCGAGCCACCCAGGCTCCCCTGTATAAGTATAATTTTATTAAACATTTATATCTGGTTGTGTGTGTGTGTGTGTGTGTGTGTGAATGGATTGGGTTGCAAAGTTAAATGTATTTCTCACTATGGGCTTCCGTTACAAAGTTTTCAAAGCTACTACTTCAGAGGATATCCTAAGGCATAGAAAACGTTTTTTATCCATAAACATATTAAAATCCATCAAGAGATGAGACATGTGAACAAAATTAGCGCCAAATAGTGATGGAGGCTTAGGAAGCAGGCTCTCAAATTTGCAGATGACACAGCTAAAAAGAATAGCAAATGTGGCAGAGGATAGAATTAAAATTTCAAATAATCTTGAAGGATTAAATTAGAGAACGATGAAAGGAAATGTAAGTAATCTACGTGAAGGTCTGATTTTATATATGAAAAAAAGAATTGCATCAAATTAGGAGGACTGCCGTGTCTACGTGAAGGTAGGTCACAGGTCTTCTGTCTCACATCCTTCATCACATCCACAGAACTCTCTTCAGTTCGCAGGGGCTTCGTTTGGAGAGAGCATTTCTACACGTGGTAGAGGGCACCTGGAAGATGTTCTGCAGTGCAGGACTTCTACTTGGACAAGAGAACCCGGGATTCAGGGAAACAACATTTATTGGTCACATATCCTGTTTCAGGCAGCTTACGCAACTGTTTTTATATATTTGGAAGGTTTCAGCTGAAAAAAGAGGAGTGGGGTCTGTGTGTGGCTTGAGCTGCTGCAGCCCATAAGAGCTGCGATTCACTGAGTGCCTACAGGGCACCAGACATTGTAATAGATGCTTTACAACATTTCTTTCAACAATTGTAACAACAACCACCGTTTATCAAGCCCTCACTATGTGTCAGACATAGTACAAAGTCTTTTACTTGGGCTATTTTACTTAATCCTCCCAACTATCTTTTGAGGAAGGTACTAATTTTATTCCCATTTGCAGAGGAGGGAAGTGGGTCCCAGAGAGGTACTCACTTGCCAGGCATCACACAGTTATTAAGTGATAGATTTGGGTTCAGTGTGAGAAGGTCTTTTTTTTTTTTTAAGTTTATTTTATTTATTTTGAGAGAGAGAGAGAGAGAGAGCGCGCGAGCACGGGTGGGGGGAGGGACAGAGAGAGAGAAAAGAGAGACTCCCAAGCAGGCTTTATGCTATCAGTGTAGAGCCCAACTCAGGGCTCAATCCGCAAACTGTGAGATCATGACCTGAGCCAAAATCAAGAGTCAGACACTCAACCGGTTGAGCCACCCAGGCACCCCAAGAAAGTCTTTAACCATTAAAAATGCCTTGAAATGGGGGTGGGTTCTTGAAGAAATGAGGTCATTACTCTTGGAACTTGGTAGGTCATTACTCTTGGTAGGAAATACCTTCTATTGGATCCAGGATCTTCCATTGGAAGTTGATGTTCAGGTATAGGAAGGTGACTCCTGGCCAGTGTGATAAGGGCAGACTTCCTCGAAGAGATGAGATTTATCCTGGTCCTAGGAGGTAGGGTGAGAAGGCGATAGAGGAGAGCAGGGATGGGTCTTTAAAGGAGACTTCACAGCAGAAAAACCAGACCTGTGCAATGTGCATTGTACTGTACCCAAGGGACAATTAAGGAGACCTATCTGGCTAGTTTGCTCCTCCACCAACCCATTTTTGTCTGTGCCCTTGACCCTAGTAGCCCACCTGAGCCCCCACTGTCTAACTGAGTGCCAGGCTGGAGTCCTGGGTGTGCTAATGCCAATTCCACGTCTTGTCTCTTGGGTGGTTTTCTTTTGCCGCCAACTAAATCCCACCCTAGGTGGGGTTACGTAAGGGAAATTTGGGCACCTGCTAAAAATTCTGTGACCTTTTCATCTCCTAGCTTTCAGTGCATCCCCCCACCCTCAGTTGCCCATCACTTCTTTCACTGAAGGATCTGTTCAGCTGCAGTGATTGCACTTCTGGTTTATCCTGGCCTCCCTGGTAGGAGAGTGTTGGGTAGGTCCCTCCGGGAATCACTGCTATGTTAGGATCTGAGATGAGCCTTGAAAGCTTTGTGAGGATTGTGAACCTTGACAGCTTTGTAGTGATCCTTTATCTTATCTTGAACTTGTATCTATGACTTGGTGTATGATTTCTATTTTGTGTAGCAAAAAACTGGTAACTTAGAGACTCAAAATACTACCTATTGATTAACTCATGGTTACATAGGTCAGAAGTCTGGGTGGGCTTAGCTAGCTTCTCTGCTTAGAGTCTCACAAGACCAAAATCAAGATATTGGCTGGGCTGAGTTCTCATATGGAGACTCTGGGGCGGGGGGAAGAGGGGGGGACTCCACTTTATGGCTCATTTGGGCTGATGGCAGAACACAGTTATTTAGGATAGTAGAATGGAGGTCCCTATTTCCTTGCTGGATGTCAGCTGGGGGTCACCTTTAGCTCTGAGAGGCCACCCATATTCCTTGCCATGTGATCCCCTCCATCTTCTAAGGGATTCCCTTATTCTCTGTGCTTGGAATCTTTCTGAATTCTACTAAAGGCCTGATAAAATGCTCTGCCTTATCTATCTATCTATCTATCCATTATTTTTTAATTTTATTTTTTTAAATTTACATCCAAATTATCATATAGTGCAACAGTGATTTCAGGAGTAGATTCCTTAATGCCCCTTACCCTTTTAGCCCATCCCCCCTCCCACAGCCCCTCCAGTAACTCTCTGTTCGTTCTCCATGTTTATGAGTCTCTTCTGTTTTGTCCCTCTCCCTGTTTTGATATTATTTTTGTTTCCCTTCCCTTATGTTCATCTGTTTTGTCTCTTAAAGTCCTCATATGAGTGAAGTCATATGATATTTGCCTTTCTCTGACTAATTTCACTTAGCATAATACCCTCCAGTTCCATCCACATAGTTGCAAATGGCAAGATTTAATTCTTTTTGAGATATATATATATAGATATATATATATATAGATATATATATATATAGATATATATATAGATATATATAGATAGATAGATAGATAGATAGATATCTCCACACACCACATCTTCTTTATTCATTCATCCCTCAATGGACATTTGGGTTCTTTCCATTTGGGCTATTGTTGATAGTGTTGCTATAAACATGGGGGTGCATGTGTCCCTTCAAAACAGCACAATTGTATCCCTTGGATAAATACCTAGTAGTGCAATTCCTATGTCGTAGGGTAGTTCTATTTTTAATTTTTTGAGAAACCTCCATAGTGTTTTCTAGAGTGGCTGCGCCAGCTTGCATTCCCACCAACAATGCAAAAGAGATCCTCTTTCTCCACATCCTCGCCAACATCTATTGTTGCCTGAGTTGTTAATGTTAGCCATTCTGACAGGTGTAAGGTGCTTTCTCATGGTGGTTTTGATTTGTATTTCCCTGATGATGAGTGATGTTGAGCATTTTTTCATGTGTCAGTTGGCCATCTGGATGTCTTCTTTGGAGAAGTGTCTATTCATGACTTTTTCCCATTTCTTCACTGGATTATTTGTTTTTTGGGTGTTGAGTTTGATAAGTTCTTTATAGATTTTGGATACTAACCCTTTATCTGATATGTCATTTGCAAATATCTTCTCCCATTCTGTCAGTTGCCTTTTAGTTTTGCTGATTGTTTCCTTTGTGGCGCAGAAGCTTTTTATTTTGATGAGGTCCCAGTAGTTCATTTTTGCTTTTGGTTCCATTGCTTCCAGAGATGTGTTGAGTAAAAAGTTACTGCAACCAAGGTCAAAGAGGTTTTTGCCTGCTTTCTCCTCAAGGATTTTGATGGCTTCCTGTCTTACATTTAGGTCTTTCATCCATTTTGAGTTTATTTTTGTGTCTGGTGTAAGAAAGTGGTCCAGGTTCATTCTTCTGCATGTCGCTGTCCAGTTTTCCCAGCACCACTTGCTGAAGAGACTGTCTTTATTCTATTGGATATTCCTTCCTGCTTTGTCAAAGATTAGTTGCCCATACGTTTGTGGGTCCATGTTTGGGTTCTCTATTCTGTTCCTTTGATCTGAGTGTCTGTTCTTGTGCCAGTACCATACTGTCTTGATGATTACAGCTTTGTAGTATAGCTTGAAGTCCGGGATTGTGATGCCTCCTGCTTTGGTTTTCTTTTTCAAGATTGCTTTGGCTATTCGGGGTATATTATGGTTCCATACAGATTTTAGGATTATTTGTTCTAGCTCTGTGAAGAATGCTGGTGTTATTTTGATAGGGATTGCATTGAATATGTAGATTGCTTTGGGTAGTATCAACATTTTAACAATATTTGTTCTTCCTATCCAGGAGCATGGAATCTTTTTTCATTTTTTTTGTCTTCAATTTATTTCATAAGCTTTCTATAGTTTTCAGTGTTTAGATTTTTCACCTCTTTGGTTAGATTTATTCCTAGGTATTTTTGGTTTTTGGGGCAACTGTAAATGGGATCGATTCCTTGATTTCTCTTTCTGCTCCTTCATTGTTGGTGTATAGGAATGCAACCGATTTCTGTATGTTGATTTTATATCCTGCAACTTTGCTGAATTCATGATTCAGTTCTAGCAATTTTTTGGTAGAATCTTTTGGGTTTTCCATATAGAGTACCATGTCATCTGCGAAGAGTGAAAGTTTGACCTCCTCCTGGCCGATTTGGATGCCTTTTATTTCTTTGCGCTGTCTAATTGCAGAGGCTGAGACTTCCAATACTATGTTGAATAACAGTGGTGAGAGTGGACATCCCTGTGTTGTTCCTGACCTTAAGGGGAAAGCTCTCTGTTTTTCCCAATTGAGAATGATATTAGCATTGGCTCATTCATATATGGCTTTTATGATCTCGAGGTGTGCTCCTTCTATCCCTACTTTCTTGAGGGTTTTTATCAAGAAAGGATGCTGTATTTTGTCAAATGCTTTCTCTGCATCTATTGAGAGGTTCATATGGTTCTTGTCCTTTCTTTTATTGATGTGATGAATCACGTTAATTGTTTTGCGGATATTGTGCCAGCCCTGCATCCCAAGTATAAATCCCACTTGGTTGTGGTGAATAATTTTTTTTAATGTATTGTTGGAGCTAGTTGGCTAATAGCTTGTTGAAGATTTTTGCATCCATGTTCATCAGGGAAATTGGTCTATAGTTCTCCTTTTTAGTGGGGTCTCTGTCTGGTTTTGGAATCAAGATAATGCTGGCTTCATAGAAAGAGTTTTCCTTCCATTTCTATTTTTTGGAACAGTTTCAAGAGAATAGGTGTTAACTCTTCCTTAAATGTTTGGTAGAATTCCCTTGGAAAGCCATCTGGCCCTGGACTCTTGTTTTTTGACAGAATTTTTATTACTGATTTGATTTCCTTACTGGTTATGGGTCTGTTCAAATTTTCTATTTCTTCCTGTTTCAGTTTTGATACTGTATATGTTTCTAGGAATTTGTCTATATCTTCCAGATTGCCCATCTTATTGGCATATAATTGCTCATAATATTCTCTTATTATTGTTTTTATTTCTGTTGTGTTGGTTGTGATCTTTCCTCTTTCATTCTTGATTTTATTTATTTGGGTCCTTTCCTTTTTCTTCTTGATCAAACTGGCTAGTGGTTTATCAATTTTGTTAATTCTTTCAAAGAACCAGCTTCTGGTTTCATTGATCTGTTCTATTGTTTTTTTTTTTTGGTTTTGATAGCATTAGTTTCTGTTCTAATCTTTATTATTTCCTGTCTTCTGCTGGTTTTTGGTTTTATTTGCTCTTCCTTTCCAGCTCTTTAAGGCCCAAGGTTAAGTTGTGTATCTAGATCTTTCTTCCTTCTTTGGGAAGGCCTGGATTGCTATATACTTTCCTCTTATGACCGCCTTTGCTGCATCTCAGAGGTTTTGGGTTGTGATGTTATAATTTTCATTGACTTCCATATACTTTTTAATTTCCTCTTTAACTTCTTGGTTAGCCCATTCATTCTTCAGTAGGATGTTTTTCAGTCTCCAAGTATTTGTTCCCTTTCCAAATTTTTTCTTGTGGTTGATTTTGAGTTTCATAGCATTGTGGTTTGAAAATATGCATTGTATGATCTCGATATTTTTGTACTTACTTAGGGCTGATGTGTCCCAATATGTGGTCTATTCTGGAGAATATTCCATGTGCACTGGAGAAGAATGTATATTCTGCTGCTTTAGGATGAAATGTTCTGAATATATCTGTTAAGTCCATCTGGTCCAGTGTGTCATTCAAAGCCATTGTTTCCTTGTTGATTTTTTGATTAGATGATCTGTCCATTGCTGTGAGTGGGGTGTTGAAGTCTCCTACTATTATGGTATTACTACCAATGAGTTTCTTTTTTTTTATTTAAAAAAATTTTTTTATTATTTTTTTTAGCGTTTTTTTAAATTTATTTTTTGAGATAGAGACAGAGCATGAACGGGGGAGGGTCAGAGAGAGGGAGACACAGAATCTGAAAGAGGCTCCAGGCTCTGAGCTGTCAGCATAGAGCCTGACATGGGGCTCGAACTCACGGACCTCGAAATCATGACCTGAGCCGAAGTTGGCCGCTCAACCGACTGAGCGGTTTCTTTATGCGTTTCTTTATGTTTGTGATTAATTGATTTAAATATTTGGGTGCTTTCACATTTGGAGCATAATTGTTTACAATTGTTAGGTCTTCTTGGTGGATAGACCCCTTGATTATGATATAATGCCCCTCTTCATCTCTTGTTACAGTCTTTATTTTAAAGTCTAGATTGTTTGATATAAATAAGTATGGCTACTCTGGCTTTCCTTTGTGGACCATTAGCATGATAGATGGTTCTCCATCCCCTTACTTTCAATCTGAAGGTGTCTTTAGGTCTAAAGTGGGTGTCTTGTAAACAGCATATAGATGGATCTTGTTTTCTTATCCATTTTGTTACCCTATGTCTTTTGATTGGAACATTGAGTCCATTGACATTTAGAATGAGTACTGAAAGATATGACTTTATTGCCATTATGTTGCTTGTAGTTGGAGTTTCTGGTGGTGTTCTCTGGTCTTTTCTAATCTTTGTTGCTTTTGGTATTTATTTATTTATTTATTTATTTATTTATTTATTTATATTTTCATCTTTTCTCCCCTCAGAGAGTCCCACTTAGAATTTCTTGCAGAGCTGGTTTAATGGTCACAAACTCCTTTAATTTTTGTTTGTCTGGGAAACTTTTTGTCTCTCCTTCTATTTTGAATGACAGCCTTGCTGGATAAAGATTTCTTGGCTGCATATTTTTCTGATTCAGCACATTGAATATATCCTGCCACTCCTTTCTGGCCTGCCAAGTTTCTATGGACAGGTCTGCTACAAACCTGATCTGTCTTCCCTTGTAGGTTAAGGACTTCTTTTTCCCTTGATGCTTTCATGATTCTCTCCTTGCCTGAGTATTTTGTGAATTTGACTGATATGCCTTGTTGATGTTTGGTTTTTGTTGAATCTAATGGGAGTTCTCTGTGCTTCCTGGATTTTTATGTCTGTGTCTTTCCCCAGGTTAGGAAAGTTTTCTGCTATGATTTGCTCACATAACCCTTCTACCCCTATTTTTCTCTCTTCCTCTTCTGGGACCCCTATGATTCTGATATTGTTCCTTTTTAATGAGTCACTGATTTCTCTAATTCTTAAATTGTGCTCTTTTGCCTTAATCTCCCTCTTTTTTTCTGCTTCATTATTCTCTATAAGTTTGTCCTCTATATTGCTGATTCTCTGCTCTGCCTCATCCATCCTTGCCGCCACTGCATCCATCTATGATTGCAGCTCAGTTATAGCATTTTTTATTTCATCCTGACTAGTTTTTACTTCTTTTATCTCCAGAAGGGGATTCTAATCTATTTTTGACTCCAGCTAGTATTCTTATTATCACAATTCTAAATTCTGGGTCAGACATCTTGCTTGTATCTGTGTTGGTTACATCCTGGCTGTCGTTTCTTCCTGTTCTTTCTTTTGGGATAAATTCCTTTGTTTCATCATTTTGAAGGGAGAAAATGAATTAATGAGGTAGAAAAAATTAAAATTAAAAAATTAAAATTTCAAAATATTAAAATTAAAAAATTAAACACACACACACACACACACACACACACACAAAATCAAATAAATGATGCTAAATCCTAGGTGTGTTTTGATCTGGGTGTTGAAAGAGGCTTGATAGATTAGAGAAAAAAGTGGAAAGAAGAAAAAAAGGAAATCGTTTGAAAATTTGAAAAAATGATTACACTGAAGTAGACTAAAATAAAATGATGGAAGTAAAATAGAATTTGAAAAATTTACAGAAAAGTTAAAAAATATAGTAAAAAATTAAAGAACAATTTTTCAATAAAAATTGAAAATAAAAATGAATTATTCTCTTTCTGTATTCAAGAAAAAGAAAAGAAATGAAAAAGAGGGAAAAAAAGAAAAAAAAGAAAGAAAATTGAATAGATGGACCTGCCAACAGACTGAAATTACTTCATTTTCCCCTAGAAGTCAGACTATGAAGTGCTTTATAGTGTAAACTAAGCAGGTGGTGAGACTTTTGTTCTTGAAGAGCGAGGTTGGCCCAGTTGAGCGGAGCTTAGTGTAATGGCTCTGTTCTCCACTGGATGGCGCTGCTAGCCTACTAGGGTGGAGTGTTGTGGCGCTCGTAGGTGCGTATGCGCATGTGCAGGAGCGGTGAAAATGGCGTCACCCAGCTACCCAGTCTCTAGTATCGGAACTCTTCTCCCCGATCAGCAATTGTGCACCCGTCCTTTGTCTTCACCTTTAGTTCACTGCCCACCTTTTCACTGTCGTGACCAAGCCCCAGGAAGTACCTCTCTCCTGAGTTTTGTCTCAGATGCGGCTGTTTTCCCTGGCCCCTTACTTCTGAAGGACTGCGGTTTTGGCCCATTCCACCCCTCTGTGGGAAGGGTCTCAGTGAGCAATGGCTGAATGCCGGCCGCACCCAGGAATTCCTGGTGGACCCTGCTGCTGCCGGTGCCCTGAGGCTGTGGCCAGGTGCCAGCCCACCCCAGAAAAAGTTGGAGAGATAGCGTAGCAGCAGCTTTTCGGGGATTATGGCAAATCACAACACACATCTGGCACCTGTCTTCACCCTCAGCAACCTTGTTCCAGCACCAGCGAATGTGGATGTTCTCTGGGGTCTGCTGGGCCCAGGTGGCCTCAACAGTCTCTACCAAATGTCCTTCCCGCAGTGGAACCGCCTCTCCCTGTGTGGCCTGAGAACCTCCTGGACCCCATTCTGCTCCTGGGGATTCGCCCTTCCCACCAGAGCACTATCAGGTATTGAGCTGTGGAGCTGCAGACTGCACTCCCCCTGTTTACAGTCTTAACAGAATTTAAACCCTCTCCTTTCTCCTTTCTCCCTTTTTTGTTCAGTCCCTGTGGCTATTTCCACTTTTCTACTTTCTATCCAGCTGCTTTTGGGGGGGTGTTTCCCCATGTTCTCCGCCCCACCCCCATCCTCTCTCTGCATGCAAAAATAGCTCCCTGCCCTCTGCAGCTTCTCTCTCCCCAAGTTCACCTCTCCGCACCGCATACCTGCTGAATTCAGTGGTTCAGGTTGTGCAGATTGTTGTGTTAATCCTCAGATCACTTGTCTAGGTGTGCAGGATGGTTTAGTGTTGGTCTGGCTGTATTTCATGGACACGAGACACACAAAAACTTCCATGCTGTTTCGCCATCTTGGTTCCACCGAAAATGCTCTGCCTTTAAAAGCTCCTGTGATTACGTTAGGTCTACCTGAGTAATTTCTGTTTTCATTAGCTCAAAGTCAACTGAAAAATCCTTTATGTATCATCCTTAATCACATCATCATAGTGGAGGTACCTCATCCTATCAAAGGACCCACCCACATTCACAGGGGAAGGGATTATACAAAGGTGAAGTCATGTGGGGTTATCCTAGGATGCTACCTAGCACATTTAGCAAATACTTCACCTTGCCTTTTCTCACAGCCTGCATGTTACTGAGCATGGGAGGATAGTGCTTCCTAACCTACCTTCCCCTTCAGCGTTCTCTGTATTATTATCTTATTTTATTTTTATGCCAGCAAATCTCCTACAGCTTGGATTGGGAAGAGCCTGGCTCACAGAAAATTCCTGATGGGATTTCATAAGCATTACTCTGTCATATGCTGGCTCCCTAAATATCAACAACATAGCCTGTTGATAAGACAAAGCTGAGTTCATTGCTCACTGCTGTTGGGGAGAACACCAGTGTACCAAAGAGCTTCAGCAGTCTATCAAAGGGGGAGGGCAAGGTCAGAATTTGTTGAAAATTGCGAATTTGGTATAAGGTAGGTCTTGCCGTGTGTGTGTGTGTGTGTGTGTGTGTGTGAAGTGGTAGGGTGATTAAGGCTGGTTAAGGATCATGATATGATAGTCCTGGATTGTTGGAAACAGCGACGTGAAGGCTTTTGATGCAAGGATTTAAATCAACTGAGGGTGCAGTTAATGCTTTATAATGGAAGAGTTGATGGATCTTTAGGGAGATCCTTATAATAAATAATCAAGGCATTTGCCTGGGCAAGAGTGTTCTAGAATAACAATATCATGTTAATATACTGTAAGTTGAGTGTGTATGGGGGTAGGTCGTTATAGTCTTCAGTCTCTAAGCTGTGTGTGGGAGTAGATGATTTTGGTTCTTTTTTGGAAATTTATATAGTTACATTTATTTTAAAATACTTTTTGTGGCTATAAAAATGTGTTTACAAACATAGAAATTTGTAAGAAATGAAAAAGAATAAAATCACTGAGAATTCTATCTCCCAGAGTTTATATTTTGTGTATCTTTGTCCACTTTTGTATTCTCCAACATTATAAGCATTTTCTGATGGCATTATGTGTCCCTTAAAAATAGTTTTAAATGGTATGTAATATTCTATCTTCTAAATGTGACATAGCATTTTTACGCTGTTACCTATTATTTAATTTTGTTCATTTAAGCAGTTATTTTAAATTTACGTTAAATTTAAGCAATTATTTTAAATTATGTTGGAAAGTACATCTTTGTACTTTCTATGGTACTTTGTACCATGATTGAGCCCAAGATGTTAGGGTTTTGTGTCAGAGAATATGAAAAAATTTAAAGTTTTTAAAATACATACTACCAACATTTATTTCTAAGAACTTTATGCCCATTTACGTTACCTCCATAAGAATATGAGCAACCTTATCTCATTGCAATCTTCCCCACCACCAACTATTTAACATCTTTTGGTTAAGTTGATGGTCGCTTGAACCATGTGAATTTGTCTGTATCTGACTATTTTTTTCCCACACAGATGGCAATTTCATATAGTCAACATATGAACAATAAAGGGGTGCCTGCACCTGGGTGGCTCAGTCGGTGGAGTCTCTGGCTCTTGATTTCGGCTCAAGTCATGATCCCATAGTTGTGAGATCGGTTCTGAGTCAGGCTCTGTAGTAAGCGTGGAGCCTGTTTGGGATTCTCTCTCTCCCTCTCTTTCTTCGCCTCCTTCCCTTCTCTCTCTCTCTCTCAAAAAAATAATAAAAATAAAATCTTTAAGATATTAATTATAAAGGTTAAGATACTAGCAAACATTTGCTGAGCCTTTATGGTCCTGCTGGGTGTGTGTGAGGGCCCTGCATACTCAGCAAGTGATGGAGAGAAGTTGCACTTCACTTTCTTGGCTTACTTCCCTGGGAAACTGCTTCAGTTCTAAGCTGCCTCCAGTTGTGGTTGATGCCTTTGCAAAATTGGCTATTAATTAGAATTACACCTCCAAGGTAACATTTTTTTCCAGAGGCTGGAAAGCAATTCATTTTAGAATCCTCTCCAGGTAAGAGAGGTGAACTCTTTGGTATTATTGTCCTTTTCTATGTAGGAAGCTCATACTGGAGTAGCCTGGGGAATTTACCATGATCAACCAGTAGGAGGAAATCAGTTACAAAACTGTAGTTTGAAAATTTCTAGGTCATTTCTTTTTTAAAAAATTTTTTTAATGTTTATTTTTGAGAGAGAAACAGAGCATGAGTGGGGGAAGGGTAGAGAGAGAAAGGGAGACACAGAATCCAAAGCAGGCTCCAAGCTCTGAGTTGTCAGCACAGAGCCCAACGTGGGGCTGGAACTCACGACCCGTGAGATCATGACCTGAGCTGAAGTTGGACGCTTAACCAACTGAGCCACCCAGGCGCCCCAAAGGTCATTTCTTAATTCATCAAGATTTGGTGACAGGCTACCTTTGAAGACCCAAGTGATATTTTTTCCCCCTGTGGAGCTTGAGGGTCTACTGGTGTCTGGGAATGTGTTTGGAAGGCATTGAGGACTGAGCAGTAGATGTTTCTGCCAGTCTGATTTGGTTTCACTCTGAGATGAATTTTTCTTGCTACAAAGTTCTCTTCCAGCTTTCATCAGCTCTCAGTGCCTTGAGCACTTTTGGCTTCTTACTGGTCTTCTACTTGAAACACAAAGCACATTTTGCAATTTCATAATCATTTTCTGAAGCCGAGGTGGTGCCTCGTGATGGCTTCTGTCTTAGTCCCTTTGGGCAGATATCGTGAAATATCATGGACTAGGTGGCTCATAAACAACAGAAGTTCCTCGCAGTTCTGGAGGCTGGAGGTCTGGGATCGGGGGTGCCCACTTGGTCAGGTGAGAGTCCTCTTCCGAGTTACAGACTTCTTGCTGTGTCCTCACGTGGTAGAAGGGTCTAGGAACCTCTCTGGCGTCTCTTCCTATAAGCTCTAATCCCATTGATGACCTATTAGCTCCACCTTCATGACCTAGTCACCTCTTAAAGATCCCACTTTGCAATTCCATCACCTTTAGGGGTTAGGTTTCAACATATGAATGGGGGGACACAGCCATTCAGACCATGTCAGTTTCCAACAGTTAAAGATTTGATTCCATATCTGTGTAATGGCTATTCCTCCGGCTACCATAAACTGATGGCTAGTCTTGACTTTTCTCTTTTAACTTGAGCACAGTTGAGGGCTTGCAGCTTAATGATGGCAGGTAAAAAGGACAATAGACATGCCGTCCCATGGGGGGGGGGAGCAGATGGAGGAGGAAAACCTTGTGCCCTTCTCCAGAAAGCAGGGGCAGACCCAGGAGCCGCCCCAGGGCATTGACTCACCATCCTGTGAGCCTGGGCTGCTGTGTCAGGGGCACGTGCTAAATCATGGTGCCTTCCCAGTCACCACAGGTTTTTGCTGACCCCATCTGCCTCAGACTATTTTAGGACTCTGTCCTTCTGTCAGGAACCTTCTGCTTAAACAAATGCTTTTCTCTTCCTTTTTTCCCTCTTGAAGTCAGCTGGTGCCATGCAGTGAGGCCCTGACCTGGCAAACTTGAGATAAGTTTCTTCATGCTTCTGTTATGAGATTTAGTAGTAATCTCATGTCTAGATCTTTGGGGCTTTTACTTCTTCCCTTTTCAGGCGAGAATGGGTTTGGCGGTGGTGGGGTGTGGGTAGGCAGTAATGTGTACACGAGTGTGTCTCAAATTTTGATGGTGACAAACCACCTGGGGATTTTGTGAAAAGTGCAAATTCTGATCCACTGGGGCCTGGCTGAGGGCCCAAGATTTTCTATTTCTAAAAAGCTCCTAAGGGATGCCGATGCTGCTGGTCCACGGGCCACACTCGGTGGATTTTAACTTTGCCTCAACATTAGAATCATCTGGGGGGTTTTAAAAAATAGCAATGTCCAGACTCCACCTCAGACCAGATAACTGAGAATTTATGGGAGTAGGGACCCAGACATAGTTTGTTTTTTCTTTTCTCTTTCTCTCCTTCCTTCTTTCTTTCTTTCTTTCTTTCTTTCTTTCTTTCTTTCTTCCTTCCTTTCTTTCTTTCTCTCTTCTTTCTTTCTTTCTTTCTTTCTTTCTTTCTTTCTTTCTTTCTTTCTTTCTCTTCTTTCTTTCTTTCTTTCTCTCTCTCTCTTCTTTCTTTCCTTCTTTCTTTCTTTCTTTCTTTCTTTCTTTCTTTCTTTCTTTCTTTCTTTCTTTTCATAACATTTTTCAGGTCCCCTTGTGTTGTACCCAGAGTTAACAGCCACTGGATTTGGATTAGTGGAAAAAAGTGTTAAATTTAGAGGCAGAAGCCAAAGTTTTATCCCATTGATACTACTTTCTTGGTAGTGATTATCCAGAAAGATGTACTTAACTCTAATTACAACATGTAATAATCATTATATTTGTCCCTACTCTCATCAAGTTTTGTTCAAGCCGTTTTACACAACCACATGTGATGACTCCCCCTCCTGTATAACATAGATCCTCAAGTGCATTAGAAACCCTCCAGAATTTGAGCATCCATAGCCTCCTCCTGCTGCATATGAATTTTGGCCACATTTTGCCCCTGGACGCAGTATGGGCTTTATTTATTTTTTTTGTTTATTTTTATTTTTCAGAGACAGCATGTGAATGGGGGAGGGGCAGAGAGAGAAGGGGACAGGGGATCTGAAGCAGGCCTGTGCTAACAGCGGCATGCCTGATGTGGGGCTTGAACTCACCAATCACAAGATCATGACCAGAGCCAAAATCGGATGCTCAACTGACTGAGCCATCCAGGTGCCCCCACAGTGTGGGCTTTCTAATCCATCTGACTTTGCTTGAGCTATTACCTCTGCTTTGAAATTTTTTACACGACTCTCTTCTATCAGACTTCCCATATTGTTTGGGTACAGCCATAGCATCGTTCAAAGAGTATTTCAAATTTCAGTTCTTCTAAGGCACTTCCCCTTCCCCCCTGCTCAGTCAATCTACATCCTTGCTCTATTGCACATTCATGTTCTCTTGTGTAATTTATTAGTCTACTTTGGGTCAGTTATTTTTATATGTATCCCTTTGCCTGCTGGAGGGCAAAGACCATGCCTTATTTATCTTTCTATCACTCCTGGCACCAAGTATCATGTGTTTTCACCTAGGGAAAGTCAATATATGCTCAATGAAGATGTAGACTTGCCCTCTGAGGGCTGTGTTGGGAATATATCTGCAAGACGTAGATTATGGTCAGTTCTTTGGACTCCAGGGCGTATTCAAAAATGACCACACATGGTGGGTCCAGTGCGGAGTAACTCTTTCAGGTGAAGTAACTTCAAACAATTCTAGACAACCCAAGTGAACTCTAGCTCAAAGGCAGGCTATGTCTGTCTGACACTGAGAACCTGAGGAGTTTGGGTTTGCCTTTACCATGGAAGGTTCAGTTGGCATCTCAGACTGGGAAGTCTTTAACGGGAATGACTCAAGATGGGATGGTAGTTCTGGAGGATGCTTTGTGCTGAAGGGAGGGGAAAGGAGCTAATATGTATTGATAATCAACTAGTCATTAGGCTGACTTGTATTTGGATGATCTCACTCACTTCTTGATGAGCTTGTGAGATGGATATTATTATTCCTGTTTTCAAGCTAAAGAAAATGAAGTTCAGCTAGATTAGTTTACCTGCCCAAGGCCACACAGCTGATGCACCACACAGCCCAGGTTTGCACCAAACCCTGACTCCAAAGCCAGTAGCATTTTTTTTTTTTTGAAGTAGAGAAATTATATCTGGTTGTCTTCCAATCTCTAGCTGACAT
Source organism: Panthera tigris (assembly GCF_018350195.1). Taxonomy (NCBI): domain Eukaryota; kingdom Metazoa; phylum Chordata; class Mammalia; order Carnivora; family Felidae; genus Panthera; species Panthera tigris. Next base: position 68,446,110 of record NC_056660.1, on the reverse strand, counting down.
TGTCTTTTCAAGAGGACAAAAGATGATCCAGACTTTTTATTCCCATGCCTTCTTATCCAACAGGACTGGGTTAAACTGCTTGGAAACCCTTTTCTTCCTCCTAGTCATTCTAGACTACAAGCTCAGTGAGGGCAGGGATGGAGTAGTTCCCCATTGTATTTTGCTCTCCAGTAGGAGTCAGAATGGAGGAAAGGTTAACAGTGTGGAGTTTGTTGTCTGGCAGTGGCTGGCTGGAGTTCTTGATCTGCCACACAATAAATTGATGATCTTGGCAAGTTACCTAAACTCCCCAAGCTTGGTTTCTTTATGTTATAGCTTGTGGTGAAATTAAGGAGAAGAAGGTGCTTAGATTAGAAGCTGACACATAATAGACATTAGGTACATTTCAGATGGACCAAACTTTTTTCCATTAGCTGATAGCAAGTGTGATTCTGGACCTAAGTTCACTGACACATTTTGTATTTTTCTGTAATTCAACTTACACTTACTGTAGGGCCTGTAGTGTAGGGCCTGCTCTTCTGGGACGATTGCAAACGCTCGATTTGAATCTTTCATTCCATTCCTAGGTGGGTATATATGTGGACTTAGGGAATGGCAAGGCCTGATGGGGATGGAGAACGTCTGGTCCTTGAAGACATATGTCCCAGGTGAAAACCATTACTCACTGGGTCCCTGGTTGTTGACCCATGTGCAGATACATTCCCTCTCAAGTTTCTTGCTTCCTTCTAGGTGCCTTATGTAGGCCAAGAGTGCAAGTTCCTTCTACCTTTGGGTCTTGCCAACCCTCTGACAGGTTCTGCTGCCTCTCTGGGACTCTAACCAGGAGAAAAGGCAGAAGACCCAACCTTTCCTTCCTCTTGTTGACTGAGTGACTCACTCAACACAAAGATGCTGACACACGTGCTCGCCATCTGTCTCTCTCCTTTATCTTCCACAACTTTGGGGTAGCTTCCTAGCCTGAGAAGGAGAAAATGTCCTCTCTTACCCCCGACAGGCATTTTGTCCAAGCCTTTCTATTTCTCTAAGGGCACCTGCCTCTGGAACACAAAAGAAAAGGACTCTTTGTTATCCTCTCCTTTCTACAAAGTCACAACCTTCCTCTGAGGCAGTGAGTGCAGAATGACTTAATTGGGATGTGGGTGGAAGGGGTGGTAGACGCCACAGGGGGACTAGACGTGCAGGAGAGATGTGGGCTAGTAGGTGAGAAGCATCTCTTCACCACTCCACTTGGCTTTGCTCTCCTCAGTGGTTCAAGGAAGACCCTCACCTTGTACTACATCTTTCTTATGTTCTTAATCTTCCACCTTTTTTCTTCCTCTGAGCATTCTGATTCTCTGTGTGATTCCCGCCTCGCACGTGCTTGTTCCTGTCAGGTTTTGATTAGATAGTAAACTCATTAGTAATTTCCTACAGAGCCTATCCATGATCTAAGGCAGTAAATATTGCACAAAATGTTTGCTAACTTAGTCACGGAGGTCCAGACATGTATACCCCTGTCTGTCTTCATTTCCTTTTTATTTGCTCTCATTAATAAAAAAGCCTCTTATAAATGTTCATGCTATCACACGAAGGCCTTGTTATAGGAAACTGTTTCTGTATAAATAATTATCTCAAATTATTCAAACGGCATCAGACAAAAATCTACAGAAGAAATTTCAGCCTATTAAAATATGAACTTTGAGGGGCGCCTGGGTGGCTCAGTCGGTTAAGAGTCTGACTTCAGCTCAGGTCATGATCTCATGGTTTGTGGGTTCAAGCCCCACGTTGGGCTCTGTGCTGACAGCTTAGAGGCTGGACCCTGTTTTGGATTGATTCTCTGTCTCCCTCTCTCTCCGCCCTTGCCCTGCTTGTGCTCTCTCTCTCTATCTCTCTCTCAAAAATAAATAAACATTAAAAAAATAAAAATAATAAAATATGAACTTTGAGTGATTGCACCTATATATAAATTGAATAGCCTGCAAGATCTTTTTTCCCGAGTTGTTTGGTATTCAACCTCCATGGAGTCCATGTGGGACTGCACGTGAAGGGCCTCAGGAAAGGTGCAGGAAGGGGAAGTCAGCCAGGACTGAGCAAAAAGCTATTTCCCCATGTTGGGCAAACCTGGACTTTTGGTTTCCAGTTCAGCATGAAAGGAACTTACAACAAGAAAAACGCTGGACAAACTGAAAATCAATAACTCTTTCTACATCCATCAGAGAAGTGAGGTTACAGGGCAAACCTCTGTCCCCACGACTGAAGAGATAGAGGCAGATAGAATTATAACCTACCAGATCACAAGTCCAGAACAGAACATTCTACAGGAAATGGTCTAGGTAGGAAAACCTAAACTTTAGTAGATGAGTTTCTGAAGGCTCAGCATGGACAAGACTGACAGTTAAAAACTCCAGGGGATCCAGTCTTGGGAGGGAGGGGGATCCCACACATTTATAAGCTTTATCTCCAGGAGCCCTACAAGATTCTCACTGTGAAGATAAGAGAGGAAAAACACCCCCCAACACATTGCTAGTGCTTCTGGCAGGGAGTGGGAGGCGGGGGGTGGGGGGTGGGGTGGGGAGTAGCCATTTTGAAATATACCCAGAAAATTCTGTTCTTCAAGGCCTGCTCTCATAAGAAACTATTTGGCCAGAGCCTAACCTAATAAATTTTTTACAGAAGACTAAACAATAGGAGAAGGGGAATCCCAGCTCCTTCTCCCTCTAGCCTTCCTGTCTCACCTAAGGGGGTTGGAGGTTTCGGAGGGGCAAGACAAAGCTGAGAAACCCTTGTAAAGGTCGCAGCGCAGGAGCACAGGCTCACTCAAAACACTGAGACCTCATCCCAGGATACCATAGAACACGTCCCTTCCCCCAACACTCCACCACCACCACATCAACAGGGCTCTTGTATAATAACGGGGATCACAGAGGACGAAACTGTGAGTCTCAGACCTTATTTAAGGAGAGTTGGGCAAAACCTATCCAGGAACAGAGGTTTGCACCTCTAGGCAGCCAGATGGTTGTAGCCTCAAAGATGGGGTGAATAAGAAGAGAAGTCCAACGTGGGCCTGACAATAATGTGCCAAGTTCAGGCCATGTATCAACAAAAGCTGGTACAGTCTCTGCCATCACACAGGTATCATCAAATAATCACACACATTCACGTAAAATTGTATCAATGACAAGGGATCTGAGGGAGAGTTATGTCGTGCCGTGAGAACCTATAATTGGGGAAGTGGGCCTATTCAGGGACAGAGACGAGGCTTTCCTCAGGAGGAGATGCCTGAGTAAGACCTAAAGGTTGAGTGAATCTTGATGAAGTGAGGATGTGTTCTAGGCAGAGGGAACAGTATGTGCGAAGACTCTTAGATGGGAACGATGTGGTGAGCATGAGAAGCCAAGAGCCCAGCAGTCTTGGGTCTATGGGAGAGACTGTCAAGAGCCAGGATGGAGCTCGTTGGAAGGTTGGAAGGAACTGCTGGTTAATACTTACAAACTAGGCTGTGTGTGTGTGTGTGTGTGTGTGTGTCTGTGATAAACATTTTCTTTAAATTTCTATACAGTTTTATAAAAATATAGATCTCACATACAAATGACATCCAATCTAAAGACAGTATGAGAAGAAAAGTCGGATGAGGGTGTCTATGTAGATGGGTGTTTCAGTTGCATAAATCATTATGCAGTTTAGCAGGGAACAGAATCTTTGATGCAAAAATTAAAAAAATAAAAGATAAGATAAGCTAGGAGCTTGGCCTGGAACGGAATGAAAAGAGCCTGGCCTGGAAGTTGGCAGAACTTGGCCCAGGCCTGGCCTGTTATCCTGGGCTTCTCGAGTCCATTTGCCTGTCTACAGGTCAGTTTTCTTATCTCCAAATGAAAACAACATTTCTTGATCTTGCCAGCTCTGGGTGTGGTTAAAAAATCCCAAGTTAACATGTGAGAAGATGGTATAATGGCGGCCAATGTGTTTCATTCATGGTACCCATTTCACTGGATGCATGTCTGCTGAATATGGCTAGGTGATGTCCCTGAACTTGGAGAGCTTGTCTGTCCCATCTGTTGAGGAGGAAGAATGGCTGTCCCCTCCTCGGTCCTTGTAGCTGGACTAAGAATCAAATTGACAGGAAACAGATGAACGGGAGAAAATAAAAGTTAATTTCACATGTACAGGGAATCCACACAGAGATGGAAGCTCCAGTGACAGTCAGGAAAGATAAGGATGAAGGAGAAGGGAGGGGGGGGTGTGTGGTCTGGGACTTCAAAGGGAAGAAATGCAATTCATAGGAAGTGAAAAGGACTAAATGTTTGGTAAACAAATGTTTGCTTGGCCACTCAGAAACGATGGGACACAGAGGACTTTGATCAAATAAACCTTGCTAGTTTCCTCCCTAACCACCCAACATAGTTCATAGTATAATGTAGTCATCTGTAGTGACAGCTCTCTTCCTGGAGCAGGCCATTTATTTAAATTCTTTTTAGGCACTTGTGGGGGAGGGAAGAACTTTTCCTGAATCTGCTGGGTTTTGATTGCTTTTTGACTTAAAACAATCTTCATGCCCAAGTGGCCCATCTTGGAGAAGCCTGCCCTTGGCCCCTACACTTCTGGCTATATCACTTAATGTGGCATCAGTAGCTTTGTGCAATCAAATGTGGGGACTAATATACTAAAACCAAGTTTTCTTCTTTCCTGGATCACAGAGTTCAGTAAGGAAGACATTTAATAAACTGGGGGTGGGGGGTGTTGCATGAAATAGCCAAGGAGAGGGAAGAGGCATCAATTAAGCTAGTTGGGATACAGATGGGGGGGTGATTTGGAAGCTTTTTCAGAAGAGCTGAGTTTTGGAAGGAGGAGAGGAGGAATGATTATAAAATGATGTAATTAATAAGTTTCTTATTCATATAAAATGTTTTATGTACAGGCATTTTTTTGCAATAACTCCATATATGTGTTCTCTAAAGTCCTGTTTTCTGCAAAATTGTGGGTTAAAAATAACAGGATTTATGAGGAATATGGGATCAGACAGGTCCTTCAAAATCAACAGCACTTTGTAACTAGAGACAGATAAAAGCAGTAATAATCCAATAACACACTGGCCTGGTAAAATCTGTGTGTGGGTCTGTGACCCAATATTGGTCTTTTGCAAGTTTAAAATCCTGGGGTTCATGCATGCCTCATTTCTAACGGTGACCAGTTTCATCAACATTAAACATATAATCCAGGTAAAGTTCTCTTCTTCATTATTTTTCTTTCTTTCCCCCCCCCTTTTTTCTTTGTCTTAGAGAAAGTGCATGAGTGGGGGCAAGGGGCGGAGGCGGGGGGGGGTTGGAGAGAGAGAGAGAGAGAGAGAAAGAGAATCTTTTTTTAAATGTTTCTTTATTTTTGATAGAGAGCACAAGCACGAGTGGGGAAGGGGCAGAGAGAGAATCCCAGGCAGGCTCCACATTGTCAGCACAGAGACTGACTTGTGGCTCGAACCCATGAATCATGAGATCATGATCTGAGCTGAAATCAAGAGTCAGACCCTCAACCAACTGAGCCACTAGGCGCCCCTGTTTTTCTTACCAGGAGGAAATGTCTTTGTAGCTTCTTCATCTGTAATTGTAGCTTCCCCAAACAGGCTTAAAATAAACGCTGTGGTTTATGAAGTCACCAAACCAGCCACCGATTGTACTAAAGTCACTTCTATGGGATTTTAAGCTTTTGTCTTAAGATCTTCATATATTTCTAAGACGTTTTTCTCTTAATGCTGAGAAAAGTTGTCCTTGACTGGGTGAAAAAAATGTACTCAGACAGAAGAAACAGTTCAACTTCTGGATTATCCAAACACTGTTCTCCTATTTCTCAATTAGATAGGAGCTAATGTGTGTTAAAGGAATAGGTGTTCTAACAGAATAGATTGTAAATCATTTTAGAAAACAAAGGCATTGGACAATTGTTCATCCAAGTAAGTGGTGTTGTATTCACAGTAGGAAACTGGGCAGACGATACACTTTATGGCAAAGAATGTTCAAAACTATTGACAATCTTCATTTGAAAGTGCTTTCAAAGCCTGCTATATGGGCTGACTTGTGTCCCCCTCCCCCGCCCCACATTTGTACATTGAAGCCTGAACCCCTGATGTGACTGTATTTGGAGACAGGGCTTTTAGGAGGTAAATAAGGTTAGGTGAGGTCATAAGAGTGGGGTGGAGCCCTGGTCCAAAAGGATTAGTGTCCTTATAAAAAGAGACGCCAGAGTGCTTTCTCTGCTGTGTGAGGACACAGAGACGGTGGCCGGCCATCTGTAAGGCAGGAACCTCACCAGAAACTGACCCAGCTGTCACCCTGATCTCAAATTTCCAGCCTCCAGAACCTGTGAGAAAATAATTCTACTGTTTAAGCCACCAAGTCTATGATATTTTGTTATGGAAGCCTGAACTGACCAACAAAGAGTACTTCATATAGCCTTTTCAATATCGTCAGGATAGCAAATCTGTCTGAAGAAGGCACATTTGACTTTTAGAATCTGCCAAATGTGGTTTGAAGCCAAGGCTCCTGAATAAAAATTGGTGAGCGAACAGAATAAGAACATTTTCCAAAATAAGACAGAGGAAAATGTAGTTGTGAGGTAAAAACATTACTTTTGACTTGTGGCCAGAGACTGGATTTGGGTGTAATTACAGAAGTGAGCAAAGGCAACGTCATCACTCAGTACTTGTGCAGGCTTCCAGAGAGTTGCTTTGAAGGACAATGTTTACAAAATTATTTCTTTCTCCTTTGTAAAAGAATGAAGACATATTAATACTTAATATAGCAAATTCCAAAATTTTAGGAAATCATAAATAAATAGAAAAATAAAAATTTGCTGTCATACCGTCCCCTAAAGATAACCACTGGGAAATATTTTTAGATTTCATTCCAGAACCTCCAGCCCCCAAATATTGACACATGCACATAGGCAAGCCCATATATTTGGGGCCGCGTGGAATATGATGCTATGTATCCTGTCTTGTTTCCATTTAACATGATGTTATGAGCATTTCACAAGTAATTCAGTAGGCTCAAAAAACATAATTAGAAGTGTTTGTATAATATGAATATTATCTCTCATATGAATCTCATATGAATATCCCAATAATTTTTAAAAACTATCTATTGGAGGACATTAAAAACTTCTCCTTTTGTTTTGTAGTTAAATCTTACAAATATGAACTTGTCCAAATGGATTTGAAACTTGCATGAGGCCTTAAATTTCACTTCAGTTCTGGAAAGCTAAGTGGGCCAGTTCCCTTCGGTGGCAAAATTTTTAAAGAAATGAGAATATAGTAGGGACAGGGTCAAGAGTTGGAAAGTAATCGCCAGATAGACCATATTTTACATCACCATGGCGGACCCTTAATCCGATAATTGGCCCAAGTATTCCCAATGTACCATAAATTTAATCAGAGTGGTCTAATGTCTCAGATCAATGTTTCCAACTTTTTGTAATAAACCACTTAATGTAAAATCTATAGCTCTATGAAACCTAATTATGAAGCTTTTTCCCCTTTTTAATCAGTTAATCATAAAGCTCTCCTATATTTACACTTCAGCAAAAGAAAGACAAATGATCCACACCCTCTCATTTTTTCACACAGCTGAAATTTTAGTTTTTATTGACGGAGCAACCACAGAATACAGGCCAGAGTTCACATGCAGCACCTATAACCAACTGAAGGAAAACAGACCAACCAGAATACTATTTTCTCATACATGTTATTGTTCTATTTTGATAAAACTCTTCACAAAAAAAATTTTTTTATGTGGTTTTTCCCATCATAAGCAATTTTACGCTTCAATCTTTTGGCAGATCTAGAAGGGAAGGATAGAAAAAATTGAGGAGGGTGTTTCCACAATCACATCCCACTCTTGGAGTGACTTCTTTGTTGTTGGGTTGAGTGACCATGGGCATGGGGACCCCAGGCCCAAGAGCTGGGTCTTCTGCCTGGTTTGTCTTCTAAAAATGGGACCTCCATCTTCAGCAGTGGAAAGCCCTTCTTGAAGGCCATGATAGTTTAGCAGATGCTCTGGTCAGGAAGTGGGGTTACCACAGGCCCCACACTTCCTTCCTCCCTATTTCCTTTCCCAGTTCTTTGGGAACTAGGTCAGATGGGGGTTTTATTGGCTGAGTATGGACCCTACTGAGGAACTGATACCACATACTCCGAAGAACAGGAACTAGAGACACAGGTCACTATTGTCCTGATGTTTCTTTCTCACCTGAGGCTCCAGGGCTCATCTGTTCTTCCCGGCACTATCTTAATAGTCTCCTAACTGGTTTCCTGACTCTGGCTTTTTTGTCCTTAGCGATCAGTTCTGTCTTTCCAAACTTTATATATTTAGTTCTCGATACCTACAGGATTAAAATCCAATCTCTTAGCATGACATTTAAGGCCCTTTGAGATCTGGCTCCTCCTTGATCTCAGCCTCTCTGGCCCCACTGCTACCATACTTCAGCAGTATTGAGACAATGGTAGTTACCTGAATGGGTCTAGTTGTTGAAGGTTCTACAAGTAAGGCTTTGGGCAAGTTACTTTAGCTTCTCTGTGTGTTGGCTCATTTCAACATGGGGACTAGGCTAGAGTCTGCCTTCCAGCATTGCTGTGAGGATTAAATGAGATAATACCCAACAGGCTTGGATTAGAGCCTGGCACGTGGCAAGATGCTCCGCATATTCTATTATTATTGCTGTTATTGTTGTTATTGTTGTTGTTATTCCTTCTTCCTGGACTCTAGCTCCTTCCTCTTTGATCTGATTCCTGCCCACCCTTAAAAATGGATCAAGTGTCTCTTCCTCTGTTCAGTGTTTCCTTGCTTCCGCTAAGTAGAGATCATTGCTTCTGTTGTCTTCTCCTACACTGAGAACCTACCCCTCACATCATCATCAGGCCCCTTGCAGTTATTTGTTTACATATTCATCTCTGTCACGAGACTGTGAGCTCGTTGAGGACAAGGACCATGTCTCAGTCATCTCGGCAGTCTTCACTTAGCACAGACCTTGGCCCGCGGTGGTCAAAAGTACTTGACTTCTATGGAGTGAATTAGGATTAGTTCTCCATGGCTGCTTAGTCCCTTCCCAGGCTGGCACTTGTGTGTGAGGGTGGGTGCTGAGGTCAGCTGGATTTCAGGCACAGCCGTGTGAGGTGGTCTCTGTGCGTCTGGCCACAGAAAGACATCGTGTATGCGCGCAGCTGACTTCCCATCCCCAGCAAGCACCTCTCAGCGAATTTCTATATGCTGCATTCAGCATAAGAGCCACACCACAGCACGCAAGGGGAACAGAGTCTGAGCCTTTACCTTCCACCTGCCTGATGTACTGTCTCCAACGCACGCGAGTTGATCCTGCGCCAGTGGGAATATTTTCACGGAACTTTGAAATGAAGCTATAAGACAGACCTGGATGTAGAGGTGGGAAGGAACATTTGTTTTGTTTTCAAATATTGCACTTGCTTCATCTTATTGCCAACCAAAGTTGTCCATGCAGCAGTACCGGCCCTCCATATATCTCCTAAATAGCTCTTATTTAAAATATGATATAATTCCAAACTGTCCATAAAGATGATTAGAATAAAGCACGGAAATACCTTGCCACAGAGAAATCTATTTAAAATCAGTTCAAACTGATTTTGAAAAATTGCAAGAAGGGGAAATATGCAAAGTAGGGAAAATGTGCTATAAGGAAAAAAAAATGTGTGAGAGACTATCACTCCGTGAGAGAGCTGTAATCAGATTCCTCGGCTCTGTTGAGAGGACGATATTGGCACCTCAAAGTTTTTAAAAACGCTATTGAATTCTGAGGCTTACGGACAAGGTGCCAAGTCGATGATAAAGATTATTTGAGGGTCAAAAAAATGGAAATATTTGATAGAAGGACCCTCGAAGAAGTACCTTCACTATACTATAAAGTTTTTAAAATAGTATTAAGACACATTTTTTTAACAACGTGGAATATACTAAAGAAATAATAGTGATCCAAAAATAAAGGCAATTACAAATTGTGTATACAGAATGATGTCAAGTATGGAAAATGCACAGTAAGAAATAGAGAATTGGTCATCCCATCCTTACATCCCATGCTTCTTACTAGGTTGTGGAATAATAATGCCCTTGTCCTCCTCCTGGGTTTTATCAACTTATAAAATTAAATGAAAACATTTATTATTAATTTTGGCAAAATCATCTTTGACTCACATTTAGAACTGAAGACTTGCCAGGAGCTGTGTGCTCTTCTGGAATATTCCTTTGAGGGGCAGCAGAGATCTCAGGGGGAGTATGGACTCAGAAATGAGTGTCAGGTAGTCCAACCCTGTGGGAGGCATGTATTTGCAGCATTTCAGATAAATGGTTGTTGGGTCTTGGGACCAGAGCTGGGAAAACTTGAGTTTCCTGTTTCATGTGGACATCTACTTCACCTCTATCCCAACATCCCACACCCGCTATGAGAGCCTTAAGGTTTGGGTCAGCTAGCGAAAACACAGAGGAGAAAATGGGCAAGTGTCAGTGAACAGGAAGAAGTTCAGGAGGGGCAGGAAGGAGTGCAGGGCAAGATGGGAGCCAACAGACCGACAGAGAGCCAACTGAGAGACGGATGGATGTGGGAGCCAATGAAAATGCATAACGGCTCCATTTGGCCTGGACTGGAGGTAGGGTGAAGGCTGGATACCGCTCTCTGAAGATCACTCTGAGATTTCTTGCTTGGAAGTAGATTGTTTTTCTGCCTTCCACTTCCTCCTCCTCCTCTTTCTTCTTCTAGAAAATGAGATGGACTTCCTTCCTAGTATGAATGGGAGGAAGGTACCTAGATTTCAGGAGGCTGATAGTGACACTGACATGTGAGACCATACTGAAAAGAAACCTTTAGGTAGATTTGTATACTATCTATGCCCATCTCCCCAGGCTTCCAAAGCCCCAGGCTAGGGTCCTCATGTTTCTAGGGAGGGATACCAAAGGGGAAAATAATTTCGCCCCACTTGTCAGAATATTTGCCGCATTTCAGCCGACCCTTATCTTCGACTTAGGAGAACTGGGCAAAAAATGCTTCTTATTCTACAAAGTTCGATGACCAGTGAGGGTGCTAAGGATCCTGGAAGATCAGATGATCCAGACAGGTGGTTATACGTGTCTCTGGTCCTTGAGAATTGTGGGGAACTTGGGGAAGTGACTCAACAGACAATTTTGGGGCCCCTATTACATTTTAGGCCCTATTCTAGACAATGGGAATAGACTAGTAAGTAGTGGTCATACAGTTTTTACTATAAGGAGTTGGTCTAATGAAATATCACTTTGTGGAAGATGACGGGGGAGAAAAGGTCATGATATTCTTTAAGTCATATTGCTCATAGTTGAACATGGGAGACAGGATAGTATATAAGGGAAAGAACATGAACCCTGGCATCAAATAGGCCAAGGTGTATTTATGGATCCCAACCTCAAAAGCAATGTAATCTTGAGCAAGTTATTTAATCTCTTTGGGTCTTGTTTCCCATTTTAAAATGGATTATTGAAAAACATCAAAAATAAACTTCTCTAGATAATGCTAAATAATTTTGTAAATGTGTGGCTTTCTATAGCTTCATATCTTCACTAATACTTGGTAATGCCAGACTTTTTGGTTACCTGCCAGAAACAAAGGTAAATCTTTGGAGGATGATAATATCAAACAGAGCCTCAAATTCCTCCACAATTTTTAATATATATTCTCACTATGAAACAAATGGATAATTTGACATTCAAGGAGACAAGAATTGAGCCAAACCTCCAGAGACACGAAAGACAGAATCAAATAGATCTATGGTGGCCCCAGCTAGTGAAGGTATTCTAGACTTTGGAACAACTATATTTAACATACTTCAAGGAAGATGGAGGAAGATAATTTAAAAGGATTTTATTTTATTTAAAATTTTTATGTATTTATTTTGAGACTGAGAGAGGGAGAGAGCAGGGCAGGGACAGAGAGAGGGGAGGGGAGAGAGGAATTCTAAGCAGGCTCTGTGCTGTCAGTACAGAGCCCAAAGTGGGACATGATCTCACAACCATGAGACCATGACCTGAGCTGAAATCAGGAGTCAGACACTTAACCGACTGAGCCACCCAGTTTCCCCTAACAGTATTTAAAAAATCACTGAAAAGAAATTGTAGAGTTGAAAAATACAACTAAAAGGGAAATGGATTGCACACTTAAAAATGGTTAGATTTATGTTATGTATATTTTTACCATGAAAAGGAGAGAGCAGTGGATGGGTTTAGCAGAAAATCAGACATTAATCAATGATAAGGTGCAAGAAAGATTGGAAGAAAGTATTCAGACTGAAACACTGAAGGGAATGAAAAGCTAGAAGAGTGTAGAAATTATGCAGGGTGTGGTGAGAAGGCCTAATATAAGTGAAATTGGAGTCCCAGAAAGAGAGGAGAGAGGATATGGTAGGAGCCAATATGAAGAAATAGTGGCCAAGAATTTTCCAAAATTGATGAAAGATAATACTAATTCAGGAAGAGCTGTGAACCTCAAAGGATGAATATCCTTTGTGTATCAGACTCAAACTGGTGAAACCAAAGACAAAGAGATAGTCTTAGAAACAGCCAGAGGGGAAAAAGAAGACATTGCTCGTACCTTCTCAACAGAAACAATGAAGTCATAAGACAGTGGAATGTCAACTTAAAATGATGAAAAGAAGTAAGTGGCAACCTAGAATTCTATATTCCATTCCTTCGACTCCTGACTCGAGCCTTCCTGTGGGCATGATTTCTCTAGCAGGAGTTACCTCCTGTCCACTCAGAGATGTTCGTGCCCATCTGAAAACTGAGAGGAAGGCAGGGGGCAAACCATACCTGTCCCAGCCAGGCTGCCTCTCATGGCTGATGTTGCTTTCTGCCTGTATGGCCGGCATACACCCTGGTGACTTTCTGTCTCTCAGACCTTTGGCTTCTCTCAGATCTCTAGTTATGCTGAAAATTGGTCTCTGGCTATCTGGTCTCAGCCCCTGACACCACTTCCCTTCTCCTTCCTCTAGAGGTGACCAACAGAGCCCTGAGGTTACACAACTCCAGGGGGGATTTCCAACAGAACTTTTGTGAAAGGCATTATTGGCAGATCTTTACATATAATAAAGTGTTAATGGTGCGTTCTGGACTTGGGCAAGTCAACTGTTGTTACAGCCATTGTACTTGAAAGTGGGAAGTTTGTTGAAGCCCGAAGTGCAAGTCAGTTGAGAATTTTTTCTTGTCCTACATTTTTAGTTTGGTCTATTGTTTTGATGGGGCCAGTGTCTCCTCCCTCCTTCTTGTAATAACCCGCCTTCTGGTCTTTTTGGGTCTTCTCATCATAGAACCCATTCTTCTGGCCAGAGTGGTAGGCAACTGACTTGCTCGGTCACTCATAGTTCCCACTGGAGATGGCCATGTGACCCAGGACAGGCCAATCAGAGCCCTTCTCTGGGATTCTCTATGCACACACTGGCAGAAAGATGTTCTCTTTTTTGCTGTGACTTTGTTAATCTGGGGCTCTGAGCCTAAAACTGCCTATGGCTAAGCCCTGCAGTTCTATACACCTTAAGGACTAGGAAGGACCTGGCCGAGTGTTGGGAAGAGAGAGACACAGAGATAGAGATAGAGAGAGGCAGGGACAGAGATGCAGAAGAGACAGAGAGTTAGAGACAGAGAGACACACACAATACATTATTACATAGAATACAACTATATTATTATACTTATAAATAAACCTTTACATGCTTGGTTTTGCTTCAGACAGTTTTCCTTGAATTTTTAATCTCTTGCAGAACACCCCTGAAAGCAATAAAATCTTGGTACCTTAGGCATTTCTTACACAAGGTCTCCGACAGTAACCACAACACGCACATTACTTCATAAGCCCATGAAATGTGGGGCTGCAGAGCTGGGGCAAGGTCTCTGGCAAGTGATTTTAAATCAACTTAAAGTAGCATATGTGAAACAACAGCCAGCACGCGCGCCCAGCCAGCCCCTGCTGAGAGCACCGGTGGAAGCTAGCCTCTGCAGATGTACCGGGAGCATTCCAACCAATGGGGCTGTAATCTCCACCCTGACTCTCCCTGAGCTTAAAGGCCAGCATCCTTACTACCCTGGGACCTGCCAAACATTTTCCGAGAGGACAAGGCAAGACAAAACGTCTCTCGTTTTTGTTGTCGGCTACAATGAATGGAGAACTGACTGTTCCCACACTGCCGAGGGTATCCGGGCCGACGCACCGGTTGCCATGGTGCCCGAGTGCACTCTGCCGTTGTTGAAATCTTTGCACCTGTACCTGTAAAATACCACTGAAGGGAAGTTTCTTTTCGTGATTAAGGTAGTCAGTCATGCATTAACAGCACAGGAGAGCATTCTGCTGACCTGGAACGTGACGTCTCTGCAGGTCAAATAGGAGCACTTCACTGGTGTACAGGAGCAGATAGTTCAATGTCATTTAAAAGCATGTACTGAGAAGCAGTGGGCGTCAGATCCCTGCGGGAGTGCAGGGACTATAGACATCTTGCCCTGCGGACAGGGAGGCCAGACAGCAGTAGCTGAAAGGTTGGCATGGAAATAGAGTGAATCATAAAGAGCACAGCTTTGCTGGTGTTTGAAAGGCACCAGAGGAGAGAGAAAATGACTTGTGGAAATTTCAGTGTTTGTTGTTGCCATGTGGAGTGCCAGGATGGTCAGGGTGGCGATCAGACAGTGCCTATCTGGGTCTCTTCCTTCCCGGTCCCTTTATGGTCACCCTGGTCCAGGACCCAATTACCAACTTTTCCTGGATATTGCAGTTGACCCTGGAGTCAAGTGTCTTCCCTGAACTACACTCCATCTAGCGGGGGCGGAGGGGGTGGGCAGTGTCGTTCTATGGCTTGGCCGGGATACTCCCTGCTAAGGCAACTTCAGTGGGTCCCTTTTGCCTTCGACACAGTATCCAAGGTTCTCCATGACTGCTCGTGATTTGACTTTCCAGCTTGGTCTCCTAGCCCTCTACTTTATACACTTAGGTTTGGCCAGGTAAAAGCAGGCACTTACCTGCGATATCCACCCCCCCCCCCCATATCCTTGAAAGCTGGAATCCTCTAAGACACAAATCATTGGCAATTCTTTCATGGGTTCTTCTGTCTTCCCCTGAGTGAATGGTGATATCTCCCTTTCCCAATTCCCTTTTTGCAAGGTGCTTGTCAGTTATCTTAAATTATAATTATTTTATAATTATTTGTGAGCATCTTGAGGGCAAGACCACACTTATTTGTCTTTGTATCATGCATACATTTCAACATAGTTCCTGATTTTAGGTGTTCAATTACTGTTTGTGATGAGTAAGTGAATAAATGGATGAACGCATACACAGGTATAAATTGCTGTGGGATGTTTCAAACTGTGTCTAGCCATGACTCAGACAAATATAAAATGTACACATGTCAAAGGTTTTATTCAATTCATGAATTAACGAGGAGACCATTCAGATGTCACAACTGATTCAAAGATGAATTCTAAGGATCACGTGCACATAGAAAATAATGTGAGATGAATTTACAAATAGATGCAAAACTGGCTTGTGGAGGGTGATGGAGGGACAGGGAACTGTCATGGGAACTAGCGTGTTCTGTGGACAAGAAATATTGTGAAATCTTTGACAACCAATAGTGTTGTAGAATAGTTCAAAAACAGTGAAAAGTGCACAGATGTCATAGAATCAGATAACCCAGAGGGTGTACTTAGACAACAGGGAATTTTCTACTGAAGGCACCCAGCAATTTCTTTGGTCTGCTTGCAAGTTTTCACATTTTTTTTCTATAATACATTTTATTCAAAAAGAGCTCCAAGCGTGTCTTCCAAATGTGAGGTAGTTATGGTGTCCTGGTAACCAACAGAGCATGTCATCCCCTCTCTGGCTTTCTTCTTCTTCTTTTTTTTAATGTTTACTTATTTTTGAGAGAGAGAGAGAGTCAGAGCATGAGTGGGAGAAAGGCAGAGAAAAAAGGAGACACAGAATCCAGAGCAGGCTCCAGACTCTGAGCTGTCAGCACAGAGTCCGACATGGGGATCGAACTCATGAGCTGTGAGATCATGACTTGAGCCGAAGTCTGACGCTTAACCAATTGAGCCACCCAGGCGCCCCTGGCTTTTTTGTTCTTGAATACTTTTAGTTTATTTTCCTTAGATGGCCATTTGTTTAGATAGTGGATAATAATAATAGTAATAAAATAATAATAATATTCTAAGTGCTTCAGTGACACATTTGACCTTCACAACAACCCTATGAGGGAGGTGCTAAGAGTCTCTCCACTTTAAGATGAGGATCTGAGTCTCAGAGTGACAAAATAACTTCTCTGAAGTCTACACAGCCAGTGAGGGACAGAGCTGGAATTTAGACCCAGAGTATTTGAGTCCAAAGTCCTTATTTATAGGCAGTTGGCTGGTAAGACTGTCCAAGAACTGCAGGAGAGAATGATAACTTACTCCAGTGTGAGGGGCAGGCTTGGGCTATTTCTTAAGTAAATCTTGTATGCACTCCAATCTGGATGTGTACTCTTAATTATTTCTGAAATACTAGACAAATCATTCTGGTCTTAAGACACCTCTGGAGCTGCACCTGGGTGGCTCAGTCGGTTAAGCATCTGACTCTTGATTTCAGTTCAGGTCATGATCTCACAGTTCATGGGTTCGAGCTCCATGCGGCTCGGAGCCTACTTGGGATTTTGTCTCTCCCTCTCTTTCTGCCTCTCCCTCACTCACACTTTCTTTCTCAAAATAAACATTAAAAAAAAAAAAGATTCTCTCTCTCCCTCTCTCTCTCTCTCTGCCTCTCTCTCCCCCTCCCTCCCTCTACCTCTCTCCCCTGCTTGCACACACTCTTTCTTAAAATCAAAAACAAACATACCTCTGGATGAAAGCTTTTGCCAATTAAAATATGTTTAACATAAACACCTCAAATTGCAGAATCACTGCAAACTGCCCTAGTGCCTACAGGATTCTTCCAGGTTACTCCCCACCCCTGCAGGTTACAATTGGATGGTGGAGTTAGTACAAAATGAGGGTGCAAGTAAGTTATTCTCATAAAGTTAAATGAGCTCATTTGTTAATTTATTCAACCATCAAACATACTTGGAACACTTGCTGTGTGACCCTTCTAATTAGAGTTGTAAATGCTGTATTTGCCCTAAAACAAGAGGGTTTTAAAATTATTATTATGTTTTTTAATTTTGTAATGTTTATTTATTTTTGAAAGAGAGAGACAGAGTGTGAGCGGGGGAGGGGCAGAGAGAGAGGGAGACACAGAATCCGAAGCAGGCTCCAGGTTCTGAGCTGTCAGCACACAGCCTGATGCGGGGCTTGAACTTGTGAACCATGAGATCATGACCTGAGCTGAAGTCAGATGCTTAACCAACTGAGCCACCCAGGGACCCCAAATTTTATTATTATTTTTAAATTTTATTTATTTATTTTGAGAGAGAGAGAGAAAGTGAGTGGGGAAGGGCCAAAGAGAGGAAGAGAGAGGATCCCAAACAGCTCTGCACTCTCAGTGCAGAGCCTGATGTGGGGTTCCAACTCACGAATTGTGAGATCATGACCTAAGCTAAAGTCAGACTCTTTTTTTCTAATTTTTTTTTTAACATTTATTTATTTTTGAGACAAAGAGAGACAGAGCATGAACGGGGGAGGATCAGAGAGAGAGGGAGACACAGAATCCGAAACAGGCTCCAGGCTCTGAGCTGTCAGCCCAGAGCCCGACGCGGGGCTCGAACTCACGGACCACGAGATTGTGACCTGAGCCGAAGTCGGCCGCTCAACCGACTGAGCCACCCAGGCGCCCCTAAAGTCAGACTGTTAACTGAGCCACCCAGATGCCCCTAAAACTATAGGGTTTTAACAGTAGTCTTAACCATTCTATCCTTTTTAGTTTCTGACAGTGAGTGCTTTGGGATTGTAATTCGATGAGGACATGGGGAAGAAAAGACCTTGACATGGCTTTAGGTGACATTTCGATAGTGTCTGAGAGTGTCATGATTCAGCAACGAACATCTTTGGGTGAGTGAGGAAACCTGATAGGATCTACCTGAACAGCAAGCATCCAGCCCCCCCACGCCATACACAGGTGGAGCCTGGACCTTTCTGTGTTGCTCTGTCTTCCACAGCGTTTGCAGTGGATCTGAAAAGCTTGGAGGAGACTCAGGGAACAGAGCTGCAAACCTAATCAAAATCTTGCTTAATCTTAAAATGTTAAGGCTGAAAATCAAACTAAGAGAAATAGGATTATTCATGAATGAAGAGAGATTTCTGTGGCTGCCTTCAAATCTATGAAAAGTAATTATAAAAAACAGAGAGGGACCAACTTCTCTTAGTGCATATTGAATATATGAAAAGAAATAGGTGAAGACATAAAAATTGCTGAATTGTGAGTGCTGATAAATACTGGGATTGGTCAATGAAAGAAGTTAAGCGACATCATCTCACGGGCATTAGAAAAGCAGATGGCACATCTCTAGCACACATGTGTATCTCTGCCTGAGGGTCAGAGGGCTGATGAAATTATTCCTAAATTCTTAGGTAGAGACAAATTCTATGAATCTTGCCTGGAATCTTCCCTTGAGATTACAGTTTGCTGTAGGCAAATGTGGACCTGACTCTAATGTGAGAAGATTAGGCTTACCTTTCTTAAAAATAGTTTTTAATGTTTTTATTTACTTTTGAGAAAGACAGAGAGAGACAGAGAGACAGAGTGTCTCCCTGCAGGGAGGGGCAGAGAGAGATGGAGACACAGAATCTGAAGCAGGCTCCAGACTCTGTGCTGTCAGTAGAGTCTGATGCGGGGCTTGAACCCATGAACCGTGGGATCATGACCTGAGCCAAAGTCGGATGCTTAACTGACTAAGCCACTCAGGCGCCCCTAGCTAGGCTTATCTTTGATTTTCCTGCAGCTGCTTTCTCCAAAATCCATCTGAAGATACACTTCTAATATCTGTTTAGTCTTTAGTTTGTATGAAGACACCGGTTAAATCCCCGATTCATAGAAACAGGCAGGTTTTCATCTATGTCTTCTCTTTCTTACTGTGCCTTTTCTTTATAGCAAATTACTCATCTCTTCTGGGCCTCAGTTTCTTATCTGTAAAATGGGGAGAGTATCCCTTCCCTCGAGGGATTTTGTTGTGAAAAAGAAATCTACCAGTGTGTGTAGAGAACCTTAGAGGTCCCCACACATTGTAATAAATAAATAAATAATGAAACGTTGCCAAGTATTACTGTTTGCTTTACATATAATAATAATTAGAACACAGTATATCGAAAGTAACAATGCTCCTTAAGGGATCATGTTATAATTTATATAATATTAAATATTATCCTGTTTACAATATAGACTCATATACACAGCTTCTGCCCTGAAGGGCTCTTTTTCCATAAAGATGCAGTAGTACAAAAATTCACATGCACACACATGTGTGCACACACACACACACACACCACATGTTCTCATCGAACTCCCATGTGAAGGTCTTTTTGTGGCAGACGGTTGCTAATGTATTTTGGTTGTTAAGGATGGGCTCACTAACTTCCCCTCCAGCCATCATGGCACTCACTGCCACTACAGCAATGCTAGAAGAAATCGGGGAAGTGGACCAATGTTTAGAAAGCCAGTAAAAAGAGGGGCACGTGAGTGGCTCAGTCGGTTGAGCTTCTGACTTCGGCTCAGGTCCTGATCTCACGGTTCACGACTTTGAGCCCCGCGTTGGGCTCTGTGCTGACAGCTCAGAGCCTGGAGCCTGCTTCTGATTCTGCGTCTCCCTTTCTCTGCCCCTCCCCAGCTCACTCTCTCTCTCTCTCTCTCTCTCTCTCTCTCAAAAATAAAGAAAAACATTTTTAAAAAGCCAGGAGGGTGAAATGAGGGAAGAAAATGCAAAGACACATCATCCTTTTCTCCATCCCTGACCCTCTTCTCTGTGTCTGAATCTGAAGGTGGGGCGGTTGGCAGAACAAAATGGCAAAACACCAAGGACCACCACGCCATGCATCCCATTTCCAAGTGAGCAGAGGGAAAAAAAATGGACATATGGTGAACCTCCTCTCATTGCATGGTGTGAAGATGTGAGGAGCAGGGGCAGGAGACAGAGAGGGAGAGGGAGAGAGGGAAGGAATGGGCCTGAGCCCAGATTTTCTCTGCTTCTTAGGTTCCCCGCCTCCAGTGAGGAGAAAGGTGCGGGCTTTGGAGAAAATGAGAATTTCTGGCTTGAGTAAGCCTAACGTAATTTTGGATTTCTAATCCTGCTCGCCTAACAGGAACCAAACTCTCTGGCGATTGGATTTCTAGAAGAACATTTGTAGAATGAATGGCACAGCCCGAGGCCTGGGCCAGTGATGCCTTTGGAACTTGTTTGCGGAGAGGTCTCAGCTCGTTAGGGTGTGCACACGAAACCTCCCTTCTCAGCTTAATTTTTGCCAATAAACTTCAGCCCAAAGATAGTATTCTATTGGGTAATGAGTCCTGTGATAACATGGTAGCTGGATTTCATAACTCTGTTCACAACAGAGAGAACAGCCTAATTCTGGGATTTCGGACATACTCTTGTTCACTCTAAGACATCCAGCCTCCAAACTGCCTTGCTCCCGTCATCTTAGAAGGGGTTAGTTTGTCTGTGGCGCTCACAGGAAAGATGGTTCTCAGCCCTGGCTGCAACTGGGAGCTTTTGAATTTCTCCCATTCTGAGAGATTCGGGGCTGGGGCTTGAGTGGTAGTAGTTTTTCCTAGCGTCCAGGTGATTCTAGTGTGCAGCACAGGCTGGCACTAGACAGCTGGACAGCCGTTAGCATGGGGATGGGGCAGGGGCCGTATGTCATGCTGGTCAACCCAACTTCCCCTTAGTTCCTCCAAGGTATATGGTAGGAGAGTGGAAGGGGAAGGGCGGGTGGTCCTTATTTAACTGGAAGTGGTGTGGACTTCTTCTTGGTTGGTTGCTGTGATTTCTCCCGCTCATGGGGCCTGGTCCTCTGTCTGGCAGGCATCCGTAGGCTGGCTCTGTCCTGAGGCACAGGTGTGGTCAGGTTCTGTGGGGCTGGGCAAGATGGTGGAAGCCCAGGTATCTTCTAGAGTATCTGCTTGACTGAAGGGAAACTCATAAAACACATTCCTGACACTCAGAAGGTACCCTAATAACTGTTCCCTCCACATCCCCCATATCTGCCCCTCTAATTCTCCTTTTTCCTGTTCAGGTGTCAGACCAGTACCTGTGCCGGCTGAACTTATATCTTTATTAAGGTTCATCCAGAGAAATGGAACCAGTAGAATGTGTAGAAAATTATATCTTATGTATGTTATATAACCATATATTTAAATATTTAGTTATATATTTAAATTATATGTTTATATGTAAGATGTATGTATATAATTATATATTTGTTTTAGATATATGGAAAGAGAGGGGGGGTGAGAAAGAGAGAGGGATTTGGAGAGAGAGATATATTTTAAGGAATTGGTTTATGTGATTGTGGAGGCTGGCAAGTCTGAAATGTGTAGGGCAGACCAGCAGGTTGGAGAGCCAGGAGAGATGTGATGTTGTCATCTGAAGGCCATCTGGAGGCAGAATTCCTTCCTGTTCAGGGATCCTCAATCTGTTTCCTTAATGCCTTCAACTGATTAGATAAGGCCCACCCACATTATGGAGGGTAATCTGCTTTTTTCAAAGTCAACTGATTTAAATGTCAATTGCATCTAAACCTTCACAGTAGCATCCATGGTGTTTGTCTAAACAACTGGATACCACAGTCTTGCCATGTTGACACAGAATTAACCATTGCAAAATCCAACTGGGAAATGAAACACATAACCCTCGGTTATAGAGAGGGAAATCAGCCCCTCTCCACATGGGAGGAAATAGCCTATAGTGGCACCTGATCCCTTCCTCTCTGTCTTCTCTCTTTGCTGCCTGGGGAAGGTGGTGGTGGGAGAAGCTGGGTATGAACTGGTGCTTCTCCTTTGGTTGGGGGCTAGTCACTGCTGAGGTTTGATGCCATCTTGCTTAACAGGTGGGATACTTGGTCTATTTCGTTCTCAGCTCTGGGCCTTAATAATAGCTTTAGAATAACAGGAAAAGCCCACTCAGTGTCTTGGTATATTCTGAATATTGCCTAGGATAACATAATCCTGGTGCATGGTTTACTTATTTCTTATGTATATCTAGACCTCCTTTAAATACTTTGTGATCTGAGCTATAAAGAGGTTCTAGGATTTGTGGGGCCTAATGCTTATGGAAAAATATAGAACTACAAACACAAATATAGGTCAGAGACTGAAGAAGGAAGTATACAAGAAAGAACTTCGGAGTTTAAGCTTCGTTATTGCATGGATTGAATTGTGTCTCCTCAAAATTCGTATGTTGGAGCCCTAAATCCCAGTGTGACTGTATTTAGAGATGGGGCCTTTAGGAGGTGATTAAGGTTAAGGGAGATCATAAGGCAGGTTCCTAATCCAATAGCACTGTTGACCTTATAAGAAGAGTAAGATTTCTCTCTCTCTCTGCCCCCCTCCCCACCTTCCATACCACCAGAACACAGTGAGAAGGTAGCCGTCCACAAACCATGGATGAGAGTTCTCACCAGTAACCAAATTGACCAGCACCTTGACCTTGGACTTCCTAGTCTCCAAAACTGGGAGAAATAAAAAACTTGGTTGTTTAAGACACCCAATTAGTGGTATTTTTTAAACACTATTATTTTAGAGAAAGAGAGAGATCACACGGGCAGGGGAGAGGGGCAGAGGGAGAGAGAGAGAGAATCTCCACACTTGGAGCCTGAGGTGGGGCTCAATCCCATGACCCTGGGATTGTGACCCGAGCCAAAATCAAGAGTCAGACACTCAACCGACTAGACTACCCAGGTGCCCCGAATTTGTGGTATTTTATTGCAACACAAGCTAAGACAGTTATCTTGATGGTAAACCTGTCTTTGTTGAGATAAGATGGGGAATATTGCACAAATACATACATATATACACATATATGTATGTTTATGTGTGTGTATGTGTATATGCTCACATAAAAATACATACATATTTTAGATATACATACATACACATGCATACAGTATATATATTCATGATTTTCTTTTCCAGGATAAATGAGGCGTTTTCTGCCTTCTTGGGAAAACAGTTTTCCACTACTTCCTAATCCTTACACTGCCATCTCATTTGACTCCTGTATCCCGGTTGACAGATGTTAACACATCCTTATGAGAGACAAGTGTTTTGGAACAATTCATACATCCTCCATATGGTAATGGAAAGTTTTAATGCTTAGAGTGAGCTATTTGATCAGTCTGTTTGCCCATTTTCTTTCAGAGGAGTAAAAAAATATTTGTCAGGCTCCTAATGCACAGAAAAATGCAAAGCCCACATTTAATATCCATTGGGTACAATTTATATTTTAAATATCATAATTGTAGCCTTTCCAAATCATTATTTTTTAATGTAGTTAAATATAATTCATTAGCACGCTGCTGAAAATAGCAATGACATTTGCATCACTGTGGTTACCATGTAATCAGCAGGCTGGGAGCCCACTGAGATTTCTGTGGCTCAGTTCAGTAGGACCACTGGACCGTCACGCTTCATGCCGTTTGCAAGGGAGAGCTGGTGGGCTTCTGGGGGCAAACCCCAGGGGCTCCGTGTGAACTGGGACTGGCCTGTTCCACCTGCATGCCCATTTGCCATTTGGTGCGGTAATCAGTTCTCCCCAGCATTAAACGTCTAAGAATGCTCAGGGGCCGTTTGGGGGTTCATGACATCCTATTGGTGTTTACTTATCTCTGTTCACAGGCTTCTGATTGTTGACGGAGAAAAAAAAGTAGTGACTCTTCAGAAAAAGAAATTACTAAGAGCTAATCATTCTGCCCCATTTCAATGTCACACCTTCGCCTTTGTGAATAAAGATGTGGAATGAGAGTTTTGAGAACAGGATGCAAGGGACAGGGCAAAGGGATAGATGTGCCTATCTTTCCAGCATCCTCTTCACTGTCCTCTCTTCCCTGAGCCCCAGACTTAGTCTCCCTTCCTTTCTCCTCTTTTTTTTTTAATAAAATTTTTAAGTTTATTTATTTATTTTGAGAGAGACAGAGACAGTGCAAGTGGGCAAGGGGCAGAGAGAGAGGGAGACACAGAATCGGCAGCAGGCTCCAGGCTCCGAGCTGTCAGCACAGAGCCTGACTGGGGGAGGGGCTCGAACTCAGAAACTGCAAGATCATGACCTAAGCCAACCTCAGACACTTAACCTACTGAGCCACCCAGGTACCCCTATGTTGGTTACTTTTAAAAAGAGAGCACAGGGTGCTAGGGACATAGGACTATGGCCTGTGTCCTACCCCTTATGCTTGTCCTCCTAGGTTCATTCCTAAAGTCTTCATCATCACCATCATCACCAACATCACCATCATCACCATCATCACCAACATCATCATCACCATCATCATCATCCAGGGCCATGGGAAAGTGTGATACTGGGTCAAGGTGTGGAGGAACATACTAGAAATTTTCATCTTCTCTTTCTGCCTTTTTTTTTGCCTTCATCTTTCTTATAATTGTCATTGCTGTGTCTTCGCATTTCCTGAAATTTTATAACAATAAAGAAATAGTATAACAGTAACACTTAAAACTTAGAGCAAGTTTGAATCTCTGTGTGTTTAACACAGTACCTGAGTCTTGGGTACATAATAAATGCCAGCTATTAAATTTACTGCTTTTTTTTAATTTAGAAAAACCCTCCATTGATTTTATTCACTTTTTTTTCCATACCAATAATAGACTAGTTTTTCTCCCCAGTGGTCTTTGCTTATAAAAACGGAGTAATAAAGAGAAAATGTTTCCTATGCCCAATTCTACGCTTACCTTTGTTGTCCTCTGAGCAATTTCTCCCAAACTACCAATGCTAATAATAATAATGATAATAATTAATAATGAAAAACTCAGCTTTCTTTACTCTGATTTCTTCTCTTCTTGGCTCAGTTTTAAGAATAATATTGTTTCAGTGTAGTTCTTTGTAACATGATTCTTGTCTTTAGGGAAAGTAACGTTTTTGAGTATGTGAAATATAGGAATTTTTATTTGAATTAGAATTTATACAAGATCGTGAAGCTACTCACATTTATTTGATTCATGAAACAGATACATCTTAATAGTTAGAAATTAAAATGGGACCCGGCAAACGGAAGAACGTTTTCCCTTTAAAAAGGTTTCTGGATTTAACAACTAATAAGTGAAACAATAAGTAAAAAAGGTAGTTTGAAGGTGGATCTCCCTACTATGTTGAGCTAAGGAATGAATCACTCAACTATCACATCCTTCCTGAGTGTCTTTTGCGTGCCACAACTGTGTATTTTGTATAGGCTGATGAGGGGGACCCAAGAGGCAATAGTACTCAACACAACGTTCATTGACTATGTTCCAGGTACTCTGCTAGATGTTCTGTTCTTCCACCTCTCTTCTGGGCTCCAGAGAAACCTGGACAGATATCTTCCCTTAGATGTTTTCCACAGACTCTCAATTTAGCATGGCCAAGAGTAAGCAAACCTGTCTATCTATTAAATGGCACCTTTCACAGCTGTGTCCGGCTCTGGACTCTCCACCATTCCTCTTTCCCCATAGAATCACACATCATTAGTTTGGGCTGATTCCTTGTACTTAGCAGCAGAAGCCAATTTACCCCCCAGCCTGCTGCTGTTACCGTCGATCAGACCCTGTGTGTTCTCACCTTGGCTCTTGCCATGGCTTTGGAGCCATTGTGTGTCTCTGAAAGTTCTCATTATCTTCTCTGTGTGGTCCACGCCAGAGTGACCAGTCAGCCCAGTTTGACCAGGATGGAGAAGTTTTTTGGGATACAGGACTTTTGGTTTTAAAGCAATAGTCCCAAGCAAACTGGACAGCTGGTCACCCTCCCTCTTACTGTCTTTCAAAGTCTGAGGCAGGTGGAACTGATTGAGTATAGATCACGAGCCCGAATATATCAGCAGGGAGGATGAGAAAGGACCTGGCATTTTTCAACTTCTTTAGTGGAAGTGGGGCTTGGGTTTATAAGGTGTAGGAGTCCCCAACTGTACAAAGAGGATTCAAGGTCTGGGTGACAAAAGCCAATGCCACATGTATTTGTACACTGTTCCTCTGTGTCCAGTCTCCCTAATTATAGTGTCCTGTGCATTCTGCCTCAAAGAAAGGATCATGTTCTACCAACTCGCCTTCCCTCCCCTTGAATATCCACTGTTGATACCCACAAAAAAGAAGTCTGGACTTTTGTAGTTGACCCACAATGCCTCACAGTATGACTTCAAGCCTCCATTTCCAGCCTTACCTCCCGCTCTTCCCCTCTTTATACTTCCCCTCCAGCTGCAGGGGCACCGCTCGTGTTTCATGAATCGTGCCCCATGTTTTCATTCCTCCAGGGATTGGAATAAGCTGTTTCTTTCACCAGGACTGCCGTCGGCTCCTAGCGCAGATGTTGCTCCTCTGTCACACCTTTCTGATCGCTCCATCCCACAGCCACCAGACTAAATGAGCTGTTTTTTCCTCTGTATGTTGATAACACTGACCATGCGGTATTGCCATTTTTACTTTACGTGTCTGTCTTTCCCTTAAGTTAAGAGTGCTTCAACTGCTAGACAAAGAGAGACCTTTTCTCTGACGGAGAAGGAAAGCATGACAACAGGCACACTTGAAAAAAAATCATGGTTGCCTAAATCTGAATGAATTCCAAAAATACATGTGGCAAGGCATTAGTTGTTTTTGAATATCAATTTCCCTACCTTACTGTATTAATAGAACGTCAAGAATTCAATGGGCGCGTGGCTGCTTGCTGTCAATCTATTATTTTTCACTCTCATGCTGGGGTTGGACTGTGAATGTGATGACAGGAACTGGAGCAGCCATCTTCTACCTTGAGGTAGAAGCTGATGTTGAGGATGGCAGATTCACAAGAGAGAAGGAGCATGGATCCCCAATATCTATAGTCAATAGATCATTCCTGGATTGTTTATGTTCGGACTGCTTTGTGTGAGAGAAATAAACTTCTATTTCATTTAAATCACTATTAATTTGAATTGTATTGCCATGACCAAAACTTAACTCAGCTAATACGAGAAAGAAAAGGTGTTAGAGGTGAACTAGCTCTTTTGCAGTGTGACCTGGATGGAAGTCTGGTGGGGAGGAGGGTGGGTGTGGGAGAGCTGAGCAGGCACACGGGAGCACAGTCCCCCTGGCTATGTCAGTGTGGACATGTGGGCCACCTTTTGCTTCAAACACTTCTCTGGATCAGCATTTTCCAATATAATTTCTTCAAATCACTTCCTAAGGTGTTAGTCATGTGTTAGCATAGGAAGTAGGAGTGAAAAAAAACCAATAAAGACCAGAAATCTGCTAACTCTTTAGGTCTGGTGTTTGGATGATAATCACTAAGATGTCAGAAAGATCTATCACTAAGATCCTACGTCAGGCCCCTGGCAGAAATGCCGCAAAGCAAGACATGGTCTCTGACTTCACAGAGATAAACAGACAAGAAATATACAAACAGAAGACAAAAGTGGGTAGGGAGGCAGCTAGCTAGTGAATCGCTTACTCAAATCTACTTTTGAAAATAAAAAAAAATTGGGGCGCCTGGGTGGTTCGGTCGGTTGGGCGTCCGACTTCGGCTCAGGTCATGATCTCACGGTCTGTGAGTTTGAGCCCCACGCTGGGCTCTGTGCTGACAGCTCAGAGCCTGGAGCCTGTTTCAGATTCTGTGTCTCCCTCTCTCTCTGCCCCTCCCCTGTTCATGCTCTGTCTCTCTCTGTCTCAAAAATAAATAAACGTTAAAAAAAATTAAACAAAAAAGAAAATTAAAAAAAAATTGAAGGAGTATTTAGAAGAGGGAGAGGCAAAGTGGCAAAATTAAAGCTTTAGGAAGACAATTGGGAATTGTCACCCAATCACTTGTTGGCTGTCTGATTATGGAAAAATTACTTAATTTATTTGAGCTTTACTCTCTACTAAGAGTGGGCTACTAGTACTTACTTCTTATGGTTGTTTTGAGAATTAAAAAACAACATGTGGGTTCTTTTTCTTTTTAATGTTTTATTTATTTTAACACAGAGAGAGACAGAGCATGAGCGGGGAAGGGGCAGAGAGAGAGGGAGACTCAGAATCTGAAGCAGGTTCCAGGCTCTGAGCTGTTAGCACAGAGCCTGACGCGGGGCTCAAACTCACAAGCTGTGAGATCATGACCTGAGCCAAAGTTGGACGCTCAACCGACTGAGCCACCTGGCGCCCCTCAACATGTGGGTTCTTAGTGAAATGTTTGTTTTAGGCTTATGTCTTAATCGACGTGGAATTTTGTGTACAGGGTGGGATAGACATCTAATTTTGTTTTTTCCATGTAGGTCTCCTATTACCTCTCCATAATTTTTTTTAATTAATTAGTTAATTTTTAATTTACATCCAAGTTAGTTAGCATATAGTGCAATAATGATTTCAGGAGTAGATTCCAGTGATTCATCCCCTGTGTATAACACCCAGTGCTCCTCCCAACAAGTGTCTTCTTTAATGCCCCTTACCCATTTAGTCCATCCCCCCACCCAGCACCCCTCCAGCAACCCTCAGTTTGTTCTCTGTATTTAAGAGTCTCTTATGTTTTGTTTCCCTCCCTGTTTTTATATTATTTTTGCTTCCATTCCCTAATGTTCATCTGCTTTGTATCTTAAGTTCCACATATGAGTGAAGCCATAAGATGTTTGTCTTTCTCTAATTTCACTTAGCATAATACCCTCCAGTTCCATCCACATAGTTGCAAATGGCAAGATTTCATTCTTTTTGATTGCTGGGTAATACTCCACTGTATATATACCCCACATCTCCTTTATCCATTCATCCATCGACGGACATTTGTTGTTGTTGATAGTGCTGCTATAAACATTGGGGTGTGTGTGCCCCTTCGAAACAGCACACCTGTATCCCTTAGCTCTCCATCATTTATTAAAACAAGAAGCCCTTTGGTCTGCAGTGCATTTCTGTCATGTATCAAGTTTCCATATAAGCATGAGTCTGTTTCTAGACCTTCTTTTCTCTTGCGTTGGTTTGCTCATCTGGACCTAAGCCAATCACTTGCTGTTTATATGTGCTTTATGTGATGTCTTTATATATGGTGTGGCGGTTCTGGCCCTTCATTCTTCTTTACAATTGTCTTGGCGATTTATACTCTTCATCCAAATTTCAGAATCAATATCCATAAGAAACATTTTCAAGATTTTTATCAGAATTGCATTGATTGTATAGATGACTTTGGGGAGTAGTAAAAGCTTTATGGCTCTAAAAGGTGGGTAAGATTTGGTGGGCTGAGACAAATGAGGGGTAAGGGAGGAGCCAGAGCAGAAGGAAAGCCACGGGGCAGGAAAGTCCAGGGTGTGTTTGGTGCATGGAATGGTCTAGTTTGACTGACAAGTGAAGGATACTGCAAGAGAGATGTGGGCAGAGTCCTGGAAGGTACCTTAGCTATTTATTAAATGTAGAGCGAATGTATAGAGAGAAACCTGTGCCAGCCCCAGATCCCAGAGAGTCTTGTGATATCTACCTAATGAACAACAGCTTCCCACCCAACTTTGTAAAGTAATAACGCAATGGATTCATGTAAGAAAATTTAAAGAGACACTGGAAGTTTAAGCCAGATGTTATTCAGGCACTCTGCAGTGAAAATGTTGCTCTGGGTGTTATTTTACCTGTGGCTACTAAATCCATCTGTAAACACTCTGAAGGAATATGAGCTAAGAAATGTACGTTCTCTAATGATTTTCACAGATGTGCAATTAGCTTGACCAAAAACATGCCCAGCAAGAGGCATTCATTAACTTCCGAAAGTGGAGCCTGCTCACGCTGCCTGAGCCTGCTGGTCCACCCCGATTGTCTCCATGTGCCTTGTACATTCAGTTTTCCCGTTGCTTTACCACTATGATTTCCAGAGTCCAACAGCCACACAAGTTTGCTATTGTCACATAGGACCCATTCTGGCTGAGCTCCCTGCAAAGCTGTTTTAAAGGCCGGGTGCGTATCAGAACTTACAAACCAGTGTTTGCAGAATCACAGCATTTGTGAGCTAGACGAACGGTAAGGGTAACTCGGCCATCTGGCCCAGCCTTCTCCTGAGGTTGGTAAGGAAGCATGTCCAGAGGGGTGAATTGACTGCCTCTCAGTGAAATAGAACAGAATGCCTGATGGACACATCCACCCAGCCTTCCAAAGATGCCAGAATCCAAAGGTGGATACAGTTTAGACTCAACTTGGGACTCCTTCCACATTTAACTCTGAAGAGAGTCTGCGAATTGTAGAGTCTATAGGATTCAGTCTGACAGTAGAATAGTTAAGAGCATAAATTCTAGTGTTAGACCATTTGTGTTCAACTTGTAGATGTGTGTGACTTTGGTAATTTACTAAACTTCCTTGAATCTCAGTTACCACTGAGGACAATTATGATGATCAAATGAGATTGTTCGTATCAGGCCCTTAGCACAGTGCTTGGGACCTAGTTAGAATTCAGTCATTGTTGGTGAACGAGTCAGACATCTGGGACAGAAAGCATTGAAAGAACACACTTTTCTCGATGTAGTTCAACCTTAGAGACCCGTGGAACATTAACCATGGAACACAGAAATTTGTTTGGCAGGTTCGTTCTCATTTACCAAATTACACATTCAGTAAAGGTATGCTTTTTTTCTTTTGTTTTGTTTTTTATTGTGTGTTTTTATTTGAGTAGAGTTGACATACAATATTACATTAGTTTCAGGTGTATAACATAGTGATTCAACAAGTTTATACATTGTGCTATCTTTGTTCACCACAGTGTGGTTACCATCTGTCCTGGTACATCACTATTACTATATTATTGAGTGTATTCCTTATGCTTTGTCTTTTATTCCTGTGATGTTTGGATCTTTCATATGCTAAAGCACTGAGTTTGGCAGTGGGCATACCGTGAATAGGGCTTATGTGGAGCTTACAGTCTAATGAAGGATAAAAACAATTCAGTGTGCTAAGTTTTATGATAGGGGGAAAAGATGTCGCCAGATTTCATTGAATGCAAGATGCCATCATGTGTAAGATCTATCTTTTTTATGCATCTCTAAGAAAAAAAAAGTTGACAAGTTTAATTTTAATTGATTGTAAGACATCAATTTTTCATGGATGAATCCCTAATTTTCATTGATTGTAAGACATAGCATTTTCGGAGCAGGAAAAATGCAAAAAATAGCATCTCAGAAAGAGAAATCAAATAAATACATGGGCAAGAAAGAAGAATTTGGGGGCACCTAGGTGGCTCAGTCAGTTAAGCGTTGACTCTTGATTTTGGCTCAGGTCATAATCTCATGGTTTGTGAGTTTGAGCCCTGCATCAGGATCTGCACTGACAGTGTGGAGCCTGCTTTGGATTCTCTCTCCCTCTCTCTCTCTCTCTCTCTCTCTCTCTCTCTCTCTCCCTTTCTCTCTGCCCCTCTTCTGCTCATGCTCTCTCTCAAAATAAATAAATAAAACTTAAAAAAAAAAAAAAAAAGAAAGAAGAGTTGTAATCCTCATCAGAGAGTTTCTGTGGGCCATAAAAAGAGACAGCAGATTAAGATTAGATTTGAAGACTGAAAAAACCCCACATAGTCAATCATTGTAGTGGACATTCGTCACTGTTTAGCTGCCCATCAAGTAAACCTCCGTCCTATTGGGCGGAAGGCCCCTTTGTGAGAGTTGGCATTACCTCCCACCATAAAAGCCAAAGGTAACCAGTCTGACCGGTAGAAACAGGCACTCGATTCTTTCTGGTGGCTTTCCCCCAGTCTTAGGTTTTGCCCATACATGTGCGCGGCTCTGTACTCAGCTGAATTCTTGAGGTGTTCTTCATGGATCCTCAGGGTTTTCTGCGTGTAGCTCTCTCCTCTCCAAATTCTGACCTGCAAACTCTTGTCGCCTTGACTCCCTGAGCTTTAGCTCTGTTTCCTCTATCCAGGGAACCCCATGGCTCTGCCTGGGTTCCCCTTCTTAGACTGTGGTCTGGAATCTCCCACAGGGCAATTAGGTGGGGCAATGCCAGGGGGCACCCATTTTGTTTCTTGTGTCTTTGAGATGATTTCCGTTGGTTTCCTGATGTCCAGTGTCTTGAAAAAAGCCTTTATTCCATATATTTTGTTCAGTTTTCTGAAGTTCCTGTTCATCCATCTTGGCCAAAAGTAGAGATTTCCATTAATTTTATTTTAACTCGAGACATGTAAGTGTGGATTCCTTTCCCAGTCTCTTCATGGAGGGCCATGAATCTTTATTTAAGTTTGATTCTATATGTTGGAGTTTCTTGTTGTAAATTACATTCGTCTTGCATTGCCTGTATTTTCTAGTTCAGTTTCTTTAAAGTAGAAGCAAGAGTGAAAAATACTTAGAAATCAAACTGAGTAGATTAATCTTCCAGAGTGAAGGATTATTCTTAGTCCGCTACTCTCTTTCAGCCACACCAAATTTAATAGCAAGCTTCTTTTCAACTCAGATTTTTCTACATCATTCAACTCAGAATGTACAGAAACAATTCACTCGTTTTTACACTTTTTATACATCTTTTATGGATTTTTGTAATTTTTTTTACATTATGTAATTGCATTACAAGGTACATAAATAGGCTGAGAAATAAAAACCATGTATCTTGATTAACATATAATTAGCTGGTGACGGCAGAAGTATTTACGCATACCAGAGAGAACCATACTAGATCTGAACACTTAAGGTGTTGGGTATCAGTCAGTCTGTTTAACTCAGAGAGGTGAACTTGGAGAGTGGGGATTATCTCACCAGCTGGTTAAGTGAAGGTCCATTAAGGGAGCATCTACACAGATCTTTGCTCTCTGCTTGGATGATGTTAAGTAGATAAGTAAAATGAGTGAGTAGTTGGTATCTTAATGAGGCAAAAGGGGGTTTCAGCTGAGTGACAAAAGAGAGAGAGAGAGAGAGAGAGAGAGAGAGAGCACGTGTGTGTATGTGTGTGTAAATTGCCCCCTTGACCTTGGTCCCTTTGATTCCAACCTTAATATCCATTTTTTGTCTTCTGATTTGTAAGTAGGTGCACAATCTTAACATTTATTTATTTTGAGACAGACAGAGAGAGCGCATGTGGGGGAGGGGGAGAGAGAGACACACAGAATCGGAAACAGGCTCCAGGCTCTGAGCTGTCAGCTCAGAGCCCGACGCGAGGTTCGAACACACCAACCTGAGATCATGACCTGAGCCGAAGTCAGACGGTTAACCAATGGAGCCACCCAGGCGCACAATCTTTAGCCTTTCTCTGCGATGCCTTAAATCACAGATTGTAACACTTTCCGTTCTTTCAAAGTCTGAAGTGTACTTGTAAGAACTCCCTGAAGGAAACTCTAAATATTGTATGGTGATATCTTGCTGAGATAATCCAATATTAAAGGAACTTCCATTCATGATTTTAGTTTAGGGATGTGCACATGGGTGGCAAAGGCCTGAGTAATTTGACTTTTTATTGCCCGCATCATCATCATCATCCCTCATCTATTATCAGTTGTTATATGATGCTAGATAAAGGTTTGTTAGCATTTAGAGCTTATTGGTATATTTGTTTGGTTAAATTATTAATTTCTTTATGTTTCTCTTATATTTTCCTTACTTTCCACTTGACTTTCCATTTCAAGGCAGTAGCCAAACTTTGTTTTCCTTATTTCCAATATCTTTACTAGGCACTAAGTAGAAGCTTTGGCCCTTCCTGTCTTTTGAAACAACAAAAGAACTTATCCTAGGTGTTCAGTAGGGTATCCAAAGAGGAAACTTCTTTTCAAGACACAGAACAAGATTCAGAGACAGGCATGAAGCACATTTGGTTCCAGAACAGTGGGGAAGTGACAAGACCTCAGCACTGGGCCCCAACCAAGAACCAGGCCCTTTACTTAGCAGAAATTTTCACCAGAGTGTAGCATGAGAACAGAGGGATACTGGCTCCCAAATGGAAGTCGTGGGTTTAGACAATCAGGGGTAGAGCAAAGAGCAGGGTGGTCTAAAGATTAGTTGCCTGTCTCTCATTTTCTAGGCACAGTGGAATCTTCCTCAATTCCATTGTGATCCTGGGAGGGATGGGACCATAGCACTGAATATCCATCAGCCTAGTGGACTGTTTCTGGAGTCACATTTATTTTGATTTTAAGCCTAGAAAGAACTGGATTCACACCTGAGTTTTTGGTCTATAATTCAAAACTTCTACAATTTACACAACAAATATATTTTGAAACTGGGTGTGAAGCATAGTATAAAGAAATTTGGAGTGAAAAAAATAGTGTCTCTCTTCTCATGATAGCCTATAGCAAGGATTGCGGCCTGTGGACCAAATACGACCCACTGCCTGTTGAAAATAAAGTTTTATTGGTATACAGCCATATTCACTTGTTTATATCATGTCTATGACTGCTTTTGTGCTACCACAGTAGAATTAAGTAGTTATGACAGAGACCATATGGCCCATAAAACTTAAAATATTTACTATCTGGTGGCTCACAGAAAAAAGGTTGCCAAAATCTGGTCTATAGACATTAATAAAAGAATCGTGCAAATGAAAGCATAATGTGCTCTAAGAGAAAAGTACACGAGGCTTTAATAATAGCTAATTCGTATATTGCAGCTGGTTCATGCCAAGCACTTGTCTAAGTACATCACTAATCCATTCATTCCTCAGAACAGTCCTATAGTGGAGGAAATACCATGAGCCCTGTGAGGAAATTGAGGTACAGAGAGATTACATGTCTTTCCATGGATGCAAAACTAGCAAGTGGGGCCTCTAGGGTTCTAACCCATGCAGTCTGGCCTGGGCGTCTGGGCTCTCTCCATTATGTTATACTATCACATATACTGTGAGAATATGTAATAGGGAATATGTAAAAATGAACTCATCAAGGAAGCTGGTAAGGGTTTTCCTTAGGAAGTGACAGCTTCCCATTGCAAAGCCATGGATATAGGCAGGGGTGGAGAATTGGGACCAGTTTTGCAATTGACTGCAGGTGGGTTGGGGTTGTAGGCAGGACATTTTCAAGGCATTTTATTTTTATTCTTTGGGTATTGGACAGCCACTCGAAGATTTTAAGGTGGCCTTTACCTTTGCAGAGATCATTCTGGCTCTGGAAAATGGACTAGAAGGAAGAAGAGTGAACATGGATGAGCAGATAGGAGGATATTAGAACAGTTCAGGTGCGGGATGATGGTGGAGGCTTGGGCCATGCTGGTGGGGGTAGAGTGAGAGAGAAGTGGGTGATGGCAAAAGATAGTTAGAAGGTAAAATTGACAGGATTTGGGGATGGACTGACGATGGGTTGGGATGTTGAATTTCTATCCCATAAGCTACTTGAAGGTCGGGACAACAACTTTCACATCTCTGATATCCCAGTGCCTGGTACCTCATGGGTATTCAGTAACTATTCAGAAAACGAGAGACTTCCCATATTTCACGGTGCATGTTTTATTCTTCTCAGTTACTGGCAAGTCCTCGAGATTTGGTATGCAACTTCCATGATTTTGGGGGTACTTTCCAGAATCAACAAGCACGACATTCAGGACTATATAAATGTGGGTCATTTGCTAACTTCCCCCTCCGCCAGCAGGAATGATTGGTTCTGGCTCTGACCTCACATGAAATAAAAGACATAGAGACTTAACAGGGCATTCATGCTTCCCAACAGGCCTTCTCCAAGGGTGACTTCTGGAAGCTGCCCAGGCTGATCAGCTCCCCAGGCTCTTGCTTGATAGAAAAGCACAATATGAGCAAGTGGTGGAAACTGAAGGAAACGGTGCCCCTGGCTCTGGTTATTTTCTTCCTCTCTGGAAAGGAGAGGTTCTGATATTTGGAAAACAAGGAAATTGAAGACCTGGTTCATTGTTATGGGGTATTTGAGTGAAAGGCACTCCGCCTAGAGTTTCCTTCATCATGTAGCCAAGGGCCACGCGACTGCAATTTTGAGGACGGATCCGAGAGCTGAAGTGAGCAGTTTCTCTCTGCTTCAGGTCTGCTGATCTGGGCAGCCCAGGGGCTCTGTCTCCTTCAAGCTTAATGTTTGCTTCGCTCTCAACTCGTCTGCTCTTCTCAGGGGAGCCAAGGATTTAGTTAACTGATTGGCCCGCTCTGGAAGGAGAGGAAATGGTCTGTTGCTACTGCTGGAAGGGGTCTTCCTGCCTACTTTGTCCTGGCCGATTTGGAAGGACACGCATTCCGTGGTGTCTGGGGCCAGCCTCGTGTGTTCAGTCCACCTTCTCCATTTCCTAGAGCCCACGGAAGCTGCAACGATCCAAAAGGCAAGACTGCATTTTAACAATGCCTTTGAGCTTGACTTGTGTGTGTGTGAAATATAGAATAATGCAAACTTGTTTTCCCCCATAACTAGAGGAACAAGTAACTTGGCAGTTTTATAGAATGCAGCCTGAAAATGGACCCCAGGGCAATGTATTCCATGTTTACAAGTTGCCCACTGGGTTTTTAATGAAAAAAATAGTTTTGCCTTAAATAATTGGTTCAAATGAAAAAAAAAAAAAAGAGAGAGAGAGCACTCCTGTGCAAGCAACAATCTGGAGACGCTTCTGGGACTGGTACCTGGTTATTGTTATGAAGTCAAGCTCTGAATAATGACCCTTCAGACCCGAGTGCAGTAACAGACCCATTTTTTTTCTTCCTGATAGGATGAGATCAGG
The DNA here is from genome assembly GCF_018350195.1 of Panthera tigris. Classification (NCBI taxonomy): domain Eukaryota; kingdom Metazoa; phylum Chordata; class Mammalia; order Carnivora; family Felidae; genus Panthera; species Panthera tigris. The sequence continues at coordinate 68,409,421 of NC_056660.1, read as the reverse complement.
GAGGGGTGAGGAGGCTCAGCATGAACTGAGTCCTCTTCGTGCTTTTTTATTTTCAAAATACTTAAGGGAAAATTTCCAGCCCGGTGTGTGGGCACTTAACCACATGCCTCCTATTACCGCTGATCAGATTCATGCAGCTTGGCCCCTGCACTTCTATTTACCCTTTAATTTATCAAGTTTTCCCATCATGGAGCCATTAACAGTTGTTTCCTAAGAAAAACAACCCAATGCCAAGGCACACACCCCCTTGCATTTTCCTCTACCTGCAGATCTATACCCATCCAAAAGATGTCTTTGTTGGATACCAAATGGCGTGTGAGGGACTGAATATGCGTGCAGACAATGGCTGGGCCATATGGTAGCGTTAGGCTACTCTTGACCTTCTGACCATATGTCGGAAGGGGATCACCTGTTTGATGAAGTGAAACCACTTAAAAGTGAAACCACAGATATGAAGGAATTACTGTCTTGCAAAGCTTTCTTATATGAAGAGGTAATCAAAGGATATGGAGACAGAAGTATAGGAAGAAGTGTTACAGAGGTTTGCCAGGGAGTTAATAGAAATATTTTTGTGGATGTTGTGATGCCTGTGGCATTTGTCAGGTTTTTATTACTTTAATTTGTTGTGATGTCTTTTCTCACTCTAGATAAATCTTCATTTACATATCTAATTTTTTAATTAAACTTTTAATGTTGAGATCATTGTAGATTCACATGCAGTTTTAAGAAATACAGCAGAGACATTCTGTTTCCTTGACCTGTTACCCCCAAGGTAACATCTTACAAAATGTTTATAGTATAGTATCAAACCCAGGATGTAGACACTGAAACGATCCATATTTAATTTTTATATTTACAGTTTTATATCTTTTTCCAAAGATGCTCCTCTTCCCCCAAGTAGGATAAGCTTCAGGTCCCACAAAATCTGGATCTGCTCTCCACATCTACAGAATGTGCTGGATGCCATTCTTGGTGCTGGGGAGGGAGTGGGCAAAGAGACAAAGTCCCTGGCCTCAGGGAGCATATACTCTAGTGAGAGAAATAGAAAATGACATAGAGTATGCCAGATGGTAATGGGCATTGCAGAGAAAAGTAAATAAAGCAGGGTAAGGGAATCAGGAATGTGGCAGATTGGAGCTGCTATTTTCAGGAGGGAGGCTGGGGAAGGATGATGATGTTCGGGCATGAGGGCAGTAAAGGAGCAAGCCATGAGGATTCTGCAGGGAGAAGGAATGGTAGCATCTGAGTGAGCAAGGTGGGGAGGAGTTGGGTTTGAGACTGGAGATAATGCAGGTGCAAGTGGAACAGGGCCTCAGGGGCCAGAAGGAAACTGACTTTTGCTCTGAATGAGTTCGGAAGGTATTGAAGGGTTTTGGGCAGATGAACGATGAGATCTGACTTATAAAAAGAACCACCCTGTGGTGCCTTGGGTGGCTGAGTCAGTTAAGCATCTGACTCTTGATCTCAGCTCAGGTCTCATGTCACAGTTTGTGGGTTCGAGCCCCGCATCAAGGTCTGCACTGATGGTGTGGAGCCTGCTTGGGATTCTGTCTCTCTTTCTCTCTGCCCCTTACCTGCTTGTGCTTTCTATCTCAAAATAAACAATTAAACTTAAAAAAAGAAAACACTCTGGCCGAGACTACCTGGGGTATGAGGTAAAGAAAGAAACAGGAAGCAGGACCAGCTAGACAACGTGGGGGGCCCAGTGTAAAGTGAAAATGCAGAGATTTTATTCAAAACGTAGGGAGGGGCACCTGGGTGGCCCAGTCGGTTAGGCGTCCGATTTCAGCTCAGGTCATGATCTCACGGTTCAAGAGTTCAAGACCCACATCGGGCTCTGTGCTGACAGCTCGGAGCCTGGAGCCTGCTTTGGATTCCGTGTGTGTGTGTCTCTCTCTCCCCCTCCCTGTCTCGTGCTCTGTCTCTCTCTGTCTCTCAAAAATAAATTAAAATGTTAAAAAACAAAAACTAAAAAGTAGGGAAAGAAAACGTGTCCTTTCTTCTGTGGTGTCCCTCCTAACCTGTCCTTGTGTGAGCCATGGTCAGGAGGAGGGTAGCCAAGAACCTATCCCACAAGGCAGCAAGAGAAAGGACACCCCCCCCCCCACCGCCATGAGGTTCCAGACCCCAGGTGCACGCTGCTTTGTTCCACTGGATTTCACTTAGGAAACACAAAGTCAAGATAAACTTATTAAGAATTTCAAGGCCACTTCCACGGAGCAGTGAACTCCAAACATGGGACCCCTGAACATGAAGCCCCATGCAGCTGCACTGGTCACCCACCCACCCACCTGTGCAGCCGGCCCTCATAGGATGAGCAGGCAGGAAGCAACCCGCAGTAATCCAGGTGAGGGAGGGTGGTGACTTGGGCTGGGTGATGGCAGGGGACGTGCGGAGAAGGGGAGAATCTCGGATACACCTTGAGGGGAGAATCAATAAACGATCCTGTTGGATAAATATGGGGAGTGAGCCAAAGAGTGAAGTGAAGCCTGCCTCCATAGCTTCTGGCTTGGGATCTGGAAGGAAGCAGGTGGCACCTGCAGAGAGAGAGGGAGACTGAAGCAGGGGCTGACTTGGGCAGAAAACCCAGTACTTTGGTTTGGAATGTTTTGAGTTTGACATCAAGGAGATAGTTACAAACACGAGGCTGGCATTCCAGGGAGGGATCCGGGCTGGCGATATAAATTATGAGTCATTGGAGTAGAGGTGGTATTGAAAGCCGTGAGACGGATTAAGATTGCCTGGGATGTGCGTGTAGGGGAAAGAAAGGGAAGTCTGAGCCCGAGGGCCCTTTAGAGCTTAGAGATACTTGGGCGAATGATCCAAACAGGGTAGAATTAAATACCATTTAATTAATTGATATTAGAAATGAAATCATGCCACAGTCAAGCATTCCTCTGAAAGAGACTGCTTCCTGGAAGTTCGATGAAGGGCAGCTTCTGGTAGAGTCCCTACACATGGGCAGGGGCCATCTGTCACGTTCATGGCCGTCCTTCATCATTGAACAGGCCTGCTATGGGAGTGTGTGGGGGGGTGGTGGTAGGGAGGGGGTGCTCCCAAGCTTAGAAACCGAAACTCAAGTTCTCTGCCTGCTTTGCTGCTGGGGCACAAGCAAGGGATCAGGTGTTGCCAGTCAGATACATCATCTGCTGGATACCGCAGGCAGGGAGCAGTGTCAGGAAAAGGGCCCCGCAGAGGGTCTTCGTGTCTGCACCTCCCCCTCTCCCAAGAGGTAACAGCAGTGTAGCTAGCAGTGCTGGCTTCCGAGTGGCCACGAGATTGAGCTCCTGGCACAGAGGAGGCACTGAGGCACCAGGGTGCGGGTGTGCAGACATGAGAGGCAGAACATCCTGGGCGGTGCTCCCCCATCAGCTATTGGCGTGGCTTTGGGCAGTTTCCAGAAGGCTCAACCATCAGCCGAGTTCTCCAGCCCTCCCCACACAGCCGTGAACACCGTTTCCACAATAAGCTCTTATTACAGGATTACTTGTGTTGTTTGCTGCTAAGGACGCTGCCTCAGATAACATCCTTAAACCGGAATCCTCATGATATAAGTGACTTAATATTTGTGAAGCACACAGTGCCTGAAGTTAGCACCCTAAGTGTGATTTGCCTTAAAAATATTTTTTTTTAATGTTTATTTATTTTTGAGAGTGGGAGGAGGGGCAGAGAGAGAGGGAGACACAGAATCAGAAGCAGGCTCCAGGCTCTGAGCTGTCAGCACAGACCCGGATGCGGGCTCGAACCCATGAACCGGGAGATCATGACCTGAGCCAAAGTTGGATGCTTAACCGACTGAGTCACCCAGGCACCCCAGGAGTGACTTGCTTTTTTTTTTAATTTAATTTTTTAAAAATTTACATCCACATTAGTTAGCATATAGTGCAACACTGATTTCAGGAGTAGATTCCTTAGTGCCCATTACGCATTTGGCCCATCCCCTCTCTCACAACCCCTCCTGTAACCCTCTGTTTGTTCTCCGTATTTATGAGTCTCTTCTGTTTTGTCCCCTTCCCTGTTTTTATGTTATTTTTGCTTCCCTCCCCTTATGTTCTTCTGTTTTGTGTCTTAAAGTCCTCACATGAGTGAAGTCATTTGATATTTGTCTTTCTCTGACTAATTTTGCTTAGCATAATACGCTCGAGTACCATCCACGAAGTTGCAAATGGCAAGATTTCATTCTTTTTGATTGCTGAGTAATATTCCATTGTGTGTATGTATGTGTGTGTGTGTGTGTGTATGTGTGTATGTATATATATATATATATATATATATATATATATATATATATATATCACATCTTCTTTATCCATTCATCCGTCGATGGATATGTGGGCTCTTTCCATACTTTGGCTATTGTTGATAGTGCTGCTATAAACATGGGGATGCATGTGTTCCTTTGAAACAGCACACCTATATCCCATGGATAAATGCCTAGTAGTGCAATTGCAGGGTCATAGGGTAGTTCTATTTTTAGTTTTTTGAGGACCCTCCACACTGGTTTCCAGAGCAGCTGCACCAGCTTGCGTTCCCCAGGAGTGACCTGCTTTTTAATTGATAAATCTCACTTTGGATCTCAAACTCCATCCTCAGACTCTTAGATCATGGTCACATTGTACGAGTGCTGTATCTCTAAGGAGATGTTTTGGTTTAACATGAGGTACAGTATTAGCATCACCAGAAAAATTCTTCCACCCTACAGAAGATGTAACTATAATAAGGATCCATGCCCAAGACTACAGTATTAAAGAGTTCTAATGGGAAGACCCATTATTAATAAGTAATTTAATTTTAAGAACTGCTCACTTTATCCAAACTACATTGTCTTAAGAGCTGGCTGTTCTGTCATTTGAAAATAATGAAGTGCCAATCTTAGTACCAATTATACGAAATCAGTGACACAAGTCAGAGAAGTCTGTGGGCAGCTATAAAGGAAAGAAGGCAGTAATGAGCTCCTGAAGAATAAATCATTTTCAGTGCGCCGTGGCCTTGAAGAGAAGCTTCCACAAGTGTCGGGCTGAAGAAGCAAGCTGCAGCAGACAGAATGCTGCAGACCAGCTTTTTGTCCTGCCTCTGGCAAGTACTGTGTGTGTGTGATTTGGCAAAGACACTTACCTGTTTGAAATGATCACAACAGATGACATATTTAAGTTCCTTATGTGATGAGGCTTTGCACACAGCAGTTGCTCAATAGATGTTTATTTTCTTTTCCTCACTTTCATCCCCCTGGTTGGAAAACCAGGATGATGTTTGTATCACATACACTGCGGGATTACAGCATTGATACTTGAGTATGTGTAATCAATCTTGTAATCTAGAAGGTCTTTATTATGAAATATGGGCAACTTCATTCTTCTCTCTGATTTGTTTTGGCATGTTTTGAATTAAGAGAATGTATCAAGTACTTAAAAGTTGCCGGAATGTTTGGTAGGACGTGAAAAAGAAAGGCCCCATCGCTTGTTTGGGCGGTGGAGTAGTTACATGAAGTAATGCGGGATGGAATCCTGAAGGGTGAATGCTTCGTGCTGGTTCAATGTCACTGAATTAATTAAAAGTGATATCCAGATATAGTGAAGTAGAAAAATGTGGCCTATCCAAAGGTATGATGAAGTGAGTGAGAGAACCATTGCCACGTTAAATTCCAGAAATGTATTTGTTTGCACCTTAAATATTGGGAAAGATGAATTCTCCAAGGATATATTAAGAGTAGTTCTCCTTCAGCTTTTGCTGGACCCTAGGATAGAATCAAGGTCTCTGTAAAGACAGCTTAACTGGAACATCAGCTTTGGGCTGTGACATTTCTCTGAAAGTCTGGGACATTTCTCTGAAAGTCTGGGATATGGTTAATAAAGTAACATAGCAGCTCCTTATGGATCAAGGCCCCAGCTTACAAAAACATGGCTGGTTGTGTGAGAATGTGTGCTGGAGAGGGAGGAGTCAAGAGAAGAAACTGAGACATTATTGTGAAGTTCAGGGATAAAGCGACTTCAGGAAAGATTTCATCCAGGGTTTCGTGAGATCGGGGAGATGTGTTCATTTCTCCACTCTCCCTTCCTCCTTGCTGGCCCATCTCAAGTGGGATCCTCCTCGTGTTTGTTGGCTGCTGGAAGGTAAAGGCAGCCAGTGTGGCTGCAGCTTTGTGAATTGGGGGGTGGGGGGAGAGAGATGCAGCAGAAGAAGTAGGTAGAAGACGGACAGGAGGAAGAACATACATGGGCCCCAGACATAGGGTTTGACTTTTGCATTAAGAGCAGAGGGAGGGAACTAAAGATTTTTAATCAAGGCAATTGCAGTTTGAAAGGATCCCTCTGCTTGTGAGCCCAGAATGGCTTGGAGACGGGTGAGAGTGGAAGCAGGGAGACCAGTAAAGAGTATGTGTAATGATCCTTCAGGTCTTGGTAGGAGTTGAGTGTGGGAGGTGAGAAAAAAAGAAGGAACCAAGGGCAAGGTGCTTCATCTTTGTCAATTCTTCACACCCCACATTTAGAGTCTTTCCTGGGATTTATTTTGCCAGGGGCCTGGAGGTATGACTCAACTATGACCACACTTTTCATGTGAATTTTTTTGACTTTGGTCATTTGAGAGCTCTCAACCCAGTATTAAAAAACACAGGAGGGAAAAAATGAGTGACTAATACAAGAATAAAACATTGCTGAATTAGACCCCCAAGGAATTTAGATCATGGAATTAGCAGAAAAACACTTTATGTAAAGATAAGTAAAACTATTACAAAGGGATTAAGACATGAGAAAAGCACAAGAAAATGCAAAAAAAGAAAAAGGTCCAGGCATATTTGGAGAAGAGCCAAACAGAACTCTTAGGAAAAGGGGCGCCTGGGTGGCTCAGTCGGTTAAGCATCCAACTTCAGCTTGTGTCATGATCTCATAGTTTGCGAGTTTAAGCCCTGCACCGGGCTCTGTGCAGACAGATCGGAACCTGGAGCCTGCTTCGGATTCTGTGTCTCCTTGTCTCCCTGCCCTTCCCCCTCTCGTGCTCTGTCTCTCTGTCTCTCAACAAATGAATAAACATTAAAAAGTTTTAAAAAAAGAACTCTTAGGAAAGGAAAATATCGTCATTGATATAAAAAGTTTCAATGACAGGGTAAACACAGATTAAACACAGCTGGACTTGTAAACTGGAAGAAAAAAAAAAAACCTGAGGAAATTATCCTGAAGGCATCGTAAGTGATATACAGAGGTGGATACTTTACGTGAGAGGTTAAGAGATGAGAAAGATGAACATATATGTAGTTGCAGTTCTGGTAGGAGAACAGAGACAATGAAGTAGAGGTGATAATACAAGGAATAAGCCTGAGAATTTCTAGAATTGGTGGCAGGCATGATTTCTTAGATGTAGGCAGCACAAATCCTAGTTAGCACGATAAATTAAAGTAAATCGATACTTGGAGAATTTTGATACACGGCAGAAACCAAAGGGAAAGAAAAATTAATCAGAGAGAAGCCAGGATATCTTCAAAGGAATAATATATAGCACACTTCTCAATAGCAACAATGGAAGTCAGAAACGCAGCGGAATAAATCACAGTAAACCCTCATACCCAGCTAAGTTCCACCCGAGCCATGGCAAAATAAAAACAATCTAGACCATCAAAAACTGGAAGAGCATACTACAAACAGATCTTCCTTGGTGGTATTTTAAATAATATACTTCTGGAAGAAATGTGAAACAAGAATGCATAGCGACACTATAAGATACCACTTCATATCCATAAAGATGACTGCCAACGAGATAAATAATGGGTTGGTGAGGATGTGGAGAAATTGAACTCTCATACACTGCTAGTGGGGATACAAAAGGATGTAGCCATGTTGGACAACAGTCTGGAAGTTCCTCAAAAGATTAAATATAAAGTTACTCTATGACCCAACAATTCCACTCCTCTACCTGAGAAAATTTTAAAAAATGTGTTCACACAGAAAGCTGTACATGAAAGTTCATAGCAACATTTTTTATAATAGCCAAAATAGGGGAACATCCCAATGTCCATCGACTGATGAATGGCTAAATCAAATGTGGTCTATCCATACAATGGAATATTATTTGAGAGGAAAAAAGGAATAAGGTACTGGCACATGCTACGACATAGATGGACCTTAAAAACATTACGTGGAATGAAGGAAGACAGTCACAAAAGACCAGATGTTGCATGATTTCATTCACACAAACTGTCTACAACAGGCAAACCTAGAGATAGGAGGTAGATTAGTGGTTGCTTAGGGTTGACAGGTTTGGGGGAAATGACTGCTAATATGTATAGGATTTCTTTTTGTGGTGATGAAATATTCTAAAATCAATCATCCTGAGGATTGCCCAACTCTGGGAATGTGCTAAGAACCAGTGGACTGTACACTTTAGTTGAATTGTATGACATGTGAATTATATCTCAATAAGAAGAGAGGAAAGAAAAAAGAATGAATAGTGATCAAAGAAACTGGTAAATGCATGGATAAGTAAATCTACTTGCTAAAACCTGGAACGAAAAGCACAACGATAACGTTTAAAATAGAAGGGTGGACAAGGTAGAAATCATTATTAACTTCTAAGTATCCATATATAGTTTTAAACTAATAAAGGAATCAGAGAGTAAGTCATGTAATCAATAGAAAAGAAAATCAGATTGATGAATTAGTGAGCTAAGGATCCAACTGAAGAGTTTCAGAAGAACAAACCCTGAAGAAAGAAGGAAATAATAAAGAGCAGAAAACAAATACAGAAAGACAGTCCTCAGAGTCAATGGTTAGTTCTCAAAGAGACTAAGAGAATACAAAAAACATTGTCAATAATGACAGAGGGACCTCATAACTAATATTAGAAATGAAAAAAAGGACAGCTACAGACAGAACAGAAATAAAAGTAATAAGAGAATATTATCAGTATTTTTATGCCAAGGAATCATGATGACTATGGGAAATCTACATAATAGCCATCCTACATAGACAAAGTAGAAGTATTTATATTAGAATCAGGACTAAGGCATGGATATGGGCCCTCACCGTGGCCATCAGCACTGTGATGACTCTCAGCCAGTGTAGTTAGACAATAAAAAAAAAAATCAATCTCTGCAAGCATTGTACAGGTAAAGATGGATCATCACTATCAGAATTGGATACAATTGTCTACTTTGAAAATCCCAGAGGATCAAAACCAATGAGAGTGAAGGTATCTGCATGAAAGGGCTCCATCATTGTCTTTGTTCTCATTTGATGGGCAACTCAGTCTTAAGAGTCTGCGCTGAAGATGTGATATTATTATCTCATTTAATCCTCACAACAACCCCAGCAGCCCCATCTCACAAGTGAGGAAACATGCTCAGCAGTGAGCTCACTTACCTAAGTGCATAGAACCTGTGAGTGCAAGAAGATCTGAGCTTTGAATCCAGGGAACTGAGTCCAAAGTCCCTGGCCTTTACCACTGGCCTCCACTGCCTCCAGTCTCCTCCAACAGATACCGGAGTGGAAAAAAGATGGCATTCCCAATTGTGAGACAGACCATAAGTGCCCAGAATAAACCAAGCAAGGTATGTCAGGCCTAAATGCAGACAGGAGTTAGACATTATTGAAAGACATGAAAGAATCTGAGGGCAGATAAAATCATTCTACTCCCGGCTGGGTGTGGGTGTGTTCGTGACTATGAAGACCTCATTTCTCTTCAATTAATCTCTAAATTTGATGTAATCCTAATCAACACCACAAAAGTTTATTTGAAAGAATTTGTTAAGCTGACTCTGAGGTTATTTGAAAGAAAAATTCAAAAGCCATAAAAAAAGATTTACAGGTTTGACTACATAAAAATAAAGATTTCTGCATGGCCCTAAACACCCTGCAGAGTTAAAAAAAAAAAAAAAAAAGACAATCGTGTGAGGAAAGCTATTTGCCATACACAAGACAGGCGAAGAGTTATATCCTTAATAAACGGAGCGCCTACACACTGATATGGAAAAGACAAACAACCTGATAGATTAGATAAAGCTATGAACAGCCAATTCGCAGAAACGGAAATATAAACAGTCAATAAAATATGAAAAGATGCTCAAACTCCCTAGTCATCAGGCAAATGGAGATCAAATGATGGAGATTTCAATTTCTGCTTATCAGATCGGCCAACATTTAGAAGATTTATAGCATCTAGTACCAGCAAAGGTGGGGGAAATGGACATGCTCCTCATTGCTGACGGAGGTTGAAATTGATACAACCTTTTTGGAATGTAATCTAGTGGTGTCTGTTAACATTTAATAGGTACATACCCTTTGACCCAGACATTCCATTTCTGGAAGAATCTAGTCTACAGAAAACAAACTACCAGTAAGTAAGGATATGTATGTTATTCCAGCATGGTTTGTAATGGATAAATAGTAATCTGGAAATAATGTAAATGGTTGAATGAATGATGGTTCATTCCCACTATTGACAATTATACAGCTATTAAAAAAGATTGCATTACATCTGTAGGGAAATCCATAATATTATTGCTAAATGAAATAAAGTAATCTGTTGAGTAATGATAACAGTAGTTTTGTTAAGGCAAAATCCTGTAACCTATATGCCATGCTTTTATGTATCTTTAAATAAACTTAATTGTATCTATGCATAAAAAAGTAAGTTTTGGGAAGATACTTATAAAACTGTTCGTATTGATTATCTCAGGATAGTGGGATTAAAGCATGGAGAGGAAGATTGTTAATTATCTTTACATAGCTCCACTGCTCTTGACTTGTTACAAGCCATGCGTTGTTTTTGTACATAAAGAGTTCTGTAAAATAAGTGAAAGAAAAAAACCCACCTTGCTACTTTCCCAAATTTTTCTATGCTTTAAAAATATATTTGATGCCATATTTTCTTTGCAGTTGTGATAGTCACCCTGGCTGGCTTGCCAATCATGGAGGTCTTTAAGATGGGAGCCTCCAGAGTTGCTGAGGGGCCAGCATGCATACCAGACCATAATACATACCAGACTTCAAATGTGTTGTGTAAAAGCACCCCATATTCCTCTAATAAATAGGTTAGTCATTTTTTGGACATTGAGCCTCAAATAAGCCCTGGAATTAATGTCATTCTCTCCAAGCAGTGATTAACCAAATTCCAGATGAATCCCTAATGTGGTCCTTTGTTCATGATGTCAGAGTTACTAATCCTTTTTAGTCAGGGAAACACTTATTATGTGTTGCAAATATGGATATTATCAGCCCATCAATGGACCATTGGTTAAGAGTTAAGAGGAGGAAATCCTTTGTCTCTCAGGATGATCAGGTAGAGAGCCACTTGTGCATGGTGGGTGGGCTAGTTGAAAAAGAAATCAGGGAGATACTCAGGAAGAATTGCTCTGGGGCACGCTGGCTGGCATCTTCCTAACATTTTCTTCTCCCTCAGAAAGTCTTTGCCTCACTCAGAACCCTTAGAGTTAATAATAAGAACTTCCCAGGTCCAGTTTAGGTCTTGCTTAGATTTTTGTTTTCCCCACTGAGTATGAACAAGTACAATTCCTGGGCTGTGTGCATATCAGTTATTTTAGTAGTGTTTGTGGCATTGCTAAGAGTCTCTGAAGGAGCATGCACTTCCTCAGTAAACTATTTACTCAACTAAGGGATTTAAAAAAACTGTGGTAAAATGATCGGAACATAAAATTTGTCATCTTAGCCACTTCTCAGTATGTAGGTCAGTAGTGCAAAGTATATTCATATTGTTGTTCAGCCAATCTCCAGAACTTTTCCATCTTGCAAAACTGAAACTCTAGACCCTTTTAAACAGTAACTCCCCACCCCCCTGCCCCCAGTTCCTGATGGCCACCACTCTCTTTGTTTCTATGAGTTTGACTTCTCTGGATGCTTCCTATAAATGGATTCATACATACAGTATGCATCTTGTGTCTGGCTTATGTCATTTAGCACAATGTCCTCAAGCTTCATCCATGCTGTAGCATGTGTCAGAATTTTCCTTCCTTTTTAAGACTGAATAATATGTCATCTTTATGTCCAGTAAGGAATTTTAACATTCAAAGACTTAGATATAAAAATTTAGATATGTAAATCTAGATATAAAATTTAAAAGTCCATTGTTTTAACCTGAAAAGTGCTTCTATTCTTTCTTTATTTCCTTCCTCCTTCCTTCCTTCCCTCTTTCTTTCCTTCCTTCTTCTCTTTCATTTACTGAAGTTGCCTACTATATAACTGGCTGCTAAAACACGTGATGGATTGAGATATCGTGGCTACCCTAGAAGCTCTCAAAGTGGGGAAAGGCTGTAATCCAAGGCAGAATGGGTCATTTGGGCAATATGTTAAAGTAACAAAGTAAGACACATCATCTTAAATTGAGCCCACTTCAGGGCCTATTTCTAAAAATTCTTTGGGACTGTCTCCTACAAAACTCTTCTGCTAGCTCATAGAAGGTTAACGTGGGCTAAGAACCTGGTATTTTCAAGTTTTAAGAATGATGTTTGGCTTATTGTTTTAGGCTATAAATTCTGCCTTTTACAGAAAGCAGACCCTCTTTCGCGGGTTTTAGATAATATTTGTGGCGTGCATTTTGGTCAGTTTAAATTAAACCATAAAGGAGAGAGGCTACTGAACTCCTGGCTAATGTTCTAGCTTAATATTGGCAGATATTTTCATATTCAGCAGATCCACAGTGTCGCAAGACTTGCCTCTCAAGGTCAGAGTGTTTAGCGAATACTTGGGTCAAATCCTTCTCCTTTCTATTTGTGCAGAGTTGAAGCTCTTTTTACCTTTACTGAGTTCTTTGCTTATTCTTGTGGGTCCTATTAGGCTGTGCCCCTCAGGCCCTGCTTCTGAGCTGATGAATGGGCAAATTTGACCCTAAAATGGATAACAGGGCAGCAAGGTGGGGACCAGCTTCTGTCACATTGTGCATTTTATTTTCTATCAATAGCTGTGTTATGGTGTGCAGGCTCTTGGGTTTCCTGAGAAATGGAGCCATTTTGTAAACAAAACGCTGTCATTTAAAGCCATTAGAATGCATTATATGAGGCATAATGGCCAAAGGAGAGCGATCAGAGGGTTGGGTGAGACACAGAGTGAAATCGTGGGCTCTCTGGCTGCTTTGGGACTTGACTGCCATAATGAACTCAGCCTTTCTATTACCCATTGTATTAAAAAAAATAAAAATCTCTAGAGCAAGAGCATATATGTGCTTTCCTTCTCCAAGTAGAGATGGATTTAGCAATTCTGGATTCTGTTTGCTATTTCAGTGGAATCTAATTGTTTTTAGAGTTAAATATTTTGCTCTCAGATGTTATTTTTAAATGCCCCCCACCCCCAACCCCTTTGTAAGAAGACTTTAGCTCCTTAGTTTCTAAGGAGGTGGTGAATAGGTTTAACAGCTGAAGAACGTTGTCTCTCGTATTTTGGACTTGGGTCTGAGTACAGCGTAATTCTTGCTTTGTCAATAAGGTAGGTGGTTCTAGGGGGTTTTCAGCTTAATACTGAATACTGTATGTTGGTCTTGTTACTACAGGAAGCAGATGCCCAGATAGGATCAGACATGCAAGGATTTCACTGGGGGACATCCGGTGTGAGAGAAAATGGAAAAAATGTCAGGAAAGACTGGGAGAGCATTGGCTCACCATGCAAATTAGACCCCAGTGAGAAAAAGAGGGAAAGAAGATTGTGCAGAAGCATCAGATACTGCCCTGCAGTTTAAGGAAGGTTTGTCAAGACACTGGAGAATTTGGGGGCCAAAATCAGAGGTCAGAGGAGTCCCACATCTCCCAGGATCCCGGCTGTCTAAGCATCCCCACTGGCTCATTCCTTGGCGGATAGCCAGATCTTCAAATTTTTAATTCAAGTAAGGACACTAGGCTTTCCTTCAAAACTTACTTTTGCTTCAGTCTCCTTCCCTACCAATGCCTGCTACAATATCTGATAAGTTGCGAACCTTGCTGGTGAGGAAGGGAAAGGTCAGAATCTACAACTCTATGCTTTATATGGTAGCCAGACAGAATGTAAAAGAAGCGTGTGGGCATGAGTGAATTCTGCTTCTGTGCCTGTCATTTCTCTTGCTGTTTTCCAGTCTTGCAGCAAGTAGAAAGAAAATAGCATGTGCAGACTTGGAGAATGTTGGTAATTACGCCCATCACACAAGGAAGCAGGGAGCAGCCTTTGTTCAGTAAACAAACGCAATCCAACACTCAATGAATCATGTTTTTGCAAAATCACAGCATGTGTGTATATAGGGGGCAGAGGGGACATGTTGTGTTTGAGGTTTTTGAGGCTTTTATGTTCCCATTAGTCACTAGAAATAGGTCATCAGACCCTTGTTGTCTGAAAAACTTGATGTCTTTTTGGGATAGTGAACCCATGTGATGTGAATGACATGTGCAGGGGGCACTCAGAGAAGGAAGATCCAATCCATAGGTTCTCCAACTGTCTTAGACTTCACTAGGGAAAAGCCAGGGCTGTGCTTTTTAGACCCTCTCATTTGATCCCTGAGATCCAGCTAGTCACAGCCAGAGAGGGATGCTCCAGTAACTTCCTGCTTCAGACCTAATTTCAACAGGGGAGAGGAAGAAATCAAATGCTCGTTAGTGGAGGTATCGGATGCCTGCGTCTTTGATGAACCTGGAAGACGTTTGCTGTCTTTAGTGTCCTAGGTGGTTTTTAATTTGGAGCTGATATCAAGCCTGCAGAGTGGGCCAGTGGGCTGAGCACTGAGCTAAAGGCCATTTCCAACCTGGACAAGGACACAGTCCTTCCTAAAAGGCATTACTGTGGCATTTTGGTTATTCATTTTCATCACAGTGAAGAGCCTGAGCAAGCAACATTTCCCAGCAGAACTGACTTCTCAGAGAAGATCTTTGCTGGGATCAGGTCACAAAGTGACCATACTGTCATGGTCTCAAAATACTTCTGGGTTGTCAAGAATTCATTCATGAGCCTGCAGTTCATGCCCAATGGGAATTCAGTCTCATAGGGAATGCCTTCTTTTTGGCAAGGAAAGAATCTTACTATATAAATAAGCATAACATAATGTTTGGCATATAATGAGCTCTCTATAAATATTAAGTAAGTGAAGAACATAGACCAAAAGAAAACCAAACAGTGGGATGGGGAAAAAACTGGACAGAAATATTCTGTCTCTCAAGTTCATACCCTCTTGGTGTGCTTTTTTATGGTGATGTGTGTTTGTCGGAAAATGCTGGGTATATTTCACACAGACTGACAATGTCCATTCTTTTGGTTTTATAATGAGAGCAGAAAGGGAAATATACAAGAACATTCACAAATATTCACTGTGATGTATCTTTTATACACTTTCCATTCAGTTTTCTAAAAAAAAAAAGCATGATGAGTAATTATTAATCTTGATTCATATATTAATCAAGGAGGATTCAGTGCACAAACCAGAATCAATTCTTGGAAGTTTCAAGAGAAACTCATTTAAGGATATTAGATGCTTGCAGAATTGGAAGGGCTATACAGGAATAGGTTCTTGGCCTCACCTTTAAGAACAACTCCCCGGATAATGCAGAAGTGACCATCAAGGAAGCTACTAGCTACTACCTCTGAGGCTGCCCTGGAGCTTTGGAGCTGAAGAATACACCACCAAAGCTGCAATCCAAGGATCAAGAAGTAAGGGCAGGAAGTTGTCTTCTGTCACTGCTCTCTATACCCACAGAGCTGGTGACTGGCTGCCGGAAGGCAGAGTGCGTCCACTGTTTTCACAATCCCCAAGCACCTGGAGAATAGTTTCTGGAAAGCTACTGTCCTAAGCCTCACCTCCCACAACCTTCTTGCAGGAGAAAGAAAGTCCATGGAGAAAAGTGGTCCCTGTGGCAGGGAGATGGCTTCTGTTTCACTTTGACCTTCTAGATCTACAGGAAGACATCTAAATGATGGGGTTGAACATTCAGAATTCTACCTAAAAGAGCATCGGTAGAAGGTAGTTTTTGGTTTTCCAGCCTCTATGTTATAGGAAGGCACATCCAGAGCCTGCTCTTTTCACTTTGAGCAAAAATTTTACTTAGCTCCTCTGAGATTTAATTCCCCCCCGGGCAATCTGTGATGTTTGCTCAAAATGAAAAGAGCATATGGTTAAATGCA
This sequence comes from Panthera tigris, assembly GCF_018350195.1. Classification (NCBI taxonomy): domain Eukaryota; kingdom Metazoa; phylum Chordata; class Mammalia; order Carnivora; family Felidae; genus Panthera; species Panthera tigris. The sequence continues at coordinate 68,393,348 of NC_056660.1, read as the reverse complement.
CGGGCACTACAATCGGATGGACCAAGCCTCCAATCTCTGCTCCAGAACTTACTAGCTGTTTGGTCTTAGACAAGACAATCACCTTCTCTAAAAGCTTCTGAGTCCTAGTTTATAAAGTGGGAATAATCCTATTGTCCCCATGGGGTTGGAGTGAGAATTAAATATTATGTTTGTAAAATGCTTAGCACAATGTGTGAAGCCCGACAAGGGTCTAATAAGTTGTAGACATAATTAATAAGGTCTATAGTAAGCAGTAGACCCAGGGTACTCTCCCAGGCACATGGTCTTTGCTGTATCTCCCAGGGTAATGGAGATGAGATAGATCAGTACATGCTTTGAGGACCAAAATAAATATCTATAAGATGAATGCTTTAAATGTATTTTTTAACATTACTACACTTCTAATGTATCTTACTATTATGATTGATTGTTACCATGAGGTTATCAAGTTGGATTCCACTAGCCCACATCAAAATTGGCCTGGTTCTAAGCACAATTCTTTTTTTTAATATTTATTTATTTTTGAGGGGGAGAGAGAGAGGGGGTGGAGGCAGAAGAGGCAGAGAGAAGGGGATAGAGGATCCGAAGCAGGCTCCACGCTAACAACAGTGAGCCCAATGCGGGGCTTGAACTCACAAGCCTTGAGATCACGACCTGAGCCAAAGTTGGACTGAACCACCTAGGCACCCTAATCTAAGCACAATTTTAATTTATATATATAATGTGTGTGGGTTGAATTGTGTCCTCCTAAAAGATATGCTCAAGTCTCAACCCCCAGTATCTTTGCATTTGATCTTATTTGGAAATAGGTCTTTATACAAGTAACCAAGTTACAATGAGGTTATACTGGAAGAGAGTGGGCCCTAAAGCCAATGACTGGGGTCTTTATAAAAGAAAGGAGAGGGAGATCCTGATACATAGACATAACCGAGAGAAGATGGAAGAAATCAAGTGATGTGGCTACAAGCCAAGAAAATCCAAGGATTACTGGCAAGTATCAGAAGCTAGGAAGAGGCTAGGAAGGATTTTCCCTGGGAGCTTCTAAAGACAGTGTGCCTTTGATTTCAGACTTGCAGGTTCCAGAGCTGAGAGTCAATAAAGGTCTGTTGTTTTAAGCTGCCTAGCTTGTAGTAATCTGTGATGGGAACCCTCTGAAACTAACATATACATGTACCTTATTACATAATAAGTGAATCCCCAGTAAGTTGTATAAGATTATATTTCTCTATCTCTTCATGATACTTTCAGGGCTATTTTACCTCCAGATTAATATTGAGTTGGTGGTGGCTCAAACAACTGGACATTCTCCTTTTCTAAAGTTCCCTCATATCTCTGTCAAGAACTCAGTAGACTATAAATAGACCATTAAACGTAATTGAGGACCATAACTCTTTAAATAATTCCGTGGTGAACTCTTTTTATAAATTGAGCACTCATTTGCTTTATGATTTGTAGATTAAGTAATAGACTGGAAAGAGAAGTGGACAGAGGGCCAGGAGGCATGGATAATCATAATTACAGACACCTAGGGGCAGCTGGGTGGCTCAGTCAATTGAGCAACTGACTCTTGATTTCAGCTCAGATCATGATCCTGTGGTTTGTGGGTTTGAGCCCCACATCGGGCTCTGAGCCGCCAGTATGGAGCCTGCTTGGGATTCTCTCTCTCCCTCTCTGATTATCCCTGCCCTGCTTGTGCTCTGTCTCTCTCTCTCTCTCTTAAAATAAATAAATAAAACATGAAAAAATATTAACAATAATAACAATAAATCTTAATCACAGACACCTTTAGTTGAGTACCCACTGCATTCAAATACAATTCTAGGCATTTTATAGAACATATTTCATCTTATACTTTGAAGCAGGACTCGCAGTGCCATTTGACAAACTAAGATCTAAAAATTCAACTAGGCTAAGAGACTCTCCCAATCAAGATCACACAGCTGATAGTTGGCAGAGACAGCTTCTACTTCCAGGCTATTGGATTCCATAGTTTTTATTCTCCAGCATTAGAATTGGTGTCGTTTTTCCCTCTGGTTCCACTCTTACTTATCTGTGAGGTGAATGTGTTGGCCTCAAGAAGGTTTTCTCAAACTACCCTTCTGTGGACAGAGTTCCGTATGAAGACTCACTTCTCTCCTGGGGCCATAACAACTACCACATTCGGAGAGAGAGACATCTGAAGGACAAAGACCAGGTGAAGAATGGAAAACAGGTGATCCACGAACAAGCATTTCCAAGGACAGCAGTGACACAGCAGAGGACTTGTAACCTACAGGCCAAGAATGAGAGGTTTAATTTGCTTAGTCCTTCTTGCATGTGCTTTTCTTTCTACTGTTTTCATATCATCCTCTTTCCCTGCACACATGAGCCCCACAAAGGCTATTCCATGGTTTGCCTTTCTTTCTCTTACCTTCTCCTTCTTGACGTCTCTTTTCTCTCTTTTCTTTTCACTCCATCCTTACTTAGCCACTCAAAGTCTGCCCTTAAATTACAGAGGCAAGTTGAGACAGTTTTAAAAGTTTGGGTATGACATTAACCTATAGATTGTGGCTTGATAGTGTCCTGGCATGGAATGGCTTATTAAAAAGAAAATAATAAAAACATCCGTGAAAAAAATAAGAAAAAAATAATTTTATCCTTATCCCATTACTCAGAACATACACACATTAAGAAATACTCAAAGAGTAATCGTGAAAATGATGTCAAAAATGTGTGAGCAGATGGGTTAATTTATGTGTAATGTGAAAATTTAGAACTCAGTGACATTTTAGTGGCTGAGAAAATTTTTCTTTGATATGACATCTTTCCTAGAAAGAACCTCAAGTTATATATGATAATACTATAATTCATCCTTCTTCAAACTAACAGTGAATTGATATTAAGCTTTCGCATTTATTGAAGGTAGGCCACACAGGATCTTTTATGTTGAAAGTTCACAATTATAATCAATGTTCCCTCATGTAAAGACACCAAGAAAGAAAACTAAAGTGTCTTTGTAGTACATTCCTTATGTTGATACAACACACTCAGGCCATTGTTTTGACTCTATCACTATAAGAAGGAGGAAAATATGCTTTCGGACAAATTGGAGAGTTAATCTAGTACAAGGGCTATTTATGTTAATACCAATCAACAGAAACAGAGTAATCAGGCTATTGATTTCCAGTGCTGTCAACATTTGCTAATATACAATTATAAAACTGTAGACTCTGCTCTCTCGATAAAAGAATGCGAATGTCTTTAGAAGCTCCAGAGTGCTCAATGCTGGAGAATTAGAATTAGAATTTTGCTCCCCCAGGAATGAAAATACCATTCTCAGAAAGTACCGTGGTTCAACTAATGCAGTGATTCCCTGCCTATTGATCATTACTAATCTATTATATCATTAGTTATTCCCCTTAAATACTCTGTCTGTTCCAATTAAATTCCTTGCAAAGGTTGAAGAGACAGTAGGTAATTGAAAATACCCTACTTGGAATCTCCCCTTGGAGAGAGGTCTGGATCATTTGCCATACGCTCAGCTTCTACTGGCTGCACAAGTGTGCTCTTTATTCAAGTCCTTGAAACCACCTTGCAGCTGTACTCTCTACCTTCACAGAGTGGTGCAGTACTGTTTGTTAGAGCAGAAAGCTGACTTGCCTGTTCCATTGTTAGGAAGTTCTGCCTTAAGGTGAACAGCCTACCTTCCTCTCATAGGTAATTTAATGTAAATAATCACGTGCTTTGTCAATATCCTGATGATTTAGGGCTTGTGCTTTTTTTTTTTAAGTTGTTAAGGCCAAAAGACTTATATATGTCGCCCACTTAAAAGGACATTTTATTTTTATTTGTCTTCTAAATATCTTAATACATGCTGATTTAGTAATTTACCATACACAGTGCAAATTACAATACAATGCATGCCAATATCAATTTCCTAATTTTGAAGGCACACGGGATTACTGTTGGCAGAGGTTGTAGTGTGCATAAATTATTGCAAGACTATCTTGAACTCTTTATATAAACTCCAGGAAGCCAAAATAGTTCTACTCATCATAAATGAGTTTAAGGGTACAAAAATAATTCCAATTCTAGCTTCCTGGGAAAGCCCACATGTCAATAGCCAATGCTTACTGCTGGAATGTCAGCAGAATGTCTCAGATGTACCACAGCAAGGATTTGAACTTGCTCTCCTGTTCTTGTTTTCTATAGCCCCTGGCACAAGGTGGCATATTACTAAATCTCTCATGATGATAAAGTGAGAGGGCATATCAATGGGAAGGAATGCTCGAATGGGTTGGATGTATCAAGCACTTAATTTTTTAAAGATAGGCCACTCTGGGAAACAGTGTGGAGGTTCCTCAAAAAGTTAAAAATAGATCTACCCTATGACCCAGCAAAAGCACTTCTAGGAATTTACCCAAGGGATACAGGAGGGCTGATGCATAGGGGCACTTGTACCCCAATGTTTATAGCAGCACTTTCAACAATAGCCAAATTATGGAAAGAACCTAAATGTCCATCAACTGATGAATGGATAAAGAAGATGTTGTTTATATATACAATGGAATACTGCTTGGCAATGAGAAAGAATGAAATATGGCCTTTTGTAGCAACATGGATGGAACTGGAGAGTGTTATGCTAAGTGAAATAAGTCATACAGAGAAAGACAGATACCATATGTTTTCACTCTTATGTGGATCCTAAGAAACTTAACAGAAGACCATGAGGGAGGGGAAGGAAAAAAAAAGTTAGAGATGGAGGGAGCCAAACCATAAGAAACTCTTAAAAACTGAGAATAAACTGAGGGTTGATGGGGGGGGTGGGAGGGAGGGGAAAGTGGGTGATGGGCAATTGAGGAGAGCACCTTTTGGGATGAGCCCTGGCTGTTGTATGGAAACCAATTTGACAATAAATTTCATATAAAAAAATAAAAAATAAATAAAAATAAAAACGGTTTATTTATTTTGAGAGAAAGAGAGAGGCAGAGATAGAGGGAGAGATTGGAGCTTGATCCCAGGACTGCGAGATCATAAACAAAATGGTAGCTATTTGGAGTAAGCATTTTTTGCTAAGTAGCACTGGTACTTTACAGAAATATGAAAGTAGCTAAGGATGAGATAGAGGTACCAGGAAACCAGCTGAGAAAATCAGGGGGTCTCATTTGGTTTCTTACAAAGAAGCTCTCATCTCCTCTAGCAGGAGGGTAAAGAAAAATGAGGACCAAACCTAGACCTTAAGAATATGATGGCTAAACTTCAACCAGGGCAGGTCTGTTATGCAAAGTTGAGAAAACCTAGGACCTGGACACACAATAGGACACACATGTAGGAAGATGCCCTTGAAGGTTTTGACTTCCCAAGTCTTCTCCAACATTCTGAGCCTTCAGATGTTGCCAATTTTCCCCATAAGAGTAAGCCTCCTCACTCTCCACATCCATCTCCCCCGTGTTCAGAAATTAGTGTTGAGTACTCTTTCTCTCAAGGTGACATGTCCTCTCTCTCTTCCCAGGACTTGCCTCCATATCTCCTCTGCGACACGAAGCCAATCATTAGTGTTCAGGAAGAGTTTAAACCAGCTGGTTATGTGCTGGTCTTGATAAGGGAGTAGATGAACCATACCCCAAAAGTGTTGCAAGACCTACCCAATGTATACTGGCAGGAGCCAGAGAGTATGTGTGGGATTAGATTCTGAGAGTACTGGATCAAGAGGGCCAAAACATAAAATTGGATAGGTGAGTTTATTTACTTGGGACTACTCCAGAATAGATGAGATTAACACTGGCAAGGAGGACCTCAAGAAATGGCTCAAAATTGCTATTAGGATGGCTCCTAGAAGCATGGCAAAAATTACAGCCCATACCAAGTGAGATTGAAATGCCAGAGTTGCCAAAGTAGGCAGTGCCAAGACGGAATTGTCAAAGAGGAAAGGATTAAAAGGCTCAAGGAAGTGGGTAATTAAGAATAGGTATTCTATGTATGGTTAGATGGGTGACCAGATGGTTATGTTCTACAGAAAAACCTAGATGACATGCCATTTACCAAAGTTACATGGGATGTGCTAAGGAGAAGAGTATCCCACTCTTCACTAAATGTCCCATGGTGGCTCTCTGAAGGCCAGGGCTGACACTGAGAAAAGCTATTGTACAACTTGGTTTGATTATGGCAATGAGGACAATGGTACCTGCCAAAATAGAGGTCAGGTGTTGTCACCCTAATAATCATGGCGCTTTCCATACTCCATCTCATTGTCTATTTTCAGAGAACCCAACCAGTAACTATAAAAATCTAGGTTCTGTGCAAATTAAATAACAATAAATAATAAACACTAGACACATCATAATGGAATTTCAGAATATCAAAGAGGAAAAGGAAACCTTAACAGCCACCTAAGAAAAAAGGAGCTTGCAAAAGAACAACAATTAGACTGGCAAAGATCTTCTCATCACTGACAATCAATGACAGTGACAATGGAATAGCATCTTCAAAGCCCTGACAGAAAGTGAGTATCAAATGGGAAGTCAGTATCCAGTTAATCTGTCATTCAAGCTGAGGACAAAATAAAGGCATTTGGAGACCAACAAAGACGGAGAGGTTTTGCCACTTCTAAGATCTGATGAATGAACTAAAATGTGCTTCGCCACAAAGGAAATCGAATGTGAAATGAGTGGGATTCAAGTTCAAACAGTCATTCATAAATTATTAAACAATAGTAATAAATCTAAATAAGGATAGACCATTCTCTCCTCCCAGTGACATTAGTGCACGTTAGTTAAGCCTATTTTGCAGTGTGCGACTCAGCGTAGAGGGTCTATCTATAAAATTATTTCCTGTTTGTTACAGAGTAGGCCTTTATACAGCCTAAAATACATGCAAATACTCAATTTTTAAAATGCTATTATAGTATTTGACAAGAATTAACAAAGATGTCCAGAGAAGTAGAAAACACTAAGAATATTTAGCATTTGAAAGCTGGGTGATTGGTTCCCACATGTGCCCTTCCTAATATCTGCACTCAAGCTGGTGTCTTGGCTAAAAGACAGATGACCAGAGCAGGTCTTGGGAACTCTGCGATGCTTACAAAAAGTTGAAGGCATGACTCTTAAATGTATGAACTCTAGGTGATACTGTATACATCGTATTTTGAGAGTGAAGGGTCCAATATTATCGAACACTTGATATGAGTTATATACATTGACATATGGTATTAGCTTTAATCTGCAACAGAACTCTATAAGGTGGGCATGATTATTACCTTTATCTTGCTGATGAGGCAACTGATATTCAGAGGTTACTTTTTCAAAGTCTCAGCTAGAAAGGGGCAGTAATAAGATTGGAATCTAGTTCTTTGGGGCCTCAAAGCCCATGCTTTGTCACTAGATACATCTTCCAAGATAGGTAAGAGCAGAAAGTTGGAATCAACCAAATCTATGTGCACAGTATAGATTCACAGAGGGGCTTGATAGAGAATTTTTTTCTCATTTTTCAACCTGTTAATTTTCAGGCTCCTCTGTTACCTTTCTTTTCTCCGCTCAACCTTATATTCTGGTATTTCCCTGGAGTTTTCCTCCTGCCATGCTTCTCACCTACTGCTCAGTTTCCCAAATCTGAGTTTAGCCTGAATGGCCAATGGTTCACCGGATCTCTCTCAGGTGTGGTTCCATTCATTTTTTAATTCATCTTCTATTAAATACTTATTGAAAACTACTATGTTCCTGTCATCGTCCTAGGTGATGAGTGTCAAATGGTACACAAGACCGGCATTGCCCTATTGCTTTATTGTCAATACATCCAAACCCACGCCCCTGGTATATCCCCATCACAGTAAATGCGTGGTCTTTAAATCCTGCCAATTCCAATGTCCCCCTTCCAATGCTTTCTTTAATGCCCTCTTCACCTGCCAACCAAATTACTGATGTGGCCTCCTTAATGCATTCACTACTCACTTTCCACTTACTTTCAATTCCACATGTACCAGTGCAAGTATGAGCATTTAACTCCTTGGCTTAACCACCCTGAATTGAGGTTCTTTTTGTAGAGGATAAGATCCACATTCCTTCACATGTCACACAAAACTCTACACAATTCTCGCCTACCTCTGCAATCTGGGCCCCTGTCTCATAGCCCCTGAAAACCCACCACTGGACCCTTCACTTCAGCCACAGCCATTTCATGATTCCATGACCTTCCTATTAGTATTCCTTTGGTCTGGAATGATATTCCCACCCTAGACCACATATAAAATAAACCAGTCTTTAAACCTCAGCAAAATTATCACCCCTGTGTTAAGCCTCTTTCAGGGAGAGTCAACCATTCTCTTTTTTGGACTCCTAAGATTATCTTACATACCTATATCACAGATCCCTCAAAATAATGTTATATGCTTACATGCCCAAATTTTCTCCCTAAAAAATTCCAAACTTCTTGTATACAGGATTTCTGTGTTATTCATTTTCACATGTCTAAGTCCTAGAACAATGCATGGCCATCTTCTTTCTCTCCAATTAATATTTGTTGAATGAATTGAATGAATGAAGATGTGGTTTGTAAGGTGTTAACCCAGCATGCCCTTGCAATGATAGAACATGAGGCCTCATGGAAAGCAGCTTACCTCTTTGCCCTTTCTGCTCGTAAAAATATAAAAATATCCAAAATTCTTTTGGGGTAGCTCAGATCACTTCTCAGTGCTGTTGGTCTACTCTGGAAACACAAAGAGCCCTTGATCAACTCCAGACTTGAAGTAAGACTCTTCTAAGTCTATTCTAATGAATACTAGCAGTTCATCTTCTGAAACCCTCCTGTTATAGACCCTTAGTCTCCTTGTTGGAATTGGATAGGATTTCACTCATCTCAAGTTAGAATTTATCATTGAAAATTCTGTTTTTTCTTTAAAAAATTTTTTTAATGTTTATTTATTTTTGAGACAGAACATGAGTAGGGGAGGGGCAGAGACAGAGGGAGACACAGAATCTGAAGCTGGCTCCAGGCTCTGAGCTGTCAGCACAGAGCCCAGCATAGGGCTCGAACCCACAAACTGTGAGATCATGACCTGAGCTGAGGTCAGAGGCTTAACTGAGTGAGCCACCCAGGTGCCCCCCAAATTCTGTTTTCTCTTAAGCTGGCAAAGCAACAGTGTCCATCTGCTTCAAAATCCTGAAAATAGAAATAAATAATAACAGTGGGGAAAATGAATTAGTTTACTGTAAACCATGTGGGTATTTAAAAAGTTATTGCTTTGTATTAAGGAGGGCACTTGTGATGAGCACTGGGTATTGTACGTAAGTGATGAATCACTAAATTCTACTCCTGAAACCAATATTATACTCTATGTTAACTAACTAGAATTTAAATAAAAACTGGAAACAAACAAACAAACAAAATAAATAAATAAAAGTGATTGCTTTGACGATTTAGCATGCAGAAGTATAAACTCTAAACTTTGGCCAACATATGTATTTGTTTTCCTGTAGAATGCTGAATTTTTCTCCTTAGTTCCACAAACGTATCTTTCTATTGTCCAAAATCTAGGGCTTTTTACTTCTTTTTTTTACCAGATGGCAATGTTAAAATCATCTTCAAAGTGAATATTTTAGCTTTCAAAAAATAAAACATGAAAAGGCATGTTTGAAAAATTAGGCCCATTTTATTTCGTTCACTATTTTGTTAAGCTTATTTTTAGAACATTTCATCAATCTGGACATTTTCACAGATATTTTTATCAGTTCAGCCTGTTCTGTATCGCTTACCAGTCTGGTTGCTATGGTGTAACAAAGATTTTTTATTCTTTTCCAAACAAAAAATAACCTTTCAATGACAATGCACTTAAATTTTTAAAAAATGCATCCACACTCTCTCAGGCTATTTTCAATTATACAAACCAACTGTACTTTCGCTTCAAACTCTCTTTAATCTTCAATGTTATTAGAACAGGATTTGTGTCCTTGGGGACAGAGAATTTTTAATTGAAACCCAAACCCCACAGCACTAACAAAACATTTGTGTGATATGGCAATTTGTAGGTTATTTAAAGGAAGATCAGAGCAAGACCTTGGTTCATTCAAAGCAAGTTAGTAAATCCTGGACCCAATTTAAAGATAGGGAACTAGAAGAAGGCATAATGATAAAATAATACACTTATACATACACAGTGCCAGGCACTGTTCTAAGGGATTTTCTTGTATTAACTCCTGTAATCCTTACAGCCTCAGGGGTAGGTGCTGTTATAAGGCCCATAGTGCACATAAGAAAGGAAGCATAGAGAGGTTAAATAACTTAATGCCTACGATCACATCAGTCAGGAATCATGGAGCCAGATTTTGGAGCCCGATGGTCTGACAGCAGCGTCAGTGCTGAAACAAAGCCATTTACTACCAGGTATTTGAGAATGTGCAGCAGAGCTGGTGTTAGATTTCTGATTCCCGTTCCCACCTTCTATTTTTTGGCTACTGTTTTAGTGAATCACAAGGACCCCTCCTGATCTGTCTCTTCCCAAACCATCCGTCCAGTTACGCCCCTGGTTTAGCATTTGACTGCACCTGTATTCCAAACAGGTAGGCCATTCCTGCCAGCTGGATTGTAAATGCTCTGAAAGCAGGGGCCCTAAGGGGTGTTATAAACCTTCTGGATGCCAGTGGAACTGAGTGTCAGGCTGGGCATTTGTGGTGCTCAGTGAGGGCCCTACTTCTGAGTGGTTGATCAGATCTGTAGCAGGTGCACAAAAGGTCTCCCTTAGTCCCGTTCCTCTCATCCCCTTATATCTCCATGGAGTCCACACAAAGTATAAAGAACAGCCTAGAAGCAAAGCCTCGAACAAAGCTGATCCACGTCCTTTTCTCTCCCTTTGTCATGGCTGCTGGGCAAGGGAACAAGATGGCAGAGACCCAGGGTAACCTGGGCCAATCTTTCTAGTATTCCTGAAGCTTTCTCTCCAGGCACACCTAGATTAAAACTCCTTCAGCATGATGACTTTCAGACCTTCCCTCTCCTGTTTAAATCACATTCAGAGGGAGAGAGAAAGGGAGAGAGTGCATGTGTGAACAAGCGTGCACCCATCCTGTCTCTTGGCTTTCTATCTTCCTCATACGTGATGCAGAGGCATGCAGTCATTTAGCCTTTAAGAGCTTCATCCTAGCCGGGGTACCTGCAGGCCCAGCTGCTGTTCAGAGCAATGAGGTGGGTCAGAAGATGAACCAGAATGTGTGCGACCTACAAAATGGCGGCCACTTCAAAATGGCTGTCACTTCCTTTTTGCCCCCAAATCGCCCACATGAATGTCTCCCTTGACCTACCCAAATTAGAGAAGACAGGGATATCTGAGCTTTGGAGCTCAGTCTGGCCAAGCTGACTGTCACTAGGCTACCACAGCACTACTTGCCATATAGGGTTAGACATCACTTAACTCAGTCTGGGCATCTTTTTTTTTTTTTTTTTCAGTTTATTTACTTATTTTGAGAGAGAGAGGGAGTGGGGATGGGTAGAAAGAGAAGGAGAGCGAGAATCCCAAGCCAATTCTACACTGTCAGCACAGAGCCCAATGCAAGGCTCGAACTCAAGAATTGCAAGATCATGACCTGAGCCAAAATCAAGAGTCAGACGCTTAACTGACTGAGCCACTCAGGAGCCTTGGTTTTGAAGAGTAGACATCCCCTGGGGAAAACATGTGGACTCCAGATGTGCTCTAAAGATCATGGGATTTGGAGTCAGAAGACCTGGCTTTCAGTTTCAATCCTTTCCCTGGTGTTTTCTGGGAAAGTCACTGAAATACTTACCTAGTGCCCTCACCTACCTCAGATGTAGATTCGGCATCTGTAAAATGAGAATTGGGGAAAGGGTTGGCAGACCTAAATGATATAATCCGTGTGAAGTTTTTGTTATTTTTGAAACTGAAGATACTAAAACAAAATTGATCCTGATTTGCTTTGCTTTTTGATGAAGGTATGTGCTGGTGCAGCATGAACCCCCCCTTCATAAATCCATCTTTTCTTTTCATCTGGCTCATTGGCAGAGATAGGAAGTTCACATGCCCTTTTTGAGCAGACAGTGGAAGAGAACCTACAGGAAAGAGTGGGCTCGCTCAATGTGGCTTTGGGCAGGTTGCAGGCCCTCTCCAGTAGAGACCAAAGATGTCAATTCTTTGCCACGTGCGTCTCTCTATAAGGCAGGTCACAACTTGGCAGCTGGCCTGCCTCAGAATGGACAAGTGTGAAAGAGGGTGCCCAAGATGGAAGGCACTGTCTTTTGTAACTTCCTCAGAAGTGTTGTCCCATCACCATCCACCAGAAGTGAGTCACTAGGTCCAGCCCATAGTCAAGGGGAGGGCATTACTGAGTTGCACACACAAGGAAGTGGAAGCATGAGGGCCACCTTAGAAAGCTGGCTCCACATGGTCAAAGCAGAATTCAGCCTTGGTCTTTTTCTATGAGTGCCAGTACGGTATTTTTGAAACTTTTCTTCTGCTGTGATTTATTTAGGGAGAAGCAGCTCTGGGGAATGGCCACAACATTTTTCCCCTGTTGCTTTGCTCTTGTCCTGAATGTTGATGGCTGAATGATGTAGCCAAATGAATAATCAGAAGGGAGACAGCATATCATAATGATAGAGGGTATAAGCTCTGATATCCCAATAGTAGCTCCCCCATTTACCACATGAGTTTCTGCAAGTTTGTGAACCTCAGTTTTCTCAGCTGTAAAGTGGGAATAATAATAGGATTTACCCCACTGGAGAGGACAATGGGAAGGGCTGATAAACCTGACACATAGTAAACACTCAGCAAATATCAGAGATATTATCTGCTGCTGTTATGGAGGTGCCGTATTTCCTAAGTACCTGCTCTCCAGTAACTTATAGTTTAGAACAGGAGCCTAACAATTCAGCTTCATTTTCTGTGTTCTTTTTTCCCCCGATTTCTGGATAAAATCATTTTCATTTTCTTATGGAAGGAAAACCCAAAGACCTCAAGGCCTCCTTGTTAAACTGAAGACTGCTCTGGTATTCTCCTAAGCAGCGCCCAGACAGAACACTGAGATGCTTCTGGAACGTATTTTTCACTCCCGCTTGCTTTCCCGCTGCCCTTGACATTCTGCTGTTGGGGCTATTGTAAAGTTAGAAGGATGTTTATAACTAAGAAGATGAAAGTCCTTTGCCCATGGCCTTGAGCTCTCCAGAGGAAGTGTGCCTCTGAAATATAACAAATAAATAATATATCAGCAGCATTTAGAGCAAGAGGCATAAAACTTCCAGCTTCATTCAGAGGGAGGGTACAGGGTTTTGCAGGGGTGGGTCACAGGCTTCTAAATGTTGAGGGAAGTGTCGTCTTTTCCATGAAAATATCCTGACATCTTCTCTGGTGTTCAATGAAATGTGATGAATGAAAATTTCCTAGGGCTGTAGAACTATGTTTTATCATGATGGAAAAACTGAAGTCCTAACAAAATATTTTAAAACACATACAAATCCTCTGGACTAAAACTGCTCTAAAAATAAAGTCTATTAAGAAAAGACACAGCATCTCTTAACAAAATAAATGTTTATGATTACAAACCTTGATCACAAATGACATACTAGGATTAGTGAGTCTAAGATTCTTTCCAGATTGGTGAAACATTTGTCCCCTGCATTTAGGGGAAAGAACACACAAGCACTTCTTATGTATATACCGATAATATACCTTTAACTGGGTCAAGGATGGACCATATGTAAGCGCTTTAAGCAAGTGTTTCTTTATGATTAAACTTGAGGCATGACGTGAATGGGGGAATTTCAGAAGGGATGACAGGCTAGTAGGGAAATGCGATTTTGATCTGGGGAGTTTTCTGTGCCTCTCGGTTAATTAAACCATGGAAAGAAGGGCCACGGGGACACTCCTGTGGCTTAACACCCCGAGTCTGCTCACCAGACTCCATGAGCTCTGTGAGTCTTCCTAGGATTGATTGCTTGTGAGGTAACCTTAAGTTATTCCTTAATATTCGTTCTTGGGACCAGACACCGAGCCTTTCAACCAGGAACTGCCGGTGTTATTGTTAATCCTCACAGCGTTAAGGATTTGCATCATTTAGGGCTCCTTTTGGCAAGCGACAGAAGCCAGCACTGGTTAATTTGATCAAAAAAAGGGAATTTTTTTAGGCGCATGGAACCCTGGGTACAGCTAAACATCCAGGCTTCCGGGAGAACAAGAACCAAGGCAATTTGGGGGATGTGGGAGCAGGGACTGATGATAGTTTGCCTGGGGCATCGATGCTTCCAGCCCCTAGCTCAAGGCTTGTGAGTGATGGTGGTGGCAGCCCGGGTGTCTGGCTGTCCTGGCTGAGTCTTTGCTGTCCCTGATTGACTGGGAACAGAGTAGGCTTCACTCCATGATGCAATGCGAGGCAGGCGGTTCCCAAATGAGCAAGAAACGATGATGTGAAGTCAAAGATCCAGAGTATCTTCTATAATATTCTCTTAATTTCAAAGTTGAGGGGCACCTGGGTGACTCCGTCAGTTAAGCCTCCTACTTCTGCTCAGGTCATGATCTCAGGAGCATGAGTTCAAGCCCCGCATCGGGGTCTGTGCTGATGGCTCAGAGCCCGCAGCCTGCTTCAGATTCTGTGTCTCCCTCTCTCTCTGCCCCTCCCCTGCTCATGCTCTGCCTCTTTCTGTCTTTCAAAAATAAATAAGTGTCAAAAAATAAATAAATTTAAAGTTGAGGAAAGAAGTCAAAGATGTTTACTTACATCCCAAAGCATGTGTCTCAGTGACGACTGAGTGTTGAACTCACACTGGTCTAATACTCAAGGATCTGCCCTTCCCCTCCTCATTCCCTCTGCCAAGTCCTCTCTATGCTACCAAGCATAAGGGAGATCCACAGGCCTATATTGGTAAGACCTTCTGACTTCTTCTGGCAAAAGGTTTGGTTTCAATAGAAATGAGTCAGCATCACTGTGTCTGACCTTCTTTCAGGTATTTCTGCTTTTCCTTCTGTTTCTATTTCCTTTGCTTCACCTCCTGCAGACCTCTTTCCCAGGGTAAACAAGTTGGGAGGAATTGACAGGGCAGCCAGGCTGATGGGAAGCATGTGACGCACAGGAGGAAGTGAACAGAAAAGAAGGGGTTGGTTTTCGCAGTCTTGGTGGGAGCAGGGACCACTCAGTGCCTCCCGGGGGCTCTTCTCCCCTCTGGAAATTATAGTTCCAAACAACCTAGCTTTAGGTGTGTCACTAACTAAACACACCCAAGGCTAGCTAACTAGAGAGGCTGGTGCGATTCTGAATGTAAAATTAGTGATCTGGGCCTATGTTTAGAGTTGGTAGTTGTGACATAGTGGCCAAGTGCTCTAGCGAGAGCTAATTTCTACCCCGATAACAAGCATTAAAGATGTGGGTAGTGGCTTAGTTGACTTAAAAAAATTTTTTTTGATGTTTATCTTTGAGAGAGGTAGAGAGCGAGCATGAGTGGGGGAGGGGCAGAGAGAGAGGGAGACATGGAAACCGAAGCAGGCTCCAGGCTCTGAGCTGTCAGCACAGAGCCTGATGCGGGGCTCAAACCCACGAGCCACGAGGTCATGACCTGAGCTGAAGTTGGACGTTTAACTGCCTGAGCCACCCAGGCACCCCTGTTGACTTGTACAATGTATCTGGGTTTATGACTCAAAAGAAAATGCTACTGTGTTATTGAAATATATAGCATATACAGTTTACATAATGCTAAAGGTTTCTGGTTGAGGGTGCACTTAAATATGGTCATTTCTACTTAGAAGTTACTCAAAACTGTTGTTCAGTTATACTAGTCATTTAGTCAAAGGAGATAGAGTGTGAGCCAGGACTTTCATTTCTATTCTTAGAGGAGATAATATTTGTCACGTGCCTAGTGCAGTGACTAGTGTATTAAAGGTACTCGATACATGCTCATTCCATTCCCTTTGTGAAATAAAGTAGGTTGTAATCAACCATTGTTCATATACTCATGTACTTTAATATTCTTATTCGTTTGACGCTTATGGACTACCTACTGGGGGTCTGTCTCCTTGTCCAAATCCATCAGTGCTTTCTATCACCTCCTAATGCCTTGCTACTCAAAGTGTGGTCCAGGGACCAGTAGCAGCAGCACCTATGAGTTTGTTAGAGCCAGAGCTCTCAGGCCCCAGCCAGACTTCCTGAATTTGATCAGATCCCAATGTAATTTGTATCCGTACTAAAGTTTGAGAAGCAGTGGCCCACTGGAGCAGGTTCCTATTCCTTATCATAAAATAAGATCTTGCTCCTGACTCTTTTACTTCAATTCCTGCTACTTCCCTCCTTGGGATTTGAACTGAAATTTCCCAGACACACAAAGCTGTTCCCTATCTCTGGGTTTCTCCTATGCTATTCTCTTTGCCTGGGATCCAGTTCTCCTTTTTTTTTTTTTTTTTTTTTTTTTTTGTCTTATAATGCTACTCTTTTTTTAAAACATGCATGCGTGCCATTTGTTCATTTATTCACTTATTCATTCATTCTATATGTATTTACTGAGTAACTGCTATATGCCAAGCACTGTGCTCAGATACCTTCTTTTAAAAAGTCCCCACTGAGATGGGTGGCCCTCCTCTCTGCTCTCTGATGTACCAGGTATAAATTCCATCATTGATGTATAATGCTATGTTGACATTTGCTGTTGACATGGACCATAGGGGCCAAGGAGCCTGCCATAGTTCTCTTTGTTTGCCCTGCATCTGGCATAGGTCCTGGTTGTCAGTGGATGCTTAGGCAGTGTTTTGTTGGCTTGAACTGTTGCATTTCGAGGAACTAGTGATTGGGCCAGGACCACAGCAGGTGATCTCTGAAGCTATTCATGACCCAAAGTGAGAGAGCTCTTGGCCCAGACGCTCTCGCCAGCCATCTGCCAGGGGGGTGCTTCTCTCTAATTCACTCGAATGCCCTGTTTTGGCCAGTGGCAATAGTGACGTAATTCCATGCTCATGTACACACCGAACAGATCTGGGAGCTGAGAGTGTCATGGGCAGGAAGGACCCAGCACAAAGACTTGAGAAGAGGATCATTATGCGTGGCACAGACTAGGTCTGTGGTCTCTTTCCCAGGCCTCTCCCAGCCATAATCACGTTGCCCATGGTCTGAGCATGACTTCTTATAAATTACTGACAGAGTCAAGTTTCATACCAGTTCCCTACCCCGTGGATAGGCAAGTCTGTGGGCAGCTCCAACAGTGGCAACCAGTTAAGGGATGCCATCTTTGTTGGAGGAGAGAAGTAGTCGCCAGAGGGTAATAATGGCAAGGCCTTTATGCAATGGGCAAGAACAGTGGAAGGCCATTACATAAGTGATAAATAATATATGAAACAAAGAGAATAGATAGTAAATGAGGAGTGGAAGAACCTACTTAAAACATGGACTGTGACACCAGTCGACCTGGGTCCAGAGCCCCAGCTCTGCCTATTGGGACTATAGGATCTTGGTCAAATTGTCAAATGCTCTATGTTGCAGTCTCCCCATTTGCAAAGTGGGACTAATAACAGTACCTACCTTATAAAGATGAAACAACTTAGTACTCACCTCGCGATCATGCCTCACACACCGTAAGCATTATATTGCTTCACAAATAGAAAATATTGAATTGCTAGAAAATAAGATTCAATGCCTCATTCTCTTTCCATCGCCATGAGCCTTTCTACTAGTAAATTCATTTGTCCACTTCACAGTATTTCCTTGGATTTACAATGCGAGTGTGTACGTCTTTAAGCCTGAGCAAGGCTTTAAAAAAATGAACAAAAGGGAAACAGCTGCTTTGTTTTTGAAAAGATTTGCCAAGCTCACATAGTTAAATTTAATGGCTGGGTGTTTTAAACCCTGGAGAACAATGTAATTTGTGTCATCACTGCT
This sequence comes from Panthera tigris, assembly GCF_018350195.1. Taxonomy (NCBI): domain Eukaryota; kingdom Metazoa; phylum Chordata; class Mammalia; order Carnivora; family Felidae; genus Panthera; species Panthera tigris. The sequence goes on along the minus strand of NC_056660.1, from coordinate 68,375,520 downwards.
ACAAAGGATGACTCTGGCGAGCGTTTCATTTTGGTCGCCTGAAAACATAAGTTGAACAAAAGAAGTGAAAACAAACACAAATACAGTAATGGAAAAACTCTAATTAGGCTTTGGGAAAAAATTGTCCAGTCCTGTCATGTCTTCACAGAGCAGAACAAAAATAACACAGGCACCTGCAAAGTTATTTGTCTCACTAAATATTTCCATTTTTTAAGTAATATTTGGTGGTGGAGTATGTCTGATTCCAGGAGGTGGGAGAGGGTTGGGGAGGGGACTGGAGAGAACTCTCTGAACATCCATAATTGCTTCACCTGCAGTATCTCTCAATCTTCCCAAAGCTCTGTGAAGGAGATATTTCCCCCATTTCACAAAAGAACACCGAGGCTCTAAGAGGTTAAGTAACTTAACTAAGTTCATATAGCCAATGAGTTACAGAACACGACTCTATGTCTGCCTAACCATAATACCTACGCCCACTTCAAAATTGGTTTGTTCGATTTTAATGGGAACAAAGTACTTATATTTGAGGCTCGTTCATGTAGTCACCAGGAACCAAACATGAAATGCTTGTGAAGTTCAGGTAGATACAACACTTAATTTGTCTTCATGCAAGATGGAGACCTTGTTGCACCACAGTCTGTACTTTGATAGTAATCATGGTGGAGGATTTGATGACAATGACAATGGCCCCCGTGGAAGACAGCAATCAACCGATGACCTCATCTTGGTTTGGAAGCCTTAATTTCTACATGTTGGTATAAGATACCCCAGTGACTTGACAAAAAATAGTATCTTGTGGTAAAATTCAAAGAGATAGTGATGGTTAAGGGAGCTCCCCCTCACAAAGGGATTTGCCTGCTTGTAGTACTTCTAATTGATAGAAAAAAATTGAGAGAAGATCCTTGAATACAGGAAGGACTAAGGAATCCTGCTTCTTTCCTCCTCAAGGGCACTATTCTACGGACTACCTCACTTCTCACCCAGTAGCCCAAGGGCGTGTGAGGGAGCAGGGTGAGACAGAGAGAGGGAGAGAGTGTTACTCTTCATTGTAACTTGTGCATTGTCTTACTATTGCTCCTTACGTCAAGAAATTGCTTAGTCCAGGGAAAGCAGGAAACAATTTCATGTCTCTTCTTGACATTGAGTCAAGCATTTAAGTCTGCAAGTCAACTGCAGAGCACTTCCCCTTCAGTTGTTGTTACTGTTGATGAACATAACAAAGTGGTGTGTGTGTGTGTGTGTGTGTGTGTGTGTGTGTGTGTGTGTGATTAGAATGGGTCCAAGGGCATCAATGACAGAAAACCCTAGACCCTCACTATAGAATAATCCTTGGGTCAGATGTTGTACATTCTTCTCATAGATGCCCCCAGCACCACTCTGGTGGGTCTGAAAGTCTCCTAATATATGGAAATGAGAAGTGCTCAGAGTTCAGAAAACCTGGGACCGGTCTCAACATGATCCCACCTGCTCTATGATTTGGGGCAAATTATTGGGAGGAAGAGATGGATTAATAGATTAAAAAAATACCTTTTTAACTGAGAAAGCACTATACAATATTTAAGGCTTATCAATGGATTGCCAATATGTATAAAAGCAAATTTTGATTGGACTTTCCTCTGCCATTTCTGTTTTTTTTTTTTTTTTTTTTTTTTTTTTTTTTTTTATCCACGACTTTTCTCTCAACATCTAGGAACATGGAGAATGGTCTCTTGGCTAACTCTGATCTCCCTACAGTGAATCCTTGGAGGGCTGCATTTCGGTAGATGGAATGAAATTAGTGGCATTTTCTTCACAAGTCTCTGGGGATAAAAAATAAGAAAGATGTCTGTTGACTTGGCTGGAGGAAAATCACACACTTCTCCATCCCTAATCAAGCCTCCCAGATACTAGAATCTTTTCCTTTTTTTTATTTTTTAAGTTTATTTATTTATTTTGAGAGAGAGATTAAGAGTTCAAGCAGGGAAGGGGCAGAGAGAGATAGAGGGAGAGAGAGAATCCCAGGAAGGCTCTGGACTGTCAGCAAGGAGCCCAGCACGGGGCTTGATCCCATGAACCTGAGCTGAAATCAAGAGTCAGATGCTTAATGTACTGAGCCACACAGGCACCCCTATAATCTTCTCCTTCTTCCTCACAAGGCTCTGTATGCTTTTCAAGAAACCTCAGGTCTCATGGACCTACCTCTTCAGGATTGGGACCCCGATGCTCTGCCCTCCAGCTGTTTTGACTACTGTGCCTCCGACACCACATTCCCTCTCCTGCTTCTGTGCCTTTCCCTGGGGCCAAACTCCCACCTACAACCCTTTTCCCTAAGTTCTGTTGCTGCCTCCTCCTCATCCATCAGGTCTCTTTTCCACATTCTCCCAGGAGCCAATTAGAAGCCTCTCCCATGTCCACCAAACTTGCCCTTAATAAACTATTTACTGTATCAAACAAAATAACTGCATTAGTGTACTACCAGCAGTTACAAACCAAGTGTTCCCTGGTTCTCCTTCTTACCTCCCCAACTGCCGTTCTCCTCTCTACCCTTTTGTGTCAATACCGCCCTCTATTTCAAATATTCTTTTATACATGTCTGTCCACTAGATCATGAACTGTTGGAATGATGCCAAAATCTGAAGCCATCAATACATCCTTGTCAAATCGCACTGACCTGAAATAATGGCTTCAAAACAGTACATTATTTACATGGCTATTTTTTACTATCATTTACTTAGCCATTCTCTTGTTTTTAGACATTTGGGGTTTTATTGTTGTCTACTGTTTGCATTACTGAATAATGCTGTGATGACAATCATTGTTATTAAAGCTTACTTCTGTTGTTTCAGACTATTTACACAGGTTTGAGTCCTAAGAGTAGAGTTATTCAGGCCCAAGGTATGATAATTTTAAAGACATCAACATGCACCTTCAAGTTGTTTTCCAAAATTGCTGAACAACTAGAATTCCCATTTTTGTGACTATTTTACCGATTGTATTTTAAACCTTTCTGTAGCATGAATACACATCTAAAAACATCACCGCATTGGAAAATCGCTAGTTCTGGCTGCACCAATATTTACCTTCTCTAAGAACATGGCCTAAGTGTGGAGGTCTTGAGGAGTTGGGATCTTGCAGGCCTTAAAAAGAAAATAAAAGAAAGGACATGTTCAAAAGGCCCCTTACAGATAGTGCAATCTACCAGGTAGGCAGTTTAAAAGGGCCAGGTACAAGGGCTAGGGATTTTTAAGTTTTAGTCTCTCATCATTTCCTTCTCAGCTAGCTCAACATGTAATAGTGATTGCTAATAATGGATGTTAAAGGCTATGATGCAATGTATAGACAAAGCAGAAAGACTTCTTTTGTCACTAGAGTGACAGTGTTCTCAGACCAATTATAAAAAGCCAATATCTCTTTGTTGAGTCATTTGTTATGAGTTACAATAGCCCTTGTCACTTGTAGTGTTAGAATGTTGAGAGACATAAAGGCATAATATTGATGTGGAGAGAAATACACGGGTCCCCCAAGTTTGTGACTATTGATTTGGTTCTCCTTTTTCAATTGGGATGTCTCTTCTGAGTAACGATTCAGCTGATCCAACAGCTAGTTATTTTCCCTGCATGCCCTGACTCAGCTAGGCCCCACAGGCCCTTCTGCAGACTAAATGTCTCATTGGCTTGTTTCTGGGTTCCAGCCTCATAGTCTGCAGGAAGAGAGGAGGATGGAGATGGTCAAATAGATAGGATGGAGGCTGATGGGGAGGGGACAGTAGGTAGAAGGGGTTATTTAAACAGAAATAATAACTAGAGAGTAGAAAATGGAGATGGTCAAGATGAGTGTCATTCTCCTCTGGCTCTGAACTATGTTAGTGACAACAAGGTTAGAAAGAGAAGGTCTGTCATGGAACCATCTGAACATGGTTTACGTCTGCACCAGGCCAATTGTTTTGAAATAAAATCAATTCAGTTCAATAAATATTTTTTCTTTAAAAAATTTTTTTTTAATATTTATTTATTATTGAGAGACAGAGAGAGACAGAGCATGAGTGTGGGAGGGGCAGAGAGAAGAGGAGACACAGAATTTGAAGCAGGCTCCAGGCTCTGAGCTGTTAGCACAGAGCCTGAAGTGGGGCTCGAACTCACAAACCATGAGATCATGACCCGAGTCAAAGTCAGACGCTCAACTGAGTGAGCCACCCAGGCGCCCCTCAATAAACGTTTTTTCTGAGTGTCAAGACTGTTCTAAGAGTATGATGGGAATGCAACCCTGCTTTCAGAGAGCTCACAGTTTCCTAAGGGAGATAGGTTATAAGCCAATCAAAATAGAAAGCATTAACAACATAAGCAATGCATTAATGACATAGGTAACCCGAAGGGGGGAATGTTCACCTGTCACTGAGGGTCAGAGAAGCCAAGTTTTCTTAATAGTTATTTTCTAGGTCATCAAATAAAGAAGTGGGGAAAAGGAGATTTTGCAAAGGCATAGTGGAATAATACACCAAGAGGTATTAGGGAACTACAGCAGTATGGCATTGCTGAGGAGGAAAATGCACTGTGGATTATTAAGATATGAGTAGGGTAGGAGGCTGGGGAAGTTTCCCCAGATGGGATGATAAAGGGCCTTGTAAGCTTTATGGAAAGACACTTTTACCTGCAGGAAATAAGGAACTGGAGAAGGGCCGTAAGCAATGGAAATGCAGCTGGCAGTAGCTGGGAGTGCAGGCCCTGATCAAACAGATGGCACTGATATCCTGGGACTGTCAGGTATCCTCTTGGAGTTTTGGGAAAATTCCTTAGCCTGTCAAATGCTGTTTTCTCAGTTTTATAGAACAATATAATAAGTGTATCTGCTTCATCAATTCTTTATGAGAATTAAATGAGAAAATGCCTAAAAAATACTGTGTATCATCATCACCATCATCTTCATCATCACCATCACCATCATCACCATCACCGTCATCACCATCACCATCATCATCACCATCACCATCACCATCACCACCATTATCATCATCATCACCATCATCACATCACCATCATCACCATCACCAGAATCACCATCATCACCATTATCATTATCATCATCACCATCATCACCATCATCACCATCACCATCATCATCACCATCATCACCATCACCATCACCATCATCACCATCATCACCATCACCATCACCATCATCACCATTATCATCACCATCACCATCATCACCATCACCATCATCATCATCACCATCACCATCACCATCATCGCCATTATCATCATCATCACCATCATCACCATCACCATCATCACCATCACCATCATCATCATCACCACCACCATCACCATCACCAGCATCACCATCACCAGCATCACCATTATCATTATCATCATCATCACCATCATCACCATTATCATTATCATCATCATCATCATCACCATCATCCTTACTATCATCATCATCATCATCATAATTTTTCTATTACCACTTTGGTTTCAAGACAGAGAATGATTTTTAAAGGGAGAAGGGAAAATAAGAAAGATAACCAGTTGTGAATCTATTGCAATGTTCCAGATGCGAAGTGATAAAACCCTGAACAGAGAGCATGGTAGGAGGAGGCTGATCTGAGAAATGTGTAGGAAGTCAAATCAACTGTTGTTAATGAATATAAAGAGAGGAGTAGAGGGTGGCCTATACATTTCTGGTTTAGATGACCAGGGAAGAGCAACATCACCATGGTTAAGTAAAGCAGAATGAAGAAAAATTAAATGTGTTTTTAAATCCCTTGTCTAAATTGATCATAACAATAACAATAGCTAACATTTTACATAGACTTTACCATGTGCCATATACTGTGCTGAGTACTTCACATATAATAAGTCATTTATTGTACCTCACAACCAATCAGAATAGGTAATAACATTATTATTATTATTCCAATTTCCCAGATGGGGAAACTGAGGCCCAGAGAGGTTAAATAATTTGCCTAATGTTCCACAGCCAGGCACCCAGCAGAGTGACATTTTGAACACAGGCCTAATCCCTGCTCTTTATCTCTTCACTACACAGCCTCCTGGGGGGCGCTCCAGGAGGAGATTTCCAGCTCTTGGCTATGTGGGTTGCAGCAGAAAAGCGTGGCCTCATTATATATCTATCTCCATATGCTGTCAGTCAGCACACTGATTGGAGCAAAACTATGGAAGTAGATGGAGGTACTGACTAGGAAGACCAAAGAAATAAGAGGGATCAGCACAGAGGGGATGGGCAAAAGGAGTAGATTCAAGGACAAGATTGCTGCAGGAGAGGTGGAAGTGAGACAGGAAATGTGGGACAGAATGAATGTGTTAAGGATACCAGCCTAGGGGACAATTTCAAGATGAAGCATCTTGTCATCATGTCCCTACACCACAGATGCCAGAGTGGATTATTTCAGAGAGAAGGAGGGAGACAGGAAGAGAGGGAGAGGAGGAGGGAGAGGAGGGAAGGACGGGGAGAGAGATAAAGAGGGAGAGAGAGAGAGGCTCAGAAACACTTCTTGTTGAAAGTTTAATGGTGCGATGACTTTGGCCAGAAAACTCTTCAGTCTGGTGGTGGTGCGAGCCAGACTCTAGAGGGCTAGAGGTCCCTAGTGGGGCAGGAATAAGTGCTGATGTCAAAAATAGACATTTGTGAGAAATTACTGATGAGCCGAATAGAGTATGGGGAGTTAGCTCATTATTATTGTCTCTGATACTGTCTCTAACAAGCAGGTTTCGGGAATTATGCTTGTATTTTTTTTTTTAATTAAAAAAAAATTTTTTTTAATGTTTTATCTATTTTTGACAGAGAGAGAGAGAGAGAGAGAGAGAGAGCGAGAGAGCATGAGCGGGGGAGGGGCAGAGAGAGAGGGAGACACAGAATCTGAAGCAGGCTCCAGGCTCTGAGCTGTCAGCACAGAGCTCGACGGGGGCCTCGAACTCACAGACCGCGAGATCATGACCTGAGCTGAATTCAGACGCTCAACCGACTGAGCCACCCAGGCGCCCTGAATTATGCTTGTATTAAATAGTTTTATTATTTATCATTTAAGTTTGCTAAATCCAGTTTGCTAAATCTGATATTATTAAATATCAGAGACATATTGAAGATATAAACTATTAAGATAGCAGTCTCCTTGTTTTATTTCTGCTTCACTTAGGGGTCATGAAAGGCAATGAGGAAATATTGTGGGTTTTTATGGGTCTTGATATATAATAGTTTATATAATAAGATATATAATATATAATATAACAAAATATATAATAATATAATAAGATATATATATATAGATATATATATAGATATATAGATATATATAGATATATATATAATAAGAAAATCCTAGAGGTATGATTGACATGAAGTAGTATGTCTAGCATCTAGTGCCTTCCACATTTGTTTGTTGAATGAAAGCAGGAACCTAGTCCAACCATCTGTTTTCCAATAGGAAGGCACAAAGAACACGGGAATAAAATTCTAAATCCAGGCCTGTGGATTTGAAAGCCTATTTTAATGCTTAATCTCCTGAAACAATAGGAAGTTCCTCTGTAAATTTCACTCTCTCATTGGGTTTACAAACTATTTTCTCTAGACCGGCCTTCAGGAGAGGGCCAGACGTGAGTCTTGTGCCTGGGGAATAGGTGCCAAGCCATTCCTGATTGCTGTTTCTGGATTCCCTGATTTCAACCCACCCCAGCACCTGCCCAGTCTCTCCTCCAGGCCTCACTTGTGCAGAGTGAATGGGCTCTCCTCCTTGCAGTAGACACTTTTATGAGGATAGCCTCCTCTCCTTTGCTAAATCAGTCTCCAAGTCTTCATTTTTCGTCTGCATTTCCAAAAACCATTTTACCCCCTTGATGTTACCTGTCCTATTCTTTGCTTTTGCTGGCTAGATTTCTGCAGTTTTCCCCTTTAATTGTAGTAGGTTCTTGGGAGGGAAAGATGAACACCCTCAACCTGCCATTTTGTCTCTCAACTCCTTATAAACAAAATTTGCTTCCGGTCTTTGGGGGTCACGGAAAGGTTATAAATGATCCTAAGTTCTACAGAGTCTTCATAGCTTTGGATATACTTAGCCTCGGGGATCTTCCTGTACCAGTTGGCTGGTCAGAGGGTATCTTTCCAAAGGGGACCACACCAGCAGATCTGGTGGAGGTGGACGGGGGAAGAAAGACCAGAGTGAAGCCTATCCTTCCCTCTGTGCCTGGGGGGTGTCTTCAGACTAGGGGGGTTTTACCTCTCAGCCCTCAGGTCCCAGCCCTGTGCACTTATTCACTAGTGACCTACTCAAGGAGTAAAAAGCACGCACACCTTCCACTGCCTGTCAGTTTTCCACCACCCCAGATACCCAGCAGCTGGCTTTGCATCTTTTTTGCTGAAGAAACCCACACTCACTGACTTGAGTAGGAAAAGAAAAGGACAAATCATCTCCATGGACATAACAGCTTGAACAACTCGATGACACAGATCCTACTGAGGCAGAATTAATGGGAAAACAGACCAGAGAGTTAACAAAAATGTAATGAGAAGTCGTAAGGAGATAAGAGAATGTAAAAGATTTCTGGAAACTTTTTAATTAATTAATTAATTAATTAAATTTAATTTTTTAAATGTTTTTTATTTATTTTTGAGACAGAGAGAGACAGAGCATGAGTAGGGGAGGGGCAGAGAGAGAGAGAGGGAGACACAGAATCTGAAGCAGGCTCAATGCTGAGCTGTCAGCACAGAGCCTGATGCAGGGCTCGAACTCACAGACTGTGAGATCATGACCTGAGCTGAAGTCGGACACTTAACCAACTGAGCCACCCAGGTGCCCCTGGAAACTTTTTAAAAACTCCCCACCAATGTGCACATTGAAAGTTAGGAGGTGAATATCATCACAATCAAATTGATCACCTCACCTAAAATATGGAGTGCAGGAACAGTCGGCAATACAGATCAAAAATACAAAGAAATGGAAAGCATAGGTGAAAAGGGTGAAAAGACAAAAGACACAGAAGATGCAGATAATCTGAGTTATAGGGAAAGGGAAGAGGAATATATAAAAGATAAATACAGATTAAATAACAATAGATAAAACCTCCCTGTGCTAAACAAAATCTTGCTTTTTCAGATTGAAAGGGGTTCGATTAACACCAGGAAGTATTTCTGATAATGACATATTAGATCTATCCAACTGAATCTTCTGAAATCCAAAAAGAAAAAGAAGGCTGCTGTTGCATAAAGAGAATTAGACTATCATCCAGACTTGTTATTCGTAGCATAGGAAGTTAGAAAACAGTAAAGATCACTTACAGGAGTTTGAAGGAAATGGAGACACAGTATCATATTTGTTTTGATCCTACATGTGAAAATTCCAAATATTTAAATTGGATTCTGCTTACTGTATATGTTACTAAATTTTCATAGACTTACTCTTCTACTGAAAACAGTCTTCTCAATATATACATATGTGTGTGTGTGTGCGTGTGTGTGTGTGTGTGTGTATTATATACATATGTACATATATATGACAGTAACAAAAGAAGTCCTATCCCTGTTATAGACTAAATGTATTCTCCCTGAAATTCCTATGTTGAAGCTCTAAGCCCCATTGTGAGGGTGTTTAGAGAAGAGGACTTAAGGAGGCAACTAAAGCTACATTAGAACGTAAGAGTGGGACCGTCATGATGGAATGAGTGGCCTTACAAGAAGAGGAAGAGAGAGATGTCTCTCTCCTCACGCAGCCAAGCTGAGGAAAGGCCATGTGATGACAAAGTGAGAAACAGGCTATGTGCAACTTAGGAGGAGAGCTCTTACTAGGAACTACATTGGTTGGCACCTTGGTCTTGGACTTTCCAGCCTCCAGAGCTGTGAGAAAATAGATTTCTGTTGTTGAAACCACTCAGTCTATGGTTTTTGTATGGTGGCCTGGGCCAACAATGATGGTACCTGATACACGATGATAGTAATAAGGGGTGAATGCCCAATGTATGTTGGGCTAATTACGACCTTCATAATATCCTCCTAAGTGGGGTGGAAAAACTAGAACAATAAATACTAGGGTCATAGACGTTAAATGATTTGCCTGAAATCAATAGGAAAAGGCAATTTAGAATGCCTTTATTTCTAGTGAATTTCTCACAGTGTACCTTATTTGCTTATTTGATATGTGAAGAAATAATATATTTCTTTTTTATTTAAAAGCATCTATTAAAATATCTCAAACACCTAGACAGAAGGTTGAATGGTTTGCCCGAGTTCTCTCACTGGATTCAGGAACCAGGGGATTGCCAGCACCCAAATCTAATTATTAATCATCGAATTGAAAGGGTCAGTACGATTGGTCTCCTACAAGTCCCACATGACAGGTCTTAATTTGGAGGGAAATTTCAGCGGTAAGGAGAATTGAGATTACTCAATTAATCAGGAAGCATTTAATTAATCAGATTAGAAGAGCTTGCAAAGGGCTTGCTGTGCTCTGTTATGTTTAGTTTGCACAACAGTGGATATGGTAATGATGATCTCCATATCACAGAAGAGGAAACTGAGGTTCAAAGAAGTTAAGTGATTTTTTCAAGCTCACCTAGCTGCTCTATGACAGAATCCAAACATCATTCCAAAGCCTTTCATGATAAAACTCATGATCTTTCTGCAGAGCTTAGGAACAACAGGAAGAGATGGGCTCCCTCGTAGGTACAGTTGTCTGTCATGGCTGATCTCATTATTTCCTGACCCTTGACTCAATGCCAGACCACTGATAGTGACTGAGAACCAAGACTCTCTGATTCATGAACACCATGCTGATATAGTCACTGAGTGCTTAATAAGCCTGAGATGATAATGACGGCCACAGCAATAAGACAGCTACATGCATAACACACAGTTGGAAAAGGCTTAGAATGGGGCCACGAACCTCAGGACATATAGGATATAAAAATCAGAGAGAACAACCTGTTATCTGATCAAACGATTGACTACCATTGACCTTTGAGGAACTGGAGTAAAATGAAAAGAGTAAGAAACTCAAATAGACTAATCCAAGCTGCAACAGAAAAATGAGGTGAGCTTAATGACAAATGCAATGTCAAGCTCAGCTGACTTAAGTCAGCTGGAACCAGGGTTGCAGGAGAATAGTTTGTACCAAAAAAATGAAAGCTGTAATTGAAGCCATAGTTGTCATTTAAAGTACCATGAAGCCATTAGAAGTGTATCAAAAATTAATTGATTTCACCTGAAAATTTCTTGAACCCTAATGAGAGGGTTGGTCCATGAGTGAATGCCATGAATCCACACAATAAAGATTCGATTAAAGGGTAAATCCGTAGAACATAAGCTAAAGTTGTAGAAATCAAGGCAAGGCAGGGGTGGTGCTGTTAAAATAACTCAGGTAAGGAAATAGAATAAAAAGATGATACTTTGGGGGCACCTGGATGGCTCAGTCAGTTGAGTGTCTGACTCTTGATTTCGGCTCAGGTCATGATCCCAGAGTTGAGGTTGAGCCCCGTGTTGGACTTCAGCACTGAATGTGGATCCTGCTTAGGATTCCCTCTCTCTTCCTCTCTCTCTTTCTCTCCCTCTACTCCTGTTTCCCTCAGGCTCTCAAGCAGCCTCCAAGCTCTCAGCTCCAAATCCAACTCATGGCTTAAACTCAGGAACTATGAGATTGTGACCCGAGCCAAGATCAAGAGTCAGATGCTTAATCGACTGAGCCACCCAGGGGGGTGCCCCATATTTTGTCCTCATTCTTGAGAGCTGTTGTTGTTTTTGACCTCTACATTGGCATTTATTTTCCCCCAATACATTGTATGTATCTGTTGTTTTCAAGTTCCTGTGGTTGTCATCAAGCCGTGAGCTAAGCACTACTTCTTGGAAGCCTGTGTCTTCTTGGTATAGAGGCTTTTAGCATCTTCTCATGGTTATTCAGTCTTCATTTTGCTCTCCAGAGTGGATTCCTTTATGTTCATCCCGCTTCCTATTTATAGTTGGATGGATGTGCTCGGCTATCTCTCTCTTCAAATATCGTTTCTACCTGATTGTTTCTCTCTCTCCTTCTGGCACCTCAGACCTGTGTTAGTCTTTCTCGTTCTGTCTACCATGACCCTCTCTTTCATGTTTCCCACTTCTTTACTTCTCTACGTTTCATTCGGTGCACTGTGTTGGCTCTACCTTCCAATTCGCAATTGTCCCTTAGGCCATATTTTACCTTCTGTTTCTGGGAATGAAGGTAGTTCTTTCAGACCAGAACTATATTTGGTTCTACCAGGGAAGTGGCACTGCTGCCATTCTGGAATCACTTTAAACTACATTTTTGACTTGATATATTTTGGACAACATCAGGTTGTGTGAATTAGGGTTGCAAACTAGCATGTGCTCACAAACTTTTAGGGGAGATTTTTCCCTTCTACTGAGTGACAAGGCTCCAGAAAGTGCACATCCTCACTGTCTGGGGAGAGGGGTGGAGTGAGTTTATGTCCAGAGAAAACCTTTAGAGATGGCCTTTGGGGTCCCCAGTTGACGAAGGGGTTTCCTGCTAAATCACATCTTGAAAAGACCCTGGTCCTTACCTTCTCTTTTCTAAACCTTTCAAGACCTTGAACCCCAAGGCTTAAGTTCATGGGAAATATGCTCAACACAAAAGTTGACTGCTTTTGTTTCTGGCTGCTTGTCATTGTTAATTTTTTAAATCTGAGGATTCCTTAATTTTTTGCCAGTTTGTAGATGTAGTTAAGATAATTTTCCGCTTGTTTTTATTTTATCCATCATTTCTAGTTTTAAATGGAAACTAGTTACACTGGATATCTAAATCTATTGTTATTTCTTCAAATCCACAGGACATGGGGCTGCTGCTGTGGGGAATTCTAGAAATCCACAAGAGTAGGCAATGGATGGGAATAAGGCAGAGCCAACCTGTCTCTCAGGATGACAGCTGTTGCTAGGGAACCACAATTACCAAACAAAGGCCCTGGGGGGAATCCATCAACAGGTTATGAAAAAATGAGCACTTCCTTTATGATTGACAGGTGTTTATAATATCTGCTTCTAAGTGACTAGTTCATTATTTTGTTCAGCAATCATTTAGCAAGTGCCCATAGCATTTCCAGCTTTGGACACTTAGTGAATATTCAATGAATTTTCTGAATTAGCAGAACTATGGGAAAAAACAGCCAATACACAGCCTTGGTTAATCACCCATGTCATGGATTCCAAGTTTTTTAAAATGCAATAAAATTTGACACAATTTAAATCACTTCTCGGTATGTAAGAGAGACTACATTTGTTACAAGACTTAATGCATTCTTTTGATTTCTTTTTCCAAAATATGGGATATTTTCACCATCCCTACAACTGAGAGATAATACTGATCCCATTTCCTCTCTGCTTTAGACATAAGCAATATTACAAACTCCCCCCACCCCATGGATGTCACTCTATTATTTTTAGCAATGTTGATTGAATATTTTTGCCCAGATTCAATGTGTTCTTGTGTCCAGATGATCACAGAAGTGAAACTCCTAGTTTTGATGGTGAGCTCAGGAAATACTGCGAATCATCTGTATGCTGTTGAGAGTTTCTCAACTGAATGTTGGATCCTAAATTCAGTTATAGAGTGACTCAGACTTTGGTGATTTCTAGGTGAAACTTGGCTGGCCTGTGGGCACTGGCATCTTTCTGTTCTGATATCTCCATATGTGACATTTCCTCGTGCCGTCTATCTTGGGATTTTCTTTTCAAAAGCAATCACAGTGGTTGAACTCTTAAGGCCCTCCCAAATGCTTCCTCCAAATGCCAGCAGCTTTTGAATTTATATCAAGGTTTGTGTGTGTGTATGTGTTCCTTCTTTTGCTTCTCTCTCTCCCACTCTTTCCTGCTCTCCTTTCCACCCTTTCTTCTCCCTTTCTTCTTGCTCCCCTTTCCTTCTTCTTTCTTGTCCTTTATTTCTTGTTACTATTTAAAAGCTAATGACTTGGGGACACCTGGGTGGCTCAGTCAGTTGAGCGTTTGACTTCAGCTCAGGTCATAATTTCACGGTTCGTGAGTTCGAGCCCCATGTCAGGCTCTGTGCTGACAACTCGATGCCTGGAGCCTGCTTCGGACTCTGTGTCTCCCTCTCTCTGCCTCTCCACCACTTGCGCGCTCTCTCTCTCTCTCTCTCTCAAAAATAAATAAAACATTAAAAAAATTTAAAAAATAAAGCTAACGACTTCTTTGGGTTATTCTTAGAGACTTTTATCTTCTTCTTTTCCTCTGCTGAATTTTTATCTTATGCCCTCACCTCTTTAAATCCTTTATTTTTTGTACATGAGAAGGATTCTTTCTATCCAAGTTTCTCTTTTAATCCAGTAAGCCTGCAGCCATTGAGTTTCCAAGATCAACTGTTTGGGCTCATTTGATTAGTGATTATAGACAGTCTTTTTAAAATTATTATTCACTTAGCTCAGTTGGCTAGTTCCTTTATACTGGGTACACATGATCATAGAGAGAGTAGAAAGATAATTATCATCAACTTTGTTGCTTAGTCTACCCAAACCATTGTTTTCTGTTAATTTTTACTAGATTTGATTTGAATACATTTTTGCTTTGTTTCATTTTGAGTCCTTCCCCCCTTCTAGTCTCTCTTTACCATGCTATTTAGACTCTAGATCTGTGCTAATTTAAATTGAATTTAAATTGGGGCATCTGGGTGGCTCCATCAGTTAAGCATCTGACTTCAGCTCAGGTCATGATCTCCCAGTTTGTGAGTTGGAGCCCCGTGTCAGGCTCTCTGCTGACAGCTCAAAGCCTGGAGCCTGCGGATTCCTTGTCTCCCTCTCTCTCTGCCCCTCCTCTGCTCGTACTCTTTCTCCTTTAAAAATAAACATTAAAAAAATAAAATCATAATAATAAATTGAGTTTAAATTAATTACATTTGAAATTCAGGTTATGGGTCACACCAGCAACATTTCATGTGCTCAGTAGCTACTTGTGGCTCATGGCTCTCATACTGGATGGAGCAGATTATTGATGCAGAAAATCCTAGTGAAAAGCCCAGTTCTGTATTCTTCTAGGTTCTTCCTTGAACCACTTGTGAGGAGTAAACCTTTCCTGTGTGTCCACCCTATATTTTCTTCTCAGATCCCAGGTTCCATCCTGTTTCAGTCTGTCTCAGCTTCATGGCAGCCTGTTGAACTTGTGACACACATAGTACCCCACACACTGTATTTCCATGCAAAAAAAGAAAAAGTCACAACATGACTTAGAAGGTCTAAGAAAGAATTTCCATTTGCAAATCAGATCACTGGTGAGCAGAGAACTGATTAAGTAGTCACAATACAAAGCCTCACTGTGAGGAGTGTTGTGAAAGGTGCTGTATGCCTTGCTGCCCACAGGCTCAGCACCTTCCATATGATTTGTGCTTTTTGCCTACAGACCCTGGTGGAATGTCAAGTATGGGGACTGTTCCGCAAAGGTGTTTTTCCGGAAGCCTCTCCTGTCATCAGATTTATCATTCTGGAGCTTATCCCTATGAATTATGAGTTCATTTTCCCATAAAAGAAATCTATTGGAAGTGTGTTCCCATAGATAAAAAATCTCTTGGTTAGTCAAAACAGCATTCAAGTCCTTTAATATTAATAGATTAGAAATAGAAGGGGAAATGTAAAGAGAAAAGAAATCAACCATGTGTACTTCTTTTTGCAATGTCATGGGTAATGGCCATCTTAAAAAAAAAAAAAAAAAAAAAAAAAAAGCTCTCAACTGTTGGGCTAGTTTTCTTTAAAGGGAGTTGACACTCATAGACCAGAATAGACTTGTTTACAATAGGTACTCCACATCTCTTCCCACATTCCACTCTGGGTTAAGAGGATCCTGTAGAAGGTGATAAGCAGCCTGATTGGACTTCTCCTGAATGAAACAGAAACACCACAGCTGTTGTCTTATTCAAAGTCACAGTTAACCTTTAAAAGCTGAGCTGATCAGAACTTGACCCCAGTGAAGGAGAATTTATAATTTTAATATTCCCCTTCAGTAAGATTTGCTTTGATCTCTGGCTTGACAGGAGTACCTTCTACTAACATGTCAGCCTTGGGTAAACCCTAGTTTAGATGGTCAGGGCAGGTCTGAGCTATGGTAAAAGCATGAGAATCTTGGTCTCCACGGAACCCAGGAGATTAAAGGGAATTGCCCTCTGAGGCCTGTGTTATGGTGGGAGTCATGGAGGTAAAGCAGAACCTCTCAGGGAGGGATCATCCACAGGACACAGAGTCAGGCTGCACATCCTGTCCTCTCTCCCCACTCAGAGATTTTATCACCAGAGTCAAAATTGGCTTTCCCAAAGGCATGCTTGACATCCTGATGGATAAGCCTTTGAGAGAAAGTTTTTAGTGGGCAAGTGGGATTGAAAGTCACAAACTTTGTGGTATGAGAAGTGAAAGAATGAGAAGTCAATTTGTTTGGGAAGGAAGAAAAATAGTTACTAAAAACCTGGGTTTCAGATTAAATGAATCACCTTCGTGCTCTGGCTCTATCTGTGATGGGGCATTTTGTGTTAAATGGTGAAATGATAGCATCTACTTAGTTAAAAAGCATTCAGGCAATTGGGTTATGAGCTTGTGTCAAAATTTTCTGAAAACCTTGCAACAAGTGGGGGGAAATCCTCTTACAGGCCAAGGAGGATTCACTTTTGGTAAAGATATTTTACAGGAAAAGACAATAAGTAGATTATCCTTGTTTGGCTGATTATTGGAAGAAAAAGAAGCTATTAGAAATGGCCATCAGACTCTGTCTGATTAGTCAGCTGTGTGGTGGGTGAGGATTTCCCCGAGCAAGGCTCAATCCCATTAAAGTGAATCAGAAAACTGTTCAAACATTTGATCAATATAATCCCAATATCTTTTTGGAAGGAGGCTATGAATTACATCACACAGACCAGGTTGGGGACAATTTTTTGCTATTATAACCTCATAGAGTTGTTGTGGAGACCAAACGAGATATTACAGGAAAGATGCCTTAGTCCAGTGCCCAATCCATAGGAAGCTCTTGATTCACATTCATTGTCAGGTTGTTGTTTCCAGAACTTCACTCCTCTCCACTCCCAACTTTGAATGGGCCCTGATGGGTCTGGTCGGGAGCACTGCCTAAGAATCTGATACTCATTCACTTGATTATTTGTTGGTTGCTACAGAAAGAAATCCTAGAAACAAGGTCCTTTGTGAAGCAGGGTCTCCTCAATACAATTGTTGACATTTTTTGGATGTTTAAAGGTAAGTCTAAAGCCTAATTTGAGGGGTTAGAAAATTTAACATAACAAAGGAATTGAAATTGGATGATTGAAGATTGGTAGTTGGAAAATGGAAGAGGAGGTGATGAAAGAACAAGAGAGGCAGGCAGATGACAGTGGGCTCAGACCTAAGGGTTTATGTGGCCAGTTTCCTATTTGGGGAAATGGCTACTTAATTCTTAGTACAACATGTCAAATATTGCATTTAAGACTTTTGCTGGTCCTATGATTTTCTTGGGCAACAATCCCTTTTGGTACCTACAAAACTTACTTAACCAGCTTCCTCTTTTACCCCAAAGGATGACTACATTGGGCTGTGGAGTGTAGCTTCCTGAACTCGTTAATTTGGTTGTGTTTGGCTTCAGAGAGGCCACCCTGTGGAATGAAGAGTACTCACTAATGGGGAATGAAGAGTACTCACTAATGGAAGCACTAAGAAACATGCTTGCAGGCACGTCTAATTTGGGAAGTGGGTGTTGTGGGCTCCTGGAACATACTCCCTTTAGTGCTGAGCTTGAATGAACCACAATTTTCCAAGATCCAGTATGGGAGAACTATGGATCCTTTTTGTTTTTGAAATAAAATAATTCTTTTTAGAATAAAGTCAAGCAGAGAAAAAATGACTACATGCTATTCTGAAAATCCCTAATCTTCTCATTATCCCCAATTCTATTTCCTAGGGGAAATTGATGGGCATCCCTTCAAATATTTTTTAAGCCTCTACAAACATATTCCTATTATACATAATTCATGTCTACTTTTATATACAAATGAAAGGATTTTCATACTCTTATAGTGAGTTTTTTGGCATTATCTCATTGACACAAATGCAGCATATTATCAGCATACAATCTGGACATTTATTTTCCTTTGCTTTACTGGTTAATACAAGAACATGCATTTTTGTGCTTACCTTTCTTGGTTAACTCTAAGAGTGAAAAACAAACTTACATTGGTAGGCAACCAAACTCAATACAATGGAAATAAAAGCATGAACTGAGCATTTAAAACTTCCTAGAGAGTGGGCCCAGGGTCAGGGCTCAAGGATGAGTTAGCATTCCTCAAGCAGCATAAAACTGGAAGGGAGAGACTTCTAGAAAAGAAAGCAGTGGGAACAAAGCTTGGAGGCACATGGATATGGATCCGAACTTGGAAATGAAATCATGGAGGTTCTATAACCTGCATCATTCTGAATAGAATTCACAGCATTCATTCTTGGGAGATCTTGAATATTTCCTAGGTGATCTAATGACATCCTCATGCAATGGAAGGCTTATTTAAGGTTTTGCTGAACAGAGTTACATATTCTTATTAAATTTTCTCTATTCCTCAACTCTGTCTTCAGTATGTATTATGGCGAAGGGACCACGCTTAGAAAAAATGGACTCAGGGAAAATGTCAGGGAAGATATTTTTAGTTTTTGTCAAGAACTCTAGGACAAATTTTCTGATAAGGAAACCCCCAAAGGGATACGTATAGAAGGTTGTAAATTGAATTAAATTGCAATGCCCTCCTTTACTTCCAAAACAGGTGTTGGGCTTCCACTGACCCAACCACTTTTCTCTGGAATCTTGCCTTAGGCTGAAAAGTCACAGGAGATTCTCCACCAGGCAATCTCCTGTAAGAACTGTATCTGCTCTTTAAAACATGCCCTCACCTGTCCCACTGCTAAACAAATCACTTCCCACTTGCTTGTATTCATGGTTAATTTTTCTTTCTTTTAGTGTTACTTTATTTGGGGCTATACTTCTTCTACAGTGAGATACTTAAGGGTACCTATTGTGAAATAAGTTGGAATTTCATGTGACTACTGATAATCAACCATTTTTTTTTACCTACAAAAATGGTAGTTTCACATTATGTAATCCAAATCTTTAACTATATTATTTCTTGTTATTAAGACTGGGATTCCTCAGTACTTTCTTTCTTACTGATTTTCTCACTTTTAACTCTAGGGTTAGTCAAAATGAATTTTTATAAACTTCCAAATATCTTCATTGCCGTTCTTTCATTTGACTGTTACTATATAAGTTAGAGCCCCCATTCATTACCTTGACTATTTCAAGTGTCTTCCTACCAGGCTTCCAGTCTCCTGAAAAATTTGCCAGTTTTTGCCAGTTTCTTATTGTCAGCGTTACCTTCCATAAGCACGGTTCTTGATGGCCTATCAGGTTAAGACCAGAAACAGGAGGTTCACAAGACAGCCAGCTACCTCTTCTCCCTTCTCTCCCTTTTCCTTTGACCACGGCTTGTATCTTGAGTTACTTCTGGGTTCATTTTTTGGTTACTTACTTCCATTTTGCTACTGAGCTCACTTTCCTGGGTATCATAGTTGCTTCTGTAGCAATCTTTTCCTGCCCCGGGCCACAAGCTCTTTGAAGGCAGCCAGAGCCCTTCTCAGACTTTGAAACACCTGCAGCGTCTGCCATGATGGTCACGTGTATGGCCATGCAAGCTTTGGACAGCACGGTGCGGGGGTGGCTGTTCTGAGAGACCGTGGTGAACGGCTCCCCAGGAGTCACGTAAAGAGACGGCCATGTTTAGCACAGTCACACACAGAGCGATTCTTCGTCGGTAACTCACAGAGTTCAATTGAGTCTAAATTGAGATTCAGCCATGAAAAGGGCTGCAGAAGCATTAAAGTCTCCCACCTTCTAGCCTGGAGTTACACTCTGGTCTTAAACTGAAGCAGACAACCCTGAGGATCAGATGTTGAGGACAACAACTCCACATAGTTCAGCAAGCCCTGGAGCTGCAGCAGGGTCTGTTGACAGTCTCTCCAAGATTTGAAAACATTCCCAGGCTTTGGCCCCTCCTAGCAAAGGGCTTCCCTGCTGCTGTAAGGGTGTACTGGCTCTCTGTTCTGTATATATTCGGCACCATTTTCTGACTTGCAGGACGGCTTATGATGACAAAGTGAAGCTAAGAATTTCAGCAGAGATAGTTTTCACAGGCTTATTCTGATGGCAGACAGGCAAGATATGAACTAGTTGGTTATACTTTCTGACTGGTGCACTCTCCCTTCAAAATGAAGAGTCACCTCTGTGAAATGACCCCCTGGAATGTTCTAACTGGAACCTTGTTCTGTCGGCATCAACCACTTCTGGTTTATCTTGAGTCCCCACTTCCTGTTGCTGTGGTGCCTCATGTGTAACTAGAAGACAAAATCTGGTGCACAGTTATTGGCTTGGAGAGTTGGTGGGGCTTGTGTTACATGGCCAGCCCCATGGGGAGCCCTTAACACTGCAGTGAAGAGAAAATGATGAGTTTGAACCTAGGAAAGATGAAAAAATAATGGGTTCCAATTGGCTTTTGGAGATGCGTCCTATGTATGAAGAGGAGTCCTGAACAAGGCAATAGCTAAGATTTACTGAGCAAATAAGAAAACTGGTCTTACACTGGTCTCACACTGCTATGAGGTGTCAGATTAGGAGAAACGTCCCTAATGAGCAGCCCAGGGATTTCCTAAAGAGGGAAACGCGGGGGGCAAATGATCAATTTAGGAATGCACACTAACTGTAAAGTTTCCTGTGGGAAAAATAAGCAAATATTTAAAACATCAGAAAGAGAATGCCCTGGGGAATTTCAGCCTCTCTTAAATGCAGTATGTCTTGGCGTAGGTACAAGAAGAGGGTTGGGGTTACTACTCTCCGGAACAGGGCAAATGCAGCCCAAATGGTCAACTCAGGCAGAGGGTGGCATCCAAATTCTTTCATGAGGAGAATTAAAGAGGTGATTTTGTTGCTTTATATCTTTAAAAAAAAATCTTAAGGACAATTTTAGTTAGCTGGAATTCAAATGTGGAGTGAGGATAAGGAGATGTGGTGAAGGCACAAGGCTGGAGATAAAAAGATTCTTTTTCTGCCTCCAGCGTGGGAAAGGGCAACAATCCATAGGAAAACAATTGGGCCCACAATGCATATTTGGAGGGCTCTGAAGGGTGCTCTGTGGGACCAGCTGAGCTGAAGGAACCCCGAGTTCATAGGCTGCAGGAAATCCTGAACTTTATTCGTGTTAACTCTGGACTGTGTCCCAGGCCTGGGAAACCCTAGTTCCCACCCCATGCTGCAGAGACTTGCTGGCTCCCAGGCAAATGGGGGAGGGGTAGAAGAGGCCTATCCACTTAAGGCTCTAGGAACCAAATCTTCAACCAGCCCCCTACAGAGCTGTGGTAGGCAGTTATCCTCAGTCCTGCTGAGAAGTTGCCCCTCCGGACCATCATGGGAGCTTTGTAGGCCTTCTCTAATCTTACCTCCACCCTGCGGTTCACAGGTCCCTGGGGTTCTTGGATTGGAGGGTGGGTCACACAGCTTCTTTGCATGCTCTGAGACGTGTGAAGGCTTTGTTTCAGCCAGCACTGAAGGCCCTCTCATTGATCAGGGCAAGAGAGATAGTGGCTAGATGTTCATGCTACGCTCTCATCTCGGTACAACGCTCCTGGAGTGGTTTTGTGAATGATTCAAGCTGGTTGGCTAAACCAGTGAAATTTTCCAGGAGGTCATTTGCCATGGTTTTCAGTGTGTTCAGGGCATGCTTCAGGTCAAGCCCTGCCCCCAGGGCCTGCTTTCTTACAGAGCATAGCACCGCTGGGTGGGCCTTGGCAAGTGCAAAGGAGGATTTTCATAGGTGACCACTGAGCCCTCTGATCAGAATTTCTGAAGCACTGCATCCTTCCATCCGTTTAGAAAATGCCCAGGAAGTGAAGGGAGTATGAGAGAATAGTTCCCTGGCTCACCCACGTGTCCGGGCCCTATGAGTAAATGTCTACATCAGTTTGGAAAGCCTGTCGCCAAGTTGCCTGCATCACTCAACCTTTGTGTTCTGTTTGTGGACTTTCTGGGTGGACCAAGGTACCACCTCACTTGACCCCATGGGTTACAGCAAAGGTGCATACAAGAAGCTCAAGGCAGGGGATGAATTGCCACTGTTCCAGTGCTAAGAGTTTCAAGCCCCAGCACAGGTGAATTTTCCATAAATGACTTCTTTTCCTTTCATCCCTGAGGTGAGGATGAGATAGCCAACGACCTTTCTAGTGCAGTGATGGTGGTGTTTCTTCTGATAATGCTGAATGTTAAGGAAAGAGCTCATTAACCTACCACCATGACAGTGAATAGGGAGACCATATTCCAGATTATCAATAGATATTTCAAATACATCAAAGGATATGCTACTTGAAGTTTCCCCCCTTCTCAGACTAGCGCTCTCTCTCATCCTTTCTTGCTTTATTTTTCTCTGTAGAACTTATCACTATTTGGCATACTCTATGTTTACTCAATGTAACCAAAAACTTTTTAAAAGATATTTATTTATTTTTGAGAGAGAGAGAAGAGTGGGAGCAAGTGAGTGGCAGGAAGAGAGGGAGAAAGAGAGAATCCTAAGCAGGCTCCTCACTGTCAGCACAGAGCCCGACACGGGGCTCGAACTCATGAACTGTGAGATCATGACCTGAGCCAAAATCAAGAGTTGCATGCTTAACTGACTGAGCCACTCAGGCACCCGGAAATAAATTTGCCTCTCTCCCTCTCTTACACACACACACACACACACACACACACCCATGCACACACATGCACACACACACAACCAGAATGTTTATGAGGGCAAGAATTTTATTTTATTTTTGCCTGTTTTGTTTGCTGCCACATCTCCTGTACCTAGATGAATGCCAGCATCGAATAGCCACTTAATAAACAATTGTTGAATGAATGAATGCCTTGGAAGATACCATTTTCTCTGAAGTGAATATTTTTACTTTCGTTCTCAGCCCACACACCTGGAAGTCAGGTCACTTGACTTGCATGAGGTCTCACCCTTCACACAGCAAAGTCTGAGAAAAACCTGGCAATAGCTCAGGGACACAGTGAAGCTTGAGGGTTAGAAGCACTCAGAGACCTTTGGGCAAGTCTGGGGTCAGTCTTCATCTACCAAATCAATAATCCAGACACGATTCAGGAAACAGATGCAGAGAAGACTGATGTGAAATTCCATGTACTCCAGGTACAATTGCCAAGTGCCTCTTTCCTTCTTTTCCTCAACCAGCTCAAAGCAGGATTTTTCAAATAGCGTGAAGAAGAAAGATAACAAAATCCCAAACAAAGCCAGTTATGGACAAATGCTACACAATTCCATAGCAAGTAAATGCTTTGTGTCTCTTTAAGGGGAAATTTCTTTGGAGGATGAGGGCTTTGCATCTAAGTCCTTCCCTAAGCGCATATATACTCAGCAGACATTCACTGGGCACCCATTCTGTCCTAAGCCCTGTGTTGTGAAGTGGATGCAGCTGTGAACAAGAGAACGTGACAGATGTATTTGCTGCCTTTTCCAAGTTTGAGTCAGGTAGTAGATACCAATTGACAATCACAGTCATGAGGTTACCATATATCACATTCCACTGTAAAAACAAAATCTAATTAAGGTGCCAGCCAACTTTATTGTAAAGGGACAGATAGTGAGTAGACATTTTGGCTTTGTCAGCGATATGGTACCTGTCACAACTACTCAACTCTGCTGTTGTAGCATGAAAGCAGACAATCCGTTAATGAATGACCATGGCAGCATCCCAATAAATCTTTATTTACAAAAAAAGATGCAGGCTGGATGTGACCCTTCAGCTGTTGTTGGCTGGGTTCTGCTCATTGCCTTGTTGCATTATAGTCAGATTCTAGAGATGTGATTCTGATAAAACTACTGTTTTGGTTTCAAATTCCCGTGTAATTTATACCCAAAGATTTAGGAAAGTACTGGTCGGTTAAAGAGTACTGACTTCCAGTTTTAAGATGGATAGGATGGATAAGTTTTGGGGATCTACTGTACCGCATGGTGATTATAGTTAATAACACTGTAGTATGTACTTGGAAGTTACTAGGAGAATAGGTCTAAAAAGTGTCCTCACCACAAAAAATAAATGGTAGCTATGTGAGTTGTCGGAGGTGTTAGCTAAGGCTATGGTGGTAATCGTTTTGCAATATGTAAATATATCAAATCGACTTGTTGCACACCTTAAACTCACACGATGTTATATGTCAATTATATTGCAATGAAGCTGAAATAAAATAATTTGTTTTCAGGGTTCATGGTTGTTGTCTGTGAGAAGGTTAGTCTAAATAAAAGTTACTAAAATATTTTTTTTTAAAAAGAAAAGTACAGGTTTACAAAAGTACTTACTATTCATTTACAGCTTTTCAGCAAGCATTTCTATCAGGCTGAAGGATACAGGTTATACCACAACTTTGCCTCTGTGATTGTAATTGTCAAATCTGTGTGGTTTTCCCTGGGTCCCAGTGGAGGTAGCTTTGTTCTGTCCCCAGATATTTCCTACACATCATTTAGTGCAATAACTAGGGAACAAAATGACCCAGTGACCCCAGCCAAAGGTTTTATTGATACCTTGAGATTGCATGGCTATTGTACCACTCTCAGCTTGCTGTGATTATGGCTGTGATTATGGAACAAGGCTAACTTGTCATGGCTCTTTGTTCATGGGTTGTTGTGCTGATGTCCCCATCTCCCATGCTGAATCTCTTTCCCACTGGTGTGAGCTCTACCTCAGCTTTGGTCTAATAGTAGTCTAGTTGACCCCTGTGTTGGATATTTGTCTCCAAATACCCCTCTCCAAATCCACTCTCCCTCTTCTCCCACTGTTCTCTGCCCTGGAAGCCTGACTTTTATGGACCATATCAAAGGAATCTTAACATTTCTTGCTCCCTTTTGGCAGCTAAAAAGGATTCCTAACAAGAGATCTAGGATAATAAAAAGAGTGAGGGTGGAGCATTATTCCCCAATTCTCTTCCTGGAAGGTCACCTTGGGAAGGTCCCACTTCCTGATTGAAGATGGGTGCTCCTCTCAAAGCAATCCAGAGCCTTGAGTCTTCTTGATGCTGTGGTCATTCCTTCTTCCCTCCGTCCCAGGTCTAGGGGTCTGCTAGGGCTACTGCTGCTAGCTCAGGTGTCTGAGCTTCACCTACACCTCACCCATACCTTTGTACCTTTGTCACTTTATAAATAAATTTTCCTGGGTCATCCTCATTTGGTGGTACCATCGGTACCTGTGTAGACACTGATCGTTGAAACCGATGTAGACTGTTGGCTGCACCATTACTGTGCCCTCTCACAGAGAGCCCAATGGCTATGGAGAGACTTCAAAAAGCTTCCTACAAAGGCTCCCTCCAATACAGCATTTCTAATTTTTAAGTCATCCAAACCTTGAGTCCTCCTGAATACAGTGTTCTCCCGCCAAGGGTAGATAAGCACAAGCCTCAAACTACATGTCATGTTGATCTGCAGGGTGTGACACTCAGTGGCCAGTCTACAGGTCCATGAGTATGACCATAAACCAAAAGTTCCAGGAGCTCCTACTCATGAGACAGAGCTCAGGTGCCTTAGCAACTCAGCACCACTGACTCTCAAGCCAAGCACAGTTCTCAAGCCTCTTTGTAGACCCCAAAGGAGAAGGTAGACCCTAGAACACTTTCTAGAAACAACTTGCAGAGTTTAGCTGAAAGATGTTACCATCAGGGCCCCTTAAAGAGGTTGGTTGTGTGGTGATTCAGGACAGATTCTGGAGCCAGCTGTGTGCCATCCCAGCATTGTGTGATGTGACCTTCAGAACGCACCAGTGATATGACCTTAAGCAAAATGACTTAACCATTGTCAGTCTGTTTCCTCATTTCTAAAATAATATTGGTGGGGCGCCTGGGTGGCTCAGTCGGTTGAGCGTCCAACTTCAGCTCAGGTCACGATCTCACAGTCTGTGAGTTCGAGCCCCGCGTCGGGTTCTGGGCTGATGGCTCAGAGCCTGGAGCCTGCTTCCAATTTTGTGTCTCCCTCTCTCTCTGCCCCTCCCCCATTCATGCTCTGTCTCTCTCTGTCTCAAAAATAAATAAATGTTAAAAAAAATTAAAATAATATTGGTAAAATATTTAGAACAGTACCTGATACATAGGAAGTACTGTAGGCATTAACTATTACTATTATTGAAGGAGAAACTTTCCTTACCATCTTTTGTGTTGAAATCTGCTTGTTTACGCTTGGAAGACCTCTCATTCCCAGATGCACCCCTTTTTAAAAAAATATTTAATGTTTATTTATTTTGAGAGAGCACAAATGGGGGAGGGGCAGAGAGAGAGAGAGACAGAAGCCCAAGCAGACTCCAGGCTCTGAGCTGTCAGCACAGAGCCCGACATGGGGCTCGAACTCAGGAATCACAAGATCATGGCCTGAGCTGATGTCGGACGCTCAACTGACTGAGCCACTCAGGTGCCCCTGCACCCCCTTTTTTTTTAAATTAAAGGACCCATTACAAGGCACAATGACATGGTCTGCTCTTCAGAAGTTTTTATATTGGGCCACAATTTCCAGGTTTAGTTCAACTCTCAGTCCGCGAGGGAAGAATGTGCCCATCCTATGTGTCTCATCACACTAGAGAAGGCAGCTGTGAATAAGAAAAGCCCAGTGCCAACCTTTAAGAAAGTGGAAAAACACAACTCAGGCTGGGAGCCAAATGTCTTCACAACTACATTTAATTTAAAATCAAGCCACTTGAGAAAATTCAGCTGGTAAGCTTGGCCTTCTGTCATCTCCCTAACACAGGGCAGCTAGCTGCAATCAAGCTGCGACTTACTCAGACTTTTCCCATCAAGACCCTTATGTTCTTTCTGTAGATTCCCTTGATATGAGAGTAAATAGAAGATCACAGGTCCTTAGCACCTCTACTTGGGAGTCTTCTAGCAGCATGAATGGATTTTCAGTTTTAAGTACTTAGAATCAGAAGAAGAAGGCTTTTGATTACTTCTTCTATAATGAACATGTACTGTTTTCCTTTTGAGAACTAAAGATTTTTCAATTAAAAAAAGATTGCAGTTGCAATATCCTTCTTAAAGTCTCATGAAGCACATTATAAGTAAGACACACAACAAGTTGACACTAATGATGTGTCTAAAACCAAGTGGGAAAATTCTTAAGTGTGCATGCTTTCTTTCTCAACTTTGAGAACTGAGAGCCCCAGGAGGAAGGGTAGACTGTTGAAGGTCATTCAGGCAGGTACATGTAAGAAATAAGAACATCTACAAGGAAGATGACGACGTCAACAAAAATACTTTTGTCCATAAATCAAACCATAAGATCTGCAGAAAATGCAGTTAAAACTGTACAACAGTTTTTCATTGGCTTGGTTTGGGAACAGCTTGTAGAATGTTGAAGTCAACACTTAAAATCTAAATATCTTGATCCATTCCACTTCCACCCTCGTTCTCTAACAGAAGAAAAAGTTCCTGCTTCTAGCAAAAGGATCACTGGACGGTAATGCCTGATTTACCTGGATCTCCTGGATCAGCCTTTTTTCTCTTGTCCAAGGTTTGGAAAGCAGAGTCTGTATTCTACTTAATCTTTATGTCCAGAGAGCCAATCATAGTGTCTTTACATAGTCAATGCCGAGTAAACTGTGATGGACAAATGGGTGGGTGGATGGATGGATGGATGGATGAATGAAGATGATAAAGTCTGGGATGAAGAAGACACAAACTTCCAGTTACAAAACAAAGAAGTCACAGAGGTGAAAAGTACAGCATAAAGAATATAGTCACTAATATTATAATAACGTTGTGAGGTGACTACACGTACCATGGTGAGCACTGAGTAATGTAGAGAATTGTCAAATCACTGTATTGAGCATCTGAAACTAATATAACATTGTATGTCAACTATACTTCAATAATTTAAAAAAAAATCTGAAAGCCAAGAATGTATGCGAAGTGTTACATGAATTCAGAGAGAAATCTCAAAATGTCTTTCAATCTGCTCTTAAAAAGTTTGGGATTAAGGAAAGGAGTTAAGATAACTAAGAGAATGCTTCTACTATTATTTGCAATAAAGGGTGTAAGAAAAGGAACACATTTTCTGTACTAAAGTGAGTTCTATTTGGGACATGAAACATTTGTGGTTCTGTGGCATGTCTATGAGTCTAAAGCAATTATACAATTCTGGGCTCATGGATAAACCCAGGGTTTGGACAAGGTGATCTCCAGGTTACTTTCCAGTTCTATGATACTGGATAAGTATAATGATTAAAGATGAAGCAGACTAGAATTTACCAAGGTCTAACAATGGTTTAAAATGTGAGAATGCGCAGTCATCGGCGAGAAGGCAACTGGGCGTTGGCCTATTAAAATATTTGGTTTTCTGATGCCTTCTTCCACTCTACAAAACGATGTGTACCATTTGTGCTTAAATTAAAGTGAATTCAAATTAATTTATCTTTAGCAGACAGTTCCTGAGATACTTGTCCAACATGTTGCAAAACTTAGCTGGACATTATTCTTTTAATATCTGTAGCCGGATTCTAAGAGAGGTTGGGAATGGTTTCCAAGACATTTTTCAACTAGGGCAGGCCTGGTGGGTTGATTACCCTGTTTACCTCTAACAGATAAACGAGATCTCTCAAATCTCTTTCGGCTCTTGGATTCTTTGGTTTTAGTCTCCACCTTCTACCTTTGAGCCAAAGTTTCCATTGTCTAAGCCCAACACTTTGCAAACTCTACAGCTCTCTCTGCCAAAACCAAATGCTATCTTTTTCCTCCCCCTGGACGATTAACTCGCACAATCTTGGACCAAAATATACATCTACATGCCAGCAGTCAATGTTTTAGCTCCTTTTCTATCAATATTGTCCCTCTGCCCAGGGCTAAGAAAAGTCAGAAAGATCAGTGCCAAATAATACTGTGTTTTTCATATTGATCCCCCTTCTTAATATTAATTTCTTTACAGACTTCTGAATATTTTATTTGTATTAAGTCTTTTTCTTCTTCTTCTTCTTCTTGAGTTCCCTAACTACTTTATACTTTTCCAGCATGTTGTAAAGACAACGGGTGTGGATTTAAGATTTGGTCTGCTCTTGTCCTACTTATTTGCCCAAGCCTTGGAGATTTCTGACTTTTCTAAAGGTCAGTGTGTAGATTTACAACACAAATAACCAAAATAAAAATGCCACAGTATTTGATTTTTATTCACTTTTTAAGGTAACTGTCTAAAACAGAGTCATTTAAAATATCTAAGTCCTCTGTGTATATCTACACGGTCACTAAGCTCAGCAAAATCTGCTTCAGTTTATTTCTGATCCAATACAGGAGATTCCCAAAGTATTGTAATGTATTGCTATTTTTTCAATAGCTGTAATTATAACATTTGTGGTCACAAACTCTTATTCACAAAGGACACAGAAAGCCATAAAATGAAAACAACCGGGTTTTCATTTACCGTTTAATGTCAGTGATGTTTAATGGGCAACCTGAGGCACCGTGAGTGTAAGATCTTGAGCTAACATTTGAGTCTATAGAGATTCAGATACAATCTGTGATTCACAATCTAAGATTATGTTCAGAGCATTTTCAGATAAGGTATATTTTATTAAAAGATGTCAGTTATTTGGGGATGTTTAAGCTGTCTTTGGTATTTGTGGTCATGTTGGTGAATCAGAATATTCAATTTACCAGAAAATTTGATTTCTGACTCTCCCTGGTGGGAAGGAGGAATGTGGTGTGGCAGGGTGGGGCAGGAAAACCCCAAAGAAGCCAAACTAGTAAGTCTAGCTTCAAACACACCCTCTGGTCTGTTATTCCAATTTTCACTATTTGTATTCACTGTCATAAATGCAGTTTGTTTTTTTTCCTGTGCTGCTGTAAGAGTGTATTTTATCTTCTGAATACAACACATCTTTAAATTGCACATTGTTTTCTATTTTTCTATTTCAAATTTTGTCTCCTAAATTTAGTTCTTTGGGGGTGCAAAACCTGGATTTTCTAGTCCTAGCCACAGGTATGTCAGGAATTACTCAAAACAAGTCTTACAATTGTCCTCATTGTTTAGTTGAGATAACTGAGGTTGGTAGAGGGGAAATGATTTGAGTAAAGTCAAGATATACAGTGAGCAAGTGAGTAAACTGGAATTTTCGCCCCGATTTGGCATATCTCAAGGGCCAGGCTGGGTTCCTCAATGGTATAGGAAATTATTGTATGCAGGTACTGTCTAATTTTCATTTTATAGAATTTTCATTAACAAGAGCCCAGATAACTGTGACTCACAACATTTTTTTAATTGAATTTCTTTTCTAAGAGAAAAATAAAACTTTTAGGAATGGTAACTTTATTAGTAGCAATTAAAACAAACATGTATATATATACAATTTCAGGGAATAGTCTGTCATTAACCTAAAACATATTAAGTCTAACATCCTATTCTTTAATATTATAAATATAATAGAATGATTAATATTTTCAGAGATAACCTCAAGGCTTTTAAATAACTCAAATCAATTGAGTTAATCAATTAACTCAACATTAATTACACTGGTTAAACAATACTAACACAGAGAAGTAGTCTTATATATTTTATTTCATTTAAAAATGTTTAGATCTTATACTTTTCTTTAAATTCTTGATTTACAGCAGCCTAATTGTTTTCAGATATGTTACTTTAAGTAACATGTATTTTCAGGGTGCCCGGGTGGTGCAGTCAGTTAGGCGTCCAACTCTTGATTTCAGTTCAGGTCATGATCTCATCATTCGTGAGTTTGAGCCCCGCACATCAGGCTCTGTGCTTATGACGCAGAGCCTGCTTGGGATTGTCTCTCTGCTCCTTCCCTGATCACATGTGCACTCTCTCTCAAAATAAATAAATAAACTTAAAAAAAATAAATAGCATAATTTCTATTGTAAACAATAATCACTTATTGTAGAATATTAAGAAAACAGCAAAAGAGAAATTCAGCAAGCCAGAGATACTATATTATCTGGCTTATTATATTATTTCTTCCTGTCATAAACAGATACAGGTATCTACATGATTTTAATTTATAAAATTGAGATTATACCCTATATACATTCTTTATTTTACTGTGATCATTGTACCGTGTCATTTATCATTCTTATTTGCATAAATATAGATAGCCTAAAAATTCTCATATGGGTCTATTTTACTTAACAGTTTCTTTTTTGAACATTTGAGTTTTGTAAGTAACACAGCAATGAATATATTTACTCCTATCTATTTTTTTTCTGGGTTGGATTCCTAGAAACAGAATTATTGAATCAAAGGTAAAAAATTTTTTTGTTTTTAATTTTAGAGAGAGAAAGAGAGCAAGGGGGGAGAGAGGCAGAAGGAGAGAGAGAGAGAGAGAGAGAGAATCCCAGCAGACCCCATGCTCAGTGAGGAGCCCCACGTGGGGCTCAATCCCACAACCCTGGGATCATGACCCGAGCCAAAATCAAGAGTCAGATGCTCTGAGCCACCCAGGTACCTCTAAAAGTAGAAATATTTTTGAGGATCCTTACAGATATTTTTAAATTAGTCTCCAGTAATTTTGCACCATTTTTCCCTCTAGGATCTACCTCACACCCCATTACCCGCCATGGGTATTATTGTAACCTGTAAAGATTCACAGTGTGGCTTCAATGTCAATTATTACCAGGTTTGAAAAGTGATTCTCTTTTGGTTTATGAAACGGGTTTCCCTAAAGGTTCTGTTGTCTAATGTAATCACAGTGAAAATGTGGCAGTGATTGTACTAAGAGAGAAAATAATCTCTTAATTCTAACCACCCATTATACACACACACACACACACACACACACACACACACACACATATATATTCCAAAATGGAAGCAAAATTGTCTCAGAAAAGCTTAGTCACTTGCCCAAAGATAACCCAGCTAGGAGTTGGTATAATTTCAACCAGGTCTGACTTCAAAATATATAAAATGTGATTTATTTATCATCAAGCACTTTAAGATCAGGCACCCAAGATTTGCTCCCCCTCGACATTTCTCTACATTATTAAAAGGTTTTGATCTCTTCCTTTCCTTTTATTTTCCAGATGAACTATGGAATCATTTTATCATTCCCCCAATTGGCATTTTGACCGATGTTGCATTATGGGTATACATTAAATGTACGAAAAATGAAATCTTAACAGTGTTGGATTTTTCAGCAACATCATGTCAAGACGTCTCTCAGGAACCTCATTTCATTTTATGGTTTCCTTCTTGCGTGGCTTTGTGTCTCCTGTTTAGGTGTTTTAGTTTGCTTGCTTTTTCCCCCTGCAATGATGAGTGGGATCTTTTCTTTATTATATTTTGATTGACTATAGATAACACTGAATTGTGTGTATTTATTTATGTTCCTTTTTATTAGCTACAATCGTTTTCTAATTGATTTTCTAAGGTTTTCCAAATAGACGATGGTGTACCTCTGATATTGTTGTCTCCTAATTTCTTCTATTTCTTATCTATCTTTTTCTTCTTTCATTGAATTGGGTAAAACTTGTAGAACAGTGTTAAATATTGATGATATGGTAATTATAAGAAATTG
The DNA here is from genome assembly GCF_018350195.1 of Panthera tigris. Lineage (NCBI taxonomy): Eukaryota > Metazoa > Chordata > Mammalia > Carnivora > Felidae > Panthera > Panthera tigris. The sequence continues at coordinate 68,342,950 of NC_056660.1, read as the reverse complement.
CTCTCTTCTTTTTTTCCTTTACTGTACTGGGATTACTTTTAGTATTTTGCCTTTAAGTTAATGAGGGTGTGTGTGTGTGTGTGTGTGTGTGTGTGTTAAACTGTGGTAAAATATAGAAATATAGGGATAATGCAGTTAGTAGAAATCCCACCTTGATTTTGGCACTTTTGTTTTGTTTTTGTTTTTGTTTTTTTTTTTAATTTTATTTATTTATTTATTTTGACGTTGGCACTTTATCAGTTTTTAGTTTTCAGTATTTTCATGGGCAATTTAATGAGGAATTAGAAAAAGTGACATGGACCCAAAACCTTGCTACTATTATAACTCTGAAATTGAACACATAAATTTTAGAAAGATTTTCAACAAATGGTGCAATATATTATTGCCTAATTAACTTTAAAATTCAATTCACTTCCCTAAGCATCTCAGTCTTCTGAGGTAAAATTATAATTGGCTTTTCCTAATTAAATTTACACCACACTCCATTATTTTTCATTATACATGCTATTTCCACCTCCCACTAGAATGTATAGTTTTGCAGACTGGGAGTAGAGAAAGTCAAACTTGGAGTTAATCAGGAAAAAGCTCTTGAACTGAAAGTCCACCATTCACCTCATTCTAGTGCCCTAGAACCCATGGATTTCTGCTGTAGAAATGGAGGACTTGGCTCTGGCTGTTCTCAAATCCTGAGCTCTTGATGACATCATGGTCAAGTCTGGCCACAGGACTATAAGGAACTGTGATTTTTCTGAAGTTAAAAATACATAGATAGCCTTGTCCATCAATGGGATGAATGGATAAAGAAAATGTGATGTATATAGGGGCAGCTGGGTGGCTCAGTCAGTCGAGCGTCCAACTCTTGATTTTGGCTCAGGTCATGATCTCATGGTTGTGAGATCAAGCCTTGTGATGGGCTCTGCACTGAGCATGGAGACTGCGTGGGATTCTCTCGGTCTCCCTCTCTTTCTCTGCCCCTCCCCCGCTCATTCTCTCTCTTTCTTTCTCTCTCAAAATAAATAAGTGAACATTAAAAAAATGTGATATATGTATATGTGTGTGTGTATATATAACAAAATTTTATTCAGCCATAAAAAGAATGAAATCTTGCCTTTTGTGACAACATGGATGGACCTTGAAAGTTGCTAAGAGAGGAGATTTTAAATTCATAAGAAAGATTCATAAGAAGATTCATAAGAAAAAATTTTGTAGCTATGTTTGGTGATGAATGTTGATTATTATTGTGATGGTCATTTTGCAATATATGCAATTATTAGATTATTATATTACACATCTGAAACTAACATAATGTTATATGTCAATTATACCTCAATTTAAAACAAATATAGTCTTATAGTGTTGGATACACGGCATTATACATTTGTCAAAACCCACGGAATGTACAAGATCAAGGGTGAACGCTATTATAAACTATGGACCCTAGGTGATAACGACGTGTGAACACAGGTTCACTGATTGTAACAAATATACCACTCTGCTGTGGGATGCTAATAGTGGGGGGTGTGCATGTGGGGCAGTGGGGAGTATATGGGACATCTCTATAGCTCTATTCACTTTTTCTGTGAACCTAAAACTGCTTTAAAAAATTAAGTCTCTTAAAAAATGTATGAAACATATAATGTTATACGTCAGTTATACCTAATTAATAAAAAGAGAAAAGAGAACACACACGCATCGTCCATATGCGCTTACTACCCCCCAAGCATTACCCCGATGCCGTGCCCAGAGAGCCCACAGACTCCAGCACTGCTTCCGTTGAATGTCTAGCATCTTCTCACAGGACATCCTCTGGGTCGTGGTGGAGGACTCTGAATCCAACAGGGCTAACTTCTCAGGACAGCTCTCTGCTCCGTTTCTGTCTTGCTGCCTCTCTCTCCCTCTGTTTCTTCTATTCCTGCACGTTCCGTGCACACCATTCTCATAATGAAGGATCTGAGGAGGGTCTTTCTGTCAAATAATCTGACCCCTAAATTCTGAGCTACCTCACGAAGGTCCTTTCCTCATTCCCTTCAAAAAGTTCACTTACCATCGATTAGTTATCGCGTGGTGCCTGAAAGTAACAAACGTCCTCATCTTCCTGGAATACTCTAAATAGGACATTTCAAAACTCACCCCTTTGCTGAAAATCCAGAAAATCATTGTATAAACATGAAGCATTGAAAAGAATAGATGAGTGGCGGGAATCACTAGACTAACAAAGAACAGGCCCCACTATGTAGTTGATGGTATCATTTGCTACATCATACAGCGTGCCCTTTATGGGGATCCACAGAAATATCTAAAACAAATCTCCAGAGTTGGTTATTTTTAACCCAAGGATGTTTCAAATCCCATAGTTTTGTTTTCCTCTTGGCTTTGGCTGCCAGGGAACTCAGAATCAAGTATGAAGGGCTCAGCTTTCAGAAATATAGGACCATCCAGCATGCATTGTGGATAACTGTACCCCTGGGGTTTTTTTCCTCAAGTTTTTTTCTTTATATTCCCTTTGCTCTTATTTCCTAGTCAATTTATATGGTATGAATTCTTGCAAGTCCCCCCAAGATATTGAAAGGAAAGAATAATACTTTGTAAAATGACAGCTCAATGTCTCTGCCTTTGCAAATTTCTGTTTGGCCAGTTATGTACTGTCTTCCCTCTGTTGTTTGGTACATACCTGGATCATATACGCTCACAGGATGCAACACCATTGCAATGTTAGTTTAACTCAAACGTAATTAGGAGTCAAAGTTTTCAGAAAAGCATGTCACACAGTGAATTCCAGAAGCAAGTGAAAATGACTTTGGTATTTACTGTGTTTTTTTCTTTTTCTGAGTGGTACATACTTTCTGGAAGAGAACTTCATAACACAGTACATGAATCAGTCATATTGTTGCTACGTTCATCCTGTTTTTATTGTTTTTGTTTGAATGTGACCATGGAAACGTGGAGAGCAGCTAATAAATCCTTGATGATACTCGGGCTGCGTTTGATTTTACTGTCCTCCCATATCTGCTGTTGATGTTGGGTTAATTGCAGCACATAATTTACCAGATGGCAACAGTAGGTCCGTGTCATATAATTTTTTATTCCTATCTGCAGCAGTGTCTCGTATATACTAGATACTTCATATTTGTTGAATGAATGATTCGGAGAATAAAGGAATGAATAACTGATGAGTGGAAGTAACGAGGCTGAAGCTTAAACACAAGCGTTGGCAAGGCTGTTGAAGGGAAGGGGATTCCACTGTGGGCAACTCAGAATCCATGTTAGAAAACACCTGTTCAAAAGAGAATCCAACTTTCTCTTAATGTTGGAGGTGTTGGGACACAGTTTGGGCTTCAAGCATTCCTGTGAACAGATGTACTCAAAACTGAATCCCTGATGAGGGTCTCTGAGGAGACAGCCTAAAGGTTTGCAGGCACCTGAATTTTACTTTGTGTGCCAACCGCTCTCCCTCACTCTCTAAGGACTATAGGAGAGGAGGCTGGAAATGAACCAATCGCAAGGGAACGGAAATAACTCGATATCCAAGCTCCATCTCCTATATGCAGGACTGGCTACATATTTGAGAAGCCTAATGCATAAGTGGGGAGTCCCTTGTTCAAAAGTATTAAGAATTGCAAGATTGTGGCAACAGAGCATTAAACCCAGCCCAAGGTCCTGAGGTCCTACTTAAGTGCAAGTCCCTTTATGACTACTCAGATTGCAAGCTCACGAAACTAGCCTCGCATATGTGTTCGTGGTCTCTTACTGTTTCTGAGCAAAGAAAACTGAATAGGGCTGATACAAATGATCGTTACTGTAATGTAGGGTCGTTGGATAGAACTTCCTGCTATGATGGAAGTGGTCTGTATCTATACTGTCTAGAACACAGCCATTAACTACCTATGACTATTGAGCACTTAAAATGTGTCCAGTGTGGCTTGAAATTCAAGTAGTTCTACCCAAGATTTGTACTGTATTTAATTTTAATTAATATAGATTTAAATAGCTACATGAGGATGTGGTTAATGGCTGCCATATTGGACATAGAAGTTGAAGGAATCAACCCACCTATTCACCATAAAGAAACTAGTTCCATATAGGAAGAATTTGTAACCATGAAATTTGTAACAATTTGTAACAATGAAAAGCAAACAATGCCTTTTATAATTAACTGTTTTGTGCAACTAACAACAGCTAAGTTTGCATGTTATCCCAGTGGAAATTTGCAGCATAACTTTGAAACTTCTAAATAGAACAAAAAATTTCTTTAAGATACACAACTGTGAAACTTGGAGCAGATCCCTGCCTCCAAAATTTCCCAAGGAGAGAGTTTCCATGGCAACGGAGGATCTATCCAAATGTAATTAAAAGTGAGTGACTAGGGTATCTATATTGTTCAGTTCTAGTACATTTTACCTTTAATTATATTTTTCTAAGCCACGGATGTGCTAAAATGTCAGATGGTATTTGTTCAGGACTGAGGCTTGGTAAGTCATTGTAGGAAGAAAGAAAAGAGGACACAGTCATTTTGAAGGCACATTAGGAATTCTTCAGGGACAATTAAACAAAAAGAAAAGATGTATTCTTTTCCTACTCTTTGGAACTCCTTCAAGTAGTGATGAGAAGGCTGGCCATTACTTTAGGGTTTTCCGTTTCTTAGTATCACATTTCTCTGTCGAGAACTCCTGCCAGGCCTTAGCCTCCAAAGACCATCCCTTGAGTCCCTAGAAGGACCTGCTTGTGCTTGGCAAGTTCCAGCATCCCAGCCAAACCTGCCCGTGGGCCGTGGGCTTCTTTCCGCCCTTCCACCCACCCCCTCCCGCAGACCATGGCAGCTTTGCAAGACTCTGACAGAGTCCCCACAGACACTAGGACAAACATTAACCATCACTGTCATCCGGTTTAAAGTTAATGCCGAGAAATCCTTGTGGTTGTCTATGATATTTGCGACAACAACCAAAAAAAACTTCGTCATTTAAAAAAAATTATACAAGGAAATACTTGTTGTACGAGTGAATGAAAAGAGTGTAGAAAAATTTTAGTGTGTTTTGCTATAGTTGTAAATCACATGTCCCTGAGTGGTGAATGAAAATGCCAGGAGTTGCTAAAGTGAACTAATTTATTACTAGAGAAAACAACCAGAGCGGCCACTAGACCAAAATCATTCTCAAAAGGAAATACTGTTAATGACTTAAATAGCAATTGTCTGGATTTAGGACGTGGAGCTGTTCGGGTCCATGGACAATACTGGTGGTAAATGAAATGGAAAGAAGGAAGGAAGGAAGGAAGGAAGGAAGGAAGGAAGGAAGGAAAGAAGGAAGGAAAAAAGGGAGGGAGGGAGGGAGGGAGGAAGGAAGGAAGGAAGGGAGGGAGGGAGAAAGGAAGGGAGGGAGGGAGAAAGGAAGGAAGGGAGGGAGGGAGGGAGGAAGGAAGGGAGGGAGGAAGGAAGGGAGGGAGAGAGGAAGGAAGGAAGGAAGGAAGGAAAGAAGGAAGGAAGGAAAAAAGGGAGGGAGGGAGGGAGGCAGGAAGGGAGAAAGGGAGGAAGGAGAGAAGGAAGGAAGGGAGAGAGCGGGAAGAAAGGAAGGAAGGAAAGGAGGGAGGGAGGAAGGAAGGGAGGGAGGAAGGAAGGGAGGGAGAGAGGAAGGAAGGAAGGAAGGAAGGAAGGAAGGAAGGAAGGGAGGAAAGGAGGGAGGGAGAAAAGGAAGGAAGGAAGGGAGAAAGGGAGGAAAGGAGGGAGGGAAAAAAGAAGGAAGGAAGGAAGGGAGAAAGGGAAGAAGGAAGGGAAGGGGAGAGAGGGAGAAAGGGAGGAAAGAAAGAAGGGAGGAAGGAAGGGAGGAAGAAGGGAGGGAGGGAAAAAGGAAGGAAGGAAGGAAGGAAGGAAGGAAGGAAGGAAGGTAGGGAGGGAGGAAGGGAGGGGATAATGAAACTTTGAGTTGGTTTAAGGGAATAATTGATGTCTATCTTAAGTCTTTCATTAGGGTTCACAGGGTAGACTCCAAAATTACTTAGTTGCTTTCTTACTTACCACAGGGCAGCAGTACCCTGGGCCATCTTTAGTTTGTATTATTCAGCCATAAGGGTGGCAAAAGTTGGACCATTTGGATAGTGAGTTGGGGCACCTGGGTGGCTAAGTTGGTTAAGTGCCAACTTCGGCTCAGATCATGATCTCACGGTTCGTGGGTTTGAGCCCCACGTAGGGCTCTGTGCTGACAGCTCAGCCTGGAGCCTGCTTCGGATTCTGTGTCTCCCTCTCTTTCTGTCCGTCCCTGCTCATGCTCTGTCTCTCTCTGTCTCTCAAAAATAAGTAAATGTTAAAAAATTTTTTTTTTAATTTGGGTAGCGAGTGTTATGGGCATCATGTATGTTAAAGGAAGAGTCCTGACTTAATTTGGTGATTCTCAGCAAGAAAGGGGTGGAGTACACAGTTCAGGGGAAGGAGGTTTCTGAATTTCCAGATCAGGAGAAATACTGGCTTTTTCTATGCATATCCACATGCAGATTTTGATGCATTCCCTTGGGGGTGGAGACCCATATTCCTTTTCTTTGAGACTTTGTATGTGCAGTAAATTTTTGCTAATGGAACCACATTGTACCTGCAAAGGACAGGAGTCAGGGGAAATGTTGAGGCATTGTTTCCATTCTTTTCTTCTTAAACATCTACTTTAAATATAGAGCAGCATCCCATCCCCACTCCACTATTTTTGTCTTTTGAGACAAATGTTTTTGAAGCATCCAAACCTATTCTTGTGGAATGCCTCACAATGAAGATTTGTCTGATTGCTTTCCTATGCTTAGGGTCAGAATGTTTCTGGCAAGAACACCATATAAGTGACATGGGCTGCTTCCCATTGCATCACAGCAGGGACTATAATGGGTTTCATCCCATTGTGGGTGGTGCTAAGTTGGATCCTTTGGTTTAGTTAGTGTCAACCAGGTCTTTCCACCGAAAAGCTAACTGCTTCCCTTCACAATGAAGAAGTATTTTGTGTAATGATATATTGAGACCATGTGAAGCTCCCATTTCCTCATAACAATTTGACCCAATGTTCTTAGCATTCATTGTTGATCCTTGCCTGATTCTACTTTTATGTGAAAAATTGCAAAATGATGATTTCCTGGTTCTATCAGTCTTTCTATATTTATTAACTAGTATCCTCCTATTTAAAAAAAAAAAATGGCTGGGGCACCTTGGCAGCTCAGTTCACTGAGTGTCTGACTCTTGATTTTGGCTCAGGTCACAATCCCAGGATTGTGGGATCGAGCCCTGTGTCAGGCTCCATGCTGACAGTGCAGAGCCTGCCTGGGATTCTCTTTCTCCCTCTACCCCTCTCCTCCCCTGCTTGTGCACACACTCTCTCTCTCTTAAAAAAAAAAAAAAAAAAGACTAACCCCTTCTTATTCTTAGTGAAATTTTAATATATCCCTATGGATTCTTGGATTTAGTGGTTTTTTTTACCTCTTTTTTTTGTCAGATGTCATACCCCTTGTCTTATATTTACTAAACTCGTGACCTGTGAAACACTAGTCCTATGAAATGTTCTGAGAAAAAAAAAGCTTTCTATGGTCAAATAATTTAGAGACAGGATGCATCTATCATGTCTCTTGAAGTTGCATAATGTAGATTAAAATGTTGAAGATTCCAAGGAGTTCTACAGGAGAAAACATGCTTAATTTTGTTTAACCAGGTGTTTTTCAAATTTATTTGATCATGAAATTCTTTTTCCTATTTAACACAGACTTAGTACTTGGTAAAATGCATTTGGGGATCCACTGACCAAGAGCCAAACTTCGGGGTATGGGCCCGATAGCTTATTTACCTGACCTTACTTTAGAATATGGTGTAATAATGGTAGCACGAAGATTTTTGGATTCTTAGGATTAGGTTCGATTCCTATAATTCTAGAAATAAGAGGATTTAAACCTCTATGTTTTACTCTATCAAAGTAACTCTTTTGTCAGACATATTTCTTATGTTTGAGGTGGGATGCTTGCTGTAATAATGGGTAGGGATACGTGTCATATGCATAGGGCTAGGGTAAGAGGCAGGAAGTTTTTTCATAAGAGGTGTATTAATTGGTCGTATCGGAATCGTGGGTAGGATGCCCGGATTCATAGGAAGGTGACTGTTAGAAGTAAGGTTTTTACTGTGAAGTTAGCGGTATATAATTCTGGTATGTAGGGATTATGGAATGCTCCGAAGAATAGGATTGTTGTGAGGATGTTTATTATAATAATATTAGCATATTCTGCTAGAAAGAATAGGGCGAAGGGGCCTGCTGCGTACTCTACATTAAATCCGGAAACGAGTTCTGATTCTCCTTCTGTTAGGTCAAATGGGGCTCGGTTGGTTTCTGCTAGTGTTGAGATAAATCATATTATGGCTAGGGGTCATGCAGGGATAATTAGTCACATATATTCTTGGGTGATAATTAGTGTGGCTAATGTAAAGGATCTGTTTATTAGTAGTACCGATAGAAGGATAATAGCTTCTATTAAATGTTAAATGTTAAATGTTTCAATAAATCATCAATATGAAATAAAGACTAATTAATGATGGCAGCTTCATGTTTATTTGTGCAACAAACTCTATGATTAAAGTAACTATTCTACAGTTTTTCTATGCATAAGGCCAACTCAGCAACCTATTGAGGAAAAAGAGGTCAAGAACATCCCTGAAGTAAGAAAGATTTCTTTAAAAGAATAAAAATAACTATAAAAGAAAAGATCGGTACATTGACTACTTTCCTTGTGTCAAGAGACCCGAACAAGCGTGTGAAAAGGCAAGTGTCAGACTAGGATGGTATATCTACAAAGACATATCCAGAAAATACAAAGAACTTCAAATACAAAGGAAAAGACAAACAACACATTTAAGCAATGGGCAAAAGACCTGAACAGGTACTTCACAAAAAAGGATCACCAATGGCCAATAAGCATGTGACTATTATCGGCCTTAGAGAAAAGCAAAGTAGAACGCACAATGACATACAACTACACACCCACCACAAGGACTCAGATGAAAAACACTGACGGCGTTAGGTACGTGTGTGGGTGCGTGGAGCTGATAGACACCGTGAGGCACTGCCTGGATCTCGTTTCAATACAGTGATTGTTGCCCCAGCTGCTGGCAGTGCTGACAACCTCCTTCTCAAGCCTTTAGAGACTGTCTGGGCTGCATCTCATCCAAGGTCACAGTGACTGATGGCTGGAGGGTGTAAAGGATTAGCCAACTTGACCCAACTGGGGACAATTCTGAGGGGCCATTCTAATTCCCCACCCCTCTCCCAGATTGCTGTCAGCCCCACACTGTAGCTCACCTTCTCCCTCTGTCCAATCTTACTTTATCCCCCAGAAGTTGGTCCCAGTGGAACTTCATTACAAAAATCCTGCACACTAAGCTCTGTCGCAGAACCTGCGTCCCAGGGAGCCCGGCCTATGACGTGTGCAATCGAAGTTGTCGCACATTGCTTGTTATTGTATAAACTGGTCCAACCACTTGAGAAAATGGTCTACCGAAGGCAAACAGCAAGCACACCTGTGATTCAGAGGCTCCACTCCTGGATATCTATCTGGGAGAAATGAGCACGGTGCCCGTCCACGAAAGTTATGTATAAGAATGTTCACAGCAGCTTTATTCACAACGGACCCCAACTGGGAAAAACACAAACGTCCTTTAACCATAGATTGTATAAACACAGTATGTTCGTAAGCAAGAACGCTATATACAATGATAGGAAGGAACAAACTACAGCCATAGGAGCAGCAAGAGTTGATCTCACAGACATAGTGCTGAGCAGAAGATTCTAGACACACAAGAGTACACACTATACGATTTAATTTATGTGAAGTTCAAGAAGGCAAAAATAATGTATGGTGAAAGAAGTCAGAACAGTAGTTACCGCTGGGGTGCAGGTAATGACTGAGAAGGAGCCCTCTGGAGTGACAGGGATGTTCTGTATCTTGATGTGGCTGGTGGTTACATCCGTAAAAGTCCATTGAGGTATGCACACAAATTTGGGGCATTTTACTGTAGGTATGTTTATGGGTCTGTAAAAAAAAACCAAACAAACCTCAAACTACAGTAAATTCTTTATTAGCCCGTTGCAGAAACTGTTTTATAGACTATTTGTTTTGGTTAAGGTACTACAGTGACCTTTGATATTGTCATCACCTGGGAATAGTGGGGTTGGGAGTAGGGTTGGTAATTAGTACTGATTACTGCAGTGACTAGCTTCTCTGTAGCAGAGAAAAAAAAAAAAAACAGAAGAAACTTCGGGGCCTGTGGTCTAGTGGGGAAAGAGAGGGACCCTCCACGTTTCATGCTCCTAATTTAATCAGAACAGCTCCTCCCACGCAGAGATCTACCCACCAGATCTCATCAGCTCCTCCTTAATTACCAAGGCCCTCTGAGAGACAATCTCTGTGGGGAGGAAGATCCTCTCATTTCATGGGCCTGCTAGAATAGTCCATAAACCAAACCAGTTAATTCGCAACCAGGTAAATGCAGTTAACTGATAGTAAATCAACTGTCACCAGAGTCTCAACCTGCTTTGTTACTGACAATTATGAAAAAACTTCACAAAGAAAAAAGAAACCAAGTCAGATATTCACTATTTTTTAAATTAATTTATTAATTTGTTGTAATCAGCCTTGACTAAGAGAAGTTAAAGAGGTAGCAAGACTCAACCGTCCCGTCCCCTGACTGCAGATGGCAGAATAGCTTCTAGAATCTACCCGTGGAAGAATACTCTGTCAGATTGCTGGTTTATCATTTAATGAAGGCCAATCAATTTCCTCTGAAAACTGTACTGGTATGGCACATTTGGGAAATGTATTTGGGAATTGATTTGGGAATACAGTTTGGGAAATATTCCGTCTGGGTATTTGGGAAATCATTTTGCTTTAATCAGAAAAACTAAATTTAACTTATGCCTATGTAATATTCAATACTGAAACATAACTAGTTCCTGCCCTTCCAGTTAGTATCATAGTAGGTAAGGACTTCTTGCCTGTCTGTGGTGCCCTGGACATTTTTTCTAGATATAGTGGTACACATGATGGTAGGGGAGGAATTAAAATCAAGATAAATGGGAAAAAAATGGCATACACTGAGATCCTTAGATTGGGATCATAATTCTCTAAGTAGGGAGATAGTATGGGATAAAATTTATAATAACATGTGGTAGGCAGCTTTCTAAGGTGGCACCCGATGATCTTTGCCTCCTGGCATTCTCACCTATATTAGCTGAATCTTTCCAAAGAAATAGACCAACAGGATGTATGTGTGTATGTTTGTATGCATGTATCGTCTATTTATATATAGAGAGATTTGTTACGTGGAATTGGCTCATGAGATTACGGAGGCTGGCAAGTCCCGAGACTTGCGGGTGAGTCAGCAAGCTGAAGACCCAGAAAAGTCAATAATGCAGTGCCAGTCTGAGCCGGAGGGCTGAGAACCAGGAGAGCCAATGGTATGATCCCAGTCTGAAGGCTGGCAGACTAAAGGCCTAGGAAGAGCCAATGTTTCAGTTTGAGTTTGAGTGCAGGGAAAAGCCAATATTCTAGTTCAAAGTGCTGTTAGGCAGGAAGAATTCACTGTTATTTGGAGGAAGGTCAGCCTATTTGTATTATTTAAGTCTTCAATGGGTTGGAAGGAGACCACCCCCAACAGGGAGGGCAGTCTTGCTTTACTCAGTCTGCCAATTTAATCTCCTCCAAAGATGCCCTCACAGAAACACCCAGAATGATGTTTGACCAAATATCTAGGCACCCCATGGCCCTGTCACATTGACATAAAATGAACCACCCGGAGACTCTGGTGTGATCTCTGGAGTGTGGGCTGAACCCAGTGTCTTGTTTTTAACGAAGCAAACAGGGAAAAATGGTGAGGTTTCACTTCTGAGATAAAAACAGGAGACTGTGACTCAATTTTGCTGGTACTCCTCTCTTGCTCTCGCCAGCTAGGATGAAGCCAGCTGCCACATTGCAAGCTGCCCTGTGGTGAAGCCCATATGGTCAGGCCTCCGGCTGACAGCCAACAAGGGAGTAAGGGCCTCACTGTAACAGCCCTAGAGAAACCGAATCCTGCCAACAACCACTGAAGGAGCTTAGCGGTAGATGGACCTCGAGTGAAGCCTTCAGATGACTGAAAGCCCAGCCCACAGCTTGACTGCAGACTTGGGAGTGATCAGAGCCATGGCTAGACTCTTGCCCCACAGAAACTGTGAGGTAATAAATGTTTGTTGTTTTAAGCTTCTAAGCTTTGGGGTCATTTGTTACACAGCAATAGATCATGAATACAGACTGTGTAAATGAACCAAAACATAGTGAATAAAGAAGCAAACAAAATAAATCAAGGGAAAACATTCAAACTTTGCTTCCAAGAAAGGTGTTTTCGGCTCTGGTAGAGAAAAAGCTGCCCTCTAACCTGTACTGGTTTTCACTTTCGTCTCTGTTTCGCTCCCAAAAGGAGGAGGGCTGCTGGACGGCAGTCGGATTAAAGGCCCTTTCAGCCACGTGCAGGCTGCCCAGATGGCCCTTCCAGGATGAAGGCCAGGGCCTCTCGATCCTTCCCTCTCCTCCCTTGTGAAGTGAGAGGAGGAGTCTGGAGGCAGCTCCCCCAGGAGCGTCCTCCTCCTGCGAGCCTCCTCCTCCTCCCCGCAGTTAGGCCCTGGGAGGACGGCCCAGGGGAACGCTGTGATGGGCACTGGATCAAACTCACTTCTCCTCTTTCGGTTCTACTCGCTAGCAGAGGCAACCTTCAGGATTTGGATTCAGGCTTCAGGCTAGATGTAGACAGAGGACTTTGGTTCGCTTCTCCTTCTAGCTCCTCGAGCAGACCTGAATCTGTTGGGGTTCAGGCAGTGCACCAGAGCTCTGTACTGCCGCTTGAAAATGAAAGCTCCTGGGGGGCCTGGGTGGCTCAGTCAGTTAAGCATCTGACTTCAGCTCAGGTCATGATCTCAAGGTTCAAGTTCAAGCATTGCCTCGGGCTCTGGGCTGACAGCTCAGAGCCTGGAGCCTGCTTTGGATTTTGTCTCCCTTTCTCTACCCTCCCTCACTCGCACTCTGTCTCTCTCTCTCTCTCTCTCAAAAGTAAATAAACGTTAAAAAAATTAAAAATTAAAAAAAAAAAAATTGGAACTCCAGGGGTGCTTGGGTGGCTCAGTCGGTTGAGGGTCTGAGCTGTCAGCACAGAGCCCAATGCAGGGCTTGAAGTCACAAACTGTGAGATCATGACCGGAGCCGATGTGAGACGCTTGACCGCTGAGCCAGCCAGGTGCCTCGAGTGTCTGACTCTTGATTTCGGCTCAGGCCATGATCCCAGGGTTGTGGGATTAAGCCCTGAGTTCGGCTCCAGGCTGAGCCTGCTTAAGATTCTCTCTCTCTCTCTCTCTCTCTCTCTCTCTCTCTCTGCCTTGCCCCATTCATGCTCTAAAATAAAAATAAATTAAAAAATAAAAATAAAATCTCCAGCGAGTAATTGCCATTCCCTTACCCCGGTGTTTTAGGGTGTGTGTGTGTGTGCATATGTGTGTGCATTTGTGCACATGTCATTGTGTGAGGCTGCTTTCACACGAGCTTACACCTCCCTCAAGGATAGGATCCAGGGATTCCTGGGTATTTTGGACAATGTTCTCTCAGTGCCACTGCTAACTCACCATTTCCTGATATGGGCCGAGGTCAAGGATACTGGGGAGTCAGAGTTTATTGTTCAAGGGAGTATCTGCAATACAGCTCCCTGCCCCTCTCAGCTTTGCTGTTGTCCCCAAACTAGCACAGTGCCTCCAATGCCTACCCCCCAGGCCAGCCCCTGGCCGATCCTATTGTTAGCCTGAGTGTTTCCTGAGGAAGTAGACACACCCTGTAAATAGCACAGCCCTGGAGCCCTGCTGTACTGTCATCCACTCCCATCCATCACAGACTCCTCAAAGTCCCCAGCATGGACTCATTCAGGCTGGTCACACCTGCCTTGGGAAGAAAGAACGGAGTCAGTGACAGCCCTATGGGCTGCGCCCAGGACTTTGGCTTGGCCCAGGTTACTGGGATTCTGGTATGTACAAGTAGGGAAAAAATTAATTATGTTATTACCAGGGGGCTAATTTGTATCTGCCTTGACTTAAAGGAAAAGGCGAGATGAAAGACTGGTACTATAGACTGAATGTGTGCATCCCTTCAAAATTCAGATGTTGAAACTAACCCCCAGGAGGCCCCTAGGAGGGGATGAGGTCATGGGTTAGTGCCCTCACGGAAGACACCTGAGCGCCGCCTTCTCCCTTCTGCCACGGGAGGGCACAGTGGGCAGTCAGCGCAGCTGGAAGCGGACCCTTGCCAGGCACCAAATCTGCCGGTCTTGATCCTGATCTCCGAGCTACCAGAACCGTAAGGAATACACATTTGTTTGTTAGCTACCCGGTTTATGCTTGTGTTAGAGCAGCCTGAATGGGGTAAGACAGCAAAGAGGTCTTTGGGATCGGGGATTATGTGTGGATGCCTGTCTGTTGCCACACCAGGCCTGATGTGACAGTAGTCCTCCATGAGCGATAGCTGACCAGAGGTCACCATTCAGTGGTGGACACCATTCAGGAAGAGTTAACAGGGTGCCCGGGTGGCGCAGTCAAACGTCCCACTTCGGCTCAGGTCATGATCTCACGGTTCGGGAGTTCGAGCCCTGTGTCTGGCTCTGTGCTGACAGCTCGGAGCCTGGAACCTGCTTCGGATTCTGTGTCTCCTCCTCTCTCTGCCCCTCTCATGCTCTGTCTCTCAATAAATCAACGTTTAAAAAAAAATCAAAAAAAAAAAAAGTTTTTTTTTATTTTTGAGAAAGAGACAGAGAGACAGAATGCAAGTGGAGGAGGGGCAGAGAGAGAAGGAGACACAGAATCCCAAGCAGGCTCCAGGCTCTGAGCTGTCAGTGCAGAGCCAACGTGGGGCTCGAACTCACGAACCGTGAGATCATGACCTGAGCCGAAGTGGAACGCTTGACCGGCTGAGCCACCCAGGTGCCCTGATACCTGATATTTTAAAAGATAAAAATGTAAATCATACCCCAAATACTGTCAATGTAAAATTGTAATCATATGATAAAACAATGAAATCTCTGATACTTCTGAGTCTTTGAAATGGGAAGATTTTGTAAAAAATTCCCATAAACTAAACCAAGTATCATTCCTACAGTTTCTTTTTTCCTAGTTGATGTGTACTAAATAGGTCTTTGTATTTAATCTTCCAAGTTGATAGTCTTCTTTTTCTTCACTAATAGATCTTAGAGAAATCCTAGAAGGTAACCTGAAGACTACTGTTCTAAGAAAGTATCAAAAGATATACTACATCATCTTACCTGGAAAAGCAGCAGATCTTTTAAAAAATCTAATACCTCGGGGCGCCTGGGTGGCTCAGTCGGTTAAGCATCTGACTTTGGCTCAGGTCATGATCTCGCAGTTTGTGAGCTCGTGTCCCACATCGGGTGAACCCTGCTTCTCTCCCTCTCCCTCTCCCCCTCGTTCACTGTGCCCTCTCGCTCTCTGAACCCCCCCACCCTCCAAAAAACCCCCAATACCTCAAAGAGAAAACAAAACCAGAGAAGTTAATATTAAAAAAGGTGAAACCAGTTTATCCATTTGACAAATGAGTGCTACTATGGTTTATTAGTACTTACATGTAACATATATTTTGAAAATTAAGAAACAAATAGGTGAGCAGCTTTTTTAGGGAACTTGTGACCGTTCTGTCTGCTTCACAGGTTCCGGGGGTCAGATGGGTTCCAAACTGCGCGGCACTTTACTCCTCCAGCTACCTAGATTTCCATTCACGGCCCTCCAGCAATCAGTGAATAGTACAACTTGGGAGAATTTCAAAATACTGCTCTTCGGCCATAAGGAAATTCTCCCAATTGAAATTATAATTTGATAGGTTTAATTACTTTATAAAAGCTTCAAGTGAGATCATGAGGCTAACCAGATACTGATTTATTATACTAAAATATAGGCACGTTTTCCTTTAAATATTTGAGATCCTATCTACAGTGCCTTCGTTATATTCATTCAGATTATTCTTATATTCTAAAACAATGAAGCCTCTAAACTGGTGGAATGTTGCCAGAGGATTTCAACAGAGTCTGAAGGCAACATAACCAAAAGGCATAGTTTAAATTGGCTTAGGGAATGAATGGGCTCCTTATCAGGGCAGCTGAAGGCTGTACATAATTAACAGCCTCTGTCAACATTCACAGGGCCCCATATAGAACAGGCAGGCCCTACAGCCCTACCCAGCAGCAACCTCCAGCTTCTGGCACCTTAAAATCCACAAGACCGCAACAAAAAGACAGCCCCAACCCCTCACTAGAAGGATACATTTTAGTTACACTAGCAGGACCACAGAGCAACTGCTAATTAATGTTAATTACCTGGAATGATTGTGTTCACATTAGCATTGAGACTTCCAATTAGCTAGCTGTCCTCAAAAATATAAAACACTATTTATGGAGACAAGTTTGTATTTGTAATTACTGATTTTATTTTATTTTTTAAAATTTTATTTATTTTGAGAGAGAGAGAGAGAGAGAGAGAGTGCACGGGAGGGGCAGAGAGACAGAGAGAGAATACCAAGCAGGCTCTGCACTGTCAGCACACAGCCCGATTCGGGGCTCGAACACACAAACCATGAGATCACGACCCGAGCCGAAATCATGAGTCAGTCACTTAACCGACTGTGCCACCCAGTAAAATCAGTAATTACCCCTGTAATTACTAATTTTAAAGTCTTTCTTGTGTTATTATTTATAAAGGGTATGAGAATGATCTATTAACCTTCCTTTTTTTATGACGCATCGTCCATTTAATTCAGCTTGGATATTTCTGTATCAAGAGTATTAAATTCATTCTACGGCAATTCTTAGTTATTTTCGTACATATTGAACACATTTCCGTCACGAACATGTACAAAAACCGAACCAAACCAATCCAGAGGAAGTTTCATTAAATAAATTTATTTGTTAAAATAATTTAACTCCAAATACAACTGTTGAATTTGCATTGAGTTATAACTACAATCCATGTTTTAATCGAAATGTCAAGGTTTAACAACTGACATTGTTACAAAACAATAAACTGTTGTTCAATTTTAAATGGTCAGTTGTATTAGAGCTCAACAATGAACTGTGAACTATATCTCTGGGAAACCCCAAATCAATAATGATAAGTCTGTTTCCAAAACCCACTGCGGTCATTCTTGAAACCCTGATCAAGATTTAATAGATGCACAATGACACGTTAATTTAAAAAAAAAAAAAAAAAAGACCCCCATAGTCTCAAACGTTTGATTGGCCAAGGAGACAGGTAAAGCTTACCAGCGTGAACACAAGGCTAGTGAGAAGAACAACTAAAAACCAAAACAAACCAGCGGAAAACCAACAGCAACAAACAAAATAAGCACTTTCACATTCAGACATACACGGACAACATTCCCATTGGAAAACTCCTGAAAACACACAGCAGACATCCTTAGGCAACATTTCTTCACAAAGAAAAGCATAAAATATCAGTAGTTTTTCCACAGAAGAGTGACGGCAATTCTAGCACTTAGTCAAAAATTCAGTTCTAGTTCTACGAACCAAAGGAAAAGATCACGGAGCACCTTTCGATAGTTTAAGGAAGATTTTACGTAACGCTTTTGATCCGATGCTGGCGTGTATGTTGTAAATTGAACAAAATGAAAGGCATCCATTACCATCACTATCACAGCTTGAAAAAGAACCACCCCCCCCCAAAAAGCTGCAACATAAAAGGGGAAAAAAAAAAGAACTTAAAAAACGCTGCCTGTGTTGAAAGTAAAACAACACAAAAGGAAAACAAAGGAAAAAGCTTATCACAAATAGCTAAAGAAAAAGTGGGTCTTTGGATCAAACCATAACATTTTTAAGGCATGTTAGAAAAACTTTCACTTATCTAGGTGCTAGTCTGATCAGGGCATAAAATAAATAGCGACACAAGGTCACCAACTTTTCTCTGTAGCCACGATGATTTGTGTGCCAACAAATTTAATCCTCCCGTTCTTAAGCTTGTTATTAACATCTCAACAAACACATTCATTCAAACCGAGTTATATTCATACCAGATGAAATACCAACAGTTAAGAGCACAAGAGGGTTCCCATGTTTCTGGATATCTTTGATGCTTTGTCACTAAATATGAAGGGCTGTGTGCAGACGCTGATCAGGCAGCCAAATCAGTTCTTATCAACATCTTTACAGTGAAAACCCACCTTACTGTCTGACGCAAACACGGGGGACGAAAATCCGGATTTTGAGTTAATCTTTCCACCTTACATTTTGCCATACTTTTCATATTTGACTTCTTTTTCTTGTCTGCATGGCAATCCATAGTGTAAAACTGTAGAGTCTTTACAGATGTTTTTAATATGTGCTCTTAGTTGTCTGTTAAATATGGAATTCTAAAAAAACAATCATTCTGAGAAGTTAGACGCTTCAAGTCTCAACCGATTCACTAACAAATATTTCTATTTTTCAGTAGATAAATCGTACTTCTTGAATCTCTGGTTTCTCTAAAGGTTTGAGTCAAATCAACTGTTACATACTGAAATCTGTTTCAGTAAAATGGGTTAGAACTTTCCATCCTGTAAACAAGGTGCTTCACAATTGGGGGTTATAAAAAAAACAAAAACAAAAACCAAAACCTATATTGAAGAATGCAAATATTCACAATTCAAAGATTTTTAACAATCACAGCCTGGTTGGATCCACATATCTCTGTTTTCTCACCTATGAAAAGTACTATCCACCTTTCTGCTATCCGTTAAGCTTAATGCCAGCTCACTAAACACTTGGGGGTTACCAAGGATTTCAGAAAGTGTCAAAAACACGCAAATAATTTAAAAAATGTTTTTGATACACTATATTCTGCAGTCGGGATGCTCAGTGTAGGCAATGATCTCTGACTTGTGCCAAATTCTCAGGAACAATAAACACACATGCACACGCAAACACACACTCCTCTCTCAGGTACCCACAGAAGACCAGCGGTTACTTGCACAAGTGTGTGAAAGCAACAAAGTGTGGGGCAGGAAGCAGATCGCAGGCTCAGCGCTATTGCAGTTCTGAAGGCCAAATCTATCTCCAGAGGATTCGCTCAGGATACTCTCTTCAGCATTTACAGCTCTGAAGTTTGTTCAAAACCCTTCTGCACTTGATTGTAAAACCTACGAATAGGTTTTTCCTGTGCCACTAGTCATGCAAATGATAAATACTTCACGGCTATGAAAACCCAAAATGTCAGAGCTTGAGCACCTTTTCAAAAGAAAATATTCTCTCTAGCTTTATTTGCCACTTCAGTAATCAGGGCAAAATTGTTATAAGAAAATCTTTATATAATTCCCCAGGAAAATTAAAGATAAAAGGGTTGGTGGTTTTTTGTTTTTGTTTTTGTCCCTTACCTTCCACTCTATAATTTATGTTCTACTTTTAAGCCCAAATTATTTCACATGGTTATTCAATTTTTAGATGCCTGCAATAAAGCTCTGCTATAGCAAACGTGATTTCGAAAGCAGGTTAGCCAAGAATCACACCACAACCAGAGCCCTTAAAGGCAAGAAGGTTTGCTGCTTTAACGAACGTAAAAAATGCAAGATGTGTGTACTGTCCTGTGAGGTTTCTGCAAACGGGAACACGTGGATGCAACATGGCTTCATTTTCCTTACACGATGGTACTAGTTAATCTACCAGAACGCTTCTTGTGAGTAAGGCGAGGCAATCTTCCCATCACATCGCTTTCTTCTTGTCAATTAAGACCATGCCCGCTTTGTTAACAGAGGGTGGGCTTGGGGGTTAAATTTGGATCAAACCCTTGTGAGAGCCTCCATTTTGGGTGGCAAAGCAGGTGATTTAACACATTCGAAAGCCAGATCGTATTCGTACACAACCTGTTCTGATTTTTTTTGCTCTAGCAAGGATCGATGCACGAGTTAGTTCTGCGTCACACGTTAGGATAACATCTACAGTTAAGCATCAATTTTGAGGAACAGAAATGCGTCAGCTGAGGAAAGAATCTCTCCCTGTAATGCCATTGGCAGGTCAGCTGTTACTGACTTGACGGAATACATTGGTTAGAAGCACTATCTCAAGTCCTGAAATTTCAGTACTCTCCATAGGAAAATATTTCTCCTTTACTTATTTTTTTTTTTCAAAGAAGACAAAATATCTTAACCGCAAGTGGTCATAGGGATTCTTCTGGTTTCTCTCTCATGATTATTTTGAATTTATACAATAGTTGCTTCTGTCAACTCGGTGACAATGCCACCACAGCTTCCAAAGGAGATCACCCTGTAGATTGGCTATGCCTTCAAGTGGCAGGTGCGTCCAGGAGGCCGAGGACAACGGTGAAGACTGTAGCTACTGACCCCAAGTGGTACTCAGAGACCTCAACTGACAATCATTGCTCGACGCCGAACAAGGGCGGCCGTTGCACTGCAGAGTCACCCCCCACACCCTGCGGACACCGCAGTCGCCCGGACGACTGGCCCGACCGGGGCGGCCGCATCGGACGCTATTGGATGTTACAGGCGGAACAGCACGGGTCGTCTTTGTCAGGCTGCGCGGCGTAGTTCATCTGCCTCACGATTTCGGCAAAGAGTTCGTCCACCATCGTTTTGCTCTTCGCAGAAGTCTCCATAAAGGGGCAGCCCCACTCTTCGGCGAGGGCCCTGCCTTCATTGGATGACACCTCCCTCTCACTTTCCAGGTCCACTTTGTTCCCAACCAAGATGACTGGCACTTTCTCATACCTACAAGAGAGCAAACGAGACACAGACATTATAAAAGTTGGCACTAAGTTAAGAGACTAAAACGTATCTTCTCTCTTTTCATTCTATTCTACCACAAACATTCTCTTTAGTTGCCCGAAACGTCATTTGCCTCACTTGGCTTGACATCTCCCTGAGGGCATTCAGGTGCTGCCCTCACAGTGGATAGTAAATGCGGTTTTGGAAACGAGGCTTTACATGAATCAATTCTACATCTTCGAAAATCAATTTACCTTTCCAGATATATTTGGAAAATTATTCTCAGAATCTCAGAATAAATCCTGTTAGGTGGCTTAATTTAAACTTTTTCCATTCTAAGAGATGCTTACTCAAAATTTCAGTTGATGAAGTAATAGCTCTACTGAGCAAGCAAACGATTTATAATTGTCAGCATTTTACTCAGCTCCATAAATATACAAAACCGGTCATGTTGGAATAGTTCCTAAGACAAAAGACAGTAGAAATCATTAGGATGGAAACTATCAAATATGACTACATTCTATCCCTTTGATAAAACTGTTCCAGATTAGCCAGTTGAAAGACATCATGGTTCTTTTCAGCCTGCAAGGAGTAAACATTTCAGTCATTAGCTTTATTTGATGCTGTCCCTTCCTTCCTAACCAGCACAAGTGTGCCATAGGCCGAATGTTTGTGCCCCCTTCTTCCCAGTGTTGAAGCCTAAGCCCCACTGTGATTGTATTTAAGAGTTTGGGGCTTTGGGGCAGTGATTTCATCATGGATGGGATTGGTGCCCTTGTATATGGAAAAGAGATAGGGGACTGCTCCCTTGCCCCGACCCTAAGTGAGGACTCAGCAAAAAGAGGAGTCCAAGAACGAGGGAAGCGGGCCCTCAGCACACACAGAAGCTGGCAGAGGCTTGATCTTGGACTTCCTGCCTCCAAACTGTTGTTTAAGCCCCACATTCTGAGGTTTTTTGTTATAGCAGCCAGACAAAGATAAGGCGTCTGTGAGTTATGACATCTGGAAAAAAGCTAGACTAATAAGGATAACAAAACGGTATGAAAAGAACAAAGTAAAAAGGCCCTAAATCATTTTGATACCTAAGGCTGATCGATTCTCTTTACGATGGTTACTCACAGTGTAAAAATACATGGTGCTACTCTGCATAGTTATTTACTAATATTGTTTATGTTTGTTCTAAGGAATGTTGCTAATATATTTTCCTAAGGCTATCATTTTTACTTTAAACATCATTTATTTATTTTCTAATTTTTTTAAGTTTATGTATTTTTTAGAGAGAGAGCAAGAGAGCACAAGCAGGGAAGAGGCAGAGAGCCAGGAAGAGAGAGAATCCCAAGCAGGCTCCACGCTGTTAGTGCACAGCCGGACAGGGGCTTGATCTCATGAACCATGAGATCACGACCTGAGCCAAAATCAAGAGTCAGATGCTTAATCACCTGAGCTACCCAAGTGCCCCAAACATCATTTTAAAAGCTTCTTGTGATTTTAGTATAAATCAGTGTGTGTGTGTGTGTGTGTGTGTGTGTGTATGTGTGTGTACCTTCCTCTAAGCAGAATGCATCTCTAATCTATAAAGGAAGTAAACCACACCATTGCACATAAGGATAACAAATATGACAGGACGCGGCCACTCCATGAGAAGAGAAAACTACCATATAGGACTTCACTGAGGCGGGGTTCGTACACAGTTTTTATCATTCAGGAAACTGAGTGCTGGGCAGGTGGTTAATATGAGTGAGAATCCTTCCACGGTCTCCTCACTCGGTGAAATTGGTTCTCTCCCCTCACTCATGCTTGTAAAGCAAACTATATTCCCACCAGAGTCTCACTTCTGTCTCTGGCACTCGGTCAAACTGAGAACTGTTTCAACAAGAGGGCTCCCAGTAGTGCGCCACTTAGCAATCTGGAACATAAAAACAACTTAAAAATGTGTGGGGACAACCGTATCAAAGGTAAATCTAGAACTTGGGTATTCTTTTGCAGGAAATGGATTTGGACAAACTCCAATGTGTATCAGTGGCTTTATCTGAATTTACTGTGGCCCAGCTGGGCCTTGTGCTTTGTGGCCTCAGATCCTACTGCGAGCTCTGGCTGTACGACACACGGGTTTTTCACACCTTCTAGGACTCTTCCCTACAAACAATTACGTAAGTGTGCCTGGTGGCCTCTGCAAGGACGAGTGGCAGCAAGGTGAAGCTGCATTACAAACGCTGCGGACCTGCTGCTTTGCATACGAGCCCTCTCAGCCTTCCGAACTTATTTTACTCGCAAGCTTTTAACTGCATTTCGGTTTTCCTTATGAGAGTATATACACCGCAGCGTTACTTTAAATCACCTTGTTTGGCAGGGAAAGAACATAAACATGAATACAATCCCGAAAAATGTATTGGTTGAATTTAATCGGGTTAAAAATTAATTTCAATCTCTGTGGACCATCCTTTAACAGGGAAAGTGATGACATCACTTTCTCTTAGTAGTTAAGCAGTGTTTTAGAGACTATGTTTTTAGTTTAAATAAAGTATGAAATCATGTTTTATAGGTAAAGAAATAGTTCTTACACTTCTAACTAAACGCTACAGCTGTGTGGATTTTCAAAACTTGCAAACGTATCAAATCATTAGCAGTTGTATCACGCACCGTTTGAATCAAGAATCTGAATAAATGTTGCCAACGGATTCTCAAAAGGGCAACAAGAACACTGCAAACATAAGTCCGTATGCAACAGCATTTAGTTAACTGTCGAGTGAAGGTGACAGTTTAGCAGCAGAGAACCTGGCCATTATATCACTATCTGAATGGTCAGCGGTCTTCTCTAAGACCGAGATGCTAAAAAGGCAGGAGCAATTCAGACTGATGTCCTCAGAAGACTTTCAAAGGTCTTCGGGGAAAGGAAGTATTCTCTACATCTCGGAATAGCAGACGGTGAGAAATTGTGTCTCTTGCTGTTAACATTAATACATGACCGCAGAAGAGATTCGAAACTGGGATTTGGAGGCTCGGCTTCCAGCCCGGCCACTGAGGCTGCAAGACTGAGCAAACCTTGCACCGTAGTCACCTGTAGTCACTTCCTTGTCGGTAAAAAGGGAGTCAGGGGATCTGTTCCCACTGAACGCACAGGTCGCTGTAAAGCTCACAGGATGCCCTAGAAAGCCCCGAGTGCTGGGGAAACGCAGGGCGGTGCTTCTTTCCTGTCCCGCCTGCCCGTTGCTTCGAGGACACAGCTTCTCGAAGTGTCAGAAGGGAGGTGAGGAGCTCCTGAGGACAGACAGGCAGGAGAGCCTGACCCCGAGTCAAGGAACGAAGCAGCCACCTGCCGCCAGCCTTCGCCTTCTCCAGTCCCCTGGGCTGAGCAGGAGGGGAAGGGGAGCAAGCAGAGAAGGAAAGCCTTCTTTCTCCAGATACAGCTACCTGTGCGGAAGGGGAGGCGAGGCTTCGGGTTGGGCTGACGGGACGGGTCCTGTGTGGAGGGGGTAAGATTTGGAGAAACCAGGATCCTCCTCAAGGTGGGCGGGTGAGAAGGCAAAGGGAAAAAAGCAAAAAAGCCCCGTGTTGACACAACAGAGGGGGAGCATGGGGAAACCCTGCTCCCTGCTCCAGCAAGGGTGTGTTGAAAAACCAACAAAGCCAGACCAGGACTCCGGTCCCTGAACTGCCTCTAGCTAGTTCTGTGAATTTAGCAAATTAACTTCATCTCTTGCTTCCCAGTTTCTTGAACTATAAAGTGAGCTGGACTAGGTTTCCAAGGCGTGCTTCAGCTTCGAAGTTAAAAATCAGGACCTAGTGGGCCATTCCCACAATCAGTACATATCACTGACCAAGTGATGGCTGACAGCTTAGCACTGTTCTTGGCACAACACCCAACAGGATGATCTTTTTTTTTTTTTTTTTTTTTTTAGTGTTTATTTTTGAGAGAGAGAGAGAGAGAGAGAGAGAGAGAATGGGGGAGGGGCAGAGAGAGGGACACGCAGCATCCGAAGCAGGCTCCAGGCTCTGAGCTGTTAGCACAGAGCCCGATGTGGGACTCAAACCCACGAACCGTGAGATCATGACCTGAGCTGAAATCAAGAGTCAGACACTTAACCGACTCAGCCACCCAGGCGCTCCTCCTTGGTATTTCTTTTAAGAACGTGAGCAGGGTTATGGTCATGCAGCTCAAATAATCTTATATTTGTTCATAGTCTGCAAACAGTTGTTTTATCGACATGATTTTTACAGTGTTTATTGTATTCATGAGCATGATTACATGATGTATTGATGAATAAAACTAGCTCTGCCTAATGCACTGAATGGATCATCAGACACTCAGGCTTGAGCATCACTCGGCTGTAGAATGTCGACAGGCTTCTCAGTGAGGTAGCTTCACAGAGTTCACAACATTTGATGCTTGCCAATGGATTCCAGTGGTTTTTTAATGGCTTTCCAATAGTCTCATGTTGTTTTCTCTTTTTTGGTAACTTTCCTGATATGTGTGTATGCATATGTATGTGTGTATGTATGTTTTACTTCTGGTTGTGCCTAAACTTGGCCAATTGCCAAAATAAGTGGGGAATTAAAAAAAGTACTGATCCCCAGGCCCTACTCCAGACCTACTGGATCTGAACTTATGGGACCAGAGACCCACAAAGAGGCTATTAAAAAAATATATATATCTACATGTGTAAGCTCTGAAGACTACTCGTGCGGGTCAGCAGGGTTTTGAAGACACTGGCCTAATCTGTTGCTTCGTGACCTCAAACCATACTGTGTTGACATAGTTCACAGTTTTCCACTGTGGCAAATCCGGAATCAATTCCTTCTTCCCTTCGTTTATTCACCAGTGATAAGCTGTAGACAGAAACCACTACGGTCAGCGCCTTTAACTTCCTTTGGAGGGTGCTGTATTGCAGCGTATGAAAAGAAGGCCGTGCGGGGGCGCCTGGGTGGCTCAGTCGGTTAAGCGGTTAGGCTCTTACCACTCTTGAATTCAGCTCAGGTCACGATCTCACGGTTTGTGTCATGCTGCATTCTTCTAAGTCACTTTTGCACAAGCATGTTGAAGTACAATTGTCTCTGAATTCAGGAATGAAAATCAGGAAGATTTTTATAGGTCCCCTTAGTCAACCTTCCCCTCATGTTAAAAATCTCATCTACCAAGAGAGTCTCAAGGCAAAATGTCAAACCACTCGAGGCTCCAACCACTTCCATGACAACCTCACCAAATGGCTATATTTGAACATCATTAGTGATGCGGAACTCATATCTCAAACAACCCATTCTGTCCTTTCTGTCAGTTCTGTTAAACGTTAGTGTTAAAAAGCAGGTGATAAAAGGTTTATCCCTGTCTCGTGAGCTGTCATTTGTAACATCTTGGCCCTTCCCATAGGTCCTAGTTCTTGTACCCTTTAGAATATAGAAATCTGTTTCTCCAGAATGCAAATAGGTTTTCTTTCTCCTCTCCCTGCTCAAATTAAATAAGTACAGTCGACCCTGAACAATGTGGGAATTGGGGCGCTGACAGCATATAGACTCCCCCAAAACTTAACTGCTAGTAGCCTCCTGTTGACTGGAAGCCTTACTGGTAACAAAAGCAGTCATTTAACACATACTTTGTTATATGTATTATATACTGTATTCTTATAATAAAGTAAGCTAAAAAAAGAAAATGTTAAGAAAATCCTAAGAAAGAGGGGCACCTGGGTGGCTCAGTCGGTTAAGCGTCCGACTTCGGCTCAGGTCATGATCTTGCGGTCCGTGGGTTCAAGCCCCGTGTCGGGCTCTGTGCAGACAGCTCAGAGCCTGGAGCCTGTTTCAGATTCTGTGTCTCCCTCTCTCTCTGCCCCTCCCCTGCTCATGCTCTGTCTCTCTCTGTTTCAGAAATAAATAAACGTTAAAAAAATTAAAAAAAAAAAAAAGAAAATCCTAAGAAAGAGAAAACACGTTTACAGTACTGTATTTATTTATTGAAAAAAATTTATTTTTTTCTATTTATTGAAAAAATAGAAAAACATTTATTGAAATTTTTTTGAATTTATTTATTTATTTGAAATAAATTTATTGAAAAAAATTTATTTATTATTTATTGAAAAAAATCTGCATATAAGTGGATCTGCACTGTTCAAACCCATGCTGTTCAAGGGTCAGCCATAATAATGATAAAAATCCCAGCGATATTTAAATAGGTAAGGAGGAAAATGAAAGACATTTTTAATCCCATTTCCATGAGAATAATCTAACTTTCTGGTATATATCCTTCCAGACTATTTTCCTATACGAATCTATATAAACATAGATATTAGTTTTTGTAAAAGGAGACTGTACCAATTATATTTGAAATTTCCATTTCAATAAATGATATAAGTTTTATTAATGGCTAAGTAGTATTACATTTTATAGACTCTATACTCTAACTGTACCATAATTTAATTACTTCTTCCCCATTAATGCATTTTTTTTACTGATTCATTTTTTTTACTAACATAAACAGCAGTCTGATGAGCTACACTTAGAAGTGTGATTTCTGTCTCAAAGGTATATGTAATATGTGTGTAGGTGGGCCAGAAAAATCACATTTCTAAGTTCATCAGATTGTTGTGCACACACACAGAGTCTTAACTGGCATCCCAAAAGTTGTATTACAACCAGTAGTGTGTAAGTTAAGAGTGCCTGTTTCTGCAACCGTGGGACTGATATTTTTAATCTTTCAGTAAAGTATTGTGGCAGTCCTGAAGAAAAAGGATTGTTTTTGGCTAGGAGGTGACAGCTTCTACCACAGCTTGCTAGCACGAAATATCAATACTTCTTGTAAGGATGGAAACCATGAGCTAAGTAAGGCTGCTCTCTTCCTCTAGACTGACTTGTTTTGAAGTGACTAAATATTTCATCTTAAAAGGGCACTTCTGGTAATTTAGCTTGAGTAATGAAACCACAGTCCTCTGCTCTGACTTTCTGCTGGTTTCAGAATGCATCCTGAAGAAGAGAGAGAAATCTGTAAATGTAATACAAAAATTAAGCGTGGAGAATAATGACAGTAAAAAGACATTCAAAGCTATCAGGGATACTCCATACCAAGGTTAATAAACATAATCTGCCTTCCTAGAAATTAAGAGCTGGCACTGTATCAGAAGAATCGGTTCCTCGTAGTTTGTGAGGGTCCAATTGATCATGACAATGCAACTGAGGCATTTTAAATGTTGTATTAAAAACCAACTGAGGGAGAAAATATTTTTACATCTGATAAAGGATTTATTATCCAAAACATACAAAGGAGTCTTGAAACTCAACAATAAGAAAACCATCAACCCAATAAAAAATCAGTCAAAGACCTTAACAGACACCTCATCAAAGAAGATATACAGGTGGCAAATAAACATATGAAAAGATGCTCTACCATCATATGTCATCAGGGAAATGCAAATTAAAGCAATGAGATACTGCTACACTCCTACTAGAGTGGCCAAAATCCAGAACACTGACACCACCAAATGCTGAAGGATGTGAAGCTACAGGAACTCTCATTCGCTTCTGGTGGGAATGCAAAATGTTTAGCCACTTGGGTGGTTTCCTACACATACTCTTACCACGCAGTCTAGCAATCCCAAGTATTTACCCAAAGGAGCTGAAAACTTGTATCCACATAAAAACCTGCACATGGATGTTTATAGCAACCTCACACATAATTGCCAAGATTTGGAAGCAACCACGATATCCTTCAGTAGGTGAATGGATAAATAAACTGTGGTCCGTCCAGACAATGGGATTTCATTCAGCAGTAAAAAGGAGTCAGCTATCAAGCCATGAAAAGACAGGGAGGAACCCTAAATGTACATTACTAAGTGAAAGAAACCAATCTGGAAAGACTACAGACTGTACGATTTCAGCTATATGATATTCTGCAAAAGACAAAACTATGGAGACAAGTTAACAGATCAAAGGTTGCCAGGAGTTGGGGTGGGAGACGGGAAGGGATGAACAGGTGCAACACAGTATTTTTAGGGCAGTGAAAATACTCTGTAGGATACCATAATGATAGATGCATGTTATTAAGCATTCGTCCAAATCCACAGAATGTACAACACCAAGAGTAAACTCTAAGGTAAACTGTGGACTTTGGGTGATTACGATGTGTCAATGCAGGTTCATCAATTGTCACAAATGTACTACTGTGGTGGGAGATGTTGATAATGGGGGAGGCTATGCATGTGTAGGCAGGGATTATATGGGAAATCTCTGTATGTTCCTCTCTTTTTTCTTTTCTCCTTTCTATCTTCTGCCCACTTTGCTGGGAAGATGACCACAACTGTAGAAACTGTGTAGCAGTGCAAAAGGCTATTAAACCATTTATCTAACATTTATAAAACACTCCATGCAACAAAAGCAGAATATATTCTTCCCAAGTGCTCCTGGAACATTCACTAGGATAGACCATGTTTGGGCTATAAAAACTGTAACAAATGTCAAAGAATTGAAATGATACAAAATATGTTCTTAGACCATAATGCAATTAAATGGAAAATTAGTAACAGGAAGATATGAGAAAATCTACAAATGTTTGGAAACTGAACCATATACTTCTAAATAACCCACGGCTTAAAGAAGACATCACAAGGAAAACTAGGAAAGATTTAATGGAAAGAAAATAAAAATATACCCAAATTTGTGGGACACAGTTAAAGCAGGTCACAGAGAACTATCATAGCATTAAATGTCTATATTTGAAAAGAAGAAATGTCTCAAGCCAGTGATCTATGCTTCTACATTAAGAAACTAGAAAAAGCACAAAATAAATCCAAATTAAGCAGAAAGTAAAAATAATAAATAGGAAAAATCAAATAAATCAAAGACAGATAAACAATATAGTAAATCTAAATAGAAATAGACCTAAATAGAAAACTAAAAAAACTAGTTCCACATCAGTAGAATTGACAAACCTCTAGCCACACTAAGAAAACAAGGACACAAATTAATGATATCAGAATGAAATAGGAAAAATCACTACAGACCCTACAGACCTTGGAAGAATATGCTCCTGAAAGAGAAACTTAGGTGAAATGCACCAATTCCTTGCAATGATTAACTTACATGATGTCATCCATGCTCCCCTACTCAGGGGCTGACAACAGCTTTCCACTGTTAACCATGTCATATATAAACTTTCCCGTTTAGTTCTTCAGCTATCCAAACTCTTGCCCTTCACATCTAATTCAACCTTATTTCCTACAACTTTCCAAAGAGAATCTTCTGCTCTTAATTCTGTCTCCTTGTTCATGGTGGTCATCTAACTATAGTGGTCCTCACCAATCAAGTTATTTTCAAGGTTTTATTTAAATTCCAATTAGTTAACATACAGTGTAATATGAGTTTCAGGTGTAGAATTTAGTGATTCATTACTTCCTACCAGTCAAATTCTAACTGCCATTCAAAGCTCAGGTCAAATTTCATCTCTTTTAAAATCTTCCCTTACTTTTGTAACGAATTAGTTCGGTTGTCTGAACTCTTATTTACATTTTATATTGAGCATAGGAGTGCTGGGTGGTCTCTCTTTGTTGAGCATCTGACTTTAGCTCAGGTCATGATTTCACAGTTGGTAAGTTTGAGTCCCGCATTGGGCTCACTGCTGTCAGCATGGAGTCTGCTTTGGATCCTCTGTCCCCTTCTCTCTGCCCCTCCCATGCTTAACCTCTCTCTCTCAAAAGTGAATAAAACATTAAAAAAAAGAACTTGGGGTGCATAGGTTTTCATGAATACATCTCTTGAGTACCCACTAGGCATTGTGTGAGGCACTGGAGATATACGACAAATGAAGTCCCTGAAGTTTACATTCAAAAATTGGAGGAAACACTAAACACAAACAGACAATATAACGAAAGACTGTGATGGCTGTTACAAAGAAAATCAATATTACTATGTAATAACCTGCGTAGGCCAATATTAATTACACTGGGTGATCAAAGAAGGCATTTCCAGGAAGATGAAATCTAAGCACAAGCTTGAGGATTGAGAGTTGAATGAGCCATGGGAAAAACCAGGAATGAAACCTTTTAGGCAGAAAAAGATTTTAAAGATAGGCAGTAGGAAAGTAGTAGGCTTATTCAAGGAACAAAAAGGAGACTAGCATGGTTACATCATAAAGAGCAAGGGGAGAGAAGAGCAGGAGGGATGAAGAGGACCGATGGCTACTATTCTAAGGACAGGAGAAAGAGGAGAAAGCTACTGAAGGACTTTAGGCAGGGAAGTTACATGGCGTTATGTGTTAAGAGATCAGTGTGGCTAACATACAGAAAATGGATTTTAGGGTCACAAAAGTAGCAGGAAGATAAAAGACACCTGAAGTGGTCTAGGCAGGAGACAGCAAGGACTTGAACTGGGATGATGGCAATGGCAGTAGAAAAAAAAAAAAGACATAAAATATATTTGGAAATTGCACCAACAAGACATACTAAGGGCTGGTTGCAAGACACAGAGCAGGTAGTGGTTTTGACAAAAAAAAGAGAAATCAGAAATGACTCATAGGTAAACTATTGTTTTTATAAGTATAGTTTTATCTTATGACTAAGAATATAAGACCACAAAGGTAACTACCATATGCCTTCTATTACCCTGTTTCTAATACACTTTCACTGTGACCATGTTTAAAATGATCCTGGCTATCCAAATTACTACTTCTTACAAAGAAGATTCTGGTATATCATGGAGTTCTTAATGAGCATTAAAGACCACCTCCTCTTAGCGTAGAGTTTACAAAATGATGATTTTCCCATAGAACTGGCTACTTCCTTTTCCTACAAAATTTTTATTTTTAAAATATCCTACTCAGGTTATTCATGTCATGTTTCTATTAATATTACTCTAGATTTCCACCCATCCTTCACTGATTATACCTGGGAGTCTCTTTAAAGGCCTGTATGTTTTTTCCATATGTGACATGTTATCTTACTGGGTAAGGTAACAATCATTTGCCACTCAAATTTTACCTTATTAAAGGTCTTCCCATATACTCTCAACTTACTGTTAATAAAAAGAGAATGATATTTTAGCCTTCAACTCTTACCAGTTGGACATTTTGTTTACTTCTGAAAATCTGTGAATGATAATCATGCAACACTGTTAAGTGTACTATTTTTAAAGCTCCTCCTAAATTATTGCTTTAATGAAGTCTTAAAAGTCTTAAAAATATATTAAATAGGATATGAAAAAAGAACTAACCACAAAAGGAAAGGTTAATAAACTGGGCTTCATTAAAATTAAGAATTTAAAAAAAAAATTTTTTTTTTAACGTTTATTTATTTTTGAGACAGAGAGAGACAGAGCATGAATGGGGGAGGGGCAGAGAGAGAGGGAGACACAGAATCGGAAGCAGGCTTCAGGCTCTGAGCCCTCAGCCCAGAGCCCGACACGGGGCTTGAACTCACGGACCGCGAGATCGTGACCTGAGCTGAAGTCGGACGCTTAACTGACTGAGCCACCCAGGCGCCCCTAAAATTAAGAATTTATGCTCATGTAAAGAAACTATTAAGCAAGTGAAAAGGTAAGCCAAAAATTGGGAAAAGGTATTTGCAATACATGTATCTAACACAGGACTTCTATCCAGAATGTATAAAGGACTTCTACAAAAGAGAAGAAAACAACAATACAATTTTTAAATGGACAAAGCACTGGAGTAGGTATTTCTTAGGAGAAGACACCCAAATCATCATGAAGCAAATGAAAAGGCGCTCAACACCATTACACACCAGGGAAACAAAAACTAAACTCACAACGAGGTACCACGGGAATCTTCCCAGGTTAGCTAAGATTAAGACGACTGACAATGTGAGCCCAAGATTAAGTTGGTACAAATACTTTGGAAAATCATTTGGCAGTATTTACTCATGCTGCAAATACGCATTCGTACCCAGTAATCCCACTCCAAGGTATACCCCAAGAGAAAGTGTACATGCGTGTAACCCCAGATACGTACTAGAATGTTCACAGTAGCGTTAATGGTAACGGCCCCAACCCACCCCCAGAAGAGATGACGGAATCGTGGTACGTCCATACGAGGGGAACTACTGCGGCTTAGGAAAGAACTAGCTCCTGCTACCAGCAGCACAGATGAATCTCACAAAGGGTACCTGGAACAACAGAAGCCAGGAGCCCAGGAACAGACGTGACTGTGCTGGTCTTTGGGCCTGCAGTGACAGGGTGGGACACAAGGGAAACCGCTGTGCTGCTCGAAATTTGTGTCCTGGACGTTCATCCAGGATTTGACTATATGGGAGAGGCATCCAGCTGGACATCTAAGATGTATGCACTTTACTGCACAGAAGTGATACTTCAATAAAAAATAATAATAAACTGAAACAGAAAAAAAATCAATAAAGAAGATAATTATCTAAATGATTTCCTCATTAAAATTGGAACAGAAAATAACCTTCAGGACAAATTGAGCGAACATGCATGTTGGCTACGGGGTTTTTCAGTCACAGAAAGTGCAGGATTCAGTCGATCAGTTAGTTTATTACTCAGCTGAACACTGCTAATCAATTTTACATTTCTGTCCAAGTTCTGTGCTGTTTAATTTATATTCAAAATTGCCTGAGGACTGAAAGCGTAAGGAATGCTAATACTAAAGAGCACGTCACTGGAAATAAAAATGATAATTTTGAACATTTTCTTCACTCTCAGATTTATAAATTGGATCCATCTAACCTTAGTTCTTTCTGGGCATATCAAGATACCACAGTACTTCAAATACCTATGTTAGAAAGAAAAAAAAATCTTGATGACTACATTTAATCTGGCTTTTTATTCATTAGAAGTGGGCATTTTCTACCCCAGGAATGTGTGTAAGTAAGTGTTCACAACTAGAAGCCTAAAGCCTTGTCACTTACAAATGCAAAAAATGATCTGAATAAACCAGTTGATTCTCTTATTTAAAAAAAAAAATTATGTTTATTTATATTTGAGAGAGAGAGAGACAGAGATAGAGACAGACAGAGCACAAGCAGGGGAGGGGCAAAAAGAGAGGGAGACACACAATCTGAGGCAGGCTCCAGGCTCCAAGCTGCCAGCACAGAGCCCAATGTGGGGCTCGAACCCATTAACCGTGAGATCATGACCTGAGCCAAAGTGGGTCACTTAACTGACTGAGCCACCCAGGCGCCTTATTTTTTTTTTTAAAGCGTAATATCCAAGATACCCAAAATAAGGTACTAGAAAGCAGTTGTTGCTCTATATTTGATACTTTAATGTGTAGCTAAATTTTAGTGTGTGTTTTAATGTATATTCGGTCTACCAAATCAAAATCTATCGTTTTAAAAATCTGTCAACAAAGTATGGGTCTTCCTACATAATTTAAATAGCAGGGAAAGTTCACGTTGAGACACATAAATGAAGAACACACAGCTTTCATCTATCAAAGGAACAAATGTGTCCAGACATAAAACGTGTGTTTTACCTTTAGTGAGAGTTGAAATCCGAAACCTGTGCATCACAAAACAGGTCCCACTCTTGTTCTTGAAAAGACTACACTGAGTCGGCTGCTCAGGCACATGCAGGTTGCCTGAACGGTTACCTAACTCTCCGTTTATTAAGTTATGGAATACGTCTTCTCGACACTTCTTCATTTTAGAATTTCTGGTGAAAATGTTTATGAATGAGAATTCCTCTGTAGCTGGTACACAGTTAAAGTTCAATTACAAATACTTTTCAGAAGCCATCTCTCCGAATGGAGACGATTTAAAGATGCAGCAAAGCTATGAAGAGCTAAAACTTTTTAGGAACTTTCAAATTATGAATAAAAGAGTATTTGCCTTGGGAGACTGTTCCACTATTGTAGTAAGATACTAAAATATTTCTTACTTTCCAAATTACAATACAAACAGCACCAGAAACACCTGGGTGGCTCAGTCAGTTAAGCGTCCAACTCTTGATTTCTTTCAGGTCATGATCCCATGGTTCGTGGGATCGAGCCCCGCACTGTGCTCTGGGCTGACAACCAGGAGCTTGAGGCCTGCTTCTCACTGTACCTCTCCCTCTCCGTCTCTCTCTGCCCTTCCCCTGCTCGCGCTCTGTCTCCTTCTCAAAAATAAACATTAAAAAATTGCACAATGAAGGAGCTGGAAACTATCACCATTGGTGGAGACTATGGTGCCCGACAGCAACCATTGGAAATGAAGAGCTACAGATACTGTGACAGAATTCAAACCAACCCTGAAGTAGAAGAAGTTATAAACCATTCTAAGAAGTCTCTGTGGGAGCCAGCAAGGGAGAATGGCTGGTAAGCAAAAAACGTCTTCAACAGTCTTTAATAGTCATCAGGTTTGGGATGAGGGGCTGTAGTAGGTCTAGTGTGGTGATTACAGAGGATGAGGAGAGCAAGGATTATTGGACGTGAGACAATCTGTCCCTTCATTTACATTCCTGCTATAGCAACCCTTCCATTTCCAAAATAACTCATTCCTGAGCTACGTAACCGCTTCCTAACTGGTCCCACCTCCAATTCTTCACCTCTGTACTCTATCCTATATGCCACTCCCACAACTATGAACTTAAAACATTGCACAGTTTTCTCTCCATCCCCCCAAGCCACTTGACTAGACAAAGCTTATCCCTAGGCTGAGAGTCAAGGTCAACCGCAATTTGGTCAACGGCTAAAATCCTCATGGAGTGCATCATAAGGGAGAGAGAACTGGATTTCGGTTTCAGGTAACTAGAAAAAGCCGAGCTCTGCTCCCATGGATGTCATGTGACCTTTCTGAGTTGCAGGTTCCTTATTTGTGACAGAAATTTTAACGATACTTAGGAATTATGTTGAGGAACACGATGGTGATGACTTTACTAATAATAGCTAGCATCTGTAGACGGCTTAGTAGGGGCCAGGCACTGCACTAAGCACTTTACATGAATTAGCCATTAAAGTATTACGGATACTGTAAAATACTACAGAAATGCTAATTACTCTTTTCTAAGTTCTCTCAAACCATCTGCCAGTAAGTCAGTTCTAGAATCTTAATTGTG
This sequence comes from Panthera tigris, assembly GCF_018350195.1. Taxonomy (NCBI): domain Eukaryota; kingdom Metazoa; phylum Chordata; class Mammalia; order Carnivora; family Felidae; genus Panthera; species Panthera tigris. Next base: position 68,307,196 of record NC_056660.1, on the reverse strand, counting down.
GTGATATATCTGTAAAAATGTACAAAAAATGTCAGACATAGTATCTTACCTCCTCTGTGTCTGGCTCCCATTCGCCTGGCAAGGACGGCCAAATCTAACCGTCTACTGAAGACCATTTGGTTTTCGAAAAAAACAGGATAAATACTACTCCTTCTAATATCAAAGGCTGACAATCTTCTCCAAACCGAAGTTTCTTTTCTTACTCCAGTCACCTTCTCACCCCAAACACCGCTAAGTCGTTAGTATGAACCATGGCTCTGAAGCCCTAGTAAGTTAATGGAAGAAAATAGAAAACAAAACGAAACTCTAGGCCGAGTGAGGAGTTCTGAGATAAAGTCTTGTTTCTGCTTTACACCAGCTGTGCTACCTTTGCAGCTACCTTAGGGGCCTCAGAAGGATGAAGGCTATAGGCTATGAACGTCCTACATATAGCTCTACCTCCAGTGCTGGAATCAATCCTCTTATAGACACACAAAATAGAGTGAGGGGCACCCGAGTGGCTCAGCTGGTTGAACATCTGGCTTTGGCTCAGGGCATGATCTCATGGTTCATGGGTTCAAGCCCCGTGTCGGGCTCTGTGCTGACAGGTCGGAGCCTGGAGCCTGCTTCAGATTCTGTGTCTCCCTCTCTCTCTGCCCCTCCCCTGCTAGTGCTCTGTCTCTCTCTCAAAAAAAATAAAAAGTGAAAAAAATAAAAATAAAAAATAAACAGAATGAGTTAATGAAATGATGATCTTCCAAGATGACAGCTTTTGCATGTAGACTACGGTGGAAATGTCACAGAAACAATGCAAGCATATCCAGGATCACCAGGCTGAAAAAAGCATTTTTGGATGCATACTACTGAGAATAGTTTCTTTTATGTTCTTTACCATGCCTTGCATTAGATACTGAAATGCTTAACATGATTCATGGTGGTATGGGGGGAGGGGTCTCCAGATATTTGGGAGCAAGAAGGCCAAACTCCAGAAATGTAATGACCTGAAGGGACCTTTACTAATTCGGCAAACTTTCTAAGTGTCAGGTGCTGGATATCAGAATGGAAGCAGTTTAGCACCAAATAAATACATGAAAGAAACTTTTCTTGTTAACATAGATGGTAGTTTATGTCAAAGGGTATATACCTATGCCTAGAGTTTTCTGTGGAAACTAAACTTTAATATATTATGTTCTTAATACAATCAAATCTGCTCTTCAAAGTTAATTGTATGTAGGTGGGAACAGTAAAATGACACGGGCAGGTACTCTGTGAGGACACGTATGCTGTGAGGGCAGGTGGTAGGTGCTCCCATCAACCTGCCATCTTTTAAGAGTTAAGATACAACATCAACTCATTCACTTGTTATCTTTAATAATATTTTAAGACCTTCACAGAGAAAGATAGTGCTCTTCTATCAAAGTAACTTCTAAAATAACGTTTCCCTAAACATGTTTTGTTGTTTCAGATAATTATTGTGGCATTTAAAAACCAAACAAAAAACCTGCTCCAAAACTTAATGGCTTGACATAACCATTTTCCTAGTATTTCAGGAATTTAGGCAGAGCTCAGCTGGGCAGTTCTTCTGGCGGGGCTCACTCAGTGGTGCTCGGTTAGGGCTGGGCTGAGTGGAAGGTCAAAGATGGCCTCACCGCCGGCCTGGAATGTTGGTGGGCATGAATAGTCTCCACTGTAGTCTCAGCCCTCTTCATGCGTTCTCCAGCACGGCAGCTCAGGGCTTCCAATGACCATCGTGGAAGGTGCTTAGTCTTGTTAGTGACTAGGCCCAAAACTTGCTTAGCATCACTTCGGCCATACTCTGTTGGTCAAAGTAGTCGCAGGCCAGCCCAGATTCAAGGGGAACAGAAACGGATCCTCCTCTAAATGGGAGTTGTGTCAAAGAATGTGCAGCCATCTTTAATCCAGCATGCTTAGAGAAAATGATGTCATCTTTAAAAACTGAGTAAAACGTCATCAGTATTTGTTGATCCAAATTCACAAATGCAGTACAAAAGGATGTTGGCCAGCTCAAAGGAAGAGACTCTATACATAGACTAGACATCATGAACATCTATTTAAATTGTGATACTAAAAACAGGGAATTTGAGGTAAGAGTGTAGAATGGGCATATAATTTATTGCCCAGAGACACTTCTGAGATAGAAATGGGTACTGTAAATAATGTGCCATGGACACAGGCAGACACCTGAACTGTCCAGGTAGTCCCCTTTGGAGAAAGGGGACCAGATCAAAGCAGTGATACGTAATCAAAGGAAAAGATACAAGGGATTGTGAGAAGCCAATCAGTATGGTCTACAAAGAAAAGCTTCCAGACTCATTATTTAAACAGGATGTGCTGATGAGAGCCATGGACCCAGTCTCCTTTCCCCAAACAGTCCCTTCTTCCATAAACGTCCAAGCGTTTCTTTCAACGAAACCAGATGACGTGCTCAGGGTGGTCTTAGGAGTAAGCGTTTTCTGTCATCAAGGGTAGCCTTTCAAAGGTACGTACCTCTGGGACTGGGGTGCTGACTTGTTAGGCCTGGGTGTAAACATGCCATGAGGGCTGCTTTCCTCTGGGCAACTGCTGCTGGTGGCCACGGCATGGTCCCTGCCGAGCCCGAACGCAGCCAGAAGATCCTTCCCACCCAGCGCCCCACGCAGAAGCTCAGGTCCTTCCTCACTGAAGGCCGCAGCACGCTGAACCCAGTTAATGACCATTTGAGGGCAAGGACAGAGTTTATGCAAACGTTACTGTTCCTCAGCGTGAGACCACCGAAAAAGAAGTTGTGTGTCCTTAGAATTGTGCACAAACTGAATTAACCATGAAGAAATTCTTTCCTCATCTCCTGCTCTTCAAAAGTATGCTAACAAAAGTTGTCTCAATTTCCAGTTAGCTCTGAAGCATGTGCGCATACATGTATTTAACTATCTGTCTGAGCCATGGCATCCAGCCCTCCACGGTACCAACAGTACTGATGGCCGGTGTTTGTTTGGAGTGTTGGTTCAAAAGCAGATAAAGAACAGTCTTGAGTGTATGTGGGTCATTTGAGTGGAGGTGGGGGTGACATTCTGGATAGTATAATTTTACATATACCGTATTTGGATATTTCAGTTTTGTTAAATGCAAAGACAAAAAAGATACAAAGGTAAAGCTTATTCATTTCTTTTTTTTTTAATGGCTATTTATTTTTAAGAGAGAGCGAGTATGAGCAGGGGAGGGGCAGAGAGAGAGGGGACAGAGGATCCCAAGCAGGCTCTGCACTGACAGCAGTGAGCCCGATGTGGGGCTTGAAACCACGATCCCTGAGATTACGACCTGAGCAGAAGCTGGAAGCTCCACCCACTGAGTCACTCAGGCGCCCCTACTCTTCATTTCTTAATCTATGTTCGACTATCCTTGATAATCAGCTAGTATCTTTAACTAGTCCCCAGCTATCTTCCCGGAAGACTAGCTAATCTACTGTTCTTAATTTTCCACAAATTAGTTTACTTTTCTAATGCTTTCTAAAATAACAATTCTGCTCAAACCATTTTACAACCAAATATAAACAGAAAATAAGATTTCATTTCCAAGGAGGATCAAAATATACTAAACATAATGAAGTAAATATATAATCGTTGGCATTACTCTTACAGGCAAAGTTTTCATTTCTACGATGAGTTACAACGCATGAAAAAAGTCCTTAGAAAAGGAGGCCCTGGTAAAAGCAATGTTTTTTGGTGTAAAAATATTTTGGAACTTAGAAATCAAATTGTTTTAAAAAGCATTTTGTCCCTCTCTCTATATATGTAATTAGTTCAACACCGTCAAATATATATTCACTTACAGTACATGCTGGCATACCAGAAGGCCAGATACTATCTTGTACTGATTTTGCCTAATGCCCAGGGCAATGTTATGCAAATGAAGTGGGTTAAAGCATAGTATTTAATGTTGACAGTGATGACTTTTTTAAAAAATTTTTTTTAATGTTTATTTATTTTTGAGAGAGAGAGAGAGGAAGGGCCAGAGAGAGAGAGGGAGACACAGAATCCGAAGCAGGCTCCAGGCTCCGAGCCGTCAGCACAGAGCCCGATGTGGGGCTCGAAGTCAACGAACCGCGAGATCATGACCTGAGCCGAAGTCGGACGCTTAACCAACTGAGCCACCCAGGCGCCCCGACGGTGATGACTTTTATACAAAGACAAATAAAACTTCTGGAATCAATTTATTAAAAAGCTCGGTCAACATTTCTCGGTCTCTAAACTACCTATCCCTACCTACCTACCTATCTAAACTGGCCATTGAAGAGTGTTAAAATGATCTTTACCCCAGGAATAGTTTCTGGTATTCATAAAAAGGTCTATTACCACTACCAACATTTTCAAGAAGTGTTATTTAACAAATACTTACTATATGCCTCATCACTTTTTGTAATGTGTTCTTTGTACTTAAAATATATGTACTGAAAATCATCACAATTCTTTGTGAGTCACAAAAACATACTGTCACCAATTATAGCCAACACAGTCTCTACTGGAAGGCAAAGACAAAACCCCCAGAGTCTATGCTATAATTTCTATAACATACTGTACTAGGACTTCACACCCAGACGAGAAAGCAGTGGGAAAAAAATGGAAATGCAATACTAAATTAGCTATATAGCTATCTAGATACGGTAAGGCAAGTCTAACTCTGAAGAAAACGTGGGGCAGTATACTGTTTTATAAAGTCAGATGAATACTTAGACTTCATTCCTATTTGTGTGATTTTCGGCGAAACTTTACTACTGATATTTTAGGGTTACCATGTAAAGAAACACTACATTCATTACCTCATCGGTATTATACCCATATTACAGACGAGGCCGTTGAGATGCAGATAATGTTAACTTGCCTCTAATTACATGACTAAGTACTGCAACTCAGCTTTAACCAGATTAACACTTACCATCTTTATAAATAAGATCAGTTTGCATAAGAAAATAAAATGCCAAATTAGAGCAATTATCATATATACGGTAGTTGTTATATTCTCTGGAAATCTAAGGATGGATGTATTTAGAGTTTAGAACAAAACAACAAAATTCTCCATCCTGGGGCAGAGAAAAACACCTGAGATTTCATTTACAGAAAGCTGTAAAGATCCCTAATAGAGAAGAAAATACGAAAATGTAATGAATTATTAATATGATGAGGTATTTCCACATTTGAATTATTAATTTGTAAGGGTTGCTCCTTAGAAAAGCATGAGAGATAACACTCCTAAATGTTTTAAGTAAGGGTTTATGATGTTTCTCTTGGGCATTTCTCCTAAGTGATATCAAGATATATATATATATATATAATTATGGTCATCTTCATCTATTTTTACTGTCACAGGGAGAGCTGAATCAATATCATCCTGGACAGAGGCAGCAAACCTCTTACAAAGATCACTTTCCAAAGCTTCTTCGGCAGCCTGTGGCAAAGCTGGACCATCCTGCAATCACACGTTCCAGTCTGAATGTCACTATAGCATCTCTTTCTGTCTTAAGCCTTCATGAGGCAGGAGCTATCCTGCCTTACCAGAATGAATAAAATTACACAAGAAATGAGAAAAATGTCATGTTTTTAACACGCACAAACACATGCTTCTTCAAAAGGCAGACTTTGTGTATATTTTTGTTTAGTGTCTGAACTTTATCTTTCTCTGTAACAGAGGTTAGCATGTTACTAACTCAGGTTAGGAAGTGTTTCATTTTTGTAGCATTTATGTAGGGCTGCTGGAAACTGGGAAAGCAGGAAGAAAAGATAAATGTTGCTTCAAACTATTACTGAGATCGTTGTATTTATTTTTTCTTGGAGGACAGACATTCTAGGACAGCCCTTTTCAAACTGTGTGATGAGATCAGTTGAGTGGATCAAGAAGAACATTTAAAAACAATGAAATAAAAAAGAATAAAGTAGAAAAAATATTACAAGCAACATAGGAAAGTTAACTATTATTTCATGAAACTTTGGTTTTAGTTAGACATATTTATGCTGTGCACGCGCATGTGTGCTGTGTCACAATGTAAAATGTATCTCTTAACTTAGGGCCACGATTAAGAAAATGTGACAGCCACTGCTGAGTGAATGCATGGAAGCAGATACAGAGATGTGTTATTTTTTCAATACTTTGGTTTTTTTGATAGATTATAACAATTAAAAAACAAAACATAAGCTACTGATGAAAGAAACTGAAGACACAAATAAACGGGAAAACACTCCATGCTTGTGAATTGAAACAATACTGTTAAGATATCCGTACTGCTCACAGCAATCTACAGATTCAGTGTAATCCCTATCAAATTCAATGCCATTTTTCACAGAAATAGAACAAATCTAAAATTTGTGTGGAAGCACAGGAGACCCTGAACAGCCAAAGCAATCTTGAGAAAGAGCCAAACTGGAGGTGTCACACTTCCTGATTTCAAACTACATTCCAAAGCTACAGTAACCAAAACTGTATGGCACTGACATAAAAAATAGACACAGAGATCAATGGAACAGACTAGAAAACCCAGAAATAAACATATGCATACATGGTCAACTAATTCACAACAAAAAAAGCCACAACTATACAGTGGGGAAAGGATAGCCTCTTCAGTAAATAGTGTTGGAAAAACTGGACAGCCACATGCAGAAGAATGACACTGGATCAGTATCTCTACCATACACAAAAATCAACTCAAATAGATTAAAGACTTGAACAGAAGACCTGAAACCATAAAATTCTTTGAAGGAAATATAGAGAGTAAACTCCCTGAGACTGGTTTTGGCAAGGATTTTTGGGATTTCACACCAAAGCAAAGGTTAACAGAAGAAAAATAAATAAATAAATGGGACCACATCAAACTAAAAAGCTTCTGCATAGCAAAGAAAACCATCAACAAGGTGAAAAGGCAATCTATGAAATGGGAGAAAGTATTTTCAAACATAAATCTGGTAAGAGGTTAATATCTAAAATATACAAAGAACTCATACAACTTGACAGAAACAAAACAACTCAATTAAAAAAAAATGGGTAAAGGATCTGAATGGACATTTTCCCAAAGAGGATGTACAGATGGCCAACAAACATATGAAATGGTGCTTTAATCATCAAGGAAATACAGATCAAAACCACCATGAGGTATCACCTTGCACCTGTTAGAATGGTAATTATCAAAACGGCGAGAGATAACAAATGTTGGCAAGGATGTGGAGAAAAAGAATCCTTGTGCACTGTTGGTGGGAATGCAAACTGATACAGTCACCATGCAAAACAGTATGGAGGTTCCTCAAAAAGTTAGAAGTAGAACTACATGTGATCTAGCAATTCTACTTCTGGGTATTTATACAAAGAAAACGAAATCACCGTCTTGAAGAGGTATCTGCACTTCCACGGTCACTGAGGCATAATAGCCAAGACGTGGAGAAACCCAAGTGTCCACCGATGAATGAATGGACAGGGAAAATGTGGTATGTATGTATGCATGTATGTATGTACACACACACACACACACACACACAGAATATTATTCAGCCACAAAAAAAGAAGGAAATCCTGACATCTGAAACAACATGGACGGACCTTGAGGACATTATGCTAAGTGAAGTATGTCAGAGTAAGACAAATAATGTATGATTTCACTTATATGTGGAATCTTAAAACAAAACAAAAACCTGAACTCATAGATACATAGAACAGATTGATGGTTGGCAGAATGTGTGTGTGTGTGTGTGTGTGTGTGTGTGTGTGTATGTGTGTGCGTATGTGTATGATAAAAAGAGAGAGAGAGAGAGGTAGTCAAAAGGTACAGATTTCCAGTTATAACAGCATGGTGACTACAGTTAGAATAACTATATTTGAAAGCTGGTAAGAGAAAATTGTAAAAATTGTCATCACACACACAAAAATTACAGCTATATGTGGTGATGGATGTTAATTAAACTTACTGTAGTGATTGTTTTGCAATATATACACATATCAAATCATCATGTTTAAGGAGTAACAAACACTTCTAAATGTTTTAAATAACAGTTTACAATGTTTTTCTTGTGTAATTTCACTAAGTGAAAAAAACTGTCAGTTATAACTCATTTTTTATTTTATTTATATATTATATAAATATAAAATTATATATTATAGTCATATTACATTATATGTATTATATTATATATATTATAATATATTATAAAAAATTTTTAAGAAACAGAAAAATTATAAATCACTGTATTTTCCCTTAAGAAATCAATTTTAGTATGTTTTCAAGCCTTAAACATATTAAGACATTAGAGAAACTAAAAAACAGAACAAAGCAAAAACAACAAACTATCCAATTCTGACAGTGAATATCTTTCAGCATTTTGAGTAAAAAGAATGTATAATTTCAAAGTGTACTTAATTTACACACTGTAATCTATTTAAAATAGCTTATTCAGATACAGTTTTTAGCAATGTGTAATATTTTCAACATCAGGTCAAAATGCTTCAGATTCCAAAGACTTCCAATGTTGCTTTGTTACTGGACTTACCAAACCATGACTTCAATACAACGTGCTGTTGATATTTGATTCAGAAACTCAATAATCTTATTTTGATTCACAGGCCTAAATAAATTTTATTTCACAGCTGTGATCATTAATTTAAACTGAAATATATTAAAAACCAGGCTAATGTAGGTTTTTTTTTTTTTTTTTTTTTTAGGGTTTTCCTACAAGAATAAAAGGTGAAATAGTTGGAATATTAGGTCCCATATTTCCAAAGAGATTTCAAACTTTTTTTTTAATTTTAACGTCTTTATTCATTTTTGAGACAGAGACCGAGTGCAAGCAGGGGAGGGGCAGAGAGAGAGGGAGACACAGAATCTGAAGCAGGCTCCAGGCTCCGAGCTGTCAGCACAGAGCCCGATGTGGGGCTTGAACCCATGAACCGCAAGATCATGACCTGAGCTGAAGTTAGACGCTTAACTGACTGAGCCACCCCAGGCGCCCCGAGATTTCAATCTTTTGGAGGTTTACAGTTAAATCTATTCAAAGAGTATTTAGTACATACCATGTTAAAATCTTCGCGACTAGAGATATGTTATTTTTAGGTATTTTGATAATCTTAAAACTTTACCCATATGTTTATATCTAACTTATATACTTTATTGAAATGCAGTCATCTAAAGTCATAGCATTACCATTATTGGTATTATTCCCCCAAAAGGCACAATTTGATCTGGTAAAGCATAAAGGTATGTTTTAACTTCTCTGTCAGGCTGACAATAATTTTTTTAAGTGCATTTATTTTTGGGGGGAGACAGCAAGCATGTGTGAGCATGCCTGAACAGGGGAGGGACAGAGAGGGAGGGAGAGAGAGAATCCCAAGCAGGCTCTGTACTGAAAGCTCAGAGCCGTATGCAGGGTCTCTATCCCATGACCATGAGATCATGACCAGAGCTGAAATCAAGAGTCGGTTCTCAACCAACTGGGCCACCCAGGTGCCCCTGAGAATAATTTTTAATATAATAAAGCACAGCTGTCAAAGTAACAAAAAGGCAAATATATATGGTGTATTTCTGCACGCTATTAAAATTTCATGATGCATTTCTTACAGAAATATCTCTACATTTATACTTTTGTAACTATTCTGTCTCTATCATTTGTATCTTGTTAGAATCTACTCATATCCAAACTGAAATATTTTTCCAAAAAAAAAGTAGTATACTTAGAATTCTTTTTATTCTGTAGGCCAGAAAAATATAAGTATATATGAAAATAGTAGGTAAGAACAGATGGAGAGAAACAGATAACAAGGAAAAGTCAAAACAGAAGCAAAAAACCCCCCTTAAGAGTGGAATCACACATCCTGCCCCAGGGGCTTAGGTTTGAAGACAATGGCTAAGAAAAAAAACTGTGTAACATAAAAATTATCCTTGAAAAAAAAATCTCTTGAGTTCAGTATGATATACATGCCTTTATGTCAAGTTCATTGCTTAGAAATATGTGTAAATGTATAATCTATGCATTGTAGTGTGCCACATATAATTTCCTGGAAGAGGACACAGAGAAAAGTGTATTACTAACTGAAAAACTTTAACAAATAAAAAGATTCCAGCCTCGTTGGCTCTGCCTATTGGTTGAGTCATCTAGAACTATCTTACCAGTTCCTCCACCTCCTCCTTAGTGACCCTATTCATTACCTGATCTTTTCCTAAAGGAACACTAGAAAGTCAACATCATCCACTTGCCTGGTGACCAGAGTATTTCTCATTCAGTGGTCGGTGGTCAAATCATCCGTTTGTTCTTGTCAGAGGACTTACCAATATGCAGGGACAGTGGTATCTTTTGTCTGTGTGCAGAATGGTTGGCTGGCTACTTAAATTACTTTTGACCCCTCTCCCTTAAAAAAAAATTATAATAATGATCTCTCTGATTACAGATTTCATTGACACAACTGTCACCAAATCTTAACCAGACAAGACTTGCAGGTCATGGGCTGCTGATTCTTTAAGGTTCATATTAAACTGTGCCTCTTCCCTCACCATGTCCACTAGAGAGAAGAACCAACAGAATGTTAGAGCCAAAGGGAGATCATCTGCTCCATCTGCAAAGTGAACTTAAAAAATTCCAGTCTTGGGATGACAAGGAGAAAGCTACAATATTGTAATGTTCTAATTTTACAATGCAGCAAAAACAAGTTTCTCTTCCAGGAAAACAACACTTGGGGCTATAAAAAGTGATGCATGGCTTCTAGGCTCTGTACCTTGGAGGCCAAACTTTCAATTATAATTTTGGTTACTGGAGGTATCAAACTGGGGAAGGATGTGTTTGTACAGTAAAGAATGGTGGCAGACTCTAGAAATTTCACTTACTTGGGACAAACAAGTCCCAAATCCCTGGTTTCGGCTCTATAACACCAAATTGTCATGGGTCAAGATCTATGTGTAGAAACTGACAACCAGCTTCTGCTTTAGAGAAGGTTTTTATAGCTACTTATTGTGAAGAGGAAGAGTGCAAACTATCAGCTGGGTCACTTAAAAACGATCACTTAAATGATATACATTTCTCTCTCTTTATGTATACTCTACCCAGGAGGTTTCATCTACTCTCCACATCTGAACCACAGAGATGACCCTGAGTCTTTATATTCATAGATAACGGGAACAGATCTTTCAGGCTTTATCCAAATATTCTAATTACTTATTAGGTGCATCTATATGGATGACTGCCATGTCCAACGTTGAAATCATCTCCCCCAGCTATCCCTCCATGAAAGAAAGACAGAATCTTTCTACTTGGCACAGAAACTAGATTATCACAATATGGCACGACTATTCCTTCTGACTCTGGTCTATTGCCACTAAGCGGTCAATCACATCACCTCCATGTTACCATTTTTTATACCGATTTTGATCATGGTCCTTCACTACAAGATCAAGTCCAAAGTCTTCAATCTTCTGTAACTTAGCTTTACACTTTTTTTAGCCTTACCTCCTTTCACACTTCTATATGAATTCCTAGTTTAGCCAATGTAGTCTATTTAACAGCCAGTAAACATATTCTATGCATTTCACATACCACTTCCGGAAGACTTTGTCCTCCTGATTCTTCAAGGTTCTTATTAAACTTCACCCTTTCCGTGTCACCCTAACTAGATACAAGTGCCGTCACAGAATATTAGAGCTGAAGGGAGATCATCTACTTCATCTGCAAAATGGACTTCGAAGAATCGTCTCCTCCATCTATAAAAGTAAAATGTTTGGGGAGGGGCGCCTGGGTGGCTCAATTGGTTAAGCGTCCGACTCTTGATTTCAGCTCAGGTCATGATCTCACAGTCTGTGAGTTTGAGCCCCGTGTTAGGCTCTCTGCTCACAGTGTGGGAGCCCTCTCTCTCCCTTGGGATTTTCTCCCTCTCTCTGCCCCTCCCCTGTATGCCCTCTTTCTCTCTCTCAAAATAAAAATAAATAAAACTAAACAAAACAAAAAAAAAAACTGTCTAGAGAAACTGAGGCCAAAGGACAATAAAAACACTTTTATTTCCAAATACTGTTTTTTTCCAATACATTATTCCTGAGTGTTTCCTCTGTGCCAGGAGCTGCACTGGCCACACAGAATGAGAGTTTAATGAGAAAGACTGATTGCATGTCTATTATCACACAAATAGCTAGACTTCGGTGAGTGCCACGAGAAGAGGGAAGTACAGCATGCCACTTATGTCTGAAGTATGACGGCTCAGGGAAGGAGTGAGGCATGAGGTTAACCTTGTGTGTGAAGGAGTTAACTCAGTTTGGGAAGACGAAGAAGGCTTCCCTGAGGAGGAAGAAATCTTTTAAGTAAGGGTGAAAGTGAGTAGGAATTAACTGCACAAGGTAAATGATTGCTACATGTAGAAGGGAAGCCCAGGCAAGCACTTCCAAGGAACTAAAAGAAGGTGTGGGTGCTGAGAGCTAAGGGACAAGGAAGACTGCACAAGGTGAGGCCGGAAAGGCAGGGATGGGCAGGAGCACACTGCACCTGGGAAGATCATGTGAGGATTCCTGGGCTTTATTCTAAGAACAATAGGCCTGGGACGGCACGTTCCAAGATACTTCAAGTCAGGACGATGGGTTACCCTAGGAGGCATGGGAAAAGCAACTTGAAATCAGAAAAAATTCTACTAGTTTTATTTCAATTGAAACATCTTCTGTATCCCTATCACACTTCCTGGAGTGTGTGTTCTCATCTGAAGTCATGTCAAAAAAGGGAACTCAGGGCAAAAAAGGAAAGCACGTGAATTTATAAATACGGCCATTTTTTAGTTGGTCCCCTCGGCTCAGACAGGAGGTAGTGTATGGATATGAATATCTCTGCAACTGTCAACACTTAAGGCAGTACAGGCTTGTTTGACATTTTCTAAAAGCCCAATATTCCATACAAGGACAATCCAATAAAAAGCTCTATTTCACTATCTGGCCATGAATTGGTGCTATACTTGAAGTTAAATCTTCATTCTCTTCCCCTTTCCCATAAAACCATTAATAAGGGAAAATATTTTGAGAATATACCAACAAAACTTTTTCAAGGTGTTGTTTTAATCCCAATTGCTTTTTGTTCTCATCTTGTCTACACCAGGTGATGAATTTCAAAATGCACTCACAATTTATTTCCTCTAAAATTACATTTATATCAAGGATAAAATTTCAAGAAGGTTGGGTGACAACATTATTAATAAAAGAACAGGTGGAATTTTGGAGTGATTTCTCTGTTCAAGGTATTGTGCTAGACACCTGAATATGGGTTATCTCATTTAATCCTAATAAAGACTTTGAAAGGCGCATCTATCTCACAGATAAGAAAACCGAGGCTTATTGTTTCCCTACAATATATACACCTTACACCTGTGTTGTCAGTATGGTAGTCTGCTGCCACATGTGGCTACTAAGCACCTGAAATATGGCTAGTCTGAATTAAGATGTGCTGTGAGTGTAAATTACACACCAGATTTCGAAAATGTAGCATAAAAAGTAAGATTTCTCAATTTTTGGATATTGATTACATGTTAAAATGGCAATATTTTACATAGTGTGTTAAATAAAATGCATTATTAAGATTAATTTTATCTGCTGTACTTTAAAAAAAATAAGCTACTAGAAATTTTTAAATTACATGTGTGGCTCACATTATACTTGTATTGAACGGTGCCAGCCCAAGCTGGATACTGAATTTGTCAGTAAACAACAAGTTCAAAGGCAGCCTGGTATAGAAGAAAAGAGTATATGGATTCTAACAGAACTCGGTTTAAATCCCTCCATCAATGACTAGTCTTGGGTAAAAGACCCAACATCTCTGCACTTCACCTTTGTCACTGGCATTATGGTGGTATTAAATATCCCCAAAAAACTGCTGTATGTAATTATGTAAAGCAGCTAGTGGGCAGAAGGGAGGGAACACTTACTGAATACTTCCTACAACAACTAGTTAATTTAAAAATGGATTTCCCAAAAGAGTAGAAAGTTCACTTATTTGAAAATCATATTTTATTCTCTTTAAGTGGGAAGAGTTAAATAACTAGCACATTTAATGCCTGCTTTAGCATAATATATGCATTATACACTGTACTGAAATATATATAATACACACAGATTCTTTCTTTCTATATAAGTTATTTAGAATATGTTCTAGGCTGGGGGGCCAGATGATAAAGTTAGGATGAGGTGTAAAATGTGAGGACACAGAAGGGTCCACGGGGCCCTCACAGATACAATGGATGAATTCCAGTGAAAAGAGTTTATGAACTCTACTTCAGCTGATCCCTGGTCTTTTTACCTCAAGAACTGAGACTAGTGAGTAAAAAGACATCTGGGCAAGTAGAGTTTTCCTCTTTTCATAGGCAAACAAATAAATTGTTCAGTATACCAAATTTAGACTAGCCTGCTATTAGTAATCTCCACTAAATCATAAGAAACTACAAAATTATGTGGACTAAACTAAGGATATTTTACCATATTCTGTCTCCTAGGCTTTTGTCAAGAAGTTTGTCCTTTGTATGTGACTTTATCAATGTCTGAGTTATAGGTATACATTTAAATGTATACAGTAGTATACATTTAAATATGGAGCAGTTGGGGCATTTACTTTACTATTTGACATATGTTTATGGCTTAAGATCGCCACGTGACAATGTATTAGACTGCCCTGTTCTGTATTGTTGTTGTTGTTTTTAGTAGTATGGGGGAAGTATTAATTCAGGATTTGAGTCACTTCAACGTAGTGCCTTAAGAGTCAGACACCTATTAAATTTAGCACCAAAACTGTTCATTTGTTTCCTGTAGCAATTAACTCTAAGAAAATGAAACTGGAGAAGTAAAAAGCTATCAGATTTGAAGATCTTAGAATAGCAAGAGGAGCCACGAAAATATTCACTTTATTCAAAAGTTTGAAATTTAAAAGAAACTAATATACAAAATTTTAGTTTAGCTATTAAAGTGCATGTGCAATGAGTTAACAGGGGGATGGGGACATATGTTGCATTAAAAATCCCCTGTGATTTCATATGTTGCATTAAAAATCCACATCTTGTAATGAATTTTTGAGTACCCACTGAACACACGTGACTTGGGCTTTGCTCTTTCAGACTGACTTGAAATGTGATTATATCTACAGTATACTTACAACTACCTTTCAGTAAGTGTCTTCAAATGTGGAGCTACAGCTAGAATTAGGTAGGGAAAAAAATTACACTAAATCAAAATTATTAGCAATTATTAATAAGAATCAGACAAAATAATAATGCGTAACTAGTAATTAGAAAAATTTGCTAAAACCTTGAACTAAGATATTATTATCTTTCTGATGCTGGAAATTCTAGGAAAATATATAGTCAGTTAACATAAGAGAAAACAAATACTCGAAACCATTTAAGCTACCAACCGTATTTTCAAAATGCATGCTTAAAAAAAAGAGTTCATATCAGGAAAAAGCTTACTTGCATTAACTTTAAATTAGCTAATACCTAAGTTACACCTTTGAAGAAACTTCTGTTTTGTTTCTAGGCATGCTTTTTTCACTTCCTTTTCTTTCTTTCTTCCTTTCTTTTCCTTTCTTAGGGGGGTAAGGCAGTTGGATTTAAAAAAAACAGTTAAGCCACATTCTTTAATGTGAATGGCATATTTGTGCTCCTATATGCTAATAACTCTCAATCTCACTGAGCTGTTACGATGTCTTCAAATAATTTAATAACGTCTTCAAAGTTTCATCTTAATTGCAGAGTTCATTTTTGTAAAACGCCTTGGTACCACTCGATCTTTTAAGAGAGGAGAAAGGTCTCTGTCCTCTGGACTTGACATTTTTTGCCGTATATGCGTGAGCAATTTTTGCTGTCAAATATTGCAAAGGTAGATTTTTTGTTGTTGCTCAACCTGAAAATGTCTCCACTATGCTTGCACAGCTCCCCTCTTCCCAGTACAGACCTACCCAACCCTTTTCTCCCCCTGCAAGTTTTAAACTTTGTTTCCTTTGGGGTTCTGTACAAGTGCTACTAACAATATCCAAGAGACAAAGAGCTGGGCTGTGGGTTCACGGGATGCCAAATTTGAGTTGTGAAACAAAGCACTCAAATTTAAGATTCAAGATGATGGTGGTGGTGATGCTGGCAAAACCCCCACATATTATTATAGAGCATGAGACCCCAGAGCCATCTCCCTAGACAGCTCCCCCTGCCCACAGCCACCCAGAGCACTGGGGAGTGCTGGCCCCGGGACGTCGGCTGCCGGCCGCATCGCGAAGCCCCCTGCCCGCCCCCGGCCCTCTCACCGCTTCACTCGGATGATCTGGTCCCGCATGGGCTTGATATCCTGGAAGCTCTGCTGGTTGACGAGGCTGTAGACGAGGATGAAGCCCTGGCCGTTCTTGATGTACAGGTCCCGCATGGACGCGAACTGCTCGGTGCCCGCCGTGTCCAGGATCTCCAGCACCGACGGCGACGAGTCCACCTCGATCTCCTTGCGGTAGAAGTCCTCGATGGTGGGGTCGTATTTCTCGATGAAGGTGCCGGTCACGAACTGCACGGTCAGGGCGGATTTGCCGACCCCGCCCGAGCCCAGCACCACCACTTTGTACTCGCGCATCGTCCCTCCGCGGCCGCCGCCGCCGCCGCCGCCCGCGACATAGACCTACGCCCGCCGCGCTGCGCCCCCGGACCCTGCGCCGGCGGCCGGCCCCGCCGCCTCCCGCGGCCGCCCCCACCTCACGGCCGCCGCGGCCCCCCGGGCGCCGGCGGAGGGAGCAGTAGCCCTGGGCATGGGCCGAGCAGGGCGGCAATCCGGCCCGCGGGCGCCGGCAGGCACTGAGCACGAGCTGCGAGCGGGAGCCGCCGGAGCCACCGGAGCCGCCCGAGCCGCGGGCCCGCAGTGCCACCCGCCCGCCCCGCCCCTCGCGCCTCCACGCCCAGCTCCCCGCCCGCCGCCGCCGCCGCTTCCTCGGGCGCCGGAGCGCGCGCCCGAGCGGGAGCCGCAGCGCTGCCGGGGGCGGGGCCCGGCGGCAGGAGGCGGGGCTCCGCGGCGCGGCCCCGCCCCTGCTCCCCGTCGCCTAGGCGACCGGCCGCGCGCGCTCCCGGGAGACTGCGCGGTGCGGAAGCCTCGGCTCGCGCTTAGATAAACAACCTCCTCTGCCACGCAACAACACCTTACCCCGCACGCCCCGTCGAACCCCAGGGCCTGCGTACTGGGCATGCGCAGTTCGTCTGCCTGAGCCGGGAACCTGGTCAACTTGAGAATCCCACGCTCGGCATTGGGGCGGAGGCAAGATGTTAGCGGGGCCAGAGCAGTCTGCAGGCTTTAACGTGAGGCTGAGAGTGAAAAGAAGAAACGGGCAAGGTCCAAAAGGAGGTATTAGGGATTTTGCTTGACACCACCCAGTCTCTCTGTACCCCTGAGGGCTTTGGTGTTTTCTTGTATAAACATGAAGAGAAGCTTTTTTAAGAGGGCGCAGATAAATACAACGGAGTGAGCCTTTTTATAAGCATCAGAACACTGAAGGAGAGGACATAAGGCCCCCAAAGCCACTGCCCTAGGCGGCAAAGGCGAGTCCGCGGAAGTCAGGCCCACGCCCGGTGACGTCGCCGGGGTCCCGCCCACCGCCTCCAGCCCCGCCCCTCTCCAGCGCCGGACTGGTGTCGAGCTCTTCCCACGCCCTCTCAGCTACGGGCGCCTGGAAAACCGGGAGAACAGAGCTCCAAGCCGCAAAAGAAGGCCCGGGGCCACCTCATAGCAACAGCTAGCTGGGGCACCTAGTAGGAAGCTGGGATTCATTCCAACCAACCAGATCACGTTTCTGTACCCCATGGTACCATTCTCGGCCAATAGAGAGCCGCTTCATACCACGTGATGCCCACCCGTCAGCCAATGAGGAAAACTCTAGTCGCAGGATCAACCAACTCACCTCCCCTCGCCTGGCCAAGCTGGGCGTTTGTTCCTGAGCACTCTCTGCCAACCAATCGTAGGTGAGCTGACGAATGACGGAGGCTCGATCTGAGCCAACCAGGATTCGCGATTCCCTTGCCACCTAGAGCCGGTGGTATGGAGACGGGGCCGCTGGTGGGATCCGGGAGGGGTCGGAGGATGAGGGACCGGTCGCTGTGCCCTGTGCTGGCAAGGAGCAAGGTGTGTTGCAGGCGAGAGTGATGAATTCAGACGTTTAACGTCGTCTGCTTGGCATTCTGCCTAAGTGATGGGCTTGGAAATGGTGCTGAGCGATGTGGGCTGAATCGTGGGATGAATAGAGAAAACAGGGACTTTTGTCTTTAGGGTGAGAAATTTTCTGGTACTTAAGGAGACGTACTGCAGCAGTTGGCACGGATCTTCCATGCGTGCCTCCTGAAACATTTTTTTTTTAACTACTTAGTTATAAAACTTACCGTTAGGTCTTTGTAGCCTTGTATGTTACAATGTCTCACGCCCATAATGTTAAATTTAGGAGAAGTTATATTCCCAAGTACTCATGGATTATATTTTGTAATAATGGGTTATTGGATTTACTTGATTTAAACTATGTCCTTCTCAGACTAGTCTACGCCCATAAGTTGCTAAATCACATTTCTCGGGAATAATAAATTTCTGCAGTTCTTACGTTTAGTCGTGGCATACCTCTTCGCCCTTTCCCTTCCCTACAAGGTCATCATGTAGAGAGGATTTTGGTCTGAGTTTCTCGAAAAACCAGGTGTTCCTTTACCGTCTTTTCTGCCAGTTATCAAACTACTACAAAAGTGTACTCAGATTTAACAGTGTTCTATTGCCCTGTCCGTCCATTATATTAGAATGAAGAACTTAAGTTTGCATTATCTTGCTATAGTATAACATATACCAAGTTTTGGCTTAAAATAATTGAGGGCAAGTGTCCTGTCAAAAAGTGTAGTAAATATAACTCAGCCTTTATTTCTTGATTAAATATCGTCAAAGTATGAGAGGTAATATCTGAGCTTATGGAATCTGCAGATAAAGCAAACTGCAAAAGAACTAAGAATCAGAGGAACGTTTTAAGAGCATCGAAACTAAAGAGAATTCTAAACTAGTAGTGTGGAAAAGTGAATTAAAATGAAAGGAGCTCACATGGATGCATTATATCTGAGCTTTTTGGCAGGGATATTTCAAGAAGATGTTTATGAATGCAGTGTGCACCTAGCTTTTTACAAGTCTCATGTTTTGTGTGAAACTTGTATGCTTATTTGAGATTACTTTAGCTTAGTAACAGCCACACTCTTTTAAGAGCAAAGACAGACTGTCTCTTTAAGATCCAAATTGTGCATCATGGTGATAAGTTCCTAGGCTTTTTGAGGGTTAAATGGAGCCAAGAAGCATCAAACTTTTTCTTTGTATAGAGCATTACAACCCGTGTAGTACCTTAATTACAGTGGAACTGAAAAATCATTTACTTTGCAAGCAAAAAAAGATCCAGTGGCAGTTCGTTCTTTCTTTCTTTTTCTTTCTTTCTTTCTTTCTTTCTTTCTTTCTTTCTTTCTTTCTTTCTTTCTTTCTTTCTTTTTCTCTCTCTCCTTCCTTCCTTCCTTCCTTCCTTCCTTCCTTCCTTCCTTCCTTCCTATTATTTTTTTAGAAATTTCCATTGGGATTGTGGATCAAGAATGTAATCTTAAGCAGTTTTTTCACTTCCCAGGTCACGAGAAGTTGAGAAGCTCTGGACTGTTGTGCATCTGATAGAAGTTGTCACACACACAAAAATAGTGAGTGGGCTCTCTAGCCACTCCACTTAGCATAATAAAGAATAGGAGAGCTTTTTGACATTTTTCAGGCTGTTTTCCCTGACCTTTCATTACTGCTGACTTTTCTTGATAAGGAGAGGTATACAGAATGCAGCCTCATTTATATTTCTCACGTTGATGTTCGATATTCATTCTTGATGAATCATATTCATTTGATATTCATTCTCGATATTTATTCTCAATGTTGCCTTAAAGGCGGGTTTTTGACCACTAAGAGGCAAAAGAAACATGATAAGTAGGGCATATTTCCTTTTCTATTCTGCCTTATATGTGGTGGTACTTACCTAATTTGAGGCCGTATGTGAAATACTAGCTGAAGGATTAGCTGCCATAGGAAAGGATGTCAGAACGTGTAGAGAATTTTGAAGATCTGGTTTGGAGATGGGTATCTGTCTCCTGATTCCTTAATCGTGTTCATTTTTATGCCAGCATGAACTATCTATTCTGACAGTGATTTTGGAAATAAAAACTTATGTCTCCATTCATTTGTTTGTGGGAAAGACAAAATAGAAATGAGATACAATGAAATTGAATTTTCTCCAAGAGCTATAAATCTGTATGATAGTGAAAACACTGTATACTGACACTTTAGGGTCTCTTTAGCTTCAGAAGGACATTGCTGGGAGAGAAAAAAAGAAAGGAAAACTTCATTTCTCCCCAGTAAATCTGAGAGTTATCTCACCTATGCCCAGATAGCCTCAACTGTCACACTTGTGTTACCATGGAAACCTAGCTCCTTCCTTGGCTTCTGTGAAAGATGTTGGAAAAGGTGGGATGAGGTGGGAAATACACCATGTTCTGGGACTTTCTAACTAGAGCAAGAAGCAAGTATGCAAAGAATTTGATGTAAACAAGTTGGAAGAGGACGTTTGCAATAATAGCAGTGCTTACCCCGATGCTTATTGCTTCCTATTAAAGCCTGCATATATGTGATTAACCATAAAGGGGAAGGACAAGTCAAGTCTATTTTGCACCTATGAAAGGCAGGCTGGCAGTTATAAAGAGAGCAGAAGACATTTTCATGGCCTCTGAGGCTCCTAATACAGTTGAGAAACAGAAATATATATATAAACAGTGGAAAGGAAGGAGCAAAAAAAAAATGTTTCTTTTTTAAAAATGTGATGTGTTTTAGTGGTTTTGAAAAGAAAGAACTGAAGGCAGAAATTAAATGAGGATGTAAACAAGTCAATGAAAAAACCTTCTGGTCGAGATAGTGTTGCTGAAGGAAATGGCTTAATGATTAAGATATAGGAAATAAAAAGAAAAAGCTCGGAGAATTCTAAAAGCTTGAATGTTTGGAGGAAAATAGAGCTTCAGTGTGGTGTACTTAACACGGCCAAAGAGGAAACATGGTGTTGCTTGCATCCCCAGCAGTTTCCCTTTCTTTTGGCTGAAAAACATGGGATGAAACAGGATTGATCGTTAATGGCAGTCCTTTCCTCTCTGCCCCATAGTTAGTCCACAAGTAGGCACATGACTTGGTTCTCATTAGAACGGGAAGAAGTCATTAGAATGGGAAGAGCTGGGGGATTCCTGGGATTCTGACAAGAATGAGCAGACATCCCCATTGTTTTGATGTCACTCCCCCTTGCTTCCTGCCTTGTGCGTTGAAATAAGAGACTGTGGCCGCCGTCTTTGGGCAATGATGCCTTATGGCTGAGGATGAAACCCAGCAAGCTTTGGATGGTGAGGAAGGTGGGGAAGAATCCAGGCCCTGGAAGACAACACTGAACTGTCATACCAATGCTGGAAATGCCCACCTTTGAACTTGTTAACTAAGTACACAGCCAGCATCCTTTGGTTTAAGTGTGTGTTAAAGTCTGTTATGTTTTCTCCATCTTGGAGTCAAATATGTCCCAACTCTTATAGAAAGTGTGAGAGTTTCGAGACAAAATGTATTTAAAAAAATCAGCAAGCACTTGTGAGCACTTTCATTCTATGTATATCCTGAATGGTATTTCAAAGACATTAGGGCATTAATTGAGCACTTACTATGTATATTTTGTAGGTTCTGGGAACACAAAAATAGACAATTATCCAAAAGAGCTCGTAGTTATAGACATCATAAACAGAAGAGACTGATGTTGAACAACTGATCGCACACTTACATTACATAATAAGAGCTTACAATTCATGCTAATAAGAAAAAATTAGAGATTGCAAGGATGCAATAATAATATAAATAATAAAATATCACAAAATATATAACCACATAACTGAATAAAATTATAAAAACATACACTTTCAAGGACATGATATTATGTGTAGCTTATATATATGAATTCTTAGAGGCCAAGAGAAAGAGGAATCAACTGAAGTGGGTTTTAATTATGGAAATCTGTCTGAAGGAAATGAATTTGGAGCCAGGCTTTGATGGAACTAGCCACAGAATAGACAAGACTGGGCAGAAGGGAGCACTCTAGGTGCAAGGAGCCGTGAGCAAAGGAAGAAAGCAGAATGATGTAGGAGCAAAATAAGGTAAATACAGAATCACCAGATTCTTTAATTCTCTATAGCAATGCCATTCTAGGGACAACTATCAGGGGGGAAGAATCAGAAGCTAGAAGTCTCAAGGCAAGATTACAAAAGGTATAAAAATAATGCAGGAAAAAATAATACAGAAGAAAAAGTAGAAAGTACAGAGGTAGGTTTCAAGAAGTTAAGGCATTATTCAAAATGATGAATAATTTATACTGTGGGCATCATGAAATAAATGTCATAAGAGTAATTACGGACTTGAGGGCATCAAGAAGGTGGAATTCAAACTTTCACAGATAGAAGTAGAAGGAAAAATGAGGAGTAGCAAAAAATGAAGACAGCAACACAGTTTTTGCTTATGGATATTTTTTCATGTAGCTGTTACTGGTGTGCTTTATGTAAAAATGAATGGAGTTTGATTGAAAAGAGAAATTTCAATGGGCCAGTAATATATAAAGATAGTCTTTTAGGTAAATAATGTAATTTAAAATGTTTTTCCTGGAGTGCCTTTTTGTACCTTACCATAGAAAAGTCTTTTCACTAAAGAAGCTGTAAGGAATAGGGGCGCCTGGGTGGCTCAGTCGGTTAACTGAGCCAACTTCAGCTCAGGTCATGATCTTGCCATCCGTGAGTTCGAGCCCCGTGTTGGGCTCTGTGCTGGCAGCTCTGTGCTGCTCCAGATTCCGTGTCTTGCTGTCTCTGCCCTTCCCCTGCTCGTTCTCTCTCTCTCTCTCTCTCTCTCTCTCTCTCAAAAATAAACATCAAAAAAAGAAAGAAGCTGTAAGGAATAATAAGTTACAGATTAGTGATGCATTTTGGAAATTAAAAAAAAACACATTCATGTGCCAAATATAATAGTATAGCAACAATAATAAATACTTGTAACAAAAATCAGAAGCTTGCCAGATTTTCTGTGGTTTCTGGTCAATGTGGTTGTAGCAATTTTTCTAATGCTATTTTCTGTACAAATATAAGAATATTTCTTAAAAATTAGGCTACAATAAGTGTATGAACATTTCTCGATATTGTTTATAATAATGCAGTGAATAATTATTGTGCTTTGCCATTGCCAGAGCATGTCCTACATGTCCAAGAAGCTTTTCATTTTTTAATAAAGAGTGTAAAAATGATTAGGAGCCATCATACAAATTATGTGACTCCACGATGCTGAACTAACATTATTACTGCTCCTTCCTGCAAAGTCATGGAAGCAATATAGAGGGTACAAGACCCTCAAGTGAAGAAAACGAAGAGAAAAGCCTAGTGATGAGAGGATTTGAGGGAGCTGTTTGGTCAGGGGACTGGGAGAAGAGGGTGGTGGTTCAGGCCCCAGTAATGAGCAGCCAGCCACCCCACGGGAGAATCAAATAGGAAAAGAACCATTACACATGTGCTTGTGCTTCTCACTCACTGGGAAAATCAGTGCCTGCCCCAACACGTGTGGTGACCCAGAGCTCTGGCCCAAACGGACTCAAGGGGAAAATCAGGGCCACACAGAAGCCCTCTGCTTGTCAGGAGCCAAGAAACTCTTAGGTCCTAACCAACTTGGAGCATTTGCCGGCCCACACCTTGTGCTCTTCCTTCCCAGGACTTGTGAACTGTACCCTCAGGACTGTTCCCTCTCTCCTCTCAGGGGAAGCAGAAGATGATCTCTAGACCTAAAGAGCGATCGGCTGTGATTTGCTTGGACTTGGGGTTCTCTGCTCTAGAGTCCATTTATTAAATGACTCAGAATGGGTTCTGGAAAGGTGATCAACCATTTGGTTTACCTGGGATGGTCCTAGTTTTAGTCCAGCAGCCTGCAAAACCTCCCTGAACCCTAGTGGGTCACCCTATGTCTGTCCTCATATGCTTTTGCAGAGGAAAATGAATGCCCATGACAAGGTATTTTGAGAAGTACAACTATTTCAAAAGAGAAAAAGATTATAGATGCCATCAGAAGCACAAACATTAAAATGGACTGTTTAGCACAAACATGCTAAAAAAGATAAGGGATAATGGGAGACTTATGAAAACAAAGACACATAAAAGGAACCAAGTGGACATACTACAAATGGAATATATAATCGTTGAAATAAAGAGCAAGAGAGGATAAGGTGGCAGAAGGGACACCATTAAGGAACACATGAATGAACTGGAAAACCAGATTGAGGTCATCTCACAGAAGGAGAAACAGAAGTTCAAAGAAATAGAAAAAAGAATAATCGAGAGATGGAAAACAGAAGTGGCAGCATACAGATAATAGGAATTCTCCCAAAAAATGACTTGTTAGAGAAATGATAATGTGAAATTTCCCATGAATGAATGGATGGATAAACAGATAAAACACCTCAGGTTGAAGTTTCAACCTGGAGTTTCAAAGGAAAGTGATCTGGAAAACCTACACCTACACATATTATAGTGAAATTTGGGATATCCAAGACAGAAAATGTGTAGAATTTTAACAGTATGAAAGATTAACATCAGATTAAACATCAGACTTCTGAATAGCAGCATTAGAAGCAAGAAGAACAGTGGAGTAAGGTTTTTAAAATATTGAACAGAGAAGAGATTTAGAAACCGAAGTGTAATATTCAGCCAAAGTGACATTCAGGTGTGAGAATAAGGTACAAATATTCATAGGCATAGAAGGCCTCAGAATCTCAGAATATTGCCACACAGAGGCCCATGTTGAAAACAGTGGATAAACCCCTCTTACAGTGCATCTTTCTCTCTCAATTACTGATAAGTCAAGCAGACAAAAACTACAGGGATACCAAAGGTTTGAATTAATAAAATTGAACTAGCAGACATATACAGAAAAATGTAATCTATGATTAGAGCATACATATTTGTTTCCAAGCACCTACAGAACATTTGCAAAAATTGATCATATGCTGGATCATAAGAAAATCTTAATACATTTATAAGAATAGACATCATTCAGAGGCGCCTGGGTGGCACAGTCGGTTAAGCATCCGACTTTGGTGTAGGTCATGATCTCTCAGTTCGTGAGTCTGAGCCCCGCGTCGGGCTCTGTGCTGACAGCTCAGAGCCTGAAGCCTGCCTCAAATTCTCTCTGTCCCTCCCCCTGCTCTCACTCTCTCTCTCTCAAAAATAAATAAACATTAAAAAGGTATATTTAAAAAAAGGTATCATTCAGTCTCTGAATTCATAATTAAATTAGAACTTTAAAAATAAGACAGACGAAGAACCATATATTCAGAAATTTAAAAACTGATAATCCTAAGTAACTCATGGGTTAAAAAAAATTTAAAAACACTTGGAACCTAGTGATAATGAAAATACCATCTATCAGAACTTGTGAGATACAACAAAGTGGTTCTTTGATGGAAATTTAGAGCTTTAATGTGTATACTAGAAAAGAAGATATAGGAAATTCCTGAACTTAACCACCTCTCATGGACATGCTGAGTCTATAGCGACATGCGGAAAAATCCTCTCTTAAAAAAACCTAAAGGCTGGCCGAGTGATGACTACAAATTGGGCAAATGAGAAGAAAACCACACTGAAATGAGTAGGAGAGGCTGGAACACAATCTCTCTAATAAGCCCCGTACCTGGCACAGTGTCCCACAAGTAGGAGGGAACTCAAAATCCAGAGCTTTTTCCTAAGTGGGGCTCAAACCCCACATCAGAAAATTAAAACACTAACTCAAAAAGATATCTGAATTCCCATGTTCATTGTAGCATTATTTATAGTAGCCAAGACATGGATACAAGTGTCTATCAATGGATGAATGGATTAAAAAAAATGTAGCATATATCTGCAATGGAATATTATCCACCCATTAAAAAGGATAAAATCTGGCCTTTGTGACAACATGGATGGACTTTGAGGGTATTATGCTAAGTGAAATAAGTCCGAGAAAGACAAATACCATAGGATCTCTCCTATATGTGGAATTAAAACAAAACTTAAAAAAAAAACAAACAAGCTCACAGATGCAAAGAACAGATTGGTGGGTGCCAGAAGTGGTGAGTTGGGAGGTAGGAGAACTGGGTGAACTGTTTTTGTTTTAGTTTAAATAAATTGAATTTTTTATTTCATTTATTTTATTATTTAAGTTTACTTATTTTGGGAGAGAGAGAGAGAGAGAGAGAGAGAGAGAGCAAGTGAGCACGTGCAAGTGGGAGGGAGAAGAAAGAGAGCATCCCAAGCAGGTTCCACACCACCAGCACAAGCCAGATGCAGGGCTCAAGCTAACAAACCATGACCTGATCTGAAATCAAGAGTTGAATGCCCAACTCACTGAGCCACCCAGATGCCCTGAAATAAACGGAATTTTTTAAAAAAGAGAGGCATCCTACAATTTAACTGACCAGTGCTTCTTAAAAATAAGAAAAGCCTGAAAAACTCTCACAGCCAAGATGAACCTAAAGAGACATGAAAACTAAATGTAATGTAACATCCTGGATTGGGATTCTGGAACAAAACAAGGACTTTAGGTAAAAATGAAGGTAATCTAAATAAATTATGAACTTTAATTATTGACATTGTATGACAAAAAAGAAAACCCTTGGGTTGTTAAAAATTAAGTTCCAAAATAAAATACAATGGATAGCAAAAAAGTCAAACATAAAATTAATATTTAAAGTATATTTTGCTTAATCTGATATATTATTATTTCAATGTATAATCAGGACAAAATTATTAAGATACTTTACCTTTTTTTCATACAAAACCTTTAAAATCTGGTGTGTGTTTTAGGCCTACAGCATCCTTACTGGACACATTTCAGATGATCAATAGTCCTGTGTTGCTACTACATTGGTGATAGATGGTGAATTGTTCAGGGCAGCAATGGAGATAAGATTTGAGAATCTGTTTTCTAGATATTGACAGGACTAGATGATGGTTTGGATGAAGAGGTAATGGGAAAGAAGAGAACTCAAGGAAAACTTTCAGATCTTTGGCCTGAACATACTAGTCTGTGTGTGGTCTCTGTGGTTGGGTCAGATTTTTAGAGTGGCTTTGCTTGGGATTCTCCAGACTTTTATTTCACTGGTTCCTTCCTATTTCCCAGGTTTCTCTTCAGATATCATCTCTTTGGAAAGACCTTCCTGAACCACACAATCTGGAGTAATCCCTATTTCAGGACACTGTGTTATATTACTGCTTTTTATACACTCATCATCACTCTCTGAAATTACCATTTAGATTATTTCTTCATCGTCTGTATACCCCACTAGAATGTAAAGTCTTGGTCTCTCTTGTTCCTTTTAATCCTCAGTACCTAGGTCAGTGCCTTGTACAAAGCAAATGCTTAACACATATCTCTTGAATGACTGAAAGGAATTTAGGTAAACAAATTACAATTCTTGCCAAAAACTTAGAAGATCAAATATTTGAATATCAATACTTCAAAAGTCAAAAGAGAATTAAAAAGATACCTGTGTTGGGGCACCTGGGTGGCTCAGTCAGTTAAGCATTGAACTCTTGATTTCAGCTCAGGTCATGATCTCATGGTCATGATCTCACAGTCGTGGTATTGCACCCTGAGTCTGCCTCCATGCTGGGTGTGAAACCTGCTTAATATTCCCTTTACCCCTCCCCTTGTGCATCCACGTTCTCTCTCCCTCTCTCTCTCTCTCTCTCTTTCTCTTTCTCTCTCTCTCTCTCTCAAAAAAAAAAAAAGATACTTGTTACAAAAATGTACATTCTTACAACTCACATTATGCTATTTAGTTTCTAATATTAGCATTCAAGGGATAATTCTAGACGACTAACTATGTGCAAGGCATTATGCTAGGAATAAAAGGTGATTTTCTCCTATCAGATAGATAGATGGATGGATGGATGGATGGATGGATGGATAGATAGGTAGGTAGATAGATAACCAAGCATAATGTTAAAGACTAGATTTCACTTTGAAAAAGTGGCTTACAGAAGTGTAGGTGCAACATTATTTAGGATACATCTCCATGTATGTATGGCCTATTCTCTAATTTTTTTTTTCTGGTTTATGTTTAGGTTGTAAGTTTCACAATCCTTAGCATACTTTTGTGGTTAACCTAACAACTTTGATTGAGAATATAATTTTCCAAAAGTACTTTTCCCATTTGAAGTAAGGGCAAGTGCTAGTTTCTTGCGGGGTTTATACTCTTCTTTTTTACACAGTGGGAGTAATGTCTTCTTTTTAGCTCGTATAGTTGTGTACACTGGAGATAGAATTTACTGCTTATTTCTTGTGACCCCTGCTGTAACCCTGAGCCGACTTCTGTCTTAACATCAATGGCACATTGCCATGCTGTCTTCTCTACTCACTGAAGATAGGAACAGTGTTCTGTTCATTTGGGTTTTAGCAGCACCTGGCACATTGTGTAAAACATTGTGGGAACTCATAAAATGTCTGTAAATAAATGAACGATTGAATGGACTTATAACTTTGCTTCTAAAGATCCTGTAACATCGAGGAGATGAAAACAAGGGAAGAGAATGGGGAGTTTCTCAATATCAAGGAGAAAGAGATATAAATATTTCTCTAAAACTGGCTTTATATCCCCCAAAGAAACTTCTAGCTCAGAAATAGGTCTGTAGTAGGCAAGGTAGGTGGCCGTCTTTGGGCTTTAGAAGTGCCAGGAATGATTTGGAAAGTCAGCTTTTCTATTAACTGACTGCCACCTGAAATTTTATACCTATGGTTTTGGTTTTTTGATGTGAAAGCTTTTTTTTTTTTTCCAGTTAAAATGTAAGTGGGAGCTAGGCAGTTAAATTGTACTATCTTTCTATAAACTCTGGGGGCATTCAGCTGTGCTTACCGGTCAGGAAGAGAAAACAAGGAAAATAAAATAGAAGAAAAGTAGTTAAATGGCACAAGTGTGTGTCGAAAGTGACCATGAACAGGTCGTGGGGACCCATTATATTTTGTGCCATATAGTAATTTTTTTTAATAAGATTAATCTCCTCGCACGGTATAACATGACCAGTAACAACCTTCTCAGTTACTGGATTCTTAGATGTGATTCAAATAGTATCTTTTTTCTAGTGATTACAAGAATTTTCCAGGCCTTGGAACTGTATCCCTCGTCTGTTTCCATCCATTTCTTCTGCTTCTCACACTATTACATTCAACAGTGATTTGGGGAGCCCTGGGGAAGACAGAGCAGTCACAGCTGAAGGCCTATCTGATTGTTCTTCTCAGCAGCCAGCCAGCTATTTTGTCAAGGAGAGTTATCCATCCTTCTTTCCAGGGTGATCTCCTCAAAACTCAGCTTCTGGCTCTTAACAGAACAGTACCTCCTCTTTTATTATTGTCTAGTTAATGCTTCTCACACAGCTTCACAAAATATTAGCACTTAATGAGTAATTAACCACATGGAAATGGCGGCACTAGCGGAGAAGGAGAAATCTTGTTTACTTAATCAAAGCGCTACCTCTGTGCAAATGGCACTGATGGCAAAATTGATTCCAGTTTACATCTGAATGAGAGAAGCTGAGGGAGACATTTCAGGGATACTTAGCCTTTTTATTTTCCTTGGCATGCCAGGTAGTTGAACAGGGTTAAACTATCCCATCATGCAAGTTGCCTTGACTTCATTCTGTGGGGGACTGGTCTCTGGGATTTTTTTTTTTTAAATGAAGACTTTGGTTATTTCCCATGCAAACTACTGTTGTTTCCAGTGGAAAGATGCCACAACATATGTAAGTTATCTAAAAAAATATTAATCTGTCAACATAATTAAGTTATATGAACAGCAGTCAGCTTCAAGACTAAAACCGAACATGTCCGTTTTGCACCAGATACTGACAAAGTCAAAGGAGCGAAAATAGGCAGCTTGCGGTGTGCTAAGGTTATGATCATGGCACTCAAAAGAAAGCAATCCAAGTAGAATTATTGAGAAAGGAGATCAATCAACAGCATATGTTACTGAGGTTTTACACGGAAAATGCGAAGCTCGAGGGGCTCAATGCTGCCTGTATTAGGGCTGTACATTGTCTGAAGCTGGAGCTGTTCTACCTGGATCTGTGACTAACGGAGTCAGGGAAGGGCTGAGACTCAGTAAGATGTTTAACTATGGCTGGGTGAATTACCTGTGCATAGGATTGGGCCTGTTTTCAGTATTCCTCAAATCCTGGCTCTCCAAAAGCAGAAATAAAGAGCACTAATTCATTCAGGTCACTAGCTATCCATCCAGATATCTATCATCAACTTATTTTTATTTATTTATGTATTTTTACTCTACAAGTTTCCAGAAAGGACTAAAGTACGTTTCATAAATACATCTAAGATAACCTTAAATAAAAATTAACTATAATGATACATTTTATAATTTTAAGAGTTAAATCAGATCTTTCCAAGAAACTTGAACAGTTATCTGTCCAAAAAAAGTATTTATAGAAACTATTTCACATTGAAGTTCATGTTAAAGCTTTCACCATGGCATTCACACTTTGTCTCACTTTGTGTGTGTGTGTGTGTGTGTGTGTGTGTGTGTGTGTGTGAGTGTGTGTGTGAGTCCCACTAGTTAAGAATATGGGGGACACAGGAGTGGGCTTATGTTTTTTGAGAATTGCATATTTGAGAAAATACTAGATGATTCTGACACACCTCTGTGTTGAATATCAATGTGCCATACTAATTTTGTATTTTCTGGGGTAAAAATCATGCTTAGAGTAAGTGATGATCTTGAAAATTACTACTGAGGATATTGATAACCAGATTACATACCTCAAGTCCAGAACCTAGTTAAAATTCCCTTTCCTCGTGTGTCCCTCAAATTAGAATTAATCTCTCTCTCTCTCTTTGCATTCCCCAAATACTTCATACTTCTCATATTTACTGCATTTTCTCTTGTATTTTGTTTATTTTACCTCCATCTGTTATGTGGACTCATGGATTTTTGGGCCAGTGGGGGAGAAGGATGGAGAAGGTACATCCCCCCCCCCCACCCCATCTCTTAATCTCTGTAATGCTTTGGCTAGTCAATAGTATGTATTCAATACATGGTGACTGGATTAAACATGAAATGATATTAAAATTATGATCAAGTCCCAAATTACTGAATTATTGTATTGCCCTCTCTATTAAAAGGTGTTATTTCTACTTTCATAGTACTTAAAATCAGTGATGTTTTAAAAATGAGTGAAGCCAACTAAAATTATAACAGAATATGTCTTCAAAAAGAGTAACTTTGGCTTAATTCACAAGAACGACAACTAAGTCACATCCTTTAGGTAATTATTTGTTAATTTTCAAGCCAAATCTTACATTAAAACACAAACTCTGGATTTGACAAAATAGTGGAAAATACAGAAAAGCGCCCATTTGCTATCTCCCTGTATATACATTCATTCTTAAAAGGAATCAATCACATCATGCTCTACTTCAGTAAAAATCACCAATAAGACAATTATAATCAGGTAAAAACACAATTATAAAACAAGTCACAAAGGCAAATGAGCTTTAAATGATATGAGTCTTCAAGTTTAAAAAATTAGGTAAATTTATAAAAACTCAAGCCTTTGGTATACTTTTGTCTGTGTCCCCTTAAAATTTCAGGAGCTTTTCATGTTGGTTGGAAATCGAGGATTTATGAATGGTAAGACTAGAAAAGCTGCCTAACAATATATCTATTATGTCTTAAACCCTTTATCAAAAAGGTCCTCTCTTCCCTTTCAGCCTAAGGTCTGGGGTAAACAGGATAGGAAAACTTGGAGATGATGGGAGGCCCAGGAGTTTCATGGGGGCTCAGGCAAGAATAGCCAGATGATGACAGAGTAAGGAGTAATGAACACCACTGGCCTCCTCACTGTGAGTCCACAATGGGTGCCTTGGATGGCGTTCCTTGTATTGACTCTCACGAATTACGTGATCTGATCTTCTGTACGGACGTTTCAGAGCATAGTTGAGTGTGCTAAAATGGCATTACTTTCTACTCAGAACCTGATGTTTTTCTGTGCCTGTTTATGGCCAACTTATTTCCAAATGCATTTTGGAAAAATAAAAAATAGGCTTCCTTGGGACTAGAGAAGTACAGTTAAAATGCACACAACCATTTTATACCCATTTGTAGGTTCCTTTGGGAATGTTTGCTCAAATCAGGCTCCTGAGGACCCATGTTTGTATTTATTTATTTAAGTTCTCTTTGGTCGTAGCTCACTGGTACATCATGCCCAGCTCATGGGCCAGTCAGATTTGCTTCCTCCTGGGAATTTAGAATTGTAATCTAAAGGCTGGGTGTTTGAACAAGGAAATGACAGAAAGCTACAATGAGGATGCCTTTTGGGGGGCTCTGTATACAAAGAAATCAGCAGAGAATGCTAATATACAGAAGAAAGCCATAGAATGAAGCAGATTTATGTAGAAAGGTAGAGAAAAGCAGTGGTGACCCACTTTATTCCAGAGGTCATAGCTCACTTAGTTACTGAGGGCTTTCTGCCTCATGAGGAGATCTGATCACATTTTCCACCATTGATGTGTCTGATGCCTCTCCCACTCCAACCCTATACTAAATTTTTCTTTAAGCTAACATCAGTGGATTTTTATTACAACCGGAATATTCCTGACAAAGACAAGCTTATTCCATTAGGATGTGTTCCGCTAAACCTCTGGTAGGCTTACGCTGGAAATGAACAGCAT
The DNA here is from genome assembly GCF_018350195.1 of Panthera tigris. Taxonomy (NCBI): domain Eukaryota; kingdom Metazoa; phylum Chordata; class Mammalia; order Carnivora; family Felidae; genus Panthera; species Panthera tigris. Next base: position 68,274,435 of record NC_056660.1, on the reverse strand, counting down.
TCTGCTGTCAGTGTGTCAGCATGAATTATATGTAATAGCCCGAGCGTTGTTCAGAACCTAACTATGTTCATGACAGGGACTTTAGGAGCTGCTGCCTGATGGTTAGTTAGAGGGCCCTGCTATATTCTCTGGAGGATATCCTGCGTCCTTTCTGTAATGATGGAAATATTGTCCCTCACATGTGTTACTATTTGCATTAATAACAAAATGCACCACAGAAGCTCCAGGCAAAAGCCAAGTCGTGCATTGTGAGGCCTGGGATGCGGCTTATCTCACAGACCCAGGCAGACGGGCCTCCAAGAGTGGACAGTCCAGGAGGGTTTGAGTGTTTCCTGCAGCTATTCACATAGAAGGAGGTGTTTTGCTTCAACTTAGCATGTCTGTTGTTATGTAAGTAGTGTTTTGTCTTCTGGAAAGACTAAAAGTTCATCTGAAATCGTCTAGTTCCTCTGTAAGACAGCACATGGCTTACCCGGAACACAATTGGAGTTTTCTCCTGTGAACACGGGGAGCGCCTGCTGTCCTATCTGCAGGGCATGGAGGCTTCTAGATTGTAGCCTATATCGCATGTGTAAATTTGCCATCATCTCTAAAATAGCTTTATATTTAAATTTTTAATCAATTTTAAAATAACTGCTTAGACCATACGTTCATCCATCCAAATTGGGACACTTTCGAGAGTAAAATGGATGGTATTGATAATAAAGCTACGTCACCAAGCACAAATTGGGGCCGCCCCAGGCAAACTGGATAGTATTGTCACCCTACCCTAGGCTTTTTTATTCACTTTCTGAGTACTCATGTATTGCGAGGCCCAAAGTTTCTTGGCATAATTTTTTTTTAATTTATGAAACATTTCAATTATATGTTCATTCAAAACCAGACAAGAACTTATATAGTAGGTGAATACATGTGATTGTGCCTAGATAAATCATGTAGTGAGTGAAGAATGCTGTTGTTGTGCAGTGAACACAAAGACCACGTGTGTATGGATATAAGGTTGACCAATGTGGTGGGGCCATTAGATTCAGTCCCCTAATTTTAATATAGTCATGTTGTTAACAATGATAATAATAACCTAGCTAACATTATGCTACACATAGTGCTATTTGTTTTGTTTATTTTATCTTCACAATTGGTATGGCTTTTCACCAAATCACATTTTAGCTGTCATTTGGAAAACTGTTCACGATCTCACCACTAGTCAGTGGCCATATAAATTGGAACTTCTCTGGGGTATCAGTTTCCTCATCATTAAGATTAAGTGGGTTGTGGGGCACCTGGGTGGCTCAGTTGGTTAAGCGTCCGACTTGGGCTCAGGTCATCATCTCACAGTTCGTGAGTTCCAGCCCCATTTTGGGCTCTGTGCTGACAGCTCAGAGCCTGGAACCTGCTTTGGGTTCTGTGCCTCCCTCTCTCTCTGCCCCTATTCTGCTTGTGCTCTGTTTCTCTCTCTCAAAAATAAACATTAAAAAAAATTTTAAAAAAGATTAAGTGGGTTGTACTCTATAAGCCCTAACGTCTCTTTCAGCTTTTAACTGTCTATATTCAGTGATAGATACTTTCAAGATTTTTTTTTTTTTTGGGGGGGGGAGTTTTGATTATTTTGATTCTTGTCCTTAATACAAAATAGAGAATATACATGTTGATGAAAGAATATATTATAAATATGTTTTGCACACAAATACTTAGTATGAAAGCAACCTTAATGATGCATTTATAAAGTCACACTGGCGGTATGGTATAGCATCAAGCACCTGGACTAGAATTCAACTACTTACTTTCTCTGTGATTTTGCTAAAGTTACCCAGCCATCCTAAGCCTGAATGACTTCAACTGTAAAATGAGAATAAGAATAGAATCTTCTCGGGGCGCCTGGGTGGCTCAGTTGGTTAAGCGGCTGACTTCACCCCAGGTCATGATCTCGCGGTCCGTGAGTTCGAGCCCCGCGTCGGGCTCTGTGCTGATGGCTCAGAGCCTGGAGCCTGCTTCCGATTCTGTGTCTCCCTCTCTCTGACCCTCCCCCATTCATGCTCTGTCTCTCTCTGTCTCAAAAATAAATAAACATTAAAAAAATTAAAAAAAGAAAAGAATAGAATCTTCTCAGTGATATTATGTGGATTAAGCAGTATGTAGTATGTGAAGTGTCTGCTATATACCAGATAAATAGATGTATCCAATCAAGAAATACTTTTTTCCTATCGGAATGATAGCATCATTACTGAATATTTATATCATAAATGTATACTACATCTTCTTATAATTAAACTAAATATTGCCAATGGGCATCTCTATTGTCAATATTGACTTTTACTGTTAGAGGCAGTAATTACACTGGATACAAGCACATCCATGATAATATACATTATCAGGGTCCAACATACCTGGACCCAAATGCTTTTCTCACCTTCCCAAAATGACCTTGGGAAGGTTGCATAGTCTGTTTCCTCATTTGAAAGCAATGAATGAGTACTGTATATAAATTACATGTCGCAAGTCCTTGTTTACAGTCAATAATATGCACTATCATTACAGGTAAGATAAAATCGGGGGTGCCTGGGTGACACAGTTGGTTAAGCATCTGATTCTTGATTTCAGCTCGGGTCATGATCTCATGGTTTGTGAGTTTGAGCCCTGTGTCAGTCAGTCTCTGCACTGACAGAGGGGAGCCTGCTTGGGATCCACTCTCTTCCTCTCTCTGCCCCTTCCCTGCTCTCTCTCTCTCTCTCAAAATAAGTAAATAAACATTAAAAAAAAAAAATAGCGGAGAACAAAAGTCAAGCTAAACAGAGATGTTTCCCTAAGAAGAGCTTTATATGGTGCATGTACACTACCAAAGTGTCTGTAAGTGAAGAATGGTGTTTGAGAGAAGGAACCCACGGGCACTCCATCAGCACTGTGTTGTTCCCACAGAGCAGAATCTCATTCCCGGTCGTTGTTGAACCATCTGTCATGGACGGGCCGTGATGCTGCGACTCCGAAGAATCTCAACCGCTTGAGATTTACAGTAGGGTTGAAGTTACGTTTCTCCACACAGGGCACCTGACAGTGAAATCAAAGGCCTGATCAATGAACTCTGTAAACAGTGCTAAGCTGCCCTTAATCATTTTATTGATGAAGCAGAACAATTTGATTAATAATAAGCCAATCTTGCCTGAGCCCTACTTGCTTCTCTTATGAATGTACTTTTGGGGGAATTCATTTCTATGGCTTGTTGATAAGAAATCTCTGTGCAGTTTTGATGATCATGTTTAGAGAATTATAACTGAGATATTAATTAGGACAGATAATGTGGATGATGATGGTGATTCATTTCATGTGCATAAGAAACAATTAACAAGGGTGCCTGGGTGGCTCAGTCGGTTAAGCATCTGACTCTTGATCTCAGCTCAGGTCATGATCTCACGGTTTGTGAGTTCGAGCCCCACGTCAGGCTCTGTGCTGACAGCTCAGAGCCTGGAGCCTGCTTTGGATTCTTTGTCTCCGTTTCTCTCTGCCCCTTTTCCGTGCATGGTCTCTCATTCTCTCCCTCAAAAATAAATAAGCATTTTTTAAAAATAAAAAAAAAAACACAATTAACAACTTGAGTTTACCTGCACTGTCTCAATTAGTACTTATTTTTTAAAAAATGACTTCAACAAGGGTCAAATGTATCACTGTTTCATAAGGATTTTGAATTTTCTGGCCTTTTCCCCAGGCCTTTTCAACCGAGTCTTAAGTTTGCTGTCCAATTCTTCTTGAGGAGGAGGATCTAGACTTAGTATATTTTTGGTCAACTTCTGGTACCTACCTCATGAATTTGGCAGATGCCTTTGGGTTCTTCACTGAGGTGGAAACTATGGAAACCAGATGGATGCTAAAAGCCCAACCTGGGGGCGCCTGGGTGGCTCAGTCGGTTAATCGTCCAACTCTTGATTTTGGCTCACACAGTTCAAGGATCGAGCCTTGTGTCAGGCTGTGCACCCTGACAGCAGGGAACCTGCATGGGATTCTCTCCATCCTTTTCTCTCTGTCCCTCCCCCACTCACACACTTGGTCTCTCCCTCTCAAAATAAGTAAATAAACTTTAAAACCCCAACCTGCTGGGGCACCTGGGTGGCTCAGTCGGTTAAGCATCCGACTTCAGCTCAGGTCATGATCACACAGCTCATGGGTTCAAGCCCCACACCGGGCTCTGTGCTGACAGCTCAGAGCCTGGAACCTGCTTCAGATTCTGTGTCTCCTTCTCTGCCCCTCCCTTGCTCATGTTCTGTCTCTCTCTCTTTCAAAAATAAATAAACATTAAAAAAATTTCAAACAAACAAACAAAAGCTCAACCTGCCCTCCATTCTCCAGGAGAACTTGTATCAGGCTGCCTGGTAGACAGGCTAAGCCTCAATTCCTCCTTTCCATGCTAGGTTTGAATTTCTTCTCTGTTTCTGTATCCAGTGGTTTCCTATTCCATTTTCTAGTTTGGGCATTGATGTAATTATATTTTATGTATTTTATCCAACGTATATATGTTTGTAATGGGGCCAGAGGCCCATCAGTTCCGTATTCAGTTTCAGCATAAGTGAGGATTTGACTTCTCATCTTCACATCTCCCGGAATACTGTGTCTACCTTGTTGCCGTGAACAGAATTGGCACAAAGAAACCAGAGCCAATACCTAAAATCACAGAGTCCATCACCACATGATAGGTTGTTTGGGAAGACAAAAGAAAGCAAAACAGTCTTCTTTCTACTCTAGAATATTTAATATCTGAAATAAAAGTCATAAACTTTAAACTTTGATGGCAGTGAGACTGCAAATTTTGACCTTTGGCGGGGAGTAACTGGGATTATTTGCTCTACTAGAGATAAGCACAAAAGGTCAGATAGTATTTGTGGAGTGTTCACTTTTGAGTAGGAGTCTCGTGGTCACCCCAGGAAGATACGCCAAAATCAATGCAGCGCTCTTAGAATGCAGAGTGCATTTGGGATAGAGATGTATGCCTACCCTTGTAGCGTCAGGGTTCGTCAGGGTTCCTACCCACCGTCACACTGTTCTCCATTTCTCAAGTTCTGCAATCTTTACCCCTTTTTTGTTTGGTACCCTTAATTATACTACTTAGTACCTTAACTGCCTTCTAGAGAAATGTAAATCTCTGCAGAAGCCTCTTGTTTTCCTTAAACACTAGTGTTCACATGTACACAGGGTTTTCCTTGTGTGTGTTTTCCCCGCAGGTTGAGCTGGCCGGCTTTTCTAGGCTCGGTGACAGTACTGGGCAGTCTGAGCAGGGCTGAGCTCTGACAGGGACAGATGAGACCTGGAGCAACAGAGATGTGCACAGACTAACAATATTCCGTTCTTTTTTTCCTTTCTGGTGTTTAAAAAGCATCAGATTGCGTTCTGAGTAAATCCATAGTGGAAGGTTGTTAAAGTGAGTGGGCACCGCTTTGCCAACTACGTAAATTCACAGGCTTCCCAGAGGAAAGCTGGCCGAAGGTCGTTTCGGGATGCCGGCACCTGCCTCCCCAGAGTCGGGTCTGTCTGTGTTCTGGTGCCTCTGATAGAACTGAGAGAAGGACTAAGTGAGGTTTTCCCGCACTTCCACTGCCCCCTCTCCTCTCCAGCCTCAGCACTCACTTGTGAAAAAGGCAAGTTAGGAAACAACGGAAGTGTCCTTCAACAGACAGCAGATGTGGCCTAGCCATACACTGGAATATTCCACAGCCATGAAAAGGAAGGAAATCCTGACATATGCTACAATATGGACAAGCCTTGAGAAGATCATGCTCAGTAAAGTAAGCCAGACACAAAAGAAATGTTGTGATGCCACTTACACGAAATATCTAGAATTGGAAAATTCATAGATGTAGAAAGTAGACCAGAGGTTCCACGGGCAGGGGCCGAGGGAAGGAGGGGCTGGGGAGTCATTGAGGCTCTGTTTGAGGCATGAAAACAGTTTGGAGACGGATACTGGCGGTGATCATTGTGAGTATCATCAGTGCCCCTGAGGTGTCATGTAGAAGTGATTAACCTGGCAAGTGTGATATACATTTTACATTTTAACACACACACACACACACACACACACACACGGGCAAGTTAAGGGGACTATAACCTCTGGAAAGATGGAGTAGAATGCTTTTTCTGTTTCTCCCACCAAGTACAGTAAAAACTCTAGGTAGGACATATCAAACTAAGAAGACTGAAAGGTAGAGAGAAGGCCAACCTGCCAGGGGCCTTGAGACCCAAGGAATGACCCAGTTGTGAGTTCTTGGGTTTTCTTTCTGCTTCCGTATACCCCACAATGGATTCTGGAGAAGTCAGCAGCCTGTAAACACCAACAGTTGTGGGCAAAAATATTCTTTTTAAGCCCTAAGAAAAGTCAGGTTGGCTTTGAAGGTGCCAAATTTGATGGGGGAGGGGCAGGGCTGGGGCTGACAACAGGATGACTGTCTGTAGGCCTAGAGAGCAGCCCCCTGGGTTGTGGCTACAAAACCTGCCGAAAGAGTCTTCAGAGACACCTATTCACTCCCCCAACACCCCCTTTGACTCAGACAGTGCAAACCCTGTGCTTTTTTTTTTAAATTTTTTTTTCTTAATGTTTTTTATTTATTTTGAGACAGAGAGAGACAGAGCATGAACAGGGGAGGGGCAGAGAGAGAGGGAGACACAGAATCCGAAGCAGGCTCCAGGCTCTGAGCCATCCGCACAGAGCCCGATGCGGGGCTTGAAGCCACAGACCGTGAGATCATGACCTGAGCCGACGTTGGACGCTCAACCGAATGAGCCATTCAGGCGCCCCTGTGCTTTCATGTAAATTCTCACTCTTTTCTAATTGTCCCAGAAAATTTTCAAAGACCAGTTTAGTGCTATATGCAGTGAGGGACTTCTTGGTTATTATAGCTGAATACAATGCCTGTAGAGACCGAGCAATCTGCTATGTCCAAAGTAAGTAGAGTAAATGTGGTTACTGGGGAGAATTTATACCCAGAGACATCAGTATTGTGGCGCTTTTAAACAAGAACCCAGGAATTCCTAAAATTCAAGCCATCATCTCTGGTAAAGATTAGTTAACTTTTAATCCTATGAGAAAAACAAAGTTTAACAACTTAAAGGACCCCCAGATGTAGTCTCTGCTTCTCCATAAAGAAATAGAATAGAGACTGAGGTAAAGGCTAGAGGTTGAATTTCATTGTCCCTCACCGTCTTTGCTGCATTGGACAAATCACTAAACTCTCCTCTCTGTGCTTTTGTTTCTAATCTATAAAATGGGAATGATAGTCACAGTAAAGATTCTTCTAAAGGTGAAAAAAAGATAGGATTAGTTGCTTCCAAGTCCATTATAAACAATTCTTCTAAATGCTTGGAAAGTAGAGACTCTCTTCATTTTTAGAATATTCCAGAAAAACCTAATCTTCTGCCTTGTAGACGCTCAGGGAGGACTTCACCAACCCAAACAGAGTCCAATGTTGTGCATTGAGTACCACCACTCAAGCACTCTCTGAACTGCTGAGGACCTCCCAGGACTCATCTGTTCATCCCTGGGGCCCAGAGGTCCACACTGCCTGGTCACAGATCCTGCTCTTGTTGTTTTAGCGGCCTAACCACTCTTTAATTTCAGGCTGGAATATTCCCGTGGCAGGGCCAATGGGCACAGTTCTTCACTAAAGGCCCTAGAAAACAATCACATCATCCCATCCTTTATTTATATATCTCCCTGGGAGGATCTCAGGATTATCCTGACTTCCTCAAATCCAAATAAACCATGAAACCACCCTATGGAATGGACTTCTTATCCCTATCTTGCAAATAATGAAAGCTGAGGGGTTAAGTGATTATGCTGATAAATTTTAAGCATGGGAGGGTATAAACCAAGTTCATCACTTACTCCCTATTTTATTCACTGGGTCCTACTCTCCTGGTTCCGAAGGAGAAGAATTTTTTTTTTTAATTTTTTTTTTACATTTATTTATTTTTGAGAAACAGAGTGAGACAAAGTGTGAGCGTGGGAGGGGCAGAAAGAGAAGGAGGCACAGAATCCGAAGCAGGCTCCAGGCTCTGAGCTGTCAGCACAGAGCCCAACGCGGGGCTCAAACTCACGAACCATGAGATCATGACCAGAACCGAAGTCAGACACTCAACCAACTGAGCCACCCAGGCGCCCCAATAATTCTTAACACATATCCTTTTTGCTTGTTTTTTTTTTCCTTCTCTAGTTATGAGAGACTTTTAACTCCTGAAATCACAAGGTAGTAGTTCGACTCCAGTGTAAAAACAACCGTAGTCACAGTGATTCCTTTCTGAGGGGTCTAGATACCAAGAAAACCTCTAGATAAGGACAGATAACAGAATTTCCTTGATCTCTACACCAGTTTCTATTAGACAGTGGTTCGTTAAAATGTATTTATAGGACATCCTGAGTCAAGAGTTAATGAAATTTGTCATTTATTTCATCTGCTGTTGAAGGATAACCACACAACTTTATTCTTGGGTATCTTCTCTTGGTTATTTGCATGAATTATTTATCTTACGTCTGGAAATTTAATACATGTCATAGAGCTGCAAATTACGCAATCCATCTTAGGTTTTGTCGTTTGTTGTCTAAATGGGTCATCCATCTCCGCTATTAGTTTTATTTATTAAACCCAGCTCAAGAAGTAGAGGTCTGACCCCATTTTGCATTATGCTAAAAACACAGATATGGTTAGCCGAGATGTTGGCTGCAGTGAAGGTAAGAAAGCAAACCAATTTAAGTGAGAGGTGAATTAGTGCTGTGCCAATCCTGCACAGCAGGACTCAATATTTGTTGCAGGGCTGTGGGAAGAGATTAATGTTATTGTGGGTGCCAGGGCACGAATCAAAACACGCTGGCCAGTAGGTACAAACATTGGACGAAATAACAGTTTCAAAAGTCATTCTGCATCAGTGAAACAAACTGGAAACGTCAAGAAATGTGCAGAATGGACCTGCTACTTTTTATCTGATTTTTTTTTTTTTTTTATCTGCTCTTTTCCATCACGGGATCTCCAGCAGAATGTACCAGAATACTACAATAGCCTCGCTGGTAGGTCCAGTGACAGACTGCCCAGAGAAACGAGTCATGAAATCCTTTCTGAGTTGGCTTGTGCATGGCTGCCTTTCATTTGAAAGAAAAAGTACAGAATAAAGGAAAGGAAGATTTTGACCCTGTGACTGTGCATCTGAGCTCAGGGAGGAAGTGGAGGAAGCGGGGAGGAGTTTCAGAAACAGAAACAGAATTTAAAAAATTCAGGACACACTCAGGTGTTGACATCTCTTTTTTTCCCTCCCTCCCTCCCTCATATTAGGACTTAGGTTTATCACTCAACTTCTTCAAACAGTCTGCAGTTTTAAGCTCTCCAAACTGCTAAGTAATTGACTTTTATTAAATAGAATAGTATGAAGGATCCCAGGAACTTGGCCGCTGAAGATCTTGCAGACAGAGAAAGGAGAGGGTTCTGTGGTCACAATCATTGGCTTTTAAAGCTGTTTTTTCTTCAGTGTTCATAAATAGCTTTTCTCAAGGAGCGGAGCCTTTGTGTACGTTACTTTCTCCAACATCCCTCTCCTCACCCTCCCTGCAGTCTGCCGGTTTAACTTGGAATCAACCTTCAAATGTCAGGGGATGTGTCTTTTCTCAGAAGGATTTCTAGTTCTCCAGACTAACTCAAATTCCTTTGTTGCAGAGTCTCCTATACTTTCTTTCCATAAGACCTTCTTTCATAACCATTATATTTATGTGTGTCCAGGATTTTTTTTTTTTTTTTTTTTTGGTATCTGCCTCTCCCAACGTCAAGTAAACTCCATGCAGTCGGGGGCCACGCCTGCTTTTTCTCATCATTTTGTCTCCAGCTCTTAGCACCGTGCTTATAGGGTAACAAGAACTCAATATTTGTTAAATAAATGGCTGAAAAGCAAAAGCAATTTTGCTTTTGAATTTGGTGGGAAGAGGAATGTAAAACACAAACTTTTGTGCCTTTCATTACAGAAGCAGTGTTCTCGTGACCAACACAAGAGTTCTCCGTAGTGTTTCAGCTCTGGGATGACCATGTAAATGAGCAGCACCTTCATGATAAGAATATCTGGCTAGTTTGGAAATAACTAAGAAAGGTGTTTACATGGTTGTTTCATTATTGTGCAACAAATACATAACTGGCTTTAAAACTCATGGCAATTTTCTATCATTTGGTGGAAAGAAGAGGCAGGAGAAAATTGAAATGGACCCATTGGGCACCTTGGTTACTTATAATTGTATCATTCCTGCTTTTTCCACCGTCATAACATCTGCTGACCTCCCATGACATATTTTATTGCTCTACTGAACGGAAGAGGTCAGCAACTGGACTGTCTTGTGGAGATTACAGTATGAGACTTCCTTTGTTCCATGACCTCCCCCTCCATCCCCCCTGTGACCCCTAATTCCTCTTTCCTTTGTCAGGGAAGGTGTCGTCTATGCGTTTCTTCTTCCAAACTGCAAAGGAACTTCATAATTTTGTTCCTTTCCAGCTTGCTGCTTGGCTCAGTGACAAAACCCAGCTATTATTTTAAAGATAAATATAAAGTCGAGTGGTAAAAGTTGAGAAGAGTAAGAGGCTCTTTCTGGTTCCTTTTCATCTTCAATTAAGTCAATACATGTTTGTTGTATGTCTTTGATACAGAAGGCACTATGGTATGTGTTGGCTAATAAAAAAGACTCACATGCTAATGGAGACATACAGTGTAGCAATATAAGGCAGATGGTGATAAGTATTAAAATAGACAAAATATTATAGGAGCACAGGGGAAGGGAAGATTAATTCCAATTTAAGGATTTTGAAGGACTTTGTGAGGGGTTTGGACCTTGAATGTGGGTTTTTAATAATGGGGAAGATTTCAGTGAGCTTAAAAAGGAAGAGAGCCTTCTAGGCAGAAGGAACAAGAGAAACTTGGACAAGAAGATAGGAGAACACAGGAAATACTTTAGATATATATATAATAATACAGTGTAACCGGAGTTCCCAATGTTTGGAGATAAAATGAGAGACGAGAGGGGCGCCTGGATGGCTCAGTCGGTAAAGATCTAACTCCTGATTTGAGCTCAGGTCATGATCCCATGGTTTGTGACATCAAGCACCGCGTTGGGCTCTGTGCTGACAGTGTGGAGCCTACTTGGGATTCTGTCTCTCCCTCTCTCTCTCTGCCCCCTCCCACCCTCTAAATAAATAAATATTAAAAAATTAAAAAATTGAAAAAACTTCTAAGATAAAGCAGAAACAATAAAAAAGCTATAAGAGGCAAGACACTATGTATAAAGGAACAAATCAAATCAGCAGTTGACTTCTCATGTGTGATCTCTGAGTTCATAGATAACAGCAGACAGTGAAATATCTTTAAAATGCTGTAGGACAAATATGTTGTGTATCCACGCATAGGTCATTCAAGAAAAAGCAAATATTCTCATACATTTCTAAGGAAGATTACCACTCACTGACTCTTCTAGTGGCTGCTAAAGGATTCACCTCAACTGAAAGGAAGCCGAAACTGAACCCAGAAGGATGGGTTAGGAAGCCAATATGTGTAGAAAATTGTTGATGTCTGAGCGGACCCTGCAGACCAGTGGGTAAAAGATACATGGCTCACGAAATAGTGTGGAGCAGTCCATTATTCTCAAGGGAAAAACAAAATGAAATTGGGTACCTGCTTTACTCTAAATACAAAAATCAGTTCTCAGTGGAATAATTTGAAAGGCAAAATTATTACCGATGAAAATGTAGGAAGATATCTTTATGACCTTAGAGTAAGGAAGAATTTATTAAACTGTAAAGAAAAGGCTTGATAAATCTGACGATATTAAAAACTCCCCCCTCAAAAAAAAAAAAAGATTAGCATGTAGAATAATTTTCAGAAAACTCAAATGGCCAGGAACTTATAGGAAAGAGGCTTAATGGTACTAGTAATTGGAGAATTGCAAATTAAATCACAATGGGATAGCAGACTGGCAAAACATATACATTGGCAATATCAAAAGTTGGAGAGGATTTAGTTCAAAAACTGGAAACAACTAATGCCCATTCATAGTAGTAAATGAATATTTACGGTATTTACTAATCAGGACATAAGTTATAATATATTCACACAGTGGAATGCTATACAGCAGTGAAAACTAATGAACATCAACTATACGTGCATGGGTAATTCTCATACATAATGCTGAGTGAGTAAAGCAAAAGGCGGGAGAATACATATTGTATGACATTTACATGAAGTTAAAAATTCAAAACAGTATTGCATGTGGTTTGAGGATACGTACATGATAAAATTATGATGAGGTGCATGGGGTTGGTGTAGTTCAAATTTGGGAGGAAGAGGTATGCAATCTACCAGCGTTCACAGGAGTTTCCCCTGCCTGTACATATGTACATATGTAACATATGTACATATGTTCCCCTGCCTGCACTTATGTTATTTATTAGGCTGAGAGGTAGGTACATGGACATTTGTTGCTTTATTCTGTATACCTTTTTAAGTCTTCAATATCGCATAATGCTTTTCTAAAACAAAAAGTAAATCAGACATGAGGGAATGGAGGTGGCAAGTGAGGACTGTTTGTTCCACCGTTTTTTATACTGAGAAGGGAAGAAGAGAAGAGAATGTGTTTCTGTTTTTTGACATGAAATGATTTGGAAGGATTTGAAACTTTGTGCAGTTGTGTAGATAAATGGACACATGACGCTGCAAAATTATGAGCTCATACCCGATCTATTCAACTTTTTGAAGTACTTTTTGTTATTTGGATAGTGCTAGGTACAAGGTCTGAATTGTGAGACACTCAACTTGGAATTATGTTGAGTCGTTAGGAAACAGAGTTGTACATGATTTATTCCTTTTTATTCCTTCTTAATCTCTGAGTAACCTAGCTTTTTGAGAAGAACCAATAGGACACATATAGAAAGAGGACCAAAATTCAACATACTGAAAAAAAAAGTCAACATATTGAATCATTGAAGATGTTTATAAAATATATTCTTCCAAAGAAGCTGAAATTTGATGATAGGAAGGTCTTAAAATCTGTCATCCAAATGTAGATTGTTTGTGGTTGAATTATTTTGTTTATTGTTTTCAATTCCATACACTGAACTGGGTATCTTTATACATTTTGTTTCATTTATTGGCCACAAAACTTTCAAAAATGAAAGAACTCAGCAACAGCATCCATATCTCTTTGGTAGGTTTGGGGTAGATATTTTTAAATGTGTGTTGAAAATTATATGCTTTAATTGCCTCCCCTTTAAAACTAAATCATTTTCTGAGTAGGGTACAGTGTGTTCTGTACCAAAAGAAAACCCCTGCTTGGAACAAAGGTGTTGCTGAATAGCTCTGCCAGAGACCTCTATTTCAAAGGCAGAATTTTATTTCACAGGAAATGTGAATCTGAAAGTATTTTACTAGTAATTAGCTTTTAAAATAGCAGAGAATTCATATTCTTCATTTATGCTTGGAAGCTACACATGGAAAATGTGGGGATTTTTCCTGACTTGCATAAAATTGTTAGGAACATGCTCTATTCTAGCTTGGAAACCAAAATATACCACACTTGGCCTTCACTTGAGACAGCAAATTGAGGGTGGTCTTGGGGAGGCAGCAAACCCAGAAGATAAGTAAGCTCTGGGTGTCCTCAGCAGGTGCTGTCCCAATCCGGGCCACCCCAAACCCCTTACACTTTCATCCTCATCTCCAGTGAAATTTTAAAAGAATTAGTAATCATAATAGCATTTATTAAATGTTCAGTCTTACTGTCCCCTTTTAGAGATGGTAAAACTGAGGCACAGAGAAGCTAAGGGTCTTGCAAAGGCCCACAGCTAGTAAGTGGCCAGAGTCAGGTTTAAACTCAGGCAATATGATTTCAAAACCACTCACTTAACCACCAGGCTATGCCTCTTGCCATATTTGAAGACATTAAACCACAGCACTGGTGTGAGTTACTGGTATTAAGTAAGTTCTATCGCAGTTTCGTTATCACTCCTGGCTGCTGTTATCACAGGTAAATTGGGGCTTCGATCTTCACTCCCAGCCCTTGACCCAAGCGATATGCTACTAGGTAGTAATGCTAAATAGTTTTGTAGAACAATGATACCAGTTTAAAGTCTGAACAACACAGTACGAGAGTATGCCTTGTTCCACATTTAAAGTTTTTACTGATCTGATGGGTGTGAAATGTTATCTCATTGTGGTTTTAAATTGCATTTCCTTGATTACTGATGCAGTGGAAAATTTTTCACATGTTTTTGGCCCATGCATACTTCCTCTTCTATGAAATATCTGATCATGTCTTTTGCCCATTTTTACACTGAGTTGTTTTGTCTTTTTTCATATTGATGTGTAGGAGATTTTTACATATGCCAGATGCTAATCTTTTATCTTTACATATGTATCAAATATCTTTTCTTATTTGGGTCTTCTTGTCTTCCTTTAGATCGTCTTGATAAATAAAAGTTCTTAATTTTAAAGGCTTTAAATGTATCAGTCTTTTTCCTTTATGATTTAGAGCTTGAAAAAAAAATTTAATGTATCTTACCCTCCCCCCAAGATGGTGAAGATATTCTTATGTATTATCTTTTCAAAAATTTATAGTTCTGACCTCCCTTATTTAAGCCTTGAATCTAATTGGCACTGATGATTCTCATGTATGGTGAGGGGTAGGGATCCAATCAAAAAAATTTTTTTTATCCCTCATGGAGCCAAATATCCAAGTACCATTTATCACATCGTTTCCCTGTTTCCATTGATTTTCAGGGTCTCTGTCATTCCGTCATGAGTGAATCTTTCTGATAAGGACAGATTATTTTTGGCCTTTTGTTCCATAGGTCTGCCTGTCTAACACCTTATCAGTTCCACATTGTCTTACTTACTATAGTTTTATAATTAGTTCAGCTGTGGGCTAAGGAAGTCCTTTACCATATTCTCCTGTGGGGGTTTTGGCATTCTTAGTGTTTTGCTTTTCCATATACATTTTGGAATTAGTTTGTCAGGTACCATAAACAACTTTGTTAGTATTTTTATTTGATTGCACGGAAGTTATCAGTTAATAAGGGAAGAGGTGATATCTTAATGACACTGTTTTATTTCTCATTTGTGCACATGGGATATCCCTCTGTTTATTAAGGTTTTTCCAAAAAGTTGAAAACCTTTCTCAAAAAGGTCTTGTACATCTTTTGTTAGAGAAATTCCTAGGTACTTTATACTTTTGTTGCTATTATCACTGATAATCTTGTTGAAAAATTAATTTTTAAACTGCCTTTGGGTACACTTCTACAATTTTTATTTATTATGTGGCAGAAACAACCTTGCTTTTCACCCGAAGTGTTTCCCTTTCTTCAAGGACACACATTTTTTTCTCCCTGGCCATCCTTTCAATCAGGTTTGGTGTGGCCATATGACCTTGGCTGACCAATGGAATGTGGGCAGCTATGATGTATACTTAGTTGAGGTCTGAGCCATGAAAACCTCCTCTACAGGGGCTCCTGGGTGGCTCATCTGACTTGGGCTCAGGTCATGATCTTACAGTTCTTGAGTTCGAGCTTCGCATTGGGTTTGCTGCTGTCAGCGAGAGCCTGCTTCTGATCTTCTGTCCCCCCCTCACTCTCTGCCCCTCCCCCGTTCTCTCTCTCTCTCTCTCTCTCTCTCTCTCTCTGTATCTCTCTCAAAATTGAATAAACATTTAAAAAAATCTCTATAGCTCCCACTCCTTTTTGTATGTTGTTGGATGTTAATGCCAGGAAGGCTTTGGAAGCCACATATTGAATAGGGTGGCATCTCTATCAGCTGGGTCCCTAAGAGACTGTGTGGAGCAGAACACTATTTCTCATCTGCTCCCACCGAATTAGCTTTACATGATGAGAAATGCATTGTTATTTTGTGAAGCTGCTGAGGTATATCTATTACAACAGCAAGATTATCTTAATTAATGCATATTAATTTTAATCCCAACAATTCTATAAGCACACCTATTAATCTACATATCTGTTGATTCTTTGGTGTTTTCTGCAAAAAAAAAAAAATCACGCCATCTGTAAGTAAGGAGTTTTGTTTGTTTTCTTTCTTAGTTTTTCAGGCTTTATTTTTTTTCTTGTGCTACAGTACTAGCTAAGACCTCCTGTACAGTGTTGGACAAAAGCAACAATGGTTTGCAAGTTACCTTGTTCCTGGTAGTAAAGGGCAACTTTGAACATTTTATCATTAATTGTTATTTCAGGTGTAATTTTATGTCCTTTATCAAGGTATTGAAATTCCCCCTTTTATTTTTAAGTTTATTTATTTTGAGGGAGAAGAAGAGAGTGAGAGAGAGAGAGAGAGCCCGCACGTGCACATATGAATAACTGGGGGAGGGGCAGAGAGAGAGGGAGAGAGAGAAACCCAAGCAGGCTCTTTACTGTGAGTGCAGAGCCCCTTGTGGGGATTGAACTCACGAACAGTAAGATCATGACCTAAGCTGAAATCAAGAGTCAGATACTTAACTGATTGAGCCACCCAGGTGCACCTGGAATCCCCTTTTTATTACTAATTTGTCAGGTGATTTTTCATCACAAATGGATGTTATCTTATTTAATGATACATTTGCATCTTTCAGAAAATCGTGGTTTTTTTCTCCATGAAACTGATAATGTGCTGATAGATCTGTTTTCAGGGGTGACATTCCCCATAATTTGAACTGTCTTTTACTGTCCTTTCCTGATTTTCTCATTGTTTTGGTATTAACATGAATTGGGGCATGCTTCTATTTTTCTCTCATTACAAAAAAATTTGTTTAACATTGGATCTTCGGTTTCCTGAATATTTGGTAAAAATTACATATAAAGTTGGCTGTGCCTAATGATGTGTGTGCATGAGTGTGTATGAGTAATTGGCTTTTTTTTTTTTTTAACACTGACTCAATTATTTTGATTGACCAGTAGATTATAGAATCTACTTTTATTTTCCATTTCTTTTTGGAGGAATTTTGGTAATTTGTGCTTTCCAGGGATTGTATTGGCATAAACTGTGTGTGTGATCTGTTTACTATCCTGTTAGCCTGCACTGTGATTTCATTTATGCCATTTCACCATTATATTCTTTATTTATGCCTTCTCTCTCTGTTTGCTTGACTAATAATTTCAAAGGTTTGTCTGTTGAATTATTCTTTTCTGGTAGCTGCATATTTGATTTCCTGATTCTCTATATTATAGCTTTTTTTTCTATTTTAGAGAAAATTTGTCTTATATTTATCATTCTCTTCTTTATGTGTTTTAGGGACTTTCATTGCTTTTTTTTTCTAACTTCTTAATTTGGATGTTGATTTATAAACCTGGGGCCTTTCTTTCATAACATAACTATTTAAGGGTATACATTTTCCTTTATCATTTTATTTGTACCTTTAAAGTGTGTGTTTATTTCATTACTGTTCTGCTCAGTGTTTTCTAATTTCCATTTATGCTTTCGCTCAGAGGACTATTTTTATATTTCTAAGCAAATAGAATTTCTCATTATTTTATCATTAATTTCTAACAGCTGCATTTTTTTTATCAGAAAAAAATGTGATTGGATGCACAACACTTGTGATTTATTACTGAGACCTGCATTAATAGCCTGGCACAGAGTGAGTTTCTGTAAATATTTCCTACGTGCAAGAAGATAATTCATATTACTTAATTTTTGAGTTCTGTGTTTATTAGAACAAGCATATTGATAGTGTTATTTAGATATTTCAGATATTTCCTCATGTACTTGATCTTGCTTGATCAGTTAATTACTAAGCAGATATATTAAATTTCCTACCATGATGAGATCTTTCATAGTTCTATCAATTTTTGCTTATATAGTTTGCATTCATGTTTTTATGTGCATACTGGTATAGAACCGATTTTTCTGGTGAATTGATCCTTTGATCATTAGAAAGTGACCTTTTAAAATCTCTAGTATTGCTTTGGCTTTAAATTTTATTTTATCTGATATCGATGTAGTTATACCAGTGTTCTTTTGGTTCCTTTTTCCTAACACCCGCTCTTCCATTTTTTGATTTTCCAACTTTCTGTGTGTTTATGTTTTTGATATGTTTATTGTAAAAATCATACCTAGATTTAAAAATAATCCAGTCTGGCAATAATAATATATACTAATAACATATTAATAAGTTGTATTTATTATCATTAATGACATATTTATTTCTATTATCATATTTTGTGACTTCTATGTATTTTCTTTTTATAGCTTCTCTCTTTTTATTTCTCCTTTCTCACCTTCTTATGGATTGCTTAATTTTATTTTTCTCAACTTTTTTTTCCATTTGAAAGTTATACTTGCCATGGTTACTCTTAGTAGTTACCCTAGAATACTGTCTTTCAAACTGTGGGTGGTAAAATCAATTCCCACGGGTATTGATCAGGACTTTCAAAAAATTCTATAGAAGAAAATAGTAAACAGAGAACAGTAAATAGAATAGTAAATGTATAATAGGGAAAATCTTGTTTTCATGACAATGTTCCTTCTCTCTGTATCTTAGAACAGAACTTACTGCCTCCTAAGTCCGTTGATTGTATTTTCAATCATTCAAACAATCACTCAAACACAGCCAGATTACAGTTCCCTGTAGAGCCCTCTTGGAGCCTGAAGCAAAAGGAAGAATGTGTGCAATTTTCAAGATATCCTCTCATATTCTATATATATGCAATATATTTTATATATATATATATATATATATGTATATTAAAATAGCCTCTCACATTGTGGACCAAGGGAAAAAAGTTAATGAAAGTTCAACAATCGAAAAACATGACTACATATAGAGCCCCATGTGGCCCAATCTGATGTCAGGCCAGCGACTACCTTCACAAACCCTCTTTGGGGTTGGGGGGTAGGGGACCGGCGCCCGGATTAGAAAGGGCAGTTTCCCCTGCACAGTGACACTGGGCGGCAAGTCAAACAAATAGCAACAGTCTTTGTTCACGGTTTTGCTATTTTGTTCATCGTGGGCTTTTTCCCATTGTTTGGATTTTTAAAGATATTACATTAACAATTTTATTTAAAACATTTTTTTAATGTTTTATTTATTTTTGAGAGAGAGAGAGAGAGAGAGAGAAAACACACACTGGCGGGGGAGGGGCAGAGAGAGGAAAGGAGACACAGAATTGGAAGCAGGTTCCAGGTTCTGAGCTGTCAGCACAGAGCCCAACGCGGGGCTCAAACCCATGAACTGAGAGATCATGACCTGAGCTGAAGTCAGATACTTCGCATACTGAGCCACTCAGCGCCCCTACATTAACAATATTCTTTATCTTGGTTACTGGTTTCTCTGGTGCCCGAGGCAGGCGGGAGAACATTACTCCAGCCCCAAAGGTAGGCCCCCGGGGCTCTGGCTTCTGCCCACTCTCTGGCAGGACAGGTCCAGCCTTGCTTTTGGTCTCCTGGGCCATGTGGAGATGCCAGTTCACTGGAGTTTGGTCACGTGCCACCAGGCAAAGGGTAGATTTGGTGCTAGCTCACAGGAAAGTCGTCCCTTTTTTTTTTTTTTTTTATTTGCCTTTCAGCATTTCTTACTTTCTTGATAGCTCCATAGTGCAAAGAGATGTTTTTAATATTTTATTCCTCTGTCTTTGTTATTTTCCACCAGGGACTCATTCATTGTATTTATTCTGTTGTGCCCCCAGAAATGCAAGTCTCTGGAAGCTTCATTACTGTGGGATATAAAATAAGAGGAGCTGTCCACTGAGCTCAGCCAGTGTCCGATGACTGGCCACGCTGGTTTACCTCATTCCACTGGGAGGCAACCACGCTCTCCCAGTCAGTTTGCCAGGAGCACCAGGGAGAGACTGTCTTGCTGGAGAAATGCTACACATAGAGAGAGGCTCCTTTCAGTTGGCTGACTTTTTCAAGTTTGATTTGGTTTTCAAAGCTAACTAGTGCTTTTAGGTTCCAGGCACACCTCTAGGAGTTTTGTGTATATTAACTCACCTGCTTCTCATTGTCCCCTTATGTGCTCGATACTCCTGTTATCAGCTCCTTTTCAAGGACAAGGAAGACAGAATGAGGAGTTCACGCCCTCACTGAGGGTCACACAGACGGAAAGTGGAGAGCCAGGATTTGAACACAGCTTGCTGGGCTACCAACGCCACGCTCTTACCCACAGTGCTATGCTGCCTTTTAATGTCACAGGATGAAGTGTGGTTAGTGTTAGTCCCGACCAATGCTCAGCAAAGGGCTACCACACTGACCCAATTTCCTGTCTCCCGCCATGGCTCCTCTGAGTAGAATATATGAAAGTTATAGTCCCCATGTTTTTAGCTAGTCAGGCACTAAATATATCAACTGATCTCTGTAAAGATATTTGCCAGAGCAAACCCACCAAATACGTGGTTTTTACTTGAAATGTGTTGATGACTCTTGGAGGAGTTGGGATAATCTCAATATTGATTATGTGTATATGCTTTCTTAATTACTCCTTGCTGTCTCAGTGGAGATTTTCATCATCAATAGTGCATATCAACTATTAATTCCCAAGTGTGACCCACTTCAACTTGCAAATGCTATGAATGATATAGAAGAATCACTTCCATTAGCTTTGAAATGGCTTTGATGGGTTGAGCAGGCCACATTCTGGAGTTTTATGTTCTTTACGTTCTATAGCTGAATCTGGCTCTAGGGTTGTAGTTGTCAAATGCAAACTTAGCGCACTTTGTTTTAACCTTATATGAAGATGCTTGGCTTTCATAAGAACTAATTGGATCATTTTTCTGGTTTCTTTTCAAACAAGAATTGACGTATAAAAGGAATGTAAAAGATTAAGAGTAAAAATTTGGACCAAGTTAAACCTGACTTTCACTGGTGTCTTTTTAATATAAAAGCTGTATTTCCCCTTACAGTATGTGAAATTTTATCGTGTTTTGGAATACATACTAGAAAATACTTCAGTTTTCACTTCTTTCTTATCATTCTCCTTTTTCTTCTATGATTAATTTGGTACTCTCTCAGGCAAGACACTTTTATAAGCAAATAATTTGTCAAAAATAATCAAATCGTGACTTTAGATATATTTCTGGCCTCAGTTTAAAAGGAAATCAAATGCTTGCATAATGGAACTAATCAATGGTAGATTTGTTTCGGTATCAAAGTTTGGGTTCCCTGAGAAGCAGACTATGAGGTGGAGAGTCCAACCCCATGTGGAGGGGAAGGGAGCAGGATTGAGCAGAGGAAGAAGTTGGGCTGTGAGACAGTCTCAACAAAGGCCTCAGCCCGCCCCATGGGCAGCAGGGGGTGAGCCTTCACTGCTGACTCAGTTGGGCAAAGTTGGGCCTGTGAACTCCATCAATCAACTGGACAAAGGCCATGCTGGGGAAGGGGGCAGATATTGGCCAAGGCAGCTCTCGTTAGTTCATGAAATTCCAGTTGGTCAATGATTCTGTCATGTCCAGAGGGAGAAGACAAACATTTCCGGCAAAGGAACAGGAATTCAGGAGGCAGAAAGCTTCCAGAACTGGGAGAGAACACATTTCTGTTGTACGCGGCTCTCTGTGGTGTTTGTTTTGTTAGCCCTGGGAAACTAATCCAGTGTGCTGCATCCTTCCTCTGCTGCTCACAGGTTTATTTTTCCCCTTCCGCCACACGGGAAGCTTCTTGAGGGTAGGGATGGGACTTTGCTTATGTTCACATCCCTTGAACAGCTTAACAGTGCTTAGTCAGGGCTCAGTGAGCATTTGTTGAATGGAAGTAATTGTAGGCTTCCACAGAAATAATGTGGTTCATTATTTGTTATTATAAATTCTCTATAATTTGCCTGTCAGCTCTTGACATTGATTGTCATCGACGAAATAGCAGAGGTGCCTCTTAGTTGCCAAGAGTTGTTTGGATAGGGCGAGGAAATAAATATTTACGGGGAAACACAAGAGCCTATTTTAATATTATTTTAAGAACAGTCACTAACATTCACTGAAGAGTCTGCTACGTGACAGGCTCTGTTCTGCGGTCAGTGTGTATTCTTTTATTTAATCCTTACAGTGTCCTGGTGAGGTAGACCCTATTGTCAGCCCCAGTGTACTGATGAAAAACACTGAAGCTTAGAGGATGTAAGGAAGCAGAGTTAAGAGTCCACCTTGGGCAACATGACTGGAAACTTTGCTCTTAACCTAAGAGTCTTAACTTCGACTCTTAGGAAGCACAGAGCCTGATCTTCCCTTTGTGCAGAACTGAAACATCCTCAACTTTGTGTTTATGGATAACAAGTGTTTAGTTTGTTCTCCATATAAGTGTGTGTGTGTGTGTGTGTGTGTGTGAGAGAGAGAGAGAGAGAGAGAGAGAGAGAGTTGAATGTATATCTAATCTGTAGCATGTTTGTTCTTTCTGTATATATCCTATCAGTTTGCTCAGACATCTTTAGAGCCTGGGAGGCAGGTCTCCTAAGCTGTCGTGCTGATGTACTTCTCTCCCTGTCTAAAACGACAGGTTTTCTAGTTAAGTGAGTGGGTCTCCAGCTCTGCACTGCCAAGTTGACCAGAAGCCGCAGCTCAGCAGGGGAGAGCCCCTCGCAATTAGAGCACGTCACTCCTGTCTTGCCCTAGAACTTCTGTGGGGGAACGTTTTGTTTGAAGGAAGGCTTCTCTAGCAAAGGAAGAGTTAGACTTCCCTAATTTAGATCATCTTAGTTTACACATGAGGCCTGGTAAATAAACTTCTTCCTCTGTTTATATAAACCAAAGTCCTGGGGAAACCCTAGTAAAGTTACCAGAGAGAGGAACACCACCAAAACCTAACTCCTCAGACTGTCTGGACTCAGGTTGGATTTTAGGGCTATGTGACCTCTGTGTGACCTTTGTCCAGAAATTCGTTCTTTCCAGGGGCTGCCCCATCATGATTTAATGACATGTCTTTTTTTTTTTTTTAACGTTTATTTATTTTTTTGAGACAGAGAGAGACAGAGCATGAATGGGGGAGGGGCAGAGAGAGAGGGAGACACAGAATTGGAAGCAGGCTCCAGGCTCTGAGCCATCAGCTCAGAGCCCGATGCGGGGCTCGAACTCACAGACCGTGAGATCGTGACCTGAGCTGAAGTCGGATGCTTAACCGACTGAGCCACCCAGGCGCCCCTAATGGCATGTCTTTATTGAGAAAATGAGCAATGGCTTTCATTATTTTTGATTTCAAGAGAAACGTATGGAAGCTTGATGAAAAAAGGAGGGGGGAGTGGGGAATAACACTGGAGAGGTGGTACAATGTAACATTCCTCCCAGGAGCCTCTGTTCCTAACATTGCCTTTTTTATGTTTATTTATTTTTGAGAGAGAGAGAGAGAGAGAGAGAGAGAGAGAGAGACAGAGCATGAGCAGGGGAGGGGCAGAGAGACAGGGAGACACAGAAGCCCAAGCAGGCTCCAGGCTCCAGGCTCCGAGCTGTCAGCACAGAGCCCAACATGGCGTTGGAACTCACGAACCATGAGATCATGACCTGAGCCGAAGTTGGACACTTAATCGACTGAGCCACCCAGGCACCTCTGTTCTTTTCTTTATTTATGTCTCTTAAAACAAAAAGGGGAAGAACGAAAAAAAGAAAACCCCATAACCTTCTATGCTTTTGCTGTTGTTTTTTTTTTAATTTTTTTAAACATTTATTTATTATTGAGAGAGAGAGGGACAGAGTGTGAGTGGGGGAGGGGCAGAGAGAGAGGGAGACACAGAATCAGAAGCAGGCTCCAGACTCTGAGCTGTCAGCAGGGAGCCCCACGTGGGGCTCGAACCCACGGACCGCTAGATCATGACCTGAGCCAAAGTCGGATGCTCAACCGACTGAGCCACCCAGGCGCCCCACCTCTGGTCCTAATCAAGAATGAGGCTCCATCCCAAATCTACAATAGTACTGTGCAGCCATCGCTTCAAAATATTTCATAAATCATATTCTTGTGACAGGAAAGAAAACTAGTTTATATAACCTAGTAAAGGGTTCTTATTATAGTTTTACCTTAAGCCTGGATGGAGGCTTTAGTCTGATTCTTTTATGAAATTTTGACCGGAAGGGTGCTCCAAATAAACCTCATGTCAACCTGACTGTGGAGTCAGGACGAGCCAGGGTTTCAGAGTTCTGCTGCTCTGAGTCACCTCAAAAGCGTTACTTAATTTTTATGAGTCTTGATTTCTTGTCTACTTGACGGGTATAATAGCTCCTTCCTAATGCTAAGGAGTGTGTAAAGCATATGTGAACAAGGCAGAGTTACTGCCTGGTTATACCTTATTTCATGAAAACGGTTAGATGGGTTTTCACCAAATGTGGAGGAGATACCTGAATGGTTTGATGAAACCACAGGCCCAGTAGCACATGTGACATTTACACTGGGGGAGGGGGTGGATAGCGGGGTGCCTCAAAAGGGGGGGGCAGTTACTTTTCAAAATAGCTGAATGAGAGGGAGACACCCAGGCCACACGCCATTGAAATGACCCAAGCCGAAGTTTTTGGCGGAGCTGTAGATCTAGTCAAACTAGATCGCACAGACGCCAAAAAGCAGTGTTGATCCAGAGTGAAGCTACTCTCACAGCAGAATCTTCTGTACACTTTGAGTAGGAATCTTTGTAAGTAGTCGGAATTTACATATCAGTTATTAGTAGTTCTGTTCAATGGCACAGGGTGGGCTTGTTAGAAACCTATATAGACCGCTTAGCTTAGGACTTAGCACATAAATAGGTCCCTAGTGAACGTTCTCAATTCCACCCATTCTCCATTCCTGCCACCCACCTTCTCCACCAGGAGCATGTAGGGAAGCTTTAATCATGTTCCGTTTTGTATAAATCATACTTAGTCATAGTGACTCAGTCATTTCTGTGGAGACAGACTGGTCCAACAACAATAATAGCCTAATATGGCAGACACACTAGGATGTTTTGGTGGAAGAAGAAATCATTTTTTTTAGCAAGCTAGTATCTTTATTCCCACAAATATTAGAATATTGAACTACATTTTGGTTTGCCCGGCTGCCTCTAAAGTGTTGAAAGTGCTGTGAAAGAACTTGAATTAATAACAAAAGAGCCGGGGCACCTGGGTGGCTCAGTCGGTTGAGCGGCCGACTTTGGCTCAGGTCATGAGCTCTTGGCTTGTTCGAGCCCCGTGTCGGGCTCTGTGCTGACAGCTCAGAGCCTGGAGCCCACTTCGGATTCTGTCTTCTTATCTCTCTGCCCCTCTCCCGCTCACACTCTGTCTCTCCCTCAAGAATAAATAAACATTAAAAAAAAAAGACTTAAAAAAAATAAGAGAGTATATTTTTGTGTTTGAAGCATTATTTTTAATTTGCCCCCACCCCAAACTGAAATGACGCTTTTTCTATTGGCAGATAAGTATAGAATAACGGATATTTTTATATTGAAATATTTTCTATGCGGAGGAGATGAACTAGCCTTGCTCTCTCCCATTTAAGTTTCACTTTTGTTTTTGATGCGGTACCATAAAAAGTCAGTCTACTGATGGAAATGACACTTTATAAACCCAGGTGTGAAAATTTTAAGTACAATTTGTCTTAGATCTTTCCTTTAAAATAACTTGTTCTCTAAAGTCGATACCTTGAACTTAAGTGTTAACCGAGAATGTTTTCTTGTAATGCGTGACTGATATGATAGCAGCTTTTTTCTGCATTACAGTGAAAACATTGCTCGTCCAGACAGGTAGCCAGTTTTTCCAACATCCACAAAGGTGTGAAAGTATTTTTTACCCATGGAAATCCCGATGGCACAGTTTAAAAATACAGGTGATTTTATTTTGCATCTGCCTGATGTGCTGCTGATTGTTTCCTCCTCTTCCCTGTAAGGGCTTTCGTAACCACTCAGAGGGCTGAGGCTTCAAACCTGCTGTGGAGCAAACGTTCTTGTCTTCCCCCCGTTCCTGCCCTGGCACATAGAGGAGGTGATTTCTGCCAAACTCAGCGTGACAATGACTGTTTCAACCCAACAGCTAATACCCCCCTCCTTGAGAAATACTGTGGGCCCCAAAGGGCTGAGGAAGGAGAAATGGGAGAAGGTACCCACCACCTCTTGGGGGAACTCTCTTTGTTGAACACCTGCCCTCAGGTGTCATGCTAAGTTTCTGTCCTCTCCTTAGCCCACCTGGCCAGGATGTCCATATGGAACAGGACTCACCATTGTGCCTCTGCAGCCACGGGGCTGAGCCTGTTGTCCAGTCAGGCTCTCACCAGAAGCCTGTCTTGTGGATTAATGGGCACTTCCTTGTCTTAATGAAACTGATATTTTGTTCCCATTTGGTGGCTGCGCTTCTCTTCATTATCAGGCAGAATCCTGAAGAAGAGGGCTGAGTGGTGGGATTTATTGTTTATTTTATTATTTTTTAATTTTTTAAAATATGAAATGTATTGTCAAATTGGTTTCCACACAACACCCAGTGCTCCTCCCAACAGGTGCCCTCCTCAATACCCATCACCCACCCTCCCCACTCTCCCACCCCCCATCAGCCCTCAGTTTGTTCTCAGTTTTTAAGAGTCTCTTATGGTCTGGCTCCCTCCCTCTCTAACTTTTTTTCCCCCTTCCCCTCCCCCATGGTCTTCTGTTAAGTTTCTCAGGATCCACATAAGAGTGAAAACATATGGTATCTTTCTCTGTATGACTTATTTCACTTAGCATAACACTCTCCAGTTCCATCCACGTTGCTACAAAAGGCCAGATTTCATTCTTTCTCATTGGCAAGTAGTATTCCATTGTGTATATAAACCACAACTTCTTTATCCATTTGTCAGTTCATGGACAGTTCGGCTCTTTCCATAATTTGGCTATTGTTGAAAGTGCTGCTCTAAACATTGGGGGTACAGGTGCCTGTACGCATCAGCACTCCTGTATCCCTTGGGTAAAATAAACAATAAATAGCACTGCTGGGAATTTACTGTTTATTTTAGTTTCAAGGAATACTAAAAGAGCTTCCAAAGTGATCCCTTTAAATTGCTTTCCTTGCGGTTAAAAAACCAAAGTTAAAAGCAAAACCTGTCAGTCTCCCATCTGAAGACCAGAGCTTGCTCTTCTTTGAAGTCCCCAAATGTTTTCTGTGCGATTGTGGAGACTGTTTTGTTTGGCTAATTACCAGTCTGTCTCCACACAAAAAGGAGCAAGACTAGAAATGCTTTTAAATGCTTCTTTTATTTCATTGGTTGTACATTGGGTGAGTGAACTGAATATTACAACCAAAACATAGAGTTGATACAAATTAGACTCCTGTTTACACTGTAAGGTAATGAATGAGGGAATTCTTTAAGTGGTACAGAAAGATTTAGTAGAAATGTTACCAGTGGTATGGCTGAAAGAATATTTCGGTGAAGTGCTGTTATATCCTGAAAACCAAGAGTGAAATGTAGTTCCCATACAAGTGGTGAGTTCGTCTCTTAACTACAGTATTTGTTGAGTTGCTATCTTCGTGTCTTGGACATTGGTGATTTTATTTTTGTAATTAAACAAAGCATTTAAGATTTATTCATCATAGTCAGACTTCTGAATATAAACAAACTTTTGGCAAATAATATTTATACAGAAAAATAGTTTTAGATCCTCTCAAATCCCGGAATTATTCTATAAAATTACATTATAAATAAATAAAAAGCAAAATCTGTTGTACATATATTTGTACATCTATGCATTTGCCTTGCCTCCTCCTTATTGTAAATGGCATATTTATGACTCTTTGCATATTATAATCACAATTCTGGAAAATGGATATCATAGTAAAAATACAGTCTTCTATATTCATTTGGGGATACAGGTGATGTTTTTGATGCTGCATTATTAAAGGGCTGAAAATAGCTGTGTGCTAATAATTTTAAAAATCAAAATCATGAAACAAAAGAAAGAAAGACAATGTTACAACAATTAGTCTACAAAAATATTTCAGTGATTCCTGTAATTGACCTTTTAGTAACGCATACTATGCTTTCAATGAGTTTAAGTGAAGTAACAAAGAAAAAAAAAGAAATGAAAAATGAAACAAGTTTGAATGTTTCAGGCAAGTTGTAGCATAACTACATTGTTATAGTTGAGAAAATTACAAATATCGATAATACATAAAGATGAAACTACCAAAGAAATACAAGTTAGATACAATACTTTCCCACAAATTAAAACAAATGCAACGATACAAGCACTATGTAAGATTACACTTAGAATGTGATTTTCTTTTGATGGGGTTATCAAATCTACAATAGAAAGAGAGTCATTAGACTTTGACCAACATTAAGTAAAATGGCGGATTTCTTTTTGCTCAAATGAAAATGATATGGTTGGTGCATCCAGTTCTCAGAACAGGCAGTGATGCCAAAATTTAAAATATTTTACATTCAATCTCAAAAGTCAAAATACTTCAATCACTAATATGTTCACAAAGAAAATGGATGTTTTAAACAATTACACATAATATTCATTTATAACAGCTGTTTTGTTTTTTAAACAATAATTTAAAAACTATGTAGGTACTGTATAGGCTATGTGCAACATATAAAATGTGAAATATGAAATATTTGGTACGATAGTGCTTAAAATAAACTTTAAAACAAACTTTCTGAACAAAATTTAATTGTATCGCTATTACCTTGAAGATCAACCAAGTATTTAAAAAAGTAAACAACATTAAAATATGTTTCATCCATATATAGTATATATATGTATGTGTATATATAATATGTATGTACTTGTATTAAAGTTTTTTATACTTTTGAGACATAAAATATGCTTTAAGGTGAAAGAATTAAAAGAACTATTTTTTTTCCATGCTGTAGTCAGTTACAACCCTTTAATCCAACTTTTGAAATGCAAAACAGTAATGGATTTTTTAAAAAGTGAAACTATCTACTTTTTGTTTACATAGTAATTTAGATTAAAGTCACAGTCAAATTTTCAGTGACTAAACTCAAACTTACTTAAATTAGAATATTATACAGATCTCCTCACCTACAGCTTCGTTGTTTGACTAGGTGTTTAGTTTAGAAGTTATTCTGTAACAGGCAACTGGATGGTGAGTTTGAAAAACTAATCCCTTCGATTAGACTGTTGGCATGGGCCTCTCATTCTGGTCAAGCTGGATGAAGTCTGGCAAAATCTAGGCACTTCTACAAAGTCTCTCTTATAAAACAACTTTAAAAATATACTTGTAAAATAATACCTTCAAGACTTTGTTTGGTGGGGTATGAAGCTCATACCGTGCAAAGTTTCTTTTTTCAATCTAGTTAATGTTATTCTAGAATCACATGATTCAATGCGGCATCTCCAGGCAAACCAAACAACCACACTTTGATGTGTCCCCCGTACTTGTGCTTGAATTTCCATTCAAATTTTAGACCTGCGGGACAGGCGTCGGTTTTACTTCACTTCCCACCTTTGCTGCAGCATTCATGTTGTGAAGAAGCGAAACATACTCTTTGATCCAGCGGGTAAATGAAATGACAGTAATTGGCGTTAGAATCAAACCTGCCCTCGGAATAGATTTTTTTTTTTTTTTTTAACTAATGCTAATCGCTTATTGCTAACTTGGAAGTATTCTCAATCGAAATGAGTACATTGGTTGGACTTTCTGCATCAGCTATAGTTATGGAGATAAGACAATATTCCTAGGACAGAAACTATGTTTAGAAACCCTTGAAAAGTAAACTTTACTCTTTATGTCTTTAAACGTCACAGCTGGTCTCAGGTAGTTAACTATCTTAGGTTGGAATATACTAAGCATACCATATTTAATACTCATATATGATATAGCAGCACTAGCTTCTTACAGTTGTGGTCTGTCCAGAAGAACTAAATCTTTATTTAGCATGCAGTTTGTGGCAATTCTATTGAGGAGGAAACAGGATAGTATGTACAGTAACAATGTTTAGTTATTCTCAATGCGGATTCTTGGCATTCCATTCCGTTTCTGCTGATTATTTCAGAATTATCTGTTAAAGAAAAAGACAAGCATGCTTTAGACATCCTGCTGGGAGGGAACATAACGAGTTTCAGTTTTTTACTCTTTGAAAATAGGAATTTTCTTCAATTTCTCATTTTGATATATTGTGATCTTTTGATGCAATCGTCATCTTCAACGATCCCCACCCTCCATGCTGAAAATTTTTATACTTAGGCGCTGCTGCTATGTGACCGCTGTAAACAGCAGTGAGGCAAATGCACAGAATTTTATTTTCTGTAAAACTCTGATAGCGGATATGTGGGCATGCAGTGTGTTTAGACCCCGATCTCCTTTTTAGTCTTTGCCTCATATCTCTTTCTTGTATGTTCACATATTCATTCAATTAGTATTTGCTAAGGTGATCAGGGAGTCTAATCAGAGAATTCATTTGTACATGAAAAGTTGTGGGAAACGTTTAAATATAAACATTTTTAAATGTATAACAAATTAAGTATTATCTATTATTTGCGCGCATGTAAAATTCAGAGGTGTGTTCCCATCCAAAGTAATTTTGTTCCCAAGATATAATAACCAGTAGAGAATGTATGAACGTCCCAAATGAAAGAGAAAAAGGGACAATGTTCTAATAAAGCAGTTAAAACATTCTTAATAAATCCAAAAGCACAGATAAAGCTAAACTATCAGATGCAAATCGTGGTCCCAGGAGTCTGATTTCCAAGCTCATTTCCAACTTCATACCTTTGCAAAAGACAGGGAGTTTGCCTTGGGTGACCCAGTCCTCTAAAGGTCAAGCATTTAAAAAGCCAAGCTTTTAACACGTTCTAACAAAAGTATTTATTCTTTGTGCAATACTTCAACCAAACTTTGTGCAATGAATGAAATATTTATTTATCAAACTGCTAAGAGTGTTTAGGAAAAAGCCAGTAAAAATTCTTTATGGCCAAGCTAATATTCCTGCACACTGGGATGCAACTCCCAATTAAAGCCTTATTTCTACAAGCATAATTTCTTATCCTATTATGTTAGAATTCACACGTGGATATTTTTTCCTTTTAAGTGGGTGCTCCTGCAGTTTACATAAAACAGTTTTAGTATATACGCAAATAGTACAAACTCAAATTAATTCCTCCCATGAAATAAACCATATCCTTTAATTTACTGGAACATACAGATGTGTATGGAATTGATAAAAATAGAGGAAGAACTCATTTATATTAAATATTTATACTAAATGTAAACTCAAAACTTCTCAGATACGTTCATTCTTTGTTTGTTTTCTTTTAAGTTCCTAGGAATTTAAAATTAACTGGGAAAAATAGCATTCCTTGTCTTGTATACTTATATACTGATGTCCTGGCACACTGATACACAAATAAAAATGAGATGTAATGATTTTATATGTAAATATTATCACAGTATCCTTGAAGAGCCCGTTGCAAGTTGCTAATACCAAATTCAGCTGGTCGTATTGTAACTTCACTTTTGGATTTAGAGACTTGACTATTAAATAGAAATTATTCTATTTAATCCCTCAGCTTCAGTCCTGTCTATAAGGCTTCCAAATAAGAATGTGCCCCAGGACATCAAATCATGTCCTTTTTCTCTTTATTCTTTTACTTCAGCAAGTCTCCCTAAAATATTTATGGGACAAAATTTTGCAATTTCTTAAACTGATACATAAATAATACATATTTTAGAATATATTTACATTCTTGCTTACTAAGTGACACTACATTGCCACATAGAGTGATATTCTGAACTGCCTGGAAAGGAAGGTATCCTACAGAAAGCCTAACAAAGGGGAAATTTGTATGGCAGAAATTAGTCGCAGCAACGCTTTGGACTTACATTTGACAAAGAGACATGTACAACCACTCGGGTTTAAAGGAATTGTAAATTAACCTTGAAGTTAACTGAGAGAGTTAACTGGACTCACCCAGCTTGCCTGGACCCTCCGCCTCAGTTTACATAGAATTCATTATATGGATAAAGACATAAACAAGAATGGCCGATGCTACTATCTGTCAGCTGTTACTGCCACCTGGCCTCTACACCGGGAAACTCTGGCCATGTCTTTGGCTAACTTGTGGACTATCGTATGTGGTATAAAAAAATGAATAACTTTCCTGGCAGCCATGAGCTTCAAGAAGTCCAAGAGATTTGATTTTAGAAGGTAAGAAAGCTTTGAGTGTTTCATTTTTTTGGATGGTAGCATTTTTCTTGAAAATGTAATTTGATTATTACTTTTTCTCCCCCCTGAGAAATACAGCTTGCTGGTACAATCTGAATTAAGTGTACTCTGGGGTGAAATACAGTCTGGGGATGCAGACAGGAGTCCAGATGAGGAACAGTTACCAATTGAGTGCCTCTGATACAGCTACCGCCCATTTGACTGCTGCTTCTGATGGTATAGGATGTGGGACACGACAGGCCATGGGGCCCACGGAGGGGACAGAACAAGTTCCAGCTGGAGGGAGACCCCTGGAGGGAAGAGAAGAGCCAAGTGTGTGTGTGTGTGTGGGGGGGGGGTAGGGAGTATAGAGGGTAGGGTGTAGGGAAGCCATTTGGAAGTAAAGAGGGCTCTTCTGTCTAGTTTTAAATCTGGTTTTTCTTTAGTCAGATTATATTTTTAATTCACAGCAAAGAAACATAATTTTAAAATAAAGACAAATAGGTACATTTTGTAATCTTCCCTGCTGCGTCTTCTCAGAGATTTTCTTTCTTACTAATTCTATATAGACATATAAAATTTGTTCTACACATAAAGACTTCTTCAATCTCCACTGTAATTTTAATGGCCAGCAGGATCAAAACCTTCCGTGGGTGTCTGAATATTTCAATTTAGGTACAAAATGTGCATTCTTAAAAGAGCAGATTTATACGTGGCCCTGAAACATGGGCTATGAATCGGATTTTGACAAGTCCTAATCCTCAGCCTGTCCATTTTAAAGAACAGTTAATTAAATCACAGTGCACCAAAGTGACCTCGATAGACTGGCTGTCAGTGGCACCCTTCTTGTCCTGCACTTGCCCAAACTGAGACTGATCTCCAAAGTTCCTTCCTCAACCTCCTGTGTTTTCTTGGAAGGGGCAATCGAAAATTCCCCTGGCCCCTGGGTCTGCCAGAATATATATACATACATATATATATATATATATATATATATATATATATATATATGTATGTATATATATATGTATATATATATATACACACACACACACACACACACGTCAGAGAGCTGGCTACCACACTGGATTCCCCAGAAATCTCCTCTCTGAAACATCATTGTTGTTTTGGTGTAATTTGAATAGATGCCTCCTTGATTTTCTGGGAGGCTCTGAGCGATTTTTACCAGAGCCCTAAGAGCTAGGTCAGTATTGCCAGTCATATTTTGCAGACACACAGGAAAAGCAGCACAAATGGTTTTAACCGGCTTGCACGACGTACAAAGTGCTTGTGCAAACCAGCATGAGTTAGAGTTGTTAGCTCATTCTGTCTGCTGGCACGGGAGTCCCCTCCAGGGTATAGTGACAGTCTGCGATGACCGGGGAAAACAGTGATTCCAAAGGACGTGTCTATACCTCTCATGGGGCCAGTGGAGATCAGTGCTCAGAAGAAGCCCTGTGGGAGCCTGGGAACCAGGGAAAGGCGGGGCCGTGGGCTAGTGTCTAGAGCAAACAGCATGGAGCCCTGTGTTGGAGGCAGCAGTGACTGTCCGCAGGAGCCATGTGGGGAGAAATTGCTGAGGGACCCTGGGGCTGCTTGGTCCTTGCCCGGGGGTGGGGGTGGGGCAACCACATCCTACCCAGGGCTCCTCCCAGTGGCTGCTGCACATGTGTCTGCTCACAGCAGTGGAAGCCCCTCCTCCCAGTCACAGGTCCACTGCTTCAGCCTCAGGGGACCCCAGTATGGTATGTGATGGGAAAGAAATCAAATACACTGAACAGGATGTACTTCTGTTCATCTCTCTGATAGACCAGTCTCTCAAATTTAAGTCTTTTCTCATAGAAGGAGAACCATGATGAAGAAGGGTCTAAAATAAGATTTTAGCCAATCTTGTATGGTAAATCAATATTTTGAACTTTTAAAAGTATTATTTTTAATTCCTTTTTCCACTAAAGGAGAACACACAAAAATGAGACTAGCTGATGTCCACAATATTGGGCAATTTAAAACATTTTAAAACTATTTTTAAAATAAAGACACACTCGATTTCAAATTATGAGCTCAGGGATAACTCTTTGGTGGACCCTCTAGTTGTAACAAGAGTATCGGTGATGCAAAAAATATTACTTGGCTGCAGTGGAGTCTACTTTTTAATTAGCATTTCCTTCAGGTGGTCAGATTTGAGAATCTGATGATTCTGCTTAATCCATAGCCTTAAATTATTCCCATATGAGCCCAGTATACACTTAGTCTAATACATATTTGCTGAAGACAAAGCATGAATGGCCCCAAAGAATATCAAATGGGTTGTTTTCCCCTCAAATGTGTTATGAGCAGCCATTTAATAATCTCTGCATCCTCCGGGAAGTGCGTATACCATTTGCTTCATAGTGCAACAGCAGTCAAATTTATTAAAAAGAAGACAGGGTCCCTGCGTATTAAGCTGACTGACTACGGGGCCCAGGCAGGAAATGCACATGAGTGAGTGGGTCAGGTAAGGAGTGTGGCAGATGGGAGGGCCCGTGCCTGGAAGGAATGGCGGAGCAGCTAGTCAGCTCCAGCCAATGGCTACCTGCAGAAACCTGGGCTCCACATTGCTTGGCCTTTCTGTTTTCCAAAAGAGGATGGGAATTCAGCAACTACTTGACATTATAGAAGACAACTCTGTGGGTCAAATATATCTTTGGGCTGAATGCTGGTTTGTGCCTTACTTACTGAGAGGAGATATCCATTAAGCCTGGATTGCTAGCTTCCTGAGCCAGGTAACAGTCAATGCTGTAGGCAACACTGGGGAGTTAATCCTGCAACTTGCAGACATTTGACTTTCACCCAAAGGAATAGGGTACTTGACCAACAGGCACCCTCTAAGAAAAAAATACTGTCCCTCCCTTTACTGATTCACCAGATAAGAAATATCCACATTGCCTTCTCTCTTCCAAGATGATGTTAGATTTTGGCTGAGCCAACCATATGCTCTTACCCTTGGCGGACACTTGAAAACCAGCTGGCCAGAGTAAGAAATGCACTTGGTTGAAAGCAAAATAGTCCATGCAGAGGCTGAAACACTGAACTTGAGTGCATCGGCATCATCCACTCAACCACTGAACTAACTAGCCCTGGTTAGCTATTTAGCCAAAGAAGACAGATCAGCATAGAATTTCTCCAGGCTTCAGAGGCACCAAGTACTAACACTTTCTGAGTTTTCTGCCTCGTGGTGGATAGCCAGGAACTGAACATATGAATACCCTAGGTTATGGTGAGCTTCCAGATGACTTCCAGAAATATTCATACTTGTTATATAAATGTGTTCATGACAAAGATTCATGGGATGCCAGATGAATTCTCTTTCAAAATGTTAGCTCAATATTAAAGTCAGTAAGAACTCTTACTGCTTGGCTTAATTGATGCGAAAAACATTTCAATGAAAAGACCAACTGTTCCTACGGATCCAAACCACAAAATAATTAGAAGAGAAGAACAATGTTTTACTTAAATCTTCCTGTGAATAGCCATCCAACAGTGTCTTTGGAGTGTTGAGTTTGATGATGTAGATAAAATATGCCTCATACTATGTTTGTATGGTTTTGCTGAAATCTGAAGGAACCTCAGTGCATCTGAATACTACTAGCATGGGATCTCTAATGCACATTTCTGAGCAAGGCTGTTGCATTAACTGGGTCCACAGCAAAGTTTTTAAGAATGAGGCCATGT
Source organism: Panthera tigris (assembly GCF_018350195.1). Lineage (NCBI taxonomy): Eukaryota > Metazoa > Chordata > Mammalia > Carnivora > Felidae > Panthera > Panthera tigris. Next base: position 68,238,699 of record NC_056660.1, on the reverse strand, counting down.
TTCATTCATCTTTACATCTCTACTGTCTAGGGAGGCACGTATTAACTGTTGGGTGCATGGAACGCTGAAAAAGTATTTACTGAGGACACGATCCCACAAAGCTGCCATCAGTAGCATACCAACAGACCACTCACAAGTGCGATATAGTAATGGGGGCAGGAAAAGAACCCTTTGTGCAATATATATCTCTGTAGTCTTTCAGGGAAATTCAGAATTAGGGAATATTTGAGAAAAATAAACCATTTCCCTACTCCCTGTTATATATCGATAAGGGAAAAATATTCCAGGCTGGGGAAGAATCACTCACAAAGACGGAAACAAGGCGGAGAAAAAAAAGAGCCACTTGAAGAAAACTTCTAGACTTGGTTGACTCCTTAGACAATCTGTTTCATGGTTACAAGGCCCTGTTTCCTTGGAAGGTAATTTTTAAAAGGATGTTTCGCTATCTTTTTAAACAGAACTTATTATTAATTAAAAAATTGAAAACCGAATGGCATTTCCTGCAACTATGGCCAAGCTAGGGAAGCTTGCTTGTTGCTCACCAGGCTAATATTTTTTTTTCTTTATTTACAGGGTTTTTTTTTTCTTTCTATTCTGTCATGCATGTTTCTCTTCACTACTATCTACTGGCATCCCTCCCTCCTTCAGTCTGTCTGCTGTTTAATATTCTCTCCGTCTTTTCTCTAGTACTTCTCATGTCAGTCACGACTGTCTGAAATTCCCTAATTTTGTCCAAGAGGCCAAACTTGTGAAGTATTTTTGTTGAGGCGAAATGTACAAAGGCAGAGGCCCATGGGTCCATTTTTGGCTGCAAACTCATTCTGTACTTAATCACAGAATGGATTACTAAAGTCAAAAGCAAATGTCTTTGGTCTCAGTGACCATAGCCTTATCAGAGCAGTTCTAATGATACGGGTTAATAAATGAACATTTGTAAGCACTCTGGCCTACTTCAAGACTATGTGTAAACTTGAACCACACAGACAAGTCAAAGATAATTAGTGGTATATGAAAACACACTTTGGAAAATAGTCCCAGTCATCATTTGGGGGAATACTGTTCTGAGAGAAGGCAACATCTTGTGCCATATTTGACTTGATTTCAAAATGGGCTTGCATGTATGTAGGAAGGCTAGGCACACGTGCGGGTTGTGGAAGAAAGTTCTCAAATATGGCAATGAGTTTCACACTCAAAAAGAGCAACCCAAGGCAGCCGGAATGCCCACAGTATTTAGCAGACCGTAAAGAGTAGGTTAGTCAGATGATTGTTTTGTCCTCTGTTCTTCACAGAAAGTTTACATCCAAAGTTCTAATTCCTTTGTTTTCAATGACATATCATTTTGCTGAGGACTCATTTCTAAAATTTTCTATCCTATAATATTTGAACAGAAAGATTCTTCAGATATACTTTCTAATACATAAAAATTGATCATTTAAAAATATTAATAATTGAGGTTTTGCATGAAAGTCAATAACCCTGGTCTCACTGAAGATTACTGACCAGGGTCCACACTGACAATTTGTATTATCTGGATTTATCTGGATAAAATACATACATGGAAGTTCTTGATTTGAGTACGACTGCACTTCTCACATGATTCCATGTCACATGTGGAAAAATCTAGATTCTTGTAAGTATGGGGTGAGGCTCTGCTCATGATCCCCTTATCTATCCCACACCTAGCCTCAACCAATCCAAGTCCCTTGAGGGGATGCTGAGGATCATTTCTGTTGGTTTTACAGTGAGACAGGAATCTAGCCCTCGTGTCGCCTAAAAATCCATAGATCATCCAAGGATGACTCTTTCTCCTGTAGGATATAAATGAGAAAGAAGGAAAAGGCCTATGAGAGACTTTTTCGTTCCTCATGCTTCCCTGTAATACTACAGAAGTGTTCAGGGGTGTCGGGTGCTCGTTCTGGAACAGAGGAGCCATAACACCATGTTTGCTCTGCAAGTGCCAGAAGAAGTCAAGACAAAACGAAAATGAAACCAGACCCTAGACTGGAGGGGCCACACGACAGCCAGGAAAAAAAAGAAGTGGGATCAGGCCGTGGCAACCAAGGAAAATGGGAAGGAGGGTGGATGCATGCATCTGGTGGTCGGGTAGGGACAAGTCCCAGGTTTTCTCTTCCTATTCATGCCTGACACTTCTGTCTTCCACACCGTGCATTGCATCCCTACCCCACCGACCTTCCCCAGCAAACATCCTAGCCAAGGAATTCACCGTGGATGATGGTTCCTCTACTCCCAGCGGATAGAGAAAGCGAAGGACTTTTCTATCACACAGCTGTCTGGGGCTTTGAGTTAGGCATATGCTCTTGGCATCTCTCTTGAGTCTCAAAGATACAGAAACGTCCATGCACATGGTATTTGGCCTGTCCCATGCTGTTAGTACAGTATTATCCTTGAGCAATGTCATGAGCTAAGTAAACTATGATAGGTCAACCTGGAGACCTTACCATCAACTTCCTCACTGTCTCTATGGAAACATTATTTGAGTCTCAAACCAAGTGACAAAGGGAATTTTGAACAAACACTTTTAAAATTAAGGACTTTCTATATATGAAAGAAGGCTAAATTCCTCTACTATATCAGACACAGTATACAAGATTTGTACCACACTATTTAAGAAAATATTCTGGGGTGCCTGGGTGGCTCAGTTGGTTAAGCTTCCAACTCTTGATTTCGGCTCAGCTCATGATCTCACAGTTCGTGGGTTTGAGCCCCACGTCAGGCTCTGCCCTGACAGTACAGAGCCTGCTTGGGATTCTCTCTCTCTCTCCCTCTCTCTCTCTCTCTCTGTCCCTCCCCCACTTGCACATGTGCGTGCTCTCTCTCTCTCAAAATAAATGAACTTAAAAAATATTCTAAAACATTATAGGGAAAAATTAGAAAATATTTTTCTAAATATGATATTTCATATTTAGAATATTTTCAGTGAGATGTATAGCAAGTGAGGCTACCAGGGATGAAATAGGCTGCCCACCTCAGAGGCTATTCACGGAAGGTGACCCCTGGACATGAAGGTGGAATCCAAGAAAACTTTTTTTATGCCTTTAAAAATCAGTTTATGCAGCAATGGAAAAGAGATTTCCAGAGCAGTCATTTATACCTGCTCTTTTCAATATGGGGTTTTGCTTCCAGTAATAAATTGAAGATTTGGGCCAAGAAAAAATCACAGAAACAAGATCCTGTTGGATTCAACATAAAGTCCTCAATCCTGCTCAATACCCTGCTTTTATATCCACCTCCATTATGTTGGACTTAGAATCCTGAGCACATTTTGGCTGTGGTGTTCATTTTAACAGTGGAGCAGAATGTATAATCCAGCCTGCTAAGAACTGGCTTTTAGGACACTTAAAGGCGGAAAAGTAACCAAATGCTAAGATTCAGTAAAAGGAATGGTAAGATTAATGTTGCATGCAAGCCATGAAATGTGTCTCATACTCATCTTGCACATTTCTGGAATTGGTGGGATGACCCTGCCATCTAACAAAATTTCCAGCAAATTAGTATTTTTTTTTTTCCTATTTTAGTGCTTTGCCTGTGTGTCTGCATATGTGAGTCAGAGAGAGAGAGAGAGAGAGAAGGTGGTGAACAAAACTACTTAATTGTGTGTAAAATCATGGCGCAAAGGAAAAATCAGGGTCCTGGACTGGAATTTCAGGAGGCTTATCTGTGCCATCAGCAAGCTTCGTGACCTTCTGAGCCTGGCTTTCTCACTCTGCTTGCACAATGTTGGTACCTCTGCAGGCTGGTGGGTAGCTAAACCAGGTTACCATCTGTCTTCCCTAATAACTCCCAGGGGGAGTCAAAATACCAAAAATGGAGACCGAAAAAAGAAAATATATAAAGAAAGCTCCTCTATATTCTCTTTTCTTTCTTTATGGCAGTCCTCTGTCAAAACTCAGTGGCTAGGACCATTCTTTGAGCATTTCTACTTTTTGAGATGATCCTTATTATATGAGAAGTGCTTGGACTGTCACTGTTTGCATGTGGGTTTACTGCCTGGCACCCTCATTAGGTAAGATTCATGAGAACAGGGACTGTTTTGTTCAATACTGTATTCCCAGGAGTGCCTGGATGGCTCTGTCGGTTAAGCGGCTGACTCTTGATTTTGGCTCGGGGCCTGGTCTCATGGTTCGTGAGTCTGAGCCCCACATCGGGCTCTGCACTGACAGTGTGGAGCCTGCTTGGATTCTCTCTCTGCTCCTCCCTGCCTCTCTCTCTTTCAAAATGAATAAATGAACTTTGAAAATTTTTTGTAAGTGCTGTATTCCCAGAAATGTCAATTTTACATGAAACATACTAGGTTCTTAGTAAATGTCTGTTGAGAAAAGGTATGAAGGTGCATTGCCACTGAGTGAACACTGGGCTGTTGTTACGGCCTCACATCTCAGCATAGACCCCGCTTCCAGCGAGGATGGCTCACTGAGGACAAATCTGCTTGTGTACGCAGCTGCCTGCTTTACGAAAACAGAACTCTTAAAAGACAACACAGCCACAAAAAATAATTTGTCATGTAAAAATAACTTTATGCGATGGACCTAATAAAAGTACAATCACATGTTTTCTTTCCAATCCTAATCCCTGCTTTGTTGGAGAAATGTCTATTCAGATCCTTTTTCCAATTCAGAAAATTGTGGCAAATAGGCATAGCTTAAAATTTGCCATGTTGACCATTTTTAAATATACAGTTCAATGGCGTAAGTACACTCACTGCTGAGTAACCATCAGCACCATCCATCTTCGGGCCTCTTCATCATTCCAAAATGGAACTCTATGCCCATTAAAGAATAACTCCTTACACCCCCTTTCCCCCCAATACTTATTTCCTTCTTCCTTTTTCCTTCTCTTCTCCCCATTTTTGGCTTTAAAATGGGATCCCTGGCTCTCTGTTTCATACCTGAATTGTCATCAGCTTCCTAGGCTCACTTTCTAATTCAGCTCCCTGGCTTGCTTACAGACAGCCTCCTAGTGGCTCCTTTGAGTTGCCTCCTCCAAGCCACCCCAAACGTTTATTCCCAAGTAGTGATGTTCAATTCACCTGAGACAGGTGTGAAGGTAAGGTTCTATAGAGACTGGGAAGAAAAACAGTGTCTCTCCTTTTAAATTATCGTTGTTTAGGAGTGCCCGGGGGTTAAGCGTCCAACTCTTGATTTTGGCTCAGGTCATGATCTCACGGTTTGTGGGTTTCAGCTCCACGTTGGGCTCTGTGCTGATGGTGCCAAGCCTGCTTGGGATTCTCAACCCTGTCCCTCTCTCTCTCTCTCTCTCTGCCCCTCCCCTGCTTGTGCTCTTTCTCTTGCTCTCAAAATAAATAAACTTAAAAAAATCTTAAAAAGATCATTGTTTGAAAAATTAAAAAAATGAAAAGCCCTGGATGAGAGGACTCCTCTTGGTAGACTCTTTCCAGCCAGAAGTTATTTGCCAGTTTACCATCCTGGGAAGGGTGAAATGGTGACCTTGTCCATCTGCTTTCTAGCTGTTGTTTTCTGGACTAAAATTTGAATTTCCTTATGGTTTCATCAACCAACAGTATTTTCAGACTATTTCTGATACTGAACTTGGATTTCAAGAGGTTTGTTTCTATTAGAACTTCCTTCTTAAATGGTTACAACTTTAAAAACTAATAGTTAAACTCAATAGTTAGACGTTTTAAAGGGAACCATATAAAGAGATTCATCCCAGTCCTACAGTGACCATAAACTCCAATCTCATTCTATGGTGGAGACCCAAGAGAACAGGATTTGGAGGCAGGTAAACCTGAATTCTAAAACTGTCCAGTCACTTCCTACCTGCTTGAATCTTAAACAATTTATTCTTTAGTGTTTGCTCTCCTCTGGAAAATGTATAAGACACTTCACAGAGTTCTGTTGAATAGTAAATGAAACAATGTATAGTAAGTATCTGGTTTTGTTAAGTGTTGGTTCCCTTTTCTTAAAAGGGAAGGGAATAAATAAAATTTCGTTTCAGTTTCTATTTAAAATGGACATTCAAATAATAATATTGTGCATTTAAGTATTATATGATCTGTATTGCCCTCCATCTATGTTGTTAATAAATCTGATTTTGATGATATTAACATACTAAAAATGTCAAATATAGTTACTCTCCTTTCTATATTTGTGTATCCTGACCTGTCACTGACAACTAAATAAATATAAGCTGGATTTCTCTGTTTATTCATGAAAGTCTTGACTGTCACTCATACTGATCATTTTTCAAACTAAAATCTTTGATTATAAAAACATCAAGAGTCATCAGTGTATGATGATCAGTGTCCACTGTAGTAGAAAGTTAATATCCAATGACAGGCAGGATTCTTTTGAGTTAGATCCTGTCCAAGCCTGTTCTAGGCCCATTGGATGTGTTATACGGGCAAGTGATTCAACACTTATCATTCTTAGTGTTCCTCATTTCTACAGTGTGGATCAAACATTGTCCCTAACTCATGAGTTGTGTGGATTAGATCATGTATTTAATGAGTGCCTAGTGGTAGGAAGCACGTGCGACCACTGTTATTTGGTAATATTTCACCTAAGTTAGCTTCCTAGGCCAGGCCACAAAACATGAATACTTTGACAAGGTATAGACAGCATTTACTAATAATGTGTGTATCGCTCTGCTTAGAGCAAACCACGATTTATGGACACTTCTGCACACCAGTCTCGTCTAACACACATCCATGCTTCTGTCTTCAAACCTTCACCTGTCCTGTCCTGGGGTCCCCTATATACCTGTCCTGTCCTAAGCTCCACATACACTTGTCTTTTCCTGGGCCTCACATACACCGCAGACAGGGGACTTATGTTGTGACCTTATGTTAAAAAAAAAAAAAAAGCAACACTTAAACACCTTTTTTTTTCCAAGGCAAAGGAGTACAATGGGGTTTTCTTCTCATTCTTGACATATTCCTTAGCTTTCCCTTTTTAAACTTCTCTCCTTGTTCAAGGCCATCCTTCACATTGCAAGGGCCAGAGAAGAGCAAAGAAAAGGTGAACAATAGGAATAGATTCAAGTAATTCCTTTTCTCCCGAATTCTCATAACTAAGGTGGTTCTCTGGCCCTTTCAAACATTTCAGTGTAACAATGACAAATATTGAAAGAATGACTCATGCAAGAGCTATGAAATTATTATTGGAAAATATATTTGGAGAAAAAGAAGGAATCAAGTTTAACATCCCTGGGTATCTTTTTGATTCCTCAAAAACTTTTCTAAGTTCTAAGAAGGAAGCAAAGCTATTGATTGTTCAAAAACAAATGTGTAGCTCACATATTCTTGCTGTGTTGTGGTTTGACAGTGGGGTAAGTGCAGTGTTAGGAGGCAAGTTTCGAACCCTCATGTAACCTTGAGCAAGTCACTTAACCATTCTAGGTCTTTCTCACTGTGCAATGGAAGGTTAGGGGCTTGGAAAAGTTCTGAATCTGGTTTTGCCACTTGACCGATGATCTCGGACAAGCCTCTCGGCTTCTTGAAACTAGTTTCCTCATTTGCATAATGGGGATAAGACTAGTCCCTTACAGGGCCATTTTGGGTTTTAATAATTCATATAAAAGGCTTATTAGCACAACGTCTGGTTCTTGGAAAGTCCTCCATAAAGGAGAGCTGTTGAGTTGTCTGTGTGTTTTCTCTGCGCTCTCTACTTTGTGGCTGGGGGAATGATCAGTTAAAGCACGTTCTCAGGAGGGCAGTGTGGTGAAAGAGAAAAAGCAGTACTCTCAGAAGGACACAGATAATTGGGTTCCAGCCCTGGCTCTGTCAATATCTGTGTGACTTGGATAAGTTGTCCTGCTCACCTGGGCTCCTGTTCCAATTTGCAACTTGCATTTTAGTTTCCTTTTTTATATTACTGTGGGAGTATGGCAGGACTGCAGTAAATTTCTCTTATGGTGTACTGTCTTTCATGACTGTGAAGAGTTGATGCAGGTCTGCAGTCAGACCTGCAATGCCTGATATAACCATGACTATGGAAAAATGGGTGACATTTACAACGACCAGCTTAATGATGCTGCTTCCAGACTGTGGTGAACAGTGAAGAGTGTCTGCATTTGATGACAGGAAGCTCATCGACATAAGCTCTGAGGACCTTTGAAAACACCAGAGCGAAGGCAATGATAGAAAGAATAATATGATTTGATCACTGAAAGTGAAACAGACCAAAAGCTCCAGCAGATTAGATTCTAAATGCTACACTTTTTCATGAACCAACGTCAGAGAATAGTGGTCAACAAACTGGTCCTTCATAGTACAAATACAAGTGAAGATGTGTCAACAAGAACTGTTCTTCTTATGTGAGTCATTGCAGAGATGTCTTAGAGAAGGCTGGTGTGGCAGGGAGGAGGAAGTTGGTGAAATCCAGATACTATAGAAGCGGGAGAAGACCCTTGGGAGGCCAAAGGATCAAAATGCGCCTTTGAACTTTCCTGATTCTTAATTATCTATCCCTCCCCATATTTCCTCTTTTCTCTCCATCCCAAGTTCATCTTTTCATTGATGAGGTAGCTTCCTCCTTAGTGAACCTTCCCTCAGCCTGTCCCAGCTAGTTCCCACCCACTCACTTGTGGTAGATTAGCGTTTCCTAGTCTCTGATTTAACTCATCACTGCCCTGCTCCCATCCTGTCCTCCTAAGCCCTCAGTAACTAATCCCTTCTCACCTCCACAACTGAACTTTCCGGCCCTGCCCAAACGCACCCTCTCCTCTTTCTCCCACTCACTATGGCCTAGAGCTCTTTGTTTTGCCCATGTGAGCCAGGGTCCACCCGCCTCCTTTAGATCTGATAAAGTAATAGCTGTTCCATCTGCCTCTGTTGTGGGATAAAGTCCAGGACTGATTCTAAAACTCTTGTGTGAACCACATAGGCTATTGAGGAAGAATGCGGGGCAAGGGGGAGGCATAGACTTCAGGGTCAGATGGACTTGGGGTCAAATGCAGGCTCTACTACTGATGGCACATGTGGCCAATCTAAGCCTTGATTTCACCACATGTAATAGAAGAATAGGTCCCATCTGACAGGGTTAAATATGAGGACACACGTAAAGCAGAATGGTGGTACGTTCATATGGGTTGTCCCCTTTCCCCCTCACCCCATGCCCATCTCCGCCCCTTATGCTTCACAGTGGTCTTTATCTGTCAAATTCCTACATACCCCTCCAGACCTACTCCCCAGCCCTTTTAGGGATAAGGCCCTGCCACGGAGCTTACCGCCCACATAGTAACGTTTGAGTATCCGACTATTTCGTTTGCTGGCATTCTCCCATTGCTCCGTGTTTCTCTGACTAGGCAGTAAACTCCCGGTATCTAGCCCCTGTCCACAGTGGCAGCCTCCAGAATGATCAGCAGACTCAGCCAGGTCTGACCTTGGAGTCGTCACCCCCAGCGATGTGGCCCAGAGGGAATGCTAGCAGGGGCTGAGAGGCCAGACCAACTGGCAACTGTCTGTGACACGTGGTGGCGTCAGATCCAGTAAGTGAAGGAACAGTCGGGTCAGCTGGCTGTCCCTCCCCCCTCATCAGGAAGCGGTGGGGATGTCTCCTCTCCATCTGCCCACACAGAAAGGCTGCCAACACCCCAAACATGCTGGTAAGAAGTGCAGGAAGGTGGGCGGCAGCGGTAGAACTTGGGGAGCTAAATGCCTATAAGTCAAAATTGTACTCTGTTCCTAACAACTTTTATTAAGAATGAGACCCCATTCATCTTTCAGCCCTTGAAAATGGATTTGAATTCCTGCGTGGTAGCTAGTCTCTTTCCGTGCAGGTCTACAGCTGAAATAAACACACATACAGGATGAACAGTATATTCACTCTGCTCAAAAGCGGAAACCTCAAATTAGGAAAGTTGAGCATGATTTTATTACCATCAACAGAAGCCAAAATACTACTGGGAAAAGAACTTCTCAATCTAAAAAGATTCCCCCCAAATTCCATCAAAATGCAAAAGAGGATGGGATTTGAGTCATAATAAGTAGGACAATCCACCAGGCAGTAAAGTCCCACATAAGGACCCTTGACATTTTCTCTTCAGCTGCACAAAATTGGAGCTGATATGTCTTTAGGTGCTCCATAGAAAAGAATTCTACCCAAGTTTCTCACCATGAGGTGTAAATTATTCATGAAAAATGAAAATGCACTAGATTACGACACTTACATAACTTAGCCTTTCCTTTGAGAATCTGCAGACACATTTATGAACTGAACCTCAGGGTCGTTTGGCCTGCAAAGCAGCTGCCTCTGAGGCAGAAAGCTAAAAGATCTATTGTCTTCTTATTTTCTGATTTCTTGAAGAGCAAAAACAATCTGCTTCTGTACGGCTGTCCTAGATCCAAGACCCACCCCTCCCCCAAAAGTGTTCTGACCCGGATGGTTCCCTCTGGATCCTGATGCCTGAGCTGCACTGCGCCATGGAATTTACACTTAAATTGCCAAGCAGCTTTAGCCAATAGCATTAACTGAATGCAAGTCCTGCAGTTTCAAAAACATTTAGCTTTTTTTTTTTTTTTTTTTTACTTAGAGCTATAGCAGGCTCCAATCTCAACCCCCCCCCCCCACGCTTACTCACTGCTGCCTCTTTCCACAAAATATTTAATATGGCAGTTCTGCCTCATTTGAAGCAACCCGATCCATTACTGAAACGGAACCCCCTTCTATTGTTAGGACATGAGCAAAACGTGCAAGGTGGCTAAGGAGCTTTAGTGGTGGGAAGTCAAATGCTGAGATGGATGTTCTCCACCTGAGTACTATTCACAAGGGCTTGATTTTGACACTTGCCCTCTGGGCCTCTCTGGAGCACAACATAGTTGGGTCCCAGCTGCTTTCTACAGTCTGTTCCCAGGAATGAGCAAATGGTGAGAAAGGAATTCGAGCATCCGTACTTGGAGGCCAGTTACCACCGTGTGTTTTGGCAGAGGTGTCTCCCAGGAACCCACTTCCCCCACACCAATGCTTTACAGAACCAAGATTTTTCTTGTGGGGGAAAAAAAAAACAGGCTCCAAATGGGTCAAATGGTGAATAGTGGGGAGTGTTTAATGCCTCCTACGTTTATCTGAATATAGTCCTGGCAGATGGCTTTGCATAATAGATGTTTTATAAAACTCTTTGAGATGAGAGTTTAAGTAAAACATGACCTTACCTTTCTAGATTTCTTCATTAGTACAGGCTAACTTACATATCCAAAAATCTTTATACAAATAGCTTTGAGGTTGTGTTCACATTTATTTGTGAGAAGTAAAATTTGATGCTTTTAATCTTTATTCTTCCCTCTCAAGTAATTTGTAGCAGGCCAGATAAAGCATGCTATTATGAATCTGGTTGCGTGTAATTTTTTTTTGGTACGATATTATTGAAGTTGATTATCAGATACAGTAAATTTATAACTGGCATGTATAGAAAATGGGATTTTTCTGACTTAGATATGTTCTCATAAATAGAGAATTATATGTGTATATTACTAATTTTCAATAAACTCTTCCTAAGGTCAACTTTTTGTTAAATGGATTTAATCTTTGGAGAGTGTTTAGAAGATGTGACAAGACTTTGAGGTCATAATTTTAAACCTGAGTCATCACTTTTTGTAGATATGATTGAGAGATTTTTAACATATTGCCAGAAATATAATTTGTTTTCCCTAGCTTTAAAGGTACTGGTTGGGGGTGGGCACCTGGGTGGCTCAGTCATGATCTCACTCTTGATTTTGGCTCAGGTCATGATCTCGCAGTTCAGTGGGTTTGAGCCCTGCATGGGGCTCTGTGCTGAAAGTGCAGACCCTGCTTGGGATTCTCTCTCTCCCTCTCTCTGCCCTTTCCCCCTCCCTCTCTGAAAATAAGTAAATAAACTTAAAAAAAAAGTTACTGGTGGGGTGCTCTATAAAAAGCTTCCTAATATCCAAGTTCAAGAACTTTTTCTTCCTAGCACAGTCTCATTTCCCAGAATGAATTAGATGGATAATCGCCTTCACTGCCCACATAGCTCTCACTGTGGAAACACGGGCGGTGTGTATTCATTCCAAATCTGGAGGGGCTCTTTCTTTCGAGCAAAGGCTTGGGAGGTCTTTGAGCTTCTGTGGTTCTGAAGTCTCATTTAGGAAGAAGTGGAAAGGCACATGTTAGGAGTAAGCACGCTGGAGACATGGGACCAGTGAGTCCACGCAACTGCTGTCCCTGAAGGGACTTAATTCAGGTCCTAGGGAGCGACTTCCTATGGCTAATCTTCCACCTCAGCCCAAATTTCTTTTTGTGCCATAGGACCTTAATATTTGGATGCGTTTGCCATGGGATGAGTTTTTATGTTTCTCTTTGGTTAAAAGTAACTCTCCCCATGTAAGTGGCAAAGGCAAGACAAAGTATGCCACTTGCCAGTGGCCACCGTCTCAGTTAAAACCTTTCAATGGTCTCCATAGACTCTCCAGCCTCAAATCTATCTGTTCACTCTCCCCAGACTTCTGTTCTGTCAACTATCCTGTTTAAAGACCTCTATTGGCCAAATCAGGCAAAACCCTTTGCCTTGGTCCTGTAAGGTCAGAATCAAACCCAACTGCAGTCACCACCACCCCTCCCACCGGAAACTAAGGCTCTGACCAATCAGATTGCCTCCTCCCCGGAAACTGAGGCTCTGGCCAATCAGATTGTTAGCTCTTGGCCTCACCTTTTACATGCCCCTGCCTGCCTGTGCGCATGTGCGCTTGCCATTCCTTCTTTCCAGCGATGCTCCGAGGAGCGTGCAGGTAGAGTCCTTTCAGAACTCAGAGGCTAGAAAAAGCACTTCTAGCTGCCGGGATGAAGGGAAAGACTCTCAGTATAAACTGTATTTTAACTGGGTCTTCAAGGATGTTATTAGGTAAACTGAATGAACTCTGTATATAAATGAAGAAACTAAAACTTGAAGTGTATTTGTTCGGAAACTATTTTCTCTCTTCTTGAAACAGAATGTAGGTTTGAAATAAAACATAACAAAGCAATGACAGCATAGAGTCCTATAATAATTCAAGTTATAAGAATTTCAATCTGTACTCTTGTTAAATGAAATTTCTTGCAATATGAAAAAAACTAGGCAATCCATATACTAAGCTGTATACCTCTACGTCTTTTAATGTGTACTCTGAGATCAAATATTTCCCAATATAGGCATCTATAGATTGATACATTCTATCTGTTGGGCTGAAACAGACCGCTTTATATGGTATTTTCATTTTCATGTCTGACCTTCCTTGTTACCAGGCCATTTGTTAGTTGATGGGCAGAAGTAAGAGTCAAGTCTGGGCAAGGGTTTCACCCAAAAGAAGCCCGTGAGCCTGCTTCACTAGGACTAAGGACGAATTCTTTTTGACTTTTTATCTTCTTACTTCTTATCTTACTTGTATAAATCCTGTTTGTAATTTTCACTCGACTCACTGTTATAATATTATGCAGAATATTCATATGTGGTTATATATTGCAATAGTGTGTATCAGCTATATGGTTTCCAAACACGACCTGGCAATTACATAACTAGCTCAAAGCTCAAGTTCAGGCCATCTCCCACCCCCCACCCCCACCCCCCTTAGGATTCACCATAGTTTGAGCTGCACGAGCAAGGCTTCTTCATTTCCTCCTGTAGCAACAGAGTGTGTTGCTATTGGGTCTCACTTGAAAGATAGTTTTATTTGGGGAGGGAACTGACTTTTGTGTATTTATAATTATGAGAAAGGTGGTGTAGCACGGTGGTTAAGAGCAAGGCTTCTAGAGTCAGATTGCCCGGGATTCAGTTCCAGCAAGACCCTTCATTCGCTGTTGAACTTTGGCTAAGGTAGTTAGTTAACCTCTGTTTCAGTCTTACCATCTGTGAAACAGAGATGCCCAAAGCTGTGCTCATAAGACTGTGATTAAGGCTTACATGAGTATATCTATACATACGTTCCCTTTCTCATATAATATAAAATATATGGCATGATATATAATGTAACATATATGAGAGAGAAACCATTTAGAATAGTATCTTGTGCAAAATAAGTAGTTGGTAAATTATAATCTTATTAGGTAATGATTATGTAATGTAATTTCTATAGTAAGGCCCAAAGACCTTAGCTGAAAGAGGAAATAGCTGCTAATAAATTTGTTCATTGCATCTTTGTTTATAAAGCTATGCCCAGAGTCAAACAACCAAAAGGATTATTTTATATTTCCCCCCAAATATTTGGATTTTGTCTTCACTGCATTTCAAACTACAAGTCTAAGTTCATTGAAAACTTTCATTGCTGGCCCCTTGATTCAGCCCTGAGAACATAATTTCGAGGTTTGTACCTGTTCATCTTGGCTCACCACGGGCTCACGTGTAAAGGAAGCCTGGACCAGAGGGTCTGTCATGGGATGTTTTGGTCTATCTTCTTTCTTCTATGAATGACTTGTCTCTAATTACAAATGCCTGTGGGTTTGAACTGTTTGAACTGCCGGTATAAATTGATCAAATGCACTGAAAGACTGTCAAAACCCTAGCGCATTTTTTGTTAAAGACAGATCACTCCATGAAGGAAAAAGAAGGCAAGATGCTTATTGTGCCCTGAACTCTGAAATCGTTAGCACTATTTGCCATTCCGCTAGTGTCTAGCTTCATACATCTGATACTTTGGGTCCAGCATAGCAGCAAAGGGACCACAGGTTTTCTGGATCTTAGGGCTGGAAGGGACTTTGGGGTGATCTAATGCTGGGCTCCCTCTCCCAAATGAGGAAACTGAGACTTACTATGTTTAAAGGACACATCATTCACATGGATATGATTCCATTTGAGTTTAAAGGGTGAGATTAACAAGACAATGACTTGTCATTTAAAGGCCATCAGCATCCTCTGAATTCTGGATTCTGGGGCACTGGAAGACATTCCAAGTTCTTGTTTGGCTGCTTCGCTCTTTGAAACTTGTTGAAAATACATAAAAAATATTCTATCTGAAAAATTTATATTTACGACTGTTTCTTTTTCTGTGGTTTTCTTGAGCAAGCTGACCTTCCTGAAGAGCTGCTAAAGGAATTCTCTTCTTCATCACTGAAGTGGAGCCCAGCAACTAGTATATCTGATAAACTGCAAGACACAGATTTAGGATTCTCGAAGCTACTGTCAGGTACTCCTTTAATAATATCTCTTTAAATGTAGCTGGAGTTAAACTTGTCAGTTCCCTTGCCAATCACAGTCTGGTGTAAAATGATATATCTTAGCCTTTGCATATCCCATGCTTCCTACCCCTGCCACCCTCCCACGTACAGAAACCCACACACGGGTGTGCAGTCTCTCAAAGTTTTTCCCAGGAAAGGGAGCCAAAAAAAAAAAAAAAAAATCACCAGGCTGGAAAAAATATTTATGATATGTGATTAAGTATTTACCATATGAATGGAATTTATGCCCGAACTCCACAGTGTTTCTTTATCTTGACTTCCTTTCCATTCTTAGGAAAGATCTCTCAGCATTAGAAGCACTTAGCTTGAGGTGCCCGAGTGGCTCAGTCGGTTGGTTAAGCGTCCGACTTCAGGTCATGATCTCACTGTTGGTGGGTTCAAGCCCTGCATCTGGCTCTGTGCTGACAGCTCCGACGGAGCCTGGATCCTGCTTCGGATTCTGTGTCTCCCTCTGTCTCTGCCCCTCCCCAACTTGCTCTACGTCTCTCAAAAATAAGTAAAATGTTAAAAAAAAAAAATTAAAAAAAACAACAAGTGCTTAACTTGCCATAAAGTATAGTAAAATTCCATCATAATGAATGCCAGTATATGATACTTCAAACTTGTTTTTTTAGGAGAGGACTTTCTCACAAAAATTCTGTCAACAACCACAAAAACATGGTTCAAGAAGGCAGGACTCAGACCTAAATATCCAAACATCCAGCTTCCTTATTACGAACGAGCAAATGAAAGGGAACCTAGTTATAGCAGGGATGAAAATTGTCTCTCCCTCTTCCAGTCCATCCTTTCTTTTGAATCTTCTTCCCAGCTAAGAAACTTACTTGCTATTCTTTATCATATCTGTCTGGAAGCTGAGTTGGCTTTCCTTAGAGGTAATGTGGCATTTTTGAGGTGGTGAGGGAGAGCTGAAGCGTTATCGCTAGTTTATGTCTGCCTCTGAGAGCACGCGTGCCCCCCCCATCCCTGTCCCGCTTCATCACATTTCAGAGGACACAATCGGACCTATCACGGGATTTTACTTTTATTCCTTCATTCAAGTGCACTCACACTTGTCGCTTCCGTGATGGGACGCATAGCACTGGAATCACTTACGCACTTGAACATAGAAAGAAAGTGTGAATCGGCCCTTCTCACCTGCAAAATGCAGTCTGGAATCTGCATTTATGACCTGACATGATTTCTCCCAGTTTCTCCCATTAGCTCAGACCTTCCTTCCGGCCTACTCCTATATCTATTTTTATCTTTTATCAGTACGGTCGATTTTACTTTAAAAAAAAATTAAGCTAAAAAGCAGAACCAAAACCATTGCTCTTCTATGAAGGGAGGGCATGCGCAGTAACGTGTTTTTCTAGGCGAGGTTAAGAGTTTACGCTCACCAGTCCTCATGTGCCTCTCCCGTGCGGGAGCACATGTTTGCAAGTCGGTTGGCTGGGGTTAGGGTGACGGTCAGCCTGTGATTACAGAGTGGGAAACAGCCAACTGGTTCTCACTGAGAAATAGGACATCCATGGTCTTTCCGGCACATGCGTTAAACCAACAGAGTTAAACACCCCTAATTAGTTATATCCAGCCTTTGTGAACTCAGTGCCTAGTATTTCTCTTCCAGTACGCTCTGGTTCTTAGGCCAATATCTACACAAATTGTGAAGTGGGGACCAGTGAGTTTGGGAGCACATACGACCAAGGCGAGATGTGGACAAGAATCATTCAGACCTCAAATTTGACATGAAGGAAAAAGGGGAGACTTTTCTCAGAGGAGAACTTTTTTCCTCCCCGGCGGGTGATAGGGTCTGAATGAACCGAATCGAAATATAGCCAGTTTTCCGGCTCAGCTTTTACAGTTTCTCTGTGGCAATTCACAAACCACTGGATACGTAATGCTGTACTAAAAGGAATTTAAGCCTGTCAGGTTAATTACACAATATTAGGTACGAAAACAAACAGTGCAACACAAAACATAGCTACATCATTATTTGCAGTAAATGTTAACTCTAAATAAGTGCAACCTGTCCATAAATGCTGGCTATAAACTAATTAAAAAAATAAAATTTGATGGATAAACATGAAAAAAAAATTCTCACCGAGAATTTTTTTTTTAAATATCAGCACTCATTTAGAGTTTGGGATTTGTGAAAGAAAGCTTTAAAAGGAGCAAACCTGATTGGCTGTGGCTGTTGCTGCGAAGGGGACACTTGTTGCAGGAGTTGTTGCTGCAGAGACAGTGGCTGACGTAGCGCTGTGCATCATGGGTACTTTCAGGAGGGGTACCATGGGAGCAATGAACAGGAGGGTGTAGCATTATGGTAATAGAAGTGGTATTTTGGCATGGTGAATATCAGAGCAGCAAGCCATCATGGGTTAAACCAGCAGATGGCATGCAATCACAATGCAAAGCAAGGAAGCATGGGAGAGAAATAAAAAAGGGAAAATAGCTTATTACAAGTACAATTAAAGGAAGTTTTAAAACATAATCAGTGATTCCCAGAAAGGCCAAAGCGGATCACTTTGGTTGATGTATTCATAAACATTTTACTTCTAACAATAGATCATTCCCAATCCGGCGTCTGCGGTTGTTACGTACTAACGGTCTCCTCTAAAAAAGCGACATGTAACGTCCAATGAAGTAAGGGTATACGATATTCATGTTTGTCATTCTAAAACATCCAAGGCTCAACGTGTAGGCCCAGTTTGGGGTAGGACCTCCTTTGGAGCTCATTGTGGTGGGACGGAAAATTTTTGTCAATTTGGGGCTGCTTTTTTGAACTGAAATTGCTGGAGGCTGTGGGGTTTTTTGGGTTAATAAATGGTAGAGCAAAAACTCGAGGCCTTGGTGTTAATTCTAACACAGTTACTGTGAAACAGCCCAGCAAATTTGGCCAATGTTTATTTCTCTTTATTCTAAATGGGACGAATCCGCGTGTCCTAAAGACGGACTTTTGTACCAAGGCACAGGATGTGTAGGGATAACGATGGATTATTAAAATTTAACATCTAAGGGAGTGCTAAGGTACAAATCATCATCACAAATAAGTCAACACTTAAAATTAAAAAACCGATCATAAAGCAAAGCAGTTCAGACATTGGTTTTCAAAATACATCCATTCATAATTTTTAAAAATAAATACTTCTGGGAAACTCTGATAACTCTAACACACAGCAAAGAGGAGATAAAGGCACACCACTATGAAACTTTAAAACACTGATGAAATTAGCCTGCCTTTCTGATAAAGTAAGCTTTTCTTTTTCTTATGCTAAACCATATAAACTATAAAGAGAAACAGAATACAGATCATTAAAAAAGCAATACTTGTGGTTTTATGTTTTGTAAGTGGTTGCTCTGCTGTTCTGGTCACATTGAAATGGTCATTTTCTTCAAGTTACAAGTACATTTAAAAAAAAAAAAACCCTATACATTAACTCTAAAGCCAAATAAGCCTTCAGATCTACCATTTCCTCAAGCATTTCTACCATCTTGGAAATAAATTTCAAGCAAGTGAAGGTACTGTACACAATATAAAAGACACATAAAAAAAGGTTGAAACCTACCAATACTGGTAGCGGGTGTCATGCACAAAACTGACCCTGCATGTCATGCAATGGCAGGTGGAAAAAGTGAATAAAGGGAAAGAAACAGGTTAGCGGTTTAGAGTTAACATTCAAAGTGAGATTGAAGCACAACCAGAAATCAGTAGGGTTAGTTAACACAGTCTCTTAGAGTTACTCACATTTTTAGTACAGACACAAATATATCTGACTTATTGGAAGCCAATATTACTCAAAGCTCACTCTTTACTTTTCACACTTCTTATTCACATCCATCGAAATGATTCTTATAAGAATGACATGTGACAACGCTACAGTGTCCTTCCTCTAAGACCTCAAGGTATTTTACAGACAGTATCAAGGTCATCCTCTAAGGTAGGAAGTAGGTATTTTACAGATGAAAAATCTGAGGCATAGTAACTACTCCAAGGTCATGCATAGTGTGAGTCAAGGGTAAGGCTCAAAATAGAATTCTATTCCTAAATCCAGGTCAGGTTTTGTATTTACTAGATTACGCTGACCTTACTGCATTAAAACTGTGCTTGTTTCGTGTCAAAAACAATGTGAAAATACAAGCAGTAATTAAGATTCCATATCCTCCAAATCAAATGCTCGCAGGTCATGTGAACTTGGGATTATTGCTCCTAAGCCCTACAGTTTAGGAAGGCTGACATTCTTGTGACAGAATGACCTCGATGCATATGTGATCTGTTTTCTGCTACGAGATTCATCATTATAAAGAAGTGGTGCTGGCAACAAAGCTTGAATATCGTAGAGGCAAAATAGTGCAGAACTGGGGCTGAGTTAGGACCAGGGCTAGCGATTTTGTCATGGCTACTAGTCGGTGATCTCTGAGGGAGACCTTTGGCAAAACTAGGAAATCAGGTTGGCCTCCAGGTGGAGGGAGGGAGGGAAGATTTCATTCCTTCCAGGGGAATAGCTGCCTTCTCTGGGGGTTGTCTTATTAATGTGCTTGAATCAGAAAACTCTGACCATGAAGAGAAATGTGTGTTGTAGAGTACTGAAAAAAATGAATGACCTACTTCCGGTTCAGTTCCTTAGACTAAAAATCAAGGTAATATAATATAAGATACCTGAAGGTTGGGGTCATGTAGGTGACAGAACATTCGTTTGTGATGAATAAAGGAAAACTCTTTTTAACGAATGGATGTACACACTTAGGGTTTTAGAACTGTTTTCTGAGATACTAGGCGAAGAATCTGAGATGTGAAGGCCTTTATTCTCTCTGCCAAACTGTTCACACCTGACGGGTACTTTCTGCGTGATGTACATTTTGGTCAGGCTAACATTAACTAGTCAGGAAAAGAAGCTATTTAACTGGGCTTTTAATGGAGTCTTCAGCAAACACGTGCTAATATGTCTGATTTAGCACACACACATACACACACACGCACATCTCAAAATCCTGTTGACGACAGGATTCTTTCTCCTTCTCTTTCTCTCACCCTATCTCTCTAATCTTCATAACCGAACTTCTGAAAAGTTACCTGCACAATAATTTTCACTTCCTCGACCCCACATATTCTTCAATCTTTTCCACTTTGGCTTTCATTTTCACGTCTTCCCTCCAACTGCTAATGTCACCAAGAACTCCGTATTTGTGCAATCAGTAGGAACTCTTCCACTTTCATCTAACTTCCTGAGTCTTGGTAACGTTTGGCACTCAGCCCCTCCCTCCGTAATAAACTAGTCTTTTCCCTTGGATTTTCTGATAACCCAGACACACACGTGCACGCACACACACACACACATACTCCATATCTCTATATGCTGGAGTTTTTCAGGACTCACTTCTGGCTCCTTTGCACCTACTCTGTGCTTTTTCCAGGCATCATTCAATTCATGATACCATTCAACCCAGGATTTAAATACTATCTATGAGCTCAAGGCTTCCACATTTATGCATCCGCCTTCCCTCTTGAAATTCCCTGCTCCGGCTCACCCAAAAGCCAAAGCAATCCTGCTTCTAAAATGCATCTTGCATTTGTCCGTCTGTGCGTCTCTCCTGCCACTTCTCCGGTCCTGATCGCCATTGTCTCCAGGCTTGGCCCTGTAATAATGTCCTAACTGGTCTTCCTGCTTGCCTTCCTGTCTCCTGCCTAATCCAGTCTCCACTCTGCTGTCAGAGTAAACCTTTCTAAATACAGGTCTGTTCGCTTCTCCGCTGGAAACAATTCACTGCCTTCTCATTGCTTTTAGGATAAAGGTCCCCTAGGGTCCAGTGTCTATCTCCCTGGCTTGTTCTATACCCCTCTCTGGAGGCTGGCACTGTGACCCGGGCAGATTAGTCTATCATTTCTTTGAACTGAACACATCGCACTTTTGTCCTACTTTTGGGCTTCCCACAAGCTGTCCCCTCTGCCTGGAATTATCTTCGCCCTACTCTTTTCATCTTCCGGGTCTCAAGGCACATATCACTTCTTTAGAAAACTGTTCAATTGCTCTTTTACCTACCTCCACATGCCATTTAAATCAGTTTTCTATTTTCAAGCGTATTGAACTCTACTTTTTCATTCATAGGATTTATAAAACATTTAAGTTACATATTTATATGGGCATTTCTTGAACATCCATCTCTCCTCTTCTGCTGTTAACTCTGGGAGGGCAGCGTTCATTGTCTGTCTAGGTCTTTGGGGCACACAGTAGGTGGACAGTCGGTTGAATGGGTGTTCTCTGCCATTAGTGAGTGCAGTGGGATCAATCTTTTCCTAAAATTTATGTACCCACTTTGTAAATGATTTCATTTCAGAGTGAACCATGGCTGGATTCAAAGTTAGGCCCATAAAAATTCTGTTGCATTCCCATGTGGAGGGGTTTTCTTGGAGGGCTTTCTTGTGTCACGGATGCAAATGTCACTGGGTTGAAAACCATCTACAGCAGCTCCAGCAGCCACACTGAGCCGGGATCGAATGTGTCACTTCAGCTTCAGTTCAGGATGTGGTTGAAATGTTCAACCAAATTAATTTCATGAGCCTTTCTTTCTCTCTGTGTGCTCTACAAACGATATGAATATTGGAAACAAATAGCTTATGCTCTGCGTGGCTATCTTACTCAGTGCCAGATTCTGGTTCTCATCTTCTTTTCCGCCCTTGCGCCCTCCTCCTGCCCCTTAAATACTTTATGCTGCAGCTAAAACGGATAACTTGCTCTTCCTTGAATATGCTCTCCCCAACCTAGGCTGTCTCCCCTGCCTGGGATGCTCTTCCTCCGCTGGGAAAACGTTCCTTTCAAAGTCCTAAGCAAATTTCTTCTCCTTTGGAGAGTTCTTTCCTTCTCAGGATCCTTTGTCACCACCACCCACTGCACATGCTGATGGCCCTAATGCATTGCCTCTTGCTGCCCTCTCAAATAGCTTTGCTCATGCCCCAAGGGGCCCTTAACGCTCTGCATTGTATTGATTTTTGCCTCTTCCTGGTATTCTCATTACTGGATCTGGAACCCAGAACTTACTATGTGTTCAAGAACTGTTTGCTGAATTAAGTGGGACAAATAGATTCTGCTGTGGTGGTACAGATACAGTTTCCACTGAATGCTGACAAATCTTTCACCAAGGTGTGTGATAACCTTACATAACATTATGGTTTCTGATCATTAGACAATGTTTGTGCTAACACTTTTCCTTGTTCTGGTTATTCTGTACATCCAGTACAATGAAATATATCAAGGAAAGAGTCGGTGGGTCATTTTGTTCTGACCGGCTGAGACATTTCACTAAGGCACTAACTCTCTCAACAAAGACTTCTCAACTATTCTCTGCTTTGGTTGCAGAAATATTCCAACTCTAGAATCTGTGAGTTAGGGTTCTCTGGATATTTCCATTAATTATATTTTCCACTTTGCAGCATAGACACAGCCTCGGTTTTTCCATCTGCAAAATGCCAATAATTACGCCTGCTGCTGCCAGAATGATCTTGAAGAATAATGAGAAAATGCCTATAAGAACACTTAGAGTAACTCAGAATAAACCTGTCAGAGAAATGCCAAGAATTATTACCCTGCTATTTTTGTAAGTGTGTGTGGTTTTTGCTGCTTTCCTAACATAGCAAAGAAAAAGTATAACTCCTAGATTAAAATAATCCCTATCAAAAAAAAAAAAAAAAAGGGAGAAAAGGAAAAGTCCTACCCACCACAAACGTGCTAGGGCACCAACCAAGGTGATAATTATGTTAGCATGGTTTGGGAGAGAAATCCCATATTTTGCATGATATTTTACATTACTATCTCCACAGTCTGGAGGCAGAATTCCTAAAATCCAAATTCATACTGTGTCATTGGGAGAGTTCTAGTAACATATCAAAAACTTCACTATGGGTGACAGATGGTAGGTAGACATACTGTGGTGATCATTTCACAGTGTATACAAATATCAGATCATTATGTTGTACACCTGAAACTGATATAGTGTTCCATGTCAATGACACCTCAGTGGGGGGAAAAAAAAGAAATAAAAGTTAGGGATCTTAAAAAAAACAACCCCCAAAATTCCACTATGAATGACTTTTCGGTAAAGGGTGGCCTCCAGGAGAACACGAAATGCTTTTTGTTTCATATAGGATAGATATTAATATAAAGTATTTACAGAAAAATCAAAATCTGTCATGTTAAAAATAATGGGCCCACCCATCTGCCAAGTTACAAAACTTATGTTTGAACATCATCACTTAATTTGCAGACGTTTAAGACAACAGTGATTAACAATGATCATTATCATTACCATTTTAAAATTAAGTTGAAAATGTGGTTTATGAGAAAGAAAGCCTGAAATAAAAGCTAGAGCCAAGATAAACACTAAAATTTCTGTTCTGGGTTTAAGTGGGGGAAAGATTACACTAACTGCCTTTTGAGAAAATTATTTTCTCTTTCATCATTTAAGAAAAACATGTGAAAACTTCTTAGAAGTTGATATACCATTTCAGAGCACGAGAGCCACATGGTTGTTCACTATGATATTGATATCATGTTACAGATGGAAACACTTGTAATTCACAGAATTAAGTGGGCTAGGACCCACTTTTCGGCTCCCAAAGTGCATACAATTGAGGGTTGCCGGACACACGGACAGTTTTTAAACAATCCAGCAGGGGGCAGAAGTACTTAAGCACAGCAACCAGTACAGCCTATCGCTCCTCGATACAATCATTCCATCAGCAATAATCAGGTCACTGCATCAAGGATGTTATCCATTCTTGCTTTGGAAGTCTTTAAATGGTTTCCAGGTGAAACATTTTTAAGTGAGGGTTCTTTCAGTGATTTAATAGAGCAGTCATTATTGGATTGAAGTGTTAAATACGAGTTAAGAGGCCTTCACATTTTTACACGACTAAGTTCCAGGGTTTCAAAGGCATTCTCAGGAAATTGTTCTGAAATTATTACCCAGTCTCCAGAAACAGACTTGTCCTTTTATGTTTTACCCCTCTGTACATTCTTCCCTGATTTTTTTCTCTTCAAATATCTAGTGACGAGGTCTATAAAATAAGACGCTTCTAGAAATCCTACGAGACCTCGAGGTAAGTTTACCTACTAGTTATTATTTTACAAACATGTTATATCTAGTGGCTTACAATGACAAGTCCTGCTGTGCTATCCCTGCACTGAAATGTCACTAGTTAAGGTTGTGATAGAACCTTAAGTACAATAAGTCTCAGTAAGTACTGATATAGAAACTCACTCCACAGGTCTATGAATCTACTTAAGAGAAAAGCGGAAGTAAAATAGGAAAACTAAACACTAAGAACGATTTTCCTCACATAACTTATATCTTTACTGTAATAAATATTGTTAAAAGGTTGACAATTCATTTCAAAGTGTAACTTTTACACAAAGAATACCACAGAAATAGCGATTCTGCTCCCTCCCACGTTAATTCCTGATATGCTACAGGATTTAAAGAAATGGAAAAGAAACCCAAAAAGTCCAATCATGTGGATTAGGACCAACAAGCTCTTTTGGACAAAACTGTTGTTCATCGATATTTGCCTTCCAGTCACTATCATGGGATGCAAATTTTGACTTCCGAACTAAGAACTCAGTGGACCGTCTTCTCACAAAAGCCTAAGTTACTCTCTGATTCTTCTTCTTCGCTTTTTTTTTAAACAGTGGGAGGAGACTTTATTTATTTTGAGGACATTATCCCTGCTTCTAACACAGACTAAAAAGTCAATACCATGGTCAATATATGATGACTTTGTGTTCGTATATGGTGTGTGTAGGTCTGGGGTCAGGGAGGTGGGTACAAAAAGGAGGAGGGTTGGCATGCTTTGCACTTCTGCTTCTTCGCTTCTATCTGATGTTTTATGACTGCCGAGCTGTAAGGGAGAACTCTGTGACTCCACATACGGAAGCCGCGTGGTGTCATGTCCCGGTACGTCGGACCGGTCACGGGGAAACTAGGTGATGGGTCCTTGTCTCATTAGCTGTGCCACCTTGGGAAGTCACCTCACATTTAGGGGGCCTCAGTTTTCTCATCTGTAAAACGATTGACTGGATGAGGAGATCACTAAGAATCCTTTAAACTTCGAGATTCTGTGATTAATAGAATTCATCTTTTAGTGGAATGATACAGTTAATGGACCTGAGCAGCTAACACTATCAGGCATTGGCTCAGAAACTGCGAGTAAGAGCCCTATCTATTTGTGCACTTGGTGAAGCTGAGAACGATGGAGAAAGAGAGAGAATGGATGTAAAATATGAGAAGAAGATCGCTTTAATTTGAACAGCCTTGGTTTTTTGTTTAGTGCTCTGAATAGGAATAGGGGAAAAAAAGGTTAGTATTTACTGGAATTGCTATTTTTAGGTCATTCAGGGTTAATGACAAATCTGAACTGTCACACATAAAAAGGCCCTACTGACATAAACAATTTTACACAGCATGTGCAGATACAAGAAACCAAGAGGCCTAACTGACCACTCTTTGCGTCTCACAGGTTCAGTCTGTCACTCAACTCTCTAAAATATTTGGCTTTAGAAACCTGACAGTCTTTCGCTATCATCCAAGCAAAGTAAATGTATCTAGCTAGCTAGGACAATGATGAGTTTCAGGCTGTATTGACTGTACCTTTACAAGCAAACTAGATGCCACCGAACAGCTTTGAGGGATGAGGAGAAAGCACATGACCGGAAGGGCACACGGACACGGGACTTGGAGCTGTCAGGGCACGTACCTGTTGGAATAAATGCCGTGTGTTGCTGCAGCTGGGCGCTGGTGAGAGCCTGCTGGTAGTGCAGCACGCTGGGATTGAACACCGTGCTGGCACCGTTGTTTTTTTCAAGTGCTTGTCTCTTTGGTAAAGGATGAAGAGCACCGGGGGGAAAGGCCTATGAGGAAAGAATCGGACAGGACATGTATAACTCAAAGTAACCACACCTTCCGTGTCCACAGAGATCATCAAGTCCAACATTCTCTTTCAAAATGACAGCTAAGGAGATGCCTCTGCCATGCACCTTAATTTAAACAGCGGCAATGTCGAATGAGTGAGAATTTGTTATTGAGAGCGGAAGCATGATTTCTGTAACCCAAAACGGTAGCATCTCAACTAAGGAAAAGAAAAACTATCAAGCAACACCAAAATAAATAAATAAATAAATAAATAAATAAATAAATAATAATAAAAAAATAAAAAATGACTTCAGCTTTTAAAACGAGTTAAACTATTCTAAGGGGGGAAAGAAGCATTTGTGTTATTATTAATACCTATTCTCTTCGTTAACTAAACGGCAATTTCTTGGATTTAAAGGTTAATAAGAATTATAATGCGCATTTTTCCGAGGCAAGTAATTTAAATTTGCTTCACTCTTTTGGAAAACGTATTAAAATTGGTTAGGATTAATTTATTTCACATATTACATATGAAAATGAGATGGCTAAACACCTTATTTTTTTCCATTAATTAATAATAATGATCATTTGCAACCAATTTTTACAAGTAATACAAATCTCAGATGGTTCTCTGAAAAGCTACATGCAAAGCGAAAGGTGAAAGGTCAAAGTACCAGGTCTACAGATGCTTCGAGAGGTCGCTTCATTGCTTTGGCAGTCGACTGAGTCTTTTAATAACAGGCAGCGAGCACATGATGGCAGTGGGCCAATGGGATTCAAGCGAATTAACATACAGGTAAACAGCAAGCAGAGGTGCATCATGGGAACGGCATTGCATTGTGGATAGGTGAGAAGGAAAAAAATATTCTGAATGCAATATACAACGTACAAAACACTAGGCATGCACAACAACAAAAATGTTCTCTAAAGAAATGAATATTACACCTTAAATTAGTATTGAAGCAAAAATGCATCTACTATACCTTAGTTAAAAGCATATAAGAGAGTAAAATATAGATGTTTGAAATTCAGGAAAGTTAATTAAAACAGCAGCTTGCATACACACCATAAGCATTTTTTATATTGCTTCAGAAAAAAAATGCAAAACTTTCAAGGGCCATAGGATTGATGAACTTCTGATAAGTTAGTTTCCAAACGTAAAATAACGAATGTACTAAGTGGAAGATCCAAGTGAGAAAAAGATATTATCTTTAATGTTCAGAAAAATAATTGTTAATGAAGATCTAGCCTAACAAAATGAAGTGGCAAACTGAGACAAAAAATTCAGGCAAAAAAATATTCAAACACAAGATTATTTGGGCAAAACTGTTTGGGTTTGGATCTTAATTTTTTGTCTGAATCATGTGGATAATTGTCTCAATTCTTCTCTTCACTCTGCTAGCATGGATCTGGCAACACGGAATAAGGTTCCAAACTTAACAAGTTTTGAATTTGAATAGTAAGTTTCTCAAATTTCCCACTCTCATCCCGTTGTACTGTTTCTAATGACTAACTTATCATCCATTCTGTGTTTTCCACTACATTTGAAATTATAATTCAATTTATCTCAAACAACTTACCGGATTATGCTAAGAAAATACCCTTTAAAAAGGTATTTAGTGTTCTCAGGTATCAGAATAATCTCTATTTAATAATTCTATTTGTAATTTCAGCTATAATCAGTGACCAACCCAGTTAATGAGAAGTGGAACTCGTGGCTAGAACAAGTTACAACAGCTAAAAAGAGCAAACAGCTAAAAAAAATAGCCAAGGACTGCTTGAAATATTAGATGTAAAATAATATTTTTAGCTTATAACCATATTTGGGGGCAGACTGTCTCATTTAAGCAGCTGAAATAATAACAAATATCGATTTAGACCACGGTGAAAAAATGTTCCTATTCCTGTAAAAAATGGGAAATTCTATGATGGAATTCTGTGAAAATAAAAATAAAACAAAAGGAGTAGCTCCAATGCAAATAAAAAATGAAATACCCCTTTTTCAATGGGTAGCACAATAGGTAAATCCCTAAGGTTTGTGTAACCAATACAAAACGTGATATTCTAAAGTTCTGAGCTGGAACCATGGCATTTGCAATAATATGAGGTACTACTAAACTCTCAAAATGGGAAACAGTTAATGATATTTTCCTCTGCAGACAGAGCTCTTTTCATCATCATTTGATGATTCGAGATCAAAAGTATAGAGGTGCCAGGAGGTAAAGAAGGGCAAGGTAGGCAGAAAGAAAGTGGGTGAGGAAAGGATTGAAGGCAGAGAAGAGATTTAGAATGTCCAACAGACAAATGTTTGGGAAGGCAGTCTTAATAGAGGCCATCAAATAATATAAAAAGAGTGTTCTGGAAGTAGAATTACAACATTTTTAAAACCCAGAGAGCCTCACAATAAGAAAGCTTCTTTGTACTGGATATTCTTTCTTCAGACGTAAGTTCCCCATTATGTAACTTCCATGACACCACATTATTTAAGATCTTCGGTTGCTGCAGAGTCTCGACACTGCTTGATAATGCGTTTCTTTAAGCTTAAATTCGTCTGTGCTAACTGTATAAGGCTGCACAGCCCGTTCTCACAAAGTGCACCGAGAACACAAACTCAGAATCAGTTTGGTCTCAACGTTCTGGACTCAGTTCTTCTCTTCCCTTTTCCAGTCCTTGGGAGTTCCAAAGCAGGTCTACTGTTGGGTTGATTTTGTCTGCTATGCTAACTGCAAGAGTGATTATGTCTCCAAAGGATGGCGTTTATGAATGAAATTTTGATTGAACAAAGCATCATTCAATGACGTCTCCAAGTAGAAGAAGAAATAGCAAACATGTCTCCCTAGGATCCTCACCTGGAAGGTTAATGCTCTTTTTTTTCTGATCTTAGATTGATGAAAGTTCATGTCCACAGAAATCAGAAGAACCTAGCAATGTGAGGACACTGAGAGCTCTAAACTGAGCTGGCCAGCATCTCCTTTTCTCCCACTGCATACTGTGAGTTATCTTTCCTAGACACAAATATCTTAGAAAAATATCCTAGAAAAAAATCTTTTCCTTTTTTTTTAAGTTTATATTTATTTATAAATAAATAAAACATCTCCCAGGCAGGCTCTACACTGTCAGCGCAGAGCCCGATGTGGGGTTCCAACTCACGAACCGTGAGACCGTGACCTGAGCCAAAGTCAAAAGTCAGACACTTAACCGACTGAGCCACCCAGGCGCCCCATATCATGTCTTGTCAAGGAAACAGTAAGTTTTCAAAGGTTGGGCATACATATTAGTATCTTGCACACCTCATGCTTTGAAGCACATGCGTAGAATAAAGCTTAAAAAATCTGTATGGATTAATAACCACGTTATAGTATGGCTTTGTAACACAGAGATACTCTGCGGTAGAAGAATGACTTGACTGCTGTCATATGTTTACCTACATTGAAAGGTCTTCAGGCTTAGACTAGACTTTAGAGATCACCAAGCATGGCTGGTCTTAGAAGCTTCGTTAGGTACCTAAGCAGAGAAAGAAGTTCTTTATTTGGGCCTCGACTATGTGCCGGACCCTTGGCATCCATTCCTGCTGGCCTCAACAACGTTTTGGACCCTCTGCCCTTTCTGGACCACCTGCAGTTTTGTGTACATCCAGCCAGATATTTCCTTCTCTGGCTCAAAGAACAACTCAACCGCGAGTCAAGGCACGCAAACCAAGGGCCCATGCCAGGCATTGTGGGCGAAGACCAACTCTGAGGAGTCAGAAAACCCCGGTGACAATAATCAGAGCTGCTGCCTTCTTGTGGAAGAAAGGGATGTAGACAAATAGGATGGAATTCAAAGTTCCTGTACATGTTTTCTTGAACGGTTGAAGCTTATCTAGCTGACGGCAGCTGGCCCCGTTTCCTTTCACAAAACAGGACTCTCCCATGTAGCCCCATGTTGTAGGATTGTGAAGAAAGACGGCTTGCTTAAAGATCACATACCCTTTGTGTGAAAATTACCAGAGAGACGCTCTGTCTGCCTTGTTTTCACATTTAAAAAAATTCTGGTGAGGATGAGGCCCACGTTTTAAGACGTATTATGAAAGAATAAGGCTCTAAAGGAAATAAATGTCTCCTTTTCTGGAATCAAAGCTTTAAATGTGTTTCAGGGTCCAATTAATCAAAAGAAGGGGAAATCCCTGGACAATAATACAAATTGCATTACAGAAATTCTTTGTGTTCAGACATGGAGCCCAGGTGAATGGAATATTAAGATCTTCTGACTGCAATCATCACTCTCATTTGTTCTTTTAAGTAAGGAAATAAAATAAGAGGGTTTTTTCCCGTGTGTTGGGCATTCTTGCTCCTAGAGTAAGAATACTTTGACTTTACCCAACTGCATCTCAGTGGGTTCACATAAGCCTCTCACTTCAACTAAAAAGACATGACAGACTCAATAATTTTCATGTCATTGTCAGAAAGAAGCTGGCTTTTCTTCTGAAACTACATTCCTTTGGCTTGTCTTTGACGATGTTGCAAGATCCCCTGAAATATCAGAACTCCAAATTTGGGTACAGTATAACTATCTGGGAAAATACGGTAACTACATACACTGACATCCACTGCAATACCTCTATGCATCTTGGTAAGTGTGATGTGAAAATGCGCAGAAGGGCACGCAGAAGCACACACAGAGAAGGAGTCTTGACTTTAAAATACCAAGCTGAGGAAGGACGTGTTTGTGTAAATGCCTATGTCTTCTCTTATCCCCACCAACCCAAGTCACCTACCATTGACATAGAGTGGCTGCATTGTTCCTTCAGTGACTGAAGGATAGATAGATAGATAGATAGATAGATAGATAGATAGATAGTGGACATTACAATTGCTACTTCTAATAAACAGCCAGATACAATCAAGACTCAGATAAATTCAGGGCTTAGCCCTAAGGTCACTATTACTACCAGTGGCTTGTTGTATCAACAGGTATTTGAGATAGAGGGACTAATTTTTTCATATTCCCAGAACCTCGTCGCCTACCCCAGTGGCCAGAGACGGCTGTCGTGACCCAGGCTGAGCCAATCATAGCACGCTCGTACTCTAACCATGAAGACAGCCCCCAAAATGACCTTTAATTGCTTTTTTAGTTTTTCTAATTAGAACTGCTGTAGTAGATACTGTTTTCTCTCTTGTCGAAAGACATAAGAACGTATCCCTATAGGGGTCTGGAGCCGTGGTCAATGTTGCATTGGAGAACTTGGTCTTAGAAAACAGAGTTGATATACCAAGAGAGGCAGAAAAGAGAAAAAAAGAGAGACCTACTGGTTTTCTAGTTTCTGGATGCAGGCATCCTGATCTCTGTTTTACTTCTACTCCCTTTGGAGGGCACCGCACGAAGTCCAAAGTTTTTATTTCAGCTACTTCGGTTGGGTTTTTGTCTCCTGCAACCGCAGTCCTCAGAGGAAAAAATGTGTTCTTTGGGCCTAACTGTCAATACACCAGTTAGGATAAATTGGGGCTGGCCTAAAACAACGATTGCAATGAAAAAACAGTTTTACTTCGTTTTTGTTTTTTTTTAAGTTTTTTAAATTTATTTTTGAGAGACAGGAGGGGGCAGAAAGAGAGAGATTGGGAGAGAGAGAATCCCAGGCAGGCTCCACACTGCCATCCCAAGCCCGAAGTGGGGCTTGATCCCACAAACCATGAGGTCATGACCTGAGCTGAAATCAAGAGTCAGATGCTTAACCGTCTGAGCCACCCAGGCTTTCACTTCTATAGGATGAGATCTTCACTAAGAGGATGGGAAGACAGATTCCACATAGGAGAAAGGTAGAAAAGACCTCACTTGCTCACTAGAAGAGTTCCTTTTCCATCAGCATTAAGTAACCAATTTACTCTCCTCCCCACGCCCACCCCCGTTCGGTTCCCAATTACAATCAGTTTTGCAAACTGCTCTTTTACTAGAACAAAAGAGAGGGAGAATTTCTCTATATTGTACGACAGACTCTCTCTCTTGTGGTTGCATACACCTGTGCATGTATATAGAAACTCACACATTCAGAAAAATCACTGTTCTGTCTGGGGACATAAGACTAAGAAGATGTGAGGCAAAAGCACCAAAGCCTCAGAGACTCTGAGGAGAAACCATGGGAGACGGAGGGCCAGTGCTCAAGCCTCTTGGGAACAGGATCCGATCGGAAGGGTCTGTGTGACCACATACCGCGCCCAACGCGGTCATCACGTGAGGGCAGGCTCTGTGCTCTTCTCTCTGTATCCCCGGCACTCACAGGGCCAGGCCTTTAAAAACATTTGTGGGAAGAATGTTGAATAATAGGAGCTTTTTACGTGTAACAGCTACGCTTGCATTTTGATCAGTTATCCAAGTGTGGGGTGGCAGTCGCTAGTTAGAATACTGTTTTATTAAAGTACACCTTTCATCTCTGAAGCCCCGTCTGTCTCTTCCGAGGGAGCATTGGCCACCGAGTCTTTCGTTCCCCGCTGGGACCCATTATGCATTTCCATCATCCCTGAGCAGCAGTGTTGCTCTCACTAAACTCCAAGCTCCTTGAGGGTAAGGAAGCCCTCTTAATGTGTGTATGTTCCCAGCAAGTGTCTGCTGCATGGCAGGTCTCATTAAATGTTTTGGGGGCGCCTGGGTGGCTCAGTTGGTTAAGCGTCGGACTTTGGCTCAGGTCACGATCTCGCGGTTCATGGACCTCGGGCTCTGTCTGTGCTGACAGCTCAGAGTCTGGAGCCTGCTTCTGTGTCTCCCTCTCTCTTTCTCTGTCCCTCCTCTGCCTGTGCTCTGTCTCTCTCTCTCAAAAATAAATAAACATTAAAAAAACTTAAATGTTTTCAATGAATGAGTGAATGCGCAGTGTCTATCATATAGTAAAGTGAGCTTCTGATAAGCCAGAGACCTCGTGTTAAAACAAATTAACTAGAAATTTCTACAGCCTAGTGTGATGGTTCTCATGCTGCACAGGAGAATCCCATGAGAGTTTCCAAAAAAACGGCCACCGCCCAGGCCACACCCAGACAAATTAAATAAGAAACTTTGGGGGAAAGGACCGGTGTTGAAATCTTTTAAGACCCCTCAGGTAATTCCAAAACATAGCCACGTTTGAGAACCAGTGTTCCAGGCAGGTGCTTGTCAACTGTTAATGTGGATACAACCCCTCCTGAGCATATTTTAGAATTAGAATTCTGATCCCAAAGGTCTGGGGTGGGGCCTGAGAGTCTGGAGCTGTAACAGCTCCCCAGCCATGATGATGATGATGATGATGATGATGATGGTGAGGAGGAAGAGTGGAGAGGAGGAGCAGGAGGAGGTGGCAGAGACAGCTGGTCTCTAAGGGACAGTACAGTGACTCAGGGACTCCAGGCTGTGTTACCCGCCCCCCCCCCCCTCCCCCTTTTAAAGCACCAGTCAGTGCAGCTCCATTTTCATCTGTTTCGTGACTGGATGTTCTGCAGACAATTGCATTTACGGGGGAGGGGGGGGGGGATAGTTTGAAGGACGGGGTGGGGCGGGGGGAACAGGAGTAGGAAGAGCCCGTCACTGGTCACCTGTTGCTAGCCTCCCCGCCCCCAGGGCCGCGCAGCGCTCAGCCGCATTTCCCTCCGCTAAGCTCTGCAGCCCACCTTCCCGCCGGCGCCGGCCACGGAGCCCGCTCCCAGGAGGAGTCCAGGCCAGCGCAGGCCGGACTCTCAGCAGGACGGGCCCCGGGGCGGGGCGCTGACGCCTCGCCGGGGTTCCCTGCGCCCGAGGGATTTACTTATTGTGCTGAAGGAGGGAAGGAGGGGGAAACAAAACAAAACAAAACAAAACAAAACGGGGGGGAAACAACAACAGAACTTAGGCAGCGGAGCAGCAGGAATAGCAGCCTTCCCTAGGTCCCGATCGTTTGGGAGAGCGTCTGAATCCCGCGGGGAAAGCGCCGCCCGGCGCCAAGGGCTCCCGGGCGGAGGAAGGTGCGCGGCGGGCGCGCCTCACTTACCATGACTGTGGCCGCGGCCGCGGCTGCCTGGGCGGCCACCGCCGCTTGGTTGGC
The DNA here is from genome assembly GCF_018350195.1 of Panthera tigris. Taxonomy (NCBI): domain Eukaryota; kingdom Metazoa; phylum Chordata; class Mammalia; order Carnivora; family Felidae; genus Panthera; species Panthera tigris. The sequence continues at coordinate 68,204,661 of NC_056660.1, read as the reverse complement.
TTGGTGCTGCGCAGCTTTGATTTTGGCCTGCAAGTGTGCAGGAGGGTGAAAATATTTGCATTTCTCCCTCATGCAACGCCCCTTTATGTAATCCATACAAACGGTTACGGTGTTGTCGTTTGTGTCGATCATGGTGCTGTCTGCGGGGTGTGCAAAGCGGCAGTCGGTCTCTCCCCGGGCACAGTTTCCTCGCTGGAACTCCCTGCATACCTAGGACACAGGGGGGAGAAGCAGACGATGCAGAAGAGAGGCTGATGGCCGTCGGGAACTACCTCTGCGAGCGCAGCCATTTACGTTGAAAAAAACAAAAAAGGAATAAATGCTTTTCCTTTCTTTTAATGGGGGCTTTCGTGCCGTTTCACTAGAAATTTGCTGTGCAGAGCTCAAGTAACCAGAGTCCCTGACAAACTAATTTGAGTTTTGCTTCGCCCTCTTTGCTGGGGTGGGACTCTGTTGAGAAAATAAGTCAAAATGCGCAGTTTTCGCTAAAATAACAAAAATCAACAAAGCCTCCATTTGTCCCTGGGCTAGTGTATACACATCTCTAATAATTAGGACATAATATATGTATTTAACGACATCTAGTATATAATTTGGACATCTGTAAGCACATCCAAATCTTTTCCTACTCTGACAACCCTGGGATGCCATAGTTTTTTGTTTGTTTGTTTGTTTGTTTGTTTGTTTTGCACGGAGGGATAGTTTCCTCACAGGTCAAGCCACCAGGTCACAGCTGTACAACTCCAGAAGGGATTGGGGGAAACAAGCTTGTTCCTTCTCCGAGGATGGCAAGTGGGTGGGGTGAATCTGAATACTCCTGTTTTCCCCTAGGACTCCCGGGCTCTAAAAAGATAACTTACGCTTATAATCATAAGTCAGAACAATCGAGGCTGAGACGTTGAAACTTGCATTTAAGATCACTCTATTATTATTTTTGATGGCACCGGAAGAAGATAAAAAAACAAAGAAAAGACAAAAAGAGAAATATGGGAAGAAGGGGAAAGAAATAAGTGGAGGGAAGGAGGAATAGAGTTCCAAGTACTCATGTGTTGTTGCTATTGCTTTTTTAGTCCTTAATCCTTAGTTACCCTAAATGCTCCATCACCTAAGAATTCCGATGCATCAAGAGTTTATTGTATAAAGAAAATTTTCTTTAGAATTTAAAGCGCATTCTTGATTCTGCCCTGAATATCGATAATATAAGATGACATGACTGACCTATAGACATAACACTTAGGTTTATAAATATCATTAGCAGGACAGAACTACGAGTAAAACTGTAAGTTATTTTCCTTTTAGGCTCTAATTCCAAAGCCAGTAAGCGGTGGTTGGCATCTCGGCCATCAGTGACGTTATATGAAGGGTCACTGATGTGACAGTCAAGCTTTGTGACAGTCAAACTTACTTGGGAAACACAGTTTCACCGACCAGTGGCCAAGAGGGTTTGAAGGGTAACACAGAAGTCACAAGATTGCTCATCATTTCCTCCTGCTTTGGATATAAGCCAATATTCCGATCTTTAGTTCATAAAATGTACAAATAAAAACTACTAAGATGTTCCCATCAATTCCGAGTAAGCCTTCCTCTCTAAATGGAATCCTCCAGTCTGAGACCACATCAGAGGTACAGACCAGCCGTCAAGCATTTTACCAAGGGTCGCCGTGTGCAGGACAAGCCGGCTTCATTCCTGGCTTGAAATGAACTTCATGAAGGCCTGCTAAAGTCATTGTAAATTATTTTTCTATGTTTTTGTCTACCAGTCCTGTTGGGGAGGACAATTTGTTCCCAACTCGGCTGATTTAATTTGTTTTCTAAACCACACAGTCACGAACTGAACACTCCATGGGTCCAGCAGGTGGAGCCCCAAACACTTTTCTAGACCATGAAAGGTCTGTTCTATATTCACAGGGGCAGGCTAGATCAAAACAGCAGTGTTAGGGTCTTTAGTCTTTTCGTTTTGGGATTCATATGCTCCAGACTGAAGCTGATACCAGGCAGCAACACTGTATTGCCCTCAAGATTTATTGGGTAAATATTTAAGCAAATGCACATTGAAAGAACATCTTCCAATGATCCAATGTAAAGCACCGTGTACATCCTAACCATACATATATCACCTAACAACTTAAATAGGTAATGGAATTAAAGGAGCTCTTTAAAAAATCTATCAGAATCTCTACACTACTGCATAAAGTGCTCTATTAAATATCACAGGATATAGTAGCTAAGATAAATCCTCTTACTCTGATTAAAGAGAAAGTTTACCCAGTAACGGTTGGCTTGACTTATGACTTAAGATCATCTTCTATAATTATACGAACGTGTTTTCTTGACTTTTACCGAACACTTGAACTTAAAGAAAATATCTCAATGAATACTTAATACGCCCAGCTTCCAGTTCCCCTGTTTACCAACAGTACAACCAGGGCTGATATTCTGGAACGTTCCAATATAACCATATTAGCTCTTAAAATATTGAAATGTGATCATACCAAATGGTCAATAGTCATAGTTCCACTTACCCCTACCCCTGTCCCCAGGTGTTTCAAATTCTTCTGATTTGGCCATTCTCAGACCTTTCCAGGAGCCATGAAAGGTTAATGCCAGCACAGCTGGAGGCCTTCAGGAGCCATCTCTATGGCCTACACAGTGATTGATTCAGTGTTCCACTGGTTGTTAAATATTTTGCCCCTGAACACACATTCCAAACAGCTGAATTTTGTTTGTGCTAAACTAATTCTTTCCCTACAGACTAATTTCCTTTATAACTCTGCCTTAAATTGAAACCACAGAATTACGAATGCATGGCTTTTAGATGAATGTGTGTGTGTGCGTGTGCATGGCTGTTTTGCAAGACTGAATTAATATCTTATAAGCATTCACTTACACAGAAGTACACCTCTACCCCAGATGCATCTCAAACCACAAATATAATGAAGTACCTCCAGTTTGTCAGTCCTGAGAAGTTTCTGAGTTGCAGTTGAGCCCGGGACAGTGACGGGTGGACTTCCGGGAACAATAACGGGTGTGGTGGGTAGAATTTCCGTTGGGACTAACCCAACTCCAGGGGTTACAGGTGCTAAGTAAGGAGCAAAGCTAATCGCCGTATTTGTCCCTATTGCGGGACCTACAGGAAAAGTGGGCTGTTAAAGGAAGACAACACAGGACAAAGATTTCTTTAGAATAAAACTTTAAAAAATCACCAGTAAGTGTCATTTGAGCAGAACTTACTCACCATACACAAGACCCTTTGTGTTACTTGCGTAAATCGATGCTGGCCTGTGAAAGTTCATTAGATTGCCTGTTTTGTTTTGCTTAAAAAAAATAATATCCACGTATATCCTCTCTTCCTAAAACCATACAAAAACATGCGAGCACATTATAGAAACCTAATTACAGGGAACGGATTAAATTTTTATTCCTATGAAAGTTTTCTCAAGAAAAAACAATAATTCTCACTGTCATTGCTCATCATTCCAAACAGTGAATGTTACAACAGGAAGGGGGTAAACGTATGGAAAACTGACTCCTAATCTTTGATTTCTCCTCCTTGCATCTCAAAAAAGGACAGGAGGAAAGAAAAACCTTGATTAGAGCCTGATTTTCAAGTTGATCGAGTACATACATTCTCAAAAATTGGGGATTATCTGGGACTGTATTTGCTCTGATTCAGCATCATGTTCCCACGTTCCGTCACTAGCCTGTATGTAGTGTTCATATGGACCTGCTGTTTCTCGGTCCAGTTCAACTGTGTCTAGATCTAACCTTCCCTGCCTAAAAGGTTGGATGAGAGAACATGAACTTTTTAATTGGCCAATTTTTCAACTGGCCACTAAAAGTTGGTTTGGTTTCCTAGGTTAAAATCAATGCAGCAGTGATAAAGGCATACCGTACTTCATTTAAACTTCTTGATCGCTACACTCCTTGTCCAGAGATAAGAAAGAACTGCGCTAGGGGGTTGATGGGATAATAATTTTTAAAAGCCCCACCTAAAAATATGTTTTCCAGAAAGGAAATAATGTAAGAGAACAATAAAGTTTGCTTCACTTTTCTAGAACCAATGTTAAAAGTGTAAGACGCTAAAGATTTTTCTTAGAATGAATTTTACACTAAATTGTACCTGTATGGTTTCATTGGTTGGTTGGCTTTTTAGATAGTTGATGACTTTTACCCTCTTTATTTTTAGGAGGAGTTTGCAGATATTTGCAATCACGTGTTAATGCAATTTTCTAATAACCAAACCATGCTCTCGGCCATGTCACGCTACCCCTCTATTTATATATTGTGAGTAACATTCTTGTTTTCTATTTACGGCTCTGAATGAGTTGTTGAACATATGGGAAAAATAACAATCTATGTTTATTATTAAACAAATTTTTTGTTGACAGCAATAACGGAAAAATACCTCTTATGGATGCTCATGTTAGAAAACAGTGAATTACTGATAGTTTGTTCAAGGAGTTCTCAGAGGTTCTGGAGGTCTTTAGCGAAGTGGCTGGGGGCTGTGAGAGGTGATTCTAATGGCCTGCGAGCGCTGTTATAGCCCTCCCACGAGGAGCTCTTAGATCTTTATGGCTCAGACATCAAATTCACTTTGGGACAGGGTTGCAACATGAGGTCTCAACATGGGAAATAGATGGCAGTTAGGATTTTTTTTTCTCCCAAATTTTATATGTGTATGTTTTCCATTTTCAACCCATTGAGCCATAATTACAGAAAGTTGCGGTTTTCAGTAACTATAGTTTTTATGAGTTAGCGCCATTGAAAAAAAGCCAAGTGATTTAAATAGTATGACTATCTAATGTTAGAATTAAAAAAAAATCAACTCTGAAAGGTCATAAATCACAACAGATCAGGGATTCAAAGAACCAGCTAAATCAGAAATGCCTGAGGGGAATTTCATAAATAGAAATATCGCCAGACTCGATAGGTCTAAGCAGGGACCTTGAAATTTGCATTTAAAAAAACTTACTATGTGATCTGATGTGTGGCCCAGTTTGGGGACCACTGTCATAGATGGAGAGTGAAAATAGGTATTAAAACACTTGTACTGAATGTGTAATTTAACACAGAGACCAATTATCAAAGTAAACATTTAAAGAAAACAGCTCTCCCTCACAGGCCCGTTTTTGATTTTCTGCAGCAGCAAATTCCCAACCCTCCCTCTTGTGGATCATTTGAAGCCAGGGTCAGTGTGGTGACATAAATACAGGTTGTACCTTGACTGTCGGTGGGATGTCAGAACCTCAAAACTCATTTCCTGAAACCTTTTTTGGATATCAATAAATCTATTAAAATCAGAAAAATTTTGCTTTCCAAAATGTAAATTACTTGTTCATCTAATTTAATGATCTAAAATGAACGTTGCAGGGGAGCCTGAGTGGCAGTCAGTTAAGCGTCCGACTTCGGCTCAGGTCGTGATCTCACAGTTTGTGGGTTCAGGCCCTGCGTCGGGCTCTGTACTAACAGCTCAGGCCTGGAGCCTGCTTCAGATTCTGTGTCTCCCTCTCTCTCTGCCCCTCCCCTGCTCATGCTCTATCTGTCTCTCTCTCTCTCTCTGTGTCTCAAAAATAAACATTAAAAAAAAAACCCTTAAAATGAATGTTGCAGTTTACTGATGATAGCTGTCACATAGCTCAGAGAGAGTATTATTTCAAAAGAAAAACACAAATTTTAGACCGAGAGTGATCTGGATTCAAATCCCGAGCTCTGCCAGTGAACTGTTATCCTAGGCAGTGAATTAACCTCTCTGAGCTTTAGTTCTCAAGGAAGTAAAACCAGTTGACTTGAAAAGTTGGGCTGAACAAAGTGCTACCTCTTCCCCACTTCCCATGGTCAGAACTCAGCGAATTGCAGGTGTCACGGGTAGTGTAAAAATTGGTATTAATAAAGTTTTCCCCCCAAAATCATCCACTGATTCTATAACAGGCATATAATCAGCATGGTGATATAATAATAGAGGTATAAACTCTTATTTAATGATAGCAAATGTTTTCTCCTTTTTGAAATATGGGCTGGGGAAAATACCTATTTTCTTTCATGTGAAGCTGACAGTTAAAAGTTGATAGGCCTCATGAAGACAGATTCAATGAGATATTTTCTCTTTTTTTAATACAGTGTTTTTGATTGAAGGCGATTAGTAAAAAAAAAAAAAATAGTTATAGTCATTCTCAGAGACGGGCACTCCATTATTATTGTTGACAGTGCTGCCTTACACGTACATAGGAGCCGCTGTTTCCAAAGCACTGTCACACACACTGTCTTCTTTAACCTTCTCGTTATCCGTGAGGAGCAAGTGTGGCATCACAGTAGGTGGAAGCAGGTCGGACTATAGACTCAATAGATCACCCAACGTCAATGCTGCTGAGGCAAAGCACTCAGGACTCCTGACTCCCAGGCTGGGGCTATTTCCATTCCTCTGCACTCCCTAGATTTTTGTTTGTTTGTTTGTTTGTAATTTCTTAAAACAGAAAAGGGGAGAAAAAAACCCCAGCCGCCCTGATGTGTTTGAGTGTAAAGCCAGAGCCTTGGCAGGGAGCCCTGTCCCACAGTCAGCGGGTGCCTTCTCCAGACGGGAGGGTGAGGCTGCTCTGAACAGCAGTGCCGCTGCCCTGGAAGAGTGGATCTCAGATCCCGGATTCAAATGAAAACTCCCCAGGTAGAGTCCGGGCTGACACCGCGTCCTCGCGTCTGAATTCAGTGCTTCGCTGCAGCTGAGAAAAGAGAGAGGTGGCATCTCCAGATGATTCCGTTCTGCACACCACCAGCTAGAGCCCCGGGGGAGTCGGCCCCGGGGGAGTCGGCCCCGTGCTCTGTGCAGAACGGCTGCTGCCAGGCTGTCTGAGATGGGATCCATTTGGTCCCCGGCATTGCTCAGAACGAACGGCCGCCAGAGAGGCCAGAAGACCAGAGCTACAGAGTCTCGTGGGAGAAAATGGCTTCTGAAATGCTGGCCTTGCTGTTTCTAACCTCTGTTCTTTACTTCACGCTCCTGTGTTTCTCTCTCCTTAGCGTTTCACACGCTGGTCTTCTTGTTCAGTGCACTCTACCAGTAGATCCAGGTTCCAAGATCCTCTCTCTCTCTCTCTCTCTCTCTCTCTCTCTCTCACACACACACACACACACACACACACACACATTCAGCACGCGTTCTTTGATATTTTGTAGTGGCAAGGAAGGATCAGTGCTGAGCAGTAATGACTAAGTGGCCTGGGGTGTTTTACGGTTCTAAAATTTAGTCAATTGACTTTTTAAAACAGGAGCGTGAGAGTTCATACATTTAGAAAGCTTTCACTTCAAAGGTAGGTATTTGGCACTCGAACTGAAAGGCTTAAAACATGGCATCCCTTAAGCCTCCTCTCTTTACTTCCAGAAGCATCTCTGGAGGGCAGAATACTCAATGCAAGACCTTGTCCCCAAGGACTGGGTTGTATAGGCTTTTAAATCTCTATCCTCCCCCACCCCCACTTCTTTTTCTTTTCTTTTTTTTTTAAATTGAGGTAATACCGACATACAACATTCTATTAGTTTAGGGTACACAACACAATGATTTGATATTTGTATATATTGTGAAATGATCGCCACAGTAAGTCATTAATATCCATCGCCATATGTAGCTGCAGAATTTTTTTCTTGTGATGCGAACGTTTAAGATTTGTTCTCTTAGCAACTTTCAACTATGTCTACATAGTTGAATACTACAGTATTCTTAGCTGTAGTCCCCGTGCTGAATAGCATGTCCTCACGAATTTCTTTCTTTTCTAATAACTGGAAGTTTGTACTTTTGACCCCCTTTACCCATTTTGCCAGTTCCTCTCCTCTGCCTCTGGCAACCAGCAATCTATCTGTATCTATGAGCTTGTTTTTTGTTTTGTTTTGTTTTGTTTTTTAGATTCTATGTACAAGTGAAGTCATATAGTATTTCTTTTCTCCGTCTGACTTATTTTGCTTAACATAATATAGTGCCCTTGTGGTCCACTCATGTTGTTGCAAATGGCAAGATTTCATTCTTTCTTATGCCTGAATAATATTTCATTGTTTATATATATCACATTTTCATTATCCATTCATCTGTTGATGGACACTTGAGTTGCTTCCATATCTTGGCTGCAATGAACATAGGCGTGCAGATATCTTTCCAAGTTAGTGTTTTCATTTTCTCTGGATAAATACCCAGAAGTGGAATTGATGGACCATGTGGTAATTCTATTTTTTAAATTTATGAGGAACCTCCATACTGTTTTCCATAGTGACTGTGCCATTTCACATTCCCAATGCAATGGATTTCCTTTTCTCCACATCCTGGCCAAACTTGGTACCTCTTATCTTTTTGATAATACCAGTTTAATAGATGTGAGGTAATATAGTGTTTTTCATTTGTAAGTCTCTGATGATTAGTGATATTGAGCACCTTTTCATGTACCTGTTGGCCACCTGCATATCTTCTTTGGAAAAATGTCTATTCAGATCTTCTTCCCATTTCTTAAATGGGCATAGGATTTTGTGTGCTTGTTTGATATCGTGTTGTATGAGTTCTCTATATAGTTTGGATATTAACCCTTTATTGGATCTATGATTTGCAAATTGTTTTTCCAATTCCATTGATGCCTTTTCATTCTGTGGCTGGTTTCTTTTACAGTGCAGAAGCTTTTTAGTTTGAAGTAGTCCCACTTGTTTATTTTTGCTTTTGTTGTCTTTGCTTTTGTTATCAAGTCCAGAAAATCATCACCAAGACTGATGTCACCACTTATATTTTCTTTTAGGAAAGGAGCTTAATGGTTTCAGACTTTACACTCAGGTCTTTAATCCATTTTCAGTTAATTTTTGTGTGTGGTGTAAGAAAGCAGTCCAGTTTCATTCTTTTCCATGTGGCTGTCCAGTTTTCCCAACACCATTTATTGAAGAGACTTTTCCCATTGTATATTCTTGGCTCCCTTATTGCAAATTAGTTGACCCTATGTGAGTGAGTTTGTTTCTGGGCTCTCTATTCTGTTATATTGATCTACGTATCTGTTTTTATGCCAATACTATACAGTTTTGATTACTATAGCTTTGTGACGTAGTTTGAAGTCAGAGAGCATGATACCTCCAGCTTTGTTCTTCTTTCCCAAGATGTCTTTGGCTATTCAGTCTCTTTGACTCTATATAAATTTTAGGAATATTTGTTCTAGTTCTGTGAAAAATGCCATTGGAATTTTGATAGGGACTATTTGAATCGGTAGATCCCTTTGGGTAGAATGGACATTTTAACAATACCAATTCTTCCAATCCATGAGCATGGGCTATCTTCCTACTTATTTGTGCCTTCTTCAATTTCTTTCATCAATCTTGCGTTGGTGGTATAGTGGTTAGCATAGCTGCCTTCCAATTTCTTTCATCAATCTCATATAGTTTTCAGTGTACAGGTCTCTTATCTTCTGGGTTAAATTTATTCCTAGGTATCTTATTCTTTTTGATGCAGTTGGAAAGGAGACATTTTTCTTATTTTTTCTTTCTGAGAGTTCATTATTAGTGTATAGAAAGATGACAGATTTCTGTGTATTGATTTTGTATCCTACAATATTAGTGAACTAATTTTTTAGTTCCAACCACCAACTTCTTTATCTTGAGTGTACATATGAAGGTTGTGTGTTGGGGGAGGTGCAGCGTGTGAGGAAGGAAAGGAAAAGAATTACTCCCATTAGGAACTGGGGAGAGAAAAACTGCCAGGAGGAAAAATTTAAGGGGACTTTCAAAATACAGTGAATTGGAGACATAAAAGGAAAGAATGGTTTGTGTTTTCATTCGGTAAGTATTTAATGGTTTAAACATTGTACAAGGACACTGTGTGCACATTTACTGAACTTAAACCCTAATGGGAAAGAACAAACAAATAAAATTACAATTTATTTTTATGGATAAGCAGAAATGAGAAGGCCTTACTCATAGTGATGGAGATTGGTGGTAGGTCACAGGGGATAGATTTGGAGTCCTTATGCATAAGATGAAGTTAACATGTGAAGAGCAGTAGGATAGATACTTCCAGCAAGATCAAAGGCCATGAGGCAAGCAAGAGCTTTGTGTATGTGTGGAGCTGAAAGTTCGGTTTTAGTGAACACAGAAAGAGTGGCCCATGATGAGTTGGTGAGCTGATGGGACCAGACCACAGATGACATTATAGATCATAGGCATGGTTACATATTTGGCTTCGTCTCTAATGAAATGGGAAGGCACTGCAGGGTTTTAAGTAAGGGAGTGGTATGATGCATTTATGTGTTAAAAATATTCCTCTGGTTGCCATATGCAGAATACACTGGAATAAAGCAAGAATGGAAATTGAGAGATTAGAAAGGAAATGCTTCCAAGGTATTTTGAATGAAAGATTGATGGTGGCTCAGATGGGAGTTTGGGGAGTTCGAGAAGGGAATAGACTTGAAAGCAGATATGACAGGACTTGCTGATGAACTCGATGTGAGAGAATCTGCTTAATTTTGGTTTTGAAGCTGCTGGTTGCATTTACTGAAACGGGAACTTAGTCAAATAAAGAATTTGGAATTAACCATGTCAAGTTCCAGGGAGAAATTTAAAGGTGAGTCCAGTAGGAAGTTAGATATGCGAGCCTGGGGCTCAGAGGAGAGGTCTGGAAACATATTTGGGAGTTCTCAGCCTGCAGATGATTTACAGCCATAGGAATGGATGCAACCATGAAGGAGAGGGTCAATAAAAGAAATGTCCAGTGCTGGGAACCTCAATGTAGAGCAAAGGAACATAATGGGCAACATCTCCAGCCTTTTCCAGAAGAGGAATACAGATTAAAGAAGAAGGAGCATTCCACAAAGGAGAGGTTGATTACATATGTTGCATATGGCTAAGCGGTCAAATGAACACAATGAAGGCAAAAGTGACCACTGGTTTAGTAATATGGCGGGCGGTGGTGAGATAGTCAATGGATTAGGTCTAGGGTGGATGGAAGTCAGAGGGAGTGGAAAAAATATCCACCGTTTGTTTTTTTTTTTTAAGAGAAATTTAGCTTAGAAGGAAACCTAAAAATGGCGTGGTTCTTCTACTCCATGTTTATCAGTTTATTTGTCTTAAGCAATTCCTGCATGTATTAGTTTCTTGTAGCTGGTCTGAGAAATTTCCACAAACTTGGCAACTTAAAACAACACAAAATTATCCTTTGATTGTTCTGAGGGCCAGAAGTCTGAAGTCAGTTTCACTGGGCCCAAATCAAGGTATTGGCATTTCATGTTCCCTCTGGAGACTCCAGGGAAGAATCTATTCCTTGTCTCTTCTATCTTCAGGTGGCAGCTGGCATTCTTTGGTTTGTGGCCTCGACACTTGTCTCTGCCTCTATGGGCACATTGCTGTTCTCCTCTTCTCTATGTGTCAACTCTCCTTCTGCCTCTTTCTCATAAGGATACTTGTGATTGCATTTATTTCAAGAGGATTGCCCCATCTCAAGATGCCTAACTTAATCATATCTGCAAAGACGACTTGGTTTCCTTAGAGGTGACATGTACAGGTTCCACGTACCTTTCAGGGCCATTATTTGGCTTACTATACTGTATGATGTCACTAACGCATTCCTGAGATTCTGAAGTTATTTGTAGAGTTGATGATTTTTAAGTTTATCACACTTTTTATTCTGAGATTTCTTGTGATTTAGAAGCCTCTGCTAAAATATTTAAATGTAATATGAAATGTAATATAAATATTAAATGTAATATTAAATGTCTTTTTCATAGACAAATCATGATTATTAACTTCTAATTAATACTTGAGACAATACATAAACATAACTTTCAAAAATGACTTCAACTAACAGCTAACAACGGGAATGGGCTTTTCTTATTAACATTGCCACTGTTGGGGAGGTCAATCTTTATGAATTCTAAATAAATAAGAAGTGACTGATTAAAGTGAGTGAGACAGACACAAAATACCGTGTGACTGTGTTGATCTCAGTGGTTCCAAATTTATTCCTACAGACATTATTCAAGACGAAAAACTAAATTATTTTAGCTTTAGGTAATTTAATAAATAATTTATGTGCGAACATCAATAGAGAACCATAAATTATACATGTGTGTGTGGTTTTAAACAGATCCACTTAAATGCCTATATTTGGTGTTAAATGTATGCAGAACTCTATGTTGTCCTTACATTTAGGCTCCCAACTACTCATCCTTTGGGATACAGTTATTTGGGATTTTCTCCAAGCAGTATTTCTTGCCTCATTCAAAATCATAATTCCCTGTGCCTGAATCTTACCTCGCCCTTCTCATGACTCTGTCTACCCCCCCAAAGACTGTATCTTATTATTGCTGGATCCCCATGCACCTGGATTCCACCCCCCCCCCCCTCCGGGCAGAGCTGGGTCCTGGCTACTTTGTCCTGTCCACCATTCTTGAGCAGAAGCACCAGCAGAGCTAAGGATCTGCCCAGATTCTCCCTTCACCAGGGCCTTCCCACCCTCCCCACCTCATCCCGCAGACACTCAAGAAAGTACATCTCAGCTGCAGTGTCCTTTTTAATTTGGCAGCCTTTAATCACACGGACTTTTCACACAATAAAGACTAATTTTTAAACAATAGTCTTTTGTGTATGTACTGCTTTAAAAAAGCAAGTATCTCTCACTTTACTGGCTTTGTTGTGTGTGTGTTTTTTTTAAATTAGCTTGTTTTTGACAAATAATTCACAGATGTAAATGAATTCCACTGAAGCCCAATGCGCTCCTTTCCCCCAGGGCCTCATTCCTAAAACAATTTCCAGACCTTTAAGGAAATACTTTCAAACACTGAAATCAGGGAGAAAATATGGCACAATACATATTCTAAGCCTGAACTCCCTTGAGCATTTACTCTTGGGGCCCTGGCCACAGCGCCACACCCTTCCCAGGCCTCTGAGAGGCAGCGGAGTGTGGGTGGCTAAGGCAGCCTCCTCTCTGGCTGCTGTGGGGCTTCAGGCCTAGCACATTGCAGACAGCGCCCTGCTCCCAATGTCTGAGCCCCAGTGCCCGACCCACAGCGTATTAGCTACGAGACATGGGGTAAATGGTTCAGCCTCTCGGGTTTCTCCCTTGGCTCATCCTTAAAACGACGCCATTGAACGGAAGAGTCCACCTGCTAGATTGCTAACAACGTGCTAGGCATCGAAACCTGCTCTTCACATAGATCATCACTTCGTACTCTAAATGAAAACGTCGAACTCTTTCTGTTCTAAGATGGTTCAAAGGTGGAGTTTACCGGTGAGCCCGAGTTGGGAGGGACACAGATTTCCCAGACACTGCTTAGAAACTGTCTTTGCCTACTGTTTCCACACACACTTTTTCCATTTAAATAATTTCAAAAACCCTATTTTCAGAAACCATTTAGCTTCAAAGCTATTTGCTTTAATTGTAGCCAGAGACAAAGTAGAGCAAGGCCGTTTTAGGTCAATGTGGCGCTGCCCGTACCAACACTTTAATCATCAAGCCCATCATTAGATGAGATGTACTCACCACTGGATGGAGTGGGGTTCCTGGAAACATAAATTGCATCTGCTGGGCAAGCATCGCTGCAGCAGTTTTTTGCTGGATCAAATTGTTCCTCCCATTAATTTCTAGTTGAGTTTTTAAATGTGTTGGAGGATGAAGATACTTGCAGTTTTCTCGTGAACAACGGCCCTGTAAAACGAATGTTTTGGTTTTAGGACTGTTAGGAGTAGTTTTCATCTACTGTCAACCATTTCACAATCGCTCCATGTATACAAAGGCAAGGAACCCGTGTGTGAGTGTGGGTGTGTGCGTGTGTGCGCATGCACGCACCCTCCCGTTGGAACATACAACAGACTTGGAACATACGAGGAGTGAATCAGGCATTAGGTGATTATCAATGTTGCTGAAACCTGTTCAGCAGAGAAGCTTCCTGAGATTTTTTTTTTCTGTTGTTCTTTCTAGCGGATTCCCACTCTGACAACAGACTCTAAAGGAATGTGAGGGCTAGGAGGAAAGGCAGACCCTTAGCCTAGGCAGTGTGGAAGGCAAACAGAGGAACACATTTATCGGGACTTACCAAAAGGAGTCTTTGAACTTGCTCTGCATTGGTTTGTGCATGACCAAATATGAATAATCATGTACTGAGTGTGTGCAGTGGGGACAGTAATACTAATTCCTTGAAATGTGTGTTCCACATTGGCTGAAGATATCCCTAATTCAAATCATTAAAGGAGACGCAATGGAAGTATAGGAGTGGACATTTCTTAGGAATCGATGCATTAATGAAATCTCCAGGCATAAACTCAGATCATTACCTGCGGCTAATTCGTTTGGTACACAAAAGTGGTTACCCCATGGCCCTGCCCTGCTCCCATGACGACTGTATCAAATGTAGTGTCCGAAGAGTGCTTATGGCTAAAGTAACATTTGGATGTTAAAGTTGGCCCAACAACAACAACAAAAAATAATAATTGGGTGGCAGGTGTGCATAAAACCCGTCTTAGAGAGTAATCGCTGATGCAGGGTTCATACTGAGTTTCCAAGTTTCCAGAAGTACCGATCGAGACAATCATGTTAACGTGTGACTCATGCAATTTCTGGAGAAAGAAGGGCAAATACTCTTTTCTTCTTTACAAGAGCCACCTGGTATGAGTATTATCATTCCCTAAAGAATTAGTCTATTTGCAACCAAGAGAATATGGCTTTGTTTACCAGATATAAAAATAATTTTAAACAGCAAGCTTGGTGGATCTGGAGAAACAAATTTGTTTATAGTCATCCTAATTCTAAACATCTGGAGTTCTCACTCTGTCTCCCACTAATTCCGGCTGCACTTTTGGCTGTGTTGGCTCCCTCTCCAGTCTGAGCCTTTCCCCACCACAGTGGAGAGGGGGCAGATGTCGGTCGTGGGCTCAGTCCTAGTGGTCTGTGGTCATCAACCAACGCTGTCCTCAGGCTCTACTATTAGCAGCATTAAAGGTTGTGTCACCCACTGAGTGTAGGACATAGTCAGGTACTGGGGACATCAGAGGGAATTGGTCACATTTCTGCCAATAAAATTCTATAACAATGGTTATATGTCAGTGTGTCCCTTTGGTCTCAGGCTCATATTGTGAATGTTGTCATGCAGCTTCCTATGTGTGAAATTGCCATCCCCGGTCAACTATTGGAAGGTCTATTGTGAAGACAGATAGACTGAAACCACAATGAAAGAGAATGTAAATCAAAGTGGTCTAGGAATCCCTTTCTTTCTCTCTCCATCTCCTTTTGTTTGCAATTCTGGGGGATAGTTTTTATCCTCACTTCACTTCGCTTTTTGTTTTGTGATGTCCCAGGGTCCCTCCAGCCCTACCAACTTGCTTTAGGTTTCTCTTTGTATATTTCCCTTTCTGTCCTCCTTGACAACTGCCTGCAAGTTTCTGTTTGCTAAAATCCAGTCCCGAAGAGGCATTCGTATCGGGCCAGCTCCTACAACACAGACGTGTGGCCAGTCTCTGGATTGGCTGCCTCTCTGCCAAGTGCCCACATACACTCCTATCATCTGTGATGGGAGGTGGTTCATGGGATACAGGACGTAGCTGCTGCCCATCGGCAGGGGTGGAGGCGGATTAAACAGAACGATATTTCTCGTACAGAAGATAACGCACCTCAGGCTCCTCTGCGACAACCTCAATCCACACTCTTTCAGCACAATCATTTGACCTGGAGGCTGACCCCAGCAAGGCTCAGGTATACAGAGTACCTTTACAGGCCTGTGTGCACAGACATACGGCTGGGCCCAATGCGGGGGATTCGGGAAAGTAGAGTTCCATGGAATGGTGAAAGAATTTGTGACATGTCTACACTTCTACCAATTTGGCTCTTCGGTGTTGCTCATTCATCTAATTGTCCATTTGATCCACTGGTCTTCTAATGTAATCCTTTGTAGCTACATGTAAAAATTTCGATTAGGCTAGAAAAATATGGTTTTCTTGTAAATGCTATTATCTTTTGATACAGCCGGGACACTTAAGGAATGGTATAAACCATTTTCAGCCAAGAGAACATGATTTACAACATCAAATTAGTAATTTATTGATGGGACCTTCTTTTTCATGAGAATTAATGTAATTTCCTAGTGTTCTCATTTACACATTCGGAATAAGGCGTATTATTGATCACCCACGTGCCAGGCAATTTATACACGGTTATCTCATTTTCCCCTTACAACAGCTATCATGATCCCCATCTTACAAAATAACAAAGGGGTTCAGAAATAATTAAGGAACTTTCCCAAGGTCATCTAATGGATAAGTGGTAGAGCTGGATTCTAAATTCAGGTCTTCCTGACTCAATTACATCACTATACCAAGCTAGTTATTGGCAATAGTTAAAATCTAGGAAAGATTAAAATCTAGTGTTATCCTTGATAAAATAACATGGGCACATATATATAATATAATAGTAAGAATGCATAACACAATTTAACATATAGTAAAATATACATGAGAATTTGGGAATAGAAAAGATTTTTTGCCTTGGTCTATTCCTTGATAGTGGTCTGTCCTTCGGTAGGGGGATAAAGAAATGGTTAAGCTCACAGGCTCTGGAGGCAGACTCCTGGGCACATAACTTGGTTCTGTCCCTCCTCACTGCGTAACTTTGAGCAAATTACTTGAATTTCTTGTGCATCAGTTTTTTTTAAGCTGTACAATAAAAACTATTGTGTTTTCCTCTAAGGGCTGTTGTGGGATTAAATAAATTAATATATGCACAAGGTTTAGAGGTACATCTTCCTAGTACATGGTAAGCGTTGAGTAAATGTTGCTAATATTACCAAAAAAGAGAAAATATTTACATATGGCATTTTATTTACAATAAGTAAATAAGTACATTTAATTGTACTGGCTTTTTGGTTCTTCCGTAGAATAGAGTTTTACTTAAAAACTTGATGAAAGCTACTTAATTATGCTTATTCAAGTATTTTATATTTAATATTATTTTCAGTTCTACAGGGTATTTCTGCAAGTACCCATACTTAAAGACACACCCCTGCACTGTAGTTCAATCTAGCGTAAATATTTTGAAGCGTGTTGCACCATGGATGTTTGGGGCATACTAACTCAAGAACTGGGAAAATCCAGGCAGAATCTTAGTAAAGGATCCTACAGGACTCTAAAATCCTAAAGGAAAAGCTACTGTCAAAACACAACGAGCTATTTGACACAGTAAACAATTTGTAAGGAAGTTTTTGTTAAGGCATACGATTCGTGGGATATGCATCATCGCACAAAAACTGTTGATTATCACAGCAAGTTGTCATAACCGAATGGGAGAGGGCAGCGTGCAGAAATGTAAAGTGTCTTTGTTTGTCATTGTGAAACACAACAGAAGTGTCAAAAGTAATGTCTCCTGATTTTAGTCCAAGAAATAAAGATAAAAATGTCTTGGAAAAGTCTTCCTGTGGCCGCTAGGATGTTTTTTTTGTTTGTTTTGTTTTATTTCAACTCTTCCTCCTTTTTAGTTCTTGGTTAAACACTGTTTCTGGGGAAATGAGAGAGGTAGGGTGCAGCCTCTAGAGAAGGGGACCGTTCGGCTTCTGTGGGATGGAGATCCGAGGATGCCATTGCAGAGTCTGTGTGAAGAGTCTTAGGGAAATAAACCACAGGAGCCCAGGCAAAGGCAGGCAGATGGGCCCATAGGAGGGGCTGATGTGGGGATCAAAGCTCCTGAGACATTAGCTTCAGGTCGTATGGAAACCATAAGTGGTCTGGATCACATTCACCATTGTTCTTCGTGTACTTTCAAGCTTGGGTCTCATTCATTCATTCAACAAATATTTATTGAGATCCTACTATGTGTGTGCCAGACATTGTGGTAAGCACAACACCCTGCCTACCTTCCTAACGCCTGCAGTCTAGGGGTGAACAGGGGTACTAACCAAATAACGACACCCATAAATGTATAACTACAGATTGTGATACGTGTTCTGAGGAGAACGCTGAGACAGGATAGTGGGAGATGGTCAAAATTGAGACAGGTGGGTCAGGGAAGGACGCTGAAGAAGTGACATTTACACTGAGACCCAAAGGATTTGAGAAGGAATGAGGCAAAGGAGTGAGTGGTGCCTGGTGTGCGTGCGTGCGTGTGTGTGTGTGTGTGTGTGTGTGTTGAGGGGAGAGAATACAAAAGGAGAACCAGAGGAAGAGAATGTGCGAGATGAATGCACATGGGGTGGGGGGCGGGGGGAAGGGGCTTGCGTGGTTTCCCGAGGCTGGAGTACAGGAGCGGGTGTGGGTTGGAGCAGGAGTGAGAACCTTTACAAAACAGGCAGCAAATGGAGCCACGTTAAGGGGTCTGAACTTCATTGCCCCGGAGTTTTTAAGCAGGAGAGTAGCACGGTTTTATACTAGCTACATGCAGAATCTCACCGTGATTATTGCATTTTATACTTTTTGTTTACTACTTTCTTTAATTTTATTATGGTTTGCATTGTCTGGAGACAGCTTATTTTAAAAGAATAGCAGATTCTGACAGAGTCTACGTAGGGTTTGTGCAGTTTATTTTACCTTCACAATAATCTCTATTCCAGGAATATTTAGATTAGGGAGTCGCGAGTAAAAATTTCAAGCCGAATTAAGTTTATTAAAGTAAGTGACCGTGGAAGATTCTAATACAGAGTATCTGTGTTGACTCTCAGCAAAATGGGGAAAGATGCTAAATAACTATAATCTGTAATTTGGCAGAACAACAGATTGGAGCCATCAGAATTACACGGCCATTACATTACATGGCGTGGGATCGAATAAACGCAGCCTTGGCTAAGAAAAGATTTCAGAATCAGGTCGGTGTGAGGGGGGGAGAAAGTGTAACTGGAAAATGAGATTTTCTAAATGCTTATTTTAAAACAAGTAATTTTTAGAATCTTTTTCTAATATGCTCCTAATTGAAAAAGTCAATTAAAATATGGAAGCCAAAAAGAAAACAGATTAATTAGGAGATTGTTAAAGGGATTAACAATAGGAGTTTTTGCCCACAGGAATAGCTCACAGAACACGTCCCATTAGTTTTCCATGGGAAAGCTATGGATTTTATATATAACAATTCAAACAGTTACTAGGTTCCCTACTGTACATATCACTTGGGGATAACTGGAATTGTGTCTTGGTGTGGGCTGAGCCACGGATCCGCAGACTCTAAAAAGATCCTTTTCGGGGGGAATCATTCCAGGGGAGGTTCGGGAAACACAGTCTGACCTACTGAATTCTGCCTCTTCCAGTTGGGTCCTGGCCACGCCCTGCTTTCAGCACATGGTGGTATTTTCCAGTGAGCGGCCAGCTGTAGAATGGCAAGGGCTGACTCTAACCATCGAGGGGAGACAGCATGTGCTCTGAGACTGGCCTGCGGGGATACTCTGAGTCCAGGGGTCTGCCTTGGACCCCAAGGCTGGCCGTGAGAGAGGCTCTCGGATTCCCTTGCATTCCACACGCGTGAGGCTAGCTTAACGGAACCCTGATGTGACGACAGATTCTCGTCCTGGAGTGACACTCCTGAGACCCGTTCTGTCTCGGAAACCGTTTTGGAGGAGCCGTTTGAACCAGTGGTAAAGGGAACAGACTCTTTCCTGAACTACTTTGGCCCCAAATCCAGCTTTGCTCTTCTTGCCACGGGGCTTGGTGGCCTCCAGTCGCCACACCGCAAAACAGACATAACAATAGTTCTACCTCTAGACTTTCAGTAAAGATTATGAGTTGATGCCTGTAAAGTGTGTGAACAGTTTCTGGCACCTAGTAAGCCCTCCATAAGTTTTTGATATGATTACTCTTATTATTTTCAGCCTCATCCTCACCCTTATCATTACTATTACTGTTAACACCGTCATTGCACAGTAGATAAAGATAAATGGAATTAAAAACAACTTCGCTAATCCTACTTTCGTCTCTCCATCCCTTGCTTCTCTCTGGCCTGTCTCCCAAGCTCTTTAACCCTTTGTTATTCTTGTTGTCACAGAACAATGGCCAGCACAGGCCATTTCTGTCTTCAGAAGAGCCTCAGATCTGTTTTTCTTTGGTATTTTTCCTGCTGAAACTTGCCAGGGCTGATTGACATGGCATGACTAATCTAGAATCAAAAGCAAATATGCATTATAGTGGGAAAATCCTGACATTCTGGTTGTGGCTTCATCCCCAAATGGCTATACTAACTTTTACAAATCATCATAATGGTCTGTGTCTCCATTTTTTCATCTGTTCAAATGGGGGCCATCGTATTCCCATATCTCAACCCCTTCTGATGGTTGTGACAGCTGGAGAGATAGCAGAAGTTGCTCTGGAAACATCGTACTTTTCTATGCATTGTCTATTCCACATCTATTTCCTCGCAAATGTCCCTAATCTAGTGAAAGGGGAAAACTACGTACAGCAACAGTTACAGTAAAGAGTGACACCAGGGACTTCTGTTGGCAACAGCTCCAACGTGTTCGAGAATAGTTGAGAAGTCTATGTGACAGACAAGGCACGGGATGCGCCAACAGAAGTGGCAAATTAAGTCAAGCTGATTAAGTCTAGGAGGATTTATTAAGTACCTACAGTGGTACACAGCTTGAAAGTGAGAAATTCAGTCAGACCACCGTTTGGTTCTTGTGCATAGAAGATGTCCAGCAGACGTTTCCAAGTGACTGAACTGGCCTGACGACCCACCCGCCGCCTCCGTTTCCCTACAATTTCAGACCCTCTCAAGGTTTTTTTCAAAGTGGGGAAAAATAAAGGTCTTCATTGATATTTATATTGGGCCATCATTTTTATGGGTCTCTGTCAGGTGGCAAGAGGCTGAGTTTAACATTTGGCCTAAACCTTTTCTTCCTTCTGCAGCACATTTCCGGAAGGATATGGGCAAGTAAAAGTGTAGGGGAATAAAACGGTTATTCACATCAGGGCCTAATTTATAACGTTAACTATGCGGCTGAAATAGCTGTACTCTAAGGCAAGTGACAGATTAGGCTTTTAAGCTTCTTTTGAATTTAAATAAACTAATTGAACCACATGAGCTCCTTGTATTATTAGTTCCAACTACATAATAGAGCAAATAAAATACAACCACATAAGGACTTTGGAATTAGAGGAAACTGAATTCAGGGAATCGCTACAAGCAAATGATAACCAGAACTTCCATCAAAATGAGCAGTTGCCCAGATCATCAATATTATGAATGAATTTAAAATAAGTACTTTCTGTTTATTAGTGATTTAGTTCAATTTGTATTACAATCTACCTTTTATGGTCCATATATGCAATTCTCTTTTGGTAAAGAGCATAAAACATTGCCCTTATTAAAGACAGATTAAAAAGGGAATATTTATGATCTGATCTTCTCTTTTCTAGGGAGTGTTCCTTTATCTCTCGCTCCCACAGTATGGAGGAAACGTGTGGGAAGATAGAAGGAAGGCTGGAGAAAGTAGCCAGATGGGGAAACGAGGGAAAATCACAAATGCTGATAGGCAGCTACCAACACCTCCAATTTTACCCGCCTTTGCACAGCTACGAGCTGGGAGGAGGAGGGGGAATGAGGAAGCCTGAATCTCACTGGGTAGATGGCTGGCCCAAGTAAAAGTGGTGATGGTAGCATTTTCTTTCCAGAAACTGGCATTGCCTGTCATTCCACTGCTGCACCGGTGGGGTGATATTCAGAGCTCTCCCCCAGTGCTAATGCTTTTTACCTTCCTTAGAGAGTGCTTCAAATGCTTCTGAGTCTTCCCATCTTTAGATATGCATTTAGGACCTTTTATTATGAATAGAGGGCTGGGAAGACCTTAGGGCCATCCCCAGTGTCTCCTAAATAGATTTGTGACTCTGGCTCCATTATGCCAGTGCAACTGCCCTGTTCTTTGTTTGTATTTTTAATTTTTCAATGGAAGTATAATTAACATACAGTGTTATATTAGTTTCAGGTGGACACTGTAGTGATTCAACAATTTGATACATACTTAGTGCTCTTAATCCCCCTTATCTATTTCACCCATCACCCCACTCACCTCCCCTCTGGCAATCACCAGTCTGTTCTCTGTATTCAAGAATCTGTTTTTTGTCGCTTTTTTTCTTTCTGCCTTTGTTTTGTTTCTTGACTTCCACATATCGGTGAAATCATACCCTATTTGTTTTCCTCTGACTTATTTTACATGGCATTTTTCCCTCTCAGTACATCCATGTTGTTGCAAATGGCAAGATGTCATTCTTTTTTTACGGCTCAGTAATATTCCATTACACATAGACACATCTTCTTCAGCCATTCATCTATGGATGGACACTTGGGCTGCTTCCGTATCTTGGCTACTATAAATAATGCTGCAACGAACACAGGGGTGCATTTATCTTTTTGAATTCATGTATTTGCTTCCTTTGGGCAAAAACCCAGTAGTAGAATTATTGGATCATATGGTAATTCTATTTTTAATTTTGGGGGGAACCTCCATACAGTTTTCCACAGTGGCTGTTCCAGTTTGCATTCTCACCAACAGTATAAGAGGGTTCCTTTTCTCCACATCCTAACCGACACCTGTTGTTTCTTGTGCTTTTGATTTTAGCTATTCTGACAGGTGTGAGGTGATAGTTCATTGTTGTTTTGATTTGCACTTCCCTGATGATGACTGATGTTGAGCATCTTTTCGTGTCTGTTGGCCATCTGGATGTCTTCTATAGAAAAAATACCTATTCTGGTCCTCTGCTCATTTCTTAAATTGGATGATGATGATGATGATAATGATTATTATTATTTTGGTGTTGAGTTCTGTAAGTTCCTTATATATTTTGGATATTAACTCTTTATTGGATGTATCATTATTTACAAATATCTTGTCCCATTCAGTAGGTTGCTTTTTTTGTTTTGTTGATGGTTTCCTTCATTGTGACAACTGCCTTATTCCTTCAAGCACTATTGGTAAGTGCCATTAAAGCCTAATTTTGTGGGGCACCTGGGTGGCTCGGTCAGTTAAGCATCCGACTTCAGCTCAGGTCATGATCTCATGGCCCATGAGTTCCAGCCCTGCTTTGGGCTCTGTGCTGACAGCTCAGAGCCTGGAGTCTACTTCGGATTCTATGTCTCCCTCTTTCTCTGCCCTTCCCCTGCTTGCTCTCTCTCTCTCTATCTCTCTCTCTCTCTCAGATAAACAAACATTAAAAAAAAAAGTCAGAAAAGACCTAATTTTGTAACCATTTTAAGTAGGCAAAACATAAAAAGTGATGAACGAGGAAGAGAGACAAAGAGGGTTATTTGTTTGTAGCTTGCCATTTCAAAGCACGTTGAAATTTTTATTTTCTTAAATGGATTGTAGTTGCCTGTGCAGCTTTAGTTTTCTGGTACCATTTTTGTCATGTATTTGGAAACAGCTGTTTGTCAGTTTTAATTAAGGAGCCACACCCTGTTTTTACTGGTCTTTTCAGTTCATATGCTAACTGAAAATGTGCCAATTAAGAGACATCAATGAGACTAAAAACTGCCCCCGTGTTCTCGAGAGATTTAAGGAAACTAATATCTGGGCATCAGATGCCTTATTTGAAAATTATTTTGTTTAATTGGAAGATAACTGTCTTTTGTCACAGAGGTACATTGGTTAGTGTGAACTGTGATAAAATAACATAACACAAAACCAGTCTAGTGGTTGTTTAATTCCATGGTGTTTAGATAGGCTAACGTGTATTACCATGGCCATGGGTGAAACAGAAGCTGTATGAAATATTAATATCACAGCAGTAGCATTTTTCCTGTGGGGAAGGGCACACCTTTCTAGTCTATTTATTATACCTCTCCTGCAAATATCTGCAGTACAGGGACTCTTAGAGAGAGTGCACGTTGTCCAATGATTGCCCTTTCTTCTTTTTGATAAATCTTCTCGAGCCCCTTCTATGTGCCAAGCCCTGTGATACGAAATGGGCGACTAACACAAGAGTGACCCATGCCCTGACAGGAGGAATTCAGGGGTGCTGTGTGGACATATTGTAGGGAGCCCCAACTAGTTTAGGGCCCAGGGATCGCTCTAAAGGAAGGGACATTTCACATCTAAACTAAGATCTTTATCAGATTCTCTAGTTGGATGTATGTGGAAGGGGCAAATTAAAACAAGCCAGACTAATTCACAACCACTCTGTGGGAGTTACATTCCTGAGGCCTTAGAAAGGCCTTCGAGCAGCACCTGGAGCAAAGTAAATGCTCAGTAAACACTGGCTGCCATTTTTATCAGCAATTCCAGAAGCTGGCCATTTTTTAAAAATAAGTGACATCTATCCAAAGGCATAAAACGTTATTATACATCTTCATTTTCCTACAGACTTTTCCAGTCTGATTTGTAAAGTGAGTAGTGAATCACCTACCCCCTCGGAGGCCTTCCTGGAATTTAGACACAAAGAGACCATCAGCCCTAATGGCTGATGTTTAGGGGGTATGCTCCTGTATAGCTGTGCTATTTATCAAAATGCTGGAAGTACTTCTGTCCCAGTTTAAAAAGCAGCTGCTGTCCCACTGCTGTTCACTCATCTGGTCACTCCAGCCACCCCCCCCCCCAATCCTAGCACCTCCCCCCACCACCCCCGCCCCCCATCCCAGCAATGGAAGTGTTAAATCCTGCACAGCAGGGGGCCTCCCTGAGCCAGCTCTGGTGCCACTGACTGGTGGCTACCCACCTGGGAGGTATTTATTTTAAAATATCGCGCATATCACACCTGATTATAAATATACTTGTGACAAAGCTGGAGTGCCCTGGTTGCTGGTATTCGGGCTGGGAGGGCTGCCAGGAGGAGGTGGGGGCGGGGTGGGTGAGGAATGGTCTGAGCCTAGGGAAGCGGTGGGCAGCAAGGGAAGATGAGAAAAGACAGCAGGGGAAAGAGGAAGACTGGGGGAAGAAGCCGTGGAAGAAGATGGGAAAGCTAGGGGGCCCTTTCAAGAGTGCATTCGTTTTTAGCAACACAAGCAGAGAACACTTCTCTCGGGCTGGTCTGCGTTACTTGGTGGCGGGGGACTGGCCTGCGAGCCAAACTGCAGCAGAAGGAAGCGGCACTTTGTTCAGAAAAAAAAAAAAAAAAAAACCGCCTGGGCAGGTGTAGGCATAGCGGCTTGCCCACAGGTGTGGGGCTTATCCAGGCTGTGCCCTGCGGGCAGAGCCACATGCCTCCGTTCCTTTATTCACTCGACAAACATTTTGTAGAGCATCTGCTCTATGCCAGAAGCTGGGCTGGAATTACACACAGGGTACTAAGACGTGGTCCCACCCTCCATAAAAATAGCTGAGGCTTACATAACAGCGCGCGCGCGTATCATGCACCAGGCAGCTTTTCGTAGATTACATTCTAATCTTCAATACAAGATCTGAACAGAGGTGCTGTTCATGTTCTCGTCTTCTGGGATGAAAGGGAGGCCCAGAGGGGTAAATAACTTCCCAAGGTCACACAGGGAGTAATGGCAGAGCTGGGCGACCAAGGCCGCTCTCTGCAGAGCCACTATTAGGAAACTTGAAGTCCAATAGAAACATTTGTATCACACCTTCAAAAAGCATTCTTGAGACCCAGTAGCTTCTTACAGCTTCATAACATTCTTGTGATCTGGCCCCCTAATTTAAAGGTAAGGAAAATAAAGGAGGCTCAGAAGGTTTGAAGGTGCTATCCAACGCCGGGTCAGAGTCAGCCAGGACTAAATTCTGTTCCCAAGTTACTAAAAAGTGTGCCCTCTCCACTGTCCCTGGAGGTCAGTGGAAGAACTACGGTTAACAGTTTTTTGGCCCAACATAAGAGAGCTGTGTTTAGGACAGAATTAGCAGCCTCATGTGGCAACGGACATCAGGGAGGTGACACTGGATGGTCAATGTTACAGGGTGCATTGTGTCATCCCAGAAGGGTACATTGGTGTCTTAAGCCCCTGTACCTAGAATGTGACTTTATTTGCAGATAGGGTCTTTACAGAGGTAATTAGGTTACGATGAGGTCATCAGGGTGGGCTGTACCCCACTTAGACTAGCGTCCTTATGAGAAGGAGGAATTCAGACACAGAGAGACACATGTACAGGGGGAAGATGATGCAGACACAGGGAGAAGCCGGCCATCTCTAAGCCAAGGAGCATCTGAAATGACCAGAAGCTGGGAGAGAGACCTGGAATAGATCCTTCCCTAGTTCTTCAGAGGAAGCATGGCCCTGCCATGCATCAAGGACATGCTCCTCGATTTCAGACTTGTAGCCTCCAAAACTGTGACAGAATACATCTCTGTTATTCTAAGCCACCTATTTGGGGTACTTGGTTGAGCGGTCTGAGCAAACTAATACGGTCACCCCTAAGAAATGCTAGATTATGTAGTGTGTCATGAGACCGGAGCCTTTACCAGCAAAACACCCTGCTATCTCCTAACACAAAGATTTGGGTCTGTGAATGTGTCTTCTAACTTTTTTTCATGAACTCGGCTAACAAGATCCCCTTGCCTGATCAAAAACAAACTGTAACAACTCCTAAATCCTTCCCAAGCACAATGATTTTCTACAAGTCAACCTAGCCAGCTTAAATGCTATCAGATTTTTCACATGGAAGATTTAATAGGAGAGATTTATTTTAGTAAAAGACAAAATGTTTCACTAAAGAACTCATTAGTAATGCATAAAGGCCTACTGAGTCTCTGAAGATCCATTTTCAAAGAGAAATGTTGGGATAATTTTTATATCCTGATTACAGAGAAAGACTTGATAAAAATTGTCCTTGATATTAAAATTGCATGGAGTGGGGGTGGTGGGGGGAGAGTCATTCAGTGAAGCAGGAGGGAAGTCAAAGAAAATGTGTAAATTTGGCCGGCATTTTGAAGTTGCTTTTACAAAGGTCGATATGCATTTCTGTGGTCTCAGGAGGTGAGGCCACCTTCACAGGCAGTTTGATACACCGAGGATAGATGGTAGAGAAGAGGGTACAAAGGAGAGAACTGCTGTGTTCAGCTCAGGTTTCCTGTTATTCCCGCCTTTCTGAGCTCCTGACCTGTTCATTCTTTCCCAGGTTCCTAAGACAAATCCTGAACTGAGACTAGGTCTTTGCCCTGGCTGATAACGACTCAGCCTCCCCAGTTTTAATGGCAGCATGGCTGTTCTGGCCCAAGTTCCAACTTTCTGCCTTCCTTTCGACCTGGTTCACTCACTGGGCGACCTCGCTCTCTCATGCTAGATAGGGTAACACAGGCTTTCTCCCTTCACCTCCCGGTTCCAGGCCTGAGAACCTGCCTCCATTCAGGCTCCTTCCCTGACCGGAGCTTTGCTTGGCCTCTGCATCTGGAAAACTCTGCTCCCAGTTTGGGGCCTGTGGTCCACTAGGGACAGCGGCTCCCCATCCACAGACCCACCAAGGATCATTTTCCTGATTTACCCTCACTGTAACCCAGCCTCAGTAGACAGACACCCTGCTAATTTTTCTCAAGCTCCCTGCTGCTCAATGTTTCTCCAAAATGTACGGAGGAGGGTAGAATCTTTGAGACAGAACTCTTGGGTTCATGGGAAGCATCTCTTCGATCCAATGGGCAGAACTGTTTTCAGAGCCTGGGGTCCCTTCCGGTCAGATCTAGCCAAACATTGAGATATGACATTACTCCCTCTCCCTCCTGGGTCCTCCCCATACCCAGTTTATGGAAGAAGTATTTTCTCTCAGCAAACCCCAAATGTTCCCTGTCTTTTGTTACTGGTTGGATACTTAAGCTTCTGATAGTCCAGAAACTGCTGGTCAGATTTATGTATAAACTGAATCAATTTATTATTTGAGAGCCTAATGTTTTTTTTTTTTAAAAGATAAATACTTTCATGATAATAATACTTGGAAACATGTAGTGAATGTAGATATATACTATTATTATCATTATTATTATTACTATAATAGTTATCATAATATAAATGTACATAATAAAGTTATTATATCCATGCTAGGCACTGTGCTAAGTGCTCACACGCATTGTCTCAGACAGATCTATGAGACACAGAAGTACTGGTAATACCTCCTTGTGACAGATGGGACAACTGAGTCCTGGGGAGATTAATGACCTTGTCATGGGCCGTCTAAGTAGCAAGAGGTAGAACCAGGAGTTCAACCCAGGCAGCGTGACCCTTGAGCCACTGCTCTCAATCACTGCACTAATCTCACATGTTCATATAATCATGAAAATTATGTTTAGCGGATGCTTATGACATGCCAAGCATGGTGTTAAGCGCTCTGTATGAATGATCTTGTTCATGCTCATAGTAAGCCTCTGCAGTAGGTCTCATTTTTATCCCCATTTTGCAAGTGCGGAAACTAAGGCTCAGAAAGGTTAAGTTACTTGCCCCAGGTCACACAGTTGGGGAAGATCCAAGATTTGAATCTACTTAGCCTGATGCCAAAACTGCCACGCCCTAGGAATATAAATTATTGATTTCTACCATATGCCTGGTATGATGATGCTAGGCCCAAGTGAATACAGAGATGAAAAATGAATTGTTCCTATCTTTGAGAAACTCTAGACACAGAGATTTGCAATGCATATACATATGAAGCGAAGAAAGGAAAGAAATCACAGTAATAAGTAATAGTTAAGCCCAGTATTAGCCGGAAGGATCTATGTGATGTTTCATAAATCATACATTCTCACAAATCCAATTAAAGTGACTGAGTACATTTTATAAATATGGTTGAATTTTAATACATCAAACTAATAATTGAAGGGAATAACCAAAGTAGGCCACTCTCAGCACCTCTCCATGTATTAGAATAGCATGATGACCACTCCCAGCCCCAGGAGCTATCCTGTTAGGAGGAGATTGCAAGCTTTCAAAATCAGTAGGTGAGGCCCTTGGATTTCAGGGAGATAAATGGATTATACATGTATCAAGCTATAGTTTAAGAATTATGGAAGGGGGCACCTGGGTGGCTCAGTTGGTTGGGCATCCGACTCTTTATTTCGGCTAAGTTCATGATCTCCTGGTTCGTGACTTCGAGTCCTGCATGGACTCCTGCCTACAGCTCGGTTCCTGCTTGGGATTCTCTCTCTCTGCCCATGCCTGCTGGTGGTCTCTCTCAAAATAAATAAATAAACTTAAAAAAAAATAATTATGCA
Organism: Panthera tigris; assembly: GCF_018350195.1. Lineage (NCBI taxonomy): Eukaryota > Metazoa > Chordata > Mammalia > Carnivora > Felidae > Panthera > Panthera tigris. The sequence continues at coordinate 68,175,636 of NC_056660.1, read as the reverse complement.
CGTATGCTTTAGGCACATATATATGCTTTGCGTATAGGAAAGGCTGAAAGCCCCAGGGGAGGGCAGTTTCCCCAGGAAGTTTCTACCTCCCTTGGATGACCCCAGTATGATACTTCTGCCAGTACAGGGCACAGAGCTGTTTTGTTTTGTTTTTTTTTTTTTCCAATATATGAAATTTATTGTCAAATTGGTTTCCATACAACACCCAGTGCTCATCCCAAAAGGTGCCCTCAGAGCTGTTTTTATAGGCCAGTATTTTCTTCATTTTCATCTACTCAGTTTCACCTAGTTGCTTCTGTGATCAATAAATAAGGACAGTTTCTGGCTCTAGAGCACAGTGAATTTTACAGGACCGTGTGGCATGGATCCTGTGACTGGTGCTTCATCTACTACAAAGCCCCACGTCTCCCACATGGGGTTATCTGGCCCTGGATACATGGCCACTAGGTCTCCTGCATCATGGCTCACTTTTCATTCCCACTGTCACCTTCAGGCTGGTGCAAGCCATTGAATGTGGCCCGATGCTGACAACAGACCCTCATCCACCTCCCCTCCAGCAGCGCTCTTTCACCCAAAACTCACAAATACCCCCGTCTTCATGGAACTTGGCTTCTATTTGGGACAGACAGGCAATAAGCAGTGAGTATTGGAAGTAAGTACATTATAGAGTAGAATATGCCAAGTTCTGAGGTTGGGGGGGGCGGGGAAGTGAGGTCAGCGGTGGGCATGCTGTAGTGGGGTGGGAAGCCTTTTTAAAATTCTTTGTAAATGAGAAAGTGATTTTGGAGCAAATACCCAAAGGGAGTGGACAGCTGGGCATGGCCTGTGTCTGGGAGAGGCACGTTCTAGGCAGAGAACAACCAGTACCAATGCCCCAAGGAGGAAGCATGTTTGGCATGTCTATGGCCAGGGAACCTGGAAGTGTACCAGTACCTGGAGTACGCTGAACCAGGGCACAGCCAAAAAAGACATCGGAGAAGTAACAGAGGTTTGGTCACGGAGGGCCTTGTAGGCCACTGGAAAGACTTTGCTGACTTTGAAGGGATGGAGATTTTGAGCAGAGGAGTGACATGATCTAAGGGACATTTTTGGGAATAGACAGGGGAGCCAGAGTAGTCACAGAGACCAGCTATGCTGTGGCAGTCATCCTGGAGAGGGACCATGATGGTCTAGACTAGGCTGGTGGCAGTGGTGTGAGAAGTGGTGGGTTTCGGTGATGTCTCGAAGGAAGACCCAACAGGATTTCCAACACGCTGGATACGGAGCGTGAAAGAGATCAGTGAGAGGACAGTGAGGGTTTGGTCCTGAGCCACTGGAAGGGTAGAACTGACATCGACTGAGATGCAGAAGGCATTGTTCAAGCAGGTTTGGAGAAACTGCAGGAGTCGTGTTTTGGAGATGTTGAGGTTGGGATGCCCGTAGCTTACTGAAGTCGGGGTTTCAAGCAAGCAGGAATCTCAAGTTCAAGAGAGAGGTGTGGTCTGGAGATGCACGTTTGGAAGGCCAGGGCATGTGAAAGGTACTGACCGCCATGAATGAACCTCCTGAGTTATGACCCTGGACGCATTTTCCTCCCCCTCAGAACCTCACAGAAACTCCATTCATTCCTGAATCGTGTCCAGATGTCCTTATCTGTGGTCAAGGCCTCCACACTGTCAGACAGCAAGCTTCCTTTCCAGGCTCACATCTGCTAGATCCACACATCCTAGACCCAACCCCAGTTGAAGCTGGGAAACCTAAGGCCTGATGACTTCCTGCCTCCTCTATGGCCATGTTCAAGCTGTTTCCATTCCTAAGTCTCCTTCCCCATGTCAAACTGTCCAATTCTACTTCCCTTCCAAGGCCCAGTCTAACTGGCCTTCCTCCATGTGAACCATTCTCCAGCCTCTCCCCAGCCACCCTTGAGAAAGTATTTTTGCCTTCCCTGCACTTCTGGAACAATCTGCACTTCTTGGGCAGCACCTAACACCCAATGCCTGCTCTTATCATTAGGACTCAGTCTCAGGGCTTTATTGCTAGTTGTTCTTGAGGGGAAGCTCTCCCACTTGCCTCAGAAAAGTCAGTCACGGAGAGCACAGTGCCTGGTGGAGAACGTGTATGCCATCAATGTTTAACAAATGAATCTTTGGAACACACGGATTTTGCAAGTCCAGACCCTTGTAAACCTTGTGAGATGACATTTGGAGGTGGGGGAACTGATATAACTGGAAGATGATCTTCACTGCTTAAGGGACCATTTCTTCCTATTTAAGGATCCTTAAGTAGTACCAATCCACACTGGAATGAAATACAAGTGTATATAGGAGACTGTTTTTTCCTATAAGGACAAAAATACTATTGCAAGGAGTTTTAAAATAGACTCAATGTATTCCCTAAAATGAAAATGCCAACAAGCATGTGAATTTCTACTTTTACCAATAATGCAAACAGCTACAGATTAATACAAATGATGGACATGTATGAGAATAGCTTTCACTTTCATGAAGGCTTGCTATACACCTGCTGTCTTAAGGACATTGGCCCTGATTCTCACAACAACCCTGGACTTTTGAATCATCATCTTTCTTTCACATATTGATTAAATTGAGAGAAACCAGTCACCTATGTCAAACAGCTTGTTAGTGGTCACAGAGCTAGTGGGAGGTAGAGTTAGGATTCTAACAAGTCTCTTGAGAGCCAAGGGCAAAGCTTCTTGCACCTTGTCCCCTGGCCTCCCCCCTCCACTTGGAAGCCTCCACACCTAGTGTTGTTGACCTCGGTGCCTAAGCTGCTGATTTTCTCAGTAGAGGAGAGCTGTCATAGCAAGATGCTTCCAATCGTTATGTCCCCGGACTACCATCTCCAGTCATTCATTCACTCAGTGCATATTTCAAACTTCCTTTGTAGCAGGCAAGCCTCTCAGCATTTGAGAAAGAGTGATGAGCAAAAGAGGCAAAAGTCCCTAAGCTCAGGGAGCTTCCATTTTAATGGGGCAGGACAGACCTTGAACAAAGTCAGCAAGTGAATTACAGAGTGGGTGCTGTAGATGCTGATAAGTGCTAGGGAAAAAAATATATCTAAGGGGGAGAGGAAGTGGGTGGGTGGCTAACTTTGCAGTTTTTGTTAGGCTGTCTGAAGGAGGTCTCGAGGAGGACTTTTCAGGTAAGGGAATAAGCCTGGTAAGAGGAGACAGGAAGTACAATGATCCTGAGGCGGGACTTTGCCTAGAGTATTCTAGAATGGCAACCAGGACAGTGTGGCTGGAGCAGAGCAAGGGAAAGAGTGGTAACCAAGACTGGAGAGGTGAGGGGAGGGAGGTGCAGAGAGGGCGGGGGGTGGGGGGGGTGGGGGGAGAACCTCACGGGTCATCAGAAGTACTTTGGCTTTTACTCTGATTGAGATGCAAAATCAATGGAGGGTTAATGCACTGGACGATATTACCCCGAGGTTTCCATGTTCTTCACAGATTTTTCAAATGTATTGCAACTTTAATAAATTATGAGAAAGTGCATTATGTCAGCCTCCCAATCACTAAATATTGCTGATCTCATACAGATCTCCATTTAGCACTGCTATTGTGATCAGGCAGCAGGCTGGAGGCCAGGAGAGCACGAAGAGCTTAAATACCAGAAATGGGGGCCACCATATGCCCGGCCAGCCCCCAGACCCTTCCCGCTCTCCTCCTTGAAAGGACGTGGGTGGCTCTTCTGCAGCCTCCACCTGGGCCTTAAGACCCAAGCAGCCGATCAGGCCATCGGCACCATCCATCATGGGCTGCTTAAGCAACAGGCTGCAGGCACTCCTCTAACAACAGCAAGAGGAGAAAAGATCTTTTCAACAGAGCACGGAAAAGTCCCAGTCAAACTCTGCCAACCCCATTTACACCTTACAATGTAAAAGAATCCTCAAACCTCATTGCCCCCAGTTTTTCCTTCTGTTCAAGAGGATCCTTCTCTTTTGGAATTTGATGAGTATCCCACAAAGAGAACATTGACTCTTTAGAACATGGGTTTCTCCGTTTGTGCAGGGGCCTGACACGGTGTGGTGAGAGGGCAGGTATGGAGCTGGATGTGTGGAAAAGAAGGAAAAAGCAGAGAAAAGCACCGAAAATTTGCCTCAGAATAATCAACTTGACAGCTCAGTTTCCATTTTCAGGATTTAAAGTGAACACATTGGACCTACCTTTAGCTTGGCAAATGTTAGGATGCTGAGAGACATTAGACCTTTAGAACTTAGGGTGTACCACTGAGAGCCTCCATTTTCAAGTTCATAGCCCTGAGGTAGTGGGTCATTGACTTCCTTTCAATATAGGTACATGCAATTCCTTCTAAGAATTTTTTGGAACTCACTTGACTTTGAAATGATCAGTGGAGGGGAGTTTTTGTCAGGGGAACACGGATGCATGTATCACCAAACACTGCTGGAGAGTGAATAAAGAGTGTCCTGCGAATACTATGTATTAACAGCCTCGGAGGTTATAAAATGCTGTTGTTGGGAATAAAATGAAGATTCAAACACACGATAGTTCGTTGAATTCACAGCAACCTTCGTAAGGTGTGTTCTCAACATACAGATAATAAAAACATAATTGGGAGTATAGGGGCTCTGAGAAAAATGTTCAGTGTTAGAAAAGGAGTTTGAATTCTTCAAAAATGTGTACGTCATAAGTGATAAATAATAAATGAATGTAAGTTGGGGGCTACTGACATTTCAATTCTAAACTCAGTGGCTGTTGCTGGAGTAAACTAGGAGTTAGTAAGACAATGGAAAGAAGCAACATTCTGCTTTCCTGGGTCTGAGCCTCACCATGATAGACTCATTTCTGGGGATATCTCCCACTCTTTTTCGTCCAGGCCTTTTAATGAAAATGACACTGAAATTATTAAAACTTCAGTGTGAAGTAATTTCATAATCACTTTGCTCAGGTAAAGGAGAATAATAGACATTGTGGGAAAAAAAAAAACGTGAAATTGGGAAAAGAATCTAGAAAAGAGAGATGAGGAGGGAAAAATACTACTCACAGAAGAGGAGCTTACCTCTTTTTATCACGAGAGGTGCTGGATTTTTTCAAGTGCTTTTTCTGCATCAATTGAAATAATGTAGATCCCCCCTCCTTCATTCTATTCATGTGGTTTATTACATCGATTGTTTTTTGTGCGTTTGAAGGCGCTTTGCCAGAGGCCTGGCGGGTCTGCGATACATGCACCTATACTCTTCTTCTAACCAACATTCCCAAGTTATTGCCTAGGCTGGCTCATTTCTAGACTGTTCTCACATGCCACGGGGATTTGAAAATTAAAACATTTTCAATGTTTCAACTCAACGTGAAGAAATAGTCCTTGGTCATAATTCGTTGGTTTCAGTCAGACGAATACCAGGGGTAGAAGCTCTTTCCCTTTCTTCAAAGAAATAACAAGAGGGAGAGGAGGGGTCCAGAGGATTAGTATCTGTCATGAGCAATGGAGCAGGCTAAGCAGAAGGAGGAATAATGGCGGCTGGGTCACTAGAAGTGATTTAACCAAGGGGTGGAGGCCTGGAGGGTGCCGCGCACAGACGACCAATAGACCTAACCCATCACCAGCCCCTGACTAGGGGACATGAGCTTCGTTCAGCCGGCTGCAGTCACCCGGAAGCAAACAAGGAAGGCTTCTGCATGACTGTCAGGGCCCACTCACGTTTTAAAAAAAATCATTTCTGAAAACCAAAAGCTAGTTCAAGAAATTAACAACTTTTTCCAAATAATACAATTTCAGTTTGTTGTGTTTGCGTTTTTGAAATCTTTTCCTTTCCTTTTAGCTGCGCAACAACAACAAATGTAATCCCATAAAGCACAACATATGTGAGTGGCTCGTTCTTTTCAATTTAATTGTAAACATTATTAAAAATTTGGGATATATGAAGGGGTGATCACTCTTCAGAGTTAGTATTATTGCTGTGTTTGAGGACTCCCTTTGATGTTTTCCATATCTTTATGTAGTTATAATCTTGGTGAAGAAATCATTTTATCTCTTGATTATTCTCATGGAGGCTATCATCAGCCAGTTCCACTCAACAGCTGGGGAGTCTTGTTTACGATGCCTATATTATACCGCCTGCTTGGATGCATCACAATTAAGTTAAACTATTTCTCCCGTTTTGGTGTTTTACAGTTTTACACATTCACAAATAATTTTGTGACAAGCGTTTTCTCCCACATGGCCCCTCCCTCCTTTTATTTCCTCAGTGTAAGTGGAATTATTGGATTAAGAAGTATAGATTTTTTTTTCCGTGATGCTTAATGTATCTTGAATCGGTGTATTTTTAAATGTAATCTTATCTGAGCACTCAGCATGTTTTTCTCAAGAACTAATCAAATTACATGGATTTTTATCAGACAATGAGCACATGCTTTTTCTTTGCCTTCACTGCCAGGAAACTCAGAGTTAAAGTTCAAATACAATACTGTAGTGAGTTCACCTTAGATGACCGTAATAAGTTTCTCATTTCCTTCGGATTGATTTTCTACTTTGTTGTCCGTTTTAAAAACAATGATGCTGAATTCTGAAAGTTCCCTCAAATTGCTCCTAGAAACAGGTTGGAGCTCACTCTCCCTCACACACACTCACACTCATACACACACACACACACGCACGCGTATTTATCGTATCTAACATAAAACTCATGTAATTAGCATTGTAAAATCAAGACGTTCTTGCATGTGGAGTTTAAGATGATCTGGTGCAATCCCCTCCCTCTACGATGGGCACACTGGGCCAGAGAGAGGGTGGGACCAGCTTGGGATCAGAGCCTGGACCAACTAGGACCCTGGCCTTTTCATGCCTAGTCTGAATGGTGAACAAAGAACCAGGAGCCCATTATTTGCTGTACCTGACACCTTGACATTTCTGCCAGCAGCCTGATCAGGAAGCGCCTCTCTCTGCGACACTGTCATGGCTCTTTCGCCTCTGATTTCCCATCACCACCATCCTGTGAGGCCACATCTTTCATTCCTGGAGCACACATTCTCTAGCCCACGTCACAGACAGTCGCTGCATGAGTCTGCTGGGGCTGCCTAACACAGTACCGCAGCCTGAGTGGCTTTAACAACAGAACGTGTTATCCCACAGTTTGGGAGGCTTGAAGTTCAAGACCAAGGTGTTGGCAGGACCACCCTCCCTCTGAAGGCTCTGGGGAAGTGTCTGTTCCAGGCCTGTCTCTGGCTTGTAGATGGCCATCTTCTTCTTGTGTCTCTTTGCATTTTCTTCTCTCTGTCCGTATCTCTGTGTCCACATTTCCCTTTTTAGGGAGAACACCAGTCCCACTGGATCAGGGCCCACCCTAATGACTTTGCTTTAACGTGATCACCTCTGTGAGGGCCTATCTCCAAATAAGGCCATTTTCTGAGATATCCAGAGTTTGGACTTCAACATAAGAATCTGGTGAGGTGATGGAATTCAACCTCTAACAGTCACGAAGGTCATTTCTCTAAGTTTTCATCTCCCTGTTCAAAATCTTTCATTGTCCTGTCTTACCAGCTTAAGTCCAAATTCCTCACTTTGGTGTTCAGGCTCTCCCACAACCCTGTTTCAACATATCATTATTATTTTATCTCCCTACATGCCCTATATTCTTCTATGCTACAGTCCACCTGGACTGCTCTCAAATTCCAAACATCCCACACTTTCCTGTCTCCACCCCCACGCTCATGAGGCCCTTTCTGCCTAAAATGCCCTCTTCCTCCACATCTACTGGCCCATCTCAGGCACCCTCTCCTCCACTACACCTTCCTTGTCCCACTCAGGCATGTCTTCCCCTCCCACAGGGCATTTTCTTGTGTACCTGGCTGACAGGGAAGGAATTGATCAGTGTATTACAACCGTTTGTGTCCCCTCCAGCTGGCCTCTATCCTCCGTAAGAGTCAGGACTTACCCACCATCTCATCCCTCCCAGTACCTTTTCTTTTCTAACTTAGTTAGAAAACATACAACATAGTTGCTGCTGCCTTTCATGAACACACGGGAAGTAAAAGAGATATTCTGCTATAGAGATCAAGAATATCACATAAAGGGTCATCAGAGGCAACTCTCGTCATAGTAGTATGCCGATTAAGCATCATGTATGTTAACAGTGGAATAAATAAGGATCGGATGTATCATTTAAGATTGTTGGTTTGTGGGCATGGCCAGTGTTGAATGGGTGACAGATATTTTTACTAAGAGATTCCCTTTGTCCTCACCATTTTCCCCTCTTGACAGAAAATTCCATGAAGTTCATTTATAAAGAAAAGTAAATATCCAGATGGCCAGAGGAATGACCTTTCTCTAATGGAGGGGATGAATTTGTTATCCAGCCAAATGTTTGAAATTCTTCTACCAGCATGCATAATTGAGAGAGATGTGTTAATTACCCTTAAGTGACAGCTGGTAGGACTTCCTAGGCAACTCGGAGAGGTATTGATCTGGAATCATTGTAAGTGACTGTCCTGTGGTGATATACAGGTAAGGCCCTCGCAACAATTTTTGCATGGGCAGGTCAATGCACAGTTCTCTGTGAACCGGGGCCTGCAGGCACTATGGCAGCTGGCCAATGCTGGTCCGGCAACAAAAGCACCAGTGTAGCTCTTTGTATGACATTTTGATGAGTGACATAGGGAAAACCCCAAAGATGTAATCCCTATTGTTATAAGAGCTCTTCTCTGGGTCAAAATGGGCTGATACCAAAGAGAAAGGCAATTCCAGAAAGTGAGGCTGAAATCTTCTTTCTGCCCCCCTATAGCCGTGACTGTAGCAATGATCCACATCATTGATTATTACTTAAAGGAACTGAGTGCACATCTCTTGACTCAGCACTGTGGACATTTTGAAGAGGAAGCAAAAAATACAATCCTTGTCCTAAAGGAGTCACCATCTTGGCATTGGGTGGAAAATAATTTAGCTCTCTAAGGTCTTTTCCAGATCCAAGATTTCATGACTCTATGATCATGACAGGAGAACTGTTTTGTCTTTAAACAGCAAAAATGTCATGATTATTCTTTTGTCTTCAAAGTAACATACTCCTTGACTAATATAATTTGCCATATTGCTTCTACATTAAATTGTTCAGTTTTTATATCACAAATCTGAACAAGAGAGCTTGTGGATTTACTTTTCCTTTTCCTGTTGCTGACTAAATATCTTTTCTTTCACCTGGAGTCATATGAAATATGAAAGTACCTGACCTCTCTGAAATCCAATATAATGGCATGTCAGCTGCTAAAGTAACCACTTTGTTGTTTATTCATACATTTCTGGAGAAACTATCTGGTTTTGGTTTAGTCTAGGGAAAACACATTCAAGTTTTTCCCCCTTAAAATGTGTAGAAGAAAAATATACATCTCTTTTAAACAACTGGAATCAATTTAAGGCTTTGGCACGCACAATGGAAAAATCAATGGAAGTTAAAAGTTGAAAGGTAAAGCTTGCTTCTACAAGTGTCACTAAATTTGGGCCCACTAAGAAAAATAAAAGGAAGGTCTTTGACGACAAAGTAGAAAGGTAGATCAGATAATCAATCAATCAATTAATATGGTTTTATTGACGATATGCTGAATGCTGGGAGGTAGGACTCAGAAGATTTAGGCATCCTTTCTGTCCCTCAAAAGAGTTTTCAATTTAACTAGGACAGAACAGGAACATGCACAAAACAATACTGAATAAGACACTATGTCGACAACAAGAATCAAGATTCTGAAGGGCTAGGCATGCTAGAGAACTCATGAACACTGAGTGATCTAAACCAAGGTTGAGCCTCCCTATAAATTTCAGAAATCTCGTTTGAGAACCCATCCAAATATGCTTCCCAGCTAGAAGGGAACTTAAAGTCCTTGAGCCTTGTTCTTGTTGCTTGGCAACCAACATCAGTCTATACTGAGTCCCAGGAGACCAATGTCCAAAGGCTCCCTACTTCCCATGAATGTTTTTTCCATATGGAAAATGAACTAATAAGTAGGACACCTATTTTTCTCCCTCCCTTTCTGGTATTGGGAATCCCTTCAGGTTTTTCTAAAAGCATTTGCTGCTTTGTCCCTTGCTCAGAGGGGGCAAGTTAAATGAGGATCACCACAGGGTGAGCTTTCCATTTGTGTCCCAGGCATTTACACTGGTGGCCCAAGGCCAGCTTCCCAATAGTGCCAACAAATCATTGCAGTACCGTGTAATATGTGTCATATAAGTTACAGTGATGGCAAGAAGAAGCCATCACCAGTTTGGTCTCAGATGGTAATTAAAGGCCCCACAAATAGAATTCTTGAAGGAAAGGAAAACAAAGAGAGGGTAAGGCGTGGACAAACTGGTACCGGGTAAGAAAGTGAAAGTGCCCAACACTGTCAAATACTGCTGAGAGGTCAAGTAAAATTAAAAGTTGCAAAAGTGATCACCGGATATGGCGTTTAAATAGTTGTCGGTGATCTCATCAAGGTTAATTCTGGTGGAACGCTGGGAACAAATATCAGGTTGCGGTGCAGTAAAGAAGGGTTGGGGAGTGGTTATAGAAATGTTCTCTGTTATTCTCCCTTCCTCTGTGTAAGGAGACAAATGGAATATGTGCACACCAGCAGTGGGAGCCGCTCAGCCGGCTGCCCCCACGCTTGAGGCAGAGAGAGCCCCTCTGGAATTCTGCTCTGTTGTGTTTTCCCTTAAGCAGTGTATGTGTGCATGCGTGTGTGGGTGCACGCATGCCTGAGAGCATGCGCGCGTGTGTGCGTGTGTATGTGTATGTGTGGGAGAGAGAAAGCGGGAATGAATGCATTCATTCTATTCCTTTCCTGTGCCTTCTTCACCTCCTCCTCTGCTTAGTCCCTCTTAGGAATGTTAATGACTGATGGAGGAACTTTGTGTCAAATGTCTTGAACTCTTCATGAGAAACCTACTATAAGAATCTGAGAAAAAATAGAGATGGCTTGCAGATACATGATTTGAAATTTTGAAGTAACAATTTAGGCTTTTAAGCAGTTAATCTAAGATCATATCAACCCAATATTAGCTGAGCACTGGGGACTGATCAGTTTCATGATTTGCTCATTTTGTCTGATATATGTGTAAGTCTAAGATTTCACTCTTATTTCCAAGTAATAGATTGTAATTAGCTACAAAGGAATTCTCTTATTATAATAATTTCTTAATTATGCATAGGGATCGAAAGAAAATTAGAGAATAATAGTAATTCATCTAAAAACACACTTTAACCATTAGTTTTAAATTCACCCCAGGAATTTAACTAGAATTCCTGATAAGAAGTCAAGGAAGGAAACTAACTGGAATTTTACTTTAGAATTTCTATAAAGGTGATAATGAGCAGTTACTTGTTTAAGGTTGGGCTGGCAATTAAAGAAAGAAGAATGTGGGCAGCAAGCCAAATAGAACACAGAAGAGTGATTTTCAACCTCTTTTCTCTTCTTTTCTTTTCTTCTTTTCTTTCCTTTCCTTTTCTTTCACTTTTTTTTTTTAGCAGCAACTTTCCAATGAAGCCTTAAGCAGAAAACCAACATATAAATCATATAGAAAGTAGAAAAGTCAAACAGAGCTCTGTCTACATTAAGCAGAGTTAGAATCCCTCTCACTTCTCCCCTTGGGGACTGTTCTAGAGGAAACAACATAGAGCTTCTTATTTTAATTCTATATGTAATGCATTTATTTGTAAGCACTTAATAGTTCTCAAAGCACTATCATTTTCAACACATCATTTGATGCTTCTGAAATTTCTATGAGCTAACAAGCAGACTAGATATTAGCATTGTTATCGTTTGTTTGCAAATAACCTGCTTAACGTCAGCTATCTTATTAATGATAGATATGGGATCCAAACAAAGCCAGGTCTTCAAAGATCTTATATTTTTAATACTATAAAATCCTTCATTTGTCTTATCATTACACTCCCGGTCCAGGATACATGAGAGAATGTGGACAACATACCAAAGGACAATAGCAAATATCATTACATTAAAAATTAAAAGTAAATAAATCTGTGTTTATATGTTTGCCCAATGTAAAAAGGTACACAAAAATTTTAATATAAAATTTTAACTTATCATTGGTATAAGCAATGATTAAATAAACACCTCTCTACTTAGCCCAACTAGGTCAATCCCTACAAAGTTTAGGTAGATAAAATATGTGACAAAGCTTTCCTCTCTGAAAAACATAGAACAGTGTTTTCTAAATTTGACTTTCCAAGAGAATGAATCGGAGAACTTTTTAAAAATGCAAATCCTTGCCCCCACAATTGAAAATATAAATCAATAGGTCTAAATTGGAGCCATTTTTCAGATGTAGGGATTAGGATGGCAAAACACATATAAAATCATAGAGTAGACTCAATTTCCCCAGTTACTGGCAGAGAGCGAGCTAGAAGTTTTGGGAGAGAGCTTTTCAGGCCACAACAGTATCATTTATTCAATTATAGCATTAAATTTATCCCAGTGACCCGAAAGAATCGGTGCATATCCAATTATGCCTAATTTATACCCTGGGATGTGCTGGTCTGGCTCAATGTAAAATCCTGGTAGAATCGCAATTTAACAAGCTTGACAGGACATCAAATTGCTATGTTGTTTCCAAACCTCATTCAATGGGAGCCTACACTTTCCTATAATGTTCAGAGGGAATATACACTATTATTATTTTTCTATTTGTTTATGTAAGGCAAATGTTCAGCAAATACTTTATCGGAAAACCAGTTAGAGGCATATTTTCTGAAAACGGCATTTACCACCCAAAGTAGTGGGTGCCCAAGAAAGTAAATACTTCATTGTCCTTTGTGATTACAGCGTGTAACGGAATGTAATATATTCTTTATGAATTTGACATGATTCAAAACATCACAGTAGCAGCCTGGGCTGGCTGGAGTGAACTGACAGCTGGCTGGCTGAGACATGCTTGGATTCAGAACTTTTTGGACATAGCCTCCGTGTTGGGAGTCTCTGATCATGGCACCCTCGTATTTTCCCCTCTGGTGCTATCTCCATCTCTTTTGCTGGTGCCTATGGGTTTTCCTGGCCTCTACTTGTGGGCAACCTTGCTGCCCACCCCCAAGTGCCCTCCTCTTCTGACTCTACTTGTTTTTCCCTGAGGGGCTGGTGTCGACCTCATGACTTCTGCTGTCAAATTGCAACTCCAGTCCCCAGATACCGAAGACATTTCTACCCAAACAGACTCCTGCCACCTCACCCTCAAAAACGTTATCGTGCCCATGCCTCCTCACATGTTTTTCTCCCTGAGGATTTCCCCACTTCTGGGAATAGTATTGTGATTCCCAGCCTCCCCAACCCCCAACCCCAGGGCTCGAGCTGGAAGCCATATTGGAAGCAGCGCAGTAAGGCGCCACAGACACCAGATTGGGAGGCACACAGGGCACAATTCAAGTCCCTGCTCTGCTACTCGGGAGACGTAGAGTTATCTCAAATCTCTAAACCCATCTCCTCAACCACAAAACGGGCAAATAAGATCTTTTCCACAAAGTTATTGTGGAGATTGAGGACGTGACCACGACATGTGTCTGGGTGCTCACTAAGTGTCTTCTCCCTCTGTTCCTTGTCTTCCTTTTTGCTCTCAGTCTGCCAGTCTTCCCTGTGAATTCCCCCTCCCTTCCTTTCTGTTCTATTCCTGGAGCCAACAGAATCTGGAGTCTCATACGTATGGACTTCACACCAGTCTCCTGGGAGTTTCTGTGTCTTCACTCTACGGACATATTTGTGCCTGTTGCATTTGTATTGAAATCCTTGAAATCCTTGTGTGGGTCTGCCATAGGAAAATCGAAGTTCTCTAAGCTTCAGTTGCTATAGGCACAAAATGGGCACAAACTTCATAAGGTTGGTGGTGAGGATTCGGTGAAATAATGTTTTTCAAGAGCCTGGCATAGTGCTGGGCATATATTAATACTCGGTAATCGTGGTGAGACACAGTCTCTTTTTCACTTGAAATTAATCCTACATGCTGTTACCAGCCTGCACATTGTAAACTTCAATTTTATCCCTTTGTCGTCCTTTTCAGGGACCCCTAAGGTTTCCCCAAGACCCCGGTAACACCCCAAACTAAAATAGCTTTAGGAAAAAGTGTGAACTATGCTATTTAGCATTCTGGTCTTCCGTAATACAGGATACTCCTGCCATGTCTTTCTAATTTTTTAAATAATTTTTTAAAAGTTGATTTAATTTTGAGAGAGACAGAGACAGTGTGAGTGGGGGCGGGGCAGAGAGGAGGAGAGAGGGAATCCCAAGCAAGCTCTGAGCTGCCAGCACAGAGCCCGATGCAGGGCTTGAACTTACAAACCCGTGAGATCATGAGTTGAGCCAAAACCAGGAGTTGGATGCCACCCTGGCACCCCCATATCTTTCTAATTGATTGGGATTCTTTTCTCCCATTTGACCAATCAGAATAGTGAGACTAGTTCTAGAGAAAAGCTCTTCAAACAGCATTTGGGACTTGTTTATGTATGGTGTGGGTCAGAGAATGAAAGAAAGGGACATAGCGAAGGAAGAGAACTTTTGCTTAGGCTTTCCGGATGAGAGGGGCTTCATGACGAAGAGGCAAGTGAAGATGTTTGCAGTACCAGGGAGAGACAGACGAGCAATCTCCAAGGCCGAGGATGTGCTAAAGAATGGCTACAGAAATCCGGAGGTGTTTCAGAGGGGATATTCTCTGGGAAGACACTGCAATACTGTCACCGTATGAAGAACTGAGAAAGAGTCCAACCGGAAGAAATGGGACAGGAGTAAGTGGAGCTTGCTCTCGATCCCACATAGGTCTGGGACACGAAGACCCTGCCTGCTCTCGTTTCTGGTGACCACAAGTAACCTGGTGCAATGCAGGGCTCTCATCACCATTTGCTATTGGTGAGCTAATATAGGGGGTGTTTTCTGTAAACTAAACCCCTTTTCTAAACTGATTAAACTGTTCAATTGGGCCAGTGGAGCTGGACTGACTCGTAGGGCTTCTTCTTCCCAGGGCTGGGGGAGAACTCAATGGCAAGCAAAGGATGAGACAGCATTTCCTTCAAGTAACTCAATCTTCTTGTACCTGAGCATGCAGACAGCAGGGTGACCTCAGCCCCAAAGCATATGTAATGACATTCTGCTGCTCAGCGAGGTCTCTTACCTGTGCCTCAACAGACCAGGCTCAGCTCCTTCCCATCACATTGCCCCAGCTTTTCCTCATGCCTGAAAGGCTCTGAGACACAAAGAGGTCATCAGAAAAAAGACAAGTCTAGATCTATCCAGAAAATATTACTGTAACATGTATGGTATAGCATGTTATATAATATATAATATTTACATGTGATTTATTTTACATAATAATATGTAATATTGATAAATAATATATTATTTAAATATATAACATGTATTTATATGTTATATATATGTATTACATATATAATATGATATATATATTACATGATATATATTACATATATTATATGTATTACATATATAATATATATTACATAATAATATATATATTGCACATATAATATATATTACATATATAATAGGTACATTACATATGTACCTATAGAAATCTATCTTTTGGAATGTAAAGTTTTTAAATGTTTTATTTTTGAGAGAACACAAGTAGGAAAGGGGCAGAGAGAGGGGGACAGGGGATCTAAAGCGGGCACTGACAGCAGTGAGCTGGACGCAGGGCTCGAACTCGCAAACCTCAGTATCACAACCTGAGCCGAAGTGAGACGCTCAACTGACTGAGCCACCCAGGTGCCCCTGGAATGTATTTTAAATGCAAACAGCTAATAGTGAACAGAATACTGCAACTAGCTCTTTTTTGCTACTAAATAATATGCTTTGGAGCTTTTGCCAAGTCAGATGTGGATGTGTTTGATATAGATGTTAGAGTAATTCCCCTCAGTTTTTAAGTGTCACGTGTATTTCAGAGTATCAGTTATCCAAAGCTTATTTAACCCGTCCTGGATGACCTCAGTGATTAGTTTTGTGATCGTTTTTCACTCTTATTAATACTGCTGACATGAACACACTAGTACATGCCTTTTTATATGCATATGTAAGTATTTCTTTAGCATAAATATCTAGAAATGGAATTGCTGACTTGAATGCTATCAACATTTAAGAATATAATTTATATTTCCATGTTGTCCTCCAATAAGTCTAAGCTGTTTTAGACTTCCATAGCATATGAGAGTGCATAATTCTCTATAACACTGCCAGTATTAGGGACCTTTAATTTTGTCCAACTGATGGGGAAAAATAGAAAAGAATATTAGAAAAAGAACCAGAAAAATCTAGGTCTAGAGAGATGAAGGTAGCTGCAATCTAGTTTGATAAACTCCCCAAAGCCTCAGTGATCACACTTTGTAAAACTGAGTCACTTAGACTCTTCTGATGATCACAGCAGACTGCTGCCTTTCTCCCAAAGCAGCCAGGCTCATGACAAGTTAGGCACCTCGTTTCACTCTTGTGCTCGAAGATCAGTCTGCCCACACATGCCAGGTCACCAT
The DNA here is from genome assembly GCF_018350195.1 of Panthera tigris. Taxonomy (NCBI): domain Eukaryota; kingdom Metazoa; phylum Chordata; class Mammalia; order Carnivora; family Felidae; genus Panthera; species Panthera tigris. The sequence continues at coordinate 68,159,178 of NC_056660.1, read as the reverse complement.
AATGATCTTAATGATGAGGATGAGTCGTGACACACCAGTGAGTCTTTACATTTTAATAATGCAAATAAGTCCTGATGAGGAGACTAAGCTGCATTGTCCCAATAGTCCAAGGCTCGCTGTGGCTGTAGGGGACAGGCAGCCCATTCTGTGTATTCCCCCGTTCTTCCGGCACAAGCAGGAGGAATACAACTTCCCATTTCTGGGGCGCTTGGGTGGCTCAGTCGGTTAGGTGTCCAACTTCAGCTCAGGTCATGATCTTGTGGTCCATGAGTTCGAGGCTCCCTGTCGGGTTCTGTGCTGACAGCTCGGAGCCTGGAGCCTACTTGGATCCTGTGTCTCCCTCTCTCTCTACCCCTCCCCCACTCATACTCTGTCTCTCTCTCTCAAACGTAAATAAACATTAAAAAATTAAAAAAATTAAAAAAAAACCCTTTCCCATTCATGTTCCCCTCACCCCCCATATTATTTTTTGGGAAAGTTGATAATTGCCATTACTAATAGGTATGTGCTAAATATTCACCAATATATGCTATTGTGCTAAGTCTTTTCAACGAAACTATCCTAGTGAATTATAGAGAGCCGAGTATCTCTGAAACTTGAGCAGGCCTGAGATAATGAGAGAATGTACAGAAGGAAAGGCTTGACTGGTGTGATGTAAAGGGAGGAAGAACACAGGTTGAGCTGGGATCAAGTCCTACATGGTCTCGGTTTATGTGTGATTTTGCATAAAATACTGAATTGTGCTGAGTCTCTGTTTCCTTGTCTTTTAGAGGCGGCACAGCATTGAGTGCCTGCCATGTGCCAGCCTCATTCTACGTGCTTGGCATATGGAAGAAAGCACAATGAAGTGCTTGCCCTCAAGGAATTTTATTTTCTAGGGGGTGAAGCAGGTGAGAGACAGCCACCAAGCACACAGAAGCATTTATATCTTCATTCATTCAGGAAATAGTTACTGAGCTCATAGTTTGTGCCCAAGACCGTTCGAGGACTTGTTTTAAGAATCCTGTGGGGCACCTGGGTGGCTCAGTCGGTTGGGCGTCCGACTTCGGCTCAGGTCACGATCTCGCAGTCCGTGGGTTCGAGCCCCGCGTTGGGCTCTGGGCTGATGGCTCAGACCCTGGAGCCTGCTTCCGATTCTGTGTCTCCCTTTCTCTCTGCCCCTCCCCCGTTCATGCTCTGTCTCTCTCTGTCCCAAAAATAAAATAAACGTTAAATAAATAAATAAATAAATAAATAAATAAAAAAGAATCCTGCCTTCCAGGATTGTTTTCAGAATTACATGCAATACCCGAACAATGGCTGGTACAGTTGACAATGTGTAGATATGCTTACTAAATGGTGGCCATGATGGTGATGATTATTTTCTTTCATTTCTCTCTTCTCCTTTCAAGAAACATTTTGTTTATCCACTTTAAAAAACTTCTTGAATGTGTGCATATATTTATTGCTGCTCTCTCTATAAGTTAGCCTTTTGTCTCTAATTCTTGTTTTAGGCAGTTATTTCTTCTTTGGAGAGGCGAGCGGAGCCACAGTTAGGATTTCACGTGTACTTGTGTACAGACCTCTCGGAATCACTGGGAGAAGGAAGAGTCAGACTCCTTTCTCAACCTGCAGCCTCCTTCCACCTGCAGCAAGGCCTTTACACAGAGCTTATTTGTCATTGTCCTGTAATAGTTTGACGGATGGCCCTCACAGGGGCTGCTCTAAAGCAAATAATGGTCCAGTAGGGAGACACGGAAGATGGGAGTCGTGTGAAACCAGGCAAAAGGACCGAGATGGGGTGACTAAGAACACAGGTGGCCTCATGGAGTCAGAGAAGGAAGACAGAGACGGCGTGTTCTACCCTCTTACCCACTAACGCCACCTCCGTTTTCCTACTTAAGTCCGATGAGAAGTTTCCCTCACCTCCTTAAGCCCCAGTCTGAATTGGCTAGCCCCTAGTATGCTTCCAGAGTACATACCCCGGAACTTCCCATGCTCTAGGGCACACAGATACCCTCCTAGTACTTATTATACTGCATTCTAGATGCCCGATACTCATTTCTGACCCCACCTCACCCCAACCCCCAACCATTAAACTATCACTGACTTGAAGTCACGATGATGTCTTCACTGCTGTATTCTCTGTAAAAGACAGAACCTGGGATATATCAGGCTTCGGTAAATTTTCTGATGAATGAATTAGGCAAAGACAGAGAGAGAAAGTAGAAAAGTTAACAGGTCGGGGCACCTGGGTGGCTCGGTCAGTTAAGAATCCGACTTCAGCTCAGGTCATGGTCTCGTGGTTTGTGAGTTCGAGCCCCGCATCGGGCTCTGGGCTGACAGCTCAGAGCCTGGAGCCTGCTTCGGATTCTGTCTCCCTCACTCTTTTCCCCTCCCCTGCTCATGCTCTGTCTCTCTCTCTCTCTTAAAAATAAACACGAAAAAAAAACAATTAAAAACAAGAAAAGTTCACAGGTCAAAGGCTTAGAGGGAAGGCCCAGGTACCAAATGAATCTTCACAATGAGTAAAAAGTAACACAGGCCTTCAAATAGTGACTCATCCCACAGTTCTGGATAGACAGAAAAAGCTGAGAGAAGCTCAGAAAAAGGGCTACAGAGAAGACCTCCAGGGTGGGAAGACTTCCCATCAGAGAAGGTGAAATTGGACTCTTGCCTTCTGAAATCCACTTATTTGTGTTTGCATCCAGTCTGTGTTCAGCCACTTAAATGGCCCTGCTGTTTAAATGGCAGTGATGAAGGTTCACACCATGCTTTATCTATAAAGCCTTTTTGAGTTACATGGAGTCAGACTGGATACTTGGGGCCAAAGATCTAGAGATCTTCTGCGGGTCGTGCCTTCATTTTCTTGTACGTATAGTGAGATAAATAGACCTTCTCACCTAATAATAGCCTTTTTCCCTCTTTTCAGTACTGTTTGCAACTACCTGCAAATTTAAGTGCTAAAGAAAAATGGACGGCATCCTCTTTGCTATCTTATTAAACCATACTTCTATGTTCACTAAGGTGACAAGAATAGATACACTGAAAACTTCTATAGCATATTAATGTGTTAAGCATCATACCATACTTAGTTCCTGATATAATTTTGAGTTTCCTCTGGGGGAAAAAACAGTTCCTCTGGATTCTTTTTATAAAAAAAAAAAAAAAAAAAAAAAAAAAAACCACCTTGAAAAAGCTTTCAGATACTCAAAGACATGAATCTTGCTCTATTCCCTTGTGTATATCTGATTTAAAGGTTAATAAGTAATTAGGAAGAACACTCATCCAAAAATTACCAATTAATATACCATCATTTTCATTAAAAATGCTATTAATTATATTGTACAAATGTCCTAGACTGGCTAATAAAAAGTTACCTAAAGCAATTCTAAGCCTTTTGTGGGGGGTGGGGTGGGGAAGAGAAATGAATCAAAATCAATCACTTTTTAAAATTATGATTTGGGTTTAAGAGGTCAAACAAAAGAGGCTGTTAAAATAAAAAAATCAGAGGCCAGCCTTGAAAATTTCCTGAGCATACACAACCAGTTTAGCCATACAGACAAAGCTTAATTTATCTTATTTTGCAAGGTTAACTTGACCTGGATCACTTCTGGCTTATGACTCTGAACATCGTAAGCAAAACTGGGAACTATTTCCCGAGGTTGATATGAGGTCACCACTGACCAGTTTCCTATCCTTTGAGAAAATTCTAGTATTGTGTCCAGTCACTGTGAAGAATAAACTTTCTCACTATATAAGCTGCTTTACAACAATGCACCCTGGAGCCTCATTCCCTGTTTTGGGCTGAGTGCTCCCAGTTTGCAAAGTGTCTTCTTGGTTGTGCGCACAGTAAACTTATACTGATTACTCCTTCAGCGATTGGCCGGTTTTACTTCTGTTATTTATGATCTTTTGACAAGGGGAAACGAATGTCTCCGGTATTTAGTATGGATAGAATCTGATGGGGTTCCATGATTTATTTTATGTACCCAGTCATTATCACTAAGAAAACCTGCCTAAGAAGATATCCTGGCAGATGTTTAATGTGGAAGCTTGACAAACAGCTGTTCTTTGGTTCTTATAATGTAAAGCAGTCCTTTATAAATGAGACCAAACTTTTAACCCATCCACATATGTTTTTGTCAGTTTTCTAGGAGACTGTGATTAGAAAGTTATGATTGCAGTATCTTACACATTTTGTTCTACACCTTAAACTTTGCTCTATACCATAAATGCTATTAGTCATTTGTTAGAAATGCACACAAGTCCGAGGTTGGAGAGTTCATGATTAAACCTGTACCGTGACACTTAGGGTTCCACCAGATTTCATTTGAACCGTTGTACATATCTCCAAAAGTATTGTGCTCTCACCGTCTTATCCTGTCGCCTCCTGTATGGACCAAACATCTATTACTGTTGTGTGCCTTTGGGCTCGGCGAGGCAGCTGGCTAGTGTTCGGCAAAGATCGAAACTGTGTAAAGCTGCAGCTCAGCACCATTTTGATATGTAACAGACTATAACAGGAACACTTATCATCAATGAAATGAACCAAGTGTGGTATTAGGAACTATACAATCAACCCAGACGCAAACTAAGGATTTTCCATTGCATCATAGATATTTACAGGTTGCTAGGCAACTAAATATTCCACCACTGACACTAGGGAAAATTTCTCTTGCTAAGCTAGGATTGGCCGTTTTAGTAATTAGTTCTGCATGAGACTGCCTCTTAATATCCCCGGCATAGAACATTTTAAAGGACACAATACAAATCCCAAGCTTGCATTATTTGAGCAGTTCCCTAGATGGAAACTCTTATCCCTCCGGGCATGTTCAGATATTTTTTTACTCATATTGAACAAATACCTGTCTTCATCCTTTCCACAGAGCAACTTTACCTCTTCTTCACCATTCCAACTCTGAGTATTTGGCAATAGCTGCCATATTTTCTCTGAATCTGTCTTTCTTCAGAGTAAACATACCCAGATCATTTGCTGATTCATTCCCATTGCTTCCCATCCTGGTTGCTCTCCCCTCCCGGTGGCACCAATGGCAATGACTGGGATTGGCGGCTGTTGTTTTACGGTGCACTGTTACAGGTAATGACTTGTAGTCTGTTGTGTTGTTGGATATTTCAACTAAAGTGGACACAGGAATAAGAAGTCAAAGGCTATGGAACAGGGGGCTGACCTTTTTTATCCTGACTTGGAAAATGCTACCTGTGAGACACCATACTTTTGTGCCGTCTTGGAACCTGGGGAGACAAGTGGAAACTTTAAGTAAGACTTTCAGGGATGCTTACTAGGTTTATGCGGTGTTGAGAACAAGCAGTTTCAGTGCGTGATGAGATCGTTTGGAGCAAAATTTCGAAAATGGGCATATGAATCACTGGACAGCTTCTAAAAATACAGATTCCTGGGATCCATGTACTCAGTCTTACTGAATAGGTGCCTCCAGAAGTCCCCAAGGGAAAAACGGGTAGAAGCCACAGTTATAGGGTATCCAACGTGAAGGTCAGCCATTTCTTTCAGCTGACGTCTACATAGCCTGTGAGGCTCTTTTCCATGACATGCTCTGGCTCCCTTTTGCAGTCCATCCTTCTCTTTTCTCAAAAGGTCTTTTTCCAATAACTAGTACCAAACAGTTTAGTATTTAGTTGTTAATTTTGCATGGCTCTTTGTCTCCTCGGCTATTTTAGAAACCCCGTCAGAGCACGAACTCCGTCTGATACGTCCATGTCTCTCAAGGAATATGGCACAATATTGAACAGCCATTGATGGATGGCGAGGGGTTTTGGAGGCTGTGGAAAAAGAAGTTAAAAGACAAAAGGGAGCAAGATGCAGGAGGCCAGCTAGAAAAGTTTAAGATTACAGAGATCAAAGAAGTCTTTCTTGTGAAAGAAGTTTCTTTTTTTTTAAATTTTGTTTTAATGTTTATTTATTTTTGAGAAAGAGAGAGAAAGATAGCATGAGTGGGAAAGGGGCAGAGAGAGAGGGAGACACAGAATCTGAAACAGACTCCAGGCTCCAAGCTGTTAGCACAGAGACCGACTTGGGGCTCAAACTCATGAAATGTGAGATCATGACCTGAGCCAAAGTGGGACCCTCAACCAACTGAGCCACCCAGGCACCCCTGAAAGAAGTTTCTTCTGAATTGCACTTGTGGCCTGTTATTAAGTGATAGGGTTCATGCAGGGTATTGGTCTCTCCCCATCAAACCTGATCTTTGGAGACATCAGGCAGTAATTCACAAGACTATGTTATATAAATCTGGCCAGGAGATCTAGAATTTCCTGCATTCCTTGCCCATCTGAAACACCAGAGGTAAATGAATTACCTCTCTTCTGGTGCAATTCCATCATCTGACAAAGCCTACAGCAAGGATACCGTGGGCCACTGATAAAAGTTCCAAAATAAGCATAAAGGGGTCCCTTAGGCAGTTACATAGGCTTTTTAAAAAATATCAAAGACACATAAGATTTCAAAATTGCTTCAGTCTGGACGATGGAAAGACTCTCCAATGATGTCATGGCCTGGCCTCCTGCAATTCCTTCTCCAGGCAGAGTGGCCTTCTCCTGAGGCAAACGGGAACGTGTCAACCTCTTGTGGAAATCTTAGTATTGAGCATAAAACTCAGACTCTTACATGGTTTCTCTCTTATTCACGGTCTCAGGCTTCTGTCCCCCTGACCAATGGATTGTGCTGTAGTTGCCCTGCCTCGTTTCTAGAAAGAGGGAAGTACTTTTATCCCAAGGCTTTGGAGCTCCCTTTCCCCCACTCCTGGGGAAGGTCTTCTCTCCATCTGGCTGCCTCCTCCTCCGTGTCCTTCAGATCTCTGCTCAGAAAGTAACTCCTTGAAGACAGCATCCCAGGTCACATTTTCTATTTAAATTCTTCCTCGATCACATTGGCTTCTATCCAAGTTTATTTCCTATTTAGCATTTCTCACAACTTGAAAATAACTAATTTTTTTAGGATGGGGGGGTGCTGTTTCTAGCCATTTGATTTCTGTCTACTCTCATTAGAACAAAAGCCCCATGAGGTCGAGAAACCGGGCTGCTTTTAGAACAGGCTGTATTGCCTGTGCCTAGCCTGGTGCCTAGCCCGGTGCCTGTCACTCTGTGGGCGCTCGGTATTTCCTGAATGAAGAGCGGTCTTGATAAGTTGTGATTATTTGATTAGTTTGTTTACTTTTCTCTTGTTTCCTTCACTCGACTGCGAGTTCCATGGGAACAAGGTGTCTGTCTTTTTAGGCATCAAACATAGTGCTCAGCACTTGGTGGTGGCCCAATGACTGTAGAAGAAGTAAATGAGCAAAGACATTGAAATTCTCTAGGAAACGAAACTTCTTCCTCTGCGGCTTTATATACCACTCAGAACATCTGGAGCTACTAGAATTCTTCATTAAGAATTCTGCTATCCCAATATTTTCCCGCGATCACAGTTCCTGTTAACAACCAAGTGCCCGACGGGAGCAGAAGGGAAGCGATATGAATTAAATTTCGCAAATGAGGTTGCTGATGATTAATTTTACATCCTGAGCATCTGGGTCAGGGCTTCGTTTCATGGCAGGTGTGGAAATAATATCTTTGGTGTCATTATTCATGATTTTACTAAGGGCTGGGAGCACTTGAAATGTTCTTCTGAATGAGATTTGAGATGTGGACCAGATGTGTAATTTTAAGGTTTTTTTTTTTAATGTTTTTTATTTATTTTGAGAGAGAGAGAGAGAGGAGAGGGAGAGAGAATCCCAAGCAGGCTCTGCGTTGTCAGGACAGAGCCTGACAAGGGGCTCGATCTCACAAACCGTGAAATCATGACATGAGCCTGAAATCAAGAGTAGGATGCTTAACTCACTGAGCCACCCAGGCACCCCAACCAGATGCTTATTTTTAAAAAACCTGTATGTACTGTATTCTCCTTTTCGAGAAACAAATTTTCATATTAAGATGGCTCATTAATGTACTTTGGTGTCCATGGCACTTATTCAGTTGAAAACTACAAGTGATTAATTTTTTAAAAATACAAAGTGTCACTTAGATGACAGCAGACTGAGTGAAATGTAAACATGCCTAAAATTGAAGCCAATCATTTTGTTTTGCTTGAACTGGGTAAAAACTCCGAGTCATTTTCCCTTCCTCCTTCTCCTGGCATCATCTCGTTTTCCAAGGGGCCTGCCATTCATTGTAGACACACGAACTCAGTCCTAAGAAAATGGTCTCATCAGACATATCCCCCTAATGCTGGTTGGTCAGGCAGGACAGCCAGGTACGGCTGATCACAAATAAATATGTCAACATCCACTCCCTTCCTGAATCCCAGAAGTGGTGCTCTGGGGGTGGATTCGTCCTCTTATCAGTTTTATTCTTCTTGGTCTTGACAGTGCTGAGAAAGGGTAATAGAAACTAGGCTATAATCTTTGAGCCAGAGGAAATTGAACCAAACCAAGTGGAAAGAATATGCTACTTAGCATTAGCAGGTCAATTCACGAGGAAATTGTAAAACAGGTGCAGCCTGTCACTGGTAAAGCTCTGCCAGAAGAGGCCTGGTCTCTGTAGCCCCAGAGGTGAGCCCCCCTGCTGTAGTTTAGACCTTAGTATTGGATGCCGGCTACCCTGGGCTTCTGGGGGACCTGCTCTCATACACTGAAACGGGTATGTTCTAGGTCTGTTCTACGTCTCTGTCTCCGCTCAGGCTCATTTCCCACCCCCAACCCCCGCCAGTGAAAATCTACTCATTTGATGGATCAAGCTGTCCTTGTTTGCTAAGAGAAAAAGGCTTGCAGAACTTCCAGGCTTCTTTCAGGGAACGTGTGGACTTATCAGTGACTTTGTGATGACAAAGCCTTCTCTGTGTGCAGGGTCCAAACGAGTGAAATGGGGATTTCAGTTCAGATAGTATGAACCGGCATGTCCCTACCTTTCAATTGTATGGAGTTAATATTTCCAAGAAGAACGGGAAACTGACATAGAATTGCTCGCTTTTTCTTTTGCTGAGTGAGGCCATTAAGGGAAAAAGAACAAAAACTCATCTGCTAAGAAAACCTCTTTTAGAGACAAAAGGAACATTATGATAATCAATTAAAAAAAAAAAAAGAAGGTACAGAGACGCCTGTGCAGTCAGTTAAGTGTCCGACTGCAGCTCAGTTCATGATCTCGCCGCTCGTGGGTTCTAGCCCCGTGTTAGACCCTGTGCTGACAGCTCAGAGCTTGGAGCTTGCTTTGGATTCTGTGTCTCCCTGTCTCCCTGCCCCTTCCCTGCTTGTGCTCTCTCTCTCTCTCTCTTTCAAAAACAAATAAACATTTAAAAAAAATTTAAAAAGAAGGTATAATCTCTGAATAAAAAAGAAACTTTGAATTGAAAGAATTCAGCTTTATTTAAAAAAAAAACATTTTGTACAGTTTCAGTTGTTTCAGATGGACACATCCTAGAGTATTACAATAGACCACTATGCCTGTAGATAACAATACGGTGTCGTGCCTTTAAAAATTTGTTACACGGGTGAGGTCATAGCTCATGTTATGTGTCCTTACCACCATAAAAATGAAACAAAACTAAGAAAGAAAGTATTTCAGTGTCCTTATTTTATAGACTAGTGAAAATGTCGTCCAATGCCAGCGTAAGTGTATAGCCAGGCTTTTCGGATCTGCTGAGTTGCCCACGGTGGTCCAACAAGCCACTCCATGAATTTTAACAGCTCTTCGCTGACACTTGTGGGCAAATCTCCATGTGATCTGTCATTCCAGAAACATGAGCATGACCCAGAAACACCTTTTGGGTTGTAAAGCAAAGAGCTTATTTGTACAGAACCTTTAACTTTGAGGTTTTATCTGTCTGTGGGTTGACAGAAAAAAATTAAGCAGTGGGTAGCCAGAAAAGTGATTTGAATGTTGTTGAAACAGTGGCATTTAAAAGCGTAAGAATTAAGGATACATTTATGCATTTGCAAATCTGATTGAGCACTCTGCACGTGCTGGGTGCAGGGACAGAGCAACGAGATCCCTGCCTTACAGCCTCACCTCCTCGTGGTAGAGACAGACGCAGAGGAGACACAGAGATAGATCACATCCCTTAAGGATAATTTCTGAGGTTGCTTTTGTGGGTAGATGTGGGCCATGTAAGTAAAGTCCGGATGAAAGTGGAGAACTGAGGCTTGCAGCTACATGGGAGAAGAGCATTCCACGTAGAGGGAACAGCTGGTGCAGAGGCCCTGAGGAACAAAGAGGCCACTGTGATAGGAACACAGTCGTGAGGGGGAGCGTGGTCGACTTATGGGGCCAGAAGTGCAGCAGGGAGCCAGAGCACAGGGGGCCTTAAGGGCTGTGATTGCATAAGTGACACGGACAGCTACTGGAAGGTTCTGAGCTAGAGAATGACGTGACCTGACTTCCAGGTCACGCTGTTCAAGGAGGGAGTCGCAAAAGTGTGAGCTACCGTAGGCTGTTACAATAGTCCATAGGAGACATATGGTGGCTTGGGCCAGGGTGGTCATGACAGAAGTGCCAGAAAGTGCTTGGATTTAGGATGTCTTCAGAAGGTGGAGAAAGCCGGGCTTCCTGATGGACTGGATGTGGTGGTGATGGTAAGAGAAGATTGAAGCTGGGTTTTAAGATGTTTTACTTGATCAAGCAAATAAACAGCACCATCTACTGAGAACAGGGACAATGGGAACAGGAGGTTGTAGGGGAAACCAAAACCTTAGCGGTCCTATTAAATGTGAGACGTCACTTAAATATCCAGGTAAAAATGTCAGGTGGGCAATTGAATACATGAGTCTAGAGCTTAGGGGAGAAATTGGGGCCAGAGACAGAAATTATGAAACGTTCAGCATACGAAAGATGTCTACAGCCACTGGGTTGGATGAGGTCATCTAGGGAGTCCAGCTCTCTGGATTATGGGCCAGAAAGTACAAAGGTTCTGAGGCAAGATCATGCTTGGTGAGTTATAAGGGTAAGGGGGGTCATTGTAGGTGTGAGGAAACGTAGAGACATTCAAAGTCTGGAATGATGCCAGTGTTCAGAAGGAGGAGGATTCAGGAAGGCAGACAGAGCAGGAGTGGCCAGTGAGGTAAGGGGAAACCAGAGAGTGAATCACCCACACTACGCACGTAGGGTCTTTCAAGCTTAGGTCCTTCAGAGCAGTTTATAATTTTGCTCTGCCCTCTGTGATCTCCGCTGATGGAAGAAGGGGTGTATGCTGTTCCACTCCCAGTGTTCACCAGCACCTGTCCCATGATCAATTATTGTTCATTTGTTTTGAGCAGAGGTTGAATGCGGCAGTCTACAGATGGAATCCAGCCTGTAGATGTGTTTTGCTTGAACTTCAGGGTCTAAAAAATATTTTCGTTGGTTGCCAAGGTTAGGGATTGGGAAACTTCACACCAAAATATGTACCTCTGGTTCTTTTTTAAAAAATCCCCAGGAGTCTCAGAAGGCAGGCAACAGCTGTGTGCGGCTGAATGGTGGCCGCCACGGTCGGGGGGTCACATGCTTTTCAGTTACTTTCCTGCAGTCTGTAGTCCTCCTTGCATTTCCCCCACAGCCAGTGCTGAGTGCCTCACTCCCATTTCTTGCTGAGTCCTGCGGATTTTGGTTTGTACCTCTTGTTCAGTGAAAGAGGGAATGAATGAATGAATGAATGAGCGGACTAAATGAATGAGTATTTACCAATGAGGCACCTGGAGCCCGCTCAGAGAGGTGAAATGAAATAAGATTATGTGCAGGAAAGCCAGGGCGCAGATATAGACTCCCAGGCCAGGGCTTTTTAAATCTTTGCTTCCTAGTTTGCATTGTATTAAAAACATTCTGGGGCGCCTGGATGGCTCAGTCAGTTAAGCATCAGACTCTTGATTTCGGCTCAGGTCATGATCTCGTGGTTCGTGAGTTCGAGCCCTGTGTTGGGCTCTGCGCTGACAGCGGGGAGACTGCTTCAGATTCTCTCTCTCCCTCTTCCTCTGCCCCTTCCTTGTGCTCCCTCTCTAAATACATACATACATACATACATACATACATAAACAAAACCACATTCTAAAATAAAAGCAAAAGTTTGAACGAAGGAAGGAGGGTGCTGACAAGATGCTATTTCCATTTTCAGAAAAAAACTAGAATCTTAAACAAATCATGATAAATGTTTCTTTCTCCTTAAGCTTTGGTGAGAAACGGTTTCATAAGAAACTGTTACACAGACTAGCAAAAGTTAGCATCCCTGCCCAAGGCTAAGTGAATAATAAACAAATGTAATTATTCAAGAACGTAATTAAGGTTAAAAGTGATATTTTGCTCCGTTTGATTTTTGGAGAAAATAAGTTTTGCCAGTTTTCTCTGCGAATTATTTTAATCTATTTTTACATGTTTCAAACACAGATTATTGTAATCACAGAATGTCAGCTTATCATCTTTCTTTCATCTACTCAGTACCCAACACTGGAGTTTTTCAAGCCTCATCTCTCTTGCCAACTCCAATGATGGCCAGCGGCTGTTCCGAGCAGTGTGCACAGGTAGACTGTGAAAGTAGTCTGGGCTCAGGAGTTAGACTACAGTGTTTGGTTTCTGACATTCTCTAGGTTTGGATACGATTCTTACGGTTGAACGGTGTCCCCCTCCACCCAAAAGATGAATTAAAGAATTAACCTCTGTCCTCCAGACTGTGACTTGATTTGGAAGTAGGGTCGTTGCAGACATCACTAGTTAAGATGAGGTCATACCAGAAAACATGGGCCCCTAACCTAAAGTAACTGGCGTCCTTGTGAGATGGGGCAATTTAGACACAGACTCCAAGGGAAGACCATGTGAAGAAACACACGCAGGAAGACAGACATCAGAAGCTGGATCCAGAGAAGACACTGAGTCACCAGAAAAGAGAAGAGGCAGGGAAGCGTTCTCCCACGGAAGCTTCAGAGGGAGCATGGTCGTACCAACGCTTGTCTGGACTTGCAGCCGCCCTGAACTGGGGGACAGTACATTTCTGTTGTTTTAAGCTGCCCAGTCTTTGGTAGTTTGTTACGACCGCCACAGGAAACTAACGTAGAGATTATTTTGTCTACCTCTTAATTTTAGACTGGGTTAGAATGCAGGTGTCTTGAGGGTAGAAGCCGTGTCCCTAGGAAGGTGGCATCACCCACAAACGCCATAGATGTGCTATCCCTGATAGGACGTTTAGGGAGATGCCACCTTGAGAATCCTCATTCCTTTGCTCGCTAAAGGCACCGAAACTGATTCCACCTGCACTGTCCTCCTCTTGGCCCTCCTCTTGTCCTGGAAGCTACAAGTATATTCTTTCTTCACATAGAAATATCTTGAGTATCAGGAAGAATCTGGTGCTAATTTTGACCCTAGGCAAATTTGAGAAACAGCCAAAAAGTATCTTTAATGACCCTCTGGTCTTCTTGTGCCCACTTTAATGTGTCAGACTTCTCTGTAGATGAGACTTTCTTAACTTGCAGTCCATAGATAGTTTTTAGAAGCCAACATGAAACCCTTGAGATCTTAAGATTTGTTGCAATAGTCTGCATCTGGGTAAACATTTCACAGTTTAATAATTTATTAATTCTTAAAGTTTATATATTTCCCTACAACCAGAACAAGAAAGAAAAAGAAAGACTAAGGATCCTCGGCATGGTGGTCAGTGTCAAGCTAAGGTTTTGTGCCTGGGGAACAAGGCACATGGAGTGGGATGATGACTGGGGGTGGATGAAGAGTTTGGATCTAGGAATGTTCAACTACAGGTGAGTATGGAGCCTGCCTACAGGGTGTTTGGTGGGCATTTTGGCCACGGACTTGGCCAGGAAAGGGCACGCACCCAGAACCTGGATTGATCGACACAGAGGTGGGAATTGAATGCTGAGCGCAGACACCCTTTCAGAACTCGTCACCGACCTGATCCAGGAAAGACCAATGCTGAGTCTTGGCAAGTATCCACAGTGAGGAGGAAAGAGAGGAGAGGTGGCATTAGAGGCGAGATAGGAAGGAAGGTTGCAGTGGTAGAAGAAGTAGGAGTGGGGGGAAAGAGGAGGAAAGAAGTCCAAGGAGGGGCTGGCCAGGCTTGCAGAACAAAACGGAGAAATTAAAGAAAATGGTGAACAGCCACGCAGAGCAGTTTGGTGTCTGAGGTTCACTGGCAATCATCAATAAGTTCGTTTTGAAAAGTCGTGGGGATTCCTTCGTTAATTTATGCACTCTTGGGATGGTTATTGTTGCACCTCCTCCATGCATCAGTGCCACGCTAGGTGCTTGGGCACAGAGATGACTAAGACACCATCCTGTCCTTGGGAAGCTTACGGGCTTGTACGGCGACACATACTTAGAGGAGTGAACTGTTACATGGAGGTCTTCATAGTATCACGAAGGGGCAAGTGGTTGATTTGCCGCGGAGGGCAGCAGTCAGATGATGGATACATGGATCTCTTACACAAGGAGTAGAATTGGTGGTCCGGGCACCGTTAAAGTAGAACATGTCCTTCACTTTATCGTGATATCTGAAATCCTATGTGTCAGAATCGCACGGGCACACACACACACACCAACACCTTGGACCAAAACTACTTTTGCTACTGAGACCTAGTAAGTGATGTATAATATCTCTAGACAAATACAGACAAAAAGAAATACATGTGCCTCACTGTCTCTCCTTTTCAAATATGTAACTTTTTAGTACCTAGATCAGTTTATTCCTGGGGGCTTCTATTTTAGAATGTTTTTGACACTTCCATATGCTAAATTTGTGAAACATGGATATTGTTAAGATATTAGGAGTTTTAGAATTCATTAGACCAATGAGTTATTCTATAAGAGGAATTAGGAGGAGGGAAGGGATGGGGCGGCTTTGGAGTGACACTTACCTTGGATCATGTCTCTTCCCCACCATTTGTAAGTTATTTGTTGTTTCCAACCTGTATCCCACAACTGTAATGGTTGACTGAATATTTACCTTACAGAGTCGTTGGAAGGAACTGATAATTCATGAAAAATACCTGGCAGAAAGTAGCCTCTATGTGACTACAGAGATTTCTATAGATAACAAAATAATTGTCTGAGATTATATCTTCAAATCAGGCCAGAATTGAGCACATAACTTAAAAAATCCTCAAGCAATTTCTGCAAAGAATTAGCTTCTATTTGAAAGCAATTCAAGAACATGAAGTTAAGGCCAAGGCCAATGACATACATTTTTTAGTATGTTTTGAAGAACTGTCCCAAACGATCACATATCTACTACCATATTCGATTTTAAAATTTTCACCCATACACATGAAGACTAAAATTTTATTTGTCATCAGCCAACTTATAGCCAGCATCCCACAAATAAGTGAGTAGGATCTATTTTTATACATTTTCAAACTTAGAAAGAATGGGAGAGTAATAGTAAGTAGTTTCTGCAACACTTCAGAGAAACTGAAGTAATTTACTTGTCAATTACTTGTCAGTTTTCTTGTCAATTTTCTCATGTTGTATTACACTTCTATGCTGTATTATACTGGGGCCTCTAATTCCTGCACAGAGCCCCCTGATTTTGAAATCTATTGGACTATTGAGAACAGGGCCATAGCACATTGCCGTACAGGTTGTGCACTGCACAACTCCAGGGGGTGCCGGTCACACAGACCATATTGAGAAATGCACCCACACAAGCCATATGCAGCAGCCCTACCTGAGAGCCTTGAATCCTTTCCTAAGGAACATGCTCTACCGTGCAACAAATACTTATTGAGCATCTAATACGTAGGAGACACTGTTCTAGGCTCTGAGGACACGACAGTGATCAGAAAAGATACCATCCCCATCTACATGGACCTTCCATTCTAGCAGAAGGGAGGGGGACAGATAATGAACCCAAACCAAGTATGTGTTCAGTTTACCAGAAGGCGGTGTTAGGGAGAAGAAGAAAGCAAGATGGTGAGCAAATGGAATCACAGCCATGGGGAAATTACTATTTGAAATAAGGTTGGCAGAAAGGCTTCACTGTTGGCAGTTTGGATCAGAATCCAGAAGGGAATGAGGGATAAGCTGTTCGTACAATTGAGGCAGGAATATTCCAGGCAGAGCAAAGAGCAAGTGTAAACACTCTAAGGAGGAAGCCTACTTGGCACAGCCAGGGGCCAGGATAGAGGTGGGGTGGCTACAGGGGACTGGATGGGGGGACAGTGGTAGGACAGAAGTCAGGGGGTTGGGGTGAGAGTCAGATCTCCAGGGCCCAAACAGTTTTGTAAGGATCGGTCTTTACCCATGTACCCAGGCAAGCTGGGAAGCCACTGGGAGGCTTCCAATGGAAGAGTGACATCATCTCACTCAGGTGCTCAAAGAATCACAGGGTCTTTGAACTAATTTTTATTATGTAAAGCCAAAACAATTTCCCCAAAGACTGTAGGAGTGCTTTTTGTTTTTCTTTGGCCAAAATTAGCAACATGATTTTTTAAAAAATTTATTTCCTATTTTAATTTCAGTTTGAATTAAAACGTCTAAGCAAAGACATTAAATACTTGATGAAAGTGGTAAATGCCAAAACCTTTAGTGCCAATAAGCATGAAAGCTAATTCATTTATTCTCTTCCGGATGCTTCCGTCTGCAAAACAATCCAGACTAGTTCCTATTGGTTACAGGGAAAAGAACCTGAAAAGAAAAATCTCAAACATCTCAACTGTGAGGGAGACTGTTTTATGGATTATAAAGGAACAGAGATGGGGCCAACATGGTCAAGGATACGGGGAGGTTAGCTGCTCACGAAGCAATTTGCATTTTGTCAAGTTAACCTATCTTGTGGAACACCATGTTCCAGGCCTTCCAGAAAAATTTAAGCAACTGCACTGTTAAAAAAAATATCACAAATGCCTTTTCTGCCCAGTGGTTTCATTTAAAATGCAACAAGGTAACAGTTGTGAATAAAGTACAGTTGTCATTGTAAGAACTGTGCTCTATTTTCTGAAACATTTCTACAAAAGTATTTATAGATGTACAACTCTCTTTCCAAAGACCTCAGCAAATCTCCTTTGTAACCACCCACTCATTTGTTTAGTATGCTTTTATGGATGTTTCCTCATGGTTGCAAATAGTCCATAACAAAAACTAAAAAACAAAAAAGAATATGTCAGGCTTATAGTCGACTGGTCTCTATATTGGTATGCCAACACAGATTCCTCTTCCCTATTTTTCTGAACAAAAATAGTCCACAGTCCTTGAGAAAATACCTTGTAAGAAATACTAACCACAAACATAATGTCGGCGTCAAACTTGACTTGCTTTAATGTCATGACTAATTTGTATCACTGAGCTGTTATCACTCACACAGTAGATTCTTAAGAGTTTGGACACATTAAGAGTTGAACGCTTTATGAGTTGGACACATCCTGTCTGTAAAGCCAGTCATCAAAATCAGTGTCTATGCTGTGATACTTTATTATGAAGGGAAAATAACAGGAGCTGGCTCTACTATGTCCCGCCCTCTGCTAGGCATCTGGCATATCTTAGGCCAGGTAGTCTTTGCAGTAACCTTATCAAGTTGGAATTATAATATGAATATTGAATAAGAGGAAACTGAAGTCAAGGAGGTAAAATAATTTGTCTCAAATGCTATAGCTCACTTCTAACCAGCCAGAACTCATTCAAGCCCTGGCCTGACAGCAAAGCCCTTGTATTTCTGTCTGTCGTAGGCTGGTTCCGCGGAGCAACACTGTCTTATTTATTATATTAAATGAAATTAAAATTAAATAGCTTAATTATTGTTGTCATCATAATTTTTCTCTTTAGCTACCACTGTTGAGTGCCTTTTTTTTGAGAGAGAGAGAAAGAGACAGAGACAATGTGAGTGGAGGAGGGGCACAGAGAGAAGGAGACAGAGTCCCAAGCAGCCTCCTCACTGTCAGCACTGAGCCTGATGGGGGCTCGAACTCACAAAACCATGAGATCATGACCTGAGCCGAAACCAAGAGAGCGGGACGCTTGACCAACTGAGCCACCCAGGTGCCCCTGAGTGCCTTTTTAATTTACTCGTCCTTATTGTAAGAACTCGTCATTCTTACATCCACCTTGCAAGGTGAATATGCCCGCATGGTGCCGGGCAGTGTGCATACGTTAGCCAATGTCACTGGCAAATGTTCTCATTTCACTGATGAGACAACAAAGCTAAGAAGTGACAAGGGACCCACCCAAGTCGGGGAAGTGGTTGAGCAGGTATTTATAGACTCGGGTATGTCTTACTCCTATGTTATGGGCTCTTTTCACATTCTTCACAGTTTGACAACTTTAAAAATAAGTGACACCACGCTCAAATTAAATAATCTGAAAATGTACAATTCTAAAAGGGAACTGATAACTTAAGGCAATCTGTAACCATGCTTCAACAATGCAAATGATTCCACTAGACACTCCTGAAAATGGTCCTTAAAACTCAACATCTTCA
The DNA here is from genome assembly GCF_018350195.1 of Panthera tigris. Taxonomy (NCBI): domain Eukaryota; kingdom Metazoa; phylum Chordata; class Mammalia; order Carnivora; family Felidae; genus Panthera; species Panthera tigris. Next base: position 68,140,808 of record NC_056660.1, on the reverse strand, counting down.
TGCTTGGTTCATGCTTTTATGTTAAACTTAACTGTTCTTCACCCTTTCTCCATGGGTTGGAATTCCTCCAACAACTGTGGTCCCGGAGAATCCACATTGAGGTAATAAATTGTAAGGACCTGGAAGTTGCTGTCCTCTTGATATTCAAGAAGTACTTAGCCTTAATGTGTTGTATATATCTCCCTCATATTTCCTTAACTAGCTGAAAGAATTAAGTTTTAAGACACTTCCTAAGACATTGGTTTCCTAGTCAATATCCAACCAGTGAAGGCTTGGATCAATAAAACAAAGGAAGTAGGATGACCTGGGAAATGAATTTCTCACCTCTGACCTGTTTCCATATCTTGAAGCTCTTAAAATCTAGTTTTTAATCTAAACTGCTTTTTATAGTGAATGTTTCCATGGGTGATGACCGTAGAAGCAAATACATACTTAGGTTACTTGTTTGACTAAAAGCAAAATAAATACTATTATAAAAATATGCTTATAATGTTATACTTTATATAACTGTGGTTTATCCATCTGTTTATTTCTGTGTAGACAAAACAATTCATATTTTTAAAGTCTAATCTAATAAACTTTTCATGATAAAGAGGAATAAAATAGGGAAAGTTATGGGGATAAATGGCATATCTAATTTTTCAAACTTTAACCCTTAAAAGACTTCTCTTGGGCTACAAATGTATCCCTCTGCTTTTTAGTGTGTAGACAAATTTTCCCTTTAAGATATACTTAAATATACAAAGTCTTATATTTCAACTTCGACTAATAAATATCATAAGACATAACTTTTCACCTTAAGATGAAATTCTCCCTCAAAACATACCCAATCCTTCAATATCCAAGAATAGGCTAAGGTCACTATTTCGTAAACTCACAACACTAAGATTTCCCAAGAGCATGGACCACCTTTTTTTTTTTTTTTTTTAACTCTTCGGTAAGCTTATTTATACAAAGTTTTGCAGAGATGTAAACATTAAGCTCTTATCTCCATTGAAAACTATATCATGATGATGTTAGGACTGTCCTAGACAGTCTGGGATTCATAGAATCCATATTTTAGGGCAAAATAAGCCTCAAAGAATTATGGGCTAAGTCACACCTACTTCCTTCAATTAGATATTTCATCATAATTCCCCCAATTTCTGCAAGTCCAAACCCCACCTGACTTAGTATACACCTCAGGTGGCAACAACCTTCTAGAACATGTCTTGAAATAGTGAGCTGGAAGCCAGCTCTCCCTTCTATGGACCCACATAGAAGCCTGTTTCTCTCTTAAGGCACGTGTCCCTTTCTGTCTTGCATTATAGTTGCTTGCTGACATGCTGTATTTTCCCTCCTAGACAGTGAGCTCAAGGAAACCATCGTGAATCACATTCAATTCTTCCGTGATGCTAAGTGTTAACTAACACATAGTGGGTTCTCAAGGAGTACTAAGGATGTACTCAATGATTTCTGTTAGCCATGGCAAATCGCCAGAAAGAATGAAAAACCTATTAAGAAGTATTTTAGGAAGCCCTTGGTCAAGAAAGAAAAGCATAAGAGCAGAAAATTCTTCGAGAGGCGAATCAGAATAACTGGCACATAAAAGTGACACATTCAATTTCTTCACCTTTATATAACCTCCAGAAGATCAAACGTTAATAAAATATTTATCTTCAGTTGTCACAAGCCAGACTTTGATTTAAAACTCTTGGGTACATGAATGTCATGCCAGACCCAAAATATACCGTCATGTATTTTTAATTTAAACATGGCTCTGTAAAAAATTTATGTATGCCTGGTATGAAAAAACGTGGGTGAAGATCTCCCAACAGTCACCACAAACAAGAAAACAGAACCTAAAAATGACTGTTGAACTTCTGTGAACCTACATGGGAAAGCATTCCATCCGAGAGTCCACTGTGCCATCAACACGACACAGGAAACGCATCCCCTTACCTTCAGGGAGTCAAAGCAGGCAATCACTCTTCCGTTCTCCACCTGGCAGCTCTTGGGGGGGTGAGCAAATTTGCACTCCTCGTCGGAGCGCGAGCACGTGCCCCTCTGGAACTGCCTGCAGACCTCCAACGTCAGCCACTTTGTGTCTCTGACGGGGGCCACGTTCAAAGCCATGATGCTCGAGCTACTGGGATTCTGTTTGTTTGTGTCAAATGATGAAATCAATCCAGGTCCCAGTGATTCCGAGACTACTGTTGTGAAAAACCCCACATGTGAGTCTGAAGGTAAGTGATCAATTGCTTAGGGAGGCCCAATCCAGGAAGCAGTGAGGAGAGAATTTATCGGCAAGCAGTCACTCATCAATCAATATGCCCCACTTGAAGACAGTGGGCCGCAACAGAAGCACACTCAGTGTCATCTCTGGCGGTAAACGTCCGAGTCTCTCGACCGATCTGCAGACACAACTGTTTTTAATAAAGTGACTTCAATATCATGGCACTCCTTGGGAGGATATTCACTTCTGACACTCGCAGCTATTGACGGTGCTGGAGAATAAGCCACCTAGACGTTCAGATCTTGGCAAGATTTCTCTTTCTTTCCACCCTTCTAAATCCTGAAATCGAGCAATTGGCAAAGTCAGACAGTTGAGGTATCTTCATCCACCGTAAGGTCAGGGCTACGTGCATTTGACGGAAGAACAATTTGAACACAACAAGAGCTCAGGCTGCAGTTTCCAGCGAAAGTGACTCCACACAGGCACTTTGAAATCATGAACCTGCAGAACACAAAGAAAACATCAACTTACACCCAGACTCAATGGAATCAACACTTTGATAAACTGTTTTAGGTCTTCTATAGAATTTGCAAAAGTGCAGTTCAGAACTTTGAGGTTTAAGGCTAGTGAGGAAAGTTATGCATTAAAGAGGGAGAGAGAGAGAGAGAGAGAGAGAGAGAGAACAAAACTGCAGCCGTATTGCAGAAATCTAGGCAGCAGTCCAGAAGTTAGGAATGACTCAAACACATGAGTGTGGCAGACACAATAATTAAGCATTCTGAAACAATCCCATCTAATGTGCTTCATCGCCAAAACAGTGTATTAGAACCGTAGCTTCAGATTAATTTCACATTTAGGCCATTGATCTTATTGTTGGAAATGCTATGAACAATTATTCGGGATGTGTCTTCCTATGTAATAAGGGTACTGTCATTTTGGGTGCAGTGTGGGCTCCTTATTCTTTATATTTTTTCTAGTTTACAGAGATTTGAACTTAGAAATGGATAGGGAGAAGCTTCCCAATATTTTTTAGGTCTCTTATACTTTCTCTCTACTGTTATTACTTGCTTAATGTTAGTATTCCCCTCTCTGCAGTAAGCACTCAGATGGTAAGGACTATTTATATTTGTCATTTCTGTGTCCCTAGTGCCTTAGTTCATGGCTATTAGTTCCTGAAAAAATATTTACTGACCGATTTAACTGGTGACTGGCTCACTGACCAGAGGAATGAATGCAAGTTCGTTTTAGTTTTAGTTCAGTTTAGTTTTTAATGGACTCACAATCTCCATTCTGTGGAATGCTGGAGTTAAATCATACACCTACAACAAAAATATAACTAGAAAATTCATATTTCTAAAATTATATTTCATTTCTTTTAATGTTTTCAAGGATTATGAAGTAGTTAAAATGTTAAAAATTTAACATCGTTGGGTCCAGGAGGAATAAAGGACTATATACTAGAAGCTGATCATTTTCAGATATTGTATATGCTGCCAGCTACCTTAGACACATGGCCTTGATGTCCTTTTAAAAATTTCTTTAAGTAAGAACTTAATGGAAACTGGACGTAGAGTATTTAAAATCAGCATGTATGAGTAAGTTCAGACAGCAGTAACTTTTGAGTGATTCATAAATATCCCCTGAGGAAAGTAGGTCCCATGATAATTAAGTTTAGTTAACTCCAGGTAAACCAGGCTGAACACGCTTCCTTGCAATAGGGCTTTTTTCGGTCTTGAACGAGTCTCCAATAGAGTAAGAGAAACAATGGTGTCTCTCAAGCTTATCCGATCGTGGAAGGTTTATTTAGCAGGACGTCTCTTGGGATGGTAGGCAATGCTGCTTCATCCCAGGACTTCATTTACTTGCTAGCAGAAGTGTGTAAATGGGTAATAACTGTATGTGCATGTAAGGAAATTGGCCACCTTGACGGCCATGACACATGCCTGACTCCAGCTGTAAAATACTTGAGGGGACAGGCAGGCTACTGCTTGTCTGTTTGGCAGCATTGTGTTCCCAGCAGCTAACATCAACTTGCTTAACTAGGCAGTTTAAGAAGATGAGTTTAATAACCAAATTTACTCTGGGTCAGGTTTCACAGACCAGCCTGAACCTGCACCTCCATTGCCTCAACCCCCATCTCTAACCCCCACGGAGAACAAAGGATGAGGGCAGCAGGGGACAAGAAAACATTCCTGCCTGTGTATTCAGTGGAGCCGAGGCACTAATAATGAGGTTTAAAATGATAGGTTGGACACATCTAGTTTATATTTGTACGATATTTGATAGAGTCCCTGAGTCCTATAGACCAGGGTCTCATGGGATTACAGGATGACAAAGATCCAGGAGAAGCTCATCCCTAAAGACAGCATGGCTTTGGTCACGGCTTTTCACGTGCAGGAAAAGAAACGGGCAAACTTGTATTTAGGCACAGATGGCAAAAGAATAATTACTCAAGTATTCCTAAAAAAACACATAGAAACAATGCTCTCAACCCAGTCCAGTGAATGGGGTAGACTTTCGCGTGTATTTTCAGGTAAGAAATAATTGTTTTCCTGGGAGAAACAGATTGCCATTTGTAGTCACTATGAAAATCCAACCAGAATTTAGATAGACTCGAAGGAGATGAACTTGCTTTATTTTTATTTTTATTTTTATTTTTTTTATGTTTATTTATTTTTGAAGGAGAGAGAGACAGAGCACGAGCCGGGGAGGGGCAGATAGAGAGGGAGCGACAGAATCCAAAGCAGCCTCCAGGCTCTGAGCTGTCAGCACAGAGCCCAACGTGGGGCTCCAACTCATGAGCCATGAGATCACGACCTGAGCCGAAGTTGGATGTTCAACCGACTGAGCCACCCCAGGTGCCCCTGAACTTGGTTTTAAAAGCAGAGGAGCCACGCTTTCTGCTGGCCAGAGTCCTGTGTAAGTCAATGATGTTCCAGAAGGAAAAGAAGGCACATCATACTATACATAAGTATATTGCTATCCTCTCACAAATCCCCTCTTCCTTCCTGCTTGTGCTTGGTTTCTATCCTAAAAGTTACAGAGCTAATGTTATCAAAGACACTGCCTCCCTTGGCCCATCACAACCTCCATCTTCTGAGATGGATATAAGCAGGCAGTTGTGGGAACAAGGAAGAGAGCACAGACTTGAATTAGGTTAAGGAAGGCCACCAAAGAAGATGGCCGATGAGGGGTAAGGATGGAGAAAACCAACTTTTGACACGGTTATCAAGGGACAAGACTAACCTCTGCTAGCACACAGACCAAAGCACATATTGGATCTGCCAGACTAGATTTCTTGGGAGGAAGGGTTGTGTTAGGGCTTCATTCTCCTGTATAGGAGCCGCTAGCTACATGTGCCTACTGACCACTTGAAATGTAGCTAATGCCACTGAGGAACTAAATTTGAAATTTGTATTTATTCTTAACGAATGTAAATTTAACTAAAACGTTGATCCTCACTTTAGTTCCTGGAAACCTTTCAGGTGGGCTTGGACTGACCCGAGTACATAAATCTACTTTTCAGTTGTAAATTCTATGTAATCTAAATACAGATTAAGAATGTCCAATGAGTTCAGCTCCTAATTGAGTTGTGCTTTGAGTATAAAATACATACCGATCTCAAACACTTCGTATGAAAAAAGAATGTGAAAGTATCTCATTAATATTGTTTCACATGTACTACATGGTGAGTTGATAATATTTTAAGTAACTGGTTTAAATATTATTATTTAGCTTATATTAAGATTAAGCTCACTTGCTTCTTTTTAGCCCCTCCAAAATTCAGAGCTACATGTACCTCTCATTATATTTCTACTGATGGCAATGTCTTACTGGCTTTTGCATTTTGTTTTCTTTCAGCCAACACAGAACATTCTGGAATGGTGGAAAGTACCTTGTCCTAAGAGCCAGCGTCAAGCCTTTGTTTTGCCAAGGTTCCTTCATGTGACCTTGAGTAAGTCAATTTCTCTAAAATGTTGATAATAGTTCCTACCTACATTACATGATTGATGCCATGAAGGACAGATTATAGAGGGAACAAAGAATACTTTGTAAGCAGTAAAGTGCTGTCCCAATGCAAGGCAATGAAAGGAGGAGCTGCTCTATAAATATTTATTGAATAAATCCACTTTCAGGCTTCCTCTCTCTCTTCAGTCATTCTACATCAATGGCCAGGCTTATGCCTTGTGCGGATCTGCTCCAGCTACAGAAGCTGAGAGCAGGGCGGTGCCTTAGAGATCAAAGGGACCGACAGAACTGTGTACTCAGGCCACTTATCCGGAGCATCCCTCGGTTCTCAAACTGATTTATTTCGCAGCCGGAAGGAACCCACAGAGAAGTTGCCCCAAGTACAAATCCCACAGCGTTCTTCTTACAAAGGCCTGACGCTTGCTTTCTTCCCTCAGTTGCTACTAAACCCAGAAGTGAATCAAACACTTTTAGGGCCCAGGCATTGACCCTGGGTGTGATGCCTAGTCCAAATATGCGGGGAGCACTGCTGGGGTGCCTACTACGTTCGAGGGCTTGCTGGAAATGCAGCGACAGATGCCATTCTCCAGTGCTCTGGGTGAGCGGGGAGGAACCTGTGGCATTTTCTAGTTCATCTACCCAGAGGGGCCCCTGGGAAAATGTGTCTGAGTGGAGAGGGCACCCTTTTCTCATTCTCAGAAAGGTCCCATATATGCTGCCATTGGCCCTGCTTATATGCAAGACGTTTCTGGGTTGCCCTAAGAAGCTGGGGCTCCTGCCTACAATATTTTCCGGTTTCTCCCAATGCTTCGCTTATGCTTCTATTTTTCCACCTTTTTTTTTTTTTTGACTTGTGCTTCAGTTTTATTTCCAACATCACAATCCATGCCATCCCAGTTAGCTCCTTCCGGTGCAGAACCCAGGCAGAATTCAAAAGTAATTGTTCCCAGTTCTTTCTCTGGCCTTGTTCCTTCTTTGGCGTTCCTTTCCTTGTCCTCCTCAGGCATTCAGCGGCCTCGTGTTCTCTCCCCCTTCTGGCTTTCTAAGCCCCTCACAGAGGAGGAGATGCCCTTGCCCTTGAAGGTTCAGCTGAGCACTGATCTGGCAGGCCCTCACTGCCCTGTACCCTGAAGTGCTGTTCCTGCTGACCTGCTTCACCCCCTCTGGTGACCTCTGGGTAGCCCACTTTCTGATAGTGCCTGGTGATGATTGTTAAGTATCACCTCCTAATTCTCCAGAACTTACACATTGACTTCTCCACCCGCCTGCCCCCAGCTCAAGGTTTCGCCCTGTGTATGTAATAGACTTTGCCTATTATTTTCAAATCCTCAGTGCTCAGTTACGTGCCTGGTATCAAGAATACACTCAACAAATGTTTGCCAAACGAACTCCTGATCCTCCTCCAAGGAACTTTTGCGTTTTAATGTGGACCGAAGGCTAACCTAAAGGAATAAGGCTCTGAATAGGGAATTTCAGTATTATCCTGGAGGAAAATTCCAGCAGGTGCCACTGGATTACCTCATTGCTGTCAAGAAGGCCCTGGTGACAGGGAGGATCTGCCCCCAGGGCAAATTATTTGATCTTCAAACCCCAGCATCGTTAGCCCAGCGATTTGCAGATTTGCAAAGTGTAATACCTGGGTCAGCATGGCAGCAGCCTCTGGGAGCTTGTTAGGATGCAGATTCTCAGGCCCTGCCCAGAGGTACTGAATCAGAAAGTCCGGGGGTGGGGCCCAGCAAGCTCTCGGGGTAACTCTGGGGCACGCTCAAGTTTGGGAACTGCTGTAGTACACATTTCTTGTTGCCCCCCCCCACCCCATGTGCTGCGGGAACAAAGATGTCTGCCCTGAGTTGATCACAGGGTCTCGGGGTCACTGATTCCCCCAGAAATAATTGCAGGAGGGCTGGCTGGGGGCTTCTTCCAGTGGCTGTTTCTGATCGATGAAAACAAAACACAACTACACAGAAAACATCTGAGAGATCTGTTCTCGACAAGACTTCATTCTATGAGAATTACAAGAATAAATGAACTCGTAGCCTGTAGGTTTGGTTCAGGATGAAGCAGGCCTTTGGTCCAGGTGAGTGGGGCTTTGTTGCTAGCTAGGACCCTTGCCTGAGGGAGGACTGCCTCAGAGGGCTGGTGGCCCTTAGTGACCAGCAGCTCAGTCCTTTGCCCCTTCCTGCTAGAGCTCTTTACAGAAGGGCTGATGTGTAGCACCCGGGTATAACGAGGGTGGAGGTTCACCACTGGACGCATCTTCAAAGGAAAAGCAAGATTGAAGTTCAAGGGTAAAGAAACGCTGTAGTATTTCCTGAAACACCAAAGGACTCGCTGTGCAACTCTACAAAACAATCTCAGGCTATTTTTAGGGGTTTCACTTACATGACACTTCATTTTTCAAAATATATTTAAAACCCTCCTAGGTGTTGGATTTTCAGAAAGCTGTGACTTCTGACTATAGAACACTGAGCCGCTCAAGTTCCCTTGCAGCTGTTCAACGATGCGGCAGGCCAGTCTGGAAAGCGCAGCCTCCAAGCCAGGCCACCTCCCTTCGTTCCACACCTCTCAGCAGCCAGACAAGCCCGGGCCGGGGACCCCAGGTGTCCTCGCCCTGCTGACGCTTTGTAGCCAGTTTGTACATTTCTGAAGGGAAAAACATCAGTCATGTCGGATCGTGAGGCTGAGACTGATCAAAATGTAAGACCGCCTCAAGGAAAATAGTTGTGCGGCACGCGGCTCCCTCGCTCACTTTTTGGTCAGCTGTGGCATTTAGCCGTCTGCCAGACACCGGCCTCCTAGCGAGCTGATCAAAGGGTCCTTGCAAAACAAACCGATTTCTGAGTCAGACAGTCAAGGACTCATTATCCATTAAGTAATTTATGGGATGCCTTTAATTTTATTTTCCATAAGCCTAATTACAATAAAGAAATGATGCCTCCTTGAGTTTCCTAATTTCTCATTTTGAGATTCTCTGGGTTTCCTCTTTTCAATTTTTAAATTCTCCGAATATATTTTTAAAGAATGATTTCTCCTCCCTGCGAGTTGCTTGATGTCTGAGCATCCCTACTTCTATTTCTGGAGCCTGATTTAAAATAGCTCTCAGTGTGCTCTCGCCCCTGATCAATGGCTGGCCTCAGCCCGCACCTATCAGATGCAGATGCCTGGGCAGGAGAGGAATCTCGAGATGCTGCTGGCTGGCGTGCTGGGCTGAGAGCCACTTGACCTCCGGGAGAGGGTGTAATCCTGCCCTGTAATCACAGCCACTGAGAAGAGGTCCCTCACTGGGGCCTTCCCACAGGAAGCCCTATGCACCAATAAAAATACAGAAACTAGAGAGGCCCCACTGCCAAACGAATAAAGGGCCTAGTTGACTTTTTGAAGAAAAGGTTTGTAAAGGGAGCAGCAGAAGTGACAGTCCTTAAGAACATGTTTCTTTATAGAACCTTGAAACTGGTTTCTTTATAATTTACTGGAAACGTAAGTTAAATGGCATTTTGAGACTTCTGCGTGGTTTCGGATGGAGAATCAGTTTTTCTACACGGGGTTCTAGTTGCCCCTCTCTCCTGAATAGCTGCGTAACGTCTTGAGTTACGCTCTCTGAGTGTCAGTTTCCTGTTTGGAATCAAGGGGTTGAAAATACCAAAGCCATAAATATATGTCCTGCAACCAACATAGACGTAGTAGTATATTGTAAGTCCTCTCTATACAGCATTATCAACATTAGATACAACATCTATATGCTTTACATCTATGTGCATGTACACACACACACACACACACACACACACACGACAGGTGGAGATAAACTTCCACTCACTAAAAGTTATACATTTCTGTAAAGTAAATCAAGTTTGAGTAACAGAAACTAGAAAGGTCCTTGCTATGAAGTTGGTACACACTATGAAATCCTTCCCAGAAATTAGTGAGACAAACTTTTGATGGATGCTCTTCTAAGACGAATTCCAAACACACATTCATTCTAAGCAGAGAAAGAACCGAGGCTAACAATGATGCCTCCATTTTATATGGTACTTTGTTCTTTTGAACACACTTTTAAATACACTTCAATAAGAAAAACAAAACACTGGCCACCCAAGGTCACAAGGGCGGGTCTGCTGAGCCAGTGTTCATGACAACAGTAATAAAAGGAGAAATTCCCAGCTACAGTTTTTCTCTTGTATCTTAAAATACAAGCGAAAGATTCATAAAATCCAGGTCGCATTTTAACACATGAAAATTTCCAGTCCATTTTCACTGCAGTTTCCAGGAATGGGCAGAGAAAGAAATCTCATCTTTAGTTAGAAGAGGAGAAATTTCTAAATATAATCCTGAAACTACAGTTAGATGTAATATATTCAACACACATTTGTATTCAAATTATGTTTTTTTCGCTGTGTCTGTGTTTTCTATCTAAACATTTATAATTCAGTTAGGAGACGCTCTTATTAGAATAAACGCAATTGTATTAGATACCATTTAAGGCTGACCACACTTACCGGTTTCCTGGACCCAGTGGCTGCTGTCAGAAAAAAATGATTACTGAGCGGCAGGCTGCAATCTAGCCCCTGAATTCCCAGAGAAGTCTTTACCAGAACCTTCCATTTCCTTCCCTGGCCACCGCCCCTGGTGGACAGGACTGCTTTTCAGCTGACCTTTTTCCTTTTCTCTCTCTCTCTCTCTCTCTCTCCATTATCACCAGCCAACTGGCTATTTCATCTGCCCTCACGCTTACAAATGCCTAGACCCCCTTTTGCGACAAAAGTTTTGCAGCATAACTTTCATTATCACCGAACAAAAATAATCAATAGTGCGGCCAACAAGCATATGTTACCATACTGGAGTAGAAGCTTTCAAAGGAAGTAATTGTTAATAAAATGAATAATGTGTGTTTTGAAATTTCAGTGCTTAGGTACATACATATATACTACCAGATAGAATGAGGAGGTCAGAGGCTCACACCTGTATGCATGTAGCATTATTTTCAGTGTGACAGGCACAAATGCAGACTGACAGAGGTATGACAAGTGATGTGTCTTTTCAAAATGTCAAAAAATTCCCGTTACAGCTCCTAACAAGTTAAAGAACAATGTTGCCTCAATTTACACAGGTGTTATGTTCTTAACAAATTCAGCTGTATTAAGATGGTCTAAAAGTAAAAAATAAATCAATTAAAACCACACTTTGTACAAAAAAATACACTTAAGATCTTGACCAAGATCACTATGAACAGGATTTTTATCTATGTGAATGTTCAGCAGGACACTCAAAGGTCATGAGCTACAGGCCGGTTCTTCGCTCTGAGGGAGTCACAGATAGACATCACAAGATGGCAAAATCCTTCACTCCTGCCCACTACATTTTTAAAAATATTTTTTTAATATTTATTTATTGTGGGGAGAGTGCAAGCAGGGGAGGGGCAGAAGAGGGAGACAGAGGACCCGAAGCCAGCTCTATGCTGACAGCAGTGAGCCCGATGTGGGGCTCAAACCCACAAACTGCGAGATCATGACCTGAGCCAAAATCGGACGCTCAACCGACGGGGCCACCCAGGCGCCCCAGATTTTAGAGATGCTCCCTAGTCCTTTGGACAATGGGAAAAAATGTTCCCTTAAATCTCCAAAGAAATGTTTCCTTTCTTTACAGCGCGGTCCTATCCGCACTGAGAATGGTGTTGTAGGGTCTTAAGCTGTCTAAATCTGACGAAGGTGACTCAGGTATAAAATATGAGGGTCACTAGTATGGTAAATTTGGGGGGGCACTGGAGGAACCCAGCTAAGACCCCAGCTAGAGGAAGCTCTCTCTGATAGCATCACCCAGGATGCATTAGAATGAGAAAGTCTCACAGGTGGTAACACTGGATGTTGATTACAGCAATGGTCCAGAGAAAAGGGATAATTGAGGCCCCAAATTACATTGCAGTAGTGAGAAGGAAGAGGAGGAGGGTGTGGCTGGGGTGAATTCACTAGAAGTGGACCAGCTTTGGGAATATAGACAGCAAGGGAGAGATCAAAGAGGACTTCAAAAGTTGGATCCTGTGTGGACACTGACGCTCTGCCCAGGAGGAAGGATGTCGGGAAGTGGAAGCCAATTGGAAATAGGGGCATTGAAGTTGAAGAGAGGGGACAGAGAGAGTGAGTGAGAGAGAGAGAGAAAGAGAGAGAGATTCATACCTGTATCTACATCTGTGTCTATATCCAGGGGAGAAATGAGAAAGCCTTGAACAGAGCCAAGGACAGTCTGTTCAGTTACTTAGAGGTGATGGAAAGAAGAGGAACAAGCGAAACCATAGACCAAGAATGACGAGAGACACGAGATCCTCTGAATAGTGCAGGGTCAAGGGTGTGTGGGGAGAGTTTCAGAGCTCCAAGATGGAGGGAGTAGCCAGAAGAGTCCACTGGCTCCAGGAGACCATGGGCATGTGGATGGTTTGGGGTGGCCAGACATCCTAACGAGGCTGTCACTGCTGACTTTCCAGATGGCAGTTTCCCTGGCTCACAGCTGTGGGGGGAGGGGTCAGGACAGCTGGAAAATGAAGCCCTCGGTGCCTGGAGCTCTTCGGAGTATTTGGTGCTGCAAGAACACCATGTAGCAACAGGGGAGGCTTTGAACTGTCTTTGCTTTGCAGTCAGCTGGGCGCTGATTACCTGCGTGCTCCCAGGGCAGGTGACCCTTTGTGAGCCTGGAATGTGTTCGCAGAAGCGGAAGGAGGGACCAAGTGAAGCACCCAGGAGAGCGGGAGAGAGCCTGCTTCTCCTGTCTCACTTCCAGCCTCTCGTTTCTTTCCTGAGCGGAAGGAGGGAAACACAACAGCAGCTTGGGAAAAGATGGCAGACTGAGGTGCGGGCTCGAGAGCCGGAACTGTGGCCCAAAGGAGGGGGAGGGATGAGGCCACCAGCTCCAGTGGAGGCCCAGCCTTGGCGAGAGAGAAGATGCTCCTTTCTCAGATGCAGGGCTGAAAGAAGGTGGGGAGTGAAAGAGACAGCCGGGTTTTCGGTTGGAGAGCAGGAAAGTGACATGGGGCAGCTTCTGTGTTGTGGCCCCTGCCCTCTGGGTCAGTAAGAGATGTTCGACCTGCTGGGACAGGCAGGTGTGGGGCTGGGCCCCCACCAAGAGCTCCTGAAGCTTCCGAAGGCCCTTGCGGGCAGCTGCAGCAGGGACAAGAGATAAAGCCAGAGAATGTCAAGTGGCCCAGAAGGCACAACCTCCACGCGATAGCATGAGCTTGCTCTGAGCTGAAAGTTTGGTTTCGTCGCTTTCCCCATCTGCCCTTGGCATTTGAGAGCAGGGGCGGCGAAGGGATGCTGTCAATTTCAAAAGTCAAGGCCTCAGAGACGGGGCAGTTTAAAGCAACAAAAAGACCTGGGTTATAACAAGAGCACACACGAACGTGATGGGAGTTGAGCACGTGGGGGACCAGGCTGTTCTCTCCCTGTGGAAACTGGATACGCCATCAGGAGAGCGTATCATAAAGTATCTCGGTGTGTGTGTGTGTGTGTGTGTGTGTGTGTGTGCGAGGGGTGGGTGTGAGTGATGTCAGAAGCCGGCGTGGCCGGTACCCCCACCATGAGGGGCCGGATCAGATCACATGTGCTCTGGAAATGAAGAGCCAGTGGCTTCCCTTAGATCAGCACAGAAGGGGCCATGAGCAGCACGTGTCTCAAAGAGAAGAAAAAAGCAGGGGCTGGAGCCAGTCTGCGTGCAGGGCAGACAGATAAATTCCTGGGACATCTTTAGTGGCGAGATAAGACCCAGGTACTGGCTTAAAACAAACATTTGTTGAGAACCTTTTGCCAGCATGTTTTTGAGGTGAAAGGTTAATAAAGAGGAGGGAGATCAAAGCGTTTATGCCTGGTGGCCAGTGTTAGCTGGAGGAGGAGGGGGGAGAAGGAGGAGGGGAGGAGGGGAGGAGGGGAGAGGCTAGCATACCTGCGGCTGGTGAATGTGGAGGGGGTGGGGAACAGACTAGAACTGCAATGCAGGCAAAATCCACCAGGCCTCTGTTTGGCCGTCCTTTCCCCGGGGTGACGGCTCTAAGCCCACCAGACAGGGACGACTCCCCAGAGTTGTGCCCTTTCTCTGTCTCTGCCACCGCTTCCTCCCGCCTCCTCCCTCTCTCTGAAGGCAGCCCACATCTGACCCATTAGGAAGTTCCCCTGGCTCCGACTTTCCAACAGATCCCGAATCCAGCCCCTTCTCACCACCCACGTGGCTGCCATCATCTGGATTAATGTCACAGGTCCAACCAGTGTCCTCTGCGGCTCCCCATGCCCCGCTGCAGCCCCTCCAACACATAATTCTGGGAAAGCCTTTGAAAATGGAACCAGATCATGTCATTTCTCTGCTCAAGAACTTCCAGTGGCTCCCCACCTCGAGTGTCAAAGCCAAGAGACTTATAATAGCCCGTCATGACCAGCCCCACACCTTCCCTGACCTTCCCTTCACTCCCCCTCAGCCACCCTTGCCTTTGGCCGGTCCTTGAGCTGTCAACTGTCGGTCTGCCTCGGGACTCTGGCCTCGCTGTTCCTTCTGCTGAGAATGCGCCTCTCCCAGAGAGTCATACGGCCCAGGTGTCAGCCTATGGGGAGGGGAGGTCTTTCCTGATGTAATATTGTATCAGTCTTCCTTCCTCACTCGGGGTCACCCTGCTTTATTTCCCTCCAAAGTCCTCATCATGATTGGAAACTCACACACGTAGTTACTGATGTTTTCGTTTTTCTCCGCCAACCAGAATATAACATCTATAAGGGCGGGGTCTGTCTTATCCCTGACAGCTAACGCGACACGGAAACTTTTAAGACATAGTAAGCACTCAGTGGATGTTTGCTGAATGAGTGTGCAGATGAATGGACACATAAATCAATGAATACACTACACAGCTCATAGCTTGTGCCTTAAGGCTTGTTTGGTTCCATCCTCATGATGTGATTTGAAATATTTCTCGTCCATTGTTGTTCTTGCCACTATGTCGGTTCTCTGGGGCTCCAACTTCTTTCTTAGCGTCAAACTGGAGAGGGTGCAACAATATTTTAAGGCCACTTCTGCCCTGAAAGTTCTGTGATTGTACAGTGATTGGCAAGGCTGAGTTAAGGAGAAATGTATTTTTAGGAACTCTTCTGGAAATCTTATCAGCTCGGCTGGGTTTGGCCTAGATTTGTTAGCAGGCTGTTTGAGCTGTGAGATCTAACAGGAGCAACTGTACCGGGGAGGGGGGAGCATTTGGGGAGTCCATTGTGTTCCTGCTCCAGAGTCCAGATCCGAGGGGGCACCCAGGGAGGGTGCAGAGGTGACAGGGTTTTGCATTCAGCGTGAGGACAGAGCAGGTGTTGAAAACTTAGGCTCCAGTCTGCAAAAAGGACACAGATCTAGGGGCGCCTGGGTGCTTCAGTGGGTTGAGCGTCCGACTTCAGCTCAGGTCATGATCTCACAGTTTGTGAGTTGGAGCCCCGGGTCAGCCTCACTGCTGTCAGTGCAGAGCCCACGTCAGATCCTCTGTCCTCCTCTCTCTCTGCCCCTCCCCTGCTCTCTCTCTCTCTCTCTCTCAAAAACAAATAAACACTAAAAGAAAAAAAGAACACATATCTAGGGGCTGTTCCCTCTGCAGAGAATGCGCCTCTCCCAGAGAGTCATATGGCCCAGGTGTCAGCCTATGGGGAGGAGAGGTCTTTCCTGATGTAATATTGTATCAGTCCTCCCGGGGGGGGGGGGGTAATACTTCTTTACATTTTCTCTTCTACTAGAACAGCACATAAAATGCTACTGTGCACCAAGAAGTCACCGACACACCCAGCCCAGTCGTCACGGTATGGTGGTCTCGGGCTTTCCGGATGGGAGCAAAACTGGCTCCTGAAGGCTGTCAGCAGAAAAGTTTGCTGAAACTGGCTGTGAGTAAGTTCTTTGATAAGACTGGGCCCCAAGTGGCCCCATCCCTGGCCCTGGTATTCTTAGCAAGTGAATGCCCAAGTTTTGAGCCACATGGACCTTCAACACAGTGGACTGGGGGTTTGACCTATCTCTGGAGGCGGACCAGAGAAACCAAGTCTTCCTCTGCCCTTGTCCCCTGAGGCCATAGCCAGGTCCCCTTCTTCTGGAGGTTTGTAATCCAGCTGTGAAATACACCCCAGAGAGGTTCTGATAGGAAGAACCTTCTAGTTCTGCAACCTCTGTTGACGTCCAACCCCACTCCACTGACTTCGTAGAATACAATCATTCTGGCATGGAACCAGATATGGGGGATGTGGATTGAACAGCCCAAAGGTTCAGAAGACCCCAGAAGGAAAGATACCCCCAGGGTCAGACATCCAGGTGATGGTATTTCATTAATATTTAACAAAATAAAAATTTCTCTACAGAGCACCATTTGACTTAAGCAGAAAAGTACAGAACCCAGAAATGCAGCATCAGGAAGAAGTCAATCTATGAAAGGAGGATTTTTATTTTGATGTCATTTCACTCACCCTAGAAGTTAAAAAAAAAATCAATTTCCTGCCATAGTTTTTAGAATGGCTGTGGACAAGGAGTGACTCAAGCACCAAGTATAAAGCAGGCTACACAAATGAGTCTGAGTCAAAGATTCCTCTTATCTTTCAGGAAATTGAACTAACTGCTAGAATTGAAATCAACAACAAATATTTACTGCACTTGAAACCCAGAGCTCTAATAAAAAAAAAAAAAAAAAAAAAAAAAAAAAAAAAAAAAAGGACAAACCTGGCAACAAAGTGCATATTCTATCAAAACTTAGCGCGCTCTGATGTAACCCAGGCGGGCATTATTAGGTCACACGATGCTAATCGCTGGAGGCTGGTAGCACCACAGGACCTGTCAGACCCAGGTCCCCTCCTCCACAACCCCCTCCCCAAGCAGCGTCTTTTGTGGCCTCTCCCCCCAGATGGGGCACTCCTCCCAGGCTAATCACTGCTCGCTCAGCCTCCCCGCTGCCACCGGTTGTGGTTATTTCTAAGCGACGTCACCCGGTGCTGTGTCTCCATGGCAACAGCGGGCCACCGCTCTGAGAAGTGCAACAGGGAAACTGGGGGAAAGGAAAAATAAGTCACAGGGCTGCACTGCCCCTGGTCACGAGCAACTTCTGAAGTGGCGAACGTGCTTCCCATTTTATGGAAGGGGAAACTGAGGCGCCAGTGCTCTCCCCAATTCCTGTGAAAGGAGGATCAAAATGTAAAGCCTGATGATCACAGCCTACCCATGGGGCTCTGCTCCCTTGTGACTTGGAGTTCACTGGGTCATTTCAACAAGCACCAAATGTGAAGGAAACAAACAAACGAACAGGGGTGGGGGTGCTTTGGGATTATGTAGATGAATCATGAAATCTTCAGGCATCTATTTTAATGTACTAAACACGGCTCTCTCAACTACATATTCTGCGTATTTTTCCAAATACACAATTCTTATTTAAATGTACGTAGTTTTGCTTTCCCGGGTGACTGACCCGTGGACTTCAGTCAGTTCCTTAATCTCCAACAACTGCATTTCTTTCACAAACGTATCCCTTTTCCTTTAAGTGTTTTTTAAGAGGCATACTGCTGAGCTGGAAAATTAATAACCTGGCATAACCTGTGATACCACCCTCACGACAAGCTCTCAAGTTACCTGTTCATTATTTTCCAAAATGATTTTATCACCTGCGTTCCCATGTGCATACTTCGATTGCTCTCCTAATGCTGCTTTTTTCTCAAACTGGTCTGACCTCCTTCTCTAAGAGAACCAATAGCTTTGAGTCAAACCAAATCTGACAAGATAAAATGAGAGAGAGAGAGAGAGAGGCAAAAAGAGAGTCTGAACAATACCTTTTCTGGCATGCGGATCATCACATGGCTACCTCCTTATACTCTGTATACACCCCCCCCCCCCCCGCCAAAGTTTTGTCATTAACAGTATGCTATGATCAGGCAACTCCCCTATGCAGCACTGCTTCTACATTTAAAGCATTATTTTGCTCATGAAGCCTCTTTTAAACTTGGGGTAAAATGCGAAATAATTTTTATGATTACAATAAAGCCCTGCGTGCAGATGTAAATGATGTTTTGCTCGTTGAAATAGAATCAAAAGGACTTCTTAGGGTTTAACAAAAGTGTGTGTCTGGATGAGAAACGTATGACTCACTTACATCCGCAACTGCTAAGAGTCAAGAGATACGGTTTGTACAACCACATGCCATTGAGCCGACCACTGAACTTGAAACTTCATCGCCCCAGCTACACTGTTGTTGCCGAGCCTCAAGCGGTGGACTGTCTGTGCAGGAGTCTGGACGACTGGAAGCAGAGCACCACTACAAAGCATCTCATCCCTGGGTTCTTCATGGAGCCGGGGCAGGGAGGTTGCAACATCGCTGGTGGAAATTTTGGTTAAGGCCACACAGATAACCCCTGCAGCACTTGGCAGAGATGATCCTGTCTGCACTACTTTTTCCAGTAAGAATGACTCAGCAGCAGAAAATATTTATTATGCCTGGTTACGACTTCTGCACGGTGCAAGGCGCTTTCTCTAACTCCCTGTCAGCTCTGCGAACAGGCCTCCCGAGGTTCATCCAGCTTCTCAAATGGTACATGAAATATTTTCAGACAGCCGCTAAGGATGGAGATCCCGTCCCTAAGCCAGCAGTTTTAAAGGTTCCCACTTATCTGTCTTAGGCCAATGCTTTAGGCTTTCCCAAGGTTTCCTTAGAAGGAGAAGCACTTTGGTTTTCAAGAGTCAGGAAGATGATGGAGAGCTTGAAAACACATAGGTAACTGGCTCCCTCACCACACCTCCTACTAAAAAAAGCACTTAGCTCACTAGATCCCAGGAAGTTTCTAGAAAGAAAGGGCCATCTGCACTTCTTTTTCCAAAGTGGAAAAGTGTAAAAAGGAAAGGCCCTCCGTCTGAAATACACTTTCCTACCCTTGGGGAGTAGCCCGATTGCCTAACTATCAGCAAACGGGCAGGGCTGGCAGTTAGGAAAGCTGAGTTAGTTTTCACATGGTCACAAGGTAGGCAGGAGACTTGGGGTGAGTCACAGCCCCTCTCCAGGCTTTGGCTTACCCAGCCATGAAAAGGAGACGCTGGACCAAGCAGTGGTTGTGAGACCCGGGGGTGAGTAGCTACACAACCACAGGTAAATATATACTGTAGTAAACGGAAGGATCAGTTTTACTAAAATAAAATAAAATTAAAAAGTTGGGACAAAAAGGAAAGTCAAATAACTTCAGGGGTAAGTAATTTTAAATTTTTTGTATTAGAGCAGACATACATAATGGAGTAGAAGATACCATTTAGAGACTTCAGATAAATAAGAAGCCTTCTTCTGTCAGTCCTCCTAAACCTCAGGAGACCATCTCGTCTCTCTTCTGTTTTGAGGAGGTCTCAGTGGAAACACTTGAGGGTCTCCAGGGCCCCTTTGGCCTTGGACACGCTAGGAGTCCTGTTTCTTGCCTAGTAGTGACAGGGATCTTTAGGGAGACACCTGTGGTCCGGTGGGGTTTGCCTGGTTACCCTGCAGCAGAAACACAAAGTTCATTTAAGCTAAAGGTTTCATCTGAATCACTAACCCTCCTCGGGGAAGAAAAGAGTGCTTCTCCAGATCATTCACATGCCTGAAATGATCATGGGGGTACATGGATTTAGTGTCACCTTTGGGGCTGGGAAATCTAATGTTCTCACTTCTTCACTACAACATCAGAGACAGCCAAGGGCACCTGGGATGTTCATGCCACTGAAAAGTACACCCATTTGGTTTCAATCGTGTTTGCTCTCACTTATTAAGATCAATCTTGATTTGGGAAATCCATCAAATTAACTAGTTTTCCTAGGAGTTTGCACTATGACTGAGGATAATATGTATTTGGAATTGTAGATCATTTTATGTTCCTACAAGTATAAGAATTAAATATTAAAGGGGGGACTAGATTTAGGGTCAAAAGAAGTTAAAACACAATTTTTCAATCCATTTTTCAATCAAATAGATTGAAAAATAATTTTTTTAATGTTTATTTATTTTGAGAGAGAGGGTGTGCATGCATGCACGTGAGCTGAGGAGGGGCAGAGAGAGAGAGAGAGAGAGAGAGAGAGAATCCCAAGCAGGCTTCATGCTGTCAGCACAGAATCCAACAGTGGGGCTCGAACTCACGAGCCACAGGATCATGACCTGAGCTGAAATCAAGAGTCGGATGCTTAACTGACCGAGCCACTCAGGTGCCCCAAATATATTTTCAAAATAGAGACAAATGCTTTGCAGAAAGCATTTTAGAGATGAATTAGAGTAAATGCATTAGAGTAAGTTAATGACATTGGTTTTTGCTTTAAACTTTTACAACCAAAATTGTCATGAGCCCTTCCTAGAACATTGCTTACTGCCTTCCTCTTTATCATAATGTAACAAAATCTTCCATCATGCTTCAGAAATCAGTATGTTATATTTTATTTTATTTTTAGGTGTGATCACAGTTTGTTTTTCAAAAAGAAATCATATATATTAACAAACTTGAAGATTCAGTGTTATAATATGTTAATATAAGTATCTAAATGCTTTTTACTCAACATTTGTCCATCAAAATTTTATTTGCTTGAAAAATTTTATTGGAAAACATTTCGAGAATGTAAGCTTCCAAAAAAAACTATATGATAATTTCTATAGTATTAAAATCAGTATGGTGGTGGGGCACCTGGGTGGCTCAGTTAATTAAGCATCTGACTTCGGCTCAGGTCATGATCTCGCAGTTTGTGAGTTGGAGCCTGCCGTTGGGCTCTGTGCTGACAACTCAGAGCCTGGAGCCTGCTTCGGATTCTGTGTCTCCCTCTCTCTGCCCTTCCCCTGCTCATGCTCTGTCTCTGTCTCTGTGTCTCTCAAAAATAAAAACACTTAACAAATTTTTAAAAATAAAATGAAATCAGTATGGTGTTATTATAAAAAGAAAATTTTGTGCATCACTATTTTACAAAGGGAGGATTATTAATGATTTTTTATTGTGTTTTTTTGTTTTGTTTTTGTTTTTGTTTTGTTTTTTAATGACATAGAATCCGAAGCAGGCTCCAGGCTCTGAGCTGTCAGCACAGAGCCCAACACGGGGCTCAAACCCACGAACTGTGTGATCTTGACCTGAGCTGAAGTCAGACACTTAACAAACTGAGCCACTCAGGTGCCCCTCAAAGATTTTTTTTTTTTTGATGCATGTGCAAACCAGTAAACTTGAAACACGTTTACTTTTCCCACATTCCCCTGTATAGCTGCAGACTTTCCTCAAGTGAGAAAATAAAAGAACGGGACAGACAGGCAAAAAGAGAAGCCTTTTGATAATGAATGAACAGGATCCACAAGTGATATTTGGTTTTACTCACATGTCACAAGTGTTTGTTTTTCGGAGAATCAAGTTTTAACTCCGAAGCATATAATTAGTGTGATAAGAACTTAAGTATATAAGTATTCACTCAATATTATTTAATCAAGCCATGAACATTTTTGGGTGCAGTTATGTGAGCAGAACTATGCATCCCTAGTAAGTGTCAGCTGAGAGTCTCTAGGGTTGGGACTAGACTTTTTCATTCTTTTGCTTTGAGCACAAGGTTCAATAAATATTTGTTGAGTAGATAAATGGATGGATGGATGGATGGGACAAAGCAAAAGAAAATAGCTGGCTCTCTTTATTTTAAATTTATATACCAGAGTGATATTTTCTATGAGGCAGGAAACTTATGTGCAATCAGTCTAAATGGACTACCCTGCATTTTTTAATATCATAAAACTAATATTTATGAGATACTTAAGTGTCTTAGATTTCAGTTAGCAAGATGAAATATCTGGTGCTGGTTGCTATAATTAGTTTAAAATTCCCTAGGGAACTTGCATTCATAGCAGGATATAAAATATAGAGAAACCTCTGTCACTAACCATTTATTTTTGAAAATTTTCAGAAAATCAGCTCTTCAAAAAAATTTTTTTTAAGTCAAGACATAGTGCAGGTCAATACGTTAATATGTAACAGAAATATATGGTATAACTGTTAAGAAAGAGGAGAAAATGTTGTCATTATCTTGATTTGATATGATTATATAGCCAGAAAATTCAAGAGAATTAAATTTGAGTCTCACAAGGAAAAAGCGAATTCCGTAAGCTGCCAGAAATGAGGAAAATAAATAAAATTAAATGGAACCAAGTTTTCTTGCTTTCTAGCAATAATCAGGTAGAATACATAGTAGAAAACGTATCATTCATAATAGCTACATAAAACATAAAACAGTTGGGAATAATGCTAACTGAAAATGTTTTGGACAGACAAAAAATTAACAAATTTTACTTGGAGACACAAAGTATTATTTTTTTAATTGAGAGATATTTCTGGATTAGCATTCTTACCATTTAAAGATGTTAGTTCTTACCAAATTAATTTATAGATTCAAGACAGTTTTTTTTAATGTTTATTTATTATTGAGAGAAAGAGAGAGAGAGCACAAGTGGGGGGAAGGGCAGAGAAAGAGGGAGACACAGAATCTGAAGCAGGCTCCAGGCTCTGAGTTGTCAGCACAGAGCCCGATACGGGGCTCGAATCCACGGGCCATGAGATCATGACCTGAACCTAAGTCGGACGCTCAACTGACTAAGCCAACCAGGGGCCCCAGGTTCAAGACAGTTCTACTAAAGTCTCAAAAAGAATTTTTTTTTGTTCTTGTTGGAGAAGGTTTTTATAAATATGGAAAGAACTTAATGATTTTGAGATTTTTCTAGAAAAAGAAATAGATGAAGACAGAATCATAATATATGGGATATATGGGATAATAGATGGATGCATGTAGTGTCAATAAAAAACAATTAAAACAGTTTGTTACTGCTGAAGAATAGATAGACGAATCAATGCAATTGACTAAACGCATCTTGAAAGGGATGTTAGTGTACCCAAGAATTCAGGATCCAAGATAATAAGTACCACAGTTGGAGAAAGCATGTCTCATTCAGGAGGTACTATTTAGGAAAATTGGGGAAAAAAGAGAGGATACATTGAGTTTATTAACTCAACTTGTACTATTCACCAAAATAAATTGCATGTTGATTTGATTAAAAAGATAATCTACAAAAGGGCAAAAGAATATATAGGTCAATCTTTGATAACAGGCATCTAAGTCTTTCTGAGAATAAAAAACAATGCAAACAACAAAAGGTCAATCTATTTTTAATGGCTTTGATACATTTTAACTAAAAACTTCTGACTTCTTGGTACACTGTCAACTTGAGCACATGTAGCTATTTAATTACCCCCCTGCCAAATCCCCAGTGCAATAACTGAAGGTTGATCAACATACAGAAAAAGGAAACTTGAAGAGTGTTAGAAATAGGGAAATTGTATCAGTTACATGGTTTGAAGTCTCTACTGCTCCTAGTTTACAGAAAAATCCAACATTTTGCTGAGAAGCCACACTAACTTGAAATCCAGCAGCTCAGTGGGTTTGTCTCCCTTGTACCATGGGAATAACAACAGTAAGGAGGCTTGGCTGAGGCGGAAACTTGGCATGAAGGCCAAGCAGAGGAAGAGTGGGTAGAGAGTAGTAATCCCTAGGGCAAGAAACCGAAGCCAAGATGACACATCCCTGCTGGGTACCCCACGGCCCAAACTCCCTCCTCGCTACACCCCTGTATACCATACCACTGAACTCAATCTACACCCAAGAACCCTCTGCCTGCCATCTGAGAAGACGGTTCTACTGACAGTCAGGTGGCAAGTGGGGAGCTATAAAAAGGTTTCTGTTCCATGTCTTGAATAAAAAGAACCAGGCCTGGACAGACCTCTTTCCATTCAAGATGGATGAATGAGTAAAAAGACCAACAAAAACTTAAATATGCAACAAAGATCCAATATGACACCAGTCATACTACAGAAAGAGTTTGCAAATCAAAAAAAAAAAAAAATGTCAAGATGGAGAGCTTAAGGTCTATCATAAAAGAAAAAGAAGAAAATGTTAAGATAGCATCTTGCTTTGTGTTTTCAATAAAACCCAGGGAAGCCCATCCTTTCTTCATAAACTGAAACAGGGAAGGGAAAAATGGTAACTGAACTGAAACGGGACTGAAACAGCCACAGATAAAAATGGCGGTTGGATGGCACAAGAAAGGAATGTGAGGAAACCAACATTTCAGTAGCAAAATTAAGACCTTAATGTTATACAATAAAGAGCACTGTCAGTGTACAAAATGGAATCAGTGAGGTGAAGAATACACTTGAGACATATTTCTAAAAAGAAGAGAAAAAGGAAAAAGATTGAAATCATCAGAGAGCTGCTTACAGATCTGGAGGCCAGAAAACAAAAATCTAAACTAAGAATGATTCATGTCACTGGAGAGATAAAAATAAAGGAACAAGTGAAACAGCATAATTAAAAAATATGGACTAGAAAATTTTTGGAGTTCAAAGGGAGCCTAGAAAGAAGAGATTTCCGTGTCCTAGGCAAAGCCAATGAAAAGCTCTGTGAACTTAGAATATTCTAGTAATCACCAAGACAAGGGGAAGTTTCTAAAATGATTTAGCCCCTCTGTCCCAAAAAGAGTTAACTACAAATAAATCGATCAGCTTCTCTTCTGCAGTACAAAACATTAAAAGCCAATAGAAAAATGTCTATAGAATTTTGAGGGAAATTATTACTCTAAATAATATACTCTATCATATATTTCCTACATGAAAGTGAAAAGTATTCTCCAACATTCAAAGGGTGAAAACATATATAGTTCATAGAGATCCCATTTTGAGGGATTTATCCTAAAGGAATCAGTCATGGGATTAAATATTTACATATCAGGATGTTAACCACAGTATAATTTATAAAAATAAAAAAATTAGAACCAATGTAAAGTGACAGGAAATGCTAAAACAAATTATTGTACATTCATATTATTAGATATTAAGCAGCTCTTCTAACAATGTAGAATGTCAGATCCAAATGCTTACCATGTGATATTGAATATTGTATATCCTTTCTTCAGGAAGCAACTATCATCAGAAAATAAAACAAAAAAATTGCAAAAAATTCTAAAAATGCCTTGTGGGCTTTTATGCTTGCAAACATGTCATTGTCTCGTTTAAAACTGAACAACAGGTCAAATGCTATGAAGATCAAGAGACATTTATAAAGTGGATATAATTTCCAGACTGAACATCCTAGAAGGCAAGAAAGTAACCAACTAGAGAAATCACATTATTTTGCTGAGTCTGGACACACTTTCATTGACATGACCCTTGCCCACTTAGTTGATACAATAAGCAGATTGCGTATCATAGTCTGTTGTCCAAACTGCTCAGCAGAAATTATAATAATGTTGCTGAAAAGTAAGTCACAAGTAAAATGCAGTTTAATATTTAAACAACTTGATGTTAATTTGAATAATTCAAGCTCACAGTGAGTAGGTTGTGGTAGGGGGCTGGCCAACTTTTAAGGAAAGAGATTAAATAAAAGAATGAACAGAGTGACAATGGCTTGCAAATTGTAGCTTCCTAATATAGTAAAATTTGCATAACACTTTACATAGAACTTGGCATAAAAACGTTAAATTATAACTCCTTATTATTACATCTAATAATAAAACATAACTAGTGTAAAATTAACCACTAAGGCACCAAATGAGACAGTTTTAACATTACATTTCGGATACAGCTCCACCTTCTCTTCCCCTCCTTTGATTTTATAGGGTTTCAGAATAAAAGGGGAGATTCTCAGGAAAAAAAAATCCATTATCTGGATTTTATTATTCTTAACAGCAATAGTGAACATGGAATTTCTTTTTGTACGTCACGTGGTTGAAGATATCATGGTATGGTTTGACCCCCTTGGGGACTCAGAGCACAAAGTTCTAGAAGGGTTGGCTAAGGTCTGGAATGGAGCATAAGTCCATGGTATCAGCAACCCATAATCATGGTCTCTTGCTTTAATCAACTAAGCTATTCAACCATGTAGAAGAGCTTCAAACATGTCTGTGAAATACTACGAAAAGTAAATTGTTATGCAATATGAAAATAATTACATGTTAAATCCAGGACTACTAATAAATGGCGGGGAGGATATTTGCCAAGAAACACTGTTTCCAGTGCAACATCAAACACTGAACTAGAATGAGATTGTCTG
Source organism: Panthera tigris (assembly GCF_018350195.1). Lineage (NCBI taxonomy): Eukaryota > Metazoa > Chordata > Mammalia > Carnivora > Felidae > Panthera > Panthera tigris. Next base: position 68,114,533 of record NC_056660.1, on the reverse strand, counting down.
ATGACAAATCATTTTAGGCTTAAAAAGTATAATGAAGGCGGGGCACCTGAAGGTAGGTCAGTTGGTTAAGTGTCTGACTCCTGATTTTGGCCCTGGTCACGATCTCATGGTTGTGAGATCGAGCCCCGTCCGTCTCTGCACTGAGTGTGGAGGCTGCTTAAGACTCTCTCTCTCTCTCCCTCTGCCCCTCCCCAACTAGTGCGTGTGTGAGCTCTCTCTCTCTCTCTCAAATAAATAAATAAATATTAAAATTTAAATTTAAAAAGTAAAAATTACAAAAAAAAACTTAAAAAGTATAATGAAGGATTTGCCTTATCTGCTTTGATGCGGACTAAATGTTTTCAAAATTTGGGCACACGTATGTTTTGGGGTAGAAATCACAGGTAGAGCAATGGTCTGCAGATTCAAATATTAACTGCTTATGAACTGTCTAAAATAAAAACAATACCACCGAACCAAAATGTGATTAAAATAGAGTAAGTGACATTATTAATCTTCCAACCACTCTGCTTTTTTTTTTTAGCTGTCTGACTAATGAATGAACTAAAAGCATCTAGAGTTCTAAACAGTTTTCACGTAACCAAGAATACCACTGCCTCAATAGCCTCGACGCTTTCCATCTGAATCCACACAGTAGTGTCCCAGATCATATCGTTAACTTCAGCCAAGAGGCAAGAGAGACAGGAGAGAAACGATGCTTTCCCAAAGAGCCCTGAGAAGAACTACAGTGACATTCTTCTAGAATTAAAAAGCTCTGCTAGACCTTAGGAAATACCTCTTTCGCCTGTCCCTCTTTCAAAGGGAATCAAAAGACAATTCAGAATTTTAAAACTCAGGGTACCATACCATTTTAAAGACAAAAAAGTCTCAGCCTGTTCTCTGATGGCTTTTAGTGATTCACATACAGCCAGGATTCCGGTGCTGTTCCTCCAAATATCCTGGACCATAAAGAAACAAATAAAGCACACTGCAGTTTTTAATGAATTCTCTTTTTCAAGAAATATGGTGGGCAATCTTAGAGCTCTCTTCATGTCTTAATTAAAATTTTAATACAGTTATTATCATTAATATTATCAGCTGGCATTTATGGAGCATCTTACATAGTGGATAAAGTGCTTCCCGCACGCAGTGTCTCAGTGAATTTCAGAGGAAGACAACAGGCACTCAAAGGATTAGTTTGGAAACTAACAGCCCGCACAATTAGAAAAAATTCCAATTACTAGTTTCATTACTGAGTCTACTTAACACTTCTCCCCAAGATTACCAGAATCTGTCTCATTTGGACCCCATAAGTGATTCAGATTCATGATTGCCCCCGTGCTATTTACAGAACAGCAATAAGTATATTAAGAAAATCTACTGGCTTTGCGATAAAGCTGACTGTAACCAGCTCATAAAGCTGCTATCTGTGTCCTTCAGCAGGAAGGAAAACTCCCTTCTGGGGGAGCCTGTCCTGTTGTGTGGTTTGGTACAATAGCTCTCTTTTTCTTTACAGGGTCAAAAATTCAGGAAAAGAAATTAATAAAAAGCCTTCTCAGAGAAAAAGGAAAAAAAAATAAAAGAAGTTTCTCTCTAGCGCCAACCCCATACTGCCCCCTCCCACCAAAAGAGAGACGGAGAATTTTAGAAACAGGGGTTTATTCACAGCGTTTAACTAAAAGCAGACTTCCTCTGGATTAGAACTACAATTTAGAAACTGTATGAAATGTCGGATGATAATCTAGTTTCTTACACACACTGCTGATTTTATTGTATACTTTGTAGTCTTTATCCTCCTATAAAAAGTTACCCTTTCTAGGTTTAGATAATTCTCTAAGATAAAAAGTAGGCATTCACTTTTTCTTGAAATAAAAAGGCAAAGTGGTTTGCAATAAACATTTGAAGTTCCACAGACATTCACTACACACACACACACACACACACACACACACCTATGTATGTATATGTGCACACGAGAGAAGAGGGGGAGAGAGAGAGGGAGAGAAATAGTAGTAGCCAATACTTACTGAGGACTCTCAAAATGCTAAAGTTCTAGAATTACTTGTCAATATTTAAAGTGTCACCGCAAAAGTCCTGTTTAAAAGTTGGCACAAGTGACTTATGTTTAAATTCTGAACTTCACACAGACATTTCAGCCTGCTTTAGAAGCGGGTTCCAATTTAAGCTCCATATTGACCTAACAGCTAACCTTCCTAAACCTCATTTTTCTGATCTCAAAAATGGGACAATATTCTGTATCTCTCAGGGAAGCTGGGAGCATTAAATACATATATTTTTTAACATTTTGAAAACGGTTGTCAAGGTGCCTAGAACACAGTGGGTGCTTTAAGAGAGCTGGTTCCCTTCCTGTGTCCTGTGTGTTATTTGTTATTAAACTTAGAAATGAAAGAAAATCAGCCTGTCCTGTGGACCTGGCCCTGAGTTTCCGATTTGTTTTAATGAAGGGAAATAAGCACCTGTTCACCTTCTTTCCAAAAAATGCAACGACTACGCTTGAAATATCAAAATGCCGGGGCGCCTGGGTGGCTCAGTCGGTTAAGCGGCTGACTTCAGCTCAGGTCATGATCTCGCGGTCCGTGAGCTCGAGCCCCACGTGGGGCTCTGTGCTGACCGCTCAGAGCCTGGAGCCTGTTTCAGATTCTGTGTCTCCCTCTCTCTCTGACCCTCCCCCATTCATGCTCTGTCTCTCTCTGTCTCAAAAATAAATAAACGTTAAAAAAAATTAAAAAAAAAAAAGAAATATCAAAATGCCACTTTGAAGGGCTCATCCCCGTGGAACAGCCCCCCTACTCCCTTCCCCAAATATCACACCCAGAAAGAAGGGTTGTAAATAATTCTGTTCTTCAAACTTAGGAAGAGTAAAAATGCATTTCTATAGCTATACTCGTAAATTCAACTTACTTTTCTTACTCAGGGTTCAAGCGGATTAAGATACTTCAACGGCTACCATTCTCGTAGGAAGAACCTTCAACTGTGGATTTTGAAGGTACCTACCAACTGCGTTGGCAGTAGCTGAAGTTACGATCAGTTTGCAGTGCGTTCTGGGGGTGGCTTTGTGACAATGCCAACTGGGCAGCACTTTTGAAGGCTCCAGCCAAGGGTAGCAAATGGATAGCCCTCAGTTCCCCTCTTCCCACCTTGCCCGTCCACAGCAGGCATGACTAATCAATCCTAGCACTTTCTCCCTATGAATTTAGACTTGGCACTGGAAGACTTCTCAAAACAAGGTTCCAGGCAGGCAGCCACCACCAACTGATCAGAGTTCCCTTGTGAGTTGAAACCACCCCCAGACTAGGCTAAAGGTTACCTTTGAATTACTTACGAAAAAAGGGGGGCAGAAGGGGTGTGCGCTTGCTGAAAAAATTAATAGTCTTAGCGTCATTCTAATGGGATTATTTACCCTACTTATGAGACCAAACTTCCCAGGCATTTCATTACCATTCATTTAGATATAAATACCTGTAAAACTACTTATAAATCATTCTTATCTCTTCATTAATAAGAACTTCTTAAGAGCCATTATGAGAAATACTCTTGGCCGGTACAAATTGCTGTATGTTGGTATAATTAATAAAAGTGTACATCTTTATGCATAGCCTATAATTCAGGCTCTTTAGTAATTACATTGAAATGAAGTTTTATTTTATTTCAATTTCATTTTCTATAGTAGTGGATACATGGACGCCCACCCCAGTGCAGACCTGGGGTATCTTTCACGCAGATGAGCCTCTGTTTTTATAGGCAGTGTAAAGATGTACCCAGAACTGATTTCTTCAAAACAAGCACCCGTGAAACAAATGTCTGATTCTTTGGCCAGTGTGCATCAGCAGCAAAACAAACAGGCCATTATATTCGTGGCAAAGAATGAGATCGCAAAGTCAATGAGGAACAAGGCACATTATCAGCTGGTCTACATTGTAAAACAATGGCACAAAAGGGCTGTTAATACACGAAAAAGCCAAAGTTTCATGGTTCTCAGCGAACTTCAAGGGTTCGTGGGACCATCCTGAATATAAGTTGACTTGTCTCTATTAGTTTCCAGATTTTTCTTAGCTTTTCTGATCATGTTCAGTTTGGCAGTACTATTGGGCACTGGTGCCCTTTTCCCTGTGTATCCCTCAATTTGTTGCTTTCGAAATTACAGCCGTGTTTACTCAGGAGAGCTGAAAAAAAAAAGTCACGCAGGCAAACTTCAATTCATTACAAAGATCTTCACAAGTGGGGTTTTCCTTGGGGCGTGTGGTAATATTTGAAACAAACTGAACAGAACTAAATAATCACATTGGAATTTTACAGGCATTTCTATGACCTAATCCTGTAAATCAGCCTTTAAACTATGAGGAATTTTGAAACCGCCATGATCCGATGTCATGTGAGATGAATTGTAGTTTTATTTCGTCATTTTAGCCAGCGGGGAGGGCAAAATACTATCCACGCTGTGGCCAAGAGAAGGGTGTGGTTCTCTTTCTTGCCTTTTTGATGCTGTGGGAGACAGAGATGTAAAGAGAACAGGCAGGGATCTTCAGAGAAGTTTGCACTCTACCCCCCCCCCCCTTTTTTTTTCTTGCTGCTTCTGATGAATGATAACAAAACAAGATCTATGCCTGAGGATAAAAAATCTCCCTAAATATCCAGCCGTAGCCATGCTGAATAACACAGTTTTGCTTCCGTGCGTACATATTATGCTGTTTGCTGGCAAATTAAATCTTAATTCATGTGTTTTTCCCTTGAAGGGTAGGGAGGAAAAAAGCAAAAAAACCCCCAAAAAAAAACAACAAAAAAAAAACCCACAAAAAAAACGCAAAAAAAACAAGAAAACAAAAAAAGCCCTAACTGCCTATTAGTTTTAGTTTACAGATGAGACTTGATAAGCCTCAAAAGCCACTAATTAGAAGGCACATGCTAATTAGAAGGAGATTGTGACACCCTTCGCCCCTTTCTTTGCTTGCTGTTTTCTGGAGCATCTCCACTGCCTTGAGAGCCGCTCACCCTCCCGGCCCATGGTGCCCCCCTCTACTCTAGTCCTCATGTCCTTGGAGTTGATCTTGTTGCTGTTGTGCCTCACCAGAACATGATTTAAGGACCCCAATTTTTCATCCTCCAGAGTCAACTGAAAATCCATCTACCTAAACCGCAGCGGAACCTGAGATGTTCAAGAAGCACAGTGCACTTTCTGGAGGGCTTTCTTTCCTACATTCACCGCGCACGCCCGCCACTGGCCACTGCCGCAGACGGTCACCTGGGGGAGGATGGAGGGAGGACGCCTGAAGCATACCATAGCTCTGGGGGTTGAGGCAGAGGGGGGGGAGAGAGCACGATGGACGCTCCTTCACGGGAGCACATCGCTGGGCCCCATGTCCAGCGTGGAGCCCTACTTGGGCCTGCGCTTTGCCTTCTGTGGGCACTGCTTTCAGAGATGACGTCAATAGAAAGGACTCCATGATACATGCCACTTACAGTAGCATCCCCACAAATCCAAGCTCAACTGTACTCAAACTGTCAATCAGGCAACACAAAGGAGGAAAAAAAAAAACCAAACCCACAAGTCCCGATCATTCCAAGCTTTTAAACAATGCATAGGTGCCCCCCCACCCCCACCCCAGGGGCTCAGTGGTGCCAGGGAAATTTCCACTTCTTATGATGTTTACTGAAATGAATGTTCTTCTTCTAGATCCTAAAGTCTTTGGGGGCTGGGAATGTCATGCCTGTTTCTGTGTTCCCCATGAGGCACCAGGCCGCACCAGGCTGTACCCTAGAGAATCGAAAGCTCATGGTCAGGATTGTATTTTGGATAGAAGCTGGCAGGTAGCAAGACTGTTGATGCCACCATTGTCTAGCTGAGACGCCTGCATGTAAAACCCGTCTGAGCCCAGCAAGAAGCCTTGTCCCAGTTGGCCTGGCCCACCCCAGGAAGCCAAAAAGGGCCCCAGAGAGGAGTGGGTCTGCCAGGCTGAGCCTCAGCTGCCTGATGGAGCCTGAAGAATGAATGAGCTTTACCCAAAAAAGTACCCGAACAGTTGAGCCAAGTGCCTGCTCCCCACCTTCTCCTAGATCCATATACCTTAAAGCACAAGCAAGAGCATAAGGAATCGCCCTTTGGGTCCCCAAGGACACATCTTGTGATAGAAGTTTCTAGAAGTCTAAGAATGTGGGTAGTTTTGCTAAAATCCTACCGGTTTCACTGCAGCCAACCCTGGCTTGAGAAAGACACTCTCCAGGTTGTGGGAACACAGGCCCGGCCTTGCCTTGTAGCTTCAGGAGGCATCGGACGTGTCCTGAATCAGGCAATTTCCTTTCTGTGGAACCCCATGTGTGTACACAATACGAGCTCATTTCCTCCTATTGGCTTTTGTTTGAACAGTTTCCTCTGATACGGGATGTCTTCCGCTCTCCTTGGCTGTTACCTAAATCCAGGCATCCTTCTCAATTCAAGACCCACTCCAATGGGAATTCGGCCCGACCGGCCACATTCTGATGGCCTCTCCCTCCCTCCTGCCTTAGATTAATCGTTAAGTGTCTGGGGCCCCCAACCCAAACAGGGTTAGTCTCAGGGGTCCCCCACTGGCTTTCGCAGTGAGTGCCTGTGTGCGTGCACACGTGTGTCCTAACTCCTCATGGCGATTGCTGGCTATCCATCAACTTTGTTTTGCTTGCTTTATGGAGCATCAGTGCACCAGCAGACGGCTGGATTTTAATCAATGCTTTCCGAGAGGAGGGAATGAGCATTTTGAAAATGATTCACAATGGATTTGAAGATTTGCAGATATCCCTTGATTTGGAAGCATTTAGAAATCTTCCCCAACTGCAAGCTGAAACGGAGACTTTTCCATCCCAGAGTACCATACATTTCTCTTTGTACTCCCTCCTCTATTTTTGAATTTCTTTTTCACTCTTCTGTCCTTAGGTTTTCCCGTGGGCCGATCAAATCAACGGACTCCACACCACCCTTCTTTCCTCTGTGTTTGTGTGTGACCCAAATCTCATGACCCGGGGCACCAGCAAGCACCTAACTTGTGAAAGCATCTCTGCTGTCGAAGGGTTCTCGTGGGGGGAAAACAGGACATGCCACATCGAGTCTTCCAGCACAGGCAACTGGGTCACTAGGGCCAGGAAGGAAGGAACGCACGGTTGCAGGAAACACCTTGCAGCAAATCCTTGCTTATTTGTTCTCTGAGCAACAAAGGGCCAACCTTTCTCCGGGGACCAGAAGGCCAGGACAGACTGGCAGATGTCAGGAGTGTTTCTTGGCCCCCGAGGAAATCCATTCATTTATTCATTCACTTCCAAAAGTTTAAGTTCAGGAGTTTGGTCCCAATGTGAGCCAGTTACCATCTGCTCGAATGACCTAAAAACGGCCCGAGTGGGGACAGAATCAATTTTATCTGCCGAAACAGCTCAAGGCATGGGCTGTCACAGGGCCGGGTCAAGTGCTCCATTTTCACATATGCACTGTATGAAGCTTTCTGAATGTGGCCTGGTCCTCCTGTTGTCAAAAGCAACCGCACTCCTCTGGTTTAGGGAAATATGCCTCACTGTCTTACCACCCCTACCAAACGTAAGTGTGCCCAGAAGTCCGGCCTAAAATTATTTTGAGGAACAGCCTTCTTGCATTTTGTGGCAAAACCGGGAATGTCTTTGTGAGCGATACAAGACTGTAAGAAATTGCAGAAACAGTCACGATGGAGTCGCTGCTCCTTCTGGAATTGTCTAGAAGGTCCACGGCGTTCCGTGGGGACCATTCCCCAGTAGCTTCGTGTTGGGTCAAAGAAATATAGCCAAAACTATGTGTTCTTTATTCTGTGCAGGATAGAAAGTTCTTGGCATGGGTGATCCCCTTTAAGCCTAATCGTCACCCAGAGAAGTATTATTAAGTGCATTTTTTCAAAAAGTTGAGATTCAGGTACAAGTTAAACTTTGCCTGAAATGGAGCCTGTAGTCTGTGAAACAGCCGGGATCTGAGTGCAGGGTTTAAATGGTCTCTTTAACCCCTGGGCCCAGAGGTCTATTAGTCATTTGTGTTCACATCACTCTGTTTCTGTAATAAATGTAGATTCCTGGGCCCTGTCCCACACATCTCAAGTGAGCATCTCAGGGGCCACGGCCTAGGAATCTGTCACCTGCTTTTTAAACAAGCTTCCTGAGAATTTGTGCAGCCAATGAAACCGGCGTTTGGAGTAACTGGTAAGGGCTTTGAAATGGGCTGGGAAGGAAACCACACTTCTTTCTTCTCTAGGAGCTGGAGGTGGGTGGGGCAGCGAACGCAGAAGAGAAATAGGACCTTGTCCTATGGCTGTAGGAGCTCATTCTGGCCTCGACTGGGGGCATGCTTGTCCTTCACTTAGTTTTCAGGTGGCCCTCAAGGGTAAATAAATAGGCCAATCCATCCTGTGAGATGTGCTGGATACACCGTGCAACTGAACGTCAGCAGAGGTATGTGTCCTACAGCAATTAAGCAACTAAAATGTCCTGTGAAAGTTAAGGGGCTCCAAACCCCTCCTCCACGTGTGTGTTTTGTTCTAAGTCTCTGACCGCCCATTGCCTTCATCAACTAACTACTCTGAGGCTTAAATGCAAAAAAACAACCCTTGGCCGAAGGGGCTGGGGCTTAGCTGGCCTCTCTTTCAGTACTAAAGTATAGCTACACAGACGTGCGTGCAGTCTCCTGGGGGCAGAACACATACCCTCTTCATCCGGAATAGAAACTTCTGGGTGCTTTTGGGTGGAGGATGGACTGTGAGTTTCTGTAAGTATGACTCACAGCTAATAATCATCTATACAAATGCCTGTCTCACTAATAAAACACTTCAATCATTCCACTGCATTCCATGCACATTTAGTGAACATCTACTACCTACCAGGTTCAAGTTGAAAATGCATGGGGGAGTGGGATGATAAGGAAGCTTTACAAGTGGCATCTATATTGGCAGGTTGTTATTTAGGGGAAGAGTGCCAGGCCCGTGATTATCCTTTTGCTGACCCGAAGCAAAATGAGGGGAAAAGCTAAGGAAAATGATAAAAAGACAGAAGAACAACAAAAAGCTTCGACGTAACACTTTGGAAAGAAGCCACAGTCGAGCAGGTGCCATGTCATAGAGAAGCCTGCAATGAGGTAAAGCCTATCTCTCACTAATAACTGGGGATCGATGCCGTATGTCGGTAACCCCACTACAGTTACTTTGAATAGAGCAGGATACATTTCAAGGCAAAGGCTTCTGGGACTCTCCCTGGAGAAGCATTTGGTCCTCAACTTACTCCTTCCTTCCAATTTATCGGATGCTTTTCACCTTTCCTGTTAGAGCAGAATCAGACCTGTTCCCACAAATTTTCAAAAACCGGGTGGTTTCATCCTATCCATCACTCTGCCAGCCTAGTCAACCTCCCCTCAGTCCCACACGGTCTCACCTTAGCCCTGATTCCTCTCCGGCTTCCCTCCGTCATCCCTTCGACTGCTTTAAATATCCCACTCCCTCTGAATGATTTCACCTCCACTGTCCTGGCACCTTGCCTTTCAGCCTCCCAGTCGCCACCCTCCAGGTGTCTCCCAAAGGTCAGGGTGCCGTCTTAACTTCCGCACGTCAAGGTACCAGACTGAGTCCTCATTGTCACTGAACTTTCTTTCTTTCCCATTAGCACTTGGTTTTAGGAGAACCGAATACTCATCCATATTACATCACCCGCCCACGTTATTTCTAGGACATAGTGAACAGCATGATTGCTTCTCACAGATCCAAGGGCATTGAGAGACGCCCTGAGGCCCACACACCTGTCCCAAGAACACCTGCTGTCTCTGCAAATCTCTTTGCTTTCAGATTCCCTGCCACCGGGAGTGTGCCTAGGAGATCCCCTCAAATGTAAGTGCTCCCCAAGGCTGTGCCATCAACCATTTTCTAGTTCTCCGAGGGAACCCCTTAGCTATCTCAAACTCCTTTATGATTTCAAATTCCACTCCTCTGTGGATGAGTCCCCAATGGACTCCCAGCTCTGCACTCTATGGAAGCCCAGACCTATACTTCCATGACAACATTCCAACTTCAAACTTCCAGTGACCAGAACCAATCTCATATCTTTCCCCATCCTCCTGCATGTGTCTGTCTCCGGTGTCATGAATGTTTCTGTCACTGAAGTTCATGGTCTCCGGGTCATCCCGGACTTCCCTCCCTTTCCCTTGGCTTCCAAGGGTCCTGCCCCAGCAGCTGGGAAGCCACTCCTGTATGAGTGCATGACCCCTGCCGGATCCTTGTCACCTGCTCTCTCCTCCATGACTTCCTGGGTGCCCACAGCTCTCAGCTCTAAGCTGTACTCACAGAATTATCTCCCCAAGCAGTGTCTGACGTCTCCCCCTGCTCCCCCACTCACCTGTTCACAAACATTTGGTGGCTCTCCGCCGTACTTGGAATAAAGTTCAAAATTCAAAGTTTGGCATTCAGGGTCCTCCACAATTGAGGCATAATCATGCCAAACATTTTAGCTGTGCTCCCATGAATACTCTCTGGATTCTGCCCTACTCTCCAGAGAAACCTGCATGGGTGCTTTCCTTCACAGGCCGTGTCAGAGGCTGCCTCCTCCAAGAAGACTTCCCTGCTTCACCTGCACAGCAGGAGTCTACTGACAAGGAACCTTATACCTCCCTTGTGGCACGAATTACCTTCACCGTTGCGGTTTATTTATACATCTTATCTGTCGCACCAGAGAACAAATTCCATGACAGGAAAGGAAATGAGGAAAATTTAAGACATATTTCCTCAACCTTTCACACGGTACTTTTTTTTTTTTCTGCAAATTTTTCTTTTGCCAAGAAAACTTCACTAAATAGAATGTGTTTGCCCCGGCAGAACAAGTAAAGATTAAGTGAATGATGATCAGCCTGTTGACACAGGGCTTTCGCTGTGTGCAGGGCACTTCTGGTATCTTGTGGCCCCAAATCTAAACAAAAATCCTGAAACACGGAATGATCACCTTGATCGACTGGGCCAATCAGGAGATCAAAGTTCCAAGTGACTTGTGACTTTTGTTCATCCTAAGTAGGGGAAGCCAGGATTCAAATCCCTGTGGATGGCCCGCAAGCTGTACATTCTTGCCATCCTTAGTCACTCTTATTTATTTTTTGAGACCTGCACTCCCTTGACTTATACGCACTCCCACAAATCTAGGGTTACACGGGAAGAAAGGGCAAACGGTGCGGCCATCTGCGGTCCTCACACAGTTCCTTCCCTCCACTGGTCTTGTTTGCCAAATAGGATTAAAAAAAAGAACCCCACAACACTTTAAGCACGACTTGCACGTGTTTGTAAGACATAAAACATAAGCACAGGAGGAGAAAAGGACATGCTTTGTAAACCATACCAAAGTGGCACTATTATTATGGTTATTATTTGATGTGGATGATGATGATCTCCTTTTCAAGTCTGAATGTGAAGCATGAACTTCCCCCTGGCCCAGGGGTAGGATGCGATGGTGCTTCAGGGACCTCACTAGTCGTGGGAACAGAGCCCACTGCTAGAGCCCAGAAAGAGGGGAGAACAGATAAGGAGGGGGCGGGGCCGCAGTGAGAAAAGGATATGGGGTGCCATCCCACCCACTTCCCTTTATCTTACAATAGACAGTGCCGGGTAGCCAGCTACACTTTTAAACATTTTATTAAAAACAGAAAGATCACACATCCTAAGTGTCCAGTCACTGGATTTTCACAAAGTGAACACATCTGTGTGACCCACCCCCAGACCGAGGAATAACGTATTAGCAGGACCCTGAGAACCCCTGTCGCCAAAGGGTGACCCCTCTCTTGAACTAGCTACTACATCTCACTAGCTGGCTACATCTTAAATTAACCCTTTGACTGTTGTGGAGAGGACGGCAGTGGGTTCTTGGAGAAGCCCTGTCTGGCAGCAATTGCCATTTCAAAGCAGGGGGTAAAAAAAGTGTGTGTGTGTGTGTGTGTGTGTGAGAGAGAGAGAGAGAGAGAGAGAGAGAAAGAGAGAAATTTTGCATGTAGGAGAAAAGTGTTTCTAATTTTCAATCCTGAAAATGTGAGGGGAAGAAGGAAGATGGGAAGGGAAATAAGTCAGTAAATGCAGTCTCTTTCTGCGTCCCCCACTAGAAGCTGAAAGGCTCCAGCGATGTGCCATTTTGAGAAAGGAAGCAAACAGAATGGCCCTTCTCTACCTGCCTCAGCCTCCGGCCGGAGCAGATCAGCTCCTGTGCCTGTAGCCTTCAAATATGGGGCTAGGTCGGCGGTGATTATTTGATAGCACAGTGTTCACTAGAAGCCTGATATTCTGTGGAACATATGGTTTTGATTTTGGTGGGTTTTTTTTTTTCTTCTGTTTTTAGCCAGTGAGCAAGATGGAGAGTGTCACAAACCTAACTCCAGAAGGTGCTGGGATTTGCCAAACTGTAAAGGGAAACTAACGCCCGAGCCCGTGTCCCTCCCGCTTTCGCAGCTGGGGGGGGGGGGCCCTCGGGGGAGACACAGAGGGCCGGGATGGAACTGCACTGACCTGACCGGATCTACGGATCTACGACAGAGACTCCCTACCGTTGACAAAGCACAGAGCCCAAGTCGTGACTCTCTGCACTAATTGTCAGCCTGGAAGGAAGAGATCAGAACATCAAATAAAAATCCACAGGCACACAACCATTAACTCAAGACCCAACATGTATCTGGCTAAGAAGACTAATGCTGACTCCGGTTTCCACCATGTTTTAAACAGCAACGTTCTCCAACTTCCCATCTTGGGTTATCGGCTGCCAACATTTCCCAAAATAAGCACTCCTCTCAATTACTTTTTCTGATCAATTATTTAGCACGGTCTGGGCGATACGACATCAATCTTACCCCGAGGGGGAAGAAATTTATGCTCCCTCGTGGTCAGCTAGAAAACTTGTAGTTTTAATTAAAAAGGCACATTTTCAGCATGGACGAGAGTGCTGGCTGGGTTTATGGACATTAGTAAAACTAGTAGTAAAGAGAGAAAAAAAAAAAAAAGGCAGAGTCGAGGCCTGGGGATCTTTAGGTTAAATATCAACCTGGGAATTTTCCTAAGAGAATCTGGAAGGCTTTTCTCAACTCATGTTTGAGAGCCCTTGAACGGGCTTTTCTCTAGATGAAAACCTGGCCAGCTAGTCGGGAAACAGTTGACCAGCCCTTCCTTTGTTTGCACAGGGTGTCCCTGAGTAGGCCCCGGGCGGAACTGAAGGAGAAAATCCTTCCTGGTTTCTCCCTCTCTGAGGAAGGAGGACAGGTTAGTGCAGCTCGCTGTCGACTGGAGCTGGGATTAATTAGTTCCTTCGGTGACCTTGGCATCTGCTGATGGCGGAATATGTCTCCAAGCTGTGGAGGGGCTGTGCTCAGCCACGGAGGGACTCAGGAGGACCAAGAGCCACGGCGACAACGATCACCATTTTGTTGAGTCCCAAACCAGAAACAACACAACAAAAGAACACCCCGAACAAGTGCTTTAGGTCTAAAAGCCGCTTTAGTGTGGTATTCAAATTGTGTGGATTATCTGTCTGTGTCTGTATACACACTAATCTAGATCTGTTGTTGTGTGTGTACATATCAATGTATATATCTGTGTGCATATATCTATCTGTGTATGTATATTAATCTAAATACATAATATATATTAGCCTAAATCTCTACCTAACTTTATCTGTATATACAAATATTTATCTGTAACTATCTACATATATTAATCTAAATCTGGGTCTACGGCTCAATATGTGTTTACGTATATATTAATGTCTTTCTCTACCTGTCTACATACATATATATCCATCTAAATCAATCTGTCTATCCATCATCCTATGGGTGGTTTTGCAAGTCAATGCCCAGCATCTTGCCAGGTATTTCCAAAGGCGTCTATAGCCTCTTGTTGGGATTGACAAAAATTTTTAAGCATCCCACGCCATTGGGGAAGATGTCTGACCTTCCTCACTTCACCTGCACAGAGCTGAGGGAACACGGCGTGCCCTACCCCTTTCTCTAACACAGCTGGTTCAAGGTTCAAGTAGGATAGCGATATGGGTCAACGTGAGAAACTCAGAGCGACCCAAGAGAAACTCAGAGCGGGCTAAGTTGCATAAATAAATGTATTACATCCTAAATAAGGGAGCTGCCAGCTGCTCCTATGAGAGGCAGCCTGATTGCCATCTTTCAATATATGAAGAGACTCATCCACTGAAGAAGCATCTGGGTCACTCCAAAAGCCCAGACGAGGGCCGGAGAGTGAAGGTCACTGGAGTCACATTTCGTCTCAGCACAAGGCTGAATTTTACAACAGAATGTTATAGTTCGTAAGCACTCTGGGGCAGTGATTGTCCAGTCAACAGAGGGGAAAGAAGCCATGAGAACCTGGGTAGCAGGGCTGTGGTGGGGGGTAGACATGAGCTGTGCTAGATAATCCCTCCAATTCCTCCCAGTTTGGGATTGCCTCTGATCTTCACCTTATGTTTGTGGGTTTTTTAAGTCGGGAGGAGGGGCTATTAGGGTCTCGAGTGTGTGAGGAGCCCCTTCTGAGGCCCCGAGGCATCTCCCCAAGCTCCCGCAGCCCCAACACCTGAGCACCAGCAGAACAGAGAGGTGCAGGTGAGCAGATCACAGGGAGTAAGGAGTTAAGGAGACCAAAGTTCTTGGTGGGTCCCTGCAGCCCCAGAGGCAGCTAGTTCCCTTTGATCCTGACTCTTAATTGCAGCCTACTAGCAAACAGGGAACTTGAAAGAAAAGAAACAGGGAAACTCTGGAGATAGGGTTTGTTTTGTTTCCTGAGGGGATGGTCTTTGTGGTGGCTGCCAGGAAGCTGATACTTTAGGGCTGGAAGGATGGGCTTCCTAAGGGGGCAAATAAATAGACCTTTCTATCAGCTAAGAGCCAGGTGTGAGCGGAACCCCAGGAGCAGTGGGCAACTATGTGTGCCCGTTAGCAGGGGTGCCCGGGAGAGATGCCACGGCAGAGAGAAGAGCAAGAGAAAAGAGATGATGGGCTGGCTCAGGAGCAGGCCAAGCAAGAAACAGGATGGTGGGTACACGCACTAGAAACAAGCAGCACGGGCCTCGGCAGAGGATGGGAGACACGCATGTGAGA
The DNA here is from genome assembly GCF_018350195.1 of Panthera tigris. Lineage (NCBI taxonomy): Eukaryota > Metazoa > Chordata > Mammalia > Carnivora > Felidae > Panthera > Panthera tigris. The sequence goes on along the minus strand of NC_056660.1, from coordinate 68,099,451 downwards.
GAAGAGGGAAGGCGGGGGACAAGAAAAGCGGTTTCTAAGAACTTTCACAGAGCACAGCAAAGCCACAACACAACACATCTCCCTCTTGTACATGCCCCACAGCCGATAATGGGCTTTTACATATGTTATCTATTTAAGGTATCAATAAGTTGACATCTTTAGGTCTTTAAGCTTCTTACACACACACACACACACACACACACACACACACACACGAGATTCAAGAGTAAAGAAAAGGCCAACAAATGACAACAAATAACGGAGAGAAGGCTCTGGCCATCCCTGGCGATTTATCAGGTCCCTTTGGGAAGGGGAGCTCCTGGCTGAAACTGAACTCATGCCCGAACAGTATGCCACTAATTGCTTGTTTGTGTTCTGTCTTACACACAAGTGTAAGTGGAGTGAATTCGGCTAGCAGTATGTACAAATGTAAGACAAGTTTTTCTAAAGCAAACCCCCAAGGAAGCACCTTTGGAAAAGGTCGGGCCTTTGGAGACCACCGACTGGGGTTTCACCGCTTGCTCTGTCACTTGTTAGTGTGTGACCCTCGCAAGTAACTCAGCTCCCGGGACTTTATTTTCTTCATAAAAATTCTTCATGGGTCAATGTCCACAAAGCTCCCAGCAGAGGGCTTGGCATATAGCAGGCACTCAATATACTCAACTGACACTCGTTTCCCTTCATTCTTGAAAGGCTATTGGTTAAATTAAAAATGCAAGAAAACACCAGCCATCTGTGTGTGAACTGAACCAGCATCTGGGCAGGGAAGACTTCCTTCAAATCAGTTTAGCTAGACTCGGCCCAGGAAAGAGGGGCCACGTGCAGATGGACAGGAAAATGAAGCATTCAAGGAAGGAAAGAGAGATGGACACAAAAGAAGGTGTAAGACTTGTGACAAGATACAAAGCTGTCCACAATCAGGCCTGGACATTTCCCTTGAGCCACCACCTTAGACAGCTATCATTTCTAAAACTGTCTTCACTTCTACTGCAAAACATTAAAAGTAGCATTTTTAAACAGATGCGATCTTCATCACCTTTAACACGTCCTCTCTATTCTTCATATTCTTTGGAGAGAATAAGGGAAGAATGACATTCCCTGCACCATGAAGGGAGATGATGAGTTGGTCAGAGTTCTACTACGAGCACGGGGAGACATCCACAGACCAGCTGTCTAAAGCACAGAACTCCTGGAAACAGCCCAAGGCCCTGCCTTTCACCCTTGACTACAGAGGCTTTGGGGCAAGGCCCACGGCATAAGTCAGTTCACCCTCGCCCCACTCTGAGCCTGAGCAGTTTGGAAAGGCTTACTGTGTCAAGGAGGTAGGTCCTGGCTCCCAGCCCCAGAGAGCACTCCTTGAAAACCACGCCAGATGCAGTGGTCTGCCGCCATCTACATTTATGTTAGCAAAACTGCCATTGTGCTCTAGAGCTTTGCTGATGAGCAGCGTGTTCATCGTCCGGGAGCTTGTTAGAAATGCAGACTCTCAGGCCCCACTCCAAATCTGTTGAATCAGAATCTCATTTTTAATAAGATTCCCGGCTGATTCCCTATGCACGTGGAAGTCTGAGAAGTGGTGCTATGGTTTACGTACTGCGGGGGTCTGCTATGAGGACGGCAACCGTTTACCCACTTTGAGTGCTTTTCTCATTTTCTCGAGCTCCTAATGGCTGGGTTCGGCAGAGACCTGCTGGATTCAAGAATAAACAGACCTCTGGGTCTGTGAGAATAGGATGACCGGTGTCCAGAGAAATCTCCAATCGCCCTGGAATTAACATTCTAACCAATGACACCACCCCAAAAGGTGTATTTCAAGATACAGACGCTGAAGTCTTGATAGTTGCTGGTTTTAAGTGTTTTCTTCTGGTTATTACTGAAAATCTATTTTTTTAAAAAAAGGCTACCGTATATATGAAAAATGCAGCAGGAAGATCTCCCTATCCATCCAGTATCCTGAGACTTTCACCATTACAGTGAACCAATATTTGCCTTCAAGAGGGCCCTGGCTTGAGCACTCATGCCAAAGAGGGTCAACCATGCGCAGCGGGATAATGCAGTGTGGGAAGCCGCACTGTCATCCCGTGGAACCACGGAGACTGCGGTACGGTGCTTAAGAGTCTTAGAACTCACTTTTTGTTGACAATTTTGCTCCTTTGTGGCTGTTTATTTTCCCGATTCTTTGCTAGCATTTCTGCTCTTCTAGGCCTCTGGCAGTCCTCCCCCAAGGCCCATCCTTGGTCATCTGCCTGCCTCCATTTATGGTCCCTTTGCCTTGGAGGTTGTCAGCATCCTTGGCTTGGATAATGACTGCAACACAGGTATGTCTCAATTGACATTTGAAGCCCTGCATCTAAGCTGTTCTCCGTTCCCACACTGTCAGATGTCTATGGAATAGCCCACTTGGATGACCCACCATTAGCTAAAACACCACGACCAGAACGCGCCATTCATCATCTTCTTCCGTTCCACCACCCCGCTCCTACTGATTGGTTCCTTTTCCCATCCGCCCCTGTTTTCTGTTAGGGTTCCACTGACATTTTTCCTGATAACTCCAGTGCCATTTTGGCTCTTATAAGCTCTCACTAGTTTCCATTATTTTCTCTTCAAGGACCTTTTGGATTTGCCCTTTCTCTTCTATCCTCACAATGCTATTCTAAGCCCACTTTTTCCCACATCATACCTAGAATATGGCAAAAGATTTTTTTTCCCCCAGTGGCATCATATGTTACAAATTTTCAGATCTCCAGCCCTCTCTTACAAGTTGTAATTGAACACTTTTAAAACACTAGATATGATGTTATAAGTAACAAAATTAAGCTCGACATAGCTCTTCAGGTCTTCCATATTCGGACTTCCCCCACGTTCTATTTCCCCACTACCCCTATTTCCTACTGCTCCCCAACATCTAATCCCTGCTCTCCAGAGACAAGTTTAAGCTTCCGCACTGCCCCCTACATCACGTCATGCTGTTTCCTCCTCTGGAGATGACTTTCTTTTCTCTAATTCTGACTCCTGTCCTCTCCGAACTTTATTGAACAAATACCCCTACCTGAAAAATATCTTTGAGCAGGCACAACTGTCATGAGGTTGTTACTTATTTATAAATGTTACACTTGCATAACAATGCTAATATGTTACATATATTATCCAACATATGTGAAAATCGACATTTTAAAAGGATGAGCTAAATAATGTATAAGACACAAGTTCAGCTATTCCTTACCTAGTGAATCATCTTGCCCTAGGTCGGGTGTAGACTTCCCACTTTAGGACCACTGATCTGGACAAAATATATCCATTCAGAGCTACAGGATAGAGCTTCCTTCTATAAAGTTATCTACTACTCCAGCCCGAACAAAGTTCTGCTTGCTTGAACAACCAGAGCATTTAAAATTACAACTAGTAAATCACTAATATAATGTATGCTTCACCAATACTTTTTAGTTGATTAATTGAAGTTTGCATCTAGGATGCCAGAAATTTATAGATTTTTAAAATAATTCAATATCTTAATTAAAAATATTACTGTCTTTCCAAAATTGCTTGGGTTGGGCTCTATCCACTGTGCAACATCCATTACAAGAATACTCCAAGTCAGACTGCAGTGTGACTTCATTTAAAGACTTTTATCTCATTGAATATCATGTGCACAGATTCCCATAGCTTTGAGGACTAGCTTTTCTGCTTTTTTTGGCTACTGAAAAAAAAAAAATCTTTGAACACATTGTTTAACCTCAGTCAAGTTCAGTTTTTGTTTAAATTATAAAACAGGAACAAGAAGGAAATGTTGGGACCATTAAAGAAGTGATAAAAACTGAAGGGATACGTACCTGTAAGACATCACTGTTATTATCACACCTAGCACTTTGGCGTCATAATATGAACTGTATCAGTCATATCTGGGATCTCTAAAAACAATTGCCCTCCTACCTCCACCTATTTCTTTCTGAAAATGAATGATTTTTATTTTCTCCTTTTCATTTGCTCAGCTGAAAACACGGTGCTGCCTACCCTGTCAGGGTCTGAGCTTACATACTGGCTCTAGCAAGTATTAGCGATGGGCTCACGGGTGTGTTACTGAACCTTTGGGAACTTCTCTCGTTCTATGGACCATCATTAACTTTGCGGGGAGAGCATTAACGTTGTGATATTCTTCAAAGGCTCAAATTAAATGAGATATGTTGTAAAATATTAATTTCTCCCCCACCCCATTAGCAGGCCTTAAGAGGACTCAATGAGAAGCTCTCATAGGCAAAAGGAATACTTTGAATTTTGGTTTTTCCCACGTGTGCGGGCAATTTACAACCATTAATGAACTTTATGTTCTAGAAGCACCTCCCTGCCATCCATAGCCAAACTTACCTGGCTACTATGTGGCTAGGCTGGTGCACGAACCCAGTATAGGTTTTGTCCCCTGGTGCCTTCTGAACAGTCAGAGCTGAGAAAGCAAAGCCATCAGCCTCTCTTCTTGTTCTGCCTTGGGAACTAGGCTGTCTGCAGTACTGGTTACAAGGAATTGTCCAAGAAAGCTTGTGGGGACAGGAGATAGTGACATGTGTACATGCACCAGGGATACTTAGAAGTTTTTCCTGCTTTTCAAAATTCAAGTCACTAACCACGGGCAAAAATAAATGAATAAAAGTTTTTTTTTTTTTTTTAATCCAGTTTATAACTCATCTGTTCCAGGAGCTTTACCCAGTGCTCTAATTTTAGGCTTCTGGATTTTTTAAACCCTCTTTTTTGAACTGTTAATTGAGATAAGGTCTGTGAAAGCCCTTTGTAAAGTGTAAGAAACTATACATATGTTAATTATTCTTCTGAAGACATTTGTGTGCTGACCTATTCTTATCTTGTTTGTAAGTATCTTGTTCCCCAGCGATCGTGGATTGCAAATTCTTAAGACCCAGGACCTGCAGTGCTGGGTGTTCCTTGCCTCCTCCCTCTGTCCTCTGAGGGGGGCTCACCCGCCCCCCCCCCACAAGCTCGTACAGCAGCCAGCTGCCTGGATGCTCCTAAACCTTAGAACAGCCCATCTGCCTGCCAAGACTCGTAACTAAAAAGACTTCTTTAGGCTCGTTTACGTCCCTCAGTCTCCCACTCAGTTCTCCACAAAGTGAGTCCTTAACCTTGCAGTTTGTCTGCACCCAGAAAATACACAGAGACGTTAGAGTAAAGAAAAAAAAAGTTAGAGTAAAAAGAAAGAAAGAAAGAAAGAAAGAAAGAAAGAAAGAAAGAAAGAAAGAAAAAGAAAACAACAAATAAGCAAAGGAAAGAAAAAACTTTGTGTTTAAAAGGGGAAACCGTTTTTTTTTTTGTTTTTTTTTTTTTTTAAGTAACTCTGTTTTTAAGGGAAAAAGCGGGGGTAGTTTAATGCTCCAGGGTGGGGAATCAGGTTTCCTTACTGGGACGGGGATGGCGAGATAATTACATCAGGGGCTCCCAGGTACCCCGAGGCTCTGGAGTATGGGAGAGGATCTAGGATTTCCTTTTGGTGACTGGTGTTTAAGGCTTTTTAGATGCGTCCATATTCCCCAGTCACTTTGGGGCTGAATCTCAGCTTGCTGAGACTGGGTGATTGCTCTCAGTGGCCTCTTATTTGGGACTTTCCAGCACATTCTCATAGGTCTATTGCCCATCTTACATCTTTATATGTTATTTAAACAGCACTTATGCTGAGGAAAGTAACAGAGGTGAGGAAAGTGCATATAGACATTTAAAACTCAAAATTCCTTCCCTTATTCTCCCCCCACCAAACACCAAGAACGATCTGAAACCTACAATTAATGCCTGATAGTCAAGGTGAAATTAACATTAACCAATACACTTATTAAAGTCTTTAAAACTTACAATTTTGCATCATTTCTTTCTGCCGCTGATTTTGCACATACACTAAGTCAGGTATTAGGTAATTGACTCGTTTTAACTGAATAGCAAAAGCCAGAGAACCCAAGAGGTGTTTAATAAACACTTGTTGACTGATTGATGGAATATACTGACCTAGCATCTTCTAGACAATGCGTTCTTTGTCAGAGCGCTAAGGTAAGTCGTTGGGTCCACTTTTATTACCAAGCGTTTCTCCCGCGTCAAGGGGAGTGGGCCAGCTGAAAGTTTGTCCACTGGCCTGTGGCTCAGGTTCACAAAAGAAACCCTGGGGCTTTACCTTTCACACCTGTTTTCACTCTCACAACAGAAGCGGGACTAGCCTCGGCTGCCGAGCCTTCGGAGGCACCGACCTGATGCAGACTCAGCATTGACGCCACCCTGGACTGCTTACTATGAATGTTATCACAGCTGCAACCCCCAGTTTGCACACAAAACCTAAGAAACAACTGAGCTGAGTAAAAAAACCAGGAGAAAAACACTGTATTGTAACTAATTTAAAAGCCCAGCCAAGTCTTCCTGCCTCGTTCTTCCGAGAGAAACCAACGCGTGAAATATCAAGTCCCTGGCTCCACGCGGCCAAGCGCAACTCCGCCCATCTGGTTCGGTGGACCATTCCAGAAAGGACGCCTGGGCGCATGACCCCTTTGCTTCTCTCTGCAGCCTCTTCCTCTCTTTCCTTGCCAGGCCTTCGGGCAGACTTTGTGAAAGGAGCGAAGTCCTTTACCCTGTTCCTCTCTGTCCCTGGGGTTCCGTGCTCACCTGGCCTGACTCTGGACCTACAGCTTTGCCTTGACTTTGCTACTGGCTGATGGTTTACACCCCCACCTTTCTCTAATGCCCCTCGCCTCCACTGCCCCCGCTCTCTCGAGCTGCCAGATTTCTCTGCCTGATATGACACAGTAACTGTTTCTGACCCTGTCAGCTTTCAGGTGCAGCTGTACCCAGAGATATTCAAGGCCCCCAAACTATGTTTTCAACAAACATGCCCCACAGTTTTATCACCTTTCATCAGTCAGAATCCTTTACCCCTTGCAACGTTACCAACCTGCTTCTATGCTGACGGTACGTTTTGTCATTTTGGAAAATGTAAACAAATCAATATGCCTTCTTCCCCCATCTTCTCTCATTATCAGTAAGAAAGTGCAGGAGGAAAGGGAGAGGAAGGGCATGAGAGACTGAGCCTGGTCAGTCTATCGTCAGGAATTCTCTCAAACTCAAATCTAAATGCTTTTCTCCCAATTCTCGCTCGGAATCTTGAGTGCCTGATCTTGAATTTCGATGGCGCTCCCCGAGCGCGGGACTGGCTGGTGGCCATGTGATATTGATTTGTTTTCGCCATAGCAACAGCAAATTAAAACAACTAGCAGAGAGGAGGCAGGCCGGTAACCAGTAAAGCTACATAACCAGTATATTTTGCAAGCGTATTTTCCTCTTTTCCTCATATTCTCTCTCTTATTCAATCTACTCTCACAAATTTAATGCAAAGTCAAAGCAAAAATAGCACTAAATGCTTTGGGCACTACAAGGCCTACGTCTGAAATAGTCTGGTTGGCACAGCTTCTGGTATATTGCATGAGATCGATGGAGAAAATGCAAACAGCAATGCTCTGAATTCCTTGGAAATTTTGTTTGTTGGTTTAAGGATAAATATCCCTAGAAAATTGACCTGAGCACACAGTAGAGTGAAGGGTTCTGGAAATATGACTATTTATCTTAATACCCTAAGGCATTTGCCAACTGTTTCATTAATACGGAGGTTTTATCCCTTTGTACTTTAAATAGCTCATTGTAGCAAGAGACAGATGACTTCTTTTTATTTTATTTTATTTTATTTTATTTTATTTTATTTTATTTTATTTATTTTTTTGGTACAAGGTCAAGGCCTCTCAAAATGAATGCTGGAATTATGAGAGAAAAGTGTAGCAAGTATTACTCAGTTCTATTAAGAGAGAGAAGAACGAAGGAGGGTGCCTGCTTAGGGCTACACAAGCAGCTGGAAAGGGAATGTAAACTAGAACCGGGAACTCCCCAGAACTCCGGTCTGTTCGTCTGGAAATTCTCCCTTCAGAGGCCCCATATTAAATGCTACCTTCCCCTGATCTCTCCGACCCAGGTTACCACCTGTGACACAGATTAACAGCCTGCAGTACTGGACTTCCCTTCCTTCAGCCCATCTGCACCAGGCATGGTGCTCTTTATGTAAAAGCAGCTGTTCCCACCATCACGGCCAGCCACGAACTTGGTGGCATAACCTTGGTCCTACACAGTGGCTCCGGGGGAACTGGGAATGAGGCCACAGGCACTATCCACCCAGGTGGCAGTACTGGGCTGTGCCAGGCGAAGTTGGGCCAGAAGCAAAGCCCGTGCTCCGCTCCCCACTGCTCTTCGCCAGGACGGCCAGAACCCTGCAGAGAACCTGCTCGGACCCGCCCGACGTGAGGCAGGTAGGAGATGCCCTATTTACGCTGGAGATGGGTTTAGGGTTTAGAAAGGACGGGCTAAAATATGAAGACATAACTCAAGACCTGCCAAGTGAGAGTCAGAATGTTCCTGGCCAGGACGTAAAGCAATATTCCTCTCCACGAGCCTGAATAAAAGAACACCCAGCAGAAATAGTTGGGGGATGACGTCAGAAGTTCTGGGCTAGTGTCCTGCACTTCTCCTTGAAAGTAAAAACAGTGGGTCTGGAAGAATCTACGTGGCATTGCCCTTATTTAAATGAATATTTGAACTGCTCCTCAGAAAACAGGCAGGATAGCTGAAGAAACTTCATCTTATTTAAAGATTATAAGCATGCCCTCCTTTTTTCCCCCACTTTATTTAGCTCCCCAATGCACATATTACCAAATTAACAAATTGTCTTTCCACTTAACCTTTGTCTTTTAAAAGGACAGTAATGTTTCTCGAAGAGCATTCACGGTAGTAGTGGTTAGGCAAGTCAGATTTTTTTCTTCGCTTCAGTGCTTGCTAACTATTCTAAAAATGTTACACATTTATTGTAAACACATGCTTCCGAGGCCTAACAAAAAAGCACAGTTTCCTCATGCCTGGCAGAAATTTAAAACGGAAAAGGGCAGAAAGAATTCTTTAACAAATATATCATTTCCTTCTCTTGGGCCAAGTGTGTTAAAAATAAATCTCCATCATTTCTCCCTGCTGCTTCTCGGCAAGAAAGTTGATATGGTTCGGCATAGTGAAGACACAGCTTTAAAAGCTAGCCTGCCCTCATTAAATTATTCTGCTGGCTGTGTGTTCTCATTAAAAATGCATAAAGATCAGATAATTGCAGTAAGCATTATTAACCCAGCTTTACTTTTGAATATAATGGTTCCACTTTTAAGCTGGAAACAAAGGCTCAGAAAAAGAAATGTAAACATTGAACTACAGTATCGAAAACTTGTCAGAAAGCTACCTCTTGCTGGCTTGTTAAAAAATGTGCTTTTGAAACTCAAAGCCGTGGCATTATAGGGCTAGGTGGGTCCCTAATTTCTAACACATAGACGTATTTTTGGCTAAACATTCAACCGATGGTTATTTACTATGAAGTTTTCCTTTTCTTCTTCATTACCAGTCCGTTTTCAAATAGCAGGATCAACGTAAACTTTATTTATTCGGGAGCGAACTGGGGCAGTAATGAAAATTTTCTAGAACAAGAACATAAGAACGCTCCCAGGAATTCACAGTTTTTGTTGAGTAATAAAATGGATCTCTTCTTTGAAATAAACACTCGTTTTATGCCTCACCCCAGTCAGGCGGCACAGATTCAAGCTTTTGCCGTTTCTTTCTTTCTTCCTTTTTTTTTTTTTCCCTCAAATCAAAATGTTACGTAAAACTCCAGGGTCCCCGGCAAGTGTTACATTTGAATTAGTGGAATCCGGTTTCCCTGGCTTCCCTAAGCAACACACATGGAATGCACCATATACTGCAGCAAACTCTTTAAACATTCAAAAAAAAAAAGGGGGGGGGGTGATTCTCTTACCTTGTTTAGCTCTGCCTCTTTTTCCCTTTTACAGTAACCCCGGGAACATCTGGCAGAATCCAGCGGCCGAGGCTTCTCCGCTGCATCATGAGGCAGAAATTTCCATGTAAATAGTCCTCATTCCCTGTGTATTGTACTCTGGGAGCCGTCTGCCGTATCTGGAAAATTTTGCCTTCAGATGATGAAGCAAAGACAGTCTAAACTCTGTTGCTGTAAAGCTGCAGCCCTTCCTCCCCACAAATCCCTCCCAGCCGGGGGCAGCCAATCCCCGGGCAGCTCGTCAGCCCTCCTCGTCTGAAACTGGCTCTTATAGGATGAGTGACACAGCAGCACAGCACTTGCGGTGTGTGAAAACAGTGCGTCCATACTGATGAAAGAGGAATTTCCCTCTCCGAAGAAAGCAATCATAGCACCAAGACAAAGTGGCACATAATTGGCAGAGCCGGGAGAGGGGTAGCTGGAGAAAACACCCTCCAAGACAGCCAGCCCAGAGCCTGGGACTGCGCTGTAAAGACTTTCGACGATACCAACTCCGCAGATTCAAAAAAGAAACCCAGGTTGTGCAGGAGAAGCTGAAGTCCTTCTCCCATCTGACAAAGCATGGGTTTGGTTTTTGGGTTTTGGTTTTTGAAAAGGGAGAAACAATTCAGCGTCTGCCGTGGAAATTAATACCTTACAGGGAGGGCATTTACAGCTGATTCCTATTAGTGAGGGAGAATGTGTGAGCCCAAGTGCATATTCAAAATCAAAACATGCTTAACCCCCTTGCACACAGTTTTCCTGGAGAACATCTGTTACTGCAGCGGTTAATTACTGTGGCTCGTACAGCTTTCATCTAAGTTTTCCAGCCACTGGGGTCTTCAATTAGGGAATTCTGAACAATAAAATTGATATCTACACATTACCCTTTTGTCCTGCTGGCAGGCCACGGCGAGACGACTAGGTGTGCCTTCACCTAATCCTAAGGTACCTCAGGTACCATTTGATAAATACGGTGCCTTGGCCCATATCGTCATCAGTGAAGCAGTGATTACAGGAGGATATTCACAGCTGAACACACACGGCACATGATCCAAGGGGCACCATCGGGTGCCATTCCCCAAAGGTTGTCTAGACGTGCCGAAGTTCCCTGAGATAAAGCAGGAAAAGAGAAACGGAAAGGTTAGTATGGGTTATTTATTTTTTCCCCCCAGTCAACAGTGCTCCTGCAAGCTCTGAAAAAACTCATATGGCATTTGGAAAACACAAAAAGAAGCATACATTTTCCTTCCACTTAAACACAACATTCTGAATTTAAAAAATGAAGTGTCATGATTCCAAGACCAGACCAAAGCAGGAACAAAGACCCATTCATCCGGAAGGTTGAACCAACGCACTATTGTTTATAAGCAACTGTTCAGTGCATCTGTAATGAAGTACCATTTGGGGTGGGATGTAATGGTTTCCCTTGATTTTGCTAACTGCAGTTTAAAAACACAGCATTTCCTGGGATTTCTAGGCTATTTCTTCAATAGAATATCACACGTTATTCCCCTCTGATTTCATGCTTACAATAATAATTACAACAGTTTTCATCCCAGTGTAAATCCGTCACGTATAACTTTTAGGTTTCTGTCTACTACGATCTTTTTCTGAAAATTTAAATAATCTCTACGGTCAAACTGGTAGAAAATTATTTTTAGCTAGCGATACACTCAGTATTATACTGCACGCAAATGGACAACCATAGGTTGTCTCCTCTTTCCCATCTCTCTGGTTCTGCCTATGAAATTACCATTCCCTTCATTTCGTTCCTGAAATTCGAGTCATCTTTGACTCGTTCTCCTACTCTCATTCAATGAAATGAGGTCTTGTTGATTTTTCCTCCTGGCTAGTGAAGAACTCTGATCTGATACCTGGATAATATAAATGCCAGTAAGTTGGCCTCTGGGATCAAGCCTCCCCACGTTCAAGAAGATTCCCTGTTGCCAGACAGGTTTTCCCATCATGCAAAGTCATGCTCCTCTCATATTCAATGCCTCCTTTCTTAAAATCCAAATCACAGACTCTCAACGTTCTTCATAACCTGCCCCCCCCCCTTCTAACTCAACTTTTTCTACACTGTTTTCCTAAGTGAACCTCCTGATGGAGGCATGCTCATTTCTCTGGGACCTGGCTCCCACAGTCCATCCCCAGACCTGACTCCCAAGGGCTTCACTTAACAAAATCTTATCCAACCTTTAGACCTCAGCTTGCATCCTCATTTGTCTGTTATGGCTTCTCTGTTCACATTGTCTTCTCTGACGTTCTTCTCCTCTGAAAGCGTTCTGCACTGTTCGTTTTACCAGGCCATTAAACCCCTAATGGTGAGCTTATCGCCCCACCTCGGAAGGCAAGGTTTGCATAGTATATCAAGATAATGTACTTAAAACATCTATACGGTGGCTGACACATGACAAATGTCCACTAAATAATGGCCACTCTTACTGTTCTTTCTACATTTTCGTCGTATCTAGTGAGGTGCCATGAGTAAACTTGCTGATTTCATGATTCCTATCTCGAGAATTGCTATCATATCCATCCAATTGCACAAGCCAAAAACCTGGTGGTCATTCTTGATGCTCTCTCCCCAACCGCCATACGAAAGCCATTATCAAAGCCTGTTAGGTTCTGTACTAAATGTTTAGAAATGTTTCACTTCATTCCATCTCTGCCAATGCAGTTTTGTCCAAGATATCTGTGTCTTTCACCACGACTATTGAAACAGGCTCTTAGCTGGCCTCCTGCATGTTTTCTTGATCCCTTCAGTCCCTTTTCCACACATCAGTCAAAATAAGAATTCACTTGAAAGTAGAATTCTGATGATTCTACATTCTTCTCTCTGCTCAAAATCTTTGCTATGGACTGAACTGCGTCTCCCCCAAATTCCTGTGTTGAATCCCTCAGCCCCAACGTGACGGTATTTGCAGATGAGGTCTTTGGGAGACAATTAGGTCATGAGGGTGGAACTCTCATGATGGAATTAGTGCCCTTAAAAGAGAAGACATCAGGGAGAGGGATCGTTTCTCTCTCACCCAAGTGACAACACAGACAGAAGCAGGCCATCACCAGAACCTGACACACTGCAAGCTGATTTCAGACTTCTGGCCTCCAGAACCCCAAGAAAGCACATTTATGTGGTTTAAGCCACTCAGTCTACGTAGCATTTTGTTATGGCGGTTTGGGATTGGGAACAAGATAAGAGTCCTCAACATGGCCTACAAGGTCCCATGATATCCAGCCCTAACCTACCTCTCTAGCCTAATCAGAAGCCTTTTCTTCAGGGAACTCTTCCCTGACCCCCAAGATGAGTTTAGGTCCCACCTGTTGTTTTTCTCTCACGGCCTGTGCACTCCAGAGCAGTGCTTCTCAAATTTAACGTGCGTGCAAATCCCCCAGGGATCTTGTTAAAATTCTCTGTCAGTAGTTCTTGGGTGAATACTGAGATTCTGCTTTGCTAACAAGGTCCCAGGTGATGCTGATGCTTCTGGTCCATGGACTACTCTTTGAGTAGCAAGATTTTATAGATGTTGTTTACTTTATAGCACTTTTTATAGGGTATGGAGATACATTTGTTTGGTAAATTACTGAAGATCTACTCAACCAGCTTATCAGCATTAGAAGTCACTATTGTTTCTCCAGCCTCTCATCTAGTATGTGCCTGGCACCTGACAGGAAGTGCCCAGTAATAAATATGTGTTTTGAATTAATGAATTGATCAATACAACATACTGCAGATCCAAGCTGGACTTTTCTTTCTTTTTCTTTTTCTCCCCTCACCCTTCCTCTTCTCTTCCTCCTTCCATCTGTAACTCAATATTGGAAGCCGTGAAACTCTGCAAAGAAAATTAATGTTTATTGAAGTCATGATATACTAAATAGAAGGGAGAATGATTGAGAAACCAAATAGAACAAGTGCCAAGAAAGTGTGACCTATGTCAAAGTAAAGAAGGTGGACACAGGACTCAAAACCAAAGACATTTGTCCAATAGAAGTTGTCAGTTATCTCCTTCAGGTTGATGTATTCAAGATCTATAACTCCGTCCCTTTCTCTTAACCTCTAGGCCCAATTTGTCACTTGAATGGACCAGAGATAGCTCATTTTCACCTTGTCTGTAACTAAAATCATTGTTTATTTTATTGAAGTACATTTCTCTTACATTTCCCACTTGAGTGAATGGAGCCACAACCGCCTTTGATGCCCACCTCTGTCTCAACATCAATATCCAAACACTCCCACATTCTATAAATTCCTATCTCTTGAATTCGCCCGTGTCTCCCCATCTTCACTGCTGTGTCCCTAATTTAAGTCCTCATCCTCTTCTGTCCACTCTTCACCTCTCTGCTTCCAATCTTGGCCCTCACTTATCATGCCATTATCTACATAAAGTCACTGAGGGGTGCCTCTTATCTTCATGATGAATCCCTTGCCTATTTCTTGAATATATGCTCTCACCACTCCTCTTGAACTCACTTCCCTCCTACTTAATACCCAACACTAATTACTAAACTAGTTTTATCCCTAAAATGTGTTATGCCCTTTCTAATTTACAGCCTGGATTTCTTCTGCATGAACATCTCTGAATCCTTTCATACCCATCTATCATCTTTCTGTCCATCAATACCCAAAATACACATCATCTCTTCCAGGAAGCCTTCCCTGACCACCATGGCTTCCTTGGCCCCTTGACATTATATTCATCATAGCAATCATCAAGATCTGTTGTAAATATGGTTTGCTTGTTTATGTACCCCACTAGTCTCTGTGAGAGAAGAACTCACGTCTTTCTTGTTCATCAGTTTATCTCCAGGACCTAGAACATGCAATGATATAATAGCAGACACATACTAAATTGTTGATGAATGGTTAAATGGATAAACTTAAAAATAACATTAGTAATAAAATGGCAAAGAGAAATGCAGGGCTCAAACAAAAAATTGATAGTGAAGGCACAGGAACAATGGACATTATATATATATATATATATATATATATATAGACATTATACTTACACACACACACACACACACACACACACACACATATTTAAAAAAGAAAGTTAGGCTAGAGAAGAGAAAGGAGAAATAATATAAAAACCAAAAGGCGCAGTGCAGTTATGAGATCACTCCCTTTGTTGAAGGTACCAAAGTTAGCAAGCTCATAGGCAAGAGGAAAATTATCTCTGATGATGTTCAAAATGGAGGTGATTTCCATAGAAACAAAATCTTCCTTCGAATGGAAAAAGATAGGTGTTCTGGAACAGATGGAAGTGTTGACTCTCCAGAAGAGATGGCTAGAAAGGAGGAGAAGGTTGTTTACTGCAAGAAGTGAGACAGGAATCACAGTGCAGATGGGCCTGGTCTGTGACAATGTGGTCTCAGGGCTCATTTCTCTCCCTGTATAATCTCTCAGTATACTCCTTCTAGCCTACACATGTCTACTTTAGTATAGTAGTCCTTTAGTCCTTTAGTATATACGGTTTTTTTTTATTTTCCTCTAGTTGTTTTGTGTATAAACCTTACCACAAGTCCCATGAGGGCAGAGACCATGCATTAAAGTCTTTTCGTAACCTCCACGGTGCCTCATATGGATCAGTGCTGACTTAATTTTGGTTGATGGATTTTTACTGGTGAAAATGTGCATACTTTAGAAAACATAGGTGGTTTTTGTTTGGTTGATTTGTTTGTTTGTTTTTAATGTGCAAATTGTTGAAAAATGCAGCAGGGAATAGAAACATTGGTTTTATAATTGTCAGAAAAAAGTTATAGTGTTTTCCACTGAATTTATCACAAGAAAGATCAACTAGTTCTTAAATTTTCTCCATCGGTCCAGAGCAGAAGACTCTGAGAAAAGTCAGGACTATCATTTCTGGGTTAAGGAAAATAGAAAATAATTGCGAAAGCATGTAAATGAAATGATGTGAGAAAACTTTTGCATAAAACATGGCACATAATAAATTCTTAATATATGTTCGCTATTACTATTACTGTTTTTATCATCATCATTCTTAGGTTCTAGAATTCTGCTGAGATTTCACTGAAGAGTGATGTCAAAAAAATAATCACTAGAGGGGCGCCTGGGTGGCTCAGTTGGTTGAGCATTCGACTTCAGCTCAGGTCATGTTCTCCCAGTTTGTGAGTTTGGGCCCCGTGTAGGGCTCTGTGCTGACAGCTCAGAGCCTGGAGCTTGCTTTGTATTCTGTGTCTCCCTCTCTCTCCCCCAACCCCCGCTCACATTCTATCTGTCTCTCTCTCAAAAATAAATAGGGCTGCCTAGGTGATTTAGTCCGTTAAGCATCTGACTTCGGCTCAGATCATGATCTCGTGGTCTGTGGGTTTGAGGCCCGCATTGGGCTCTGTGCTGACAGCTGGAGCCTGGAGCCTGCTTCGGATTCTGTGTCTCCTTCTCTCTCTCTCTTTCCTTCTACCCCTCCCCATTCCCACTCTGTCCCTCAAAAATGAATAAATGTTAAAAAAAATTTTAAATTAACATTAAAAAAATAATCACTAGAGTAGAGATTTCCAAACTTTCTTGATTTGTAGCACTTTTGATGTTCTGTATCTTTTTTCACCGTGCTCCTAGGCTAAAAGAAACACCTAATTGTTTTATTTATTAAGTAATTAGATCCTAACAACTTAGTAAGTGTTTATGTTTTAACAACTTTGTAGCTGTTTAAAAAGTTAACACAAAAAGTTTGAAAGAAAAAAAAACTGTTTTGATTTCATTCTTAAATAACCCTAATTAGTTATTAATGGATTGTGAGTGCCTGTTGGGCACTGCATACAATTCTCAAAGCTTGAAATCAGACTGGAACCACTACTCTCATTTCTCGGTCCACATTGATCTTTGTGCGGCACTTGCTTTTTGCCTTAGCCACTGCTAAAAATCCAACTTTGCAAAGACAGAGGGTATCATCGAAAGGAAAATGTAATCTGAGTCTCATACTGAAGCTGAATTACCTTGAATTAGTATTTTGCACACTGTCTGACAAATGTTGAGCATGGCTGTGTTTTCCCTGGGAACAAAATGTCCCACGGAACCCCTGTGAGTTCACTGCATTTTCTCAGCACATGTTTCATAGCACAGTTTGGGAACCATGCACTAAGGCAAGGGGCCCAATAGGCTGGCCAATGTCAGCCAATGTCAAGGGTCCCATTGTCTTTTTTTTTTTTTTTTTTTTCCTGGTGTGATACTTGCATCAGGCCTACTGTCCTGAGGCCTAAAAGCATTTGAAGTTGCAGAAAGAAGGTCAGGTCAGAGGTTGCGGGACATGCCCCGCCTTGAAACTGAGGTCATTTGAAAACAAGCTTCTGAAATGTGGGTGAGGCTAATAGTCCTCCAGAATTTCAGATGCTTGTGGGGCCAAGAGAAAAGAACATGAAACAAAGAGGACGCTGATGCTGCCAGCTATTCATGGGGAAAGGCACTTGCTCATAACCGTTGCCTTTCAAAATCGTGAATTCTGGAAATAAGTGCAAAGAGGAAGGAATAATGAGTCTTTATACATACCTTTCGCTGCTTATCCCCACCGTTCTCCTAGGCTGGCGGGAACGACCATGCTTCCTTCATATGTACTGCGGTGTCCACGATAATTTGATCTTTTACCTATGATAAAGGATGAATATTCTTAGGCCCCGTCTCCCCCTCCTTGTATTAAAGCGGTATTTCTGACGGAGAAGAGAATCCCCCAAACCGGAAATGCTCTAGGCGGCTGGCACGCTCTCCCTCCCGTGGGCTGATTTCGAAGATTTGTCCATCCATTACCTCCTACCCAGCTCCTGAATGAGAGGTCACTCTGGCCAGGGGTCCAGTAGCCCCTGGATGGGAGGAGAGCAACTCGCTCTACTTTCCCTTCCTTTCCCACAGCTCCGGTCCCGTGCGTCCGGACGCGCATCGTGGCTCCCGTCCATCAAACGTGTCCTTGATGTTTACTGTTTGTCGTTCCTTCTCTCCACTGGAGTATAAGCCCCTCACGGGCAGGGGGCTTTTTCTGTTTTGTTTACTGGTATATTCCAAGTGTTGAGTACAGAACCTGACACATGGGACTGATGATGAATATTCGTTAAATAAATAAATAAAACGTGGGGGGACGGAAATATGGTACAGGATGAGTAAGAAACTGTGCTTGAGGCGGAGCATCCAAGCTGAAGTAACATCTCCTAAGGTGCTTCCCAGGGTCGTTGGAGTCACGTGTGTGAAGACCAGGGAAGAGTCACAACCCCCGATGGAGAACCACTTTGATGCCGACTTTGGCGTGAGCTGTTGCAGAGTTGGGATTTCATGCTTCACTGATGTCCCATGAGCAGCCCAGATCCCTAGGAGGGCTCTTTGATGGAACGGGAGTGACCTCTTTTCCAGAAGGTGGAGAAGTGGGTGGGATTGAGGAAAAAGGCGATGTTGGAGAGGTCACCATGAGCCTCTGTGACAAGCGGGGGTATGGGAGCTCACTGCCTAGGAGGAGACACCGTTATCCCCGAGTGAAGGGACGGACTAGCTTCAGGAAGTAGAGTCAGGTGTGTGTATGTATAAGTGCAGCTTTGATTACCAGCTAGCATTTAAAAAAATAAATGGAACTGGTTTTGATTTTCTACCGTCTAATGTTCCTTAATGAAACTCTTTCCAATGCTCTGTCCCAACTCTGCCTCGCTTTGCTTCTCCCAGGATTTCTGCCCTACCTGGATCCACTCCTGCACTCATCTGATTAGGATTTATCAAATACTTGCCATATATCGGTCCCAATGGAAACATGGACGATCTAAAGTGAGCAAGACACAGCAGTGACCCCGAGGAGCTTGAAGAATTACACAGTGATCCCCAAAGCAAGACAGTCTCAAAAAGTTCCCAAAGGAAACAGCCAAACAGGCTCGGGAAATGTTGGAATCACCAATAAGCGTGTACTTTCACGAAAGGACTTCTCAGAGCTTTTATTCTGGGAATGTACTTTGTGAGTCTCCAAAAAAGGTTGATATAGTTAGCTCTGTTTGAGAATTTATTTTATCACAGACCCTTTTATTTTAAAAACATCTAACTAGTATGATATTCTGGGGGATGCATTTTGGGAAACACTAGTCCAGACAAATCTTTTTTTTTTTTTCTTCTGTTCTTTGGGCCTATATATGCTCACCTCATTCAACTCAACATCTTCTTTTTGATGTTCAATCTTCCTACTTTATAAGAGTCCTGAACTCTGTCAACAACTCATGAGTCAGCTACCATAATGACTCAATGCTACTTTCTATTCATTTCTTAGAACCACAGTTACCTGGAAGTTCCCGTGGCTCCAGAATATCTTGGCTGGACCAGACTTTCTTCCCTAGTCAAATGTCGCAGACCATTTGCCCAGGCATTCCTGGCCAGCAGAGGGCCTATGGTGGCGGTAAAGTGACCTGGGGGCATAACCACCCTTTTAAATCTTAATCTCATCTAAACTCTACATTCTAAAAGAAACACCCATTTATAGAAAACATGTTACTTCCTTTGCTCCATCAAATGCCATTTGTGGCAAATGCTCCTGGGGAATTTCTACAGTCTTGGAGGTTGGAGGTGGGTAGAGACAATTTATTTCTTACACATGTACATGGCGATTACTATGTGTTGAGTACAACACTATGAAGTACATGCTATTATTATCCCAATCTTACAGACCGTCTCGTTCACCTTTCTGGGGCCACAAAGCCAGCCAGTGGTGGAGCCCATTTGCCTCAGGGTTAAGGAAAGAAGAAGAAGAAGGAGAAGAAGGAGAAGAAGAAGAAGAAGAAGAAGAAGAAGAAGAAGAAGAAGGAGAAGAAGAAGAAGAAGGAGAAGAAGGAGAAGAAGGAGAAGAAGGAGAAGAAGGAGGAGGAGGAGGAGGAGGAGAAGGAGAAACAGTAGGATACGATCAGGGGGATCAGACGATCTGAGCGAGAGTCAGGGGTGACAGATTGCATAGACAGGACAGGCCACCTCGAGAAAGATTCTGCCGAGGTGAGGAAGCGTGTCATGGGCCCTCGGGAGAAGCATGTTCCAAGCAGAAGATGCAAACTCCAGGGTCCGGGGAGAATTCTGGAAGGCATTCGTGTGGAAGGGGCTTCTGTGTTCAACTGTTCTGGCTGCCAGTTCGTCACTTAAGTTCTACCCCTTGTTGCTTAATAGTACTTCCTGGCTATGCCCTGCTCTCTCTCTCTGTTAACGGCACAATCCACCATTCAGTATGGATCAGCCATCAGCCACAAAACTGAATTCCGTCTTTCTTCCTTAACACCCAGGACTCAGCTCACCACCTTCCCTCTATCAGCCAGATCTTTCTTTCCCCCTCTAGACGGTTCCCTAGCTTCCCTTTCTAAATTCAAAATACGGCTACCTCTTTTCAGTTTGACTTATCAAATGATCCCATTCCAATACCCATTCAGATCTCGGTATATATTCTTGATAAATGAAAACTCCAAACTTCCATACAATGTTCCGAATTTTCTTCCAAGAACATGTGTTGTGTTTTATAATAAAATTTTAATCTTTATTTTAAAAATAATTTGTGCAAAGAGAAAGCATCTGGCTTTGTTTTATCTGCTACAGAAAAGGGATCCTGTCATGGATATATTCTTTACCAGAAATGGGCAATTATCGAGCCTTCCATCTGGATTAGAGAGAAAAACAGCTTCACCTTAGCAACAGCATTCTGATGCTGATGTCATCACCTTACATCATTTGGTCTCCTGTCACTGTGTTCTTTCTCTAACATCTCAAACCTTAAAAACCTCGGAGCTTTATAGATCTCTGCATTTAAAAGGCTTAATGAAAAAGGAAGAAATAACCGCATTTAAATATGCACTGAGTCATTATAATGTTGAACTCTGTTAGCAGGTCTCTTTGCTGGAGCAAAACAAAATGAGAATTGTTCTTTTTCAACTCACTCCAATTTTTGCCACTGTTTTGCCTGCACCCTTGTGTCTCCCGAGCTGACGCCCACAAGCTCCCCCTTGCACCCCCAACCTGTTGGACGGCCAGCCTCCCCAAGAAGCCTGGTCACTTACAAATGTAATTATTTTATTTGGCAAAGCAGTCCAGTCCTGAAGGGATTGCGGTGAGATTACGATCATGGATCCCAGGGCTGGAAGAAATCTGACTATTCATCTAGATTCCAGTCCCTTATTTGAAGGCGGGGAAACAAACACAATGGTTGGCTTTTGTTAAACACAGAAAAGATCCTAACCCTCTGGAAGTTTGTGGTTCCTTAAGATTTCAGTGAGGATTCTCACAACGTGTCAGACCATTCCGCACCCCCCACCCTCCATCAGATGTCCTCCCCCCACCTCCCGTGGCTCCCTCCCTTGCCCCTGCCTCCCCCCTCCCCCCACGGTCCCCTCCATAGACAAAAATTCATGTGGCTCTGAATCAGTGCCAGGAATCTGTCCTGCGCCAGAAATTGGGCTGAAAGACTCCTCTGCTTGGAAGTTGAAATACAGGCTCTGGTCTCAAAATAAATAACATTTGAAAACTCACAGTTGTGTGGAATCATTTAAGTTAGGGTTACTTACAGTAATAAACATTTGTATATATTGGCAGGAACGATTCGCTGTCGATGAACAGAACACTATGCACATACAGATGACACTTTGGCAAAATCAGGCTCTCCGTTTTGGAAACCTCAGGCCGTGCCCCAAAGACAGAGACTTCCTTCAAGAGCCCTCTTCACACGTAAACCGCCAGGCTCCAAGAGTACTTTTACGAGTTCTCGATTTGCTGGATCCCTGACTAAGAAGCACACAGATGATATTTTTAATCTATTTTAATCTTAAAGTTATTTTTAACATAATTAAGCATTTATAACTTTGCTTTATATATACTTTGAGTTATATAACATCGCTGAGCTAATAATTTGGACTGCACTTTAAAAAATTCTCTATTCTCAAGATTTTTCACATTGAAGTATAATGAGGGAAACTGCCTTTTGGTTAGAAATCAATATCTCCCTTGTAAAGGCCCTTTTAATATTGAAAATAGCAACACAAAAGATCCCCAAACTTTTCAAAAAATGTGTATTTTACCGAATGGGCAATTAGAACACATTTTTCATCCTGAATCAACTAGTAAGTACTCACTGCCCCAATTACACTAACTGACACCTAAATACAGATTCTGCCATTGTCCTCAGAGGAGACAAAAGGGCTGCCTAATTTGTCTTCATGTCTTCAATATTGGAAAGATTATTACTAAGCGTTCATTGCACACTTTCTTTTGGAAAGCACTTTACGATAATTTATCACTTCATACTCACATTCGATCTGGGAGGTCACTGCCTTTATCTTCATTTTATAAGCAGAGACCCTGAGGCACAGAAGGTCCAGGACTTTATCCTGGGTCTCTGAAGGACCTACCTCTTTTATTACTGGGTGACGGACCCACACTCTGTGTAAAATTTAGGTCCCTCAGTGGCACAAATACCCAAGACTCGGTTTAATTTGAAACTTTGAGCAAGGGTTTGGACTCAGCGGACACGTTTTAGCAGGGAGTTGGCAAGCAAAACTTTGGTGGGTTCTCGCATTCACGTGGAAGAAAATAAGAAGGGAAGAGATTATCTTGGAAATATGGAAATATAGAGAACTTCCAGAAACATTCTAAAGGAAATTCAGAGGTTTAATTTAAAAAATCATAATTAAGTACCCAGATCATATCTGCATAATATTTTTAATTCATTTCTTGTGTTTTTAGCTGTGTGGGTGGCCTGTTTGATTTTTCTGCTCCTACCTTTAAGAACTCTGCTAAACAGACAAACTAGCCACAGACTGACAGACCATAATGACACCTTGCAAAAACACATTTTCAGTTAGTTTACTTACTTGCTGAGGTTAATGTCCAGGGCCACTGTGTACAATCAGGAAGGTTATGTTTGGCAAATCTCCAGTCCATAATTCAGGTTACAATCAATATTCTAGAGTCACCATTCTTGAAATATGTGCACATATTTGTGCAGTACACAACCTACTCAGCCATACATGTCTGCCCAGTTAACATCTTCAGACCAAGCGTGAGTGGGTAGATAATAATAGGGCTGGTCACAGACTTACTACTTTTAGATAATCTTTGTGTTTCTCCACTGACTCTTTTCCAGTCTTTTGTAAATCTTGTCATTTTTCCCTCAACTCTTTCTCAAGCCCCTGACCCATATACATCTACAACTGAGATTTCACTACACTGTCCCTAATAGCCTAAGGACTAGGAACTAGAGTTTCTGTATCCCAGGAGATTAATAAGATAAATCCATGAATCAGCTTTTACTTCTAGAGTTCTAAGAACAATCTAGTTCTGTTGTACAATCTGGGCCAAGCTGCAGCTTCCTCAAAAGGCTCGAGTTCCAGCTCTACAATGCAATCAGAGGTATGGTGCTAGTCTCACTGCCCTGCTCCCTAAGTCACAGAAACAATTCCAAGCACTGAGTCCTACATTTAATACTTGGTGCCACTGGAGTCCAAAACATTCCCAAGTATTTTCCTGGTAAATACTAGTCCTACAAGATGACCTGGCGGGGGGTGGGGGGGGGGGGGGCGGGGGGAAGGATTCTCTTACAAATTTGTTTGGAAAAAAAAAAAAAAAGAATTCTCTTACAAATTTGTTTGGGAAACCTTGCATACTGTGTCCTCTACTTGGAGATACATATAGTTCATTAGCATATTAAAGGCTCTGATAAGTCCTGCAAGAAATAAATCTGTTTAATTTTGTTTATCCCGAAACTTATTTATTTACTTTTGGCAACTCCTTTTAATATCAATAATGCACTTTGGGAAATGCAAATCTACAGAGAAACAAGTTCTCTAAACAATGCTCCTTTACATGACTGAAGACTCTTCCCCTGATCTCACCCTCATTGATTAGCTAGTTTTTAGCATCCATGATAGTGTGCTGTGCACCATTTACATGTTTTCCTGAGCACTTTGCAGGTTTTCGCTGTACGATGAGTTGAGCTTTGCAACAATTTGCGTGCAGGAAAGAGGAGGAGGGATACAAGGGCTAGGGAGACAGGTGAATAGAGGGAAAGGAGCCAGGTAGGTGACAAAGAGAACTCAGGGAAGGTTCCCTGAGTTTACCTGGCCACCCAGGTAAGATGAATGTAAATTCATCTTACATAAGAGGAAACTGAGGCTTAGGTAAGTTACATAACTTACTCTAGTTCACTCTACTAGTTTGATGCACAGCTTTAACAGGAACCCATGTGACTAGCCCCGAATCCTCTATGCCCTCTCACTTCATTACATTTTGCACAATATCACATTATTACGAATGCTGCCGCTATTGGAAAGGCATCATGGTGCAGCGGCCGAGGACAGGCTGTAATGCTTCCTCAAGTCCCACCTCTCCTGATGAGGAGCACATGACAGCGGTCCCCTCTGCCTGGGATTCCTCGTCTCTGTAACAGGGACAGTCATCCTCGCGGGGTCGAAGAGAGAAAGAAAGGAATTAGTGCTCAGAGAAGACTTTGAATAATTCCCATCAATATTCAAGTAAACACTGGAGTCATTGCCAATTGTTTTTGTTATTACTATTCATAGCTTAATTCCCACATTTTACAGGTTTCACAGCCAAGGCCTAGTTGTCAACTATCAGGAACAACTGGAACCGAATGTGAGGTATCATCTCCACCCCCCCCCCCCCCCCTCGTCCTGACTTTCCCATAGAACTGAGAGGGGGCTGGGAGGTCTTCAGGTGTGAAAGGTCACATACTTACTGAGTGGGCTGTATGAGGTCCTCAGTCCCTATGTAGTGAATGAAGAGTGAAAGAGCTGAGCATGGAAACAGAAAACAAAATACCCCCAGAGCCTTGGGCTCTGAGGCTCAGAATTGTATGAGTCACAACTCAGACACAGGGGTGAATTCTGCTGGGTCAAATGCTTTCTTGCTGATTCATTACTGTGAATATAGCTGATAGAGACCTGGGATGTTTACTGAGGGCTACAGCCCTGCTCGAAATACTCTCTGGCTTTCACATTGATTGATCTAATAGCCTGGATCTATAATCTCAAAAATAACTCCGAGTTGGGTGGTGTTTTTCCCCATTTCCAGTGAAAGGCTGTTAATACTCTCTCCTGATGAGGCAGACGGAGCACTTTACATGGATTAAAAACAAAGGAAAGTAAATATAAACTCTTTCCTACTATTTTTAACATCTCTCCCTTTGACCTTAGCAAGTGTGATTAAATTTAGAATTAAAATTTAACATTGGTAGTGCATTCAATGCGTCGATATATTTTGATGACACATTACTGCAGCAGAGATGAATTTCACCTTCTATTTAGGTCAGCTATGTAAATCAACCACATTAATGAGCTTTATTAAATCATCTTAGTAAAAGCTCCACTGTCTTTAATGTTTACTTAAATCCATGCCCAACAAAAAAACAGCTGTCACCTCCTGACACATCTTACTCTGAGTGAGAGTTTCCTTCTTACAAGAGGAAAACTGATATACATTGTAGTCCAACAGAAATGTCATATTTAGACTCTTTTAAGAGGATACTTAGTTACAAAATGCAGGACTTACTGTTAAGGAAGAACATTGGTGAAGGGAGGAACCCAGGGGAAACACGGTGCGGCTGTCACATACTTTATATGCAGAACACAACTCTGCTGAAACCACTGAGTTACTTTACAGACAATCGCATTGACTTGAGGACGCAACGTCTAGAAGGTTTGGGGAGACTGGATGAACGAGGTTATGATGCAACTTCCTTACAACTTTCAGAAGAAAAGGCATTCGACTGCTACATGGTTTCATTTTTTTTTCAACATTCTTAAGAAAGTATAAGATATTTCTTCCTTGAGCCGTAAATTTAAACAGTCAAAAATAAAATAAACAGTCTACGCAAGGTGATGTTCCCCCAGGAAATGAAGTGTATGTGTTCAAGGAAACAGAGCTAGGAGTTCTTCATATTGGTAATACTTGGTTAACAGCTTGCATTGATTCTGTGTACTTAAATGAACAAGACTGCCTTCTTTTGAACGTATTTTGTAAAATGTTGAAAGTTGATGTTGCGTTATTTCAGACAAGGCTTTTCCTAAGACATTTAATGACTGACCAAGGCACTAAATCGTAGTGCTGGCTTTAAAACTGTCTACAGGCAAGCTCGGGGACCCTATAACAAACAAAGTGCAGCCTCCACTCCGTGTGTGTGTGTCTCTCATGTGAGAGTAGGGTTTGCCGCATGGAGATGCTCTCACCTTGTAGGCCATGGGAGAAGTTCAGGTACCGGTGCTCCCAACAAGGAGACATCCATCACTGCTGTGAATGTCTGGAGTAAATCAGGTCCTCAGACAGATAGTGGGAACTCCGAAGACAGACCCTAGGTAGGCAGGGGAGGGAATTGGCCTTTGTCGGTTAAAAATGAATGCACCACAGCTTGTAATGGCAAGTTTTACACTTTTTAAAAAAAAATTTATTTTTATTTATTTTTGAGAGAGAGAGAGAGGGCATGAGTGAGCGAGGGGCAGAGAGAAAGGGAGAGAGAGAATCCCAGGTGGACCCTCTGCATTGTCAGCGTGGAGCCCAAAGCAAGGCTGGAGCTCACCCAATGCAGGGCTGGAGCTCAGCAACCATGATATCATGACCTAAGCCGAAGCCGGATGCTTAACCAACTGAGCCACCCAGGTGCCCGGACAAGTTTTACATTTATTTCCGTACTTATTTCCCTTGTTCATTCGTTCATTATCATTCATTCCATGAAATGGGTATTTGTTTAATAACTCTGTGCCAGGTAGCATTCTAGGCACTGGGGGTGTGTCCATTGAAGAAGTTATAAATACATGCCTGCGTGGGGTGGGGGAGATTCATAATTAACTGAGTAAATTACATAGTGTGTTAGAAGGTGATAAATACTATGTAGCATAGTAAAATGAGGAAAAGGCTGGCAAACGCAGGTCTAGGTGGGGATCTACAGTATTTATAGGTTGTCAGGGAGGCCACACCAAGAAGGCTGTATTTGATCAAACACCAAGAAAGGGGCCACGGAGATACCGGAGAGGTCAGTTTTTGAGGTGGAGGCAAAGAAGACACAAAGACCTTGAAGCAGGGGCATACTTGCCTGGAGCTCGCTGGGGTGGTTGGTTAGAGGCCAGACCACGTATGGTGGGGGGTGGGTGTGTGTGTGTGGGGGGGGGGCGGGTGAGAGTTATGCAGATGGTGTTCCGCACTGTGAGCAGATTCACATAATATTCCAAAGACTTGGGTCTCTAGTCTTAGCGTTTTTAATCTGTTTTGCATCTATCAACGCATACGTGAATTAACAATACCAGGTTTTTGTTTCCAAATGCATACACTTAACAGTGTCTAAAGTGATGACGCTTGCATCCCCCCCCCCCCGCCCCAAAGTCCTCTGCAAAGCAAGCACTTTATTAAAAGTGGCCTGTATTGTGCATAAAGTGCTGTTCCTTAATTCCGCTCAAAGGCATCCTTTCCTACAGCTGTCCCATCTCCAACACAGCCTTTGCAGACAAATCACCACTCTACCATGGCTTTTCTC
The DNA here is from genome assembly GCF_018350195.1 of Panthera tigris. Classification (NCBI taxonomy): domain Eukaryota; kingdom Metazoa; phylum Chordata; class Mammalia; order Carnivora; family Felidae; genus Panthera; species Panthera tigris. Next base: position 68,072,085 of record NC_056660.1, on the reverse strand, counting down.
CGTAAAGAAAGGACAAGAAGGTCAGTGGTGAAAGGGGGACCGAGGAAGAAAGCAACACACGGAAGAGGACGAGAGGGGTAGCCGAAGGGAGTCCACATTGAACAATTCCTTTGGCAATGAACAAAATCTGCTGGCCGTGACCGGCAACACATGGTCCAGCCCCAGGCCAAAGCCACCTGTGGTGCTCACTGCTCAGCCGAGGAGAGGATATCAGGTTGCTGTGATTTTGGTACAGGTTCATCTTTACGATCAAGAGGATTTCTTCCTTCCTTCCTTCCTTCCTTCCTTCCTTCCTTCCTTCCTTTCTTTTTTTCTCAGAAATCAATAGAACAATTTAATTAAAAACCGATAGAGTATAAAAGAACAATCCTATCAATCAACTTGATCATATTTAAATTTCTAGAATATTTTACCATCAGCAGAATACATAATGTTTTCAAATGCATATGGAACATTTACTGAAATAGACCATAGTCTGGACCACAGAGCAAATCTTAACAAATGTAAAAAATTCAAACCATACAAGAATAGGAAAATTCATAAAGACTTAGAAAGCAGGATCGAGTTGCGAGGGGCTGGGGGGAAGGAAGTTTTTGTTTAGTAGGTGCAGAGTTTCTATCTGAAATAATTAGAAAGTTCTGGATAGACAGTGGTGATAGTTACACGGCATTGTGCATGTGTGTAAAGCCACTGAATTACACACTTAAAAATGATATAAAATGGTAAATTTTATCCTATGTACCACAATACATAAAAATCAGTTGGAGAAACAATTCACATACACAGTGTGTTATCTGACCAGAACAAAATTAAGCAAGAAAACAATACAAAAGGTATCAGAGAGTCCTCAAATATTTGGAAATGAAACAACACTTCTGCATCCTGTGATCTAACCTTTTGTCTTCCTCACTGCATGACCTGAACAGCTGAGCGAGCCCGCTTTCTATCTCAAATCCTGGGATAATAGTATTCACATCTTTTTACTTACTTAACTTTTTTTTTTTTTTTTTACCATTGCCGTAGCTGTGGAGGGGAAACAGAAAACCATAGCGATAAGGCATCCTTTCAAATAATGACAATAGCAGTAATAATATATTAAGTAAAATCTGATGGATTACTATTGTGCCAGGGGCTGTTTTAAGGGTTTTACTATGATCCCATAGTAAATGAACCCTGTGAGGGAGTTGCTTTACGCCCATTGTATAGGTGGAGGAAGAGGATGGCAGTAAGTGACAGGCAGATCTGGAAGGGAAATCTCCCTTGTTTTGACTCCAGAGATGCTTCTCACCTTAATGCTCCAAGTCGCGCAGTGTTTTGTTGTTTTGTTTTGTTTTGTTTTTAACTAACTTTCTGTTCCGGAAAACTCAAATGTTAACAGAAGTAGAGGGAGCAGCACAGTCAACTCCTCTGTACGCATCACCCGGTTTCGGTAATTACCAAATAAGGCTAGTCTGGTTTCATCTGTCTTTTTCTCCAAAACTGTTTTATTCTGAAGCAAATCCAAGACATCAGATCATTTCATCTATAAACAACTCGGTATGTATTTCTAAAAGAGAACTGTTAAAAAGTATAACTGCAATACCATTTTCACATCTAAAGATACTAAAATAATTCATTAACATCATAACATATCCTGTCTCAAGCTGTGGTTTAACTACAAGGCCGTAATCTTATAGGTGTAAAATGATTCGGTAAAGATACAGAAGTAAATCTACCAGCCCCCTAATAGTATCCTTCGTTTTCAGGCACTAAAAAGCAAAGGGTATCTGATCAAATGAGATGTTTTACATGCATGTTGCTGAGGCCATACACTGCTCTGAGTGGTAGGGTAGAAAACAAGAGGATGTAGGAAATCTAGGTTCAAGTCTGGCTCCTAAGCGTGAGTTTATTACTTACTGTTTTAGGGTCTCAGTTTGCTGTGTAGAAAATGAGAGGTTTCACAGTGATTTGTAGTTCCAAATTCTCAAATTCTAGAACTTTCTGAAGATTACGGTTTATCAATAGATAGATAGAGCCCAAAAGGATCTTATTTCATAAAAAAGATTTTCTTAGTAGACAAATCTTTCTTAACCTGAAAATGTAGAATCATTGGTATTAAAAGGGAATACTAGATAAATAATTTCAAACAGCCCCTTCCTCTCTGACACTCAATATATTTATCTATCCTATCCATCCACCCATCCACCCATCCATCATTTATCCATCCTTCAATCTATGTGCCTACCTATATATCTAGCAAGACATATGTCGAAAAGTAGTTTTTAAAATACTATGTGAAAGGGAACTATTATTTTTCACAGAACCCAAAACATAGTCATGCATGTGAATTATACCATTGTAAGTCTGATTGCTTTGTTATGTAATATGGAGAAAGAAAGAATTAATTGCAAATTCAGATGAGAATCAGACAGGAGGGCTTATGTGTTTCTAAAGATAAGATGCTCTTTGAAGTTCCACTTTTCTTCTTACGGGCAGATGACTATGACCCCCAGCCCTGTTTTACCAAGAAGAAAGTGATAGATCATTAAAAGCTCATCACTCAAGGGCTTCAAGGAAGAAGTGGCTTTGAAAGAACTTTTTTTTTTCTCTCTCTCTTTCTAGTCTATCAGCTTAATGAGCAAGACAGAGGAAATAATCTGAGAGAGAGGAGAGTCTGAGGTCAACAGTAGGGAAAAAGGACAAAAATGGGTAATGAATAATGAACTTTCATAAACAAAGGTAGAGTTTAAAAAGGAAATAAGTAAGAGCATAGTATGGCAGGGCCTTGGGCAGAAGGTCAGGTAGCCAGGCTCTGTAAGGAGCCGCGTAGCCTCCCTCCCTAATGCATCTGGAACCTGTCTCCAGGAATAAAGGGCAGAGCAGTAAGTCTAGTTAGTTTAAAATGTTCCATAATTGCCTTGTTCATCTTTTAGTGCTGTCTGTAGGTGGGAGAATATTAAATAAGACACTCAAATACAAGGAATTTTGGAGGGATTAAGTAAGTTGCAAATTTGAAAGAGTACGTGGCCAAAATTTATGTAAAGCCATTGATAGTCGAAATCATGAAAGATGTAATCCACAAGAATTTTTTGTTATTGTCATCCAACGTCTACCGATATTTTATTATGCCCATTCTATAGATGCGAGAGAGATAACTTATAAGATACAAATATTGTGAGGAGCAGCTCTTACAACTGTGCTGTGTTGACTTATCTAAGCTGGAACTGCTCCCCTAGATTCCTTCCCTTGAAGGGTTCTGGGTTAGTACTGGCCACAAGAGACATTTGATGGGAATGTGGAAGGGAAGCGACAGCCATGTTTCCTTCCAGAGCTGAAGGGTGGTGCCAGGATCCGGGTACTGTGATGGATCTGCTAGCTGGCCTGATGGGTATGGCACCTCACCCAACTCATCACACCTCTAGCTCCTGGAAGATCTGCCTTCCAGATTTTCCAAGCCTTGGTACAGGTGCATGTGCACCTCTGTGCTGAAAGACACCAGGTTCTCCCCACTGTAGTAGCATCATGGGAGAAGGTGGTGAGATACAGACAGGCTCCAAGTTATCTTGCAGGTTCCAATTAACTTTGTGGGAGTACCAGTTTATCAATGTGGGGTGCCATTTGTCCTTGCTGTCACCCATAGTCAGTTTTCTTCCCAATTTACCCGTCTGGTAAAGGCTTTACATGTGAGGTTCAACATTAAGTGCACAGACACAGCCCACAGAGACCGTACCACCAACCCTGCACCTGCACACAGGTCTAACCCCTATAAGGCTCCCTTATGTTTTATCACACATGGCAATTCTTCTTGATCCAATATTGGCTAATACAGCAACCTTATGAGGTAGGAGAACTATTCAGAGACTAAAATTCATTCAGTGCTTGAAGCAAAAAACATCCTCCAAAATTCACAGAGGCCCCCAAATTGGCAAACAATGTGAATATTGTGTATAAAATTGACACCAACATATTTATTAATCAGTGTTCTGTTCAAATCTACAAGATCAAAATTAAATAATTCTAAAAATTAAATAATTCTAACAATTATTATTTAGTTAATTTAACAAAAAATGAATTCTAAAATTTAATAATTTTAGATTACATATTATGTCAAATATTAAACAATTCTAATGAAAAATTAAATAATTGGGTTAAGTTTATTTATTTTGAGGGACAAAAAGAGTGAGCATGTGCAGGAGAGGGAAAGAGAGAGAGGAAGAGAGAGAATTCCAAGCAGGTTCCATACTGTCGGCGTGGAACCCAACGAAGGGCTTGAACTCACAGACCGTACGTAGAACCACGACCTGAGCCGAAACCAAGAATTCGAATGCTTAACCCACTGAGCCACCCATGGGCCCTAAATCATTGTTTTTTTAATAAAATAGTTCATTATTTTAAATGAATTATTTAATTTTTGAAGTAAATATTTGACCATTACAGAGCTTCTAGGAAAATAAATTTCCCACATAACGAAATCCAACATCACAGATTTTTTTTTTTTAGCTTCATTGTGTATTTTTTACTTCACCAACTATCAATACATTCTCAAAATTAAAGAAACAAAATCAAGGAGAAATGTCCTAAGACCACATATCAAGAGTGTGGCAAAGGATTTCACATACTTGCTTTGCTTCAGCAATCTCCACCTTTGGATGACCGTCCCCATAATGCCATTCTGAACTCCGGATCCGCATGCAGACGTCACTAAGTGTGTTCCACTAAATAACACCACTGGAATTCAACTCCAGACTCAGCTTTTCATTATCTCCGCACCTCCAACCTCTTTCTCCTGATTCCTACTTTCTGTTAGTGGCAGAGATTGGTGTTTGTCATAAATGCGGCCTCCAATCCTTTTTTAAATACACCTTTTTCCTGTCCTTCCTTGCTGCTCTGGGGAAGGCGCCTGATGGAGGCCACCACCCCACCTGTATGCAGGCAAGACTTCCACTTAGAAGGACCAATGGGACAGACTAAGCACTATTTCAAATTCATTTTTTGGTTGGGGCGCCCGGGTGGCTCAGTAGGGTAAGCATTGGATTCTTGGTTTCCGCTCAGGTCATGATTTCATGGTTTGTGGGACTGAGCCCCGTGTCAGGTTCCACGCTGACAGCGCAGAGCCTGCTTGGTATTCTCTCTCTCTCTCTCTCTCTCTCTCTCTCTCTCTCTGACTCTCTCTCTCACTCTGCCCCTCCCTCCTCTCTCTCTCAAAAATAAATAAATAAACTTTAAAAAAAAACCAGAATTCTCTAAAAATAAATTAAATTCCCTTTTTTGGCAAAGGTGGCAGTTCACTGCTTTTGGACACAAGGGTAGAGGCTCTGACTTCTGTTGCCCAGTTCCGAGGCGTGAACCATGGTGTCTGCTCCCAATGGGCACAGTGTGGTCTTTGCAACATGCTCTGTGCATGGTTCCTGCTAAACAGTCTCTGGGCCTGATTCTTTGGACTTTCTGAAGATCTTATGAGCTACGTAGGCAGGATCAAACGCTTAATCCAATGAGGGCAGATTCTCTTACTTGTAATGAAGAATATTGGCTGATGCAGGTGCCTGAGAGCAAGCCAGAATGCTCTTCAATTCTAAGTGGTTGAAAGACCTGGGTCCTTCTGCAAAATGTCTTCAGAATTTGTCCTCTTCTTTCTCACCCAATGCCCAATGTCACTACCCTAGTGAAGCTCTGAAAATAGCTAAGAGAGTGCTTTCCACATACCAGAACAATCTAAGCTTTTTATACATATTAACTCAATTTATCTTCCTATCAACTCTATGATGTAGGCACCTTTAGTGCTTCCAGGAAGCAGATGAGCAGACTGGGTCTTGGAGAGATTAAGTAACTTGCAAGTATCTTGCAGAGCTGGGGCTGAAGGCCAGGTTTGTCTCCTAGATTCCATGCTTCACTGGTAACTTGCACACAGATATATCTCTGTCGTTCCTCCACACTGACTGGAATCATGTCACTCTAGCCATGGCCCTGTGCGATGCCTTCCATGACTCCCTGGTGCCACGGTGTTAAGTTCACACCCGTGGCTGCCATCCGAGGTCTTTAGGGGTCAGGCCACGACCATCTCCTCTTCGTCTTTATCTCAAGTTCCTCATGCATGTCCAGAAAGACCAGACACTCTGCTTGGCACAGGCCACGGGCTGTGTTTTCCCTGGTCTCCACACCCAGGGGACTTGTCTAGCAAGACCAACCATCCATCGAAGTGTGCCTTTCATGCCAGGCCCCAGCGACCTGTGACATATACGAACCCCTTCAGTCTTCACATGAACTCTAGGACACAGGCATTATACTGCATTTCCAGTTAAGAAAATGGAGGCGCAGAGAAAGATGAGGTGACCTACTGAAAGTCACGTAACTTGTAAGTGGCAAGGTCAGGATTTGAATCCAGGCCTGTCTGACAGAAAGCTCCAGCTTTCAACCACTGTGCTGCCGGCCTTCCATTCTATCGAAAAGTGGATCAAGGTGCCTGGGTGGCTCAGTCGGTTAAGCGTCTGACTCTTGATTTCGGCTCAGATCATGAGCTCATGGTTGGTGAGTTTGAGCCCCAAATCGGGCTCTGCACTGACAGTGTGGAGCCTGCTTGGGATTCTCTCTCCCCCCACCTTCTCTGCTCCTCACCCGCTCATGCAGGAGCCCTCTCTCTCTGAAAATAAATAAATAGACATTTTAAAAAAGTGGATCAAAGGTCCCTCAGGCGTGACCTGCCCTTGGTCTTTGTAGCCAGAAGTGATGTCTGTGTCCACACACACAACGCTTGTCTCAGCCGGCTTGGGTAGCAATCATACACTCAACATTTAGCAATGGTCGTTCATGCCTATGCTTATTCATTCATTCAACAACCGTACTTTATATCCTGTGACTTATTTCGTTTATAACTGAAATCTTATACCTCTTAATCCCCTTCACCTCTTTCACCACCCCCCACCCCTCCCCTCTGCCAGCCACCAGCTTGTTCAAGTCTCTTTCTGTTTTGTTCATTCATCTGTTTTGCTTTTTAGATTCTACATATAAGAGACATAATATGGTATTTGTCTCTGTCCCTGACTTACTTCACTTAGCATGACATACTCTAGGTCAATCCATGTTGTTGCAAATGGCAAGATCTCATTCATTTTTATGGCTAAGTAGTATTTCATTATATATATCAATCACATTATGCCATGTTATACCACATTATACACACACACACACACACACACACACACACACACTTTCATCCATTCATCTATCCTTGGATACCTTCACTGCTTCCATACCTTGGCTCTTGTAAATAATGCTGCAATAAACATTGGGGTGCATATATCTTTTCAAGTTAGTGGTTTCATTTCCTTTGGGTAAATACCCCTAGGTGGAATTATGATATTTCTATTTTTAATGTAACTAATGAATTTTAAACTGTGTCTTAGGTGCCTATTCTGTACCAGGCACTGACCTTCATGTAGTGATACAGCAAGGAGGACAACAGGCAAACTCCTTGCCCTCATGGAGCTTGCGTTCTAGCGGGAAGACATCGTATTAAAGAGTGCATAAATAATACGTAAGGTGCTGACAGCTGTCAGCTCAATATCAATAGGAACTGTCAAAAAAGATAGGAATTGTTGATTTTCAATAGGGTGGGAAGGGAAGGGTTTTCTGACAAGGTGGTACTTAAGAGGTGAAAGAAGTAAGGGACCAGCTACTGGGTCTCTGGTGGACAAATATTCTAGGAAGAGAGAACAGCACTCTGCAAAGACCCGAAGCAGAAGCAGGCTTGGTGCATTCTAGAAACAGCCAGGAGACCAGTATGCTCAACACACATGGGAAGAGGGAAAGTGGAAGTGAACAGGCCAGAGAAGTAGCAAAGGCAAATCATGTTGGACCTTATGCAAGCAATTTGTGAGGTCCTTTGCTTTTACTTTGAGTCACACATAAGGCCCCTGGAGCATTTTGAGCAGAGAAGTGTCATGCTCTGATTCATGCATTGAGGGCAGGCAATAGGGGGGCAACGGTGGGAGCAGGAGGCCAATTAGAAGCCTACTGATTATTAGACAAGAGACAGTGGTGGCTTGGAATAGAATGGGAATCTGGAGATAGAACCAATGGCTCTCTCTGGAAGATTGTTGTGGAATGGGATAGAATAAGATGGCTCCAAGGATTCTGGCCTGCGTTCTTAGAAGGATGGAATTGCCATTCACTGAGAAAGGGAGAACTGAGGTTAGAAGCAGATTAGTGGAGGGAAGTGAAAAGTTTGCTCAGTCTGAGATACCCACTGGACACTCAATAGAAGGCAGCTAAATGTGGGTCTAATTTCGGTGCAGAGGTTTGGGCAGGTGATACAATTTGCGTAGTCTTGTTTATACTAAAATCTTCATGACACAGCAGGATCTGTTCTGGCTTAACCTTTGCATCCAGCATAGAACTAGGGGCTCAACACATAACCACAGTGGAAAAAACAAAACAAAACAAAACACCAAAAAAAAAAAAAAAAAAAAAACAACAACTAAGGGTAAAAATCAGGCAAATGTTTAAGGAGTTAACAACCTTGGCTACTTTAATTGGGCCCTAATATCATCCAAATACCCATTAATATTATTCTCTAAGGAAACATTACATTAGTGAAATCAAAATTAGGGGACTCATAAATACTTCAAATAAAGTAACGGTACATCTGTAGATAAAAGAACACAAATATTTTGTTCAAATGATTTTTATCAGGAGAGTTAAAAGTACAAGAAGAGAGCATAGAGAATGAGCACAACTGACTGGAAAAAAAATGGTTAATCGAAAAAAATGTTTGAACAAATCAAAAACGATCTCGATGGCAAATGAAAAGAAAACCGGGTTACGGCAGCATACTTTCGAGAGATTATCAATACTATTCCGGGAAAATGAATAAACAGAAAGCTGAGTTTGACACACTGATGGAATAAACGTAGAAACTCAATAACTAGGAATTGCAGAAATCCTCTTTTTAGCCACGGATGTGTAATGGCTAATTTCACGTACAAAAATGTGAATCTACCGCAGAGATCATGAATTCATTCTGCAGTTTGTTGTGATTTAGCAAAAGGGGGAGGATGTGATTCAGAATGCGCGGGCAAAGAACAGTAACTTTTTAAACAAAACTAGAAGCATGGTCTCCAGGCAGTGTATCTCCATGAGAAATGCAGTGTTATTTGTTATTCGAACTAGAGAAAAACGTTTCGCTGAGTTTACAGGTACCAGAGTGTAGGTGGGAGCTGTCTGACCTCCCTCAGTCAAGTAGCAGGCTGGGTAATCAATGTCTTTTGAGGTTCTGTGACTCTGCTTTTTAATTTGCAGTATCACTGAAAGCAATTTCCTGGCATTCCACAATCTAGCTCGAGGGGCAAAGTAATTGGTGACCCTTGATCTATGTAAACAATCTGAATAACAAAGATCACAAAAGGGACATTAGAGAGACATTCAATTTAAACTGCAGGTTTCTAGGCTGGGGGTGGCAAAGAATATGCTGGAAATGAGGAAGTTTCAAAAAAAAAAAAAAAACTGTGAGGGGATCAGGGAGCGGGGATCCTAGTAATTAGAATTGTGGAATTTAACTTTTTTTTCTCCTTTTGCTTCTCCTTCAGCCTCACCTTTCTGGGCCCTGGAGTTGATCCTCTGTGGACTGCATCACTTGGACACCTGGAAGGAGGTATTTTCCTTCACCATTTTGAAGCTCATTTCTGGAAGTGACTGTGAGCCTTCATAGCTCCAGGGCTGGCTGAGCCCCTCTTCCTTGCCCTCAGCCAGGAGAGAGATTGGTTTCCCACTCTGCCTCACATCTCCTATAGGCTGTCTTTACCCTGACTTCACCTTTGTAGTCAGTACCTTCTTTAAAGCCTTCTGAACTATTTAAATTGGATTCTGCTTCCTTAGGTAACTGGAGTGCTAAGCAATTTCTAAGTGGCAGCAAAAACTCAAAGGGTAGCACACACGAGGCTCTCCTCATGAGAGTGCAGGACCCAATCCTGGGGGGGCAGGGCATTCTGCCCGGACCTTCCAGTGCCAGCCAGGGAAGGACGTTCTCTGTCAGGCCCTGAGACAGGAGCCCTGGGCATCAGGGGGCAGCCTAGAGAAGCAGTATGGTGCAGTGGCTAACAGAGTGGATTTGTAAAACTGAACAGATTTGTGCCAAAACCCCAGGTCTGCCATGGAGCAAATTCCATTGCAAATCTTGGAACTACAATCTCCTAATATATAAACTGGGAAGCTAAAACCAACCTCGTGTAATTTACAAATTTTAAATAAACTAATACAAGAAAAAAAAATTAAAGGGTAGGGACTCTGTAGTCTGATGCCCCCTAACACCATCTAAGGTAATTCACACGCAGTGCAATCTTCATATTTCTGTGTAAAAATGGCTGCTGGATTATAGCTGTATGCAACGTCGTTCACTCCCTGTATCAGCTGGAGTGTCCACCTCCCTGTAGACAGTCATTTCTCCATCTTTGAGGTTTCTATCATGCCCACGGAGCCTGCTGGAGGAACAGAGCTCCAACCATGCAAGGCACAAAAAGGTAGTTTATATTTGTGACTGTTTATGGGATTAATATAGGACACAGCGTGGGAAAGATTAAGGTCAAAATTGTTTGAAAATTAATGTTCTCTAGGCTGAGACAAACGTAGCCACTTATACGCATTTGTCTTGCCGAGACGATGGAAACCCTTTGAGATTATGCTCTGGTTACCTTTGACTGATGCTGTCCAGTGAAATGAATGTGTACAGCAACATGTGCTGTACCGTTAGAGAGAAAAACAACGTGCTATAGAATATGAGTCTCCATAACTAAAATGGATTATCACCAAGTAACATGTCAATTGGCAATATTAAAAATGCCCAAGATTACAAAGAATCAACCCTTAGTGAAAATGCACCTAAAACCTTTTAAAGTCACTTATCACATCTAATTGTCTGATACCAGGCACAATTACGCTATTATATATAATTTTAGTACCATGGCTTACATCATGCTAATTCACCCTATACGCCATATTGAATTTCTAGTCTAAAATTGTCAACATATTGACTTCAGTAAGACTCATATACGAGCAGTCTAATATAGTTGTTCTAAGAAGCTCCCAGAGAGGGATATTTATCGGACAAAATTTTCTGAGCACCCATTATGTGCTATGTAAGGAGCTAGATTCTGATAATATGGTGACAGATAATACGTCCTTGAAGCACACGCAGTGCAAAGGAGAGCGGGATTGGGGAGAGACAAACAGCTCCAAATAGACAGCTGTGCCATAGTGGAGGAATATGAGGGGTTATGAGGGTGTCAGCTGGCATCTTTGGGGGAAGGGGGAAGTGGTTGAAATCATAGAGGAGATAATGCCTGAGTTCTCAAGGAGGACAAGGACACAGGCAAAATATTCCAGGAGTAGTGTCCTGAGACAGGATGTTCCATTTAGAGGTCTGCTAGGGATTGCTATGGCCACAACACCAAGCTTAGGGGTGTCAGCATAAGGGCCTGGGTGGGTGGACAGGACTTTGTGTGTCAAGGGCTCTGATCTGCACTGTGTAATTTCTGGAGACCACTGCAGGTTTTAATCAGGTTAATTCATCTGGTCATGTAACAAGTATTTAAGGAGCCTACCCATGGGTGGGGTGTGTGCTAGGCACTGAGGTTACAAAGGTGAGCCAAGTAGGAAAGGTCTCTATCCTCGTGGAACTTAGATTCTAAAGGAAGCGGGGTGTGCACTGAAAGAAAAACAGTTTTTTGGGTTTTTTTTGTGTGTTTTTTTGTTTAAAAAATTTTTTTAATGTTTATTTATTTTTGAGAGAGACAGAGATAGAATGCAAGTGGGTTAGGGGCAGAGAGAGAGAGGGAGACACAGAATCCAAAGCAGGCTCCAGGCTCTGAGCTGTCAGCACAGAGCCCGACGCGGGGCTCGAACTCACGAGCTGTGAGATCATGACCTGAGCCGAAGTTGGACGCTCAACTGACTGAGCCACCCAGGCGCCCCAGAAAAACAGTTTTAATGAGTAAAGTCAGTACAAATTATGATTAATGTTATAAAAGAAATAAAGTACTGGCATGGAAAGTAATGGGTCAGGAGAATGAATTTTGGGTGAGGTGTTCAGAGAAAGACACGTTTAAGGAGGTGTCACTGAAGGAAAGGCCTGAAAGCTGAGAAAGATTCAGTTATACACAGAATGGAGGAAAGAATGTTCCAGAAGGATGTTCCAGGTAACATTATGCCTGGAGACAGGTAAGGAGCTATACTTGCTCCAGAAACTAAAAGATCAGTGAGCCTGGAGCATAGCAAGAGGGAGGAGAGGGACCAAAGATGTTTTGGAAAAGTCATCAGGAGTCAGATCAGGGGAGGCTGTGAAGTCCAGGATAAAAAGCTTTAAAGTCCATTAAAGATGCTAAATGAAGGCATTTCAAGGCAGTGAGCAGTGAGCTGACATGACATGACCCTGGCTACTAGGTAAAGAAGGGACTGTAGGTAGGCAAGAATGGAAGCAGGAAGAGCAAGCATATGGCAGTTGTCCAGGAAGGAAGTCAATGTGGCTTGGATGATGGCAGCAGAGATGGTAAGACGTGGATATACCTTGGAGGCAGCACTGTTTTGTCTTCTGTCAGCATTGCTGTGGGATGTGGAGAAAGCATTTGATCCCAGATGACTCCTAACTATATGGGCCGGAACCATGTTCGTGAAGCCATTTACTGCAATGTGGATACGTGTGGGTTGCATGGGACAGGAGACATAATAAATTTATACTTTAAAAATAAAATCCTGCCTGTAGTTTGATGGATCTATTAAGCTTTGTGGGGTGTGTGGGAGGCAGGGAAAGGTAGAAAGACTTCCAGACAGAGGAAGATTCCACATTCTAAGGGTAAGAAGGCTGCACTAACACACTGAGGAAATGACCACAATAGAGATGGACCCGGGTGAGAAACACAGAGCCCCTGGTGAGGCCAGTGGGACAGTGGCACAGTGGACAGGAGAGATGGCTTCATGGTGTGGAGAAAGTATGACATGCTCATGAAATGGATGAGCCGGCAAGGAGAGAGAGACGCCCATAGAGGAAGGGGGTGGCCAGCGCCAGGGGTGATGACGTCCTGCAAAGTGCCCACAGATTTGGCAATTAGATGGTCAGAGGCCCTGGAAAGAATAGCGGGAGGGAGGGGGTTGAGGCACAGGTGAATGGTTGGTGAGGAAACGACAGAGTAGAGATGAACCTTGGAAACAGCTTCATTTTAAAGCAAGTTTAGGTTAGAGCGTCAAAGCACGGAGCAGATCACAGCGTGGGTACAGGCTACAAGGAGTGAGTCAGGGAGTGTTTGAAAAGGAAGGTGGATTGACAGAGAAAGGCCTGAGAAGTCGAATAACTTCATAATGCAGCAACATCCGCTCTAAGGAATGTCTATGCAAAAACTTCCCGCCGCGTGACCCTGATGGTGGCATTGAGTCACCACAGGTAGAAACTGTAATCATCTGCATTTGACTGATAACATAATAGAGATTCAAGTGTTTTGCCCATGGTTTCTCAAGCCAAGAAGCACCACCACCAAGATCCAAACTCAGTTTGGCTGTGGAAGGTGTCTCTTCACCCCTGTGCTGTGCTTCCTCCCCATTCCACCAGCTTTAATCCCAGAAGCCAGCCAGTTTGTGTCCCTATCAATTCAGTGCCCATCACTCATAGTTTTCAGCATCCTGCCTGTCTAGGGTTGCCACATATTGCCTTCAACTATCCTAAGGGCCCTCGGGATGTGACTACTGGCTGAGTACAATCGAAGCCAGTGGATGGCGTGCGTCTTCCCCGAGGGCTGGCTTCTTTAAGGAAGACGGTACTTGGGGGAACGTGCCCATCCTCTGAACAGTGACGCTGCTGTTACTTTTTCCATTTCCGACCCCCTCTTGATCATCTCCATCTGGTCCAGCCCTCCACACCAGGTCCCTGCTGCAACCCTCTCTCAAAACAGTTCCTGTCCTCTATGTAACCACCCAGCTAAAATCATGTCAGGGTTCTTCAGACTTGGTGGGGTGGGGCAGAGATGGGCAGCAGCTTGGGGCAGAGTTATTACATCAAAACACTCATTGAGTCTGTCTTGATTAAATGGTCTTGGGACCAAAGTCCAGAATGGTTCTAGTTTTTATTCTTTCTCTGTTGGCTTCCTTGGTGGCTTCAACCAGCATGGGAAGCTGCTGATTGATACTGGACATCTGTACACTCTTCGACTTCACCTCCCCATGATCTTAACTTACTCCCTTGTTGGTGTCACAGCTGACCCACTTGTTCGTGGATGAAATCTAGAACTATCTCTTAGTACGGTGTTTTTCAGAGAGTGGCCCACAGGTTCCTGGGCCTGCCATAAATCGATCGAATCAGAATCTCTGCAGGTGGAGTAAGTCTAACCTCTGGTGAATAAAAGCTCTTTCTGGCCTCTTCTCTGGATCCTGGTTTCCTGACTGCCAAGCCATTGATGGTAAACAGGGCAGCTTACCTGGGCACCTCTGAGATCATTCAGATTCAACAACTCATGGGCACCTTTGTCTACACTGACGGACTCAATCTCTTCTGCTTTCCCAGTGGCCTAACCCTTGAAGTGTTAACTATTTTCTTAAGCTCTGGGATTAGCCCGGCTTTCAATTCTAAATTATTCAGTCTCACTTCTGCTTCTGATTGTTTGCACTTGATTCCTGCCTGGTGGATCAGGTCTGGTCTTATCTTCTCTAGTGACAGCCCAGGGTCCTATCCATCCTAGTAGCAAAAATAACGTTGGAAAGGTAGGGGCAGGGTCAGATAAAAGCTAAATTGAATAACTGCTTCTTTTTCGTGAAAGCACGAACAATGAAGTTTTCTCTCTTTTTTTTCCCCCTGAATAAATATCCTTCAATCTCATGTCTGCCTTCATTTCCGAAGATGTTAGTCTCTAGATGTTAGGTTTTCTTCCGTTTGAGGATTTGAATGTTAAACTTGAAATGTCCAACCAAGCTGCCATGGTAACAAGGCTGACCATCCTAGGACCAGGTTATTTCTGTTTTGTTTTTGTTTTTGTTTTTGTTTTTGTTGTTAGATCTTACAGTTAAAGACTGCCTGTCTCATATGTCTATAACAGGGAATAGAAATTAGGAAATACATCAGAGTCACTCCCTGACCTATAAACACCTAAATTATGAATGTCCTATAAATAGAAATGTCCTGTACTGAGCCTCAAAGCATAGGTGCAGCATTTTCTTCTTTTCCTTTGAGAGGCCACGCAGATGCAGAGTGAAACATCCCTTCCCATCCTGGGTGCCACGTACCTGGAACAGCTACAGAGGGAATCTCCTTCCCCAGGGGACGCCTCTCACTGCGGGGTGGGGTGTGTGTCTTCCCGAATGCTTGTGAAAATGGGAATGTGTACTCAACAGCCATCTTGAGTTGCCACTCCTGAGAACACTTTCCCACAGTGAATAGATAACCGTGCTGGTCCACCAAACTCCTTTTAATCCCAAACACAGCAGAATTATTACTCTTATACCCTGCCCACACTACGAGTGCCCAGGCATTGGTTGGGTTGGCCTGACACGGATAGCATGTTTTTCAGTGTAACTTGCGTTCTAAATCTCAAACAAACCAACTCCAAAGGGCACTTTCGGAACACCATCTTCAGGTAAATTAAAAATACGCATACATATGGTTCAGGTGACAGCTCTTTTCTCAGAACTACTCGTTCCATTGTTTTAACACAACAGCATGACTTCATTACAGGCACGAATTTCCAAGTAAATGATAAAATTTTCCGTTTCATGTGACAATTTTTAATGAAAGTGCCCATCTCTTATGAAAACTTTGTGTTATCACCAGAAATCAAAACAGTAGGAGCTATTTTAGCCAACAGATGATAAGTTACAATAAAACAGCAAGCCAGTTCGTGATGTATGAATGTGTAGTATGTTCCCCTTTGCATACGGGTGTTCAGAGCTGAAGTATTCTACTGACACCGTAAATTCCGACTCCGGCTTCAAACTCTGTCACACTGGCCTCTGAAGAACAAACATCACAGCACACTACAGCCATTCACCATGGTGGCAGACAGCTCCTATCAGAGCACTTCAGGGACGCCTGGGTGGCTCAGTCGGTTAAGGGTCCAACTTCAGCTCAGGTCATGATCTTTTTGTTCATGGGTTCAAGCCCCGCATCGAGCTCTGTGTTGGCAGCTCAGAGCCTGGAGCCTGCTTCCGATTCTGTGTCTCCCTCTCTCTCTGCCCCTCCCCTGCTCACACTCTTGTCTCTTACTCTCTCAACAATAAACTAATAAACATTATAAGAATTAAAAAAAAAAGAGCACTTGAGAACTGACAATTTTTTTTCATATGCACCACCTCCTTGGACATACAAGGGGAAGATATTTCTTTTTTAGCAATGAGAATATTAAGCCCAAGAAAGCAAATGACTTGTCCAGGTCCTATCAATGTCTGTGGACAAACTTAAAATACCTTCTGTCTCTAAGCCCATTGTTTTTCTACTGTATTGCCCCTCTGTTTTGGAATAAATACCTGATCCAAAATAAATATTTTTTCAGGCTTATCACGAGTAATTTGGGAAATCAAATTTACCTCTCTATTCTTGTTTTCTTCATTTTTTTTAAGCTTACTTCTGAGAGAGAGCAAGTGTGAGCAGAGGGGGCAAAGAGAGAGGGAGAGAGAGAATCAGAAGCAGGCTCTGTGTACTGTCAGCTTGGAGCCCACCACAGAGCTCGATCCCATGAACCACAAGATCGTGACCTGAGCTGAAAGCCAAGAGTCTTCCATTTAACCAACTGAGCCACTCAGGGGGCCCCTGGGTTTTGTTTTTGTTTTTTATTAAAAAAATTTAATGTTTATTTATTTCTCAGAGAGAGAGAGAGAGAGAGAGAACAAGGTGGGGAGGGCTAGAGATAAAGAGGGAGACACAGAATCCGAAGCAGGCTCCAGGCTGAGCTGTCAGCACAGAGCCTGACTCGGGGCTCAAACCCACGAGATGTGAGATCCTGACCTGAACCAAGTCGGATGCTTAACCAGCTAAGCCACGAGGAGCCCTTGGTTTTTTTTTGTTGTTTTTTTTTAAACACATTTTGATTTCCTTCCTCTACTATTGTGGAGAGCAAACAAAAATAATGTGTGTGAAACACTGAACAAACTGTGAAGTGCCATCCAAAGGAAAAGGAATTATTCTGGTCTTCATAAACCATTTTTCTATCACTGTTGATGATGGTTTCTTTTTAAAATTTATTTACACAGGACAAGCGAACTGGAAAATTTCCTCAGAACGTTGTCAGCAGCAGCAAGGCCATGGGCTGGGTTCAAGAAGGGCTGAGCCTCAGCTCCTGTCACCTACTGTGGCCAGTTGGACTTGCTTTCTGTCATGCTAACACAGCACATGGAAACTAAGCAAGGGATCCGCTGAGGCAGGTGGCCAGAGCCCCATGCCACCTTACATGCCGCGGACACGCATGGTTTGAACTCCTTTGCCCAAACACAGATGAAGTGGTAAATTACATATGAGGCTGGGATATCTGCTATTTTCCTCCCTCATCTTTGTAACCAGGTATTATTGGAGAAGCACCAGGCAGAGCGTGGCCCATGCAGAATCGCTGGCTGCACATGCAGTGTGTGTGGTTTCAAAAGTAAACATCCATAGCCATTTGCTGAAAATTGGTTAGAAGGCCTTACGTGTCCCATAGCTGTGATCCTATTAGTTTCATTTGTGTGCACTGTGGGTTGTATAGACATGTTGATAGATGATCTAGGAAAAGGAGAATATTTATGTATGTGTGTATACATATATACATGCATAGAGACCCAGTATATACATATAAGCCTATACACACACACATGCAGATATGTACATAGGCATGTATGTGTACATAAACATATACATGTGTATGTTTCCTTCCCCACAGAAACAAAGAACTATTGTGGTTCTTCTCCTATTAAAACATTTAGTTTCATCTTAAAAAAGCAAAATGTACTACTTCCATCTTGAATTTCCTTCCTTCCTTCCTTCCTTCCTTCCTTCCTTCCTTCCTTCCTTCTTTCCTTCCTTCCTTCCTTCCTCTTTGTAATAGGCATTTACCGAGTTCTAGCGTGTGCCAGGTCCCTATAGAACAAAGATGGAAAGTACAGTCCTCTACTCCCAACAGTGAGGGACCCAGCAACTAAACTGACTTCTAGAACTCAGTGGGTGGGTGTTCTGATGAGGTAAATACGAGCAGCATGGACCACACTGCCCACTTTGGAGTGATAGCATATGGCCTCATAGGTCAAGGTGTGCACGAGCTGTTTGAAAGGATAAGGTGGTATTAGCAGATGGGGACAGGAGAGTCCCACAGCGGGAGATGAGCATGTGTGGATAATGGTGTGGAGGCCTGCGAGAGTAGGGCTCTTCCAGGAATTTTAGGTAGTGTTGACCGGGAGTGAAGAAGTTGGCCGAGAGTGCGGCCTGGGTTGGGGGAACGGAGTTGGGGGTGGAACAGTGAATGATGGGCCAGGAGAGACTGAGCAGGAATTGAGTAATGAAGACCACGAGATGTCACAACAAGGAACTTAGAATGCATGCTCAAGGAAGCCCTGGCCTATGGCCCAAAGGACATCAGGGTGGGTTTAGTGAAAAATAAGTCTTCAAAGATATGTATTATCTTTGCCTCTCCTCCTTTTGTCTGGGCTTTTACGTGGATCAGTATTCCAGGGCAATTATATGTGCATCAGCTGTATGCAGATGCGTGGTTCCCACAGCCAGTTGACGGAGAAAGCCATAAGGAGTGGCAGGTCAGGTTAAGGAAGAGGCCCCATGTATTTCATTATGTGTGTGGCAGATGTGGATTCTCTGATCGAAACAGAAACGCGGGCGGAGAAGCAACTGTGTGTGTCCCACAAACTTTCACTGCTCTGAGATGATGGGTGTGATTGTGGCCCCAGGAGGGATGATAATTCCTGATATGCATGACTGTGGTCATCGCGGAGTGCCCTCATGCCCACTTACAGGATGCTACCAGGGGAAGCATCCCGTGCGGGGTCTGGAACGTGGATTTCTAGCCCCACTCTGCAGAGCAGGAAGCCCAGATCTGGACAGGTGATGGAATTACCCTGTCTTTTTGATAATGGCTGCAGTGGAGCCATTTGTCAGTTGGAGTGTCTCCTAAGGACCTTCTCACCTTTTGTAGCTTCATTTTAAGGACAATTATGCTGTGGGTGAATTTAGGGAAAATATTCCCTCTGCAATCGACAGCAGCCTTGCTCCAAGCATGAATCTCTCAGTGATGGCGATGAGAAACACAATGTTCCCCCGCAGATTTTTCTAGTAAATCAAGGGCTACATCAATTCTCTGTGGGTTAGGGGCTAATATCTCAGTCCTCAGTGCATTTAAGGAAAGATATTGTGTTAGTTTCATTTTCATTTTTTTTTTTAGCCACGTACTGCACAATTTGAGGGTTCCCAATGGCAGAAGGAAACAGATAGGTTTGGCTTCCTAATTACATTAGGGAATATTATGTGTGGCTCTGGGCTCTGACTCCTTATGTTTGCTGCCACAGCACAAATAGAAGATTGCTTCTCCTATTTTTGAACCTTTTAGCTTCTCTGTTTCATGTTTTGCCCTCTGGCACAGACAAGAGCCTTTGAGTTACTTGCTACTTAGACAAAATCCTGGAAGAATATGAACCACATGTAAACAGTGACTAAATCTTAGTGGTGGATTTAAGATGGGATTTATTTTCTATCTCTTAGATTATACTTACTTTCATTTCCTTGTTGTGAGAATATATATATATATATATATATATATATATATATTCTTTCTGTTGATAATATATTATCAACAGAAAGACAATAAGGCTGGAACTCCCTTGGAAAAATAAAAGTTACTTACTCTCTGGTCTGTGCTTCGAAAAGTACATGGTTTATCTCTCTCCATACTGCCCACACTTTCTAAGTAGTCATCTGTTAGTAAAAATCAGGTAAGATCTTTAAGAATCTCATTGCCAATAGGACAAAATGCCCAAAACAGGGAACCCGGTGGAGACAGACTTCTTACTATTCTAACTGAGGGTCAAAATAAGGCAGTGGAAGTCAATGGGACTCAAGCCCAAACAAAGTCATTGGTCACTAGGTGAGCCCCTGGGATCCAATTTCAATACATCATCTCAAGCCAATAACACTTTTTGAGCACTGGAGGTGACAAGCGTGGAATGCTACCCTTTCTTTTACTGCATATGGTCAAGATATTAATGCTTTATAACATGATTCACAATGATCATTTTTACTGTTATTATCAGAGTAACCTGGAAAGAGGAATAACCTCTGTAATACCAGACTGATATTACTATTACTATTATTATTATTTTTAATGATATTTATTTCTGAGAGAGACAGAGCAGGTGCATGGTGGTGCGAGAGGGAGACAGAGGATCTGAAGCAGGCTCTGTGCTGACAGCAGAGAGCCCGATGCAAGGCTCAAACTCAGAAACCATGAGATCATGACCTGGGCTGAAGTCAGATGCTTAACCGACTAAGCCACCCAGGCACCCCATACCAGATTGATATTAAAAGGAGGATTTGCTGTGACTTCCAGAAGAATCTGAAAGTATTCACACTCGGAGGGAAAAAAGTCTGTGATTAGACTGATAAGGTCCATAGAAGTCTTCTAGTTAGTAGGAGGAACTGCATTGTAAATTTAAGAACTCATGCGTTGAATATAGTTAGATTGTCACACTGGGCTGTTCTATTAATTGACAAACAATGTTAATGTTACATTTATTTATATATGTACATTATGTTAATTTTATTAACAGCTAATGACAGCTACATTATACTAAAATAAGAGCTATACTCTACTATAACCATGGTCCTTGATGGATTGTAAATTACAAATATCCCAAGGTAAACAACTGAGCAGCTGTCCATACCTGAGCATGAGAATAGTATGGACCGAGGGATCTAAAAATAAGTCCGAGGTTTGAGGAGGCGATGACTGGATGTTGCCAATGACCTGGATTGAGAATGCAAGGGAAGGGGAAGGATGTGGGGGAAACAGAGTTCAGTTTCAGGAATGTTGAGTTTAAGTACCTACGGGCACCTTCAAATAGACATGCCCAATAAGTTACTGGACACATGCACCTAGAGCTCAGGGAAGTTTGAGGATAGTAATAAATTGCTCATGTCTGATGGATCTGGAAAGAGGAGGATCTACTCTCTTCTTCTGGACAAGTGTTACACTCGGTGCTGTTAGTGGCCCAGGATTCTAGGTAAGGCCAGACAGTGAAAAGACAAAGGCTGAGTTAGCAAGAGAGAGGATCAGGGAAGTCAACCTGGCTTACAAAATATAACTGAAAGGGTAAGGTAAAGAGAAAAAACACAAGGCATGGGGGTAAGCAGCAAAATGAGGAGAAGCAGTAAAATGACTGGTGGGAGGTAGAGTTCTGAAGGACACCCTGAGTCCCCAGAGCAATGTTTTGTATGGTGCCTCTAGAATTTTGGCCCTGAGTGTGGAAGGGGATTGTGCTAGTTTTCTGTGGCTGCTGCAACAAATTGCCACAAACTTAGTGGCTTAAAACAACACACATTTATTATCTTACAGTTCCGTAGGCTGGAACCTAACGTGTAGATGGGTTCTACATGTTAAAACCAAGGTGCTGGAAGACCTGCATTTCTTGAGGAGGTGACAGACGAGAATCCCTCTCCTTGCCTTTTCCAGCTTCCAGTGGCTGTTTGCATACTTGGCCAATGGCTCCTTCCATCTTCAAAGTACATCACCCCAACCTCTGCTTTCATGGCCAGATTGCCTTCTCTCACGCTCTCACCTCCCTCCTAGGACCCTTGTGATGACACTGAGCCCAACACGGATAAGCCAAAATAATTCCCTGGTCTCAAGATCCTACACTTACATCTGCCAAGTTCCTTCTGCCATGTACGGTAACATATTCACAAGTTCTAGGGATCAGGACTTAGACATCTTTGGAGGAGAGATTCTTCAGCCTACTGTAGGGATGTAGAGATTCTGGAAAAACCTGATTCCCATTCAGAGGCACTCCAGATACAAGAAATCTTTCTTCTGAAAAATTATTATCTATGCATTGGACAATACTGCATGTTAACTGCAGGCCACACACTTTGTACTTAGCTCCCATTTTGGAAATTTTCTTAGAGTAATTCAGCCTATCATGGATATGAATTCTGTTCTTTATTGTGGATACCAAATATCACTGTAAATTAAGGTCTGAACACTCTACTGAATACTATACAACAATTAAAAGCTTGAAAAATACAAGGAAACACAAAAAAATAGTTGAGATAATATATGCAAAATATGAAAACAGACCAGAAGGAAATATATCAGTTGAATAGTTGTTGTTCCATTAGAAATACGGGAATATAGTCACACGTTGGTCCTTTTCTCTCTCACGTATTCTATAATTTGAAACTGTTTTTAAAAAGTGTCATACAAAAGAACTCATGTGTGTCTGACTCAGAGAAGAGACGGCGAGTAAGTCACTAATGCCAAATGCAAAAAAGGAAGTAAAGCGATGTCGAGGGAGGAGTCATCACAGGATTTGGGAATGAGACGGTCCCTGGAGATTGGTGGTGCAGGAGAGGTGCAGCAGGAATGCAGACAAGTAGCGGGACAGTGTTTGTGTCCACAGGGCAGCAGCAGCCAGAGGGCACCGGTTAGGGAGGGAAAGATAAGAGCAAAACATCACGGAAGTCAGGGAGCAGTACAGTCAAGTCGTTGTTTTAAGGAGAAGAGAGGGACCCTCCCGTCCTACCAAAGCAGCAGGCAGAGCTGTGTAACAAGGGCTAGACTACACTGACTGTACACTTGAGATTTTCCTGAGATGATGCTCTCCTTACCCTGCAGCAAAGAGAAGCAGTGCTAGGGAGTGGAACGAATGTGAGAATAGTCTTTTCTCTCCCTCACGGTGGGAAGGTACTTCCATTTGATGGGCCTCAGTTTCCTCTTTTTTAAAAAAAAAGTTTTTATTTACATTTATTTATTTTTGAGAGACAGAATGAGACAGAGCATGAGTGGAGGAGGGGCAGAGAGAGGAGACACAGAATCCAAAGCAGGCTCCAGGGTCTGAGCCATCAGCACAGAGCCCGATGTGGGGCTCGAACCCATGAACCGTGAGATCATGACCTGAGCCGAAGTCGGATGCTTAACCGATGAAGCCACCCAGGCACCCCTCAGTTTCCTCATTTTTAACATGTGTGTTTTGGATCAGATGGCCTCTAAAAAGCACTGAAGCTATAATATTTCACACCCATCTCTGAAAACTCCTGCTGCATTTAGGAAGCCTTAGTTTCACCCTCTTAGAGTGATTAGACCAAAGCATAATGGCTGAAGACAGACTGCAGATCTTGTTTCATATCCAATTGTCTGCTTCCCATGCAGGCCAAACAATCAGCCTCCTCCCCCAGAAGCACTTTTATGCAAACAACTCACCAACTGAAAAAAAAAAAAATGGCAATGGCCCAGGAGGTAGGATGATAAATTCTCCCTCTTAATGAAGACAGAAGGCAGGCAAGCACCATCTATCTAGGCAAGGGTCAGAAATTACCATTAAGAGGAACCATTACGGGAGAAAGTGAGGGTGTTCACTGGAGGATGCATAGTCTACCTTGGGTCCGGGAAGGCCATGGGGCTTTCGGAGGTATACCCAACTGTGGGTGTGCAATTCTCAAACACCAGGTGTTTGCCACTATGCATTTAGGAGAAATACAAATGAGTATCTGGGCAGAGAGGGCAGAGATCCTGTTGCGTACTAGACAGAGTATGATGGCAGACTGAGGAGGGCTGAGAGAAAAGAAATGGGACTATGGGAAGACATTGGCCAGACTGCATCTCCCAAAGAGAAAAACCCTAGTATTGTGCAATAAATGAAGGGAAGCAATTTTATGGGTACACTAGACACAGATGGAATCCTCTTTTGTGTACCTAAGAATAGAGGTAATTAGGGTTCAAGAAACATAGCTGCTGAATTTTGAGTAATTACTCTGAGAGACAGAATTTGCCACAATTTCCATAACAGAAAGAGGGAATAGTTGGGACAGACACACACACAGTGATCACTGGTACTGAACAATCAAAGCAGAAGAGAAAGCCAAATTAGAGACACATCCTATAGCCACAGTTCAATTCAACTTTCTTCAAATTCTTGTGGAAAAGACGTTATAATTTATGAGAGAGACCTCCTCTGTAATGTTTGATTTTGATACTCTTGCATTCAGATAGTAACTGTATCATAAACTGCATAGACTTCCATTCTGTAGTGGTGAAATCAGACACTTATACTGACACTATAAAAATCTGGAGTTTAATTATTCTCCAAATATGGCAATAGCCACATGTATAGTTGGTGGAACCTGCTATGGACATTTGTCCTTTTTAATTTTGTTTTGTTTTTGGGTGCCAGCATGCATTCCCCTTCCCAAGATTAACTCTATTTCCTTGCCAAGATGAAATACACAATGGAGGGGAGTAATTCCACAGAAGGAATTCAGCACACTTTCGGAAAGGTGACAGTTCTGTGCAGGCAGCAAAAAAAACAAAAAGAAAAACAACAACAACAACAACAAAACTGATGTACACTTAATAGAGTCCACTTGCTTGCCTAAAATCCACCATATCTTTTTTTTTTTTTTTTAGAGAGGGCAAGAGCACAAGAACGGGAGGAGCAGGGACCGAGGAAGGGAGAGAAAAAGAATCCCAAGCAGGCTCCACACCCAGCGGGGTAGATCCCATGACCATGAGATCATGACCTGAGCTGAGATCAAGAGTTGGGAGCTCAACCAACTGAGCCATCTAGGCACCCTTATTCCCATCTTGACAGTTCAAAAAAATGCCCAAACGAACGTAAGTTAACTCTCTTGACACATCAAAAGTGCACTGAAAGGAAGAGAACCCAGCGTCTTGCCAGTGTCTCCATCCATCTCTAGGTTGACGTTATCCGATGATGCCCACCCCTTCTCTGCTTCCACCGTGTTCCATGTTCTTCTCAACAGTCTTCCACCTACGAGCTAAGTAGCATCGATGCCACTTACAGGTAGTATATGCGATAACGTGGCTCAGGAAGAGGAGAGAGAAGGGAACCCAGGTAAAACGTTGAATATAAGCATAGCACAGCAAGGAAGCAAATGTGAGTTCATGGTTGCAGTTGTTACTTCTGTGACTTTCCACTGGGTGAGAACCGAGGACTCACGCCTTCCTTCTTCCACTTCTTCATCCCTTTGGCCGGAGTCTTCTGCAATGCACATGTTTCTGAGTCCCAGGTGGGTTTCTCTGTTTAGATTGCATGAGTCATGCAATGACAGTACCACAAGGCAGCACCCATGGGACTCCCTGGGTTCTGTCCACACATTTTCCTTCCACCTATTGTCCCCTGATGGTCAGGGTCAACGTTACCAGCCTACATGTTAACCCTTCTTTTGCTTGTTTGTCCAGTGGCATGCTGAAATAACCAGATTAAAAGGAAGTGGCTACTTCCTTGTCTCAAACAGCACATCTCAGAGTTACAGGGGCATGAGTACCTCACTGGGCATAATCACGAAAGAGGTAACCTTCATGGTGGCTATGTACTCTGTGTACTGCAACTATGGCAAAGAAAGTCAAGGTGTCAGTACTTAGAGTGCACAGACCAGGAAAAGCTGTCCTCTTACCAAAGGGTGTCTTTACAAAACTTGATACGCCATATACTACCACTCATGGAACTCTAGAATGCCTCCATAAAAAAGCTGAACAAATTCTCAAGATGCCAAGGTTCAGATATCATTTATTATTCATACACATGTTCAAAAGCGGCAATTTCTTTAGGGTCGAAAACACCTAAAACTTATTGGGTAAAAATAACTTGGATTCTGTGGTATTGTAAATTCCATCATTTTCCCTAGCTCATCCATTGTACTTCTCTATCTCTCTGAGTTTGATTCTGTCACATTAGAGGAAAAAACATGTCATTTAAAATACTTCATTTGTGGGGCACCTGGGTGGCTCAGTTGGTTGAATGACTGACTTCGGCTCAGGTCATGATCTCACAGTCCATGAGTTCAAGCCTCACGTCAGGCTCTGTGCTGACAGCTTGGAGCCTGGAGGCTGCTTCTGATTCTGTGTCTCCCTCTCTCTCTGCCCCTCCCCAGCTCATGTTCTGTCTGTCTGTCTGTCTCTCTCTCAAAGAATAAATAAACATTTAAAAAAGTTTTTTTAAACACTTCATTTGTTTTCTTTTAGTCACCTATTCAAAACATTTGCAGAGTTGTACCTCTGTGGCAGGCAGAATGATAGTCCCCCAGAGATGTCCACATCCTAATCCAGAAAACTGTGAACATGTTACCTTACATGACAAAAGGGATTTTTTTCAGACATGATTAAATTAAAAATCTTAAGGTGAGGAGATTATCCAGGATTATCTGGATGGGCTCAATGAAACCATGAGGGTCCCTATGAGAGGGAAGCCAGAGGGTGAGAGTCATACAGGGAGAAATGACACTAGTAGCAGAGATCAGAGAGAGAATGAGTGGGGAGTGGGGACAGAAAGACACACGGATTTGAAATGTTAAACTGCAGGACTTCAAGATGGAGGAAAGAGCTACAAGCCAAGGGATGCAGAGTGCAGGTGACCTCTAGAAGCTGGGAAGGCAATAAATGTCCATCAACTGATGAATGGATAAAGAAATTGTGGTTTATACACACAATGGAGTACTACGTGGCAATGAGAAAGAATGAAATATAGCCCTTTGTAGTAACGTGGATGGAACTGGAGAGTGTTATGCTAAGTGAAATAAGCCATGCAGAGAAAGACAGATACCATATGTTTTCACTCTTATGTGGATCCTGAGAAACTTAACAGAAACCCATGGGGGAGGGGAAGGAAAAAAGAAAAAGAGGTTAGAGTGGGAGAGAGTCAAAGCATAAGAGACTCTTAAAAACTAAGAACAAGCTGAGGGCTGATGGGAGGTGGGAGGGAGGGGAAGGTGGGTGATGGGTATTGAGGAGGACACCTTTTGGGATGAGCACTGGGTGTTGTATGGAAACCAATTTGACAATAAATTTCATATACTGGAAAAAAAAAAAAGCTGCGAAGGCAAGGGAACCCATCTGCCAACACCATGATTTCACCTAAGGGAAACCCATTTTGAACTTCTGACCTCCATTTTGGACTTCTGACCTCCATTTTGGACTTCTGACCTCCATGTTGAACTTTTGACCTCCATTTTGGACTTCTGACCTCCATGTTGAACTTTTGACCTCCATTTTGGACTTCTGACCTCCATGTTGAACTTCGACCTCCATTTTGGGCTTCTGACCTCCATGTTGAACTTCTGACCTCCATTTTGGACTTCTGACCTCCATGTTGAACTTTGACTTCCATTTTGGGCTTCTGACCTCCATTTTGAACTTCTGACCTCCATTTTGGGCTTCTGACCTTCATTTTGAACTTCTGATCTCCAGAACTGTAAGATAACAGATCTGCACATTTTAAGCCAGTAAAGAGATAGAGACAATTTGGTCCTTATCTAGCATCCTCTAGCTTTGACTGCCCCCACGGCTACTCAGTGTTCAAACAGGAAGTACGGGGGTCACACAGGAGATGCCTTTCTCTTTTCACTCCTAACCAGGTATTACACAGGCTTGTTAATTTTACCTCCTAAACCCCTCTCTGTTTCAATTAACATCTCTCCATCTCTACCATCACCACCCTAATCCAACTGCTGTTACTGTTGGATGGTGTTACTACACCATTCTTTTTTTTTTTTTTTTAATTTTTTTCAATCTTTATTTATTTTTGAGAGAGAGAGAGAGAGTGGGGGAGGAACAGAGAGAGAAGGAGACACAGAATCTGAAGCAGGCTCCAGGCTCTGAGCTGTCAGCACAGAACCCCACGCAGGGCCCAAACTCACGAACCGTGAGATCATGACCTGAGCCGAAGTCGGCGGCTCAACTGACTGAGCCCCCAGGCGCCCCTGTTACTGCACCATTCTTAACCGTTTTTCTCTTAGCCACACCTTACACATTCTCTGCACTTCACTCAAACTTATCTTTTTTGGAAATACGATCAAAACCATTTCATGCTCCAAACAATTGCACTCGTCTTAAATAAAAACACTAATCCTCAAGCTGAATCAAAGGACTTGTGTCATGCAGCTTCAACACCGTGCTCCAGCCTCATCCGTTGGTGTCTTCTCTAACTTCTGAAGTTCTTCTCCGGACCTTTTTTCTGTCTCTCTGACGTGCATTCCTTCTTTCCTTGGGCCCATTGTGCCTGCTGCTCATTTGTCTGGACAAGTAGAAACTAGATTCTCCAGTCCAGGAAGCAGTCTCAGGAGTTGGAGCTGGGCAGAGGAGTGAGCAAAAAGCCCAGCAAGTCAGGACATAGTTCAAGGGAAGCTGGTGACCTCATGTTAGATGAGGGCAGGTGAGGAGCCAAGCACGTCTGGAATTTAAGTCCAAGGAAGCAGAGAGAAGATATTCTGCAGAAGGGTCAGCTGCAGAACAGGGTCCAGAGAGAGACCTGGGAGATGACATAGGAACTTAGTTACAGGTCCGTGGAGAGCTCTTTGGAGCACATTTGCATGCCAAATAGAAAAAGCAGCTTTGGAGGGAATGAGGAGATGGGGAGTGAACAGAGAAGCACGGAGAGTAGGAGAAATTGTTGTAGGTAAGCCCCAAGAGAAGGCTGTGAAACGCTGTGAAACGCGGAAAGGGAAGTCTTGGGGTTGGTCAATGTAGAGGTCAGTAAGCATGGTGGATGGATAAGAGGAGACAGACAGTGAGGACAACTGCCATTGAAGAAGCTAGTCTGTGAAGAGACCAAAATGGAGCAGCAGGCTGAAAAAGCCCAAATGTCAAGGAAGGTTTGTGGTGTTCTTTGTTTTAAGACAGGACAGACTGGTACATGCTTCAATGTCTGTGAATTACTCATTGCTCTTTCTTATTGTGGAAATGACTGATTTTTTAAAAAAAAATTTACTTATTTAAGTAATTTCCGCACCCAATGTGGGGCTGGAATTCACAATCCCAAGATCAAGAGTTGTGTGCTCCCCTTGACTGAGCCAGCTGGGTGCCCCCAGAAAATACTAGGTCCTTAATTTTGTGTATATGTATATATATACATACATACATGTACACAGTTTTAAAAGATCAAATGACATAAAGGTTAGTAAAAATAAATGTTAATTCCCTTGTCTCAAGCTTCCACCTCCAAGACTTACTCCCTGGAAACACATTCAATGATTTTAGCTGCTTACTTTGATATTTGCCATTGTATGTCTAAGTAATGTTCATTTTGGACATTTCTATTGACTCCTTTTTATGAATGATGAGGTGTAAGCACTCAGAGAAATCCCATGTACCCCCCCACACACACATTTCTCTACCTCTATTTTCCCCAAAAGGTTATAGATCAATTTTTTTTATTTAAATAAATATTCAGCATCTACTGTGTAACTAATATTCATGGTAAGCCACAAAGTACACTGTTATTTATTTTTGTTGTATAGCTTTGTTTTTTCACAAAATTTCTCTGGGCTTGTCATTCATTCTTACCCAGCCTCTCCAATAGAAGTGTATATTCCTCTCAATATAGTAAACACATAAATAAATCCATTCTGGTCTTGTAGTTGTTAGTGGCATTGAAGTCTTCCTTACTGCTCATCTGTCTGCTCCAATTCAGCCCAGCTACTCTCTCCTCATGTCCAAGGGCTATACATTTTACCAGAATCCTGTGGATTAATTCTCACAGACCATTTGTATATCGGAGCTCCTGTTTCCTGAACTTTACGTCTTTTTCTTTTTTGCTTTACTCTGTCATTTTGGTAGTGCCACTTCCCTAGTAGCTTTCTAAGAACACAGACATAGGAGGTGAATTCATGAAATCTCAAATGTCTGAACATGTAAGTCATTTATACTCATATTTAATTAATAGTTTATCTTGGAGAATTCTAGGTCCAAAGTCATTTTCCACCAGAATTTGAGACATTGTTCCATTTTCTTCCAGCCCTTAATATAGTAATTGAGAATTCTGGTGCCATTCTGATTCTTGACCCTTTACAGGTGACATGTTTTATCTTAATGGGAGTTTTTGTGATTATCTTTTTATCCTTAGTAATCTTAAGTTCAATGACAACGAATCTTATTTGTATTTTCAGTAATTCATCTTCAGGCATTTTCTTTTTTTTTTTTAATTTTTATTTTATGTACTTAAAATTTTTTTCATGTTTATTTTTGAGACAGAGAGAAACAAAGCATGAGTGGGGGAGGGGCAGAGAGAGAGGGAGACACAGAATCTGAAACAGGCTCCAGGCTCTGAGCTGTCAGCACAGAGCCTGGCGTGGGGCTCGAACTCACGAGTTGCAAGATCATGACCTAAGCTGAAGTCGGACGCTTAACCGACTGAGCCACCCAGACACCCTTCAGGCATTTTCTAAAAAGACATATCTTTTAATTTTGGAAAAATATTACTGCTCTTAATAATTTTCTTCTCTCCTTTTTCTCTATTTCTGAAATATTGGACCTAATTAACTGGTCCCCTATGTTTTTTCTCTCCTATTTGCCTTTTTGTTCTATTTTATCCTGAACTTTATCTTCCTAAGCTTCTACAGAGTTATTGATTTGTACTATAATAATTTCTAAATATCAAAAGCTTCTACTTATTCTTCAGATGTTCCATTTCAATGAAATGCTATGGTTCCTTCATGGCTGTGGTAGCTTCTCTTATTTCTCTGGGAAGCATAACCATGTTTTTATTCTTTTGCTCCCTGCTTCATATGCATTTCTGTTTTCCTTTACTGTTTGTTTTGTCTCTGTGCTCTCAAGGTAATCAATTTTCTCAACTGTCTGTGGAGCCTTGACTATTGATTCCGATTCATTATTTATTGACTATTGTTTTTTATTCATAATTTACTGATTCGTATTCATATTTAGGTACTAAAGAGTGCTGTCTGGAGGGACATCACTTCTATGAAGAATAAGTAGATCATTGAAGACTAATCTTCTACTCAGTATAAGTGAAAAAAAATGACAATATACATAGCACATCTGCTGGGTTGTATCGGAAGGCTACTAAGGCATCGAGGACTTGAGGGACCAAGGTCTCTGAGAGAAGAGAAACATTTAGAGGTAAACCTTGCATTCTTTGCAACTTCTCCCCTCGAAACACTTGCAAATTCTTACACAGCGCAAGTTGCACTTCTTGGTGACACCATTTACCCTCCTGAAAGTGCATTCCTGATGGCTTAGGTGACGGTTGCCGTCCTCTGAGCCCTCTAGAGGAGAAGAAACCTCAAGAGAGACTTTGGGCCTACACTCCAGTCTTCTATGCCTTCCTCTGACATCTGCCAGGGAAACCCAACACATGCTCAGGCTTATCTAACACCGAGTTTACCCCAACCCCTGGGATCCTGGACAGAGTATTTAATCCTGTGTTGCAAGAATGTACCCCCAAATCAATGTAATCTTGCTTACCCAGATTTACTCTAGCCTCCTTGATCAATCACCCTCAAATTCTAATCCCAAGCATCCATGTTGGGCTAGCTCCTTCCAGTACAGACTAGCTAATTCTTTCAGCTCCTTGGTGAGAAACTTCTTCCCTCCCTTTTTAGACCCAGTGTGTCTCCAGCCAGGTTATGCTGGGATTTAACTGGAGGTATCCACCCTGCAGGCAGGAAATGGAAAAGCCTCTGCAGTGTCCTCAACATGGCAGAAGTAATAGCTTTTACTAGAAATGGGAGGGTTCAGAAGGTTCTGGGAGTTCAAGGGTATCAGCAGAGCCAAAACCTTTGGGGTGATCCATCCAGATAGCCCCATCCCATGTTTCAAAGTTTCAGATTTCCCTAACCATAGCCCTGAACTTAGCATAACCAGCACGACTTGGGTTGCATTTAAGCATCTCTGGAGGTTGGCAACTCTTGAGTTTGCTCCTTAGCTGTGTCCACTCTTCAACTGCAGCAAGATAAGGGCCTCTTTATAAGCTGCCAGAGTCTCTCCACCTCTCACACTTAGCCTTTACCTATGTGGTTATAATCTTCAGTTTCTCACCATCCCTCTATGAGGTGCCAATACAAATCAGTGCTTATTAGCCAACTCTGCTGTGTTTGTGGGCATTGGTTCCTCTTAGCTTTTAAATACCTGATTATCTTGAATCATTGCAAAGGGCACTCACTTCTACTGAGACATTTTTATGGGTCACCACCAGTGAAATCTTCAGCACAGGGGCCACCACCTCATGCAGGGACTGCACATGCTCCACTCAAGGTGGGGTTCTCCTTGCCAGCCAGGTGGTGAATGCGCTGGTCTCCAAACCCCACTGTAGCACCTGTTCTCTGAGACCGCCCTGAGTACCCCTTTTCCGGTACAGATCCTCTGAGAAGAGACCTCAGGACAGGATTAGATGTGCGACGGATGTAATGGGGTGGGGGTGGGGGGAAGCACCTTTGAAGGATGGAGGACAGGGTGGGATAGGCACGAAGAGCCATCAGACCACAGTGCAGTTCTGGTGGCTGGTGGGAGGAGACAGGAAAGGAATGAGTGGATAAGAAGAGTCCAAGATCACAGTACAGTTGTAGGAACATCTTGGCCAGGCTGTTGGAAGTCCCTGAGCAAGCTTGCCTGTTGGAAGAGTCCCCTGGCAGGCTCATACCCCTGAAATCTTCCGTCATTGGCTGGATGTAGTCCGTGACAGTGATAAGTATGTGGCCGCAGAGGTGGGATTTGAAGCCTCCTTTCTGAGCGCTCTCCTGTTTCCTCTTGTAAGCCTGACTTCTCTCACATCCCCCAACCACCCACCTGTATCATTCCAGAAGCAGCTTATGATGACATTTCTACTCTACTAAAAAAAAAATTCCCTTTTCTATTGTTTTACACAGCAATTTAAAAAATTCACTTTATTACAAGCACTGCACACAAAGCTCTGTGGATAAAAAAATGCGTCACATGTGGCCCTTGCCTTTAAGGAATTTAAAAGTAGTGGGATAGATGATATAAGAAGACTATTTTAACATAATGTGGCAAGTTTTTATGGCACAGGAATTTAGAGTGTGGAAACATAATGGAAGGTCCCTAAATCAGCGTGAGAATTGGGCAAGATTCCTGCGGGAACTGAGGCCTCAGCTAAGTGCTGAATGATTCTAAGCCAGACAGAGATGGGGGGGTGAAATTCCAGAAATGGGTGACAGAATAGCCAGGGCATGGTGGTGAGAAATATCCTGCTGCATGTGGGGAGCTATAAGGCGGAGAGGGCAAGTGGGAGGTTGGGGAGCGGCCTTAGAGGAGGACAGGAAGTGCAAGGGCCCGATCTTGGGGTTTTCTGGTGTCACTTCAAGTAATTAAGGAAGAGTGACACAGTCTGACTTGGATGTTGATATGGTCTGGCTTACGCCATAAGGAGTAAAGAGAGAGCAGGGCAGACTGGCAAGTGGCAGTGCGGGCCTGAACCTGGTAGGTAAGATTCAAGGGTAGCAACTGCAGCCAAAGACCAGGATGGAGTCATTACCCTGCCAGCCATCGTGCACAAGGTCATTCAGCCTCATTCCACACTGCCTGCCCTGTGCCGGCTAATTCTGCACATTGGAGAGGACGATCCCAGGAAGAGCCTAACGTAGTGCTTGGCATATAAACAGTAATTTCATTCCGTTTCCTCACTCCATGTATCTAAGTAACTTCCAGTTTTCCCTCTTGTCGTGCCTTTGATAGTTATTTTAGGATGACAGGAATGGTAAGTAGACATGCTCAGTGGATCGTCTTGCTTTAGATTAGTATGCTCCAGAGCCCATCTACCCATCGTTACATTACTTCTAAAGACAAGAGCACGCGCGCACGCACACACACACACACACACACACACATCCTTTTTCTTCCCGAGTGCATCCATCCTTTTTCTTCCCGAGTTTCCTACTGTGGTCACCATTGCTCATTGCTCCCTTCCTCCACTTGCTGGGCCAAGAGTCCCAAAAAGTCTTGAGGATACCCAGAAATTCAAGATGTATCAAAGATTTCATGCAATTCATGTACTCATTTGACTTTACTTTTTTGAGCACTCACTCTAAGACATCAAACAAGAGAACTCTTTGCGCTCCTGGAGCTTTGGAAGAGCTGAGAGGGTTGGAAGCCTTCTGGTCACACACTGACTTTCTCAGTCATTTGGAGGCAACATGTTCCAGGGCTCTTAACTGATGGCAGTGAGGTAACCAATGGGTGTGGGGTGTGCTGTTTCATTTGGCCAGCAGGATAGCATGGTGATTTCCTTCTTCAATCTCGTGGTACTACCCTAGGAACAACTGACAATGAATTCTCACTTAGCCACACTGTCTTCACATATGTAAGCTTCTCTGATATCTAAAAAGCCTGAGACCCTGAGCCAACTCCAGTGGAAAATTTGCTATCATGTCTAGATTAGATGCAGACCCAAGAATCCATCTTCCTACTGTGGAACAAGGCTTGTCACAAATAGCTTGAATTTATGGGTGCTCTTCTGCAGCAGAAACCGTTTCACCTTTTGAGGTAACCTTTACAGAATCATAAAATCAATCAGTTTTATTTGACATCCAAATCAGAGTGCTGCCCTAAATAGATCGCTAGCATTTTACGTGGAGAACAAAACAGAAGAGAGGAATGTGCCCAGGGGTCGGTGGAAGAGGACACTGGAACGAGAGCAGGACCATTCAGAGGTCACACGGTCGACTGTCAGACAGTACCTGGGGAGCATCGTGCCTTGGGTTCCTGTCTGTGATTCTGGATCTCCCCCCGCTCATCCTGGAATGGACCGATGAAAACGAGGTGGCAGGCTAAAAATGAATTGCACACAGGTTGATTCTCCTTTTAATCTTGTTTGGCTCAGTGCCCACAGGAATCTGTGTAGATTTGTCTGGTGGGAAAGGGGGCACAATTCTAGATGTAGTCTCTGTAGACAGATGGGATATATTCAGCTTAGTAAGTTTCAAACCTTAAATGAGTCATATGGTGAAGACTTCAAGAAAGGGGTGTGAAGTATGCAAACATCTGTGTGTGTGTGAGTGTGTGTGTGTGTGTACATGTGTGTACGTGTGTGTGTGTGTGTGTGTGTGTGTGTGTGTGTGTGTGTGGTGTACTGTGGATACACATGAATCACATTTTGGTAGTTTCAAAGAAAAATTTTACAGTTCTAATGCTTTTGCAGAACTATCTTCAAAGGTATTTGTTCAACTGAAAAGCCAATATAACATAGTGGTTATCAGCCAGCCTCTGGCAATAGGTTTTCTGATCGCAAATTTCAGTTCTATAACTTACAAGCTGTGTGACTTTCGGCAAGATCCTTAACCACTCTACATTTCAATTTCCTCAGTTATAATAATGGCACCTATCCCACTTATGAGTATTAAATGACATAAAATAAAGCACGAACAGTACCTGGCTCATGATAAGTGCCAGGTGCTACGTATTAACTGTTATTATAAGTAAGGGGGCATGGTTGAACTCTGGAGAAAATCCTGCAGTTGGAATAGAGAGACAGTCTTATGTAGGCCTTGAGATCAGACAAACCAACATTTGGATCTAGCACTTCCACTTGCAACCTCAGGCAAGAGACTTATTTATTTTGGGGATAATTATGCCCCATAATTATTACTGGGAGTTTTTAATGAGATAGCACATGTAAAGTACCGAGCATAATGGCTAGCTCATAGTTGGCACTCAATAAATGGGAGTGATATTTACTAGTATCGTTCACACACACGCCCTTGAAATAACATCACAAACTCGTAACTCATAACTATATGGTAGCACTTAGAATTTAGGATGAACTCAGGCAAGTGAGATATCGATGTCCTATCGATATCCTAAAATGAAAGGAGTCAGGATAAGCCTATAACGTGTAGTGTCAGAATGACCAGAACAGCCACTGTTAGCACGGTGAGCACTTCAGCCTTGGAGTTCTAATATTGTAGGTGGCTGTTGCAAAGATGTGGTGGCAACGTGAATAAAAATGACCAGAAGCTTCTTTAGTAGCACTTGCATTTCTTTTCCAAAATGTGCTAAGTGAAAGCCATCTTATTAGGATTAAAGTTGTAAAACTGAACGCACCTTTTGAGTTTCATGCTGAAAGGTGACATCAAACAATATGGCAGCATTTTAGGGAAATAACCTCCCAGAACACCAGCCCGTCAGCAGCCCAGTAAAACAGGGCAGGTCTTGTTACTCATATTCACCAGGAAAGGCTTGGGAAGGGCGGCCCTAGTCATAAATGGGACGTAAGAGCAGGATAAAAAGAAGACTGTTGGTCCTGTTATTAGACCCTCTACCTTGATCTTTTCACATACAAACCATAAACACCAAAAAGATGGAGAACTTTAAACACAAAAGACAATATATGGGGCGCCTGGATGGCTCTGTCGGTTAAGCGTCCGACTTCAACTCAGGTCATGATCTTGTAGTTCGTGGGTTCGAGCCCCGTGTCAAAGCTCAGAGCCTGTAGTCTGCTTCGGGTTCTGTGTCTCCCTCTCTGCCCCTCCCCTGCTCATGCCCTGTCTGTCTCTCTCAAAAATAAATAAACACTAAAAAAAAGACAATATATGGTCATTTTGTATTCGTGATGCTATTTGGGGACACAAAAAACTTTCAAAATACAGTAATATGTTTGGTTTCAGCCACCTCGAGTTTTCTCAGAAAACTATGAAAGCAGAGAAATTTTGTTTCTGCAAAATTTCTAACCTGATTTATCCCTGACTGAGAACATTTGGGGAAATGCCCAAACACGGATAGGTAGAATTGAAACCATCATATTGTAGGTGCGTGTGTGTGTGTGTGTGTGTGTGTGTGTGTTAAGACTTTATTTTTTTTAGAGCAGTTTTAGGTCCACAGCAAAACTGAAGAGCAGGCATAGAGTTTTCCCACATACTCCTTACCCACACACATTTATAGCCTCCACTATCAGTACCCTCCATGGAGTGGTACAGTTGTCTTAATTGATGAACTCACAATGACATATCATTATCCCCATAGTTTACATTAGGGTTCACTGTTGATATTGTATATTCTATGGGTTTGGATAAATATGTAATGGCATGTGTTGTCCACCATTATAGTATCATCCAGAGCAGTTTCGCTGCCCTAAAAAAATCCTCTGCCCTTGGAATATTTATCTTTCCCTTTCTCCGTCAACCCTTGGCAATAACTGATCTTTTTTACTGTCTCCATAGTTTTGCCTTTCCAGAATGTCATATAATTGGAATCATACACTACACATGATTGGCTTCTTTTACTTAGTAACACGCTTTTAAGGTTACTTCAGGTCTTTTTGTGGCTTGATAGCTCGTTTCTTTTTAGAGCAGAATGATATTCCATCATCTGGATACACCACAGTTTATATATTCATTCACTTATTGAAGGATACTTGGTTGCTTACAAGTTTTGGCAGTCATGAATAAAGCTGCTGTAAATACCTATACGCAGGTTTTTGTGTGGATTTAAGTTTTCAAGTCCTTTGGATACATACCAAGGAGCACGACTGCCAGAGCACATGGTAGGAGTTGGTTTAGTTTTATAAGAAGATACCAAACTGTTTTCCAAAGTGACTGTACCGTTTTGCATTCCCGCAACTAATGTGTTAGAGTTCCTGTTTGCTCCTCGTCCTCATCAGCATTTGGTGTTGTCAGTGGTCTCGATTTTGGACATTCTAGCAAGTGTACAGTTGTATCTCATTGTGTTTTAAGTTACATTTCCCTGATGACATATGTGATGACATACGGGGAGCATATTTTCATGTATTTACTTGCCATCTGTATGTCTGTTAAGGCCTTTGGCCCATTTTTTAATTGGGCCAAAGAATTTGAGTTTTCTTATTTTTGAGTTTTAAGACTTTTTTTTTTTGCACATTTTGGATGACAGTCCTTTATCAGATATGTCTTTTGCAAATACCTTCTCTCAGTGTGTGGCCCATCTCCTCATTCTCTTGATATGGTCTTTCTCAGAGCAGAAGTTTTCAATTTTAATGAAGCCCAACTTATAAGTTCTTTCTTTCATGGATTGTATCTTTGGTTTTGTATCTAAAAAGTCATTACTGTGCCTAAGTTCATCTAGGCTTTCTCCTACGTTATTATTTAGGAGTTTTATAGTTTTGCATTTTACTTCTAGATCTGTGATC
The DNA here is from genome assembly GCF_018350195.1 of Panthera tigris. Classification (NCBI taxonomy): domain Eukaryota; kingdom Metazoa; phylum Chordata; class Mammalia; order Carnivora; family Felidae; genus Panthera; species Panthera tigris. Next base: position 68,034,036 of record NC_056660.1, on the reverse strand, counting down.
CATTGTGAGTTAATATTTTTGAAGGGTGTAAAGTCTGTGTCTAGATTCTTTTTGTTTTTGCATGCATGTGGATAGCTCGTTATTTCAGCATCATTTGTTGACAACTATCTTTGCTCTGTCGTATTGCTTTTGTTTCTTTGTCAAAGATCAGTTGACCAGATTCATGGAGATCTGTTTCTGGGCTCTCTATTCATGTATTTATTTGTTCTTTCACCGGTACCGTACTGTCTTGATTGCCTTAGCTTTCTGGCAGGTCTTCACGTCATGTGGTGTCAGTTCTCCAACTTTGTTCTTCCCCTTCAGTATTGTATTGGCTGCCTGCTCGGGGTCTTTCGCCTCTCCACATAGAGTCATTTTGTTGATATTCAAAAATAACTTGCTGACATTATCACGGGATTGCACTGAATCTACAGACAAAATAGAGAAGAAATGACATCTTGACAATACCGAGTCTTCTCATCTATAAACAGGGACTATCTATTACTTTAGTTCTTTGATTTCATTTGTCGGAGCTTTTTAGTGTTCTTCATATAGATCTTGTACTTATTTTGTCAGAGTTGTACCAAAGGATTTCATTTTGGGGTTTGCTAATATAAATGGTGTTGCGTTTTTAGCTTTCAACCTCATTTGTTCATTGCCGGTATATAGGAAAGTGATGGACTTTTGTACATTAAATGTGTATCCTGCAACCTTGTTACAATTGCTTATTAGTTCCAAGAGTTTTCTTTTTTGTTGATCCTTTCAGATTTTCTACAGAGATAGTCCCGTCATCTCTGAACAGCCATTCAATTTCTTCCTTCCCAATGAGTATGCCTTTATTTCCTTTTACTGTCTTACTGCATGAGCTAGAACTTCCTGCACAATGTTAAATGGTGGGTGAGAGGGGGCATCCTTGCCTTGTTTCTTATCTTAGTGGGAAAGCTGCCAGTTTCTCATCATTAAGTAGGATATTAGCTACATGTTTTTTTGTAGATGTTCCTTCTCATGTTGAGATTTCTCTCTATGCCTAGTTTACCAAGAGTTTTTATCATGGAAACCATCGATTTTTAAAAGCCTTTCTGGTTAGGGGCACCTGGGTGTCTCAGTTGGTTAAGCATCCACTTCTTGATTTTGGCTCAAATTATGATCTCACAGTTTGTGAGATGGAGCCCCATGTCGGGCTCTGTGCTGACAGCATGGAGCCTGCTTGGGACTCTCTCTCTCTCAAAATAAATAAATAAACTTTAGAAAATAAATAAAAAGTTTTCTTGTTCATCATGGTTCTTAGTGTCTAGCAGAGTGTCTGACACACTGCTATATACTATGCTTTTGGTTGCTTGTTATGGGCGATGAATGAAAGAAAATGAAACCACCTGAAATAATTATCCCCTCTATTTGATTTGATAGAGTAGTTAGTGCCCAATAAGAACTACAATAACACGGCTGTCAAGTAAGAATTACCCGAAGTTATGAAGCATTCACCAATCTGACCTAGACATACTTATGATAAAAAGTCATTGGTCACAGAAATGGCCATTTACAGGGATGCTGCAGAGAGGGCAGCTTGGGTGCAGCCTGCACATGCCAGAGAGGAATCCAGAAAGTAGATAATCTTTGCCCTCAAAGGGCACAGCTTCCCATCTGGGTTTTAGCACTTTCTGTCTTTGATGTTTTGGGACAAATCCTTTAACCTGTCTGAGACTCAGTAACCTCCTTTGTACATAGTGAGAATAGAAGAGAGCCCCCTAAGAGGCTTCTGGGAAACCAAATAAGACGATGCATAAGAAAGCACTTTGTAAATTGCGTAAGTGCCATAGAAATGTTATTCAGTTTATTGCTTCCATAAAGCATGACCTAACAGTCCTTGAGAAAACACCGCACCACATTCTGTTCTAACTAAACACTGACAGAAAATCGGGGCTCTGAGCTGTTATGTGTTTGCAGGATAGCTGAGATCCTTCATTAATTCAACAAGTACTTATGATATGTTTACTATGTGCCAGGGACTGTGTGAGCACTAAAGATGCATCAGAAAATAAAACATGCAAAAATCCATGATCTCATGAAGCTTACTTTCAAGCAGGGGACAAGACATTAAACAAAATTTAAAATTACATAGAATGTTAGAAGACAGCAAGTTCAATAGGAGAAAACAAAGTAGGGAAGGGAGGTAGGGATAGTGAGTGCAATATTTGTGCAATATTTCTAGTCTCTTTTGTTGACATACTATCTGTTCTTTCTTCATTGCTCTCCATTGTTGACAATTCTGGGGAACCACAAGGGAAATAAAAGTTAATTTAGGAATTAGTTGTGTTTGATGAGGTTTGAAGCTGATCTTTTTAAACTTCTAGACCACTTATTTTTTTATTTTTAGTTAAAGCACACACCAGCAAAAATTGTAAAGCTTCCCCCTTTCCCCTTGCCACAGTATACATGAATATGGCAAGAAATTAATCAATTTCAAATTTGACGAATATATAGGTTAAGGGAAAAATGATACACACATTTTCTAAAATGTGGTAGAATGCCCTCATTACTCAAATTTCATTTTCTGTTTTCAAAATGATCTCTACTCACTGGGACACAAGATGGGGAAAACGTGACTTCTAATACCATGTCTCTGATCCATACAGAATGAAACCCTTTACTTAAAACCCAACTTTATAATTAAAATAAAATGCAGCTATAACCTGTTTCAAATGTGCTAGATAAGCTGGTTGATAAAAATATAAAATACAATATGTGAGTCCAATTTGAGATTAATTTTACTTTTTGAAAACAACGAAATACCCATATATAAACAAAAGGAGTTAATTCCCTATAGTTTTTGTCTTTAATGCTTTATTCCCTTTACCTTTTAGGTTTTCCTATAAGAATTCCTACTTTATGGTTCCTGTTTCTCAGATCTACTTAAAAAATAGACGGTTAATTCATCTCCCTGTGTTTGGACAATGACAATGGCACCTTTATGGAGCACGTGGGTGAATATTACAATTAAGAGATTCGATTTAGTTACCTCTTTAAACAAAAGGTACTCTCCTATATATGTTCTGCTTGATTTGTTATTTTGGTTCCTGGCCATAATTCCTGAGATTTCAAATTGAATGATTGTTATTTTGTTCTTTAATTACTGTTCTTAATATAGGCAGGTATCTGCCTGATATGTTAATATTCACTTATGAATCCAAAAAAATGTGATTAGTCACTTACTCTGTGTTGGGTGAATTCAAGGCATTCTCTTAACTTTGTAACAGGTGGCAGAGCCCAATGTGGAGAAGTGGGGTAGAAGAGACCTTCAGGCTAGTACATCCTTCAAGTTTCTGGGGTTCTCATTCAAGTAATGCAGTCAGAATTACTCAGAGGAGGAAAGAACTGACACAGCATATGGATGTCCCGTGCTTTACTACCTGTCTCATCCACACTTGAAACTGAGGCAGAGTGAAAGCCATCCTCTATGGTAAGACCATGGCCACGTTAGAACCAGACTCTCGAAAAGAGTCTGTTGGAATTCCTATGATTTATATGCTCCCTGATAATTCATTTATTTTGGGAGAAAATGTCCTGAACAATACATCACCTAAGCTAAAAATCACCGTGTCTGCCCCTACTAATATCTTTAATCAACATGGAATACAGTTTTCATATTCCAAAGAGACTCATGCAGTGTTTTCTCCTCTCCTGTTAAAACTCTAACACAATGTTACTTCGGGTTTACATAGCAATTATCCCCTGTGATTAGAAAGGGCTTCTAGTGATTTGTCTTAAAACATTGATAAGCAGTAGCTATAAGGGCCACACACAATTTCAATGATGGAGGAAGTCTATCCAAAGTAATAGGCTCTCAGGTGTGGGAACAGATTTCAAGGCTCTTGATATCCACAGGTGGATCCTATATGTCGCGGATAGTGTGATTTATACAAAGAGAAAGTGAGAATATTAGACATGGTGGTAACCTTTTTAAAGTACATGCCTCTTTTCAACAAGCATAAATATATTACATGGTGCTCAAGTTCAAAACTGATAAATAGAATCCCTCCTTGGGGAATATCCCTACTGCAGGTGAGTTGCTGGTACTCAGATGTCTATCTTTTGTATGTCCCTACTGGTGAGGATTTGTCACTCTTTGCTTTCTTTCCATAATTTGTAGTATTAAAATATTAATTTTTTTCTAGGAGTAAATCTGTATTACAATGTTGAATATGCTTTTCAAACCACTCATGCCCCAAGCCTTCCAACCAAAATTCTGATTTACTCTGCTTTCCTCTGAATAATTAATTCAGAACCAAAGGACTCACAAAAGACATTGGAAAATGATGTCAGGAAGGGTTTTTTTTTTTTTTTTTTTTTAAGAAAAAGTAGCTCATCTTGGGTCAGTGCTTTAGATAATAGACTTTAACTGTGTCACAGATAGAAGAAATGTAATAGCAAAGCCCCAATTAAATTAAGGTGACATTTCCCCCTTTAAGGGATTATTTTAAAACCCTTCATTTCTCCTCATTTCCCTCAGGCTACGTTTTTGCATTGCTCCTTAGAGTTTGTTTTGGAAATAGAGCTTGTTTTCTTTTTCTAAGTGTGGGAACAAGGGAGAACTGCCTGATTTTGCCCCCAGGAGGCCCACACCGGACCTTCATAGTGGTCTGGGAGACCTGAGCATTGATGCGATCACATCAGGACAAAATCAGGTTTCCTAGAACTTAGAGCCATACTTCCCCCTGGCATTATTAGGAACTGGGAAAATTAATCACCATTGTAATTGTAAAAATTTGTCCAACTTGGGATCCCTCCTTTAGGGAAGATATAAAAATTAATGCAATACTTGGAAAAAGTTTCTGTTAGGCTACAGCACAGTGGAAATACCTGCACTGTTGCCATTTCTACCCCTCCCTTTGTGCTACGGCTGCTGCCTCACCCAGACTCGTCATTAAGTATTTAATTGTTTTTGCCTTTTGCATTAACCTCAATTGCTCATTCATTGGCTCATTCTGTATTTATTAAGTACCTCTGTACGCCAGGCACTGTGCTAGGAGAAACCAGTTAATATGGCACAGTAGCAACACTTAACAAAATCACAGGTTAATTAGTTGTACAGATAGGAATGTAAATTCTAACAATCCCAATGGTTAGTGTCTCAGTAAAGTGCATTCCCATGGAGAAAGCATGAACAAACCGTGCTTGGAAGTTCTGAGAATGGTCGCTGCATGAGTTTCCTAAGGTTGTCATAACCAGTACCACAAACTGGGTGGCTTAGAACGACAGCAATGTTCTGCCACAGTTCTGGGGCCTGGAAGTCCAAGATCAAGGTGTTGGCAGGGCCATGCTGTCTCTGAAGGCTCTGCAGGAGAATCTGTTCCGAATTTCTCTTGGCTTCTGGAATTATCAGTGTTCTTTGGCATTATTTGCATTGTAGATGTATAACTTTGGTCTCTGCTTCTGTGGTCACAAGGCTACCTTCCTTCCTTTAAAATGATTTGTTTTTGTGTTTATTTATTTTTGAGAGACAGAGAGAGATAAGAGCATGAGCAGGGGAGGGGCAGAGAGAGGGAGACACACAATCCGAAGCAGGTTCCAGGCTCTGAGCCGTCAGCACAGAGCCCGATGCAGGGCTCAAACCCACAAACCGTGAGACATGACCTGAGCTGAAGTCGGATGCTTAACCGACTGCGCCACCCAGGTGCCCCAAAGCCATCTTCCTTCTGTCCATCTGTGTGTTCACAAGGATGCTCCTTTCTATGTTTGTGTCTCTCTCCTCCCGTATGACGACAGTCATACTGGATTAGGGGCCCGCTCTACTGCAGTATGACCTCATCGTACTTAACTACATCTGCAGTGACCCAATTTCTAAATAAGGGCACATACTGAGGTACTGGGGGTTAGGGTTTCAGTAGTTACTTCCTGTATAGAGGGTAAAAACTGATCTGTGTCCTGACTGATGAGCAGGAATTGCCGAAAAGGAAGAAATGGTCTGTGCAAGGTGTATGTGTGTGTGTGTGTGTGTGTGTGTGTGTGTGTGTGATGATAGACACTCCAGGCAAAGGAAGCACCATTAGCAAACAGTAATTTGTTGTTCACAATGGCACCAATGAGACTAGAATGCCACCTTAAACCTGGGCACAGACCAGACCGAGTAGCACTGGGTCTCACATTTCAGTGTCCTTGTGTATCTGAAACACCTCAGCACAAAGCATTTTCCTTCCCTTCAGTCTAAAATAAAGTTTTCTGCAAGTCATTGACCAGTGGAGCAAATAGGAATTACCTGGGGAAGATGCAGGGAGCAAACTGGGCCCCCAGGCCAGAGGACATGGGAGCAGTTGCTGGGAGTGTGCAAGTGTGTGCGGAGGGAGGAGACAATCCCAGCCTCTGCTCTTCGGAATCAGAGGAAGCGTGGGGAGTTTCCTTCTGAAGTTGGCCACCTAAGTCACCCAGGCAACGTTTAGGCAAACTGAGATCCTCTTATAATTGCAGCCCTCTTTCCCCTGCTCGGGTGGCAAAGTTTTGAAAGGTGCTTAGAACTGCCTGATTTGGAAACTGAGTTGGAAACATGAGGTGTGGACAAGAGGCTCCTGCCTGGCCTGGCACTTCGCAGAGCTGTGCAGGGCGGCCCCCTCCCAGAGTTTTTCTCTGCCTGGACCAGCTCCCACCCTGTCCCACCCCACTGATGTACTCTAGGTCCCTCTCAGGGTCCCTCATGGCAAGGCTGCCCTGGGGGAGACAGGGCTCCATTAGCCACTCGACTGGGTTTCATAATTTATAGATTTAAATGCCTGGCATCAGACTTCATCTGTCCTCTTTCCCCAGCCCACAACTGTTATAGCCCAGAAGGGAAAAGGGAAGGTGGGGCCAGGTCCTGTAAGGTGAGGCACTTGCCCTTGTTGTGAGAGGTTCTTTGTGCTAATTGCTTTGTTCTTCTCCTTTAACTCTTAAGTATAGAGCACACGTTCTTTGTTGTGACTTTGTTGTCATTTTGGGTCATGACGGTGGCAGTGCACCTGTAGACCTGATCAGTCTGCAGCTGAAGGTAGGCCCATGCTCTGGTTAGCTCGGAAATGATCTTCTGTGGTGTCCCCTCCTCTTCCTCTAAATTTCCGCCCCACCCCCACCCCACAGGAAGCTGGAGCTTCTCAAGTCCTTTGTTTCTTACCATCCTCCAGTGCTCCAGACTGGCTTTCCAGTCTCCCCCACGCTGCCTGTAGTCTTCTCTAGTCACCCAGATCTTAGCTAGGTATTAAGAATAAACCTGTTTTATGTTAGATCTTGAAAGTAGATTACTAAAAAATATAATTTTGCACAGGTCTGCACTCTTGGAAGCCATAGGCAAAGATGAGTATATTCACTCCAACCAGTCTGAGTCAGTGGAGAGAGGCTGAGCTACACAATGTCCTTATGCTTCTTAACGGCTGTCCTGACTTCCTCCTGAGGACTGTGAATGAACAGTGAGGAGCACAAGGTGCCTATATTTTCCAGGGTCTTAGGACCTATGCTTAGAGTTTCATAGTTTCCCTAAGCCATAAGCAGTAGGAACTATAGTCATAAATACAAAGAAACCTATGTGTACGGATGTGCGTATTAAAAGTAACAGGTGTTACATAGAAAATACACCCAATACTGCACATAGGAGCCCTCTCTGCAAGAATTCATTTCTATCAGTCACTGCTTACATACTGAAGGTTTCCACTTATCCAAGGTTAGAGGCCAGGAACCAGTGCATTTCCTATTCCCCCACCAGACTTTTCATTCTTAGAGTTGGTTTGATGTAGATCTCAGCTGGATGTCCTCCTCACACTCTGTGTCCCTGTGTTAAAATATAGGGCTTTTATCTTTAAGAAAAATCACTCACTGCATTCAAAAAACAGACCCCAAACACCATTCAAGTGTGTCTACCAATTCCAAGTAATTTTCAAAGCTTGGGGCAACTGAAGCCATGGCAAGCTTTCATTTGTCAATTGCTGGTAAGTCCCCAGTTCCATCAGGAAGGTTTATGGTCTATCAGCATAAAGACAGAATTCATGGTCATCTAGAATAAGCTATTCTATTCTATATGCATATTAGACCTTTTCAACATGATGCTTAACTTGTTCATTCATAAAAATATTACAGCCATAGTATTAATTATAATGAAAGCTCATAACATTCTGTGCAAGATTTGTCCAACACTATTATAATCCAGTAAAAGAAGTAAAAGTTACTAAAAAAACCTGAAAGTTCCAACATGCTCTGGAAATTTCAGACCTTAAAGTCCAAACACTTTCAAGGAAGCTGTTCAAAGATTATCTTTACCCACTATTGCAAGGTACAACTCAGCTGTAAAGGGAGTTGATGGCGGTTGTAATGAACAAGCAATGAGAACCAAGCCAAATACTTGAAAGTCTCTAGAGGCGTGTGGGCAAAAAAAGATGCTGCATTCTTGAAAAACAGAGTATGGGGGCGCCTGGGTGGCGCAGTCGGTTAAGCGTCCGACTTCAGCCAGGTCACGATCTCGCGGTCCGTGAGTTCGAGCCCCGCGTCAGGCTCTGGGCTGATGGCTCGGAGCCTGGAGCCTGTTTCTGATTCTGTGTCTCCCTCTCTCTCTGCCCCTCCCCCGTTCATGCTCTGTCTCTCTCTGTCCCAAAAAAAAAAAAAAAAAAAAAAAAAAAAAGAAAAACAGAGTATGATGTCCAACTGGATTAATTTTCCTTTCAATGCCAAATGCCATTGGAATTAATCTGCACTGGTTTCCGTGAAAGACAACATCCTAACTAGTGCTTCTCCAACTTTACTATATGAATTACCTAGCATTTTGTTAAAAAGAACATGAAGGGCTTGAGATTCTCTTTTTCTAAAACCTGCCAGGTGATGCCGAAGCTGTTGCAGGTAGACCACAATGTGAACAGCAAGGACCAACAGACATCCTCCAACAAAACACCGAAATTCCCATCTTCAGTATCACAACAAAACCTTGCATGACATTCTCCATCTCCACTAAAAAATGAAGTGAGAACTTCCCCTTTTCACTTTTACCCAAACTATGGGGCCAGAAAAAAAAGGGTTTTAACAAGTAAACAGTTTTGAGTGAAATAAAATAAAGCCCTCTTCACCAGGCTGTAAAGCCAACCTCTGGCTGCAAGCATGCTAAGAAGAGCATGTTTGGAAAGCTGAGATTGCTGATTTCCATTCCCAGGTGTTTATCCTTGAGAATGAAAAGCCAGTGCCAACAACTATGGTTAGCTTGGCTCTAATGAGGCAGAGGGGTAACCACCCAGGCTGTGCTAACAGTGTGAGTGCTGCAGGCAGATGGACATTGGCCAGCCAGGCCTCCATGGCTTAGCAACACCCATCGGATGCCCTGAGAGTAAGTAGAAAGGTATGTCCATGCTCAGAGAATAAATGGGGGCTGAGAACTGGCTTAAATGGTTTGTTATTGCCTCATAAATTACGTCCCATATATACAATGGTCCAAACGCTGCCTTGACTTACTCACCTACAAAGCTAAGAGAGTTAAGTGCTGAGATCCAAAAGAGAATTGATGGATCCAATATTTTTAATTTTCAAAAGATACCTTTATGGTTGGCCATATACCTTTTAAGCATATTTATGGGCTCACCTGTCTAATTCTTTCAGCGTGTGTGCGTATGTGGGTGTTTCAGTGCCTCGCAATGAAGCTACTGAAGTAAGTGCTACGTTTTCCACACTGTTTTCAAAGAATTAAAGGCAAACTAAATGCAATTAGACAGAAACGAAGAAATGTCTTCTCTTTATTTCTAGTAAGCAGAAGTCCTCCTGTTTTGGCGGCCCTACATTTATTCTTTCCTTGAAGCAATGGTTCCTTTCAATGAAAGCAATTTGAGACTTATTAGGGGGTTTCTTCTTCTGCAGTGAGTGGGGAAGCAGCCAGCTAGCTCAGCAAGGTGAGCTAAATACAGTCTGGATTTTCCTTACAACTCAACTGAAATCACTCAGCTGCCTTGAGAGACAATTGTCTGATTCCAGAAGGCTCTTTCTCTCCAGAGTTAACATTATAATAGACATCTGTTTCTTAACAGCTATACTGTCTTTTAAACATGAGAAAATAACTTCCTTCCCAATACATATAATGACTTTGGATTTAGACAAGGGTGAGAATGAGCAGAGCAGAATTATATTTTGGATGGAAAAGTTATTTAAAACCTGGATTATACATATGTATATATACACACACATACATAATTATGTGTAATTTATATTAAATATATATTAAAGAAATACACGCACACACGTGCACACACACACACACACACACACCTCGGTAAAGAGAAAAAGAGAACAAGAGAACAACCTGAAATGAGAGCATGGAAAATGTGTTTCTAACTCAAATAAAAATAGCTAAAAAAAAGTCTTAAAGTCCGTGTGTGTAACTAGTCTGGTGGTTCCCTGAAATCTAAGCCAAGGAAACAAAGAGCTCTAAAAATGAGTTTTAAAAACATGAGGCCCCTGGGAGTCTAGGCCCATCTCAAAATTGTACTTATGAAAGCTGAAGGCACTGGAATACTCATGTCCTGATGAATAGAAGAAGCCTTAGAATCAGATCCTTCCAAAGATTTCTCTTTTGGAATCAACCCAAGTTATTGGCACTCTCCAGTGTATGGTTCTTCTACTCTTAGAATCACTTTCTTAATAAGCCAAGGTGAATTGCATATGAATTAGCCTATCTATCCATCCATCCATCCATCCACCCTTCTTTCCACCATTTATTCATTCAAGAAACATTTAGGTCATACAAATCTTGTGCCAAGTACTCTGGTTAGGCATTAGGGAGAACAGCAGAACAAGATGCTTCTATCCCGTGTTGCCTTCTCTGCTTCTTCCTGATGGATTTAATCACTCCCTCTCTGCACTGCTGATGTGAATCCATATTCTTCAAAACTCAACCAGGTGAAAAATAGGGTTAACATCCTCTTGTGAAAACTAAAAGCCTTATACAAAATTCTTATGAGAATTAGAAGATTGGTTCATCTCCAGTCTAATTTTTGTACGCATCTAGTTTCCTTTTATGACTATGGGTTCTGAGAGGAAGAAATTGTTTCCCCAGCTTCTACGCATATTAGACACACATAGGGAGGGAGGGCATGGAGGGAAGAGAGAGTGGAAGGAAGGAAGGAAGGAAGGAAGGAAGGAAGGAAGGAAGGGGAGATGTGAGGGAAGGAAGGGAAGGAAGGAGGAAGGGAGGGAAGGAGGGAGGGAAGGAAGGCCGATCTTTGGTTCTTGAGCACACTTGAGTACATGGTCTGGAACAGACTATTTGTCCTTTAGAAATATTTACTACTTGAAATTGAATTCACAGAGTCAATCAACATCTAATGAATGAGATACACATAGAACTTGGTCGTTAGAGTTCGGTTAAGTTCCTTCTACATAGAAGTATGTCAAAGGGTAGTGGTAGCATATGGGAGAAATTTATGGGCATACTTTATCTGGAAGCAAGAACATTGGTAAGTTCCACATATCAGAAAATCTCATGATACTGTGGACATGGTCAAATTGTTGGCCACTTTTCTGCCACCCCTTTGTGAATGGGCGCCAGACCTGTGGGGTTGGGCATGACCCTTTATGGTTTGCTTCTGCCTGGAGTCCACACTATCCTTTGTTCCAATCATTTAGGGAGTAGTCAGGTATTCACAGATAGTTCTAGTCTTATTAAAGGTTTTCCATTTTCTCTAAATATAATCATTTTCTTTCTTGCTTTATGTCTAATATTTAATCAAAATTACATGTGTTCATGGCATTAAAATGAAATTTTTTTCTGCAAGTCTTACTTAAAAAATCTCAGTAGCCTCTTCTCCCCTGTCCCCCAACTACTTTAACTGTTAACTACTTCTATTTGCTGACTTCTATTGATTATGTCTTTTGATTATACTCACATTTATATAAATAATGTGCTCATAGTGTTCCAGTTATTGTTTTTGGTTCTCCATAGAAGACTAGAATTTAGAACTTAAGTTTTTTGGTTTTTTTAGCCCCTCCCCCTCCCTGTAGGCAGTCTCTCTCTCTCTCTCTCTCTCTCTCTCTCTCTCTCTCTCTCTCTCCCCCTCATATTCTTCCTATACAATTATAATGTTGGTTTGCATCAACATATGGTCTTTTACATTGCTATGAAGTTGGAAAATGCTATTTCCGGCTGAGCCATATAGTGAACTATTGTTACACTTCCTTTCTTACACTCATGTTTATGTCCTTGGAGTTAGTGATTTTCCCTTCCCTTCCTTTCCCTTCCCTTCCCTTCTCTCCCCTCCCCTCCCCCCCTCCCCTCCCTTCTCTTTCCCTCCCCTTTTCTTTCCATTGAGGGAGTTGCCTAGTTTTCTATATACCTATTACTAATTAATCCCCAAATGCTTTACCACATATGTAAATCATATATGTAAATCTCCTCTTAATAGGCACACACATTCACGATGCTATTGATTCTTCTGTTTTGAGAATTCCTCGAAGCCTTGTGCCTCCCTGGCAGGATCTGGTGTTAATATTCTCTAGATTTACTGCTGAGATGCCCTTCTGGGATCTCTCTTCACCATTGCCCTTGGAGATTCCTTTGGCTACTCTGTGTTTCATTACTTGGTTCCTGAACCCACTGTCCTTTTTAAATTTATATACTCCTTTGTTTTAAAATTTTTCTTCCTCTAGTTGCTTCCTGAAAAAAGGTGCAAGGAAAGAAAATTTTGGTTTTTTAAGTTTTTTTTTTTAAGGGAGGAAAATATGAGGACCTAGAATATCGGACCATGTCTTTATTTTATACTCTCAGTTGATGATGTGGCTGAAAACAGAGTACTAGATTGCAAATAATACCCCCCTCCACATTTTGAAGCCATGCATTGACATGTATCTCTACTTTCCAGCATGAAATTGAGAAGTGCAATGCTATTCTGAATCTTGATCATTTGTTTTGTTTAAAAAATTTTTAAATGTTTGTTTATTTCTGAGACAGAGAGAGACAGAGCATGAGTGGGGTAGGGGCAGAGAGAGAGGGAGACAGAATCTGAAGCAGGCTCCAGGCTCTGAGCAGTCAGCACAGAGTCCGACGCGGGGCTCAAACCCACAGACCGCGAGATCATGACCTGAGCCGAAGTTGGTGCTCAACCGACTGAGCCACCCAGGCGCCCCTTGAACATTTGTTTTTACTTTCTGAAAGTTTTATGAAAGGTTTTGTCTCTAGTGTTCTGAAATTTAGCAGTGATGTGCCTGGGCTTGGGCCTTTTCTATCCAGTTTTCTAAACTTGGTAGTCCCTTTAATTTGGAAACTCATGTATTTACATTCTGGAAACTTCATTTATAGCATTTCTTGGATAGTTTTCTCCTGTTTCTTCTTTTTGTATGAAACTCCTATCATTTGATTTTGCACCTCTTGGGTTAATAATCTATTTTAAAATATTTTTCTATCATTGTTCACTTATTTGCCTTTCCCCCTTTCAAGAAACTTTCCTGAGCTTTACCTTTCAACTCATTCATTGAGATTTTCCTGCTTTCCTACAGTACTTTTTTTAATTTTTAAGATTCCTTTCTGCTTTCTGAATGTTCCTTTATAAAGACTTCCTTTTCTTGTTTCATGAATGTAATAATCCATCCCAGTATTTTTGAAATGTTTTTCTACCACACTTTTTCTCTTTTTATTCCAAATTCCTTTTTGTTCTTTTTTCACTTCTGACTTTCAAGTTGGCATATTTCCTAAAATTACATCATCTTTGGATGTTTATAGGTCTGTAAAGCACCACTGAAAGCTCTCTGTAGGGAGGGCTTGTTGTCAGATGCACATTATAGAAGAATCTGGTTGGTCATTTCAGGGGGGTGCTCATGATTATAAGTATTTCCAAGTCTCCTTATCTCTTACCAACGTGTCAAATCCTCCAAGGGAAAAAAAAACCTTCCGATCTACTACCTATAAGGTATCATCCAGGCTGTGTGAATATGGGCATTGATAGAAAAGGAAATGGGGGCACCTGGGAAGCTCAGTTAAGCATCTGACTCTTGGCTTTGATTCAGGTCATGATCTCACGGTTTGTGGGTTCAAGCCCAGTGTGGGGCTCTGTGCTGACAGCTGCAGAGCCTCCTTGGGATTCTCTCTCTCTCTCCCTCTCTTTCTGCCCCTCCCCTGATGGCTCTCTGTCTCTCAAAATAAATAAATAAACATTAAAAAAAAAGAAAAGGAAATGAAGGTGGAGGTTATCTCACAGTTTGGTGCATAAACTTCCACTCAATACCTCTGTTTGTAGCATTGTTGGTGGTCCTGGAGCTAGTGTGTCCAGTTCAGAGAAGCTAATTATGTGTATCTCTTTCCAACTCCATGATCAGAGACTTTGTGTTGTTCACTGAAAATTAGCTTTGGTGGGAATATTTACCCCTTTGAAGTTGGCAGTGACTACAAATGGTCTTCCCCTTGCCCAGCCCAAGCGGATTGTTACCAGAACCAGTGCTTTGTGGAACACACTACCCTGAGCTGTGCCCTGAGCTGTGTCTGGGTCTTCCCTGTGCCAGAACCCTGCTGGCTTACCCTCCAAAAACACACTTCTAGTCTCCTGCCCGGGATGGGGGAAGGGAGCGTGCTCGTGGGGCTATGCAGAATGGAGAGGGGAGCCTAGCACCTACCCGCCTCTCAGACTTTCAACCCGCTCTCCCATCTCCAGCCCTCTCTTCACCCCCACTTTGAAAGCACCTGGCACCATCACTGCTGGTTTTCTGATGCACAGTCAGGTTGCTTCTTGTCTGTACCTGCTGCTGGCTTGGGTTTCAGCTCCCAGGGATCTGCCAAGTCAGTGGCCATTCATCCATCTGTCTTGCGACATGCAAAATTAGGTTTCTGTGGTTTCCTCTCTGTTGAGTGTTTTTTAATGTTTTTTTAAAACCCTTTACACTCCTTTTAGAGGTTTGAGGGAGGAGCTCAATCTGCCCTTTTATTTTTATTTTTTATTTTTAACTAAAACATAATTGACATACAATATTATATTCATCTGAGGTGTACAACATAGTGATGTGAGAATTATATATATTATGCCCACACCCAATAAGTTTAGTTGTCCTCTGTCACCATTCAATGTTATTACAAGGTTATTGACTGTAATCCATAGACTATACTTCTTATCCCCATGAGAGGATCTGTTTATTTATTTTACAACTAGAAGTTTGTTCCTGTTAATACTCTTCACCTGTTTCTCCCATCCCCCCACCTCCCTCCCCTTTGCCAACTGCCAATATGTTCTTTGTATTTATGAGTCTGTTTCTTCTGTTGTCATTGTTGTTATTTCGTTTGTTCATTTGTTATGTTTTTTAAATTCCACATATGAGTGAAGTCATATGGTACTTGTCTTTCTCTGTCTTAGCTCACTTAGCATAACACACTCTAGGTCCATCCACGTTGTCATAAATGGCAAGATTTCATTCTTTTCTATGGATTAGTAATATTCCTCTGTGTGTGTGTACATTATATATATATATACTGTACATTATATATACTGGATATATACTGTATATACTGTATATATACTGTATATATACTGTATATATATACTGTACACTATATATATAATACATATATTATATATATATATAAAATACATATTATACATATATATATATATATATATATATATATATATACACATACCTTGGCTATTGTAAATAATGCTGCAATAAACATAGGGGTGCATATGTCTTTCTGAATTAGTGTTTTCCTTTTCATCAGATAAATAACCATAAGTGGAATTGCCAGGTTGTATGGTATTTCTACCTTCCTGTCTTTTTAATATGAAAATCCAACTGAAGGCTGTATGGTATATTAGGGGCTGGCCAAGAATCTGAGGGGTCTGGACCACTGAGGCACTCCTCCTATCCTGGGCCCACCCAGAAGTGCCTCTCAAGACCCCGGGAGGCCCCACAGCCAAGGTGGGCTTTCTTGTGCTACAGTTAATAGTATGCAGGTCAGCACTGCCTTTGGGGGCAGGAGCAGAACCACATTAGTGAGGATGGAGTTACCACGGATATTTGCTAAGTATTCGCCTGATGCTATTCAGGGCTTGGCCAATAGCTACAAACTTGGTAACTCTGACTTCCTGAAACTCCATCTTATTGGCCTTTGTAAAAGACATACATATTTCCTCTTGGAAAAGTTTCCAAGTACCAGAGCACCTGAAGTGATCCTGTGGATTTGAGCCATTACCTGTTGGTCCATAAATTGGTTAGAATTTATTTGGCAATTGAGAAATAACTAATCTTGCTCCTGTTCCATGCAGCCTCAAGGTTCACACCATTCATCTTGTTAAATTCAGTTTTTCAGCTCCAAGAGGTAAGAAGGCATCTCAGCATGAATAACTCTGATGAACAAATGGCATTTCTGGGCTGATCACTTAACAAAAATGTGTGCTGGGCAAGGAAAAAGCCATGCTGATTCCTTTCGTTCTGTGCCCAGTGGCCCTACCACTGGTGAGTGTAGGACGGCTGATTATTGAAGACTAGAAAACTTTTCCACTTTTCCTTATGAGACTGGCAACAATTTCTGAGACAAAGAACACTCTTGGCCCTGCAGGCAACCATGCAGCACCAATGTATAATCGGAAAACATGCTCTAAATGGTTGGCCTGGACTCTCAGGAGACCTTGTTCTCGGTGTGCTGGTGTGTGACATGGTGGGGCACCAACTTCACTTCTGGGAGCACAACTCCCCTCCTGGGACCAGAGGGAAAGGCTTCCATCCCCCTCAGAAACATCTGTAAGTGTGGGAACCCAGGAGATCAATGATTTCTGGATAAAAGTGGTGCTTCGCAGGGATAGGAGAGTAAGGTGTCCATCATATAAATGTGTGTGCTTGCAGTTAGATACTTGTGGGTCTCAGCCTCGGCTCACCAGTTCCTAGCCATTTGCCTTTGGGCAACTGACCCTCTCTAAGCTTCATTCTCTTTGAGAAAATGGAAGTAATCATAAGAATTACCTGGGGAAGCTGCCGGGAATAGGGAAAAGCAGAGGGCCCACTAAGAGTTTGTTATTGTGGGCTGTTACTGTGGGTGACATGGCTGCCTCCAGTCGGCTCAGAGCTATAGCAAGGTGGCTTCTTTGGAAGGGACAGTTCAAGGTGCAGGGTCTACTCTCTGAGCACGTGCCAGGGCGGCTCCCTCAGAAAGCAGAGAAGGACTTCGTGAACCTGAGGAAGATGCGGAGTCAACATTAAATATTTACTAAGCATCCAGAGCACATGAGAAAGGAGATGAATTTATCTCCAGGAACATTTCACTTAACTTAAGGCATTAAACATCCATCGGAAGCATGAACACGTCCTCATTGAATCACTGATGAGAAGGTACCTTAGGAAGCATAATATTACATTCTTTAATGCCCGCCAGAGCTGAATCTTGCCCTATCACTTTCTCTCCTCTATTTTACACCCACACAGTTCACTGGCAAAGCCCTGCATCTCTAAGACACACAGCCACAGTGACAGTGTATTTTGGCTTGAGCTCAGGCATGTTTCATCAAATACACACACACACACACACACACACACACACACACACAGCAAACATATTGTGGGGAAAGTTCCCAAGTTCAAAGCTGGGTGTGAGTCTTTGCTCCTCTTTAGGCATTTTATTTATTTATTTATTTATTTATTTATTTATTAAAAAAATTTTAAACGTTTATTCATTTTTTTGGAGAGACACAGCGTGAGGGGGGGAGGTGCAGAGAAAGAGGGAAACACAGAATCTGAAGCAGCCTCCAGGCTCTGAGCTGTCAACACAGAGCCCGACGCGGGGCTCAAACTCACATACCGTGAGATCATGACCTGAGGTGAAGTTGGCCGCTTAACCGAATGAGCCACCCAGGTGCCCTTTTAGGCATTTTAAATACATTTTGAATGGTGGGACTATGTGTGTGTGTGTGTGTGTGTGTGTGTGTGTGTGTGCAAGTGTATGTGTGCTAGTACGTATGAGTGCATATGGATTTATACTAAGAATGGACCTATTTACCCCACTTCTACTTTTAAGAGCAGACATTGTTACCCCAAACATCTCTTTGGATCCCATTACATCCTATGCAAGATGTTCACCAACTCTGAAAATATACACCTTGGCATAAAAATCTTGAAATTTTCCATGGAAGATAGTAAATAAGTAGCACTGATCCATATCTTATATGATACTGTCTCTTTGCTTCTTCACCTGTACAGTCATGGATTTTTTTTTCTTTTGAAAATAGACTTTACTTTTAGAGCTATTTTAGGTCTACAGCAAAATTGAGCTAGTGGCACAGAGATTTCCCATATACCCTCTGCCCCCACACACCAATAACTTCCCCCATTATCAATGTCCCCCACCAGTATGGGACGTATGTCCCAACTTATGAACCTACGTGGACACATCACAATCACCCAAAGTCCGAGTTTACCTTGGGTTCACTCTTGTACATACTGTACGTTTTGACAACTGTATAATTACATGTGTCTGTCGACTATGTTAATGGTTCTTTGGCCTTACTGAATTGAAAGGACACCAATACAGATTTTTCTCCCCAGGCTCCACAGGCAGGAACTGCCTCAGCTAAGAAACACAGAGCTACCCTTCTACCCAGAACATGGTCTAATGATATAACAAGGCTCCAACTTAAAAAAAAAAAAAAAGTTTTCACAGAAGCCTCAAGTGAACATTGTCAGTAAATGAGTGTGTTTTCTAGGATTGAGCCTGTGCTGTTATGCTTTTCCCTGGAGCCAATCGTTCAGCTTCCCTGTTTCTCAGCCATTTATCCTCAACCATGCAACTCCAGTTTTTCCCATGGTCAAACTCGCACACTGGCCGGTTAGGCTGAATGGAGCCCTGACCATTCAGGGCTGACTCTGGTGTTATTTCTTTCTATCTTCCAGTTGCCTCCAGCATTGCTGGGAGCCAGGGGGTCCTTGGCATTTCTTGTGCCTCTCCCCGCCTGCTCCATGAAGCTAAGTGTTTTTGGTTTTTGCCCCTTAGTTCTGGAGCATGCTTACTCCCCACACTCCCTCTCAGGCACCTCTCTTTCCTCAAACCATGAATTTCTTCTTTTTTCCTCAAGGAAAACATACTCTGGACATGATACAAAGTAATCTCTACCTTCTTTCCTTTCCTATCTTCTTTCCTCTCCCCAATCTTTCCTTCCTACCCGAACGGATGCTGGTTTTAATGCTATTTCTTTCCTCTCCAGGTATTAAGGGCAGAGAAAGCTCTGGTTTTCATTGGCTCCATTACATTATTATAGTGCCAAATATCTCCTAAACTATAACCAATGTGAGGAATGGACTATTTCATTTGCAAGCTGAAAAATCAGGTAAATATGAGCATTTCTTTATTTAGTTAGTAGGAAAAAAATCATTCTAGATTGTCCATGTGGGACCACTCCTAGCCACGGGTGGGCTATTGCTTTACACTCGGCTGAAGTTACAGCACCGGGTGGGGAGGCATGATTATAGAAACAGAGTTAGGGACAAATGCCAACATGAACATGGATTATATAAACAGAGCTCAAACTACCTCCATACACTCTGAATTTAGAAATGTTACCAATCCACAGATGAAAAACATTCTCGCAAGTATCTAAGTCTGGGATAACATAAAGTGAATGGACGGTGCATTGAGCGCTAGAAGCACTGTTAGGAATTTCTCATGCCTTGTGCTACTTGCCGGCTTCACAAGCAACCGAAGGAACGGGACAGCCAATCAAAGTAGTTCATTTAACCTTTCAAATTTCCAGATGCTGGTCTTGTCTCTGCTCCTGTTTGGGTAACTGCCATCATGTTCCCTTTCCAATAAAACCTGGTGTGCAACACTCCTGGGTGCTGCTGCTTTTACCTTGTTTCTCCTAAATTATCTAAAACTAACAGGGGTCTGTTGTGGTCCAAACTACAGCTGGAGCCTCCCCAGTCCAGCTGCAGACCCATGAGTTGCTTTTCCCATGAAGAGATGGCCAGTGTGGCTTTTCCTGAGGAAAAAATATACCCAAACCAGAAGTAGCCTGTAAGGCTTCATTTTAGTCTTACCCACCTCATCCTCAGAAGTCAATAACCCCTACTGTTGTTGGGTGACGCGTCATGGTCCCCTGGGAACAGACCCATCCTAGGGATTGCTGCCCCTGGCTTTGGGTAGCAGGGGAGATTAGCCATGCATTCTAATGAAAATGCCAGAACATAGCTTTAGGTTTTGAACAGGGAAAAGGCTTTCTGTAAAATTAGACCTCTAGGAAACCTTCCTGTGCCAGTCATCCCTGCAACATATAGGGTCCTCCCTCGACAGGACCACCACACAGATTTTTCATTCCCCACTGACCATTCTCAAGGCCCCTCGACCAAGTGAGATCCCTGGCCGACAGCAACCTTCCCTTAATAAGTCATATTTTTAAGTTGCAAATGTCACTTCATTCTGAATGAAGAGCGCATTTCATACGTGATGCTTGGAAGGAATATTAGAGAAGTTTTTAGTATTTTGTCCATGATGGACTGGATCTGCTGCTAGAACGATTTTTTTTTCTTTGA
This sequence comes from Panthera tigris, assembly GCF_018350195.1. Taxonomy (NCBI): domain Eukaryota; kingdom Metazoa; phylum Chordata; class Mammalia; order Carnivora; family Felidae; genus Panthera; species Panthera tigris. The sequence continues at coordinate 68,013,582 of NC_056660.1, read as the reverse complement.
AAATGAGGAACCCTTTATTCAAATAAAATCTTATGTGGAAGCCTGCTATACACATCACATCAAAGTGTAACTGCCCTGGGGGAAACCAAGGTAGATCAATTGTTGGGTCCACCTAGCCCCTGAGATAGCCATGTGGGAGCCTTACCTTGGGGCATGGTCTGAAGAACTTGGAATCCGATGATATGTCAGGCTTTTTCCTTCAACAAACTGTTATTTGGTAATGTACCTGCACTGTCCAATCTCAAAGACCACCTTGTGCCCATATGTTTTAGTTGGTTGGTTTGCATGTGAAAATAATACCAAGGCTTAAATTTACAGATTGGGGGCAAAACTATGAAGATATTAGCTAGCAACCATTTACAAAGTAAAGGAAAATACACGGTTATCTCAAGACCCATACCCTCACTTTACATGGTGAGTTATCACCCCAGATATACCAGACAGCGTGCCCTCAATCATCTTGGTTCTTTTTCCTTTGTCACTTTCCCCTTTCACTTTCTTCTTGCCATCCTCTGCTCTTTCTCTTCTTTCTTATACTCTTTTTTTTTCTGCTGTCTCCTTTTCCCCATGTCTTCCTCGATCTTTTTTTCTCCTTTTCTTCATCTTTAACTCTTTTACTTTCTTTCTTATTATGTTTTCGTTTGGCATTTTCTCAGCTTCTGTCTGCTCCTTCAGTATCAGTCAGGCTAGACTAGGTTACATCGCAGTAACAAAAATCCCTCAAATCTCAGGTGCTTAAAGCAAAAGGTTGATTTCTCAGTCATTCCACACAACCATCATAGTTTTATGGGGGCTCTGCTCATTGTAGTCATCCAGGGATCCAGGCCAATGGAATACCAATTTTCTCAAATGCTGCTAGAACAAAAAGAGGATGGGGACAAAATGCTGCTAGAACAAAAAGAGCTTCAGAAGCTTCCACCTAGGCACGAAATATATGTCATCTGCCTCCTCTTTCATTGTCAAAGCAAGTTACACAGACATAGTTCAGGTTGGTGGGCGGGGTGCACCTCTACCAGGTGCCTGTGAGGTTAGAAAGTCCAAGCATATGGAAATGCCCCGGATGAGAACCACACTCGTTATGTAAACTCTGCAGATCTATTCCAGATTCCTTCTGCTCCTCAGCTGCTAATTGTCTTTCCCTCCAGCCCTGTCCCTTGCCCTCCTCATTTGTTGCCGATTGAAGCCCCTCCCAATTCCCTCCTCTTCCTTAGCCCATCATGTGGTGGCAGCACCAAGGATAGTCACAGGAAGTATTACTTAACACGCAGGGAGAGAAACATCGTGGCTTTATGTACAATCCCTAGTGTAACATGATGACAGTCCTCGAAGCAGAAGAGAAGGCTGTGCCAGGTCCTTGTCTGGGCCCCTCCCTCAATGAGGTACAGCCCTGACAGACACTGGTCTTTTCCACTGTTGGTGCTAAAGTCGCGTTGCTTAAGACTCGTGTGGAACAGACTCTCCCTTTTCCCATTCTACATGGCTTCATATTAATAATCATTTAGACTCTTTCTCCATAACCACCATTTAGCTGCCCTAAAATAAGTCAGGGCAAAACCATTCCCACTATACTTTATAAACATATAGTAAGGGCACAAAGCAGAAACGTTAAGAGGGGTCACTTAGGATCGATTATAGTTATAATGGATCTGAAGAAATAGCTGCATTGTAAAATTATAAGGAAGTCTCTAAGGTAAAACCCAAACCTTAGCTATCAATAAAACAGTGCCTGAGAGTTGAAGAAAGGCAAGTACATTTTATTTGAATATAAATGTGATTCACTTCATCTGCTTAGTCAGATAGCACTGGAGGCCAGTAAACCAGAAGCTAAAACGCCTACGATACCTGCTCCTTTTCCCCAACTTGCTGAAAGTCATGTGCAGTTTTGAATCTTACACTGCTTTCCTGGATAGCATTCAATGGCATAGGGCTATTGAGGAACTTGTGAGGTATTGATAGCAGGAAGATTCTTCAGAAATTATTTTGTGTTACCTGGAGTGCCGTGGCTCACATCAGCTAAGGGCTATGTGGTATGATCAGAGACAAATTGGGCTGATGTCAGGAGAGGTCACATGTAAATGGCTGCTTCTACAAGATGATAAAAGCCAAAGAAAACTTCTCAAACATCTCCCTCAATGTTCACCACGTTGACACAATTTTATAACTAGACAATTACTCCTTTGAGAACTAATTTTTTTTCGAGTTTTCAGAAAAACCAGTAAAAATGTACCTGGGAGGTGCAATAATTAATTTTTTAAGCCATCACTGACTACCATGGTCTTTTGGGGTTACTTGATATCATAAATCTGGACCTGGTAGTATGTGAGAAGGGAAGAGTAAGAGGAGGTAGTTGGTAATTCTTGGGAAACCAGAACCAAAACCAAAATTTACCACCTTCTCATTTTTTCCCAAAAAACAGCTCTGATTTTTCTTAAGGCAAACTAGAAAATTTTGTGACACAGAAACAAAACTAAATGTTCCAAAGCTGCGTGTTAGTCCTATTCCTTGGGCCACTAGATATATCCCAGATTTCCCCCTTAGGGTAAGTAAACATGTTTCAATTCCCTGGCAAGTGTCCCTTCAAGCCGTTGCTTCCAAGATGGGGGACAGGAAGCTGACGTGTGGAGGTTGGGCTGGGAGGAGATGATCACAGGAAAGCTGAGGATACACAGCAATGCAGATGTGGGCATGTATGACCCATGCTGGGCTGGCCCATGACTATTTCAAATTCATGGGCAGTGTGTAGGGAGGCGTGTCTGGCTTGTTCAACTCCAGGTTTTGAGGAACTGAGACCTAACAATGATTGGGTTTTCGTAGCAATTCCAAACACTTTCAAAGACACAGCTGGGGTGGGAATTGTTTCTAAAAGGCTACAGACGAGACCCCTGCATTCAGGACTTCATGATTCTATTCACAATTGAGAAGCCAAAGGCGAATATATGGTTTCAGTAAGACAAGCCAAGTTCCATTCTTTGTAGGAAATCAAGTCTTATTGATTAGTAAATGAAAACATGCAGAATTATTAATATCTTATCTTTACTAAAGTTTCTTACTAAAGCAGCCACTCTCTATTGTTTTGTATACCATTTAAATGAATAGTACAGTAACCACATGCATTAATTCTCGTTACACGAGAAAGCTACCATCCCTGGGGCTTCCCCTTCCTTTTCTTTGCTTCCTGTTTACCCTCTCTAAGTAAAGTGGTTCCTTAATTTTTTCTCTTTCGTTTTGCAAGTCAACCTTCTCTTCGGCTTAGTTCTTTAGGTGACCAGTATTGGCTGCGCCTTATTTTAGGGCATCAAATACCTGGAGATGCAAAACCCAAGGAAAAATGGTGACCGGGCTTTGGCTGCCTCTGTCGGAGGGAGTGCTCCGTCGTTCCTGGGTCACAGCTCTCTGGGCTCTGCAGAAGCCTGCTCTCCATCTGCCTCCAGAGTAAACAAACAGCCTCCGGCCAGGTAGAGCTAATAACTCCATTTTTCTGCATGGGAGGGACTCATGACATAGAGAGTGTGAGTCATCCTAGGAGTTCACACTCCCCACCCCCCAAGCTTGAGGACTCCGAACTATAGTAAACCATCTATAGAATGTAAGGGAGGAGTGACAGTGTGTGTAGACTATAGTGGGCACAGATGCTTCAACCAAATTGTAGGCATAATATATTTACATTTCAAGACAGGAGAAAAAAATACGTGTGCTACTTTTAAATAAAGAATATTCAGCATACACAACAACTGAAAGAATTCTAACACGCATTACTGCCTCTAAATAAATACTATTTTCGCAAAGGAGCTGACACATTGGATTTGGGGCATTTTCCTACTCTTATGGAGATGGTTTAAAATAGATTTGCATTTCAGATTTTTTTTTTAATCACTGAACATACATATGTCATCAGACCCACCCTATTGAATGCCATCCTAGGAGCAAGCTCATGAGACTCTGTTGCTAGAGCTGTGTCTAAATATCAGATGTAGGACAGGTATGAAGAATGATTTTTCTCACAACGTAGGGTCAAAATGATTATCTTTGGGTTCCTTTCCTATAATAGTCTTTCCAGAGAGCTCATGGTTTAACTGTTTGTTCCTAAATAAAGCATATTATTTTTCTTTTTTTCTTTAAATTTTCTTAATGTTTATTTTGAGAGAGAGAGAGAGAGAGAGAGAGAGAGAGAAAGAGAGAAAGTGGGGGAGGGGCAGAGAGAGAGAAAGGGAGAGAGAGAATCCCAAGCCGGGTCCACGCTGTCAGCACAGAGCCCGACGTGGGGCTTGATTTTACAAACTGTGACATCATGACCTGAGCCGATATCAAGAGCTGGGCGCTTAACCATCTGGGCCACCCAGGCGCCCTAAGCATATTATTTTTCATAAGAGAAAATATAGAGTTTTTATGATCTAAAGATGGAAAAGTATAGCCAATATATTGTCAGAAGCAAATATATTTTCTTTATAAAAGACAATGCCAAGGCCTTTCTGGACATTATTTTTACCAGAATCTGCCAAAGCAAGACAGAGAATGGGATGGGCACACAGAGTGATTCTCAGAAGCCAAACCGAAAAGAAAAAAATTTAAGACAGATAAACATTATGTCATGTTTCTGAAACTTCCTGATCATCCTTAAAGTAGACCATCTGTCCCTGATGACGAAACTCACTGGATGAGACCTTGAGGAATGTAACTCTTTGTAAAATTTCTGAAACACTGAATTTGTTCCCCAGTATTCCAACTCTGTAGCAAATCTGTTACCCAGATGTAAATTTAGAAGCATCAGAGCTCTTGGCTCCCTGAAGGAAGAATTTCAATTTAGAAAAGGCATTATAGACTAACAAGAGAAGAATGCTCAAAACCTAAATTACCCAAAACAAACCAGGATGCGACATAAGGGAAGCAACTAGAGAATTCAGCAATAGGCCAAGGTGAGTTCCAGCCACTCTTATCACTGGGGGGAAAATACTCTGGCATCAAACAAAAATGAAACTCAGCAACATGATCCAAATGTTGAGCATATAGTCCGGTTTTGATGAAAAATTCACCTTTTGCTGAGTATTTTCCTAAGTGTCACTTAGCACATGAACAATTTCAAAGTTGACATTCTCCGAAGGGGGGTGTGTGTGTGTGTGTGTGTGTGTGTGTGTGTGTGACTATCCATCACCAGCCCTCTACAACAGGGCAGATGGTACTGAAAAAAACAAAGTTGTCATAATAGAATCCATAAACAGAGTAACAGTGGGAGAGGTCATAAAGGCTCAACAAGAAAAAGCGTGGAGGAGGCACAGGTGAAATATGGAAGACATCAGGCAGTGGTGCTGACCTGGAAAACTTCTGCAGGGACAGTGCCAAGGAATATACTGCACGTAACCCTAAGAGGAGCGGGAGAATGGGTCCAGCCTCAAAGTAAGGAAGCAGATGAATGTAGCACGACTGAAAACAGGAGAGGTGAGGGGCCAGAGGAGGGGATTCGGGAGGGGCAGAAGGAGACCAACGGCTGACCAGCTAATGCGCTGGGCAGCCTCCCGCTCACACAGCTGCCCTGTAGAAGAGCATGTGCCCTCTGGCTCTGGGCGTCCTCAGAGCCTCAGACAAGGTTCCCTCTGTGTGCTTCTTAAGCTGGAATGCACCACACGAGAAGGTGATGGGCACTGAGGAGGGCACTTGTTGGGATGAGCACTGGGTGTTGTATGTAAGAGGTGAATCATGGGAATCTACTCCCGAAGCCACACTGTATGTTAGCTAACTTGACAATAAATTAGATTAAAAAGACGTAAAAAAAAAAAAAAAAAAAGAATAAGAAAGTTCTTTCCACTGAACGTACAATGGCTGTCAAAGTGCACTTGAGCACAGTGGTTTGAAAATCAAAAAGACTCACCAAAATGAATCTGACATATTCACAATATGCCTAATAGCCATTGTACATGTGACAATTAGGTCTTATAAATCACTACATTGCTTTGGCACCACTAAATGAAGGTGGTAATTTTCCATTCCATTAGATTTATCAATCACCACAGTATATAGTATAATGAACACCGTATACCCATTACCAAGAATAAACAGTTATTAACGCTTTGCCACATTTACTCTAATATTTTTTGATATAGTATATAAAGTAAGTTTCATGACATTTTACTCCTGAAGACTCCAGTAGCACCTCTAAAAACTAAGGACATTGTTCTATGTAATCATCACCCACTTCTGCATCTACCAAAATTAACAATAGCACCTACCGATCATATAGTCCTTGTTCCATATTCAACTTTCCCACATTGTCCCCCAAATGTGTTTTATGGCTCATTTATTCAAAGCAGGGTCCAATCAACGTTCACAAACTGCATTTGGTTGTTACATTTCTTTATTCTCTTTGAATCTTGCAGGCCTCCTCCACATTCCCTACCTCTGCACTGTTATTTCATGTTATTGAAGCAGGTAGCAGAAGAGGTTAGCAGGGGGCCTGGGGAATGGCCACCTTTTGGATTTGTCTAATTAACTTGCTCCTTGAGTCATTTCCCTTGGTTCCTAAACCCTCTGTTTCCTGTAAGCCAGAAGTTAGATCAAACCCTGTTCAAACAGTTTTGGTGAAAAGACTTCATCCATGATGCTGCATGCTCCAGAGCAACTTCCAGCAGGATCCACGTGTCCCACGGATCGTGAGGCGAAGGTGGATCGCTAGGTTAGGTGTGGTCATCGGAGCTTCATAGTTCCGGCAATCCCCCACTCCTTAACACCCACACCTGCTGAATGTACTGCCCACCAGCAAGCTTTCACGTGCTTACCAGAAATAAGTCCACATGACTGGCAGCATAGCATTGAAAGCTGTAAGTATTCATAGACTTCCAGCACCTTGGACACCAAGGCACAGTTTCATTTAAGAATAAACTAACTTCCTATCAGCTGCTCTTTGGTTTGACGGGAGGAAGGAGGGCAGTGAGCGGCAAAGAGAACACAAAGGAGTAGAAATTTCATGAGAAATGAAGAGATGAAGAGACCAAATGAAAACAGGAATTTGGGGAAACTTTTTCTTTAAACGCAGAGAGCGATCTATTGTGGGACCTGACGGCTTAGACTCCAAAGTCAGGACACAGGGATTCACCAGCTCTCATTGTCTGACTCTACTCTTGGGTACGTAACTTAACATCGCTGGACCGTCCTTCCCCATCAGAACCTCTCAATAATAAGGGCACTTCCCTAGTAGGGTTTCTGGGCAACTCAGTGTGAGAACAATACTTAGCACATTGCCAGACACACAGTAAGAGTATGGTGGATGCAGGTTGCTACTATTGCTTAATCCTGCACTGAACTAAGGAGCCATTTTTTGTCCTGTATTTTTCCACTAACCATTCACAGGAAACTTCTTGAGAAAGTGGAGGATGAGGGAAAGCTCTCACAAGCAGGGGTTATATGGGGGTCAAGAACACTGGTCCCAAATTCCCCAAGGATAAGTCAGGGATGGATGGGGAGAGCAGCTAAAATGAAAACCATCTTTCTCCTCAATGCCACAGGGCCAAATTCTTCTCAGGCACAGAATTTCCTTGGTACTCCTCTTCACATGTGGCCCCGGTGTTGACAGGACTCAGTGGGCCCAGAGCTCTCTCTCTACCTCCAAGCTCCCTAGGGGACACGACCTGAACTCGGCAGGTCTGAGGGCAACATAGCTTAACAGGCAGCTGGGTACAAACTGACATCGATGGACCTAGTAATCAGCCTGGACAAGGGAAATGAAACAGAACCTCATGAAATGCCATGGAGAAACATCGGTACCTCTACCATGGGTGCTCAGAGGGTCAGGCCCATGATGGAATGCTTTCCCTTTCCTCTGAAACACTGCTTTCCCTTCTGCCACAACCGGCTCAGTGGGTGCCTCTCAGACAGGAAATCTCGTGTTCCTCTGGGGCATTCATAATGCGGTATTTCATTTCAATAATCAAGGCACTCTGCATTCTGTAAAAGGGAAAACCAATGAATTCTACCACTTGCAATTTTGCTCTGACAGGAATTAATGTGGAAGGTTTCTTATTTTATTGAGCCACCCACAAAAGGGAGCGGAGAAAGCCTCAAATTCCTCTAAAAGCTCTTATTCCAGCAAAATAACCCAGATAAACATTTACGCTTCAGCTTTGAGATAATTTTCCCAAGCTCCATTTTTAACTTTTAGCGCAGCATAATCTTATCAGGATGGTTGATGCCCTTCAATTGAAGCATCAGCTCCTAGAAGAAGGGGTTACTAGACACTCACCCCGCTACCGACCTCAGTGGCCATCCTGAGATGGGGACTCCCAGGAGCTTTAGAAGGTGACCCCAGTGAGAGACATTGCCCGATGCCCTCTGAGGAGGAACACCTGTGTGGAAGGGGGCAAGCTGCCGGGGAGAGAGGGCAGGAGGCTGCCAGTGAGCAACTCTGCCTCCCGTCTCCACCCACAGCAGAATGGGAAGATGCCTATCTTTCATCTCAAGACTCGTCCAACCAGTGCCATCTGGTTACCTGTTCTTCAGAGCCAGCCTCCACTTCTACCGAATTAACAGGGCCTGCATGCAGCAGGAGAAGGTCAAAAACAGCCCTCAGCAGGAAGCCCTGGGCCACTCTCATCGTGGATGCTAATGGGTATACACTACACACTGAAAAGAATTTTTTTTTTAATGACACCATGATGAGGGAATTCTCATCAATTCTAAAAAAATATTTATGATCTATTTTGGTCTCTTCTAGGGCTTTGGGTCAGTCCACAGACTCCTGGAAGCCTTCAGAGCCTCTACAGTATATAAGAGCATGGTCATTTGACCTGTTGAAATCCCTCCATCATCTAAGCACGGTAATGAGCTTGTGGAAGGTGCTCAAATATTTCTTTCTGGATTGAACAGAAATGGCCATTCATGTGCTGTTAAGTATTACATAATAATTTTCATTAGCTGAATCTTACTATGTGCCAGGCGCATATACATATATATACTAGTTTCTTCACATATGCTTTTTACTGACTTCATTTAAACACGAGAAAATACCACAGAGGTTTCACACAGGTAGAAAGTGCTGGAGCTGCCATTTAAGTGCAGGTCCATCTAGATCCATACCCCAAAGTCTAAACACTAGGAAAAGGAAAGACAGAGAAAGTGGGAAAATGCCAATCTTGCCCTCAAGAGACTGATAATCTCACCAGAAAACAAGACACACTCCCATGAAATAATTGTAACGTGGAACAGAATAAAATGCCTAAAGTAGGCACTATGTTCAGTTAGCAAGTGCTTCCAGAAGTCAAAGCTGGTGTTGATTAATGCACACAGGATGGTCAGGGAAGGCAATGAGGTTTAAGGCGGGGTTTAGAAGACCACCATATTTTTGATTGATGTCAGTATAAGGAGGGGGCTTTGAATGAGAGGGGAGGAGGATGGCAGAACCACACTAGCAGACAAGGCACCTAGCATTGTTCAGGTGTAATCCATCCTGGGTGTTGAGTAGTGTGGGAAATCACGGGATGTAAGGGAAAGAAGTAGCGAATGAAGGAGTGACAATGCTCAGTGGATCTTAAAGGAAAAGATAAAGTATGCAGATTTAGGCAGGAGAGCTATAGCATGGTGAAAACAGGGTTCCAGGATGAACTATCAGGTGGTGGTGGGCAGGGCTCACTCCAGGCAGGGGAGGAGAGATGGAGAAAGCACCTTTCAGATTTCCAGTCATCAGAAGGATTGAGGACAAACAGAATATCTTCCTTAGCCATGCCAAGTGGACAGCTCCACGGAGAAGGTACGGACATTTGCCATGGGTAGGACCAGAGCGAGATATGGGTAAATATTTGCTTTGCCTCAGCTGGAGAAGATGGATTTTTAATAAAGAGACAGTGTGACTCATGTCACAGAGTGTACCAACAACTCAGGAAAAAGCCACTTCAGAAAATGCCAGAATGGCAGGCAGTCTCTCTTGATGTGCTCTCAGGAAGGGTTTGCACACACACACGTGCACACACACACATACTTCCTCCTCCCAATGGCACTGGCACCATTCTATCCTACGGTGTCACTATGGGCCTGATGGTGTCTCCTGGGGACATTTTGGGTCTGGTTTCCACAGTCATTCCAGAGCCCTTGTAGATCCAGCTCCCGTGAAAGCTGTGCGATGTGGTGGTTGTGATTAGAGAATGCTGAGGGCCAACCAGACCGTGCTCTATGACACCCTCAAAACAAAACCCACCATGGTATCCACAGAGAGCAGAATTCTAAGAGGGCCCTATGATCTCCATCCCTCGGTGTCATGTCTCGTGTAATACCCTCCCCTCAGGTGTGAGCAGGACCTGGACTTGCTTCGAACCAATGGAATATGGCAAAGTGATAGGCTGTAGAGACTTCCCTGCTGGCTTCGAAGTAAGATGCTATGCTGTGAGAGGGCCTGATGGCAGCAACCATGAGCGGTCTCTAGTTCCTAAGAGCTGTCCCCAGCTGACAGTCAGCAAGCAAACGGGCACCTCACTCTCACAACAATAAGGAGATGAGTTCTTCCAGCAACCCAAGTGAGCTTACAAGTGAATTCTTCCCTGCTTGAGCCTCCAGATAAGGACGAGCCTGGCCATCATATTGATTGTAGCCTCGTGAGAACTTGAGCGAAGGACCCTGCTGCACTGTGTGGGGAGTTCTGACCTGTAGAAATTGTGAAATAACAGAAATGCATTGTTTTAAGCCATTATGTTCATGGTAATTTGTTATGCAGTGAAAGAAAGCTAGTATAGCCTTCATTTTCCTGTCTTCCCACAGGAAGCCCAAGAAAGCTCCGGTAATACAGGGAGTCTGAGACTCTTTCAAAACAAGCTGGAAGAAAGGAGCACGACCTGGAGTTAAAGCTGAGGGCATGGAGTCCACAGCAGTCAAAGACTGCTGGCTACATAACCTTGGTCAAGGTGGGAGTCCAGTTCTACCTCTCTCTAGATGAGAGAGTTCTTCCAACTCCGATAGATTCTGATTTAAAAAACTGATGAATGAACGCATTTAATGTCAGTTGAACACCTACTGATGTGGCATGCTAAGCATTACTGCATTCTGTCTCATTTAAACTTCAGAAAACATCGTGCCCACGTGATTATTACAGTCACTTGCAGAGATAAGTAAACTGAGGTTCAGAGAAGTTTAATAATTTGCACAAGACCACATGGCTTGAAAGCGGTAGAGCCTGGAATCAGTCTTAGGACCTTTTCGCTGCATAATGCTGGACCGGCGCCCAGGAGAAAGTCTACTCAACTATTTAACTAGAAGCAATCAGGGAAACAGAGGAGCAGAGAAACCTCAGGAAGGGACCTGGAGTTGTAATAATCAAGTGGAGAGCCATGTAAGTGGTAATTCAATCTGACAGCTAAGACTGAATAGATTCCAAGTGATGGCTTTGAAAAAGTTAAATCACCAGGAAAGTTCATCAGAGTTCATTTTAGAGTGGAGAGAAGGGAGAAATTAGGATTTCAGGAGAATATTTCCCACCACACACTAAACACTGATGGTTCTAAATGGCTTTCTGTGGCCCAGACACGTCTCCTCAACTTTGGATCTATCTCTGCAGCCCTCCTAGTGGTCCCAACTTCAACTCAACATGTCCCCAAACCAAAGTCACCTTCACTGGAGGCCCCCTGCCCTGGTTAAACAACTTATGATTTCCTCATCTGGCTTTCATATCAGCAACTCCCTTTGCTTATCCCCTCACTTCTTAGTGGTCACCTAGACCTCTAACCTATGGATATCCTCCTCTTAAATGCTTTGAATCATTGTGCATGTTATCACGAACTCAGAGTTTCATTACCTCTCTGCTGGGCTATTTCAGTAGTCCCCTAACTTATTTCCCTATCCTCCAGCCCACCCCCACCCCCTTTCCTTACATAAATCCATCTTCCACATTAATTCCAAGGTGAACTTTCAAAAATGCAACTCACCGCCACATCTGAAGCATTTTAAAGACGCTCCAGCACTAACTGGATGCATTTCAAACTCCTTGATAAGGCATGCAAGACACTTCCTTCCTGGCCTCCGTCTCCTCGTACAACCTCATCCCCTCCCATATCTCATCTTGTCCGGTTAACTCTGTTTGAACCATATCCATATTTTACTCCATCGCCTGGGAGATTCCCTGCAACACCTTTCTATATTTTGTCTACCTACTCATCATTTCAAGGCTCAACTCAGGTGTCCCGTCCCCTACGAAGCCTGTTTGTGACTCTTCCCTGAGCGTCATGTTGCACATCTCCAGGATATCACTCACATTTTACCCTGAGGGCTGCCATTTGCATAGAAAATCATGCCCACGATCCCCCATGTACAACAGAGTGGCATGACACACTACCCTAAATGAACTCGGTGACTCTCCCACTATGACTACAATCTGATAACTGCCTCCTCTTCGAGACATTAAGCTAAGCTCTTTAACTGTAAAGGCCATGTCTTATTCATCTTTGAATTCTTAATGCCCATCTCAGTGCCCTACATACCATAAGCCCTCAATAAGTCTCTGCTGAGTAACTGAGTGAACAGTTGGATGAAGTCATCAAAAGTCAGCCTGTGCAAGGGCAAGTACCTGAACTCTACATCCAGATTTAGAATCCAGAAAAAAGGACAAGTTTCTTGAGCCAGCTTACATTGGGCCTTCTGACCATACATCCCCCAAAGAATAATGCCAACTAGTTGACTGCAATGCTATTAGTCTGAAGATATTGGTAGAGAAAAATATTGCCGGTTCTTTCCATTTTTGGCACATATACAAAGTATTTTGTAAAAATCTCAGGGATCCTGGTTCCAGCTGCATGGAATGGACTTTCTCTTTTCTTTCTTCTTCCTTCCTTCCTTCCTTCCTTCCTTCCTTCCTTCCTTCCTTCCTTCCTTTCTTTCTTGATCAATGTAGGAGAAATTTGGCTATTCCAGCATAATCAAAAAAATGTCTATGCAAGGTAAATCAGTGTCTTGGTAGCTTTCTGAGGTAATTACTTAGTTGTAGCTAAAATACCCACGTCTAGGACTATAGGAAGACTTAATTTTATTTATGTATTGAGAAGTTAGGGTTCCCATCCCACTGTTTCTTCCTGAACAGCTGAGTGCATGGTTTTAGACTGCAGGAGAGTCTGAGACTGTCCAAGGAGATTAACTTTATTTATTTATTTATTTATTTATTTATTTATTTATGTATTTATTTACTTACTTACTTAGCTGTTTATTTAGTGTGTTCTCTCTCTCTCTCTCTCTCTCTCTCTCTCTCTCTCTCCAGGGAATTTTAACTCAGCCACATAAACAGCGGCACAGACATCTTCATATTGGGAAACTGATCATAGACTTTCTAGCCTTTACTACTTGTTTATGGTGTGTGTGTGTGTGTGTGTGTGTGTGTATTTACTCCAAGGCCCCAGAACTGATCTGGTCTAGAAATTCTTCTGCCACCTGCTCTGGTTCAAAGTAGACCTACTGTGTGGGAAGAGTAGCTTCATAATCGAATGGCGTGTTCAGCTTCTCCTTAGTTTTGGAACCTAACAGTAAGCTTCTCCAAAGTCACAGTTGCCAGACTCATTGTGAATAAGAGCAGATTTCATTGATATAGTTGCTATAGTCTGGGGCACTGGGGAAAAAGAGACCATGAAGACATGGCATTTATTCTCAAGGAGCTTACCTTAAATATCAGTAAACTGTTGCCCCCACTTTATTCTGACATATCTCCACTACTCCTAATTCTCTAGGCTGGAGATTTGGAATCTTCAGAAATAGCCTGAGTGCCAGCCTCACAGGTCAGTGTTTATCTGAGAAGTATACATGAGTCTGAGTTTCTGGAGTTACAAGTTTTCAGCTCTGGAGAATCTCCATTAAAGAAAATATTACATTACATACCATGGATGCCCCTTCCCCAGAGATCTGCAGGTAAAGATTAACTCTCAGAAATCCCCAACTCCCCTTATACCTCCGTATAAAAGCTGACAATACCAATCCAACCATAGTGACAGATCATACTGATGTAGCCATTAGGCTAATGTACTTGCATCTTTGGGAAGAGGTCACAATAATTACGTTTTTAAATACAAACTCAACTAATTTACAGATATGGCCAGTGGCTTTGGGTACATGGTAAAGAGCACTGTATATTGAAACAAAATGTTGTTCGAGTATCTGAGACCCATCAGACTGCAAGCTGGACAGATTAAATCTGGTAGATTTAATTAAGTGAGGTGAGGTTGAGTTTTGGGGTGTGTGAGCTGAGGTGTGGTTGAATCCGAGAGAATCCAAGGTGGATATAAAGACAATACTCCAAAGAGTATCCTAAGTTCCCAATGAAGCAATGATCCCACGTGTTCCGTTGGTATAATGGCAAACACTGATTGTCCTATCTACAAACAGCACTACATTGGGAAATTGCACTCACCGCAGCCACATTTGCCTGAACGCCTTTAAAAATCCCTGAGCTCATAAACTCTTACATGTTGCACAGTTACCAGAAAGATCCCGATATACTGTACCGTGTTAAGAACTGAAAGATGGAAAGAGCTGGATTTTAACTTGGTTCTAGTTCTAATTGGCTAGGACAAATTGGGCAAGTCATTTGAATTCTCTGGGTCTTACATTCTCTTATCTATGGGCAAAAGTTTTTATGCAGATGACCTCCGAGACCCCTCTCAGTTTTAGATTTGGTTATTAGCTGGTTCCACCCCAACCCTGCATTATGTATTATATCAACAAAGACAAGCCAAAAGGCTGAATCTTATTGCTCTAGCTAGCAAAGAGCAGCATAGAGAGGTTAGTCGCTCAGCAATATTTAAGGTAAGCTCCTTGCCGGTAAAGACCACGTCTTTATCGTCTTTCTGCCAAATGCCCAGCACAGTGCCCCGTGCGTTCTAGAAGTCTGCAAACGTTAGCACATAGAAGGGTAAGTCTTAGTTAGAACTGTGGCTGGGAAGTGATTGCACAGGTGAGGACTACAATACCCAGGCTCCTTTGCTTCTAGGTGGGGCCATATGACTAGTTCCCCCCAACTGGATATGTGTTCCCCCAAGACAGGTGGATGTACCTTTTCCACTGTCTCTTAGAAGCCGTGTTCTGAAGATGACAGAATTCCTGGGTCCTTGAATGCTCGTGTGGGGCAGAATACCCCATTACTCACTTGCGTCAAACTGTTTCGAAAGTGAGACGCAAACTTCCATTAAGTTAAGCCTCTAAAGTTTAGGGGTTGATTTGTTATGACAGTTGTTTTTACTTTAATGAGTACACAGAGAGTAATAATTGCTTCAATGCCAAAGCACATTAGATTTGCAAGAGATTCGCTGAGGGAAAGAGGGAGAAAGGGAGGGTGAGAGAGGGAAGAAAAGAAGAGGAAAGCAGGGAGAAGAAGAGAGGAGAGGTGAGGAAAAGAAAAAGAAAGAGCTGATTTGTTTGGAAAAGCATTTCATTTGGAAGACTGAAAGGTCAAGCTTGTAGGACTCAGACTGCAGAATTTTTTACAATAAGTCTAGAACAGAGAAGTACCTAGGACATTATGTAAGCATGACATAAGCAGTTTCCTCTGCATAGAAAGGGCTGGGGCTTGAACTAAGAAAAGTGTTGCACGGAAGAGCATTAAAATTGGGTCAATATCCCTGAGTAGACTCAGTCCAGCCCCATTCCACAGTCGAAACTGTGTTGGAGAGAGGTGCTGATAAGATGTTAGAAACACCGAATAGGTTAAGAGGGAATCTGTGACCCTCAGGGCTTATGCCCACCATCGGACTGAAACCCTGCAAGATTTGGAACACTTTGCATTATTCTCTAAGTCGACACAATGGCCTCGTATGTTGAGGTAAAGAGGGCCTGAGATACATTCACTGACTCTTCTCCATTAAGTGTAGGGGAAGGCAGCCAAGATGCTGAGAGGGTCTGTGGGCTGCAGAGGTCTGGGGCAGGTTAAGAAGCAGACGTGGACCCGGGACTGGAGTTCCAGGAGGTCTCCCAGCAGCAGTGACAAGTACAGGTGCACGGCACCAGGGACCAGCCATCCCCAGTAGGTGCAGTGGCCTTCACACAAAAGCCCCGGCTGTGTGGCCACTCCAGGAGGAGCCAGAACAGAGGACTCAGACCAGACATCCCTTCCTGAGGCCGGTGGGTCACATGCACCCCAGCTTCCCAGGGGAGAAGAAAACACAGTGGACTGGAGCATGATCCTCAACAGACTGACTTTTCACCAAGAGTTTCACCTGAAAAAGTCTAGTCTTAAACTGAACAATCCTCAAAAGACAAGACGTTCCCCCTCCATCCATACAAAGGAAGGCTCATGAGGAAATTTAATTCAGTTATAGAAAAATTAATTTTCTACACATCCTAATTATCGTGCATAACTTTTATGCCCATTAAGTATATGTAGTATCCTTCCAGAAACAACACAAACCTGGTCAAAAAGCCGCGGTTACTGCCTTATTCTGAAGTCCAAAAGAAGTCAACTGGAGAAGAACTGTCCTCCTCTCCGTGACCAGAGGTGACCTCGTGCCCCAAACCTTTTAATCCCACGCCTTTTAATCCCAAGGCGTGGAATCTTCTTGATTTCCTGCTGGAGCGGGAAGGCCTGGGCAGAACCCAGGACCCAGGGCTAATGTCCACAGTTGAGGCCAGAAATGGTCAAACCGCCAGACCTGTTAGGGTGACCAGATGCCCAAGTCTGCCTGGGACTGAGGAGGTGGGGGTGTAGTTCCTGAAACAGGGCTTTCCATTAAAGCCGGGAGACTCCTAGGCAAACTCATGCAAGTTGGTCATCCTATCCTCTTCCCCACTGAAAGGCCAGGCCAGGTGGAGAGAAGAGCAGAGGCCCTTCTGCTGGGCATGGATTCATGCCCATTCACGGAGCATGGATGGGCAGGGGCTTCTCGGGCATGGTTGAGTCTTGGAACCCTTCTTGTAAGTGTGGAGTTACATAATGGAGTGAATGGACATGATTCACCATCACCGCCAGCGGAAGAACACACACACACCTAAATATAATTTACAAGTGGCTCCTCTTGATGGCATTGCACAACCAAATTAGCTCCTTTAAAAAAAAAACACCCACTTTAAAGCACAACAGATGATCTGTACTTATGCTCGAAACCACAAAAGTTTGCTCTGGTGGCAGAAATGGCTGAGACAAACAGGACCGGATTTGGATTTAGTTCTGAGAGAATTGTATTTGTTACTGTACATCACACATGTGCCCGGCAACCTCCGAGATTAAAAAAAAGTCCTGATCCAACACCCTATGTCAAATGCTTGGCCTTTGCACGCGCACGTAACTTACAAGTGCGCTAAGCGCACTCAATTCCCTCCACTGCGAGGCAGAGGCTGATAACGACTAGCAGAGGAAGGTTCGTGAAAGCGCACATCTGGAATGGCACAGATCTTGACGGTACTTCAGGATGATGGACTCCTCCCAGGAGAGGCGGCTCACGGAGGAAGGCTGCAATGCTCGAAGGGACTGAAGTTTCGAGAGCATCCAGACCTGGGGACCGGGCCTGGCTGTGCGAGCTCCCCGGGCCGCTGCCCTGCTGAGTTTATTTTGGAAGTCTGTTTTGAATTTACAGCGCTGCCTCTTTAGGAGGGTATTTTAAGATGCTCTGCCAACCCGCAAGGGCTCCAAGTAGCTTTTGTTTCTGTACTCACACAGATGAGGAGCTAAACTAATTGAGAGACTGACCCAAATTTGTGAGTATCACAGAGTACCACAATTGGCCTGAATTCCCCGCACCCTTTGCGTGTGTCTGTGTTCATGTCCATTTGGAAGTCGCTCTTGGAACCCTTGCAAAACTCTCCTCACTCACATATAATCAGTAAATAAATCATCAGTTCCGCTCGTAAGTGGTAATGTTCCAAGGTCCCAGGAAGAAAAATTTCAAGTGCTAAACTCTTCCAGAGGCCTTTGTTAATATAAACACAGCTTAGCAAAACAATTACTGTTTTCTTTCTTTGTTCCATGACGGCACAGAGCGGCTTGTGCTCAGATATTGTCCTTTAATTGACATAATTTCGGTGTCTTAGTGTTGATCTACTCAAGGTTGTAAGAGCAAGAGATTCGCCTTACAGCCTTGGAATGTTTTCATTTTTATTCTTCCAAGTGTAGTTTTCTAGCCAAGAGCATTTCAAATCATCGTCAGAATTCACTGGAGAAAATAAAAGGGGGAAAATCACTCCCCACCCCGCTGTCTCTCCCCCCGCACCCCCCCCAACCCTGCACACACACAGACACACAAAGGGAGGAAGGCATTTAAGGTAACTACAGGAATGCAAGTCCTACAAGAATTTTCATTTCAAATGGGCATTTTCCATTTAGTTTATACATCTCTTTCTCCCTTTCCTTATTTCCAGCTTTCAAACTCCTTCATGATTAATAGATACGCCAGAAAGCTTCTTATTCTCTCTTTGGGAATCATGCTTGTAACAAAGAGTAATTGGTGCAAAAAAGCAAGTTGCTGAGAGAGGGTGGGAGAGCGACGCACAGGAGTGTGTAAAGAAGGAGCAGCAAGGCAGGCGGAGCATGAGGCATGTGGGTGGCCTGCCAAGCGCAGCAGTTGGTGGGGACAGAAGGCTTCAGATGGACACATCCAGGTCCAGGCTGCTGGCTCAGACTCACCTGCACTGCGTCAGGCCTTGTGCCACCGAGCAGGAGTCTGCCCAGAGTCCCATCTCCAGGTTGACTCAGCTGCTGACCAAATCAAGGGTCCTTCGCCCCATCCCTCTAGGTTTTTTTCTTAGGCACAATATACACATAGGGATTTGGGAAAGGTAAGTCATCCTGCCGCACTGGGAGCAGAAAGGGGAGACTGAGTCAACCGCTGAATGAAAGCTTAGAGAGAAAAGTGAGAAAAAGAAAAAAAAAAAAGAATCTAGAGGCTGGCTATTCAAAGTGTGGCCCACTCACCAGAGGCATTAACGTCTTCTGGGAGCTCATTAGAAATGCATGACCTCAAACCTCAACCCAGATCTACTGAAGAGGAATCTGCATCTCACATTCCTAGTGATTCATGTGCAGGAGCAAATTTGAGAAGTGCTGACCTGAGATATCATCACATGGGGGGCTTTTAGCAATCACAGCAGCCCATGCTCTGGTCTGCAGTAGGGCGCACACCTCAGTACTTTAAAAAAAAATCCTCTGGTGATTGGAATGGGCATCCAGAGTTGACCGCCAATAATACACAACAGAACAATGGTTCCCAAAGTGTGGTCTCCAGACCAGCAGCAGCAGCTGGTGAACCTGTTAAAAAGGCAGATTCTTGGGCCCCATCCAGACTCTGGGGTGGGGGACAGCAATCAGTGTTTTAACAAGCTTTCCAAATATTTATCCACAAGAGCTATAGAAGGACCCCAAATAAGAGTAAGGGCTGTAAATACATTCAATTCTACCACTCAGAACTTCCCAGAAATATCCATTACCTGTAGTAGGTCTTTTCAAATGACATTTTAGGTTCTGCATGAATTAATCCAACATACCTTTCTAAATATACCCCCCCCCCCGTAATTTCCTTTAACGCATGCTGCTAAAATGAGTGGACTGGATTCTAGGGTCCCTTCCAGCTCTAAGACACTGAGTCTATGCTTCCAAAGCTATAACTTCAGCTAAGTTTATTATCTCCCGGAATATGGCGACCTAGATGCTCAACCTTCTTTGTCTACACAAGTCTCTTCTTCCTGTCTTCCTAGGTCAGATCCTATCCATTCTTGAAGGCCACGTATAAATGCTATCTCCTCTACTAACTGGTACCCCCTGCTAGAATGAAGCTCTCTCCCCATGTTTCTCATAGCATTTGCTCATTGCATACATTTCCCTGTTTTCTATCAGTCATTCGCCTGATGCTTTGGCTGTCAGCCATATGTACTGTTCCTTGAAACACAACAGTGTTTTATTCTTCCTCACTACTCCCAGCTTCTAGCACTGCCCTCTGCACATAGGAAGTAGCACATAAATACTGATCACATTGAAATGAATGGGTTTGAGGGCTCTCCAGAGATTTTTGTGGACTATAAGATGAATCATGACTGCTTTTTTAAACATAGTGAGCAAGCACAGAATTCCAAACCAGCCAACGAGAGCACAGACATCATGAGTCTAATGAAAGTGACTGTTCCAAAAATTTGATTTCAAAAAAAGTCTAAGTCACATCCTCAAAAATCCATAAAAAGAAATTATATCAAATTTTACACTACTTGGCACGTATTAGTCATTCAGTAATTATTTTGTTAGATGAATTTTTAGATGAATATTGATAGAAAATTTTCTGAACAAGAGCTCTAGAAAACTAAAAATATTTTCATATATATATATGAATATATAACCTTTTTAAAAATGTTTAAAAGTTTGTTTATGTATTTATTTTGAAAGAGAGAGGAAATGAGTACCAGTAGGGGACGGGCAGAGATAGAGAGGGAGAGAATCCCAAGCAGGTTCCAGGCGGTCCGCGCACAGCCCGACAAGGGGCTCAATCCCGTGAACCATGAAATCATGATCGGGGCCGAGATCAAGAGTCAGATGCTTAACCAACTAAGCCACCCAGGGGCCCCTATGTGAAACCCTTTACTGAAATCTGATTTGACTTAACCCTCTGGCAGACACATTACGAATTTTATCTCATAATCTTCATAACCCTAAGAGGGAGATATTTTCTATTCTCCCTTCTGTGGGTAAATTCAGGCTACAGAAGGTTAAATAAGGCATTGAGAGCATCTGGCTAGAGAGGAGGCAGGACAAGGGCCCACCTCACACCTCGCTAAATCCAGAACATCTCTGCTCTCCACTGTATAAAGATGCTTGGTGTTTCAAAGATTTCAAAACATTGATTTCTCTTATGTGACTTTGTAGATTTTGTGTCTGTTTCTCCTTTTTATGTTTGTCATTAACTACATACTTCCGAATGATGACGCGACCAATAGGACTTTGTGGGAATGATTCCTTCCCACAAAGGAATGAGCCTTTCTAGTGGGACATTAGAGAGGAGAAGGAGGACGAGAGCAAGGAGGGAGCAGAGCCTGTGCACTGAATGGGGAGCGATACATCTGCACTGGTGTGTCTGCTATGCCTCTAAGAGTTTAAACTGGATTTAAATTGCACCTGGTAAAATACCTCACACACACAGGCACCGGCAACCTACAACCACATGCCAAGGGCAGAGGTGAAAGGCTTCACGGTGGTCTGTTTCAGGTGGATGTGCTGAAGAAATCCCGCAAACTCTGTGAATTCGCCCTCCTACCTCCCTTTATTAGCGGCACTACCAGCTCATTACAAAGTGCTACCTCATACCGTCAGGCTCGGAGATCTTTTTGGTTTTAGAATGTTTCCCTACAGAATCTGCCTTCTTGCCTCTTACATTTAAAAATGACCCCTCTTCTCAATCCCAGTCTCCCACCTTTATCCAGGACTGCCAATTTGTCATTGAATGATAAAGGCACTTTATACTAAGGAGTGAATGACTGATAGAATCCCTTGTCAGGGAATGCATCTGAAAAAAAAAAAAAAGATCTTAATGATCTTAATGCTCTTAAATGACTTTTTAATCAGTTAAACATGTAGAATTAGCTTGAAAGGTGACCAACCTTAGAAGTGTATGTGTTTATTGGTGGGGGCGGGGGGGAGAGGGAGGGTTGGATTTCCTTGGATTTATTTTCTTATTTAATCCTTATTTTTCAGGACAGAAAATTAGTGGCCATCACTAAGGCAGGAGACTTTTGATCTGACCTAGTTCTGTGATGGGCAGTGTTTAAAACTATGACTTTGATTCTGATTCTCTCTGGTTTATCTGAGAACAAAACTCATCAGTATGTAAATTAAACTCAGAGAGGCTGAGGTCAAAGTCAAGCACAATATAAGAACAGAGAAGAACCAGGGATGTTCAGGAAAGAAGAGCTCAGCGCCACAAAGGAGAAATGAAACAGAGCTCTGGAGTCAACACCACCACAAACAGAAGTTGTCATGGAAACCCCCGTTGGAAAGCAGGCAGTTGGATTCTGGAAACTGGATGAAGCAAGACTTGATGTCAAGAGAGGGGGGGAAAGGCTGAAGCCCCAAAATGAAGTCAGATCCTTCAGGGGAATGGAGTCATCATGCCATCACTGTGCCTGTGAATGTATACATCACTGCTACAAGATCGGAGCATGACCGATCTGTCCAGCCAGGAGGTCTATGAGTAAATGTGTTAGGATCTTCCTTTTATGGCATTGCGGTGCTCATGACTCATCCTGCAGAACAATGTGATAGGTGGGTGGAATCTCTTTTAAAAGATCCCCAAGAAGAATAGGTAGTATGTCCATATCTAATTTTGAGCAGAAATTCTTTCTCCACTCAAATATTAAGAGTGGAGGCAGGTAAAACAATCGTTGCCATGATTTTTTGTACTAAGTATTCCCTTACAAATATGGCCATGAGGATTGTGCAGGCATATCAAAGACTGGCTTCCCTGTTTTCTGGCTCCAACAAACTCTGAAATTGTATGATTACACGGACTTATAGCGTTGGCACTCGTAATGTACGTGGATTGGTTTTCCATAAATTACCTCTTAAAGAAGAGTCTGTAGCACTAAATGTGCACATGTGGTTACAAAAATTTTCCAGAGAGGAAAAGCAGACAGTGTGCCAGAGAAAAGAAAGAACTCTTTCAGCAGCACATAAAAACTACAGAGGGCTAATTCAAAAGCAGAGTGTAAGTGCATGTTCTGTTACCTGAACATGGAATAAGACATTCTTTGGGACAGCAAGGGGTATATGTGAGGAAAAGGTAAAACAAGTTGCCCCAATGTAATATGTAGGGGGAAAAGGGCGGGTGACTTTGGCAATATGAACATCTGTCATGAGTAGGTCTGACAAGACTAACTGGTCTACGCATCCATGTTAAATAATACCACATCTATTCATTATGATCCTCGTGACTTCCTTTTGTATTTGTGAGTTACACTCTAGCTTGAAGTTGGAAACAAGGATTGCAAGTGGAATGACAGGGGTAGAAAGATGCTACACTTTAAGCATTTGGTAAGTTGCTAGCTTAATACCCTTATCATGACTAAGGGACGTGCTGGGTCTTCAAAACTAGGCAAGCAGTGAAAGGAAGAAAACTAGGACAAGACAGGGATGAGGTGGGAGCCAGGCCATGGGAGCAAACTCGGTTGCATCATTTGTGACCTGGGGCACCGGATTAACTAACACTGGTTGGGACCTAAAAGTGAATAGATCATGAGAACAGAAGTTGCCAGGCAGAAATATCAAAGGTGGGTGACAGCAACCCTGGGGTTTCAGGGAGGTTGTCTTAGGTTGGAGCTAAGTCCAAGAGGTAGAGTAGATAAGAGGCTATGGTTGAGTTTCTTAAGATGATTATCCAGCAAAGTTTAGGAAAGGCACAAGAGTCTTAGCCAGGTGGGCTGGGACCCACCATAGGGGCTGAATTTTTGCAGAAGACCTAGAATACAGAATACAGAAGATTCGGAAGCAGGAGTGGAATCCTACCAATCTGTGCAACCGCAGAGGGAACAGAAAGGTTGTATCTCAGTGAGCTCAAAGCTGTGGCTCGGCTTAAACTCATTTCCAAATCATTGGCTACCAGATCTATGTTAGTAAAGGTTTGTTCAGGAAAATGGAAACTACTCCAGGTATTCCCAGAAGAAAAGACTTTATGCAGGGAGTTAAGGGCTTGCAAAACCCTTGGGAGATAAGGGTAACAAAGGTCAGTGAACACTGCTTTTAGAATTTAGGGGAAAAGAACATTCAGGAATTACAGGTAACTCTGGTCAGTGATTTCAGGTGCCTGCAACAGCACTACAGGTGGCCACAGAAGGCCTGGAAGCCACAGGCAAAGCCTCCAAAGCTGCCTGTTGCTGCTACAGAAACAATGTTGACGTCAACTTCTCTTCTACTTTCAAATCTCCCTTGATATTTTCTCTTTGGCACAATCTAAGCAGGAAACCTCTGGAAAAGCTTCTGGGAAATGTAGTTTCCACATTTTACAGCCCACGTGATTCTGGGAGAACACAGAAGGGGGAAGAGGTGGTCTGGCACAAGGTCTACATGAGAAGCACTAATAATATCCCATTTGCTCGTGGAGATGTGATCCTGAAGTGATTTCCTGAAATGAGTTGGTAAGGCTGAGTCTGGGTGGGATTGATGCTAGGAAGCAAAGTCCAGCAGACTCCATAGTCACAACCAAATGGAAGGATGGCTTGAAGAGTGTGTGGGACCACATAGGGAGAGACAGGCCATAGCGGGGAACACGGCAAGTGCAAGGTGATGACCTCCAGGAGTGACACAGGACATGCTCTGATTTAGAACTTTCACTGGAGTGTGGAGCATAAAGGGGGACAGAAAACACAGCTGACTGAGGGCAGGCAAGTCAGGAGGAAGACTCTACGGCAACCCAGACATTCAAATGATAGTTACTGAAAGGGTTTTATGAATAAAAAAATTACTCCAGAGCAGGCAAAAATTTGAATAGCCTGAAATAGGGCAGTGATGTTGGAACTAGAAGGAAAAAGGTAGAAATCTGAGCCATTGAAAAGGAAGTTGATAACCCAGTGGATAGTGGGGAGGGTAAAGAAGCCAAAAAGACTCCTTGGTTTGTGATCTGGGTAACCTTGTGAATGGTACTACTAATTGAGATACTACTTGAACACAGACTAGAAGTTGGGTCTGCGTCATTCTGTTTTGGGTCTGTTCAGGGGGAAGCACGTTAGGATTACATGAAAGGCACAGTAATTCACTGAAGATGAGGATGTGTGTTGGGCTGGTCTTCCCCACTCCTGTGGACCAAAAGGTAAGTCTTATATGCAGATGTAAGTAAAAATAACCTACACATGTGACATTGGATGTCCCCTAGTCTTACTCCCTCACCAAGTTTGATGTCTACAATCCAACGATCAGTACTTTGCATTGTCAGCTTTAAGTTAAACACTTCAGCTTTTGTACTTGCAAGCCTCCTGCAGTGTGTGTGTGTGGGTGGGGGGGTCGGTTGCCATTTCCATCCAACACTTAGCCTGAAGACGGTCCACGGCATTTCTGTGTCACACTTACAATTCGCCACTGATATCAGATATAAGAATAAGACCAGGAGGAAGTGGAGCTAGAAGAACATTTTAGGGGCGCTTGGGAGGCTCAGTCGGTTAAGCGTCCGACCTTAGCTCAGGTCATGATCTCACAGTTTGTGAGTTCAAGCCCCAGGTCGCGCTCAGACAGCTGCTGACAGCTCAGAGCCTAGAGCCTGCTTTAGATTCTGTCTCTGTCTCTCTCTACCCCTTCCCTGCTCACACTCTGTCTCTATCTCAAAAATAAATAAACATAAAAAAAAAAAGAACCTTTCAATCCCACACAATGCAGGGATAGTCAGAGAGACATGTAGGGTTTGCAGACAGAGAGAATAGGACCTTCCTGCGATTATCTTTTCTTCTGTCTTCACAGACTCCTTTTCTGATTTAGAATTGGTATTTCCTTATTAATAACTCGATTCCTGAAATCTCAGGCAATTCCAAACCTATTTCTCCCATCAAAATAAAAAGAATTCATCAGATAGAATCATGAGTCCATTAAGATCGGATGGTACATCTCCATGAAATTGTGATTTACATTGTACAACAGGTTAATAAAAATGGAAGCACTCTGTTGAAAGGGAAATATATCCAAGAATCTTTTAGGGCTATCTAAATTACATGAAATAATATTGCGAGAAAACCTGGAGAGACAGAGAAGGTACTGACTGAGAAAAAAGCACGACCAAAAACCTATAAGCCAATAAAGTGGTGTGGCTCAGAGCTCTAAGTTTTGGGTAGACAACTGAAGCCAGAGAACATTCAGAGCTGCAGACAAACACTTAAATTAGGCATTCTGGTAGAGCAGGGGCTCCCACTGCAACGGCCTGTCCTACAGCTCTTATGAGGTCATTGTCGGTGTGTTGATTAATATGGCTCCTGAGAGCCCCTCCTAGCCAAAAGCTATGGGCTTTACAAGTGGTTCCAAGTGGACCAAAAACACTGCTCATTTCAACCTAGTCCAAAGAGTTCAAGAAAACAGTCATATGTCAAGAACTATGTAATAGTTTCCATATAATTCTGATTGTTTCAAATCATCAAAAACGCTAAAAGGAGTGGTCCCTGTAGCTATAGGATAGTATAGCCTATACTATCCTAAACCCTAAAGGTTTTGGGGCCTAAAACCCTTCCCAAATGCCTTCAGGCTAGTGTTGCTTTTATGTACTTTATTTATGTATACAAACATGAATTCACTTGGCCAGAAAACAGTTTGGAAACCACTAGCTTAAAGGATCGGTATGTCGGACAGAATTAGATGTTCGATGGAAACAAGACACAGAATGGGACACGAAGAGAGAACTGTGGCCACACTGCCCTGAAAAGGGGATGACTTCCTTGACGTGCTACAGCCAGCCTGTAGGTGCCGGCTTCCAAGGAAAAAGGGGGCATGTCTTTCCCTAACTCTGAGTTCAGGGGCTTCACGTTAGCAGCTCAAAACTGGCCACGGTGGGAGTATTTACACCATAGAAACTGGCAAATGCCACACGAATCAGGGCTTTTTCTTTTTTTTCCCTCTCAGACAGCTGGTTATAAACACTTGCCAGCATACCACTGGAACTTAATCCAAAGACAATTTAGCCAGGAAAACTGCCAAAGCCCTGTGAAACTCTGACCAATCGCCTCTGGCCGTGGTCAAGTTAGGGACGTGTGGAAGTTTGTAGAATCCAGAAAGAGGGGAAGGAGTTCTTCTTGGAAAACACACGTTCACTATGTAGTCGGACACACAGCCATAGACCAGGGATCTGAGAATTGACATGGAGAGGCCCATGTGGCAGGCGCTGCTCCGACAAGGAGCGAGAAACCTTTCTCACTCGACCAGACTCCGCATAAAGGAAGGAGTTGGGAGAGCCAAGAAGGTTGGGACTCAGAAGGACCAGTATCCAGGTCATTCTGACAGCTAACTTCTGCTTCTGTTGGAGTCCAAACAAAAGAAAAATGGGCGCCAACAACACATTCCTTAGGTATCACACAGAACTCTCCTAGACCAGGGGTCAGCAAGCCCTGGGTTAAGTGAGTGAGTGACATCACAGAAGCTCTTTCTGAGAGGCTCCAGATGGATATCATCCATCTGGGATGTCTGTGGCTCCCTCCTGACTGAAGCAAAGATTGGAAAATCTCTTCTGCTCCCTTCCTGGGTCCTGAGCCTCTTCAGCAAGATGTGTCATTAACCCTGAAGTGGCTTCCAGCAAAACGCAGGAGAAGTCGAAGCTGTCACACATAGAATGAGAGGCTCTGGCAGCCTAATGGAAGGAAGTTTTGTTCCGTTTTGAGGAAGAAGTTGATCTCTTTGAATGGGTCTGGGACAAGCCTGCCTTTGCCTGACATGCCTCTCTAAATCTTACTGAGCCATATGTGTTTAAGATGGAGGGCCAGCTCAGGCAGCGAACAACAGCACTATGGGGCCACACGGTGTCCTTGCTATTTTCACCAGCTGCCTGGCAACTGGAGTCGCAGTCACTGGGCAGTCAAGCGTGAGACTACAGGCAATGGTGCTTGTTCATCTCAATCCTGAGACCCAAGCTCATTAATTTCTTTAAATATTTTTTTTTAAGTTTATTTATTTTGGGAGAGGGAGAGGAGAGAGAGCAGGGGAGGAGCGGAGAGAGAAACCCAAGCAGGGTCCATGCTTCGCGCAGAGTCCGACGAAAGGCTTGATTTCATGACCCTGAGATCATGACCACGACCTGGGCCAAAATCGGGAGCCGGACACTTGACCAACTGAGCCACTGATGTGCCCCTTTTAAAAATGTTTTTATTTCATCTTTTTAAAGTAGGCTCTACAACCCACACGGGGCTTGAACTCAAAGCCCCGAGAGTGAATCAGATGTTCCACTGACTGAGCCAGCCAGGGACCCCTCTCTGAGAAGCAAGTTCAAAGGCAATGTCCCAAAGAAGGCTGAGTGCAGGCACGTTTTTCCTAGAGGGCGGCAATTTCCCTGATGGCTTACTCTCCAGCAGTATAGTTTGCTTTCTCAAGAAAACATTGACTTTATTATTTAGAAAAAAGATTTGAAGTATGTGAGGACAGCTTTAAGAGCTGCTATTCAAAATAGCTTACTAGTGTAATGTGGACACTGACCAATCACAACAGGTGCTGGCATCAGTTCGAGGTTCCTGGAGACCCCCTGCATGCCAGCCTTTAACTCCTTAGATGCTGGATCGTGAGAGATCGTCCCCAAGCTGGAGCGTGGGTGACTGGGAAGCGGGACGCTCTGGGAGCTGGGGGGGGGGGTACACCAACCACTATGGAAACATTGCAATGTCTTAACAACCAATCAAGCTGTCCCCGTGCATCCTGGCTATGGAAACTTGACCATCCAGGACTTCATGGGCCAAAGGGGAAGAAAAGTCACTTTTGGCCGTGTTTCAGTTTGTATCATTGGTAATCAAGTGCCTGACCTTGTGAGTTTCGGCCTGAAGAACAGGAGTCCAGGATTTATAGTTCTTAAGCACCTGTTAAATTTCAAGCCGTTCCTTTATTTTCCTACCTTTGCGAATCTTTTCTATTTTTTAAGAGCACCCTTTGATGTCACTTTGATGACGTTTATTTATCTTCTCCAAACCTGCGAAGGCACTAGTACCTTTAAGTCGCAAAACGGATTCACGCTCGATGTTCTATATTTAGCAACCAACTGAGAGGAATCTGAGTCTGCACTTAGCCCTAAATAGCTACAAATAAGGGAGTAGCAGCAACATCCCTTCAAAAGCTTCTGTAGGAAGCACGGTGCCAGGGATGGTGGGACATCCCAGGACTTACAGGTGTGCAGGTGAGCTGTAAGTGAACAGGAAATCCAGGTAGTAGCTGATCGAAGAATCCGAGTGGTTTACTACGAAGCAGTTTCCCCACTTTTTCCAGATGGGTTGTAAGGAAACATTTCAGCGTGTTTATCTGTCTGCCCAACCCTATTTAGCAAAAAAAATGATTGCTCTTTGCTTCTTGTTACCATGCTCAGATGATACTATGGCAACCAGGCTGCATAAAAGGGAGGGGGTGGGGGGGGGATGCTGCTTAGCAACTTGAAGATTTTTAAAAGGCAAGTACTCATTTTAACAGCAACAGTTTCTCAAATGCCAGTTTTGAGGAGCGAAAAGAGAGGAACATTAGAGAAAGCGAATGGAATGACACAGTAAAGGAATGAGACTAAGCTCGTGGGAGTTTGGCAGGGTCCCTGCTCACTGATGGGGAAACTGAGGCTCACGGAGGGTGAGTGGCATCCTCAGGGGTGGCCAGTTAGGCAGGGGCAAGGCTGGAACTAACACGCAGACATCCTGATTCCAAATTCCACACTCTTTATCACACCATGCTTTAAAAAAAGAAAAAAAAAAGGAATGAGAAAATCTGAGAGAGAGGAAAAAATTTAAAAACTGTATGAAAGTGTCAACAATGTGAAAAGAGATGGACATCTGTTTTTCAGGTAGAAACTCAATGGAAAGGAGAAAAATACATTTGAATGTATTTATTTAGGGCAAAAAACGGTGACAGGCAGACAGTGCTGAATTCTGGCGTTCCCTGAAAGGACCGCAGGTTGCCTGTTCCTGGAACACAGCATCTGGAGGAATCCCTGGACATTGTAGAGACTCAACGCAGAGGGGCTGGAGGAGAGGGGAGGGCTGGGAAGGGGCGTGGAGGGAAAACGGAGGGCGGAAGCCTTGCTCTGATTTAGGAAAAGACTGTCTGAGTGGGAAACACAGGCCTCAAAATAGATGACCACGTGGTCTCGACCAGGACTAGAACCAAAGGTGGCCGGAGCTCCCACTGCCCTCCTCACAGGCCAACGACGCTCTGCTTCCCAGCTCCTCTGACCCCCCTGCCCTCTGCTTTCCTCTGGAGACGAAGTACTAGGTGACTTAAAAACCAGAGAGTTCAAACACGGAGTCGCTGTGGGGTTAAGCCTGATGCGCGTGTCCAGGAGCGTGTCCAGCAACCGCTGGAAGGTATGTCAGGCGAATGAGCCTTCTCCCAGGCAGACAGACCGGAGTCTCTGTATGATGCCCCGTCCTCAACCGTCTTGGTCGGATCGAAGCCCTACCTCAGGCCCAACCTATTCCAAGCTAGCGGAAGTCCTGTCTCTGCTTCGGGCGCCGGGAGTTGTAGGTGGAGACACGCATGGATGAAAACAGGCTGCTGGCTGAGTTTTCTGCTCTTCGGTCACTCTGTCACTCCATCACTCCACCCCCCCCCCCCCCCCCCCCCCCGCCCTCCACACGGAGGGCTGATCCTGTGCCGGGTGCTCCTCCCCACTGTGCCTTCTGCTGCCCTGCAACGGGAGGACCTCCAGGCCCAGGGATTCCAGGCCCTGGAGCGCGCCTCCTGGAAGAGGCGTCTCCTTGCTTTCCGGGTAATAACACAGCACTGACAAGACAAGTGCGGCTTTGGGCTGCCGCGGTCACAACCAAGTCATGGGCTGGCTCCACTCTGCGTTGTTTCCACTCGCTCCTAATTGTGTGGATGCAGAGTCAGCAAGAAACAGTAAACAGACTGCTTTTTCCTGTATGTAGTTCAACTCAAAGGGTTGTTAGGCTCCTAACGAACCAGCTGCCACCAAACATGAGTTCTAATGAGCCAAGAGTTTGAGGAGTGGGGAAGGGGGGGTGGGGGCGCCGTTCTTATTCAGGACACAAAGACATGAAAGGAGGACACTGACATGAAAGGAGGGATCTTCTGGGTTCTAGTCCTAATTTTGCCACTGGCACTTCCACCCCTTGCGATCACCCCCCTCCCCAGGTGTGCCACATACTCTGGCCATAATGAGTTTTTCTTTTCTTTTCTTTTCTTTTCTTTTCTTTTCTTTTCTTTTCTTTTCTTTTCTTTTCTTTTCATGTCTTTTATTTTTGAGACAGATAGAGTGTGAGTGGGGGAGGGACACAGAGAGGAAGACATAGAATCCGAGGCAGGCTACATGCTGTCAGCCCAAAGCCCAACGCAGGGCTCGAACCCACAAACCATGGGATCATGATCTGAGCTGAAGTCAGAGGCTTAACCGACTGAGTCGCCCAGGCGCGTCCCCTCCTTAAGGAATTTCTTGAGAGCTCCATGAATACTTCCACACATTTGTTCCCCCTGTCCCCCAGTTCATGAGGAGGTGCCCTCACAAGACAATGCATTCGGTCTCGGGCTACTGCAGCTGGGGGTAGTCCTAACTGCCATTTGTGTCATTTTTTTAAAAAGCACAAATCAGGGCCCCTGGGTGGCTCAGTTGATTTTGACTGAGGTCAAGGTCTCACGGTTGGTGAGTTCAAGCCTGGCATCTGGGCTGTGAGCTGACAGTGCAGAGTCGGCTTTGGGATTCTCTCTTCCTCTCTCTCTGCCCCCCCACCCCGCCAGCCAAAAAAAAAAAAAAAAAACTTAAAAAAAATAAAAACCAGAAATTATTTTCAAAGTCGTAATCTCAGTGAATTAAAAAACAACCAGTTTTAGTTGTTTAGATAGCAATATCCCTCTTTTTATAGACAAGGACATGAGGGAAATCGTTTAGCTGGTCTTCTCCAGCTTAACCCGCCTGGGTCACTAGTTGGGAGCTAGTGAGGTTTGGGATAAGGTCCAACTCCAAATCCCCTGCTCTTTAAGGATTTGCAAACCTCCTTCTCTCTCGGCTTACATTAATTAAACCCAAACCTGCCTTTTAGAGCAAAGCAAAACAAATACACCCTCCCTTTCAAATATTGGCCCTCCAAATATGTGAAGGCAGCTACTGGCTCTCCTCCCGGGGCTTTGCTTGCTTCTCACACTTGAAAGTGCACAAGACTCACCTGGGGGAGTCTGTGAAACCTCAGATTCTGATTCACTGGTTCTGGGATGGGGCCTGGGATCCCCATTGCTAACAGGTCCCACCTCCTCCCACATCAGTTGCTCTGAGGAAAAAAAAAAAATGTGTACCATCTTCACAGTCAAGACAAAGAACTCGCCTTGTTTGCCGTTCCCCTGCATGTACAAAAATGCCTCACTTACACGGCACATTTAATAAATGTCTCCTCTGTTGGCCAGACACAGTAAAATAAAGTACCTCCTCCTTCCCTCTTTCTTTAGAAAGAGCCTTTGTCTGTTCCCCGTTACTCAACTTATCTGAAGAACACAGTTGTCATCTCTAAATCGGTGGTGACTGTGATATTGAACCTTAGGTGCCCAGCATGGTGCCTGAAGCACATGGGGGGGAGGCGTCTAATAAATGTAATGATCACCCCACCAGACAAAACCGAACCAAACCCGGCCACATATCAGTTGCCAAAACACTGTGTCCTCACTGAAACGAGACAGGAAAAATGCCTCCGCTGAAAAGAACACGCGGCAAGGACCGCTCCCGAGGCCTTTCCCGAAGGGGAACACAATGGCTCCCTGTTCGCCGGCGAGGCCGCGGGAGGAGCGCCCGGGCGAGCTCTGCTGCCCTCTGCTGGACGGAACGCCCACCCCGCGCCAGCGTGTCTGGTCACATCGCGCCAGCTCCCGGGGGACCCGTGTCCTGATCCAGCAGCTTATGCAACACCAGACTGCAGCCAGAGCACGTCTGAGAAAAGGAAACCACTGACTTCATGGCGCTTCGGTGAAAACTGGTGATAAAAGAAGAGAACAGGAGGGCAAGAAAATAGCAAGTGCTCTTGCAGCGTAGCAGGCTCAGAGCAAAGGTCCTTGAATGTTGTCTGCGCAGGACCCCCCAAACAGCAGGGGGCTCACTCCTATTTTGTTGTAGATGAGGAACCTGAGGCTCAGGGAAGAGTTGGGTACATTACTGAGGGAAACTGACTGCAGAGAGCCCCAGCCAGGTTTTGAATCAGGGCCTCTTTGACTTAAGAATACCAAGTTGCCACACCTAGCTGTGCCATTAATTAGCTGTGTGAGCTGGACCAAATACCGGGTCGTGTTGGGTCTTGGTGCTCTTCATTTTTGGAATAAGGGGTTGGCTGAGGTAAACTGAGTTCCCTCTCAGCTCTCACATTCCGAATACAAGCCTTTGTTACTGGTCGCTCTTGTCGCCTAGGAATGGATTATGGGGTCATCTCCCCCAGGGGACCATGCATTTCTCATCAAGCATAATTACCGGGAGACAGCTGGCACCCCCTACTCTGCAGCACCAAGCATGCCAGGTCCCCCACCATATTCTCCACAACTTACCTGGCTTCTCCCGTCCTCCAAATTATGTCAGAGGCTCAGAGGTGTGTTTTCTTCTTCTTTTTTTTTTTTTTTTAATTTTTAATGTTTATTTATTCTTGAGACAGAGAGAGACAGAGCATGAACAGGGGAGGAGCAGAGAGAGAGGGAGACACAGAATCTGAAACAGGCTCCAGGCTCTGAGCTGTCAGTACAGAGCCCGACGCGGGGCTCGAACTCACAGACTGTGAGATCATGACCTGAGCGGAAGTCGGACGCTTAACCGACCAAGCCACTCAGGCGCCCCATCAGAGGTGTGTTTTCTAATTAGTCTTGCAGCTTTTCAAATCTGACCACTGGTGAAATGTGCCAAAGAGTCAGGCTTGCCTGTCCAAGATCCATGGTACAAGATAATGTTGCAGAGAAAGGAATACTACAAACTGAACAGGTTCACCTAATGCCCATCAGAGGCCTTGAGAAACGTTCATAAATTCTCCAGGGAGAGTCCCCGGGGTCCTGCCCAAATGAGCCAATGGGACCATTTACCTTTTTTGTTTTGTAAAAATGGTTTCATTGAGTGATTGACATACAAAAAGCTGCGGATATTTAAGGTATACAACTTGAGGTGTTTGGAGGCTAGTATACACCTGTGAAGCCATCATCGCAGTCAATGCCACAAATGTATCCATCACCTCCAAAAGTTTCCTCCTGCCCCATGTTTTGTTTTGTTTTGTTTTTTGCCGTTCACTATTTACTTCAGGCATACTTTCTTTCAGTCTGCAATAATCCTTAGGAGTTTCAGTTGGATTCTTTAATGGTATGAAGGGGGTGGACATTTCAGTCCAGTCTAGTTTGGATATTGATTTATGACATTCTTCTAGTTCATTGGAATCTTCAGGTTGTAAAATATTTTAGGGGGCTCTTTTTCCACAGCGGAGCCAGGAAGCATCTCTGCTTCTCAGACAACTTGACAGAAAATTTCAAAATCCAAAAACATGAAAACTGGAAGGCACCCTAGAGATTATATGATCCCATTCTCTCATTTTATGGATGACAGTCTGAGCTATTTGTCCAAATAAAGAGAGTTCTCTGGAAACATTTTTTTTTTAAAGCAATAAAACAAAACCAAAAACAAACCAATAAAAACAGATGCACCAAGCATCTTTTCCCAGACTCTGGATGGTACCTTTCATACACTGGCAGGAAGGCATTAGGAAAGCTTAGTCAACACAGAATCGGGGCAGCCACCAGAAAGTTAGGGTTCAGCCTGATTATTATATTCCCAGCTTTTAAGAAAGTCAGGTCTGGTGCCAAAAATATATTAATGCCTTTCCCGGAGCTCTCCCTCCAAACATGGCGCCTGGAGGGCAACTCTGGTCTCAAGAAAACATGATACCACACAATATCCAGGGAGGCCCAAATGATGTTCACCCCTGAACTGATGATAAAATACCGATCAAACACTGATCAAACCTCTTTAGAGGCAGCCAAGTTGCAGTTGGAGACGGTATCTGGCAGAGTTTCCAGACTGAGAGCACATGCCAAGTGTAATTGAATGTGAGTATGATAAACAGTGATGGACCCCTCACTGACAGACTGCAATGCTGTTAGAACAAGATTCCCAGCCGTTCTGGAATTATGGGGAGATGCTGGGAGGTCCAGCTGCAACCCCCGAATTCTGTCATCCCAGCTTAGAGAAAACTCCTACTGTTTTTCCCTTAAAAAAATTAACTGTTTCAATCTGGTCTTTTGTTTGTTGGTTGGGTATTTTTTGGTCCCATCCACTGTTTTCCCTATTAACATGGAACTTCTGTGGCTTGTGTTTTATTTCATCCCATCGGGAGCAGTAAAGAAACTGCACAGGACTGAGGAGCCCCCCAGGGGTTCTTGGAAGTGAGGGGGTGGGGTTGGGGGTTCTTGAAGTCCCAGGATGAACCTGTAGGATGAACTTGGCCCATGTTCCAGGAGCATATTTATAACTCATGGTTTACATTTTTTGGTGCGGGGGTGGGGGGGAGGAGAGGAGGAAGAGATGACATTGACATTTTACGAAGCAGCAAGTAAATCTTCATGGGTTTTAAAGATAAAGCACAAGATGTGAAGGAAATTCCTGCTTTGTGGCTAATTGCTTCGAGCTATCTATCGCCCCCCGTGACCCCTTGGGAGCCCACAGATGAAAAATACCAGATATGACATTTGATTCCGTCCAACTTTTCGCCTGGAAAATACGATTACTACTATCATTATCACTGCTACCTGCACGACTACTACTTAGTACTATTTCTATCCATCCAACTGTTACTTCCACTGCTATTACTAACACGCACCCCCCTTTTCTTCTTTTTTATAAGCTGGAGAAATCCCAGGACTCCAAGGGGACAGGACTGCTGTGATGTTCTGCAGAGCCTGAAAACATGGTGCTTCCTTTGACTTCCCACCTGAAGACACATCCCACTAAGAATTAATAATGGCTGAAAATAATAATAATACAGGCCAGTCTGCCAACACGGTGGCCATCAGCCCTCACAAGCCTGGGCGAACCACGGTGGATGTCTCACGCTAACACTTGGGTGACACGCTGGGTAAGTGATAAGGCTGCTTGGGGCCAGCAGCCTGGGCCAGAGTCCAGCTATCCTAGGCCTGCTCACTCTGAACTGAAGGGACTGATGTCACACTTGTAACACATCTGTGGCACACCACAGTAAGATCCGATTTAGCCTACTCATTACAGCAAATAATTTCAACAGTTTTTTCAGTTAGGAAAACAGAAGATTTCTCCTTGGGCTGATTCATCCCAGATGGGAAGGGGATTTGATTGAGAGAAGTCCGCATGTGACACTGATCACATGGAAATCTGTTGTTTTCTCCTCTGGGTTCTGAGATGCCACCTGCTGGTGTTTCCCAAAGACTTGAGGCTCAGTCGGCTCTTAACTGGAGAACAACCTCATTCATGCAATTTTCATCCGTTCATTCATTCAACAAATACTTGTCGAATTCCTACCTTGTGCTATGCACTCCGCCAGGCACCAAGGATGTTATAAGGAGCCACTGTGGACATGTTCCTCCCACCGTGGAGCTTTCCATCTAGAGAGGGACACAGAGAAATAAGCTGATTTGAAGCAGCATAGGGCAGGAAACAGAGTGCCACATGGCACACGAGCGCAGATGTGAAGGCTGACTTTGGGAATTGGGAAGTGCAGCGTCTAAGTGAAAAGCTAACAGAATTAGAAAAGTCAGCTGAATGTGGTGCAGGGAAGGCTACAGGAATCTGAACTGCCAGGTGATGCTGGAGGATAGAAGCTTAGGAAGGCAGAGTAAGGGGATAAAGACTGGAGTTCTGGCAAGGGCAGCAACTGGAATCTGCATTATCCATGACACCCTAGCTCAGGGGAGCAGGGCCACGTCCACGTAAAGTCCATCCTCATTGTTCGGGGTTGCACAGGTGAGGCCCACCTCTCCACTGCCACTTAGTTTAATAAGGAGGCTTTGTGTGGATACTGGTAGCTGGGTTCCCATCTGTCACTTTCCTCCCAACCGAGACTCCGGGTCCTCACCCAGGCTGGACCAAGGGGACAGAAGAATGTCTGTTCTCTGAGCTGGAAACACGCCTCAGGAGAGACAAGGCACATGGACAGGGCTACATTGCTCCCTTTTTTGCTTTCTGAAATGCATTCTTAGATCTCTGTGACCTCAAAAAACTTTTATCACAATGTGGAGAAGTCCTAAACAGTTCAATTGCCCCAAAGCTCTTAAAAATGTTATCCAAGCATTATCTCCCAACACAGTTTTGGGGCCCAGATATTTTTAGGTCAATTCTTTCAAATCCTTAATTATGCAATTCCTATTTTTCCATAGACTTGTCTTAAAGATAGAAAATATAGAAGACTACCCAATTTATTTTATGAAGCCAGAATAATCTATTAAAGACTCCAGACACATCTGTCTCATTCTCCATCCTTCCCTCCCTCCTATCTCTCTCTCACAAATATAACTATTGTCTTCAATTAACAAATAGCTCAAAAGCTCCTACAAAAGTCCCACAAAAATCTAGAAAATTAAAACTGAAAATGTAGTAAACTAATAATTCACTACAACCAAAAATGTCATCATAGTTTAAGGTGAGAAAAGCTAACAATATAGCCCGCTGCATTAATGTCAGATAAAAAATAGTAAATACTGAAAAGGCATTCAATAAGTTCAACAACCATTCTTTCTTAGAAAAATACAAAAGAGGGGGTGCCTGGCTGGCCCTGTCAGTAGAGTGTGTGACTCTTGATCTCAGGATCATGAGTTCAAGCCCCACATTGGGTGTAGAGATGACCAAAAAAATAAATAAATAAAAATTATAAAATAGAGAAATGGAAGGAAGTTTCTCAAAAATACAAAAAATATTCACCCCGAAACAACAGGCGTATGTAACAGTACAAACTAGGCCTATAACTACTAAAATCAGGTCTGCGAGTAATGAGCACACCGGTATCATGATTAAGTAGCAGTGTTCTGGAAGATACGGCAAAGACATTAATTTGTGACACTCAAATAATCATAGAAAGAGAGGAGAAAATTGCAATTACTTGCAGGATATACAAATCATCCAAAATAAATCATGGAGAGACAGTAAAATGAATGGATATTAAGCACATGTATAAAAATGTGTTTATTTTTTTCATCTGTCACAAATAATTTGACATAAGAAATAAGACCCTTCATAATATCAAAAAAAGCCCATAACATATGTAGAAATAATGTTACATCAGAAATATATAAGACCTCCATGTACCTATGACAGTATGACTTAAATAAATGGAGAAACATACTCTATTTTTGGGTGGGAAGACTTAATTTTGTAAAGATTTGAAAACTTACCAAAATCTAATGCTAAAATGTAAGAGTGTTCTTTGCAATTTATCAAAAATAATCCTAGAATATACAGAAAAATCCACGGGTGAAAATAGTAAAGAAAAATACTGAGAAAGGAAATTGATGATGCTGGATTACCATCAAGCAGAACAGGTCATGTGCCTGTCAAAGTTCCCTCTTCTGGGAGGATGGGACACCTTTTTCTAATAGGAATGCTTAGAGGAAAGTATATTTGCTAATTGGTTCACCCAAATGGGATGGCTTTTGCAATCTGACTGTCTGAAGGAGGGCCGTCCTTTTGAAGATTGAACAATGTAGAAAAAAAATAAACATTTCAATAAATGACAGTGGCCAACTGGGTATCCGTATGGAAAAAATGGAATTGGTTGCTTATCTTATACCATTCACAGAAATCAGTTTAAGGTGGTTTAAGGACCTATCAGTAATGGACAAAACTTTAAAACTTCTAGAAGAAAATATAGGATAGTAGTTTAACACCTCAGGAGAGAGTAGAATATCTTAAAACAAGTAATAAAAGCTTAAACCATAAACAGAATATGGTTACTTGACTACGTTAGGATTAAGAGCTATTATTTATCAAAAAACCACACAGTAAAAAGAAAAATTACTAACTGGCATACACACACACACACACACACACACACACACACACACAATTTATGAAACTGGAGAAAGAATTTGTATGCAGAATATACCAAAAAAAACCCCAAAACCCACATATGAATCAATAAGAAAAACACAAAAATGAAACATAAAATGGACAAAAAAATGACCAAAGGACAAACATAAATTTCCAATTAAAATATGAAAAGATTTTAAGCTTTTAAATAATTACAGCAATGTAAATTAAAACCACAATGAACCACTTTTTCTTGATCAGATTGGTAAAACAAAAACATCCATCAATTCTAAGCTATGGTGAGGACAGTGAGTGGGCAAGAGCTTAATGGGACAAATAATCTGGAAAACAGTCTGGCATTATCTAGACATTTAGAAACGTACATCCCCCAAATCCAGGATTTTCACCCTCACATATGAGAGGTAAGAACAACTCGTGAACACTGTCAACAAGGGACACATAAAAACAGTCATAGATGCCTTACCTGTAATAGGTAATACAAAACAACCAACCAAAATCATCAGTAGAATGAATAAAGCTGATATATTCTTATGGTAGAATATTAAACAACAGTGCAAACAAATTACAGTTACAAGCGTCAATGTAAATGAATCTTAAAACTTCATGTGGGTTGAAAACACCAAATTGTAAAAAAATTATATCTAGTTGATTCTACTTATATAAAAGTTAAAAATTAGCAAACCTAAAGAATGTATACCACATGGGTGGTAACACTATAGAGAAAAGCAAGATAATTCGATCATCTTTTAACTTTTTTTTGTTTTTAAATCCTTGGCGGTTCTAAAATGGGCATTTATTACCTACCTAATAATAAATGAATGTTTCAAAGAATATGCCTCAAGAGGTTTGACCGTGGGAGGCCTTGGTTCTTATACGTTTTCATTCCTCAGGGCCCCTCGTCCTGGAGTCCACCAGGATCTTAACCTCCCTGAAGTGTTTTTCTTGGCCACCGCCTGGACTTGAGACCTAGAGAAGTGTCAGTTTTCAGGCTCCTTTACCTCCTTCACCTAGAGGGAGTGACACATGGCATGTTTGAAGTCCCCTTGTTTCACTGATCTGGGGAACAGGGTAAGAATGAACAGGAAGGTAGCTCCTGGCAGAAACATGGATGTACTGAGTGGTTAAGTTCAAGATGACCCAAAACGTTTTCTGATATTCCTACATTTGAATTACAAGAGAACATTTTTTTAAATAATGATTTCTTCCCCCTTTTTTAAGTTTTAAAAATTATTTAATAACTTTTTAAATTTTATTTAAATTCAAGTTAGTTAACATATGGTGTAGTCTTGGCTTCGGGAGTAGAACCCAGTGATTCATCACTTACATGTGACAGCCAGTGCTCATCCTGAAAAGTGCCCTCCTTAATGCCCATCACTCATTTAACCCATCCCCGCCTCCCCCTCACAGCCCTCAGTTTGATCTCTGTATTTAAGAGTCTCTCGTGGCTGAAAATGGGGAGGATGTGTGTTCTTCTGACTGCCCTTCCCAGTGGCCTGCTTATATCAGAGTCTATGTTGCATACCAAAGTTTGTCCCATGGCTTCGGTAGCAGGAACTCTAGGCTGCCTAAACTCATCTTCTGTCCAATCTTAATAGTTTGAGTCTTCATTTACCATTGATATCGATCCACGTTACCCCATAACGAAGGCTGTTTCATTGTATTGGATTGGATGTACTACTGGGCATCCAGTCTTTTTTCAGCATTGCCCAAATGAATGATCTGGTACATGGGCCTCCAGCGGAGGGGAACAGATTTCACTGCATACAAAACAGGAACATTGTTTCGTTGTATACAAAATCGGGATGTTTCGCCCTTCTCCGCCACCTTTGACCTTGGTATAGCTTTGGAGTGTTTTTCAGATATTTAAATACATTTATTTTGAGTTACTTTTTAAGCATATTAAGGAATTCCTTCAATGTAATTTTTTTTTTTTATGGTTGCAGAAGTTACAATTAAAGAAACTAGTACCTGTCGGTCAGTGGTTCTGCCAGTGATTTTGCTCCTCAGGGGATATGTGGGGATGTCTGGAGACAATTCTGGCCATGGCATCTGGGGACCTAGCTGCATCCATCTGTGGGTGGAGGCCCGGATGCTGCCAGTCACCTTACAATGCCCAGAACAGCTCCTCACAGCAAAGAATGGTCCAGCCCCAAATGTCAGGAGCGCAGAGGTGGAGAATCCCAGGTGTCGATTTACGGTGAAGATAAAGCATGCGGGCAGGCATGCCTTTCTCCGCGTTTTGAACACTCAAGTCTTAGCCAACGCAACATCAGTCTCACTGCCCCATCCCAGACAACAGCCATTTTGTTGTTGTCGTGGTTAACCAAATGGGTCAAGGCTATTTATGTTTCTCACAAGTCAAAAATCTCTCTTTGCCTAAAAGAACACCCTATTGGAGAACATTTTGTTTTGCCCTACACCACTTCACCTGCTGGCTTAGTTTGGCAACCGAAGTTGGTCGCACCGACTTTCCCGGCGTCATGAAGCTAAGTGTTTCATTTTATTTCCCTGATGAAACCTAATGCAAAACTGGAGTGTGTAGCAATGCCCCAGTGATTAAAGATGTCACTTTTTCCCCTCAAAGTCTAAACGTTTCCATTTTCTGAAGCAATCTAGTTGTGTTAATTTTGGATAATGAATGAAAAAATTCCAATTAAAAATAACCCCAAATCATTGCCAGTGTTAGTTCTCAGGCTGTAAGTGAACTGATCAGAGACCACAGCAGCTTCAGAAAGAGGGTTGCACTCCAAGTAGCCTAAGAATCAATTCTTTTATTTTAATTAACTCTTTCAGGAGGTCTGGCCAGACCCAGGTCCAGCCTGTGGGTTTCAGTGAGGTGAATATTACAGATTGTGGAAATTAGCACCAGAAGGACAGTAAGGCATTGTTTTGTACAGCAACCTGCATCTTAAGACCTCTGGCTGGGCAATCATAACAATAAAAAATATTACATACAGAGAAAGACAGATACCATATGGTTTCACTCTTATGTGGATCTTGAGAAACTTAACAGAAGACCATGGGGGAGGGGAAGGGAAAAAAAAGAGGTTAGAGAGGGAGGGAGCCAA
Source organism: Panthera tigris (assembly GCF_018350195.1). Classification (NCBI taxonomy): domain Eukaryota; kingdom Metazoa; phylum Chordata; class Mammalia; order Carnivora; family Felidae; genus Panthera; species Panthera tigris. Next base: position 67,971,935 of record NC_056660.1, on the reverse strand, counting down.
AGCATAAGAGACTCTTAAAAACTGAGAACAAACTGAGGGTTGATGGGAGTGGGAGGGAGGGGAGGGTGGGAGATGGGTATTGAGGAGGACACATTTTGGGATGAGCACTGGGTGTTGTATGGAAACCAATTTGACAATAAATTTCATATTAAAAATATATAAAAGATTCGCAGGATAGCTTTTTAAAATAATGCAGATTTCTAGGGCTTCAGAGACTGAGATTAGTAGGTTTCAGATGGGAGCCTAGAATATCTAGCAAGCACCTTTGGGTGATCCGAAGCAGCTTGAGAAGGCCTGGTTTAGGACGGCATGCTTATACTTCCTTGCCTGCCCTATCACTAAGTTATTAAAGACATTTCTCTTTCCTGCTTGTCCTTTAGTGCAAAGATAAGTAACAACGATTTAAAAGAAGGAACCTTGATTAACCACCGCTGTGGAAATGTTTGGCCTCAGCACTGTCTCCTTGGCCAAGGCAAAATAAAATTAGATGTTGCATGCGAAAATGCTTTATAAATTGAGGAGAGGGAAATAAGCCTATTTTCGTGCACTCAGCAAATAGCTTATATGTTGCCTCTCACACAAAAAAAGGTGCTTAGTGGCATGACTAAGCAGAGAAAAGCTACAGAATATCAAAATGTGACTGCATTGTTCTCTCTCATTTAGAGCTTAGGAAACAAGGATGGATCACTAGGCAGGGATTGATACCGTTCAACAGGATGAAAGGAGTCCCTAATTCAAAGAACTTTTGAATCCTGGCAGGCCGTCAAAGCAGAAGGTCATCATTCTGAAAATGACTCAGCAGAAATCTATAACCCTGCTAAGAGTACATCAGCAGATCTTTTTCAGGAAGCTCACACATTTCGATTTAGAATCTCCTAGAAGGCTTGGGGGCCTGGTGTGGCCCCTTACATCCTTCATTCCATTCGGAAACTCACTATATGCCTGACCTCGGTCAAAATCCTGAAAAGTCTCCAAGATTACGTCCCCCTTTTGTGGAAATGGGGACAACTGTATTTGCCTCAGAAAGTCACTGGGAGGATTAAAAGAAATGATGTGTGATAAGAATGTCGACACAACAAAAGCACCTGTTCCCCTCCGCTGGAGACCCATGTACCAGATCATTAGTTTGGGCAATGCTCAAAAAAGACTGGATGCCAGCAGTACATACAATCCAATTTATTATTATACGCCAAAGCAGCCAACTGTGTGGGGAGCTTGACAAATGGGGACTGAACATGTACAGTGCTAAAGTCTGTATGTTCGTACTTGACATCATATGCAATTTGTCTGGGAGGCCTAGCTCAGAGTCTTCCTGTTCGACTAGTCAACACCACACACACACACACACACACACACACACACAGTCTCATTCTCCCCAGCAAAGGTAGTTCCACTTCTGCAATAGAACTTTCACCTCTAAAGTCTTGATGCCCATCTTTTCGCTTTGCCGACGGTCACTGCATCCTAAAACTTGCCAATAAAAACCTGAACAGGGCTGCACCTAGCAGTCAATTCCTCCCCATACAGTCAGTCAATAATCATAGCCACCCTGGAATTAGCAGGGTTTCCCGGGGGGTATAAGTCATACGTTTTTCTGGCCTGAATGTGTGCTTTATTGGTGAAGGAAAGTTAGAATGAAGCACAAAGCAGCCAGCAGGGTGGACAAAGATCCCCACAAATCTTGGCTTAGACAATGATGTAGGTGAGGCTCGCTTGGGCAGGACGGGATTCTTCCCTCCGACAGTCAGCACTCAGCATTTATTTAAAACTACTTTCAGAAACAGTTTACGTCGATAGGAAAGGTGAGTCTCGTGATTCCACTCCTACCTCTTTTTTGAGATCGCTTATGATACCACCCAGCTTCCCCCATCTGAATCCCCTGTCATGGTTCTAAATGCCAGTTTAGAAAGTCAAGATCACCTTCACAGAATTAAGATTTATAACCTTTGAATATATTAAAAGAATGTGTCACAGGCTCTCCAAGAAACTTAAAAAGGAGTACTAGCAAAGTTTGAAAAATGGAATATGTGTGTAGTTGTCAAGTTAATTACATTGGAATGCAACATTCATGTGGAAGGAATATTTGATCTGTTTGCTTACAGAGGTCAGTTACATACCTTTTTTTTGTCATAGAAGAATCATAGTAATATTTCTCCAAAGGCACAATATCAATGATTCTTTGAGCAGCACATAGGCACCGAATAGCTCCTAGGGACTGTTTTAGTTGAATTCAGATATTGAAAGGACACTGCAACCCGGCTTCCTTCTTCCCACAGAATGAGAACATTTAGTGTTGGATGGTGTTGATTATGGATGCAACTTCCAGAGAATAAGAATATTCAGTGTTGAGTAGTGTTTATTATGAGTGCAAATTAATTCGAAGAAGGGAAACAGTGTGCCTTAGTGTCGTGAGGAAAGCTTCAAGGACACTGGATGGGCCTGGAAAGATGGCTTGCATTGGTATCAGCAAAAGAACAGAGGAGGACAGTCCCACAAAAACACGGAGGCAGGGGCATATGAATGGGCCCACCTGGCTGGTGTGGCACTAGCATGTTGGGGGATCATGAGAAATAAAGGTGGAGTTGGGTCACATCATAGAATGCCTTTGAAGGTTGGGGGATGGTATGTAATATCTTAGGGAAGAAAAAGTCATTACAGACTTTGGAGCAAGAGAAATATCATGATAAAAGAAATGTTTCAGGAAAATTAAAGCAAAAATGACATCTAGGGGCTTGGAACAGAAGGCGGAGGAAACTATTTCAGTAACAGAGTTATGAGGCTAGAACAGAATAACAAGCGAATTGCTCACAGGTTCTGCATTTTTATATTTATCTTATTTTCCTCAGAATTTCTAAACATTTATTTCTACTATTTATTTGCCACTTAAGTTCTTCCTGTATGGTAGCCTTTAATTAATTAATTAATCAATTAATTAATTCATTTTTTTGGCATTTCAAGAGATCACACACCTTCTCCACTAGATTATATATTGGGACTCTGTTTTATATTTATATTTTTTAATGCTCCTTAACATTGTCTACCCACAATTGAAAAAGAAGAAAAGGAAGCAAAATTATTTATGTTGACTAAATTAAAGAAAGTTTTTACAAATCTTGACAAGAGATGGAGAAGCCAGGAGAGATGGTCAAAGGTATCTCCCAATTTTCTAACCTAGGAGAATAAAATATAATATATACTTAGAAAATGGTTTGTTATAAGGAAAGTTGATGAGTTAAGTTTTAGCTGTGTTGATATCCAAGCAGAAAGATCACATCGGCTTTTGGAAACAAAGAAATAAGTGAGAAATCATCCATACTTTTGCATATTACTTTTCACTGTCTCTTCTTACATTATCCTATTATGACACTTTTGATTACCTATTCTGTTTCAAATACATGTTTTATCTCTATGGTGAATGTGGGATACATATCTATTTTATCTTTGTAGATATGGGACCATATTGGCAGATTTTTGTAGATAAAGGACTTTATCTTCCTCAAAATATTTAGCATATTGGGGTGCCTGGCTGGCTCAGTCCGTAGAGCACGCAACTCTTAATCTCGGGGTTGTAAATTCAAGCCCCACATTGGGTGTAGAGATTACTTAGTTATATATTATATTGTAACATATTAGATTATATTAATTATATTATATTTATTATATAGTACATATACTATACTAATATATTATATACCATTATATACTACTATATATACTATATACAACTACTTTACGTGCTATTTAGTATATATAAATAAATAAATAAATAAATATATATATATATATATATATATATAGTATTAGTTATATAATATGGTTAACATAGTGAATTATACATGGTAGGTTATCGGTGCCATATCAATAAGCAGGCTGACAAATGTTTATCAGTGTTTCAAAACTTCAGCATTATTAATATTTTGGACTGTATAGTTGGGAGGCTGTCTTGTTGTACTGTAGGACGTTTAGTACCGTGTCTGGCCCCTACCCACTAGCCACCCACAGTATCCTCACTCCCCAAGTTGTGACAACTAAAAATGCATCCAGACATTGCCAGATGTCCCCTGGGAGTGACACTGTCCCTGGCTGGGGATCTGCTGGTTTAGACAGATGCTGGATTGGAGATTCAATTTAGGAGTCATTTAAATAAAGATTATGCTTTAAGGCTCGGTTCCAATAAGAAATGAAACAGAGAAGAAAGAGCTGGTGGCTAAGAACAAAACCTTGGGTGATGAATGTGAAATGAGGGAGGGAGTTTTCAAACAAATTTCTAGTTCCATGATATACCTACCTACACCTTGTACACAGTGGCAGCCAGCATTGCTCAACAGACACTTGTGTTATGAATGTAATTGTAAATTTTCTAGTTCTATTTTAAAAAGTAAAAATAAACTGATGAAATTAATTTTAATAGTACATTTTATTTAATAATACATATTACCACTTCAACATGTAATCAATATATAATAGTTATTTATGAGCTATTTACTTTCTTTTTCTGTATGAAAACTTTGGGATATGGAGTATATTTTATTTTATTTAAAAAAATTTTTTTTAATGTTTATTCATCTTTGAGACAGAGAGAAACAGAGCATGAGCGGGGTAGGGGCAGAGCAAGAGGGAGACACAGAATCTGCAGCAGGCTCCAGGCTCTGAGCTGTCAGCACAGAGCCCGACACGGGGCCCGAACCCACCAACCATGCGATCATGACCTGAGCCGAAGTCGGCGCTCCCGACTGAGCCACCCAGGTGCCCCTGGAGTATATTTTATACTGATAGCACATCTCAATTTTATTATTCATTTCAAATGCTCTATAGCCACATGTGACTAGGGGCTGCCATATTGGATGGACAATTCAGTCGATTTAAATAAGCGTTTTCTGATCCTTTCATTTTATGTTATTATGCTTTTCATAAAGGGAGCCACAAGGATTAGCGACGTGTCTGAAACTTTTTATCAATTTACTTAATACTTTATAAATATAAAAAAGATGTCTCTTTTTTGGCATAGCGTTCTGTGAGTTTTGATAAATGCATGGAGTCAAGTAGCCATCTCCAGAGTCAGGACACAGAACAGTTCTCATACCCCTAAAATTCTCTCTGCTGCTCTTTTGTAGTCCAGTTCTCTCCCACCCCAACTTCCATTTTTTTTTTCTTTTCTTTTTCTTTTTTTGGAACAGGATTCTCTCCTTTTATCAAAAAAAGATGTCAGGGAAAAAGGTAGATGGGAAGCAGACACAGTTGGGAAGATGCAACCGTCGACATTGAATACATTTCTTTCCAAAGCTCACGTGCGGTGAGCTCTGCTCTACTTGAAGTCATGCAAGCCCACTCTGAGAGGGGCCATGTGTCTTCCCTTCCCCCACATTCATCTGTCGTTCCTCTGCAGGTTACAGGAATAGGAAGGTCTCTCCCGGAATACTCTGCACGACAGATGGCAGGTTCACACTAGGAGACACCTAGAAGAACTCAGCCTCCACAGGTGGGCGCCTTTCCATGGCTGAGGAATAAGGCACTGAAGTGGACCCTCCTTGTATGCTAGATATTTCTTACACTCTGGCTTCTGGGTTCCCAAGTGTCTCTATCTTTTCATGGCCTCTTTGCTTTTCTAAGGAGAGAAACCTAGGAAAACGAGCTTTTTAGTGCATGTGCAGCTCCTAGAGTGGACAGGTCTGGACTGCGGCTGTCATCAAAGCATAGATGACCCGGGTTGTGCCAAACACCATGAGGGCAGGTGTCCTTGGGCCAACTGACAGCAGTGGCTCTGGCTTTTTCATGCCTCTCAGCATCCCCGTTCTGTTCACAAAGCCGAGCAAGCAGATGGGAAGAGGCATGTAGAAGCACCTGCCTCACATATATGTCACTACTGGCACCCACGTTGGGAAGGGGAAGGTGGCCGGTTTGCTTGACATTGTTCCAGGAGCACATGCCTATTGTGCTGCCCAGAGAATCGGGCTCCAGAAATAGAGTTCCACAAGTCACACAAACGCCCACAAACACACGGAGACACAGAATATGCAGAGGCAAGCACATCGCCTCGAGTTCCCGCTGTTGAACATTTGTCCTTTGCAATTTGCCATCATAACAATGCAATCATAACCTTTAGGGTGTCTATCTTGGACATCTTAGTGTTCTCTACACTTTATATACTTGGGCTAACACTTCTCTTTATCCCTCACTCTCCCTCATATAAAGTTGTGAAGAAAAACAACAACAACAACAACAAGAGATTACAGTAACATAAAGGCAGGCACTGACCTAAACACATATGCATTAATTGACCAAGTACTTTGAGTAATTGTGTAGTAAAATTAAACTAGAAAGAAATCCTACCAGAACTGGAGAATCCTTTTTACTTCACAGTTTTCCCTCCCAAAGTCTTCCAACAACATGCCTCTACTGGAAAACCTGGAGACCATGTAAAGGCTTGCATGTTTGTAATGGATGACTGGCAACTAGTTTATCCAAGTTATTTCATTTTTTTTTTAATGTTTATTTTTGAGAGAGAAAGAGAGAGAATGAGCAGGGAAGGGGCAGAGAGAAAGGGAGACACAGAATCCAAAGTAGGCCCCAAGCTCTGAGCTGTCAGCAGGGAGTCTGACGCGGGGCTCGAATCCATGAACCATGAGATCATGACCTGAGCTGAAGTCTTATGCTCAACCGACGGAGCCACCCAGGCGCCCCATCCAAGTTACGTCAAGTTTATCATGTAGTTCAACAAAATCAAGTATCCTCATTGGCACCCACTGTAAAAGGTGAGGTGTCCTGTGCACACTAGGACTTGCCAGGCAAAGAAGGAAAAGAGTGAAATAGTGGCAGTGGCCACACCATGTGTTCACAAATTACCGTTTCATTTCCTCCTGGGCATATGAGGATGCCACCTTTTCCCAGTCTCCCTTGCCAACTGAATTCTGGCTTGAAGAGACGCAGACTAGAAAAGTCGCATGCCCTGTAGAGACCTAGTCCCTAAAGCCACCCGCTGAAACCAGCGCGTGCCCTCCTTGAGGGCCAACCAGATACTAGACACCCCATGAGGACCCAGGAGATGGCGGAGGCACTCAATGGAAGGAGCCTGGGTCTCTGTTTGAGCACAGCCAATACTTCCAATCCTTAAACCACACTCAACCGTGAGATGAGCAAAAAATAAAGCTCTGTGAATTGCTCAGCTTCTGGAGTCATCTGTCACAGCATTTTTTTTTTTTCATTTCCTAATCAACACAGGTCACAACCACCTGACTCCCAAGTTTCCTAACCTTGGTCTCAAGGCGATCATACCAAGTCTCCTTCAGTTGGATGTAACCGTGAAGGCTGTGATGCTTATGGCTCTTTGGAGAGCAAAACCTGTCTACTTCCCTGTCCAATTTCATTACTGTTTAGTTTAGTCCTGCCTACTATTCCATTTTGATTTGCCTGGTCTGGTCTAGAGGGGAAATAATTGGCGACAGGTTGGGTCTCCTAACATCCCCAAGGCAAAGAGCTGGGATACACTGTTTGGTAGTGTGTTGGTAAATGTTTAACGATTGGTTCTTTGAGAAAAATCATATGCATATATACAAGTGCATAAGTCTATTGCTACTTTTAATGATATTAAGAATATGTAGCACATAATTTACAAGTAATAAAATGTACAATACTTTTTAGTATAAATTTTATGTAGTCAATTGATTCTCACAGAACGTTTTCAGCAATTTTGCCCAAACTCTTGTATCCACAGGCAATCTACTATTGCAATTCAATCACGATTTGATAAAATTGCATTCCAGTCTGCTGATTCTTTTCTTAATACATTTATTGCCATTAAATCTGATATATTGTCTACCGTTAAACTATTTTTCAACCTCAAATTATATTCACCAAAATGAAACTTCCACCTCACCACGACACATACATATGGGAACTTGACTCATTTGTCCATTACATGAGCAATGCTTTTGCTGAATTGGATAATTGTTTTTGAATCCTGGAGGAATTTTACAAGTTTTCATGCTAGCCACAGCGTAAGGTCCATACATATGATGCCCTTTGATGTTTAAACTGTATTATCAAATATCTTCCCCATCAGTTTCCTATGTCTAGATCAGGGGCTTGGAGACACTTTCTGTAAAGGGCCAGTTAGTAAATATTTTAGGATTTGTGGGGCAGATGGTCACTCTCACTGACTACTCAATTCTGCCATTATACAAAGGCAACTATAGGCAACACAGAAATAAATGGGCATGGCTGTTTTCCAATAAAACTTTCCAGAAACAGACCTTCGGCTGAATTTGGGTCGCTGGCTGTAGTTTGCCAAATCTCGTCTAGGCAATCAATAAGACACTAAGTCAAGCCTCGATGTGTTGGGTTTGCCAATTTGTTTGGTGGACAGACTTCCATTGTAGTCAACTTCAGACTACTCGTGTGGTATCACTGAATGCAGAGTCAGGAAGAAACGTGCAGTAGCTGAGCATCATGTAATACTTTCACCGTACAGACACAATGGGGCTAACTGTAAAACCAGAGAGAATACCGAACTATAACAAAACAATTAGGAAGTGACGCTGAGTATTCATCACCTTTGCTTTCAATGCGATTTAACTGCAAGGATTTGTAACTTAATTTTTAATAATAGCTACCTTTCCCACGTCGCTCAGGAAATTCCTGGAAGTTTACTAGTCAAGTCTCACGAGACGGTGCAAAAATGTTTCTAACACACCACCGGATCCCAGACAGTTTCTCTTCTCCATGGCCGTTGTATTGGAGTCAGGGAGTATCTCTCATCGATTTATTTTCTCCTGAGGCAGTTACAGTTGTTGGTAGGTAAATATTATTGAATCAGTTATCTTGCTCAAAAGATAACTCTGTCAACACTTAAAACTCAAAGCATGCATCAATTCTTACATGTTCAAAATTATTACAGGTTCATTGCATGCTTTACACCAAAACATGCTCGATATTTTCCTTACATAGTGTGGAGGTGACTCATCTTTACTTAAGGGGAGGTACGATAGATTATGACAGTGTGTGAAAAATCCTCAAGCACAGACTTCTTTACTCCTTTTAAGCATCCACTTCCAGGTGAGGAAATCAAAAACCTAAATGCAAATAAAGGTGACTTTGAACAACACAGGCTTGAACGCAGGTATGCAGGTCTGCTTGTACATGAAGTTTTGGGATAAATACCAGACAGTGCTGTAAATGTTTTCTCTTCCCTATGATTTTATTAACAACATTTTCTCTTCTCTAGCTTACTTTAGTGTAAGAATACAGGATATAAGAATACAGGATATAATACATATGACACACAAAATTGTGTTCATCAACTGCTTATGTTATCGGTAAGGTTTCTGGTCAATAGTAGCGCTAAGGAGTGGTTAAGTCTCGGGACGGCCAAAATGTCTACATAGATTTTCAACCGCATGGTGATCAGCACCCTTAACCCCCATGTTGTTCCAAGGGCCAACTGGATCCTAGAGCAAAACAGATCCTTACATAGATTGTCTGTACATGAGGCAACATGGCTTAATGGAAAAGGTCACAAGCTTTAGAATCAGACAAGTTGGGTTCAAATCCCTGTTTTGATATGTGCTCGCTATATGACTGAAGGTAAATTCCTTAACCTTTTGAAGCCTCAGTTCCCTCTGTAAAATGGGTCATGAGGTTTAGAAGGTTCGAATGAGGAAAAAAAATATGTGAAGTGCTACAACGTGCAGGGCTTCTGAAGCATTCGGTCAACGGCAGGTATTACCGTTATTCACTGAAACTCTCATATTGCTCCGGTAAGTGTTATCATGAAGTTGGTGATACAATGGTTCTAGAAATGTCAACGAGTATTCACGCCTTTAATGGTCTGATGCTTGGATTGGGGAGCCTGTGGTTCAGATACACGCGTCCTCTTCTTCATGCATTGGGTACCAGCAGTTGCTCTGAGTAGTCAAAAACTGTCAGGTCTACAACGCTGAATTAGCAATTGCCAATTCCCCGTGTGGCAGACTGAGCTGCTTCTGCTTTTCACCTAGACATGAGAAGCCACAGTGGCATGTTACCACTTGAAAATAATCTAGGGGCCTGCCATCGCATCGGTTTGTCCAACTTACTTAATAAAGCTGTCTAAGATGCTGTGCCAAAGATGAAGAGATGTACTTGGTTTTGAGTTAGCTTAACTTTTTTCTCTTCTATCTCACGGGTGGGTAGCATCAGTTTTGGCCGTGGTATTAAGATGAGAGCATCTATTTCCTCCTGTGCTTCTACCAGAGCATCTTAAACTATACAAATGGTCAAACAATTCTTTAGGAAGATTTCTCTTTAACTTCAATACAAGGTCGTACACGATGCTTTGATATGCACTTGAGAGTTCCAACCTAATACTCAAGGAGCATGTTGGCCTCCTGTTGATATTGTCAAGTATTGTTCACGATGATCTCACGCCTCCTACATCTTTCAGTGGGGAAAGCACAGCCACATTAGAAATCTGGCTCGCTATTGCACTTTGAATCTTCCCCAAATACCATTGAAATGTCCAAAAATATAGAAATGATCCTGATTTTCAATACAGTCATCTGATTTTATTTTTCTATTATAACTTAAGACACCTGTGCAGTAAGCAAAACTCATATTCTTGACCACCTGACCACTTTGAGTTGCTGATGACATCAAGCTACTGTCATCACGGTGACAGATAAACTTGACATATTTGGTGAAAGTATTCATCATTCTTAGCATATGTAGTTGAAGAATAACTACGTGTTCATTTGCTTTGATTTTTAATAAGAGGCAAAATAAAAGTCACCAGGACCAATATAGGTCAAAGAGCTTCCCGAAGGAAAGGAATAAGTGACTTACTTTCTTTATATTTCTTTTCTTCTTTTTCTCTTTCAAGCAACATGGAAACATGACCTCTACTTGCTGTATTTTGGTAACCAGAAACCTTCCAGCGAGATGCCTTTCTAGAGCTATTAAGTTGTATTTTGCTCCTTGTGTATTTAAATTCTCCATTTGCAGGCACAGGGCAAAGCCCTCAATATTTTCTTGTCTAGAGGATTTTTTAAGTCAAAAACAAAAGCCCTCAGCTCTTCCTGCTTTTTTGGGAAAACCTAAACACACAGGAGAGATTATGTTGGATCTCCCAGAGGAGAAGGGCAGTCCTAGACAGAGAAATGGGTGAGGTGTGCAGGCAAAATATTCTTCAGCAATGGGCCTAGTGAGATATTACCAGAAGTGTCTGGTGTGAGTGAATACTGGCTTGTAGCTTGGGGGAAGAAAACTGGTTTTCATAACCCCAGAGAACCCGAGGATGGATTAAGTGCTCATTCAGCTGCAGCGGCTCCTAATGAAAGCAGTGTGGTGGCAAACACAGGCAAGAAACTCCCCACTATGCAGAGAGTTATCTCCTGAACAACTCTCTTAATAGGCAGGTGAAACTCTATACAGGCAAGAAGAGACAGACAGACAAAGACATAGATAGATAGATAAATAGACAGACAGATAGATAGATAATAGATAGATAGACAATAGATAGATAATAGATAAATAGATAGATAACAGATATTAGATAGATAGATAGATAATAGATAAATTATAGATAGGTGATAGATAGATAGATTTTTCCCATCCTCTTTAAGGATAAAAAGATGTGAATATATAAATATATATTCAATATATAAATTTTCAAGACAACTTATTTGAGTTCCACATAATGGATGAACATAAGCATCTGAAAGGATATGAAAGCAAAAAACACATTATATGGGGGGGAAATCCTGTAGTTCACAAGAAGTGCATGCATCTGAGTTATCAGAGGAAACATTCTGTGATGAAACAGATTATGCACCAAGCAAAATCCAGGAGAAAACTGTTTTTCAAGTCTAATTTATATTCTCAATATGATTCCCTAAGATATTATATAAATGAAAAAGGAAAAAAATTGAGAGCAGTGAAGATTACTTTCAGAGGGAAACTGTTGTACTCAAAATGACAAACACAGTGGAGGCCCCAAAGAACAGAATGAATAGTAAATCAAGAAATGAGATAAACAGCTTGAGAACTCCTCCTAGAGCAAAAAAACAACAAAACAAAACCCACAAGTAATGACTATAAGGAAAATATAAAAAGCAAAGAGGATAGCTCCTAGAGATATAATATAAACAAAAACAGGACAGTGCTCTTCATATCTTTCCCTGCAGAAGAACAGTGACAAAGAATAAGTATATTTGTACCATCTGTGTATACAGAGTGAGGAGTGGAGGGGTTGGTGGAAAATGCAGAAGAGGTTCTAACCAGGGGTAGAATATCGAGTGATCCAGGAAGAACAAAAAATGTGTTTTCAGTCTTTTGCTCGATCTTAAAAGTTCTTGAATATTTAAATTTTATCCCAAAATATATCCAAGTCTCATTCAACACCATAAGAAAAAAAGAATGTTTCATACAGCTTTCTGATACTTGTATTAGCTGCTGAAAGGAGTTAAAACATTGGGTGGATTTTTAAAGTATATTATTAAAAGTTCTAAATAAATAATAGATAAATGAGTACCCTAAAAGTTAAGGAAGCATGGAAGTCTTTCTTGCCTTGAGGATTTGGTACTCTCAATACACCAATCTTACTGCTTACGGGATTCTAAATAAGAGGAGATTGCAAAGAAATCCCAGAGTCTGTACAAGATGGGGCCTGATATAGAAAACTCTCTGCAGCCAATTCCCTCCACCATCCCTCCCAAAAAGCTGCTGAGACTCCAAAAATCCATACATTCAAGGGTGAGGGCAAATCAAAATGGCAAAACCCACAGGGAATTTCCTAATGGTTTCAAATCCTTTGGTTATACAGGTAATGTAAACTCCGGAATTTGGTTTAAAGAGGTAATGGAATTCAAGTGACCCCAGGCACTTTGGAGAAGTAAAAGTAAATTCTTTCTGGAGGGAAGCACCTGTACTATATGCCTCGAGTAATTCCTACAAATAATTTTTCATGTGCAATGTAATACACAGACAAAGGTAACCAGATACCCAAGAAAATTAATCTTCGCGAGCAAAATCAGCAGAATAAAACTACACAAAATACCTTCAAAAACTAGACTCAGACTGTAAAACAACTAGGCTATGTAAAAGAAATACTAGATAAGCTTAAAGATACCTGCAGAAACAGAAAACTATAAGAATGTCACATTGTACATTTGAAAAATAACCAGATGTAAGTTCTAGAAATTGAGAAGAAATTAACCTAATTAGAAACAATTTATGCCTTTAACATCAAATTAGAAACACCAGAATGGAGGGGTGCCTGGGTGGCTCAGTCTGTTAAGCGCCCAGCTTCGGCTCAGGTCATGGTCTTGACAGTTTCTGGGTTCGAGCCCCGAGTTGGGCTCTGTGCTGACAGCTCAGAGCCTTGGAGCCTGCTTCAGATTCTGTGTCTCCCTCTGTCTCTGTCCCTCCCCCGCTCACACTCTGTTTCTCTCTCTCTCTAAAAAAATAAATAAACATTAAAAAAATTTAAAAAAGGAAACACCAAAATGGAGAATTACTAAAATAGAAGATAAATTATAATAAATTATACACAGTACAGCACAAAGTTGTAAACAAAACTAGGGGTAAAAGAAAAAGAAGGAGGAGGAGGAGGGGGAGAAAGAGTGAGAATCATAGACCACGGAGTGAAAACGTTTAATATATATGAACTAGAATCCAAGAAGGAGAAAAACAATTGAATGGGACAGAAGCATCACCCAATAGCAGATTAGACTTCGTGAAGACAGGATCAATACAAAAGTGAACAAGTCAATAGAAATATCCAAACTGGAGACAGAGAAGGAAGAATGGAAGTTACAAAGAAGAGCATTAGCAATGTGGGACAGAGCAGGAATATGTAACGTATGTGTAATCATAGTCCCAAGAGAAGAGGATAGAAGAAATGGGGCAAAATGATTATCCAAAGATATGATAGTTGAGTTTCTCAGACATGATAAAAAGCACCAGTCCACAGACGCCATGAACTCAATGAATCTCAAGCAAGATACAGAAGATGAAATCCACACCTAGACAAATTATGCAAAGACTGCAGAAAATCAGAGAGATCAGACAAAGAATAGAGTATCCTTAAGCTACAGTCGACTGACAGCTGACTTCTCAACATAAATAACAGTATCTCTAAATCCATGGAATGATATCTACAATGTACATTTAAAAAAACAGGGGTGCCTGCGTGGCTCAGTTGGTTAAGCATCTGACTCCAGCTCAGGTCATGATCACACAGTTCGTGAGTTGGAGTCCTGAGTTGGGCTCTGTGCTGACAGCTCAGGGCCTGGAGCCTGCTTTGGATTCTGTGTCTCACTCTTCTCTCTGCCCCTAGCCTGCTAGTTCCTCACTCTCTCTCAAATAAAAATAAAAAAACTATCAAGCTAGAATGCTATACTGGTTAAAATATCTTTTAAGACTAAGATGAAATAAAGATATTTCAGTAAAATAAAACTGAGAGCATTCACCATCAACACTACCTTAAAGGAAGTTCTAAAGCATATAATTTAGGTAGAAGAAAATCTTAGATCTAAGACCTAAAATATAAAGGGATAAAAAGCAAAGGACGTGGGAAATATGTGGGTAATTCTAAATGACTATAAACTTTTTTTAAATCAATGTTTTTTGGAATTTAAAAAGTGTATAATTAAAATATTGACAGAAGATTAAAGGAGGTAAATAATGGTAGAATTTTCAAAAGATCTTTGTATTGTTCAAGATGAGGATGAAAGAATTAATTAATATTAGACATAATAAATTAACCTACATTTCAATTTGCAAACTGAAAATAAAGAATAAAAGCAGGATATATAATTGCAAATAAGTAGAAGAAAAATAGAAAATGCTAAAAAGAAAATAGGCCAAAAGAAGTAAGGAAAGGAGAAGAAAAAAGCATGGAAGACGTTAGACAACTAGAAAACACAAAACTAGATGGCAGATTTGACCCAATATATCAGGAATTCTTGATGTAGACATAAATGGATTACTTGACTGACTTCGGCCAGTACAAACGAAAACAAAACAAAATACAATAATTTTTGTTTTTCTTAAAACAAGAAATGTATTTTAACACAGTAACAACAATAGTAGCAACAACAAAACACCGGAAAGGTTGAGAGTGCTGTGTTAAGCATCACTTAGAGAAATTTGTAGTCTTGAAATACATGTGTTAGAAATGAAGAAAGGCTGCAAATTAATAAGCTAAATGTTCAACTCAAAACTTGGAAAATAATAGAGGAATAAACCCATTAGACTGAAGGAAAGTAGATAATAAAGTTGGGAGCCAAGATGAATAAAAATAAAAAACAAATATTCAACAGAAAGGAGCAATGAAACTCACCAAACATTGGCCTTTTGAAAAAGCCTAATAAAACTGTTAAATCTTTGATGAGGCTGACTCAAAAACAAGAGAAAAGGAGATGAAACACAACTGGGACTCATATTACTACAGAGCCTTCGGACATTACAGAGGATCGTAAAAGGATATTATAATTTTATACCCTAAGTATGACAATTGAGATGAAATAGACAAATTCACAGAAAGGGTTTCAACTAAAAACACTGGCTCAAAAAGAAATAGAAACCCTGAACAATCCTGTAAACACCAAAGAAATTAAATTAGTAAGAAAAATAATCTTGCAAAAAAGACCCAATGTGGGTCAAGATCATCCAATCCAGTGAAGGCCTAAATAGAACAGGAACGTACAAGAAGTTTTCCTGACTGTTGAGCTGGGACATTGATCTCCTGCTCTTGGCATTCTGGGTTCGCAGGTCTTCAGACCCGGACTGAAATCTACACCATTGGTTCTCTGGCTCTCACACCTTCCTTTGAGCACTACCACTGGTTTTCCTGGGTCTTCAGCTTGCAGATGGCACTTCAGCCCCCATCACCCCCTGAGTCAATACTTTATAATAAATATCTTTCTCCCCTGTGTGTGTGTATATGTATATACATATTACATATATTCTGTTTCTCTGAGGAATCCTAATATACAAAAAGATATCTTGTTTATTCCTATGATGCTACCAGCCCAAGATGGATGCAGACTCCCCACAAAAATTTTAAGCCTAACAATGGGCAAAATGGGGTTCAGACATAATCTAAGCAAGGGAAGTCATGGACAAGCCATTTAACTTCTATCCTAGGAACAAGTGCCCCCCATTGTCCAAATTGGCTACTTTGGGACCAAGAATAGAGGGGTGGGGGCAGGGGCTGGAGAAACTAATGCCAAGTCTATTCCCAAATATTTAGGACTCTTTATTTTATAAATAACTAGTATTAAGAGTGCCATTGGGGCAATTCAGTGATGAGAGGGGACAGGGAACCAATAAGAATGAAAATATAGACTGTTGGTCATATTTTAACTAATCCAATGATTCTACAACTAAGCAGCCCCCTGTGTAGCCCTTAGGCTCTCGGGAGAAGCCTTGACAGCCACTGACTAAATAAACCTCTGCTCCTTGTGAATTGTTGCATGAGCTGCCCAATCCAGAAGCTGCTTGGGTCCAAGAGTTGCCACCTTCAGTCAGGACTTTTATTCGGGGCCCCTGTCCGAAGACACTGTTTTCTGCTTGGTGATGGTATATCCGACGACTCTGTGCTGACTCTCCCAATTGGCAGTCAGATCACTTGTTCTTGGCCTCAGTATCAACTGTTCTGGAGAATAACCATAAATCTTCTGAGATGCCCACCTTCACCCTCAAACGCTACCAAAGGGAACTTTTAGTGTGTTTCATGACATACGTTTTAAGTCAAATCATTCCACTGCTACTTCTCAATTTTTGCAAAATTGCTAACGGGTAGAAAAAAGTATTTATAGACTTTTTTTTCTATTAACACATGATTCTCCATTGGAGATTTTGAAAAAATTAATAGGAAATACCCCTAAAATGATAAATTGGTAGTATCTCAGTGACAGAATTATAGATGGTTGCTCTCTAGAGTTTATGAAATGTTAGGTTACTTTAGTAATGGTTAGGTTAAATAAATAAGGAAGTAACCTGATTCTTTCACGGAAATTTTTATATTAATAAATAAATGCTTAAGGTATGTGTATATATATATGTATACATATACATATATATAATCTATTATATATACATACACAAAATGTGTTGTATGTGTTAATATCTTTGTATGTCTGTAAGTGTATATATTGATATCATTCTTACACATCAACTCTTAGCGCTACAAGTACCTTAAAAAATTATCTTACCTTCTTCACACAAATCTAAAATTATCTGTTGTGTCCTGGGGTCATTTAAACCTGCTTACATTTTGATTTTTATACTTATCAGTTGGTTTGCCTGGAATTGCAGAGAAGTCAATAGTCATTGACTATTAAAGCCAGAGAAAACTTAACAGATCCAACTCAGCCCCTGCCAGGAAGATGATGAATTTATAATCATAACAAGAGGTGACTAAGGAAATCAAGCCCAATTTTATTAACAGGTGTATCTTGGGAGTAATTAGTTCTGGGCCAGAAGCCAATTTCAAGATCACTCCCTTCTTCTAAGTAGACTTTCATGTCCCGTCCCTTTGCTATGTTTTCACAATGCCAAAACCAAACATGCAACCGAACCATTTTAGTTAAAATGTCAAAATATCGTTCATTTAGTTGGTTAACATGATACCAAGGCATCGAATTAATAGATGCTTTGCCCAAAATTGAGGAGATGCTTTTGTATCTATTGGCATAGCCTTTGTACATGTGATATTTAGGACTTTCACCTTCAGATGTCCTACGCTCCAAAGTATCATCGAAGACACACCGAACTCATACATACACTACACTCAAAAATCAATTAGTCAATTTCAGATAGATTCAAGATTGACTTCATGTAAGAGATAAAACAATAAAGCTTCTAAAAGAGAATATGGTAGAACACCTTTGGGATCTTAAGATAGGCAAACATTTCTTAACAGGACACAAAAAAGCACTAACGATTAAGGAAAAGACCAAACAATTGAAAACTTCTCTCCATCTAAAGACACCATTCAGAGAGTGAAAAGGCAGACAAGAACAAAGAGAAGATGATTATTTTCAGTGACAAGGAACTCATATCCAAAATATTTAAACCAGTTCTACGTAGTGATAAGAAATGCACCGGCAAACAAAACATGGACAAAAGATTTGAACTGGCAACTCACCAAAAGCAGATGTCCAGAAGGCCAATAAGCCTACTAAAAGTTATTGAACATCATTAGTCATCAGGAAAATGTAAACTAAATCTAAAACAAGATACAACTATATACCTAGCAGAAGGACTAGAATAATGGAACAACCTGACATCACCAAGTGTTGGTAAAACCGTGAACAATAGTGTGGGGGAACAAACTGATGCAATGCTTTCAAACAGTATCTGGTAAAGCGGAACACAGGTGCACCCTATAACCCAGCAATTCCCCTCCTACACATGCTTCCATATATACAAAAATGTGAAGATTTACAAAAATCTTCAAAGCGATGATGTTTATAATAATCCCATACTGGAAATAACTCAAAAGTCCATGACAGTAAAGTGAGTAGATCAAGTGTGGTATGTTCATACAATGAAATACTATCACTCACTGGGGGAATAAGGCACCCGACACCTGAATACATCCCAGAAAGATGTTGCAGAATAAACCAGAAACACAAAAAACAGTATGGTTCCGTTTACATAAAGCTCAGCTCTGCACTGTACGTCAATAAGGAATGTTTACAAATAAACAAAGGCAATATAACCAGGCATGCTATATGCTTGGTCACAAGACAAACTACTTATAAAGCATGACTGTCATAAAATTACAGAACAAACACCCGACTTAGATTTATGTAACTCATTAATGCGGACACAAGTGAAAACATAAAGCTGGTTCAAACAAGAATTAGGGGAACCAGGGTTATAAAATCCACCAGGAAAGACAACATATTGAAATAATTTTCTGGGTTAGAGACCAAACCGTTCAATGTCCAACAGGGCAATAAAACTCATTTTTGTGATTACCAGTTCTATAAGACTGAAATATGTTCCAGTCTGACATTGAAAACACACAAGAGCTACCCTTTGTAGATATCAATGCTGTTAAGCATTTGATTGATCATCTTGAAGGATCAAGTGCGTGGAAAGAAGTGGGTTGTAAAGAATGAGCAAATAAATATATATGTGGAACTACTATAGGTTGTCAAAAACAAAGGGAATTGAAATTCTGTAAACACGGTTTCACATTCCAAATTTTCTATGATTCTTTTTTTTTTTTAAGTTTACTTATTTATTTTGAGAGACAGAGCACACGCATGAGTGGTGAAGGGGCAGAGAGAGAGAGAAAGAGAAAGAGAGAGAGACAGAAGCCCAAGCAGGCTCTGCATCGGCAGTGAGGAGTCTGATGTGTGACTCCAACTCATCAGCAGTGAGATCATGACCTGAGCTGGATGCTTAACTGACTGAGCCCCCCAGGGGCCCCTAATTTTCTACAATTCCTCCTGGCCCGCCTAAGCTGGTATATCTGGATAAATGATATACAATATTAAAAAATAAACATTATGTCAAGAGGGGGGTGGGCAAGAATATGAACTTCTTGCTTTGCTGAGAAATGAGTGCAAATAAGCAGGCCAGCCATGCATGAGATCGCTGTGGAGACAAGTCTCTACTACAGTAAAACCCGTCACCTGGCTTTCTCATCTCTGTATCCACAACCACCTTTGTGAAAGGTCTGCTGATGTCATATAAAATTTATGAAATGATAAGTTTTCTAATCTATAAAATTATAAGTTACCCCTTCTACGTGGTCTCAAGGCATTCAGTGTTCAACACACAGTCACGGAACCCTGTCCACGTGGTAGGCACTGATCCAAATGCTGCGTAGCAGGAGTCAATGTGTAGGAAGTGGATGGACACATTTGGGATATATTTTTATGGTAAGAGGATGCTCTTCCAAGAAACTGAAAATGGGTGGCTAGGAGGAGAGATGTGAATCAGGAGTTTCACGATCTTGGGGTTTCTTCCTAAGAAATTAGAAGGATGAGTATTACAATTTACCAAGAGGGTAAAAAAATGTAGGAAGATCAGCCTTACTAACTTTCTAACTTGAGAAAACTGGAGGTTCCAATGATAGTAGAGTGGGGAGATCAAGTGTGGTACGTTTATACAATGGCACACTATAAGGTGGGAAATGTTTATTGGACATCCACCATGGTAATGTTGAGCACGCGGTTGCATCCGGAACCTCACATTCAGGAATAGGTCCCGATTGAAGATACAGGAGGCACAGGTTTTTAAAGCCACAGGACTGCATGTCATCACCAAGCAGGTGCGTACGGAAAGAAGAGTTGAGGACAGAACCCTGGGGCACTCCAAGTTCGGAGCTCTGGAAGGTGAGGAGAAACAAAGCAAAGGAAACAAAGAAGAAAGGATGAGAGAAGTAGCAGGAGAACCAAGAGGGAGCATGTCCTGGAATAGGAATAGGAGGAAAGGCAGACGACAAGGCAAAGCTTCAGGCCAGGTGACAGAGGACACATGCAATTCCTCTACCATTTACTTTGCAGTGAAACAGGAAGGAGGGTTATCCGACAGGGGTGAGGATGGGGCAAAGATAGCACAGGCTTGGAGAAAGAAAAGATGCACAACAGTAGTAGGCTAGGAGAGCAGGAGAGTGAACTAAAGGTAGGTGGGAGGCCTGAGGGCATGCTCAAGGTTAGCGTCGTGAAGAGAGAGTGGCATGACAACATGGTTTTATGTTTTCCTCCAGTTGCAGCCAGATGGTTCTGAGCGGGTGAGGAGAAGGCAGGGAGCTGGATTAATCCAGGGGCTGGGCTTTCCCAAAGGACCACGGCAAAGGGGGAGAGATTGAGCTATGGGTTTGTGGAAAGCGTATATAATGGGCTTGCAGGTGAAGCTGTACAAGGAGGATGGAGCCGCCATGGGTAGGCAGGGGGAGTGGAAAGGTCGGAGGCTCCATGGATGGCAAATCCTGGTGGGATGGGATAAGTTCTTGAGTTGGGGGGGCATGAGGGAGGGATCTGGCAAATGACAAGACGTGGAGGCCTGGAAGTGGGGTGGAGAAACTGAGGTTGGGAAGAGACGGGGCATGTAGTAATGGGAAGGTGCGGGGTACAGCTATGGGGGTGGAGGGCTGAGAGGAGGTGGAGGGCAGGGTCACTGGAGAAGAGGAAGCCAGAGAGCTGAGGCAGCAGAGGGCTGGGAAGGTCAGCATGTTCATTCCCCAGGGACTATTGCAGAGCTTGACCACTGGGCCTTTTCTGTGAAAGAGGAGGGCCCTGGGGTCACTGCACAAGGAAACCATCCAGGTGGAGGGCTTGGTGGAGGAGTCTTACACATGTGCCTTAAAGACGAAGGGGGAGGGTGTTCTGAAAGCGCAGGCCCGGGACCTGGCGGGCTGAGAGGGAAGCAACCGCCAGCCAGCGGGGGGCCGCCAGGAATGCATTATCCTCAGGGGAGACCAAATTGCATCTCCTTAGGACAAGAGCTTGAGGACACAATGGCCTCTGCTACTGAGCGGTCTGTTCAGAGGGCACAATGAGGGGGTCTGTGATGGGGTCAGACAGAGGGCCTCATGGGGACGGGGGTCCAGTGTCGAAGAAGGACATGGAAGTCTTTGGGCTCCTGTGGTGCTCTGAATAAAGAGGAGCAGTGGATCCGATGCACGATGGGACTAGGCCCGAGGCTGTCCCTTACTCTGTAAGGCTGAGGGTGCAGAAGGGGCAGAATGGGAGGTAGGAGCCCAAGGCTCTGGGCTCCTCTTCACTCTGCCAACGCAGGCCCAGAGGCTAACGGGGTAGTGGTGATAGAGGAATGCACATTTCCTGAAGTCAAGCATTGGTTATCACCACCTCTACAAAGAGCAAAAACAGGCCTACCAAGAGCTGGAAAACAGGGACAACAGGTATCTGCACATCTCACTGATATCTCTAGGTCAGGGGGAAGTTTAATCAGCGCACAGCACAAGGAGCCCTGTGGTCACCGATGACAATGGCCATCGCCAATAAGAGAGATGAGAGACGAGACAGACTCCTTGTTGCTGAGGGCTGAGAATAGCGGTGGCGATTTTAAACCCCCTTTCCCATTTGTATGAAATATCAGAGTGCTGGCAGACGCGATTTTGGAAACTGACTGCTGGTGAAGTGGAATCCACAACGGCCTCCACCCATGTGCTTTCAATTCATCAGGACATGTGAAGAATTAATATCCTGCCTGCCCAGTAGCAAGGAAGTTCTCGTGAATGGAAGGAGGGATGTGCCGTGGCTGCTGTTGCAGAAAGCCAAGCAGCATGAAGTATAATGGGAAGTGGGGAAAAATGGAAACTCAGCCAAGAACAGAAAACTGCACTTTAAGTGGATAATGGATAATGGAGATCGCTACTGGCCTAAGATGCCGTCCTCCAAAAAGAGTCACCTTTTAAGTGATTTGATTTCACCACTAAGCTGTTTGCCCATAAGATAAGTGCCCAATTAAGGCAGAGGGGGAGTTGCATTTGAGGAGATTAATGTTTCAGGCTTTTAGATTCCACATGGGAGAAAAAAAAATCAAGAATCAACTATTTCTTGAACCTACCAGAATGATGCTTCCCTCCCTCCAGGTAATTGCTGCTGGGAGAGGCCAGCCTTCTTGAACTAGCATCCAACCTGGACCACTGTCCTTGGAGCTGATTGCTTGTAGGACGGAAAGGGCGGCTTTGGAGAAGCACTGAAATGCAATCACCACGTTGCCTCACAGGGGTGGCGCACTTTGCCCAGAAAGATCAGAGGGTAACTTGTTTGTACTACTCCTTGGCTGACTGGAAATCTTTACCTGGCTTCTAAACCTTGAGTCAGGTTCCCCAGGGTCCTGGCATCTCATTTCTGGAAAGCAAGGTCAGTTTTAATGGTGGAAATTAGTATGAAGGAGAGAGAATGAGCTTCAAGGTGAAGGGCAGTGGCTGTTTAAATATCCACAGTGCTTACCTTCCCCTGATGGCTCCCCGGCCATTCCTACTTATTCTGGGGAATGTGCTTGAAGAGGTGCCATCAGCAGGGGGACATCAGAAGGCATGGCTGCAAGCAAAAGCACAGACATTAAATTCCACTTAAACACTGGATACCTTAATCTCCAAATTGTTCTGAGCCCAGCTACCCTTGCTCCCCTGCCTGGGGAGCCCACTATGTGGGCGGTCCCAAGTAACCATTAATTGCAGTGGCTTCCTTGAGCTCATCCCTTATCAAACTGAAAGGCCAAAAGCAAACTGAATGTTAGTGGCACTGGGCACCACCCATCAGGTTTCTGTAACACCAGAGGAAGGCGAATAGGCATGATGGTCACATCTTCCAAGAACTGTCGAGATGCTGAGCAAACAGGTGATTTATTGCTGCAGAGAGCCAGTAAGAGATTACTAAAGGGGAGCAGGACACAGGAGATCAGTGACTAAGTGATTTCCTAATGGCCTGAACGAGTCCCACTGCCTCCCTCTGTACCTAATGTAATAGCAGAGGGTGCCCTTTGGACCCGGGACAGAATCTGGATCATTAACCCTAGCTGGATGTTTTCTAAGATAAAAGGAAAGTGGGTTGAGGCTAAGGGAAAATGCAGATAGTTGGGAAATTCTTCTTCACTGACAGGAATGGATCGCAGACTTGTATTTGTGGTTTCTTGGATCGTGGAACACCGCCTTAAGAAATAAAAAGTTTTGGACTGTCACACTCCAGGCTCTGTGTGTGTGTGTGTGTGTGTGTGTGTGTGTGTACATGCACATAACAGATTTTATATACAATTTCAGAGAACTAATGGACTCCTAAAAGTCACCCATTACATCCAGTTTAAGAAGCCCTGTCCCATACGGATTAGAGAGGGAAATGCCTTATCTAATAACACAATCTTCCTTCAAGAAGTTTGGAAATATTTACAAAGGAGGGCATATTCCTCATTAAAACAAATAAAATAGACATGGGTTAAAGTTAAATTCCTGAATATTTGTTTCTAGTTTCTCTTCCAGGCTTCCTTTGTCAACGTGTCACCTCCAGGATTAAATATGGGTAAAACCTAGCCATTTATTAACAAAACATATATTTAGTATTAATAATGTGCAAACAAATATGCTAAGAGCCCTGCTAAGTATGCAGAGATAAACAAGGCCTGTTTTAGATGCTCAAAGAGATTCGGAACATGTTGTAAAAATTAGATACAGTAGCAATTCCGCTAATATATAGAATGTGACTTCCAGGCCAAGAAGATCAAAGGAAGAGAGTTCTGGGCCACATCATCTGGAAAGGTTTCTTGAATGACATGCAAACCGATGGTAAAAATGGGGCTCCTGGGAGGCTCGGTCGGTTGAGTGTCTGACTCCTGATTTCGGCTCAGGTCATGATCTCATGGTTCGAGCCCTGAGTTGGGCTCTGTGCTGGCAGCACGGTGCCTGCCTGAGAGTCTCTCTCTCCCTCTCTCTCTGCCCTTCCCTCACCTGCCTGCACTTTCTCTCTCTCAAAATAAATAAATAAACATTAAAAAATAAACTGATGGTAAAAGTGTTTTTCAAACTGTTTTTCCCAGAAGAAATACATTTTATGTCGCAGGATAGTACACATATTCATATACATGAACTAAAAATTTTGCAAAGCAATATTTTCCCTTATAATGAGCCAAAATACTCTGTTATATTCTACTCTACTCTGCTACACTATATTTGTTTTCATTTACCCAGAAATCATGATTGGAACCCATAAAGTTTATTTCACAACCCAATGACTATCTACCGTTTGGTAAATACTGTACAGTTTGATAAATACTGCTTTAAAGGATGGCAGAGGTGGGGGTACTTTGCATGATTAATATCACCAGAGAGTTCCAGAAATTTTATGCTACAGGTACCATGATCATCGCTGTATGTCAGTCAAGGAAATGGGACTGTGGACAGGTTAAGTAACACACCCAAGGTCGCTTAGCTCTTAAGTAGTGCAGCAGGGATTCGAACATAGCACAACAGACTATGTAAAGGTCCAAGACCGTGAGAAGGCACGGAGGGAAGAAACCATATTTGCGGAAATGTGCAGTTTGGCGACTGTGTAGGGTAAAAGTAGGAGAATGGGGAGAGATGATTATAAAAGGAACCACATCATTATTATTTTCAAATAATTTAAGTGAAGTTCTTCTTTGTCTTTGTTTCATTCCCAACCTTCTCCTGGAAAATGCACCTGCACCTAATAGGTGCCTAATTCTTAGCCTAGTTCTCTCACACTTGATTTTTTAGTTAGAGCCTTTAAGAAATGCAATTCTTACCATATTTCACACAAGAAAGAGTTGAAAACATATTGTGTTTCAATGCTAATGAAAACAGAAGAAAAAGTGACAAGAAGGCTCTTTCGAGCACTCTGACTGGCAGGCAGAACTTACACAGGTGATTACATAGGTATATTAAGTAAACATGCACATAAAGGGAAATGTTACTTTTGAAAATATAGGATGAATTACAGATACAAGGTAGAAGTCAAGAAAGGGAGAAAACATTTTCAATTGGTTCTTGGGATGTTCTAGGAAATAAATGGGATTTAGAAGGAAGGTGTTCCAGATAAGATAAGGACAAGGGGAACCCAGAGAGTCCTTGGGAATTGGGTGATAGGAGGCAAACAGAGTAGGGGGGTGGGAGGTGAAAGCAACTGGAAGAGTTGATAGGGTGGTAAGGGGATTCAGGGCTGGGCCTGGATTGTGGAGAATCATCAACATAGTCTTAATTAAATTCTTGTCTTCCGTTATTCATAGTCAGCGCACGCTCTATGTCTGATGTATCTAAATGAGAATCTGATTCTTATAACAGCAGAGAGGAAAAGTCTAAACATAAAAACAAACCCAAAACCTAGCCTGTGTTTATGTTTGAAAAGTTATCCACAGAATCTTTTAAGTCACTGTTAGTATAATTTAGATGAGAGCACCCGCATTTTGAACTGACTGGCGGTGAGAGCAGGGGGATGCTTCTCAGCTCATACACAGTGACAGCTGCATTTATATTTTGAAGAAATAATGAAATGCTCTCATTTTTTCCTGTGTCCCATTAAATGCTGCCTTACATAATAAAAACATGCATTCAAAAGAAAGCATAGGACTTTGGGGCCAGATTCTTAATAATGACTATTACTCCAATGTTCATGACACCACGGATAAGTATCCTCTCCCTACTCCAAAAGTGATCATTTTAGGTCTTTGTTGACTTGCTGGATTATTGCATATATATGTATGTATAGCCTGTTCAAGAGATCTCAAAATATCCTTTCTGATTATTTGTGCTTTAATTTTAACATCAATAAAATGGAAAGAAGAATTCATTAAATAGATCCACCTTGGATGACTATTTGCAGAAAAAAAAAGACATCTAAAAAGATATCTTGAACAATTTATAGATTCTAAGAAAACTGCCCTCACAGCTTCAACTGGAAATATGCCTCTGGTAGCCCAGACCTCTCCTTCTAGCGCGGGTCCGATAGGACAGAAACAATGTTGGTTCTTAGCTAATACTAAAACACCAATTTGGTTAGCAGTTGGAGTGTGTGTGTGTGTGTGTGTGTGTGTGTGTGTGTGAGTGAGAGAGAGAGAGAGAGAGAGAGAGAGAGATTTTGAATAAAGTAACTAGCCAGACCTTATTTTATCTGTTTTGTGTGTTAAAATGGTTTGACTGCCAAGCATTTGTTCTCAAAATCTGCACCTGTCTGAAACACAGTGGGTTTTTGTTTTCATGGGAGTTACGTTTTATAAACTCACTGTGAACACTAATCATTGCTCCTAGGAGAAATAGAAGGTTAGGTTCCTGTGAGCCTCTGGTCACATTTTTGTCAACGGATTAATACATACCCATATTTTATGTGTGTTTCTGTTTAAAGACACCTTATTTAATGTATAGTATTGATTCACTGACATTGAACTTGGCCAATAGCACTATAACTCAAGCCCAAACAAAGCTTATTAATGTGAAAGGGTGTTCAATATACCTAAATATTGAAAACTGAAAGTCAAAGAGTGATATGTATAGTGTATCCCCTTCTTGTAAAAACAAAAAGCAAACAAAAAAAACCCTCCTATGTATATGTGTGTTTGTGCTTACACAAGCATGCAGAAAAGAGGTGAAATATAATGCCAGGCTGTTAGCATTATCTCAGGGCAGTAAAGGGCAGAATGGAAAGAAGAGTATTAACTTTTTCTCTATGCGTCTTGTATTTTTTAAATGAAACATAAAGATGTATTACTAATAAAATGTGTTTTATAAAATTTAATTTTAGCGTAGGCTGTAGCAACTTCTTTCTAGATATGTCTCCTGAGGCAAGGGAAACAAAAGCAAAAACAAACTATTGGGACTGCACTAAAATAAAAACCTTCTGCACAGCAAAGGAAACAAGCAACAAAACTAAAAGGCAGCCTATAGAATGGAAGAAGATATTTGCCAATGACATATCCGATAAAGGGTTTATATCCAAAATATCCAAATATATATCCAAAATATATAAAGAACTTGCACATCTGTCAGAATAGCTAAGGTCAACAACACAAGAAACAACACATGTTGGCAAGGATTCAGAGAAAGGGGAACCCTCCTACACTGTTGGAAATGCAAACTAGTGCAGCCGCTCTGGAAAACACAATGGGGGTTCCATAAAAAGTTAAAAATAAACTACTCTATGATCCAGCAATTGCACTACTAGGTATTTGCCCGAAGAATACAAAAATACTAATCCAAAGGAATGCATGCACCCTGATGTTTATAGCAGCATTATCTACAATAGCCAAATTATGGAAACAGCCCAAGTGTCCATCAACTGATGGAAGGATAAGGAAGATGTGGCACACACACACACACACACACACACACACGAAACGGAATATTCTCAGCCATAAAAGAGAATGAAATCTTGCCATTTGCAATGACATGGATGGAGCTAGAGAGTAAAATGCTAAGTGAAAGAAGTCAGAGAAAGACAAATACCATATGATTTCACTCATATGTGGACTTGAAGAAACAAAATAAATGAGCAAAGGTGAAAAAAGAGAGCAAGGCAAAACAAGACACAGACTCTTCACTGTAGAGAACAAACTGATGGTCACCAAAGGGGAGGTGGGTGGAGAAATGGGTTAAATAGGTGATGGGGATTAAGGAGTGCTCTTGTTGCGCAGAGCACAGGTGTTATACAGAATTGTCAAATCACTATATTGTTTGCCTGAAATTAATATTATACTGTATGTTAACTAACTGGAATTTAAATAAAAACGTTTTTAAAAAGCAGAAACTATCTATTTATTTATTTATAAAAGAATAAAGGCACCAAAGTAATAAACTATTGGCTCTCTTTAGCTAGGCAAAAAACAAACAAACAAATGCAAAAACAAACCCCCAAAAACAAAGCAAACAAAAAAACCCAAAGAAATTAAACTAAAGAGAAGTTCTAAAGTGTTTAAATTAGAATTGAAATAAAATAATGCTGGTAGAGTTGAAAATCTTGATAGTAGCTCACTTTTATAGAAAATATAAATTATTACAATAATGACAAAAAATAAAAAACCTGGGAAAATAATAACTATTAAAAATTAAAGTTATCAAAGAGTTACTTTTCCAAAGAGACTAAGCCATGATGATTCTAGCAGCCATTGCTTTTAAACAGACGATTTCAATACCATAACAACAGTCGAGAGAAGGAAAAACCTATAAAGCTACCTTACTCATTCCATCGAAATGGAAATATATATATGTGTCTCTCTCTTTCACACACACACACACACACACACACACACACACACACACACACACTGAAAAAGAATACATCTATCACGTTGCTGGGGAAGAAGTGTGAAACTAGAGAACCAGAAACTTTGAACAATGTTTGGAAGAAAAAGAAGACTGGAACAAAAGGGCACAGAAACCAGAGAAAGAAAAATATTACACGCAGAAAAGAAATGTGCAGACTAAAACCACACTTTCCCCCACCGAAGCCCTCTGGGCACTTCAACTTGGAAGGGCTCATGTAATTCATAAAGTGAAAGAATTCCAACTTGAAAAATGTAACAATTTTAATCTTGTATGCATTGAAAATAATGCATATTAATAAAATCTGCAGAATGAACAACAATGCTTATAACAATAATGATAAAACTACAAGGAGAAATGGACACACCTGCAGTACAATGAAAAACGTTTTAATTCTTGAGTAATTGGTAGAGCAGGCAAACCAAAGAACTATCAGAAAAGGTATACAGGATTTAAACAACACAAATAAAAAGTGCAGTCTGACGGATATTACTAAAGTATTCACCCATGGATCTATCCGTCAGGAGTGAACCAAGGAGACAGAAACTGCTTTAAGTCTCTGCAACAGGGGTGAGGGGATTTAGCGCAAGAAATTGGTTACACATGTGATGGGAGAGTTGCAATGACAGATGGGTGTTGTTGAGCTAAGAGATTAGCAGCAGCAGGAAGTCACCACCACTCCAAAGCTGGGATCAGTAGTAACAGACAGCTTTTTCAAGTAGTTTTACCATAATTAGTTAGAAAGGGATTTGGGGTCAGGGTTGGCTTTGTTTTGCTCTTTTAAGGGATCTCCCCCCCTCGCTCCTGGAGGAAGAGGTTCTGGGCCTCCTTCAGTGCTGCTGCTGGAGGCTTGAGGTCCAAGGGGAGAGCAACTTTAATAAAGAGCAGATGGAGATCCAGGTCTGCCTCTTTACTTTCTTTAAAAAAAAAAAAAATCTAAACACGTTATATAAGGATCATTCTCTGAAACAAATCTGCAGATTGAAGCAGGAGCATACTGTGTTCCAAAAAACTGTAATGTAGAAAGCTTAACACGGAGGCATATCCTGGTGAAGTGGTTGAATTTCAAAGATGAAGGATTTCTTCAGGCATTCAGGCAGCGATATCATATCCCCTAAGCAGCGAAAGCCGTCAGGCTGGCCTCCAACTCTCTCCAGTGGTGGTGAATGCCAGAAGACACTGATGCTGTGTTCTGAAGGAAAGAGTGACTCAGGACTAATGTCCACAAATGTCTTGTCTTGCAAGCGCTATAGAACTTGGGGGGGTCTCAAAGCAAAATGAAAATGCAGAACCCCTTACTTAAAAGAATATTAAAACTTTCAAGACTGTGACAACAATATTAAACCAAGCACGGGGTCCTTCCAAGTGCCAGCCCCCGTGCAGTAGCGTGTGTTGCGCACTGACAAAGCCAGTCCTGCTTTCTAGTATAAAGGAAATGCTCAGGCATACATACAAAATACCACGCGAACCCTCTTCAGCAAATTATTTGATGAAAAAATCCAGAGATAATATAAAGCAAAGAACTAAGAAATGAAGAGACTGCACTGGCTGTGAGGATTGAATTTATCTTACATATGAAACAAATACTAAACAACTTTGAGAATTATGGTTACGGAAAATAAATATTTGGCAATAAGAGAAAGGATGAAATTGCTAATGCCCTTATCTAGCCCTGCAGGTAATCAGCCGACACTGTCTAAAATTATATTATGTATTTAATGAGACATAATGACTCTACATTCTCAAGGTTTTATTTAGTCTCTTTCCTTAATTTTAGAGGGCTTTTTTTTTTTTATTGAGAAATATCTCACGGAATGAAGAAATATTTATGTGAAGGTTAAGGGATCTCTCTGGTTTTGCTTCAGCTTATCTTTCTTCTATTAAATTCAGATAAATTACATTTAATACTTTTTGTTTGCGTGCGAGCGAAGGCGATATTCTCTGACCACCCCCCCCCCCCGCCCTTGACACCTGAACAAAGTCTGCTGGACTGAGGGCGATGCAGAGCCGTGGGCCACAAAGAAGGCTCAGAGATGGGCAGGGCCTACAGTGGACTGCTTCGGTTCAAACTGGCATGATCACAGAGAGGGGGCGCTGCCCTGGGTTGAAGAGGAAGGCATATCAAGGCGGGTGGTGGGAGGGGTCCACCCAGAGTACAGGCACGTAAGGGAGTGAAGTGCCTGCAGGCAGTTTGTTTTTTGTTCTGTAGTCAGTTTTAAAAACAGTAATGAAAACAGCTACAGGGCGCCTGGGTGGCTCAGTTGGTTAAGTGTGGGGCTCTTGATCTGAGCTCAGGTCATGATCTCACGGTCCTGAGTTCGAGCCCCGCATCGGGTTCTGTGCTGGGTGTGGAGCCTGCTTAAGATTCTCTCTTTCCCTCTTCCTCTGCCCCTCTCGCCCACTCACTGCGCGTGCTCTCTCTCTCTTTCTCTAAAAAAAAAAAAAATAGCTACTAGTTAGTCTGCTTCTTATTATTACCAAGTATTTGCAATTCTAATGTCAGTGATAAAACACTCCCTTGTGAAAAAAAATACTCCCCCTTGGAATTAATAATATATATAATTTATATATATTATATAACATGTATAATGTATTATACATATTACATATTGTTAATTATGTATTAAACATATACACACATCATATACATTTAATAATATATTGTTAATTATATAATAATATATAATACTAAATAAATATATATATAATATTACCTATCCTTTAATAAATATTGCATTTTATAGGAAATTCAACTCAGAGATCTTTGAGTCATGCACTCAGCCATCAACATGCAGAATTAGCTCTACAGGAGTTTTTCAAGGCCAAGTTTATCATGATTTGGCTATTTTTAGCTGGCTTCAGGGGCAGCTTGTGTCACTAACCTTCGTGAAATGACCCATTCCTGTGTTTAAACGGTAAATTATATATAAACAATGAGTGTGCAATGATTATAAAGTCAAAGAGACAAAACTCAGATTGTTTTAATTCTCTAAATTGTGGGATTTCTTGGACCTGTTACTTGGAACTTGAAACCGTGTGAAACAGAGAGCTCGCTGAAAGGTGTAATATTTTTGTTTGGTAAGTGAACATTTTAATTCGCACATGAAACATACTCATTTTCTTTCATGACTCTCACTAAGGATATTCTGTAGTAGAGAGATATGGGTGACACAGGAGGATCTACCTCAGGCATGAGGGACGTTGCTGACGCTGATGCCCCCGTCACAATGGCCACACGAGGGAGTAGTTGCAGTGACAGCAGCCGAAAGAGAAGGGAGAGGGAGTCTCTTCAAGACACTGAGCACATTTCCTGCTCTGTTCTCAGGTAATCAGGCAGAAATCGGCCCTGAATCCTCTGGACTGAGTAAGAGCCCTAAACTATTGCAAAGCAAGGGATTCAAGGGAGGAAAGAATGGATTTCTCTTGACTATTTGGATAAAGACTAGTATTCTTATGAATTTGGGTTTTGTGTGGACACCTCCACCTCAGCCATAGTAGAGTAACTGGAAACGAACTTACCTTCCCACCATAAACAGACAGAAAGCCAAACAAAATAAACATGGCAACTATGTTCGGATATTGGACAACAAGCAGTGTGGGACTGCGATCCCTGAAATCAGGGGAACAAATGAGGTGAGCCTCAGCTTTCTTCCTAGAGAGACTTTCTGCATCACAGTGCAGACAGGGAGACCCAAGCGAGGTCACAGGGATCTCCCAGAGGCAAGGTAGCAGAGATTAGTGCCGGGGGAAGGTGAAGCATCTGGAATCTGTGGGACAGAGTAAAGGAGCAAAAAGTGCTTCATGGAGTAAGAGCTCCAGAGCGTACAGAGGTTTCCCCTGGAGACTGAGGCTGAATATTAACTTCTGCATGTGTATGAAACGCTGGCCGAAGAACTTCCGGCTGAACAAGTCTTAGAGCTCACAGGGGATGAGAGAACATCCAGTTCCAAGCAGCCCGATGGAAAGCATTCCACAAGGACATGAGAGTCCAGCTTTAGTAGTGGGACTAAGCTAGATTTACGGAAAGACTGCTGTAAACCCACTGACAAACCACAAAAGAAAGCCTCAAAATCATCGGCTGGTCCACAAGTGACTCAAGCGTCTTCTTAAAGTCCATCATTGTTTGCAGGAAGATAACAAAACCCAGAACTCAACAATATAAAATCCACTATGCCCAGCTTCCAATACAAAAGGACTTTGTCATTAAATTCTTGCCAGGGAAAAATATCAGGTCCAGATGGTTTCACTGTTGAATTCTGTCAATCACTTAAGGGAGAAATGATACCAAACCTTCACAGACTCTTGAGAAAAAACAGCCACTTTGTGTCACTGGCACATTGGCACAAACCCAAAGAGCTTCTAAGAAATGGAAGCTGCAGACTGATACTGCTCATGAAAACAGTCACAAAAGCCTTAAGAAAATATTAGAAAATCAAATCCAGCAATATATTGTATTAGCAGACTATATATGCATATATAGTATATATACATAGACATATACATGTACGTGTACATTCATATACATTCACATGTATATATAACACACACCAGTTTTTATATATTAAATTTGTATATATTAGTTGATCTGTACTGATGTATATTATACCTCATTTACAATTATAAAAATGTAAATAGAACCAATTACTTGGAAAAAATTTTCAAAGCCTGTATCTGATAAGGGATTTGTCTTTAGATTCTATAAAGAACTCACATGACTCAAAAATAAAAAGGTAAATAACCCAATTAAAGAACAGGTAAAGGATATGAACAGCCATTTCTGTAGAGAAGATATACAAATGGTCATCAACACATCAACAGATAAACACATCAACAGATGCTCCGCATTATTAGTCATTAGTAAAAAAGCAAATCAAAACCACACCGAGGGGTGCCTGGGTGGCTCAGTCGGTTAAGCATCTGACTTTGGCTCAGGCATGATCTCACGGTTCGTGGGTTAGAGCCCCGAGTCGGGCTCTGTGCTGACAGCTCAGAGCCCGGAGCCTGTTTCACATTCCGTGTTTCCCTCTCTCTCTGACCCTCCCCTGCTAGTGCTCTGTCTCTCAAAAATGAATAAAACCGTTTAAAAAAATTAAAAATTAAAAAACACTGAAAGACTACTTTACACACTCTAGGATGGATATAAAAGAAGGTTAATAGCAAGTGTTGCTGAGGGTGTGGAGAAATCAGAACAAAAGTTACACACTTACACCTTTTACACTACTTGTGGTAACGTAAATGGCATATACACTTTGGAAAGCAGTCTGGCAGTTCCCCAGAATGTTAAATATAGCCTTATCATGTAACCCAGCAATTCCGTCCCTTCCCCGATATCTAACCAAGAGAAGTGAAAACATATGTTCACACAAAATCTTGCACACAAATGCTCATAGCGGCAGCACTCATAATAGCAAGAAAGCGGAAACAACCCAACTATCCAATCCACCAACTAATGAATAAACAAAATGGGGCATTTCATTGTACGCCAATGTTTACAGCAGCATTTTTGTCACAGTCAAAAGATGGAAACAACCCAAATGTCCATCAATGGACGAAAGAATAAACAAAATGTGGTATAGTCATGCAATGGAGTTGGCCATAACGAAGAATGAAGTAGGGGCACCTGGGTGGCTCAATCAGTTGAGTCTTGACTTGGGCTCAGGTCACAATCTCACAGTCGGTGAGTTCGAGCCCCGCGTCGGGCTCCCTGCTGTCACCACTTCAGATCCTCTGTCCCCCTCTCTCTTGGCCCCTCCCCCACTCCTGCACTCTCTTTCACGAATAAAAATAAACATTAAAAAAAAGGAATGAAGTAGTTATATGCTACAACTTGGACGAACCCTGAAAATACTGCGTCAAGTGAAAACAGCCAGTCACGGAAGACCACATATTGTATGTGCCTGTTCCTCTGAAAGTCCGGAATAGGAAATCTATAGAGACAGAAAGAAGACTAGTAGCTGCTAAGGTCTGGGGCAGCAGATGCAGGGTGCGGTGCGTGAGAGCTACAGGGTATATGGGGTTTCTTTTCGAGATGATGAAAATGTTCTAAAATTGTGGTGATGTCTGCATATCTGTGAATATACTAAGAGCCACTCAATGCTACACTTTAAATAGGTGAACTGTGTGGTGTATGAAATTATATCGCAATAAAGCTTTTTGTTGTTGTTGTTTTCTAAGTCTGTTATTGGAACTAGGGCCTACGTTGTCAGAGAAATCACAGAGCCGGGGCAGGGCGGGACCCTGGCCCAGACACAGCCACATTCCCCAGGAGTGCAAAGAGCCGCCCCCCGAAACACAGCCTACACCCTGCTTTCGTGGGAGAACATGGGGAATCAGAAGTCAAGAAACTGGGGACTCCCTGACCCAGCCCCGTCCCCAGGAAGACAGGTGCCAGCGTAGACAGGCCTGCGGAGGCTCGAAGTTTCCACAGGTGCCGACCACCCACAGGCAGTCTGGGTGGGACCCCCGGGTCTGCAGTGACCCCGTCCCCCCTCCCGCGCTGCGCAGCCTCTGGCCTGTGGCTTTGCCTCAAGGGCACCGCCCACGCTGCGTCCAGGGCCCCAGCTGACCTTGAGAGCACACTGAGCGTGTCCGGGTGGGCGCCGGCCATAGGAAGGGCGAGGCGACTGCCGTGTGCCACTCACCTCTGTCACCCAGGCTCCTCCTGCCCCCTGGCCCTTGAACCTGAAGCTTCTCTGACCGCGCCACCAGGTCACGTGCGCAGAGTCAGTCCAGAGCAGGCTCTCGCGCGGCGTGCATGCGCGCTCCACGCGCTCGGGCACATCGTGGACACAAAGGGCGCCCAGCTGGTAAAGTCGCAGGTCATCTGGGCTGCTGCAGTTGAGCAGTTCCAGAGTGCCAGGCGGCCTCTGTGTGGTCCCGATACTGGAGCACCAGCATCTCCCCCTCAGGGCTCCCAGGGCTGACCTGACTGCCCTGAACAGGAAGAAGGCTCTCTCGGAGTCCAGGTTCCTCTGGGGTCCGCCCCCCGGGTCCTCCAGTTCAGTGTCGCTGGCAGCTGGTCAGGTGCTGTGTGCCCCTAGGCGCAGGCGCAGGGGAAAGGGGGAAAGGGGGCGGTGTGCTGTACCTCAGCACTGCGTGGAGGTGGGGGAAGGGGGGGATGGTCTACACCAGCTGGACTCCAGCCCTGGCATGCCCCTCTTCCTGCACCCCCAGTAGAAATACTGTTTGACCATAAAAAGGAGTGAAGTAACGATGCATACTGGGACATGGATGAATCTTGAAAATATGCTAGTGAAAGGAGTCAAGGAAAATCTGTACAGATTGGTGGTTGCCTAGGGGTGAGGGGATGGGAAGGTTGGGGGGCTGGTAGTGATAGCGAAAGAGTACGGGGCGGGGTTTGGAAAGTGGTGACGAAAATGTTCTAAAATTGTGATGGGAGGTGTACGGCTCTGTGAACATACTAAAAACCTTTGACTTGTATCATTTAAATGGGTGGATTGCATGGTTTGTGAATTATAGCTCAGTGAAACTGTAATAAACGTATTTAAATAAAGAGTGGGTAAGAATGGAAAGAGTGGGAAAAAATGAGACTTTTCAGATATTATGGATAAGTAAGTTGGGGCAAGGCCTCTGGAAAGGAGTTTAATAGTACCTAGTAAAATGGAAAAGTTACATACTCTACGACCCAGAAATTTCACTTTTCTATGTGTCATCTGGAGCAGTTCCCCGCAGTGTGGTCACGGGGTTAGGTCAAGAGCTTGCACCAGAGTGTACATCAGAGAATCGCTGCCTCCCTCAGAAAAGTCTTGCTCTGTACTGTCATGTGAACTGAAAAGTGTGCTTGTGACATAGCTAACCAGTTCTGTCATAGACTCCTTACCTTACCATGGACCACGGCCAGTTTGTGGACCACAAACCACATTAAGCACTGCCAGTCTAGAGAAACTTGCCTGTGTGTCAAAAGAAATAAACAAATACAGAATGTTATGATGGTGAAAAATTAGAAACCGAACCAACTAATAGTCCATCAATAGTTAATGAATAAATAAGTTGTGGAATATTGATTGAATAGAATATCATTTAGTCACTAAAAGGAATGCAATACATATTTATATATAAATAGGTCTCAAAGTGTGTAATTTGGTATAAAAATACATAATAATATGATGTCATTCACGTTAGTTAAAAACATATAAATCAATGCTCGTTTATGCTCCTGGAAGTAAGTGTGTGTGTGTGTGTGTGTGTGTGTGTGTGTGTGTGTGTGTATTTGGATAAAATGGAAAATACACACTCAATTCATGACAATGGCTACCTTTGGAGGAAGAGAGAATTCAGATTAAGAATTCAGAGCAAAGTGACTTCAGTTTTACTCATCGTGTTTTATTAAATTACTTTTTTAAAAAAAGATTTGAGTCTAATATGTCAAAAATGTTAACAGCTTTTGTTTTTAATGTTTATTTATTTTTGAGAGAGAGAGACAGCAGCGCAGAGCCTGACGCAGCGCTCGAACTCGTGAACCATGAGATCATGACCTGAGCTGAGGTCAGACGCTTAACCCAGTAAGCCACCCAGGTGCCCCCAAAATGTTAACAACTTTTAATACTGAGTGGTAGTTCATGGATACTTGATACATATTACTGGTACATTTATGTATTTTCAAATTTCTCAAGAAAAACAGCACAATAAGGTAGCTGTACTTTTAGTAAATTATGGCTGCATGTTACCCAGATATCTGCTCCAGTTATATTGAGAAACTGTTCGTGTGAAACTCCACCATCTGCTAAAGAAATCTTGACATCCATGGATAGCACAGAAACATCAAAGACTGACGTTTAAACCAGATGACAGAGCAGATATAGTTGGGGACATGTGGACAACTGTAGCCATTTGGGCAACAAATCCTGCAAACAAATTTCAGATTCCATCATAGAGTTAGTGAGGAGCATCTAGACCAAGGTGAAATTATCGACGGTACTGATTACGGTTTCATACACGACTTTTCATTAATTTTTCTGCTGGGTGGGAATAAAGAGCTGTTGAGCAGAATAAAACTTGTTAAAAGTGCAAGCTGTTCTGAGGAATCCTTATGTCTATTCCAGTCTGTTATTACAGGATTAAAGTGTTAAATGTGAGCAGGAACCCAGCAACATATGAAGAATCACAGCTTAAGCCCACCCCCCCACCCCCCCTCCCCACTGGCAGTGAATTGTTTCTCTGACTCATCTTTTGTGCAGACAAATTCATTAAAAGGCACTTGCCTGACTATGAGGTGACTTCCTTGCTGAACTTCTGTGCTGGAGACCTGCTGAGGGCTGACTACGGTGCAAGTTTCTGCAAGGGGGTGCTTGCTGTGGAAGTCCTTCCCTTGGAAAATAATGCCCCATTTCATAAGTAATTGTGCAATCATGCAGTCATTTTTTCCCCCGTTAAAATAAAATCACATATACTTATGTTCCAATTCTGCCCCTTGGCTTAAGGCAGACAAATCTACAAATTATGTGTCCCAACGTTGATCCCTAAGAGTGTGTAAGTACTAGAACTTTTAAATAAAGTTTGGGGCTTTATTTATTAATTCAGTTCAACCAACTTTTATTTAGTTTCTACGAAGTCCCAGATACTTTATAAGTTACTGAAGATACAAAAATTAAAATGACGTTTTTTTGCCTTATAAATGGTTGTCAAATAGCGAAGAAAACAGATATGTAAACATATATGTATAGTTCAATGAGATACTAAAAGAGAACTATGAACAATGGTAAACCCCATGAAAACAGGACCATTGCTTTCCTTTTTCACAGCTTTCCTCCCAGACTTAGCCTAGTGCCTAACGCACTGAATATATTGAGTGAATTTGTTTATTAATGAGCAAAAGTACTATAGATGAGAAAGTGATTGTGATGGAAGATGTCAGATGTTATTAAGGACAGTTGGTTAATTAAAAGCTTGGGTCAGAAGTTGGATCCGGGGCACTTACGTGGCTTAGTCGGTTAAGTGTTCGACCTAGGCTCAGGTCATGATTTTGTCGTCTGTGGGTTTAAGCCTCGTGGGGGGCTCTGTGCTGACAGCTCAGAGCCTGGAGCCTGCTTCGGGTTCTGTGTCTCCCTCTCTCTCTGTCCCTCCCCCACTAGTGCTCTGTCTCTTTCTCAAAAATAAGTAAACATTAAAACAATTTTTTTAAAAAGAAGTTGGATCGAAAGTTGGTCGAAGTGGATACTTAACGAAAACCAACAAACCTGAAGCATTTTATTTAAAATAAAACATCATTTTGTTGTTGTTTGTGTTTTTCGTCAATCTTCTGATAAAGGGCCAAACCTTTTTGAGTGTCTAAACCCAGAGATGGGAATCTTTATTGTGCAAACCACATTTATGATGAGTCTTCAATAATTTCCAGTTTCAATGGATTAAGAGCAGTGAACCCAAAAAGATTCTTGTGAGGTATCCTATCCCTCTAGATTTTTCTTTTCTCCCCCCAAATTTCCCCAAATTTCACACTTGTTTTGCCTATTAGTCTTTGCATGGTTTTTTTTTTTTTGTATTTTTGAAGACTATCTTCATCGAGCCTTTTTAGTTCTCAGAGAAATATATCTATTGCCCATGCACATTTTCTTGATTTGTGTAAGCTCTAATTGAATCACATGGTTACAATAACACATACCACTGGAGCAATTGGTCCAAAGTGACTCCTGGTGAACACATGCTGACATGATGGGAGAAGCCAGCTGGAACTCTGAAGAACACTCCAGAAGAAGGCTGCCCTGAGTGTGCTGTGGGCATTTTGCAGAGCCAGGGACAGGCTGGTTAATATGAAAAGCTAAGAAGTAGAGGTTGTTAAGAGCATTCATCTAATGTCAGATGACCTGATGTCAAAGCCATTTAAAAAAGGATTAAGGTTTTCTCAGTAGACTAGGAAGAAAACTCTTCCAGATCAGAGGTCAAGTCTTGCAAACATACGACTCTCAAATAGGACTATATTTAGAGGGAATCTGAATCATTGGGATGTATCCTAATATGGGTTATTTTGAACAAGAAATTGCCTTTTGGAGGTAGTTTACTAGGATTATCAACCTAGTCTTTATTAAGTTGATTAGCTAAGGTAATTAATACGCCTTCTATATGCATGAACCCATTATTGATTGTACCGTTTATGCAGAGTTGATATTTGACTTTGCATGAGGATAAGAAGAAAGAAGAAAGAGAAGGGGGAGGGGGAGAATAGGAGGATACATTAAGTTGATTCAAAGCAAAAACATTCTACAAGAAAGATTCTGACTTACATGGTGCCATACCCTGAGATATTTACCTAGGGGTCTTTAATTTTGTTAAAATTGAAAGAACAACTTTAGAAATAATTTTACATGTTCACATATGTATTCACCCCCATTCTCCCACACATTCACATACACACATACATAGTCAATACCTTTAAAAATATAATTTTATTTTAAAGTATGGCCATAAGATTTATCAGAAGCTCATAATTTAAATGTAATTTTATTGTAAACATGATCTTTAAATTCTAG
Source organism: Panthera tigris (assembly GCF_018350195.1). NCBI lineage: Eukaryota > Metazoa > Chordata > Mammalia > Carnivora > Felidae > Panthera > Panthera tigris. The sequence goes on along the minus strand of NC_056660.1, from coordinate 67,931,726 downwards.
TACCATACTTAAATTTTCATGAGAAGACTTTACCCCAGAAAAATGGTATTACGTACGAGGGGTCATAAGACTTAGGAATTTTATTATGACCAAGTCACTAAAAAGCTACAAAAAGTGAAGATTATCCCTTAATTAAGAGAGTTTTTCTTTAACTGGGAATTTATAATTTTGTATTCCAAAGAGGGAAAGGGCGTGAACTGACTGCAAACTTACTGTACAGATTGCTAGATTTCTTTGCTAGGCTTTTCCAGCAATTCCTTCTATTCCAATGCCTAAATTCTCCTGTCAGAAACCTTTCTCATGTTTCAAAACACCTAGGTTTTGTAGTGGGTTTTAGCAGGTCCCTTGCAGACGGTACAGAAATATTTGCTCAAAAACCATGGAAACAAACAGAAAGCCAGAACATGAAAACAAATCTTCATTAAATTATCATTTTTGCTTTTACAGGGTTTTTTTTATTGCAACTCGAGAAGATCTGTTTTCATACTTTCCTCTGTTATTTATGGATAAATCATAGTCTAATTTGTAGTAAAATAAAACATGTACGTGCTCTTGAAAGTTAAAATTTTCGATGAGGAAAAACAGAGATCTTCCGTCCTGTTCTTTTTTTTAACCCTTTGTTTAAAAATCTTTAGGCCATTTTTACAGGCTTTTTACATACGTTTTTAAATGAAGTGTCATAATGTTATTTGCTCAATTTGTAGATCTAGCTGCCTATGGATTTTCCCAGTGATAGATGTGAACTTTGTTCTCCACCACCCCTCTCTCCATTTCCTCCAAATACCACACTTCTTCATTCAGTCAATATTCATAGTTTCTATTACTGTGGCTTATAATTGTTATAATTGTTTGCTTACACAGCTTTCTGTTTTCCTGTAAATAATTCCTTATCTTTTTTTATTAAATTTTTTTTGATATTTATTTCATTTTGAGAGAGACAGAGAGACAGAGAGGGAGAGAGAGAGAGAATGGGACAGAGCATGAGCGGGGGAGGGGCAGAGAGAGAAAGAGACACAGAATCCGAAGCAGGCTCCAGGCTCTGAGCCGTCAGCACGGAGCCCGACATGGGGCTCGAACTCACAGATGGCAAGATCATGACCTGAGCCAAAGATGGGCACTCAACAGACTGAGTCACCTAAGCACCTTAAATAATGCCTTATCTTATTTTTTGTTAACAATGCCGTGTCTGTTGGCCATGTCTCTACAGCTAATTTTTCTTGAAACTCTCCAGGAGAACAGTACAATTCCTTTGTCTAGACACCATTACTTTTGCTTTGGGGGACATCCCTCTTGGCAACTTCTGTTGTCCTGCTCCACTATGGGAGAGCTGTGCTCAGATCTGCTGACCCGCTCGCCTCTGGGGACTTCTCATTACCATGTTGGTGAGTGCTTCTCTCTCCCAGTCAAACACCGTTCTTCGATCCCGATCCCATGTCTTTTCTCTGAATGCACTGCCTTGTTTTGGTTCCCTTTCCACCTGGGGGTTTCCTGAGAAAGGTGCACAAGAAGTAAAAATGATGAGGCCGTGAATATAGGAAAATAATATAGTTCACCTTTACACTGTTTTCCAGGTTGGCTGATCGCGACTCCTACTATAGAAGTAATTTCCTCCACAAGTGTTTGAAGGCACAGCTTTGTTGTGTTCTAACTTTCAGCGTTGTTGGGAAGAAGACAAAGGTTGTTACACTTTCTGAAGTTTTGTATGTAACCAATTTTCATTTCCTCTCAGTTAACTTTTAGCTTGTTTATGATTATGATTATTATTATTTTAGAAATATACCCAGTATTTTTAAATTTCTGATGGTATGTGCTATTAAGTAGTAATTGTCTTCCTTATTTTAGGAATTTGGTGACCTCTTTCCATCTGTAAACCTCTGTCTGTCTGTTCTGGAACTTCTATTTATTTATTTATTTCTTAAACTTCTTGTTTAACGTTTTATTTTACTTTTTGAGAGACAGAGAGAGAGAGAGAAGGGGAGGGGCAGAGAGAGAGAGGGAGACACAGAATCCGAAGCAGGCTCCAGGCTCTGTGCTAACAGCTCAGCTCGATGTGGGGCTCGAACTCGCAAACTGTGAGACCATGACCTGAGCTAAAGTCAGACGTTTAACCAACTGAGCCACCCAGGCACTCCTGGAACTTCTTTTTATACCCTCCCTTCTATTTTCTCTTTTTCTATAATTTTTTAAAGTTTATTTATTTATCTTGAGAGAGAGAGAGCATGGGCAGGGGTGGGGCAGAGAGAGAGAGAGAGAGAGAGAGAATCTCAAGCAGCTCTGCACTGATAGTGTGGAGCCTGATCCTGGGCTTGAACCCATGAACCGTGAGATCATGAACCGAGATCAAGAGTTGGCCGCTTAACCAACTGAGCCACCCAGGTGCCCCACCTCTGTAATTCTTAATAAGCAGATGTTGGATTATCAACATCATCAACAATAGGAATGTATTCTGATTATCCACAAATAAGAATGTAAAAATCAGGATTTTTCTTACATAACAGGACATGTGGATAGAGGCTAAAAGATGACCAAGGCTATACGTCTGTAAGATTCTCAGACTTTTCTTCATCTGTGCCAAATTACGGTTTTTTAAAAAAATTTATTTTAGAAAGAGAGAGAAAGCACACTGGGGGAGAAGTACAGATGGGGAGAGAGAGACAAAGGGAGAGCCAGAGAGAGAATGTTGTTAAGCAGGCTCTATGCTCAGTGTGAAGCCCGATGTGGGGCTTGATCCCATCACCCTGGGATCATGACCTGAGCTGAAATCAAGAGTCCAACGCACAACCCAATGAGCCACCCATGCACCCTGTCAACTTATTAATAAAGAATGACTGCTAGCATCATATCTGCTTTCCATGATAGAAAAGGGTAAAGGGAAGTGAGTGAAGGGCCAATGTAGTGCAGGGACCTAGCTGCTTTGGTCTGGGGACTCTTGACAATCTGGAGGTCTTCTTTCCTGAGGGCTGTGAGTTTCTCCAACACTGAAGGCCATGTGCCATTCCAGGAATCTCAAGAGAAAGGTGCAGGAGGGAAGGGAAAAGTATGATGGAATGAAGCCACAGAGGTAAACAAGAAAAGGACCATGTAGGATCTTGTGTTAGAAGATCATGTAAATGCAGAACGAGCAGTGCGTGGTCCCTGTCTGCTGGAGGGTTACTGTCTATCTGGAAGAATTGTTATCAGTTGAAGAAATCTTGATAAAAGATAGTCCATGCTCTGAACCATATTGTTTATTTTCTATTGAATAGTCTTCAAAGAAACGGAAATGTCCTCAGACCTCATAGCCACCAATATACAGCCACTATTGTCAGAGGCCAATTAAAGACTCTTCTATAATCCATAGCTCTGGGGCAAATGATGTGCAAGTGTTCAGGCCAATTTCCACTGCCTGCTGGTTGACTGGGCACCTGAAAGGTATAATTCAAACAACTGACAGGATCATTTTTATCACAGCTCCTGTTTGTATCCCATAAGAGCATTAGCTCACACTTGATGTGGTACAGGGGCTGTCCATGTTAGGGACAACAGTCCTGCTGTTATCAGCCCTGGAGAGGCTGCCTCCAGAGTCCTTTTCACGTGAGAGAAAAATAAACTATCTCTTTTAGGGCACGGGTATCTTTGTTTTCAATCACACACTACTGAATCTAATCCTGTGTGATATACACACATAGGGGCTTTCCTTAGCTGATGAATATTGCATGTATGTTCACATATGTGCACACCAACTAATTAAAACTTTCTGAAAATATAAGATTAGAAACAAGAATTTACCTTCAGACCAAATCGTTTGTTTAGTAACACAATTCCGTATTTCAGTAAATATTGAAAGTTTCAATTCCATAATATAACATTTACTAAGATCTATTCAATATATACTAAAGGATTCACAGATGGATTTTTTGAAACAAGAAATAAATGTTCTATGTTTCAGAACTTAAGTTTTCTCAGGTCAAAAATTCCGATCCATTTTATTTAATAATGTCTCCCAAGCATCTCTCATATAGTGAGAATTTGGTAAGTATTTGTTGAACAAATTAATGGGCATATGTACCAGAACTGAATTATTGCCAGGGTCAAGCACAGGCTTTGTTTCATTATTATATTAACATAGATTTGGTTATTATATACCTAGATTTGTATAGATACAAAATGAAAATATATGCACATATCATATATCCTTTTTTTAGTTAACATATAATATATATTTTAAAGTTGAATATAATTTATTTTTTAAGTTTATTTATTTATTTTGAGAGAGACAGAGACAGCACGAGTTGGGGAGGGGCAGAGAGAGAGGGAGAGAGAGAATCCCAAGCAGGTTCTTCACTGCCAGCCCAGAGTTCCATGCGGGGCTTGAACTCATGAAGCTATGAGATCATGACCTGAGCTGAAACCAAAAGTCGGATGCTTAACCCACTGAGCCACCCAGGCATCCAAGTTGAATGTAATTTAAAGGTGAATCCATCAAGGAGGGTTTTCTTGCTGGAAAATACAGTACAAGCACAGGCTAAGGAATAAAAATAACTGATCAGCTCTGTAATTTAGAGCCTTGTAGGTCTTTATAAGTGCCTGGAATTTATATTCTGGGCAATGGGTTGGGGACTGCACTGAATAACTAGAATAGAGACATGGCCAGATGTACCCTTCACATAGATGAGGCTGATGGCCGTGGGTCACATGGAAGGCCCACCTTCTGGAAATTTCTGTAAGGACAAGAGAAGGGGATGGGATTGAGACATATTTGGAAGACAGTCCATAAGACTTAGATTGATTGTAGGATCTAGGTGAAATATAGGAAGGTGTTCAGATCCCTGGGCAATTTCTAGAAGGCTTGTAGGACCACTCATTGAGACAAAGGACTGTAGGAAGAAGTTGGGAGTGATGATGTGACAATGACTTCAGTTTTAAATATGATGCTTAATAGGATATCAAGTTGGAAATGTTTTGAGCAGTTAGATAGCTGTAAAGTTGGCTGTAGAAATTTACCTGTGGGTAATTTATCTTTACGTGGGTAAAGATTGCCAGGTACATATATACACACACAATTCTCATCCATAGCTACATATAACTATGTATTTATGTGAAGATGCAGTGTATCTTTCACACCCTATATAGAGATAAGTTTATCAGTAAGAATTGCTTATATAACATTATATGGGAATTGAGTGCACATTTATATGTTGAATTTAGACGTATAAAATAGAAATAACCATATATCTGTAGCTTTATCTCTGCGTAGATATTTCACATATATAACACATACATATTGATATTCTAAAAGGTTAGAATAGATGCTAGTATATTTGAGATCATTAACTCTGAAAAACCACAGTGGTAAAGGGGCACCCGGGTGGCTCAGTTGGTTGAGCATCTGACTTTGGCTCAGGTCATGATGTTGCAGTTTTGTGAGTTTGAACCCCACATCGGGTTCACTGCTGTCAGCCTGTCAGTGCAGAGCCTGCTTCAGATCCTCTGCCCCCCTCTCTCTGCCCCTTCCCTGCTTGTACTCTCCCAAAAATAAATATTTTTTAAAAAATCACACTGGCAAAAAAAAATTGTCATGTTATTATTAGAAATGCTTAAATTCAGTATTCTGAAAAAACTCTTAGATTAAACACAAATATAAAAGATGAGAAGTTCATGCAAAAATGTGGCAGGAAAGAAGGGAGAACCGCTTTGATATAATGACTTAGTCAGATAACACGAAAATGCTACCAGGAGCTAAAACTTCTAAGGCCCTACACCAGGGCCTCGCCTAGGACCCAGTGACTCCAGTATTCTATGGTCTCCACCTGGAGTGAATCTAGGAAGCCAGTTTCGGTTGCCATGTTGTGCAAATTATTTTTAAAAGCAAGGGGTTTTCATAAATATATGCTTTCTTTGACAAGCACATTTTGTGTATCCAATATAGGGCCAACATAACCACTAAATTGTAAGGGAAAACAGGGAGGAAACCTCTTACGAGTTTAGAAACAGAGTCACCTTGCTTTAAAAACTGCTCTTTCGAGTTTTCTACTTGCCAGCATCATGAAACAAGGAAGACTGTGTTGGGTCTCCACCTTGTGGCTATAACATGTACATACCATTAGACATAAAGAGCTAAAATCCCCATTGGAAATATTTATTTTCATTGACTTAACCTAAAATTTTGTTGTCCAAATCATTTCCCTTCCATTGGACCCGTCAACTGCATCTGCTACACCACACACACACACACACACACACACACACACACACACTTAATGATTGTTAATGACCTCAGCTGTACTTTTCCAATTATCAGTGAGCGAAGATTTATACTTTCAGAAGAGTGCAATTTGGAGTATAAAGTTCAAAAGTTTACCTTAAGAAACTCCTCTACAAGTTGTTTTTTATTCCATTCTCTCCTCCTCCCCCAAACAGATCTCTCTCTCTCTCTCTCTCTCTCTCTTAAAGCTTGGGATCATCTAGTGGAGGTTTGGAGTATGTGAAACTTTCACCTTCTCAAAAGCTGAAGCTCTGACTTACACGAAATCCTACATTGGTAGCCATGTACATGACTAAAAATGTCTTAAATTCTCAACTGTTTAGCACCGAGCAACTACTGTGTAAATTAGGCACCCCTCAATCCCTGTTATCCCTGGGCCTCACGTCATCGCCAGCGTGGTGATGGAAACAACATGGGGCAGGCACCATCTGGCAGATCAATCACAAGGGCTTGTAGTCATGTGTCCACCATGCCCATTGATCAATATACTAAATAAAAATAAATGTGGCATGAAAATGAAACATTTCTTTGAGAAAGACATCAGATATTGAGATGCAGATTATGCATGATACCTGTGAATGTGCAGATGATTTTGCTTAGAATCATTCATAGAAACTTCTGAGATCAGCAAAGGACAAGATAGATACCCGTAGCTAAGGCAGCTGGAATTTCAGAGCCGCGTGAGTGATATGCCTTGGGTTGTGGAAGTGTGTGTGTGTGTGTGTGTGTGTGTGGGTGGGTGGGAGGCGGGGCGCGGTCAGGGGCAGGCAAGGCAATAACACAATTTTGTATTTAAAAAAGAAAATGGAAATTATTTTGTCATGCAAAATACACGCTATACAGCTTAGAGGGAAACTCTGGATGGCAGCTGTGAATCTTGAGGAAGGATGAGATGCTGAGATCTTCATGATTCTCAGGATGAGCCAAGGATTAGAACTATATTGAAACACTGATCTGAGAAGGGGGACCCTCTGCCTGCTTAGACTCCATATTTAAAACCTGCATTAGATTGGACATATGTCAGAAAGTGGTTTAGTGCCAGGTCTGAAGACGGTGATCGGACCACAAAAATGATCATAACACAAAGGAAACAGTGTAAACATTAAATGATTTCTCGTGCAGTTTGGAAATGTGAATAAGGGCTATTCTTAAAATACTTTTGTATGTTATTATCTTATGAATAATAAACTTTAAAATAAGTTGCAAAACTTCTCTCTGACACTGGTTTCATGGGACAGACTTCCTTGAGACCAAAGCTGTTATGAAAGTTATTTTAAAAAATGTTTCCATTTCAGTTTTACACCCCAAAGGTAATAAAGACTTGGTATAAACAAATACATTCAAACATGGATAAAGAGGGAAATGAAAGTCCTCTCTGTGTAGAGTGAAGATCTGACACGGAATGAAGCTCCTGGCTTATGATTGCAACGCTTAGGAGTTTCAATGTCTGACAAGGCCATTTTGTGGCAGCGTCATCAAAAATCCTCTGTACAAATATTCAGCTTCTGCAGGCATCATGCGGGGCTGACACTAGGGGGCAGACAAGCCTATGTTTATGATCCCGCCTTCTGGAAATGGGATTGAGGCTTCAAATAATTGCTTGCAGACCTGACGAAAGAAGCAAAAAAACCTGAAAAACAAACCAAAAAACTTAGCAATCCTTTAAAATAAAAAAATAAAGAAACAAAGCAAAACTGGGCTGTGTATTTTTGCCCAATTCAATAAAAACACCGACAGCTAAACAAAATATGTGTTTGCATATGAACAACACACACCAGTGCTTAAGGAAGGAGATCCCGGTACAGCCTTATGGCTGAAGCCAGTGTGGCTGGAGGACAGTGTCTCAGGGGTGAGTGGCCACATCAGGTTGGAGAGGTAGGCAAGTTCACATCTGGCAAGATCTTGTAGTCCTACAGAGGTCCAGGCATCCCCCTTTCCTGCTGTATGGATACCTTTGTAAATGGTGGTAGGGTTCTTGGGGAAAGGACAAGGTGATATTGATACAGACAGGAAGCATCATCATGACCCCTATTGGAGTGAGAACATAGGAGTAGCTTCCTAAATGGAGTCTTGGTCCAGGCCAGCTTTCAGTGGGAACATGGATCACACAGTGCCAATTTTCTCAGTCCCCAAATGTATAGCTGAGATGGACATAGGTAGGTTGAAAGAAAAATATACGGGAAAAGTTATATCCTGGAAATTTTAAGAATAAGAAAGCTCGTGTGCATATGTTAATGCCAATTGACTTCCAGAAAAATATTGTCAGAGGTATACACACAGGGAAATGTCATGATGATAAGGAGTCATTTCATCAGAACATGAACACCATAAATGTAATATGCCCAATAATGAAGCTTCAGAATACATGAAGCCAAAACTGACAAGACTAAAAGGAAAATAGAGAACGTATGATCAAAATTCAGGACTTGACACCCCCCCCTCCTCAGAAATTGGTAGAACCACACACAAAAAATTGGTAAAGCTATTGAAGATTTTAGCAACATTACTAATTTTGCCTTACATTCACAATGGCAGAACATTCGATCTTTTCAGGGGAACATAAAACGTTTGCCAAAATAGACCATGTGCTGGTACATTAAATAAATTTTAATATAATTCAAAAGATTACAGGGTATGTTCTCGGACTATACTGCACCTTAAATTAAAAATAAGTGACAATGGTGTATGTTTTTAAAAACCCAAATATTTGGAATCCATTTTTCAAAGATGAAACCTCCAAGGAATTAGGAACACACTTCAAGCTGCATAATAATAAAAAGGCAGTAGATGAAAAATTGAGGAGAGGCATCTGGGTGGCTCAGCTGCTTAAGCATCTGATTCTTGATTTTGGTTCCGCATTGCGTGAAGCCTACTTGGGATTCTCTCTCTTACTCTCTAAATAAATAAACAGACAAACAAACAAATAAATAAACGAACATATAAAAAAGAGAAAGATTGAGGCAGCTAACATAGAACTAGATGGTCAATGCCTGTATTAGAAAAGGAGATAAATTAAAACCAATGATTTCAATGCACCTTCCAAGCTAGACTAAAATAGCAGCTTAAATCTGAACTACTAGATATGAAATAGTAAAAATAAAAGCAGAAATCATTGAAAAAGGCAAAAGGGCAACAACAGAGAAAATTAAAACCAGAAGACACTTCTTAGAAAAGACTAATAAAAGAGAAATAGCACTACTCAGGAAAAAAGAAAAAAAAGATAAATATCAGCAATGAAAGAGCATCTCACTACAGATCCTACGATCACAAAAAGAGAAAAAAAGGAATAGTCTGAATAATGTTATGCCAATAAATTTAATAAACTCAAATGAAAAACAAAATCTCCCAAACCTGATACAAAATGTTATTTAGGATATTGAATTTACTATTAAGAACTTTCCCCCCACACACACAAAAAAATCCCTTCAGGTTATAGTTTCACTGGTGAATTCTATCAAACACTTAAAGATGAAGTCACTTCTACTCTTATAGAAAGTAGAAGGGGAATACTTTCTAACTTATTTTATGAGGTCACTAACAGTTAGATATCAAAACCTAAAAAAAAAGATTTTCCAAAAAAAAATTATAAGCAAAAATCCCTCAAGAATTTACATGTGGAAATTCTTAACATAATATTAGCAAATTGAGTCCACAATGTAAAAAAAAGGCATTTTTATGGAATGTGCATACTTTTATAGTACCTCAGTATATAGCACAGATAGTATTTTTAGTATATATAGTATTTTTTGTATAATACTTTTATACTAAAAATATTCTTTTTTTATCTGAAGTTTACTTTTAACTAGGAATTCTGTATTTTTACTTGATGTATCTGGTAACCCTATGAGTTCAAGATACTTGGAGTCTTTCACATAGTAAATGTTCTTAGGCTGTTGGAATGGATGGGTTGGACATTGAACAGAAAGTAGTCACCACCATGCAGTTTCTAGATCATTGTGTCTAGGAATTAGTGTTCCTGAGGACATATAGTTTTGAATATCAGTTTAAGTTGACAAGGACCCTTTGGTCCTCGCATAGCACTGAGGTCACTTTCTAGCTGTCTTCTTACCACCAACCAATTTGACCAAAACAGACCCCACATCCAGAAGCAAAGACTGACATCATATCCTGTTGCCAAAGGAGCTTCTGAAATCAAAGGACCAAGTTAGAAAAGTGTACTGATTGATCTTGGAAAAGTTTTCCATAAAGTACCATAAAACAACATCTTAAAATTTAGGTGGAATATATTTCCTGACTACCCCAGGAAACAGAGTTTACTAGAATATAAGTTAACACTTCCAAGGAAGAGTTATTTTTAAAAATCCAAATAATTGATGCATCTAAAGACAATTATAATTTAAGAAGTATCCTATTACTTGATTATTAAATCATTAAAATAATTAATTAATGGTTTTGCCCTGATATTGCTGAAAGCAATGAGCATGGCAACTTTTCAAAGTAGTAGGATTTTTTTTTTTAAGGAAAAAAATGTATACAACGGTCATTGCCATATTTTTCTAGTTTGCCAGTGTGGCTCTGCCTTCAGGGTGAAGGCGGGGTCCAGAACCTTATCTGGTTACTTCTGTGTTCCCAGACCCCACAGAGATGCTCAGAATGCTTTTCTGTGAGTCTCATTTCCATTGCTTTTGGTCCTAGCTGACAATAGAGGACCCTCCATTCTTCTGCAAATTCTCTCCTAATTATTTCTCAGCATTACTAGAGTGTGCCTTGCATGTGCACGCAAACAAGTTCTGTTCACTCCCGCCCTGTGGCTCTGGATGTTTCCTAGCCCTTGTGTTCTGATTGAGCCCTGCTGGGCAGATGATGGCTCTGCACCGACAGAGAAGCTCCTTCTCCCACATTCCTCGGCCTCCCTCCCCATGCCCCCTGCCTCTGAGGTAGGTATCAGGGAGGCACCAGGTTGTCTGAAACCCCCTCTGTTCTCTGCAGAAGTGGGGAGACACACACTCTCTCTTTTGGTTAATTCTTTGTCTCCATGACAAAGCAACATGTACCCAATGACTTGCAGAGATTTTAGTAAAATAACTCTCATGCTCTCCATCATTTTCATCTCCAGTAGATGCTGTACATTCCTGCTAAAAGGCAACAGTGACATCTGCTGGTAGAGGGAAACATTTCCTGGTACAGCTGTTTCCTTTTGTTTTGTTTCTCCTTTCAGTTTATGAAACTCTACAGTCAGGTCAAGGCAACCCTGACCCATAAGAACAGATCTAATTCCTGCCTGGCCATAATTATTTTATTTTTAAAATAAAATAAAATAAAATAAAATAAAATAAAATCACTGTCTAGCATATGATATTTACTATTTCAGTAACTATAGGGGATTCAAACAAAACAGATGAGCAGGTCAAGACATCATTGTCTAAAGGATCTCCCATTTCTAAGAACACTTAAAACGGAAACACATTAATTCGATAGCTGTTTTGCACGATATAGAACAAGTTTCCACTTTCAGTTCTGCAAAGACACAAAACAAACAAATGAACAACAAACCTGTATCACACTCAACCATGGAGATGTAGAATCCTGATTAGATGTGTGAACTCTAGAGCTGTGGAGGCTGGGTTTGAGTCCCAAGTCTGCCTTTTAAACCTATCACCTTGGGCAAGTAACTGAATTTCTCTGTGGCTCAATTTTCTTATCTGTACAGTGAAAATAAAGATAATAATACTTACCTCATAGCATTGTCATGAGGATTAAATGAGCTAATAGGTGCAAGTGCTTAGCACGGTCCCTAAAATAGAGTAAGCACTCTATGAGTTGTAACGAATATTATTATCTCATTTAAATGGTGTTAGTAAATGTTTCATATTAATCCTAATTAGCTGGAGAAGACTTGGGAGTACAATAAATAAAACAAACAACTCTAGAAATGTCAAATATTTCATCAGAATGAACATGAAAACAAAATGAATCTGCCAGGCAATCCTAAACCTTACAAACCTTCTTGAAAATTTAAAACTAGAAATGTTTTTGCTGTTTTAAAATTTACAAATTATTTTATTTTTACTAGCCATTGGCTATTCTGAAAAAGATCAAGAGAAAAAAGAAAAGTCTTTTTTTTTTTTGCATTATGATAGAGTTGGGTTTCTTTTAGAATTCCAAATGCATGGTTTTATCATAATTTTAAAGTAGCTTTATATTTTCAAGATGAACAGATATTAAATCTTACATTAACTATAAGCAGATCCTCAAGACCAGCATATGTCAAATGACATCATTTGAGTCACATTAATTGAAACTTAACCTAATACAAAAACCACTATTGTTTCAAGAATTGAAACATGGCATGGGGCGCCTGGGTGGCTCAGCTGGTTAAGCATCTGACTTCAGCCTAGGTCATGATCTCACTGTTCCTGAGGCTGTGCTGGGCTGACACTGTGCTGACAGCTCAGAACCTGGAGCCTGTTTCGCATTTTGTGTCTCCCTCTCTCTCTGCCCCTCCCCCACTCATGCTCTGACTCTCTCTCTCTCTCTCTCTCTCTCAAAACTAAATAAACATTAAAAAAATTTAAAAAAAAGAATGGAAACATGGCATGAATCAGAATTGATTAAGAATATTTTGTCCTCTACATTAAGAGGGGGAAAAAATGCTCAGTGACATTACACAATAACAGTTCCCCGAGGTCATTGCAGATTCAGCCTACACATCTTTGTTGTTTTAAGACAGAGGTTCACATAGCCCTGGGGCAGAGCTATGTTAGGGGTACACAGACTCACAGGGAAATAGAGCAGAGTCTTGTCAACACTTTTTAAAAAAATCAACAATGCAGGTAAAAAAAAATTTTTTTTTGGTATTTTAAAGTTTTTATCAGACATATGCACAAGTAAAATTAGCAGAATTCCATGTCTCCACTTTATCTAATGGAATGATTCAGGTCATTTTGAGAATTACTTTGCAAGATTAAACTGATACAAGAGGGCAAAGAGCAATGCCATTGTCTACTAAAGTGATTTCAAATCTGTTTCAGGTGAAGAAAAGGGACAGCCTGTCAAAGAAAAAAAATCCAAAAAACTTGTCCCATCAAAAAACTCAAACAACAAATTTTAATGTGCCCCAAGCATAAACTTGAACAGTTAACTGATAAACTGAATTAATCAATTTTCACAATATGTGCAGGAAAGCAGAGAAATGACGTACTTGGTGTTTCACTATTTTTTGCTTTCTGCATGAAGTGGTTTTGATCAATTCGTAAGGAATTTCATGGTGACATACCAAAGTACGTGAGTTTGTGGTCTGGTTCTAATTAAAGTCATTTTCAAATGGGCAAAACAAGCAGGTATCTGCAGAGAAGGCCCATTTGTGACAGAGTCCTGCATCCAAACACTCCAGCAGCCACTGCTGCCTCCATCGGAAATGGTCTTTTTTTTTTTTTATTTTAGGGGTATATTCAGTGGCTAGTAAAAACTGAATGATTGGCAAAACTTTTTAAAAAGCAAGCAACAATAAACCCAGATGAAATGCTCAGCTAAACACAGTTTATCAGCTCCCTGGTGCATTTTGTCCAGCCCGACAGCTGCCAGGAGGGAAATGCAAGACTGAAAGAAGATATAGCTATCCAAAAACGCAGGAGAGAGAAAAACTAAAATATTACAGAAATTCTGAATTGAATGTATATCTTTAAATATATATAATGCACATATGACATATAAAGACACCAATATAGAGTATCTTTATATGTATATATGAGTATATAAAACACACATTATATATAATATTATCTATATATTATGTGTATATATTATATAACTAAATTACCATAACCTTGAAAACCTCAGTGAAAAAGATGAATTTCTAGCAAAACTGATTTTTTAATGGCATAAGGAAAAATAGAAAATACAAATGAGCTAAAAACCTTTCTTTCTTTCTTTCTTTCTTTCTTTCTTTCTTTCTTTCTTTCTGTTTATTTAATATGAGAGAGGGGGGGGGGTGCAGAGAGAGAAGAAGAGAAAGAATCCCAAGCAGGCTCCCTGCTATCAGCACAGGGTCTGACATGGGGCTCCATCCATGAATCATGAGATCAAGACCTGAGCCAAAATCAAGACTCGGATGCTTAACTGACAGAGCCACACTGGCGCCCTAAAAACCATTGTAAATATTGCATTGTAACCACCAAAAGCACATGCCAAAGTTTTGTACAAGTGTATCCCACCAAGTTTTTAAAGAATAGATAATTGGGTGCTTGGGTGGTTCAGTTGGTTAAGTGTCCAACTTCGGCTCAGGTCATGTCTCACTGTTTATGGGTTTGAGCCCCACCTCAGGCTCTGTGCTGACAGCTCAGAGCCTGGAGCCTGCTTCGGATTCTGTGTCTCCCTCTCTCTCTGCCCCTTGCCTGCTCTTGCCCTGTCTCTCTCTGTCTCTCAAAATTGAATAAACATCAACAAGTTAAAAAAAATAAAGAGCAGATAATCTTCATTGCCTTCTACAAAAATAGAAATCAAGTATTCTTTTTACTATTCAGTATGAATTCTCATACTGAAAGATTATCCCAATTTTCTATACAGCTAGCTGCTTACTCAGTAAGTCTGACTCATGCATCCATATCCAAGGGCTTCACCCCTGCGTGGGTTTATGTCTCCTCTACTCAGACCTGATTCAGTTGAAGGTGTGAATCCTTGCCCACACCCTGAGTCAGAGGTGCTAACCCAACTAAAGCCAAGAGATGGGACCGCAACATTCTGCATCTATTAGATTTTACTCAGGTACAGTTATTGATCTGCAGACAGACATCCTGGGAAGTTTCTTAGCAGAAGGGCTTTGTGGAACCCTAATTATTTCAATAAACTGCACTTATGTCCTACACCAGCTGAGTCTAACATCCAAAATGTACAACGGCAAGAATCACCTGCCAACATGGGAAGTGTGTGCTGAATTCGTTCTAATTCATAGGTGGATCAATGAAGACAATTTTCCAGTGGTCTTTTTTATAAAACACACACATCAGCTAAACCAACTTACAGCTGTAGCCTGCAAAAGATGTGTGCTAAAATATTTTCTGACCCAGGAGATTTTTTTTTAATGTTTTTATTTATTTTTGAGACAGAGAGAGACAGAGCATGAGCTGGGGAGGGGCAGAGAGAGCGAGAGAGAGAGAGAGACAGAATCCAAAGCAGGCTCCAGGCTCTGAGCTGTCAGCACAGAGCTTGACGCGGGGCTTGAACTCACGAACTGTGAGATCATGACCTGAGCTGAAGTCGGATGCTTAGCCGACTGAGCCACCCAGGCGCCCCAAAGAGATTTTTCTTATTATAGAATTGTCCTTGGCCCTAATTCACCTAGATATGTTGTTTAAGACTTCTGTTACTATGTGTTAAAATGCTTTTGAAGTTATAAACATTTACTCATTCATCCCGCAGTCTTTTATATGGTCCCCTATAGACTAGACTGGATTCATGATGTGAAGGAGAAACTGATGAATAAGACAGACGAGGTCCTTGCTTTTATGAGATTTGTATTCTAATGGGAGAACACAAATAAGTAGTGAGTAACACAGTTTCATGTAACAAATAAGGTAAATAAGAGAAGCAGGATAACGAAAGAGTGATTTAATGGGCCAGGGTTGGGGTGGGGGGGGCGGTTAGATAGAGTGATACAGGAAGACTTCTTGGAGAAGGTGGCATTTGAAACAAAACCACATGCTGGGAGTCTTGGGAAGATCAGGCAAAAAGAATTCCAGACAAAACAATCAACAAACCTAAAGAGCCTATGTTTGAAATGAGCTTTCTGTGGTCTAGAGACATCAACAAACCTAGAGTGCCTGGAGATAGTAAATGAGGTAGATGATGGTCCAATCCTACGTGGCTTTGTAAGACAAAACATGGAATACTAGGAAAGACTGAGACACAAAGTAATGTACTTTGATGACAGTTTTTTTTAAAAGAGACTTTATTATGACTTACAAATTATTACAAGGAAGAAATGCTTTGTAGATTTCTTTGTAGGTTTAAAAGAATCTTTTATAGTCCTTTTATATGAGTTGGTTTTCCCAGAGATAGAGGAGAGAGGTCAGAGTGAAATAATTATCGCAAGGTTGGTGGGCAAAATCCATCACTCATGACAAAATCAGTTAACAACTTCAGGTGAATAAACATTAAAGAAAATTCTTTTAAATGTTTTTATTTATTTTGAGATAGAGAGAGAGACAGAGCATGAGCAGGGGAGGGACAGAGAGAGGGGGAGACATAGAATCCGAAGCAGGCTCCAGGCTCTGAGCTGTCAACACAGAGCCTGATACGGGGCTCAAACTCACGGACTATGAGATCATGACCTGAGCCAAAGCCCGATGCTCAACCGACTGAGCCACCCAGGCGCCCCAACATTTTTTTTTAAACAACAAGACGATCTTACAAATGTGATTTCCTATAGTAGACATTTTTAGTCTCAAGGACACATGTCAACAAAGTCCTGAAACTGTTAAGAACCCTTTCAAGGTAACAGGAAGGCTCTTTGACCTCCTTGGCAAATAGCTGGACCCTCATCCATGAAGACCAAAGAACAGGCAGAGATGTCACTCAAATTTGGGAGTAACTAGCAGTATATATATTAGCTACATTTCCCTCATATTTATCTAGCAACAAGCAATTCTGCTTGATAGCCTGTCTTCTCAAGGGCTCATGTCAACAGTCTTCCATTCCTTCGGGATTTCTCATTAAACTCCAAGGGGAGGCACGTGGCTTCCATCTTCAGCTACATTTTCTGAATGAGCAAATATGGGGTTTATAACTTACTCTTTCTACAGAAATTTGGTTTTATTCTAAGTGTAGCAGAAAGTCATGGAGACTTCTGAAGTAGGAAAGCGATATGATGTTATTCGTATTCTAAAAAGAACATGAAGTCTTTAAAATGGATGTTGGGGCCTAAAAGTGAAAACAGAAACACTGACTAAGAGGTCATGGAAGCCTCCAAGGTGTAAGAGGGGGGCTTAGACTCAGGGGCAGGTGGAGCTGTGATCAGGGATCAGACTTGATAAGCATTTTGGAATTGGAGCCAATAGGACTTACTGATGAGTTGGGCAGGCACCTAGGAGAGGCGGTAGAAAGAATAGAATCATGAGTGACTTTGGGGCTTGGGGTCTGAGCAATTGGATGGTATGATAATGAGATGGAGAGGATTTTGCAGGTGTGCAGCAGAATCAGAAGTTCTGCTGGGTATCTGGAATTTAAAGTGGTCCAGGAGACATCAAGGTGGAGACAATTAATAAGTAGTTCATTATATGTCTTTGGTAATCAGAGCCAATTTCTGGGAAGATATGAACTGATTCTATGCAACTGAATGGGGTTTTCTAGGGAAAGAGTGTGGATAGACAAGAGAAGATGACTGGAGTGAGCCCCGGCACATTTCAGCGTTTGCAGGACAGAATGGCAGAAGGACCCAGCAAAGCTGCAAAAAAAGGAGAAACTGATGAGGGTGAAGGAATACCAGGAAAGCAGGTTGTCCCAGGAGTCAATGCACCATAAAAAATGTATGAGCTTGAGATATTGCCCCTGGACATGAGAGTCTGTGTGTACTAATCAGGACAGTCTCCATATGCTGCCGGAACAAATGGCCCAACAAGCATCCATTTCCCACTCATGCGACGCGTGCAGCTCAGGTTACCTGGCTGCCCTGCTCATTGTGGCCACTCAGGGACAGGGGCTGGTGGGAATTCTGTTTTGACACGTGCTTCCATGATTGGCAGGACAGGGGAAAATGTGGTCACACATTGGCTCTCAGAGCTCTACTTGAACATGACACAGGCCACTTCCTTTCACATCTTATTGGTTAAAGAAAGTCAGGTCCACAGTTAACCTCAAAATAGTTAGGCAAAAGCCATGTTACCATGCTCCCAGCAGAAGGTGAAAATAGCCTGAGTGATGATCAGGCAGTGAGTTGCTGGTAATAAGTAGAAGTGAGATGTCATTGGTGCTATTCATCACTCATAGACAGTTAGAGACCAGAAAAGATTTTATTTTATTTTATTTTATTTTATTTTATTTTATTTTATTTTATTTTATTTCATTTCATTTTTAATATAATTTATCATCAAGTTAGCTAACATACAGTGTGTACAGAGTGCTCTTTATTTTGGGGATAGATTCCTGTGATTCATCGCTTACATACAACACCCATTTCTCATCCCAACAGGTGCCCTCCTCGTTGCCCATCACCCATTTTCCCCTCTCGCCCACTCCCCGCTCCTGAAAAGATTTTAAAGAAGATTCTTTGGTTCATTTCGCCTAGCCTCGGCTTCAAAACCAGCTAGGATGGGGGACTTTTCATCCATGTGGTTTCACAGGAACAGGGGAAAGTTGAGTATTGGTAAAAGTTCTGGTGCTTTCTCCTAAGACACAGCTCAGCTGCGTAAGCACAATGCCACGCTGCCTTAGGGATGAGTTCCCAGTCCACTACCCATGTAGCAGGGTCCAGTCAGGAGACAAACATTTTAACGGAGAGAATTTGGTAGAAAGAACTGTCAACTGGATACAAGGTCATTAACTACAAGAAGGAGTCAAAAAGAACTGTAAGGTTTAACAGGGCAGTAATGGTGGACAGCAGTTATACATATCATGGCTGAGGGGGCAATGAACAAGGAAGGAATCTGGAAACTTTGAGGAGGACCTTTCAGAGATGAGATTCAGAACTTTGGGCTGAAGGAGTGGTCGGTGGAGATACAGGCTCCTCAGGAAACGTCACTACAGAGCACCTGCCTTTGAAGCCCAAGAGCCACAACCAGTGCCATGAACTCTGTGGGCATCTTAGCCCTCCTTGTGAGTGGATGTCACAGTGAGAACAGAAACAGAGAAAAAGAGTCATCCTGTTGTGGGTAGAGTTCATGCTGAAAAAGATACACTGAAGTCCTGATCCCGGGAAACTGTGAACAATGACTTCTTTTGGAAAGAGGGTTTTTGCTGATGTAATGAAGATGCAGGATTTGGTGAGGTCATAGTGGAGTATGGTGGGTCCTTCATCCAATATGGCTGGCGTCCTTCTATGAAGAGAGGTACAGAGTCAGACACACAAAGAGAGCGCTGTGTGATGACAGACAGGCAGAGAGGAGATGACCACGTGGTGATGTGTGACATTGGGGTGATGCATCTACAAGCCAAGAAATGCCAAGGACTTCCAGAAACACCAGACACCAAGACAAAGGCATGGAACAGATTCTCTTCCAGCACCATCAGAGAGAGTGTGGTCCGGCCAACACTTTGGTTTCAGACTTTTAGGCTCCAGAGCCAAGAGCAAATAAACTTCTGTTGTAAATTACCCAGTTTGTGGTAGCTTATGGCAGTTCTAGAAAACTAGCAGACTGTCTTTTCTTCCCCTTCCAGCCCTCAGCCTCCCGTCAGGACCACCCGTGGGCAGGCGGGGAGAAATGAGGTTCCCTGGAGTCCCCACGTCACAAAGCAGGATAAAAAGACTGTGTGGAGCTCAGAGGCACTAAAGTAATAATGGTTACAGCCTGGGAGATCTTGGACAAGCCAAAAAACCTCTACGACACTCAATTTCATCTCATATCAGATGGAGAACAATCCAACGGGGCCTCCTAGGAATGTTGCAAGGTTATATGTGAAATGCATGTAGTTGGCTTAGTTTCATACTTGCAAGAACCCCCCCCCCCACACACACACACTCTTACTAAGATGTCTCTACATATGCTTAATATTTTTCACGTGAGTTGAAAGCAAAGGAAAAGTTACCTGATTTCCTGAGGGAATTTATGGCACACCTACCTTTCTTTTGGAGAAATAAGAGCATAATGAAATTTCAGCTCTCATGACAATTTAAAGCCCCAGCATCTGGAGATGGGGGAGGACCCACGTGCAACCTCTAGAAATCCCAGTCAAAAGATGTTACATTTGAAATAAGTTCCCAAAATATCCAAATTAACTGGCATCCTGAATCTTTTCAGCAACCTAATGAAATGAACTTGAGATGAAAAACAGAGCAGTCAATTAAAAAAAAAAGAATGTTATATAAGATATAGCAGCAATGCCAAGACCAGAACCGCTAGGCCGCTTTACTTTTTTAAGAAAGCACCTCTGTCACCTCTAACTTGTCTGGGTGGGAAATTTTGATCGCTCCCAGACACACAGCACATTTCCCACAAAACTAAGGGTCATTGGTCGTCTGTTTCACTCTCTTCCATCTAGGTTAGTGACCTAAGTTTTAAAATGAAAGAGAAAATGAAAACAAAGTGGGACTCCTTCTAAGAGACCGCGGGACCAAGTTTGCTCAAGAAAACAACGTTAAGGAGGCGACAGAAGTACAGATTCCTTGGGTATGTTCATGCTCAGAATTCTCAAGAGTTGACCCCAAGGAGGGGGGCACCACGAAAAACTGGGGTTTGCTAGTGTAGTGTGTATATTACAGGGCAATGGCTGGGTCCTGAGGATGCCTCACCAGGTCAGATCCCATAGCTTGGTCCATAAAGACAATCCACCCTCTGAAACCGCTCCACCTTGTTGAATGGCTACCAGAGGCCAGAGCCTGTACTAGGCACAAGGCAAACAGTGATGAACCGGACACAGACTTAGAGCCTAGTAGAGAAGACAAACTCTGACCCATAATGGCATGTGTGACTATCCTTCTGCACACACAGTTCTCACTGTGTTTAGAACTTCCAGAAAACACTGTCATTTAGGTCATCCTGGGGCACCTGTGATTCCTCATGAGATCCTTAAAAGGCTTATTTTAGTCCAAAGCTGTTCTTTTGGAGCACAAACATTCAAAACTCAGCATGCATCTTGTGGCTGCAGCTGCAGGGTATCTGGCTTCTGCTGGCCGCCCGGGTTCTTTGACCGCATCTCTGGCTGAATGTCAAACGTCCACTGGTTCTATATCTCTTAGAAACTCACCTAAGAAAGTGCTCTGAAATCGCCTGATTTTGCGTCATCCCACTGTGATGTGTGGTTCCGAGGGAGTATTCTGCCAGAGGCATAGATCTTCAAGAGATTCCTAAAATCTCTAATGGTGAATGGCCATTGATAAGTGGTCACTTGAGCACCAAGTTCAGCTGCACCAGATTGGTGTTCAATAAAGTGTGCTGGGAGCGTGAGGGAATAGACCACTCTTCAACACTTCACATTAAATGAAAACTCATAAAGAAAATTCATGACAAAAAAAACCATTCAGGGAAAAATACCCCATTTTCTGATATCAAGAGATCTATGGAGTTTCAGCATGGTTATCCAAAGCCCTTGGAATGTGGCCCCCATGTTTCACGTAGCAGTGTGGGGACACAGAGCTAAAAGGAACACAAGATAGTCATTAGTAGACTCTGAATTAGGAACAGTCATGCCAAGATTTTACGATTTTTAGAAGGAGGAATCAAAAGACATGCGTGAAGTTTTAGGAACCAGTGAATTCTCTTGGATATTTGAAGAAGGAACATGGAGTGGCTCTTAAGTTTGTCATATTCTGCTCCAGAACAGCCTTCTCACTAAGACCTCTTCTTTTTTTTTTTAAATTGTGCTACTTTGGTGTTTTCAAATTGCTCATTGTAATCTGACATACACTTGACTCAAGAGCCAGAAATGCTATTAAATTCTATTTCCTTATGCATTGTTTCAAAGGAACTTATACAACAGTTCAGTACTTTTAAGCAAGCGGGCACAATGAAGCAGTCCTAATCAAATATGTTCATCGGCAGATTCAGCCCCACACGTGAGCAGAGCGCTGGCACCTATAAGACCCGCTTGGCAATTTCCTATAGACACCCTCTCCACCAGCATCAGAAACTCGGGTCTGAGTGTCCCATGAAGGGCTTCATCAAAAGCTCCGCATTTTAAATAAGCTGACAGATTTCAAGAACTTTTAGAAGGGGAGCAATTAAGAAGGCTTAGTTTTTATGGTTAGGCTATCACTGTGGCTTATCATAAAGCTAGAAGTAGGGCTCCCAGGGAAAGATACATAGGGTCTTTGAGAAAATTACATATTGATCTCTTCTATAACTAAGTCCACTTAATTATTGCCTGTACTAAGTCTATAATACCAATGAAAAGATACGGCATGGTGTCAAGGTAAAGTCTGGAGTCTGGAGTTAGACGTCATGGGTTTCATATCTTGAGTTTGCTGTTTTCCTGAAGCTGGGCATGTGACCTTCAAACGGTATGCAGGATCACTGCATCTCATTACTTCATATGTAAAGTGGACATAATCATAGAACCAACTTCGTAGACAGAAGTGTTGTTATGAACAATATATAATGTGGAGATCTAAAAAAGCATATCTGTACTACATACAGAGCCTTTTCTCCCAACAAGATTGTGATTTCATTTCAGATAGGCATGAAATATTAGTTACTTTTTATTCTATGCTGTCTGGGATGGTATTAGGCACTTGATAGTAATGCCTGACATTGCAGTCGACTCTAACAGTTTTCTTATGGTGTGTTATTATATGTGCAGTGTTTAGCCTGGTTCAATCTCTAAACCGTGAGATAGGCAAGAGGTATTTTCATCTCTAATTTACTACTGAGACAACAAAAGCCTCCAGATTTAAATAACTGGTCTAAGGTCATCCGGTGAGACATATGCAAAGCCAAACTCTGAACGGCGGTTTTTATTCTTTCAAATACAGGGGCTGTTCTGTCCATCACCAGCATATTCTTTAGAAGGCTCTCAGTTAATATCTGTGCGTGTTTTGGTTGATTGACAGGAATGCAAGTCATGCTGAATTCTGGTACCTGGAGAGGCTACTCAAGGAGGATTTGCGGTACCCAACATAGAGCGCCTTTCTGTGGTATTCTAGACTCAGCCCTGCCACTCCAGTCACTCGGCTTCAGGCATGATGCCTCTGGGACACTGCTGTGGCCAAAGGATAAGGTCACAGAGGGAGACTGAGAGCAAGAGCAGAGGCAGGTCCAAACTGGTCGTTGTTTATCCCTGCAGACAAGGCAGGCTGAGGTCAGCGCACAAGGGCAGGGAGGGGAAGGATGGTCCCAGCTCCTTTATGGAGCCCAACACACTACTCTCCTGAATGCAATGGACTAGTTCTCATTCCTTGTTCCCACGAAAATGTTACAGCAGTGAGGGTTTGTCTCTGGAGCCGTCCACACTACACAAGGAGAAAAATGTGGGGACGCAGCCAGGATGTAACTCACTAGAAAAACATGTGCATGCGGCCCCATGGTTATATCTCTTGATAGGTAACAGGTTCACTTTCCGAAAGAAGTTAAAGATGGGAGCCATGGTTGGCAACTGCCCTGATATGTCTGAGGAAAACAGATTATTTGCAGACTCCTAGTATCCTTCCTGTCCTCAGTAATTTAATAAGACAAAAGCTTGAATTGTGCATAGAGCCAGCTTTAAAAATGTCAGTTATGAAGAGATAACTTGCTGTGTCAGTCCTTGGGAAAGAAATCCATGTTACTGCTTCCTTGCTGCCCCACCTCTGTGTGTGTGTGTGTGTGTGTGTGTGTGTGTGTGTGTATACACAGTGCTGTGGAGTGATTATATAACTCCTTGGGGGCAAAGGTCTTTTTTTTTCACAGTTCCTCTTTTGTCTCTCAAGGCATTATTATCTACCTATCATCCCCTGTGGGTGGAGGGTCAGCCCCTGCAGGCAAAGTCCACCCAGAACCAAAGCCTTTCATAAATCACACATGCCACGTCCAAAAGACATCACCACTCAAGGGTCTGAGGGGGCATGACCCAGAAATGAATAAAAGGGGTGCCCTGCAACCTGGAGGCTCAAGAGGTTGATGAACTTATGTGCCTGCACCCATGCGGAGATGAAGCCAGAGGTAATCCATTTCATTCAGAGTTTATAAAATAATTCTGTGGCATCGAACAGGAAACCAGAGGTGTTGGAAGTCAACCCAATGAACTCAATCAAAGGAAACCAAATTTTGATGTCCGGTGGTCTACAAACGTAAGAAGTAGTAACTTAAGTGTTTCTTCCTCGTTGACGCTTCCAAAAATATTCTTGACTTTGGTACCTTTTCCGTGGTTGAACCTGAGTCGATCAAACAAGTGGTTTCCTAGTTCAAGGCCAGGCCTGACTTCATGGATGTGCAGACTACCCAGTAGCCCAGGGCCCATGTTCAGAAGGGTCCCTTGTTTGGCTTAATCCTGTGTTGTTGCGTCTTGAAATGTTTAATCATGCTATCTTTGAACTTGTGTTTTGCAAGTGAAATGTGATGGGACAGTGGAGCACACGTGTGAACAGAGAAGTTACATGCTATATGCACGTGCACTGCGACTCTTTGTAGGCCTATTTACAAATAGAATGGATGACATTCAACGAGCAAAGAATTCTGGTGGATCCACAAGGCATGGCAGTTCAGTGACTCAGTACAAGTACCAGGCAAGTAAGTTGGGTCTTATAGCTGGGTATGAAGGGTCATTGACAACCCCTTTAGGCCATGCTTTCTCTTTAAAACAGAACCTGCTTCAGACCCGGAGGAAGACAATGACACTCTAATGAACACTAATGAACAAGGAACCCTATCAAGGAACCCATTCTTTACTTGTGTTACTTTCTTGAGTCGGCCAATAACACTGAAAATGGTGACCCAGAAAGAAAGGAAAAGATAGGGTAATGGTTTCTTTTCTGTTCAGTCTTTCCTTACTCTTCAGTAAACTGAAAATAGAGTTGGTAGAATGTGTGCTGTGAAAAGCAGAGTTGCTTTTGTGCAGTGTTTCCACTGTTGCAATAAAACCACAATAGACATACAGGTATGAGCTTTGAAATTTGGCTTGTGTAATTTTGAGTATGCTACCTGAGAGACGAAGGCTCTTATATTTTCATTTAAAACTAGTATTGCACCCTATAAAGACCAAAGGTACATTTCATGCTAATCACCTAAATATGTTGATTTTTCTGGGGGCGCCTGGGTGGCTCAGTCAGTGGAGCATCCGACTTTGGCTCAGGTCATGATCTCATGGCTTGTGAGTTCAAGCCCCATGTCGGGCTCTGTGCAGACAGCGCAGAGCCTGGAACCTGCTTCAGATTCTGTCTCCCTCTCTCTCTGACCCTCCCCCACTCACACTTTGTCTCTGTCTGTCTCTCTCTCTCAAAAATAAATAAACATTAAAAAAATTTAAAAATTAAAATGTTGAATTTTTTCTGATTTAGAATGACATTAAATAGCAAAAACCAAATCAAACCAAAACAAATAAAAAAAAAGAAAAAAACAAACCCAATTACCATGATAAATCAAAAGGAGACTTCAGAAGAAAGGAAAAAGCCTTATGTTTTAATACTTTTTTTTTTACTTTTTTTTTTAACGTTTATTTATTTTTGAGACAGAGAGAGACAGAGCATGAACGGGGGAGGGGCAGAGAGAGAGGGAGACAGAATCGGAAGCAGGCTCCATGCCATGAGCCATCAGCCCAGAGCCCTACGCGGGGCTCGAACTCACAGACCTCGAGATCTTGACCTGAGCCGAAGTCGGACGCTTAACCGACTGAGCCACCTAGGCGCCCCACTTTTTTTTTTTTTTTTTTTAAAGAGAGAGAGAGAGAGAGAGAGTGGAAACAGGGAGGAGAGGGGCTGAGGGAGAGAGAATCTTAAGCAGGCTCTAGGCTCAGGGTGGAGCCTGACCCCACGACCTTGGGATCAAGACCTGAGACAAAATCAAGTCAGTCGCTCAACCGGCTGAGCCACTCAGGGGCTCCTATTTTATTGCCTTTAAAGGCATTTTCTCTCCTACTTTTTCTTTCTTTTTTTATGGAACGCTTCATGAATTTGGGTGTCATCCTTGCGCAGGTTCCATGCTAATCTTCTCTCTATGGCTCCAATTTTAATATACAAGCTACCAAAGCAAGCACTCTCCTACTTTTTAAAAAAGAAGCCCCACATTTTCATTCTGTAATGAACCCTGCAAATTATATAGCTGACCCTGCTCAAGGCCTCATACATGCACAGGTCTGTTGTGCAAAACAGAGACTGCTGTAAATGTCTACTCTGGGTGACAATGTCAGAAAAGGACACTGCTCTAGGGCTCAGCCTTCAAAGGGCAAGTGGCTGTAGCCACGGGGTGCATGCATGGTAAGAAGGCTTCCCCGGAGCTGCTCTGTGGTCATAACTGCTCTGCAGAGTTGCTTCTCAGGAGCAGAAGCTTCTAGCACTGGCCTCGGTCTTCACAGGCTCCCACCCTGCTCTGTCCATATGGGAGTCACTGTAGAATGAACCCAGAAACTAAAGCATAGCGTGTTGGAAAGCAGTGATGACCGAATGGCAATATTTTCTTTTCAAATAAATATACAATAAAATTACCAAACGTGGATGTGTCTATCTATTCAGTGTCTGTGCTGCTGAAGCGAGCACTGGGTGTATTTATTCAAAGAATATCCCTTGGATATTTTGCCGATCCGGTCGCCCCTAGTTAGAAATAAAATAAAACAGAAAGGTCAGCTCTGGAGACTCAAAAGACTTGTAAAACCACAGGACCAGTGATTGGTATGTTTGATGTGGACAGGTGGGTTAGGGAGGACGGCAAAGGCCAGACACAGACCACTTTTGAAGATGGGATCGAGAGAGGAGTGAGTCATCTGTTCTCAAGGTGCAGACTAACCAAACGGGGCATTCCTCAATTACCACTGGGCAGTGTTGAGGATTTCACAAGCATCTGGGTACGGTTTAACTCACAATTGGGATGAAAGCAGGATTTACAGTTAAAGGGGATTAGAACTGTTTTTGCGATTTAACCAGATATCAATCTGGCATAATTAGGAAGGGAGGAACAAGAAATAGCTTAATGATGTCACCTGGCCATCGTACCTCAGTGCACATAGCAGAAGGGGCTGACTCCCGAGGACTGTCTGTGGCAAGTTGGAGAAAGAAAGAAACGGCTTCTTTGGCTAAATCACTTGCGTTTTTATTCTTTTCTAAACATGAGCGCTAAGATGAGCCACTCGAAGATTAAACACGATGCTGTGTTCACATCCCATTCCATTTCAACCTCCTCTTATTCACCAGCAGCCCATCCATCATGGACATGAGTGTGTCTGGCTTACTGTTCATCAGGCCCAGGCCAGCTGGAAACTGTTTGGGGTTTCTCACTCAAACCAGATTTCAACTCTGATTTTTCGAAGGTTAACAGGTTAGTACAGCGGTCTGTTGTGTCAACAAGGCCCTAGAAAAAATTAATCGTGAAAGCAATATCAAAAGGTCAAATGGGAGAAATTGAAAATGCTATCATAAAAAAATTACATAAGCCTTTTGTATGTGTTTCTGGGGCATTTAAATTCAAATGCAGAAGCATGACAAAGAAAATAAGATGATGTTGCTCAATGTGGTCGCCGCCAGGGGCAAGTGACATAAGACACTAGCAGGGGAGGGAAAAGAATTTCAACAGCTCATAATGGCCTAATGTTCTCTAAAGAGTCTAGTGAAACAGGAGAAATCCTAACAGAGGTAGGAAGGGAATGGAATCTCTGGTAACAAATTACTTCTTTAGTGTTAGGTGAAGTTAACGCAATCACCATCGACTGCTATAGAACTTGCAAACGACCGTTACTTTAGCACTGAAGAATTTGAATCTCTGAACTTCCTTTAGAGTGTTAAGTGTGGTTGATGTTCCCTTCACATGGTGAATGGAAAAACGTGGGGATACGGAAGGTAAGAGCGGTGCTGGGACAATTTTGTTCTATTTGCTTCAAACTCCCCACCCTGCGCTGGCTGTTGGTAGCGCCATGGAGGCTCACAAAAGCCACGCATTGCATTATGGGTGCCTCAGCAAAGGAGAGAGCATGAAGGTAGGTCTACATGGTGAGTGTCTGTGTGTGTGCACAGGTGGGTGGGAGGAGTTATGTCTTAGACATAAAGACAAAGGTAATGTTTGTGTGATATGCTCGTATAGTTAAGCTTCCTTTTCCTGGCAAGAGACTTGGAACGGCCTCCTGAATAAAACAAGAAGATGGCTTAATAAGCCATGGGATTCTGGCCCAATGTTCTTTCCATCACTTCAAAGGTCCAAAGAAGAAAACAAAGAAATAAAACCTGAACCACAAAAGTAAACACCAGAAGATGAAAATCTGAACAAATAATCAAAATATAATATACGCTTAAACATAATGGTATGTAACTAATATAAGACATGTGAAAGGTTAAATCTTTAAAGTAACAACAGCAAGCTGGTTCCTTTCTCCGAATAGTTTCCTGGGATATCCCCTTTACCTAGTAGAAATTTACTGATAAGATAATTGAACTAGGGGTGCCTGTGTGGCTCAGTCAGTGAAGAGTCTGACTCTTGATTTCAGCTCAGGTCATGATCTCCCAGTTCATGAGTTCAAGCCCCACATCAATGCAGAGCCTGCTTGGGATTCTCTCTCCTTTCTCTCTGCCCCTCCCCTGTTCATACTCTCTCTCTCTTAAAAATAAACTAAATAAACACGTTTTAAAAAGATATTTGAACTAAATACCTGCTCAACAGAAAAACTAGTGGATAATTAGGTGTTGTACACATTTGAAATAGCTTTTATTAAACTTCCCTACTCAAGCACTTTTAAAAACAATTTTTTTACTTTTATTTATTTTTGAGAGCTAGAGAGACAAAGCACGAGTGGGGAGAGGCAGAGAGAGAGAGGGAGACACAGAATCCAAAGCAGGCTCCAGGCTCTGAGCTGTCAGCACAGAGCCTGATGCAGGGCTAGAACTCACGGACCACAAGATCATGACCCGAGCTGAAGTCTGGTGCTTAACCAACTGAACCGTCCAGGCACCCCTATACTCAACTACTTTTAATGGTTCCCCATTTGTTGTGTAATCAGATATATAGGTACAAATGCATACGCTAAAATGCAAAGATTTTAAGTGTACAGTTCAGTGAGTTTGAGCAATGTATTTAGCTCAGTAACCAACACCTTAGTCAAGATACAGGATATTTCCATCAACCTAGAACGTTTTTAGTTGTCCATTCTGGCTAATTCTCCTCCCCTCCCCAAAACAACTATTATTCTAACTTTTATCCTCGTAGATTTTTTTTCTTCTCTTCTCTTCTTTTTTTTTTTTTTTTTTTTTTTTGCTTGATGTCAATGTCAATGGAATCACGATGGCATTATACGGGGTGGGTCTCTTCATTTCTGGCTTCTTTTGCTCAATGTAACATTTTTGACATTCACCCACGGTTGCCATCAGCATTCTTTAAAAGTTTTGAAGTGTCTACTTCAAAAACGTGTAGTCAAGCTTCAGAAATGAATCAACTCTGTGCAGTGTGTTTACCTGGAGAACTTAAAAAAAAAAACAAACAAAACAGTACTCATGCCCAACTTCAGAGTTACTGATTTAATTGGTCTGGGGTAGGAGAAAAGTATTGATGTTTCTGAAAGCTCCCCAGCTGATGCCAGTGTTGAAAACCTCTGGATGAGCCTCAGAAATGTTGGAATTTCCTCTTGAGTTCACACAGATCTTCCCCTACCCTCTTTTCTATTTCAGAGGCATTGGTGGCCCTTCCCCTTTCCGTTTGTGCTCCTGACTTAACAATAGCTGCTATTTTATGACAGCTTACACCATGCTAATGACTTCTATATATTACCTCATTTAGGTCTTAGAACAATCATGTTTTATCCCAGTTTGACATATGAACAAAATGCGATTTAAAGAGAGAATTTGCGCAGCTTGTAAAAGTAGGAGCCAGGAGTCAAACACGGCTATTGTCATACTTCCCCCCTGTGATCCTATCTCCCGTCCATTAATTATCTCTCTCCAATCTTTCCTTCCTTTGGCTTTTAATTTTTCCTCAGTCTATACGAATGCTTAGGTTATCTTTATCCTAAATAAGGAATAAATAGAGACTTCACCCTTAAACATGTCAGCCTTCAAACTACACCCTTATTTCTTTCTTCCTGTTTTACTCTTCTGCTCACTTCACAAACTAGCTGCAGCCTCTAGCACGTGACTGCAGTGGCTCTCTGGTCACCAGTGATTTCTTATCCCTCCATTCAATCTTTCAATCTCTCCCTCTGTTCTTTTTAAAAAAAATTTTTTTTTAATGTTTATTTTTGACACACAGAGAGAGACAGAGCATGAGCGGGGGAGGGGCAGAGAGAGAGGGAGACACAGAATCTGAAACAGGCTCCAGGCTCTGAGCTGTCAGCACAGAGCCCGACGCGGGGCTCGAACTCACGGACCGTGAGATCATGACCTGAGCAGAAGTCGGACGCTCAACCGACTGAGCCACCCAAGCGCCCCTCCCTATGTTCTTTTCATACGCTCAACTGATTGGACAGACGCCACTGGGAAACTTCTTGGTGTCAACGTGTAACCGGAAACCTAAAGAACTTGGTATTAATTAAGGTCAAAAGAGGAATCAGATCCATGGTTATAGTAATAACTGCCCAAACAACAGGCAATTGTTATTGCTTGCTATGTATCTATGTAACATGCTGCTTAAGATCCAAAGAGGAGAACATAAGCTCCTCTCCCCTGAAATGGAGAAATCCGGTTGACCCAAGCAAGACTCAAGTTAGTAAAACTATTATAGTTAATAAAATTGTTAAACAATTTAAAAGTGAATAAATGCTGGATAAAATGGTATGGTTTACAAGTACAGCAAGTATCCAGAAAAGAAAAAAGTACTTCTGGGCAAAGAGACTCATAAAGTAGTTAGTATTTTATTAGGATGTATCACATCTCTAAGTCTTATATTGTCTTTCTGAGTCACAGAGTAGTTGGTAGGGTCAGAAAACTGGGAGGCAGGGACACTACACCAGTAGAGGCAAAGAGCTCAATTCCTTGATGATGATGCCTTTCTTTCTCTGCTGGCTTTTTTTTTTTTTAAAGAGTATTTATTTTAAGAGAGAGAGAGAGAGAGCACAAGTGGGGAAAGGGCAGAGAGAGAGGGAGAGAGAGAATCCCAACCAGGCTCCGTGCTTGTCAAGGCAGAGCCCAATGCGAGGCTTGAACCCACAAAACTATGAGATCATGACCTGAGCTGAAATTGAGAGTTAGACACTTAAAATCAACGGAGCCATCCAGGTGCCCCTTCTCTGGCTTTTCTCTACTCCTTTTTTGTACCACATTTTCTTTGTCTATAATCTCCATTTCTCCCTGCTTCCATGGGTCACCATACTTCACATTAAAACTCCTCCTGAGCAGAGTGGCAATCCCATCCTTGGCTGTGGCCAGCAGCCGACCTGTACTAACTGCCTGGCTCTTTATCCTCCTAGAAGACCCTAACCATCTTCCAACTTTTACTGGGATTGAATCTAAAGAGACAATCTAGTCAGTCTCTTTCCCAAGAGTCTCAAATTTCTCAAATTTCCCAGAAAAACCTCTTTTTCAAAGAATCATCAAGATAACGTTCACATAGAAGCATAGCAAATGACTCACATTGGTGCAGCAACATCATACCTACTTGTCTAAGAAAGAAAGCTTCAAGCTTCCCCTAGGTTTTCACAACTAAGACCCCTTT
The DNA here is from genome assembly GCF_018350195.1 of Panthera tigris. Lineage (NCBI taxonomy): Eukaryota > Metazoa > Chordata > Mammalia > Carnivora > Felidae > Panthera > Panthera tigris. The sequence continues at coordinate 67,900,124 of NC_056660.1, read as the reverse complement.
CATCTGGAACGGGCCATAGAGAATGTCTTGTCCAACCTCTGCTTTTCCTAGATGGAAACCTACGAAGGGAATGTCTTTTCTCAGCTAACGGAGTTGCTTTCCAAACACTAAAGTTCAGGCTTTAAATGTCTGGGCTTCTCTCCACTCTACCATAATGTCTTCTTCATTGAAGAAATATTGCAGGAATCTGGAAGGCATCACAACAATTGAATTCGTTGCCGAGTAGAGCATAGATCAAAAACTTGCTTTATTTAATAAGTGCATTTTCACTGAGCAATCCATTTTAAAGGCATTAGGCAACAAGTTAATCATTTTCTTTTAAATCAAGACAATTAATCTCATGAGAATACTACTATCACACCAAGAGATATATCGTGGCTGAAATTACAAAAAAGTCTGACAAGGCTATAAATGGTGTTTCAAACCATAGGTTTGTTATTATTCAGATATGACGAGGTCAACAGATCAGGAGATGATTGCCATTGAAAAGATAGTTTGTTATGTTCACAGATCCCAGGAGGAGGGAGCACCCTACACCATGGATGGGGACACACAGACATGCACTGGGATTGGCCAGGAGGCAGAAGAAAAGGAGGAACTTGATTTCTGTGGGAAGGAACAGACAAGGCAGGGGAAGCAGACTTAGGACTGGCTAGTTTGAATAATTTCAGTGGGCTCTGGGGCACAGGCGCTGTCCCTATTTGTCTGGTGCCTGGCCTTGGGATGATTAGAACAGATGGATGGTGGTCCAGAGTGTGACAGTCTGATAAAGGAGGTGGTTGGGGATAGAAGCTCTGGATTGCTTGGTCTGCATTTGAAAGTACACCCTCTGGTGGGTTTACTATCTCTAGAAATTGGCTAACCCCGAGAAAGGCAGTCTCTCCCAGGTCAGCAAAGTCCCAAACGTCAAAGCATCCGAATATACACATACAAATGGTCAGCAATGATAACTTCAGCTATAGTTGAAACTATGATCTGGAAGCATGATCATTTGACGTTTGGGTCAGGATAATCAGGGGAGAAAGAAATAGAATGGTTCTGCACAGTCACCAACCATTTGTCCCTTTCTCACTCAACTGAGTAAGAGCTAAGACTAGTACTAATATGTTATTCCTTCCCCCCTGCCAGCCCCCAACTCAGTAATTAATGGCTTTCCAGAGAATGCTACTTGAATCTGCCTTCTCTGCAAAGTTTCATGGAGCTTTTTGGAGCAGGAGGATTTAAGATGTCAGTGCATCTTTAAAAAAATTTTTTTTAATGTTTATTTATTTTTGAGAGAGAGAGAGAGAGAGAGTCAGAGACAGAGACAGAGACAGAGAGTGAGCAGGGGAGGGGCAGAGAGAGAGGGAGACACAGAATCTGAAACGGGTTCCAGGCTCTGAGAGGTCAACACAGAGCCTGACACGGGGCTCAAACCCACGAATCGTGAGATCATGACCTGAGCTGAGGTTGGATGCTTAAGCGACTGAGCCACCCAGGTGCCCCAAAATTGGAGAATTTCTGAGTATCCAGATTATCCTGGAGATTACCCCATCCTCTGCTTCAAAGGCCCAATTGCAGCACATTGCAGGTGGCACCTGTGTTGCTCAAATAGCTGTGAAAGTAAGTGCTGGAATCCTGTTCTATCGAGTGTTCATTTAAAAGAAGAAAGTGCATTTCTGAACCTGGGCAGGAGACCAATTTTAAATGGAAGTTGAATTTTACCCTATAGGTCTTTGACTTGTGTTGCTAGAAGACCTAAATCTGAAGTTTTAACATAGTCTAAATTAGTGACATCATTTGCTAATGCGAGCTTGTTTTAAAGATATAAAAATTGTATCATTCTTTCTATTCAGAGAATGATTAAGGTCTATATTGGTTAGTATTTTTTTTCCTGCAAATGACTACTTCATAGGTGAGAATTTTGAATTGTAGTAAGAAGTTATATTTACAAGTAAACATGAAAAAACAAGATAGTTAGCTCATAATAATCATCTTGTTGATAGAGCCAATATTGAGTGTCAGATTATAACACATTGTTTTCTGATAAAGTGATGGCTTCAATCAAGTGGCCAGTCACGCGTAGCACAGAGAGGTAAGAACAGAGGCATTGGCCTCACAGAGACCTTCCTGGCACTCACCTCCGTCTTGTCTCTTGGAGCTCCAGAATTCTCAGTGTCCTCCTGTGTAAAGGGAGGCCATAGGACTCGATGTTCAAATCAAAGTTTTAAAAAATTGTGGTAACATACATAGAACATAAAATTTTACTATCCCAACTATCTTTAGTGTACCTTCAGCGGCATTCGGTATATTCATACTGTTATGCAAATCATCATCTGTCACCAGGACTCTTCGGCTTGTAAAATTGAAACTCTGTATCCACGAAACACACACCCCATTCCTCTCACTCCCAACCCTGGGGCAACTGCCATTCTACTTTCTGTCTCCGAGAATTTGACTACTCTAAGTATCTCATACAAGCAGAACCATAACTGACTTTTCACTTACCATCGCGTCCTCAAGGTTCATCCATGTTGTAGCACGTGTCAGAAGCTCCTTCCTTTCTAAAGCTGAATAATACTCCATTACCTGTATATACCACATTCGGGTGGCTGCCACATTGTGGTTATTGTGAATGATGTTGCTATGAACACAGGCGTACAAATATCTCTTTGGATCTCTACTTTCAATTCTTTTGGGTGTTTACCCAGAAGGAGAATGGCTGGATCACATGGTAATCTATTTTTAATTTTGGGGGGATTACACCCTTTTTTTACAGTGGCTGCATCATTTTACATTTCTAGAACTGGGTATCTTAAAATGTCTTTTGCACATTTATGATTCAAGGACCTAACGCTTGTCCTTAAATCATTTCTTTCAGCCATTTCCTCTTCACCTGGAAATCCTGCTCATCACGGAAAAATGGTCAAAAGTCTTTTAACTCCAGGAAGCTTTTTCTGACCTCTCTTTCCCTTACACTTGGATCAGGCACCTTATAGCACCCTAATTTACCAGTGTCAACACAAATCACTTTTCAAATCAATAGTTTATTTTTTTCCAGGACATGAGTTCCTAAAAGGCAGAGATCATGCCTTATTCCTCCTTATCTCCTCAGTGCCTGATACAGAATAATCAAGCAGCAAATGTCTGCTGAATGAATGTGGGTGGATTTGCACAAAATAGGGTCAAATACTTCCAAATGAGGGATTGAGGAAGTGATTAAAAACAGTAACTCCGGAGAATACTTTTTCTCCTAATGCAGAGTATTTCCCTGGAAGGGTTGGACTCAAATAATAATAATGAGAAGCATAAAATTTAAAGACCTCTTAATAGTGCTGTCCAACCATCACCTAGGGGGGAATCTTCTCACTTGGGTTCTGGAAAGCCTGGTTCGGCATTCTTGCTGTAGCAGGCCTGCGTGCCAGAGGATGAACTGGTGGTTTTACTGCCCACCAAGTCGGAAGTGCAACCAGGGATTCTAGGCTCATCCACAGCAGAACGTGGAGGGGACTTTCTCTGCTCATCTCTGTTAGACAATACAGAAAACTCGTCTCTAATGCTGGAAGGGACCTTAGAGTCCCATGATTCAGAGCCCTGTTATCTTGGATGGTGTAGCTGAGCTTCAGGGAAAGGAAGAGGCTGTTCGCAAGTCCTATGGCAAGAGGGCTTCACCCTAGATCCGGAGATCCAGACAAATGCTCTTCGCACACCGTTACAAACTATTTTTAAACGACTTTGCAGAGCGGTGGAGGACAGGCCTGTAGCTGGATACAGTGAAAAGACACTTCAGTGGAAGTCTTCAATTTAGAGGGTCAGACTGAAGTTGCTTCCATTCCAAGCTAGATGAAAGGCCCTGAACCGTGGGCAAGCAGGTGATAGTTCTGGAGCCAGACAACAGGACCTCAACCCTCCTGGGGCAAGAGGCCACCTCTGCAAATACTCCCTTTGTGCAGTCTTGGGTCCAGCCGGCAAGGAGGATGTCCAGAGATCCCTGGGAGTGTAAGCGGCTGTTCTGGGTAGGCCTCCAAAGTGGGCGAGGGAGGACGCTGTCTGCTGTCTGACGGGGCGGGACCCTGAGCACGCACCTGCGCACCTGCTCGGGCCTGGGAAGGGGGAGGGCTGGGAGGGGCAGGGGCGGTGCACCGGCCTCTGCTCCTAGTGTCCCGCCACCAGGGCGCGCAGCCGCGCTCCGAGGGCCACGCGGGGCGCACGGCGGCCGCATACCCGGTGCCAGGTGAGCGGAGACCCGATCCGGGAGCAGCCCGAGGGCTGGAGGGAGCCGGGTGCGGGGGTCCCGCGCCGATCCGGGAGGGACGCGGGGCGCCCTGAGCCTGGGGAACAGAGCCCCGGCAAGTCCCTGTGACAGGACAGGGGCGGACAGAGCGGGGTCCCTGACTTCTCTCAGCAGCAGCAGGCGTACCCCGCACCCTGGCAGCGAAGACGAAAGCCTAAGATGGCCAGAGGTTTATCTCAGGGGAGCCTGAATAGGTTCCGGACTGTCAATCCCATCTTGTGCCTTTTTCACGACCAGGCGACCAAGCGTAGGTGTCTATGGGGGGTATTTTGGGGGCAGAGAGTTCATCTCTGACACTGTTTGATTTCGCTTTCTGGGTGCGTTCTCGGCCCCTTACTGCCTCTTCCCGGGGTCAGCAAAGTCCAAAGACGTTGCCCCACAGCCTCCCCAAGTAAAGGAACAAAACCTTACCCTCTCCCCAAAATGCCTTTCTTTACCGTCTTATCTTATGTTTGTTGTTGTTGTTGTTGTTGTTGTTGTTGTTGCTATGGATTTAATGAACAAGTTTGCTACTGTCTCTAAATGTCCAAACTGTATGTAAAATTTCTGTGTGCCCATATTTGCACATTTCCCAGGAGAGATACCCATAGATTGTATTTGAAGATCAAATAGCTAAAATCCTAGCTTTGAGCCCCATCGACTGGGCCAGTGCTAACAGTCTTTAGCAACAGAGTTGCAGATTCTTTTTTTTTTTTTAAGTTTATTTATTTTGAGAGAGAGAGAGAGAGAGAGAGAGAAAGAGAGAGAGAGAGAGGGAGAGAGAAATGAACAGGGGAGGGACAGAGAGAGAGGGAGAGAGAATCCGAAGCAGGCTCTTCACTGTCAGCTCAAAGCACGACGTGGGGCTCTAACTCATAAACCTGAAATCAAGAGCCCTACCCTTAATGGACTGAGCCACCCAGGCGCCGCCCCCCCCCCCCCCCCAGTTGCAGATTCTTTCTTTTTTTTAATTTTTTAACGTTTATTTATTATTGAGAGACAGAGAAAGACAGAGCATGAGCATGGGAGGGGCAGAGAGAGGGGGAGACACAGAATCTGAAGCAGGCTCCAGGCTCTGAGCTGTCAGCACAGAGCCCGATGTGGGGCTCGAACCCACAAACTGTAAGATCATGACGTGAGCTGAAGTTGGATGCTTAACCGACTGAGCCAGCCAGGTGCCATGAGTTGCAGATTCTTAACTGAAAGCTGCAATTGAGGGAAAGGTTGGGGAGAAGGAATCCTTCAAACTCAGGAAGGACAGCATTCATGCATCTCTCAAATTTGCCTGGATGAAGAACTGGTCTGTTTTCAACTAGTACCAAGTCAAATTAGTTTACAGATATGTAGAGGAAGAAAGGAAGATGAATCTTTGTGAGTAAAATGTCTACCCATGGTTCCTCTTGGTACAACCCCAGCCGTAGTTTCCAAGGACTCTGAAGGAATGTGAGAGGCACAGGGTTACAAGTTTATGCCTCCCTGGTCCACTGGCAGCTTGAGAAGAGGAAAGAATGAATGTTAACTCAGCTTTGGAACAGCACCGGAAAAACCCAGGGTGTGTGCGGAGGGAAGGGAACTCTAACGGGGTGGGGTGGGATATTGTTGGATTAAGAGTTTACTACAAAATTAACAGATACCCTAGAAAAATCACATTTCATCATGAATCCTACTTGTTTCCCCCCTCCCCCCACCCCCGGCAGCCAAGAGGGTGCCATGGACATAAAATAGTTTATGCTGCCACTTTTTTGGTCCTGTCTTCCATATCAGAAGCTTGGAATCCCTGTCTATGAGGTTCATTGGCAAATTGACATTTAGGATAGCGGTTCTCAAACTGCTTGTTTCCAAAACACTGATAGCCTGCAGCTAGCCTCAAAGAATCACAATCTCTTCCCAATTTCCGAGAAAAAAAAAATGAGCCAAAATGATGTGATTTTTTTCCTTTGTAAAAATATCCCCAAATCTTTGGTGTTTGCTTTTATTTGTGTGTTATCTAGTTTAGTTCAAACATATGCATCTGTTTATGTTGAAACTTAATAGATCATTATTTCTAGTTTGTAAAGAGTCTGTTAGTTCTAGGTGGTCTATAACCTCCCTTTGATTGAGGTCCACTGTTGGAGCAAAATGTAGGGAGCATATCATATCATTCTTGAGTGTCCCCTGAATGTCAATGAGTCCTTTGTGGACATCTGGCTCTCGGGATAGTAGCAGTGAATTGCACAAGATTGTGGGACGACTGAGGAAAGAAACCTGACCTCACATCCCTGACCAGTTTTGTCTGTTGTTCTAAACCTGACACATATTTTGTAAACTCAAACCATTCTTTTGCTGAGGTTTGTGGAAGAGGGGTTAAACTTCTTGGCCAACCCCTCCTCCCTTCCAGTTGGTCTGTCAGTCTTCATTAAATCCCCAGTTGAACTGTTGTTTTTTCAAAACAATAAGGTGGTTGTTTCTACCTACAACCTGTCTTCTCCTGATATGATTATTGTTTAAAATGGCCCCATGACATGGCCAGGGGTTCATTTCGCAATGACAGAAATTATAATTTTGCTTCGTACTGTATTTATTTTGTTTAAAATGTTTTAAATGTTTATTTATTTTTGAGACAGAGAGAGACAGAGCATGAACAGAGGAGGGTCAGAAAGAGAGGGAGACACAGAATCTGAAGCAGGCTCCAGGCTCTGAGCTGTCAGCACAGAGCCTGACGTGGGGCTCGAACTCACAGACCGCGAGATCATGACCTGAGCTGAAGTCGGACACTCAACCCACTGAGCCACCCAGGAGCCCCACTTCTTACTTTAAAAGTGGTTAAAGAAGCAAACTTAAAACAAACAAAAAAAAGTTGCCATTTCATTAACCCTTCAGCCCCAGATAAAATTTTGCTGAAATTACTCATTGTTCTTTTCTTCAGCAAATATGTATTGAGAACCTTCGCTGTGTTGGCCCTTAGGGTATGAGGTGACTCCGTGTTTCTGGTTTCAGGGAGTTGACAGACAAGCAGTGTGGACCTGACTAAGGACTTGCTAAGAACTGGCTTCTGGAAGTGCTGCCTCAGGGACTCTTTGACCGTGACCATTTTCTTTCAGGTATAAATTATTGCTCCCATCTGGGCACGAGCCCATTTAAAGAGTCTGGCCAAGGAAAAAGCTGTCTGCTGTAGTTTCCTGGCCTCAGAGAACCCTTGCTGGTCAGCAGTACCTGACTCGGATCACCTTCACTGCTGTGTAGGTAATAGTTCTAGGAATAGCGTGTCCAGCGAGAGTAAATTAACTTGACAAGGAAGGAAACATTTGCTCTCCATCTGTGATACACGGTCCCAGGGAGCACTGGCGTCTCCCCTGGAGGATCCTAACAGCTGCCCAGTGGCATGCTTCACATCCCGAGGCTAGTCTTTCCCCAATTCATATGGAATAGAAGTCATAAATGTTTAAGGCCATCCTGATCTGCACCCTAAGTGAGATCCGGGAGAGTATATTCAAGGCCAATGAACTAGGGAGGAGTCTACTAGTTTTGATTAGTTAAGTTGGGCCAGTCTGAAATCTACCTCTTTCCTGCACTGGGGGAAAGCTTGATAGTGTAGATTTTAGTATCAGATAATAGTAATAGTGATGGCAGACGATGATATAGCACGTATATCTTTCAAAACACATACATAAAGTATGTTTCAAAATATACTTAACTCATTTAACCTCTCTCAACCCAAAGAGGTGGGTGCCGTTATTGTTGACAGGTTAGCCCTGGATCACACAATTTAGGATGTTTGATATACTTAGCCCATCTGGGATAAAGTCTAATTCAACCTTGTTATTTTAGAGCATTTATTTGCCTCTTGCCTACTCACTGTGAGAGGCATCCCAGCTCTGCAGATTGACTGCCCTAGTCCGCATCTTATGGCTCACTACTAACTAGCAGTGTGACCTTGAGCAACTCATTGTCTTCTTGGTGCCTCAGTTTCCTCGGTAAAATGGGCATGATCACAGAACTACCTTGCCAGACTGCTGGGATGATAAAATGAATGTATACTAGAGTATACATTGTATACATTTGTACCCAGGACGCGCTATTATTTTTATTATCAGCTATTATTTTCTTTCCAGCTTCATCTCCCACTGGTCCTTAATATAGCAGCCATGCTGAGCAGAGCTCCCTTGAATATCTCCCTCTGTCATATCTCAGTGCCTTTGCACATGCTATTCCTTTTGCCTAGAATGCCTTTCCCTTCCTCTCGCTACTTTCCGCTTAAATGTTCCTTCCTAATGACCTGGCTTCGTGCCCTCCCCTGTTCTCCAAGCAACTGTTCCCTTCCATCTCATGCCATTCATCTATCAAAGGACTTAGTGATTAACAACTACCCAACATTTATTGAGCACTTATTATGTGCCCAGTAGTGTTCCAAGTGTTTTTCCTGCCTTTTTAAAAAAAATATATTGACAGCTCCATGTGGTAGGGTTACATTTCGTCAAAATTATGTCCATGTCTATCTCCCCCAGTAGACTGTGATAGTGGCTTGTACATCTGTGTGTGTTATTCATTTTGTATCTCTAGGAGCTGGCAGAGTGCCTAATTAATACACAGTGGGCACTCCGTAAATGTGTAAGTGGATACATTTTACCAACATCTATTTACATCTGAATAATAAGCTAATTGTAAGTGTTTCTTCTTTTAAATAATCTTCATGCTTTTCTCATTGCAGAAATTCACTGTCAAAATTTTAGAAAATCCTGATAAGTAAGAAGAAGGAAATTAAAACGCCACTGCTCCCAGCCCTGGAGAGCTTGTGTAACGTGCTTAGGGACACACAAGTGTTCTCAATAGCCAAACTGAGAATCAAGGTCAGGCAGGCTGGCGACAGAGCGCAAAGCTTTAACGCTGCATGAATCTGCTCTTCCTTCTCCCCTGGCAAACACACACGCACACACCCTCCCGTGAACAAATTATATTAGCTATTAAAATAGGTTGGAAGAGCCGACATTGGAAAATGAAATCTACCGTATGTATGATGGCGCAAGATGTGAAATCTACATTTAAAAAATGGGCAGTATTCTGTCTTTTCATGCCTTCACACTTCCTGTTCCATCACGTACGTGGGGGAATCTGGACTGGGAAGCAGCGTAGTGAGGGAAGCTAGAATCGAGGATGGCCTCTAAATCAGAGAGACACAGGTTGGAGCCCTGGCTGTGCCACCAGGTGCCTTCCAGGGACGTGTTGCAAAACCTCCCTCAGTCTTTATTTCTCCTGTAAAATAGAGATAATAAGAAACACTTCACAGCGTCTTGTGAAGTTTAGAGGTTACATGATGGTGAAGTGCCTGGCGCTTGATTAATGGTAGGTCTTGTTAAGTCTCTAATGGTGACATTCTGTGGCTTCCCCAAACAGCAACCTTGCCAACTTGATGTCCACTGCGGCTACGTGTATTTGTTTATTTGCAATCCTTCGTTTTCATTCTGGTGGTAACTTAACTTTCATATTATTATTAGATGCCTTGCCTCACAATCGTTTTCTTAGAAATTCAATCTCTTCTCCACAGGGTCTCTTTGAGATTAAAGAGAAAGAAGTGGCACATTTAGGATCTGAGAGCAATTTTCATTTAAAAGAAGATCATTGTTTTCATTACCCTATCATTAATGTTTTCTATTTTCCTTTATCAGGGAGTTAGTTTGAAGTGATTTGTGTTGCCAAACCGAACGCTTGTTTTCCTGCAAGATGAAAGGAGACAGCCATGAATGAGCCACTGGACAGTTTTGCAAATGCTTCTTCCGACTTCCCCGATTTTGCAGCGCCTTTTGGAAATTGCACTGATGAAAAAATCCCACTCAAGAGGCACTACCTCCCTGTAACATATAGCATCATCTTCCTGGTGGGCTTTCCAGGGAACGCAGTAGCAATTTCCACTTACATTTTCAAAATGCGGCCGTGGAAAGGCAGCACCATCATTATGCTGAACCTGGCCTGCACAGACCTGCTGTATCTAACCAGCTTCCCTTTCCTGATTCACTACTATGCCAGCGGCGAAAACTGGATCTTCGGGGATTTCATGTGCAAGTTCATCCGCTTCGGCTTCCATTTCAACCTGTACAGCAGCATCCTCTTCCTCACCTGTTACAGCATCTTCCGGTACTTCGTGATCATTCACCCCATGAGCTGCTTTTCCTTTCACAAGACTCGATGGGCCGTGGTGGCCTGTGCTGTGGTGTGGATCATTTCACTGGTGGCCGTCATTCCCATGACCTTCCTGATCACATCAACCACCAGGCCCAATCGATCGGCCTGCCTTGACCTCACCAGTTCGGATGACCTCGCCACTATCAAATGGTACAATCTAGTTTTGACTGCAACTACTTTCTGCCTTCCCCTGGTGATAGTGACACTGTGCTATACAATGATTATCTGCACCCTAACCCAAGGACCTCAGAATCACAGCTGCCTTAAGCAGAAAGCTAGAAGGCTAACCATTCTGCTACTCCTCGTGTTTTACATATGTTTTTTACCCTTCCACATCTTGAGGGTCATTCGGATCGAATCTCGACTGCTTTCAATCAGCTGCCCCATCGAGAATCAGATCCATGAAGCATACATCGTTTCTAGGCCGTTAGCCGCCCTGAACACCTTCGGTAACCTGTTACTGTATGTGGTGGTCAGTGACAACTTCCAGCAGGCCCTCTGCTCGATGGTGAGATGCAAAGCCAGTGGGGACCTGGAACAAGCAAAAAAAATCAGTTACTCAAACAACCCTTGACATACTTCATTTAGTCAACCAAGAAGAAAAGCCTGCTGACATTTTAACTTCTAAGTCCAGAACGGCTCCCTCAGTGGCTCTCAGGAAATATTGTATGTTCAGCTAATCACGTGCTAAAGCCAGGACGGGGCTACCGGGAGTTCTTGGTAACCCATTAATTGAGATCTTCCCTAGGGTAGAGGTAAGAATGGGATATGTGCATATCAGCAGAAGATTCACATGTAGAATCCAAACTGTTAGAAATCAGGGACATCTTGCAAAACATCTAGTCTTGGGGCACCTGCATGGCTCAGTTGGTTAAGCCTCCAAATCTTGATTTCGATTCAGGTCATGATCTCGAAGTTCATGAGTTCGAGCTCCTCACTGGGGCCTGCACTGGCACTGAGGAGCCTGCTTGGGATTCTCTCTCACCCTTTCTCTGTCTGTCCTCCTCAGCTCTCACTTCTCTCTCTCTCCTCTCTCTCAAAGCAAAAAAATAGATAAACTTAAAAAAAAGAAAAACATCTATTCTCACCAATAAAATACATAGTTATATATATATGTGTGTATATATACATATATATATATATACATATATATGTATATATACATATATTTATTCACACACTTGCCCTAGATCTTTCAGGAAGTTAGTGCCAAGATTGGAGAAAACCAAGTTACTCACTCATGGTTTCATGCCCCCTTCATACTGGGGCCTGTTTGTGTTGAACCCCCAGACTATCCAAGGCATTATTTATCTCTTTTTCAGTATTCTGTTTTCACTTCATAGCTTTAAAACTTACTCTTTCAAACTTTGCTTTGAGGCCATTAAACTGCGTTTCTCACAAGGCTTTAGTCAAGTAGATTCAAGGCGGTCAGTATAATTCACCTGAGACACCCCAAAGATGTCAGTGGAAATAGCAACATATGTGGGTCATTATGTCTGTATTGTTGTAGGTCGTTTTAAAAGTTGCTGCTGAGTTTATAAAAATGACCAACTAATACTAGTTATTATCATCACATCCTGGGGAAGGAGGAGCCACTTCTTGGGGAAACAGAAGTCCTTTTAAATACCTTGTATATAGGGGCGCCTGGGTGGCTCAATCGGTTGGGTGTCCAACTTCGGCTCAGGTCATGGTCTCACTGCTGGTGGGTTCGAGCCCCGCGTCGGGCTCTGTGCTGACCACTTGGAGCCTGGAACCTGCTTCGGATTCTGTGTCTCCCCCTCTCTCTGCCCCTCCCATGCTCATGCTCTGTCTCTCTCTGTCTCTCAATAATGAATAAATGTTAAATTTTTTTTTAAAATATCGTGTATATATTGGGTGTTAAGTAAAATCTAACGTCGTCATGATTTCTGTGGAAAACAATTCTCGGAAACACCGATTCCCTTCAGATAACTTTCTCTTTTGTGACTCTCTTGGAAATATGTTATCTATTTATTTTAACAGCTAAAGCTATTTTTGATTTATGTGTGTGCCTAATTATCACAATATAAGTTGAAATAGTTTGAGAAAAATGCTCAGTCTGGACATTTAAAACCTTAGTAAATGTGTCGATACAATTAATAAACTAATTTATAAATTTTTTATGTTTGCTTTTGAGAGAGAGACAGAGTGTGAGCAGGGGAGGGGCAGAGAGAGAGAGGGAGACACAGAATCTGAAGCAGGCTCCAGGTTCCGAGCTGTCAGCACAGAGCCTGATGCAGGGCTCGAACTCACAAACCGCGAGATTGTGACCTGAGCCAAAGTCGGATGCTTATGCAACTGAGCCACCCAAGTGCCCCAATAAACTGATTTAAAAACACTGGATAAATACTGAATAAGCTGGTAGTATTTTTCTGTGAAAGTGCAGCTTTACCACCATTATATATATTTACATGAAGCTTATGTTCTCCATGTGTAGAGAGCAAAACTGTTTGTGACTTTCAGGTTCTTCTAGAACATTACATCTGACTTAGACCTAAGTAAAGATGTGCGCCGGGAGCCTCTGCCAGGCTTGCAGGGGGAAGAAAGAGGCAGGCCGATGGCTCCGCACATGGATGTTTCTGGATGATGGCACTGTCTCCACCACCCACCTTCTGAGCCATCGTCTCCAGGGCCTTTCCAGAGCATAAGGAACGAGCTGTTTGACTGGAGGGCTTGACTTCCTCATGCACGTTGGCTGCACAGCATGAAACAGCATTCAGAGACCCGTTGGGAACCTGAAGGCCGGGTAGCTCTCCTTCCCATCTCCCCAGTGTCCCGCCCTCACCAAAGTGTGGACAGGTCAGCCTCTGTACCACAGCTGTTGTTATTCTAGCCCGGGACGCAAACCCCTTTCTGTCTCTATTCTTTCTTATTTCAAAGATTTTACCCACCAGAAAAAAAGCCACCCGAATCTCCTTTATGTCTGTCTCAACTGTCTCTGTAGAATCTTTTTTATCCTTTTCCTTCTTCCCACAAATGTACAGAACAGTAAATCATTTCTCTTTCTGATTTCAATTCTTCCACTGTGTCTTTGGTCCTTACTCTGCTGTCTTAGGGATTTTACTCTGCCACTGAATCCCATTTTCTCAAATTTTTAACATTTCTATTGCCTTGGATAACCGACCTTAGTTTGGGAACATGCATAATATTCCTTTATCCTCAAAATACCTTCGCTCACTCAGCTGTGTTATTCTTTTATTGGCCCTGCTCCCTGCAGGTATGGGTCAGGTGCAGATGACAGTCTGTCCTCCAGGGTTCTGCTGATAGAATATAATCGCAAAGATCCGAGCTAAATTAGACTCAAAGGGTCAGTCTTATTTTCCAAAGTAAAGAGTTCTGGGCTAATTGTGTTTGGAACTGAGGCCAAAAGAAGAGATTGATGATACTCCCAAGACTAGAATAGGACCCGAATGACCTTGTCTCATAGTTGTAGGCCAAGAAAGTACGGGGACAAAAGAGCAGAGCTCTGACTGTCTGCCAGAGAGGGAGCTGCTGGGTCTTCTCACCATATGAGGAATCTAAGTTCAAGTCAGGCCCAATGCGCTTGAGTGCAGGGAATCTAGAAAAAACTGTTCCAAACTTTAGCGACGCGGTAACCCCTCCACTTTGTTTTTAACTGTCGATCATAGAATTTTTTAAAAAATGTTTTCTTTTTAATTTTCATTTTAGAGAGAGAGAGTGTGAGCAGGGGAAAGGGACAGAGGGAGAGAGAGAGAGAGTGCGCAAGAGAGAATCTCAAGCAGACTCCATGCTCAGCATGGATCTTGACATGGGGCTCAACCCCCCGACCCTGGGATCATGACCTGAGCCGAAATCAAGATTCAGACGCTCAACCGACTGAACCACCCAGGAGCCCCTATCATGGAAATTTAAATGGTCAAAGAAGTAGAAAAAGTAACAAAATGACCTCCCATATCCATGACTGAATGTCACCAGTAACCAACATCCTGCCATTCTTGTTTCATCCATTCCCCCCACCCTTTTGTTTTTTTGCTAGAATATTTAAAAGCAAATCCTAGGAAACATAGTAGTTTCACCTATAAATGCTTCAACGTTGATCTCTTTCAAAAAGCAGAAAACCAAACAAAATAAAAAATTATTTCTTAATATTATCTAATATCCAATCCTTATTTTCCTTCCCTTGGCTACCCCAAACATGTCTTTATACAGTTGGCTTTTTCAAATTAGGGTCCAGACAAGGTCTATGCCCTACATGTGGTTGATAGGTCTATCAAATTTCTGTTCATCTATTAGAGTTCCCCTTTCCTTTATTTATTGTCATCTATTTACTGAAGGGATTGAGTCATTTGCCCTGTGGAATCTTCTTCATTGCGTTTTAATTCCTTTCGGCTGTTTGTCATGTGGCTCCATGCCCTGCATTTGGTGTAAATTAGAAAGGAGAACTGGAGGTTAGATTAGACGTAGATTCTTTTCTCCCACCCTCGCTCCCTCCCTCCTCTCCCTTTCTTTCCCTCCCACCCTCTTTCCCTGCCTCCTCTCCTTCCTCCTTTGTTTTCTTTTCACAGAAACAGGACTCCACCTCAGGAGGTATAGTGCCTGACTGCTCTCCATTTAACGATTGAGCAGGGGTTTCAGGATGTATCGGCCTGATCCTTGTATCATAAAGATACAACTTCCTTTGCCCTTCATAGTTTTCCCATCATTACTTATTGTCTGGACCCACTAGGGTGATCACAGTGGTGACTTTTAAAAGTCTAACACCCTTCTGCTTTCATTTGTTACGACTTTTCTGTAAAGATCTTTAACCCATCAACTGTCTCTTCCCCTGCTACTCTGAGCACAGACCCACCGATTACATTTAGCTCCTCCTCCTCCTTTGGGAAGGCACAAATAAGGCATGAAAAGACAGAGTGTAAGTACTGGCAGAGTATCCTTTCTGTATGGGCCAAATTTTTGTTCTTTAACTCTTCAGGGTTAACGGCCATTGCTGTGACCCACAGGGTTAGAGCTGCAGCCTTGGGGAACGAGCTGGCCTTGTTGCGCCATGCTTCTACAAACCCACCTTAGTGCCTCTGTGTATCTTCTTGGACTACGGCAGGGCATTTTCACTTTCCCCTAGAGAGCTCTGAGAAGAGGGAGAACAAGGCATTAATAACGACAAGGCCACGTAGCACTTGAGGCTAAATGCTCACTTCCTGTGCTAATTTCATTCTTAAATTCCTCCCAGCGAACACCGTTCAATACAATCTACCTGATACTATACAATGAGTCCAGATGATATCAGATGATACAAGGCCAGCAAGGCAAAAATCCCTGAAGGGTGAGAGCCCTGTTCATTACCGAGTTCCTGGGAAGAAAACTACATTTGTTATGCACATTGATCTGTCTTCTTTCAATTCTATTTCCTTTTCTGCACTTTCTTCTGAATATTTTCTATTTATCTTTCATTAATCCTGGCTTGTACTATAGATAATGTGCTATGAAACTCATGCATCGAATTCCTGATTTCAGATATTGTTTTGTTTTTTTTTTAATTTATACAATGTACTTTTGGTTCTCTTTATTCTACCACTTCTGTGAAGTAGTTTTTGTTGTTGTTTTTGTCTTTTGATCTGTTTTGTCCCTTTCCCTACATTTTCTAGAACTGAATAATCAGTTATTTTAAAGTCCCAATCTATTTGCTCCAATGTCATATCACCATTGGGTCTGCTTCTCTTGTCTGCCATTTTGCCTGTGTTTATGGGTCATGGGATCCTGTCTCCTTGAATGTCTATTAGTTTTTGCTTGGCTGATAAAAATTGCCCATAAGAGAATCAAAGGGACTCCCCTGAGAGGTTTTTATTTCAGTTATTTTACTTTTTGATTATAAAGTTTTTATTTAATTCCACTTCTGAAATTTCCTCTCACTCACTAAATAAGTCATTTTCTTTCAACTCTTCAAGCATATTTACATAGCTCCTTTATTATCTTTGTCTATTAAATCTAGCAGGGACTGGCTGTCTTGCCTTACTTCTGGTGGCTCCAGAAGGAAGCCATTTCCTGGCATTTTCCAAGTTCTAGAAGCCACCTCGTTCCTTGGTTTATGGCTGCTCCTTCCATCTTCAAAGCCAACATCTTCAATTCTCTCTGATTTGTGCTTCTAGGTGACTATCTCCTCTGCCCAACTCTGATTCTCCTACTTCTTTTTATTGTATCTCTTGCAATTACCTTGGGCCCACCTGGGTAACTCAGGATAATCTCTTCATCTGAAAATCCATAATTGAATCACATCCTCAAATCCCTTTTTCTGTGTAATGTAGGATATTTACAGGTTCCTGGGATTAGGACAAGGACATTTTTGGAAGGCTGTTACACAGCTGACCACAGTGGTTTCTTAAAGAGCAACTGACTCAAGTAACAATAATAACAATGTAAAGTGACCTTGAGGCTGGTTTCTGGTTGCTTTTTTTTTTTTTTTTTTCTTGGCTGTGAGACACATCTTTCTGTTTTGCATGTGTAATCATTTTTTACTGAATACCGGATATTGTGAGTACATCATTGTAGAGATTCTAGATTCTATTATTGTCCTCTGAAGATTGGTGACTTTTCTCTAGTAGACACAGCATTTACTTGCTAATCACTTTAAAATTATGTTGACTCGGTTCTACAAATTTTTAAAGAACAGATTTGTGAAAAGTCCATGATGTTTTCCATACCCTTCTAACACAGCAGGACCCAAATGCCAAATTCTGTTTCTCCTTTGGTCTTGTCCAGACTTGGATTTAGGCTTTTTTTGTCAAAGCATGTCTAGAATAGACCTTACTCTGGGGCATGGTCTTTACAGCTAAGACACAGCTTTCTGCCGTCTCAGCAAGATGCGTTAATGGAGTGTTAGTGAGATTTTTCTTCCCTGGTTGGGCCAGACGCCCTCGCCCTGCTTGACCACTGGTGTCTCTGATGCCATAACAGCATCTTACTGGTGAATATCAAGTAGTCTCTCCTTGCAAACATCGCCCTTGACCCAAGAATCACAGGAAATCTGCATATATTTCTGCCCCTAAGCTCCCCATGATTTCTTTGTCCTTGGTGCTCTGCTCCAAATATTTCAAATGATTCAACAATGCCAAACTCTGGCCTCTGTCTCCTTAGATCAACGGGACCACAGGACTGCTGTCTTCTGCTTAGACTTCAGATTTCTGCACCACAGTCAGGAAATTATTTCTGGACAGAGAGCCTGGGTGACCGTGGGGCTTATAGCATTACCTCGTCTATAGTCCCAGCCTGAAAACATTGGATCCTATGTTTCGCCCAGTCCTAGTGTTGTTAACAGTGGGAGAGCCTCTCCCTGACGTTCTACTGTACCGTGTACCAGGTGGGGGAGCGGTATCCGTGTGGAGGATTCCTGCCTTTCTCATTAATGCTTTCCACAAAACATGGGAGATTTTAGGGGCTCCTGGGTGGCTCAGTCAGTTGAGCATCCGACTTCGGCTCAGGTCATGATCTCGCAGTCCGTGAGTTCGAGCCCCACGTCGGCTCTGTGCTGATAGCCTAGAGCCTGCTTTGGATTCTGTGTCTCCCTCTCTCTCTCTCTCTGCCCTTCCTCCCTCATGCTCTGTCTGTCTGTCTGTCTGTCTCTCTGTCAAGTAGAAATAAACATTAAAAAAAACTTAAAATGTGGGAGATTTTAATTTAAACATGGAGGTGAGTCTCCTCCTCTCCTCAAGTGACACTAGAGCAATGACAGGAACATAAGTATAAAGATATTGGAAGGTATGGAAGCTGAGAGCCCATGGTTGAGTGGTGAAGCCAGACAAAAACAGAGCTGGTAATGCGGGGAATCTGTAGGTAGGCTGACGTACAACATCCCTCTCAGGGATGGTTGTAAATGGGACTGACAACAGGAGGTTTGGTTTAAAGCCTGAATAAGAAACAATGGCATCTCCAGAGACTCTCCCTTCTCCTGTGCAAACCGACGACTGTCCCTTTCCCACACCAGAATTCAAGGCTCTTCATTCGGGGGAGGTTGAAGCAGGAAGTTTCTTGGGGACAATAGACAAAACTGAAGGCAGCAGAAAAGCGAGGTGCCAAGTACTGGATAAAAAGACGTGGCTCTGCTACCAAGGGCAACTCATGCTTGCACTTCCTAGCAGAAGATTCGTGCATTCTTCTCTATGGAAATGAAAATACAGCAATAACCGATACAAATTCCTGATGTGGAAGAACGGCTTTCTTCATGCACCCAGGTGATCTGACTTCAGAGCCTGTGTGCAGAACTACTACACTCTCCTGACTTACATAAAAGGAGAGAAAATACTCGATGCTAACAGTTGGGGAATAGCTCAGCCTGCTCACCCACGGGGCTGCCTACGAGTTGACCCCCTCGTCAACCCTGCTTCTCAGCGCCTTCCTCTTCAGAATGAGCGGTCAGCCACAAATAACAAGGTGACCGATGAAAGCCTGGAGTAGGGATCAGAGACTCCAAAATGAACACACAGGGAAAAAGCACTCAGGGAAACAGAAACACTGTAGGGAGCATAAGAAAATTTCAAAAAAAACCTATAAATTAATACTCTCAGAGACATCTTTGAAACAGACCAGGAGGTTCTAAAAGAATGACTGTTCAAAAGACAACAAAGAACTCTTGGCTACTGAGCAGGGGGAGGTTAGTGGGGTTATTCCACTTGCCCTCTGCTACCTGGCCACATCTTGGCGTGTGCTCTGCACTGGGGAGCCGAGAGTTCTCCTGGCATCTTCTTTCAATTTATTCTAAATGCTTCATAACTAGAAGAAAGTCTCTGAGGTTGGTAGTATGATGCCAGAGTTATTTCCTGATTTCAGTGCAGGTAAAACATTCTCTGATTTTTGTAATCTTGAGTGCCTCTGGGAGGTTTTAGGAAAGTGGGATGTTTTTAAGTGTACCTAAACCACTGAGTTCCTTGAAGTTGCCCTATTGCCTTCTTATTTTATCTCTGTGATCACATATGAACTAAGAGTATATGTTATGTGATTATATAGTAGCATATCATTTTTTTTTCCTGTGATTTGAAAATATGCTCGTAGCCTGAACTGTTTTTCTTTCTAGAAATGCTCGCTGACACTACCTTAATGCTTCTAAATGATTTTTGGGGGGTTAGTCACAAGACCCTGCAGGAACATTAACAGAAAAATAAAACATACATGCATAAAATCTTTTTTAGTCTTTATTTATATTGCTGCTGGTTAAGTAAAGGGATTTATAGAATGGAGGAATGCCTTCATGTTTAGGACTCAATATCAGTTTTAAATGCAATCAGGTTAACTAACACCAGCATCTTCTGAACCTCTATACCATGTGCAAAGTTCTGTGCTACACCCTGGAGACAGAAACCTGAGTAAGTGAGCAAGTCTGCTTCCAAAGATAGACAATCGTGCAAACTAGCTGCATGATTGATATGTACCTTTTAGGGTGATTGTTTATGCTACTCTGCATTTACTTACCAAATCTCAGCGAAATGTTTATCCAGTTCATTTGCATTTTAGTTTATTATTACCCTAGTTATGTTCTAAAGAGCTTAATCCAAAGGGATTATTTCAGGAACATATATAATTATCTAAATCTCTCTCACTGATAACTCTGAAGGGTGTTCTAAATGGCAAAGCCACAGAAATATCCTAGGGTGCTAATTGTATATGGTTAAATGCCCTATTTATCTGTTTAAATCCACATAAGAGACAATCAATACCACAGTTAATACTTAGTATTATTTCATTATCAGAGGCAACACTATAAATATCTGAATCGTACACCATGAAAGCCAAAAAAAAAAAAATCTACATGTGCATCACAAATGATGCTCTCTGGATCAAAAAAACAAAGTACCTTCTTGCAAAACATTTTCTGATTCACATAGTCCATTTTAACTAATAGAGCTTCCCCCTTCCCCAAACCCAGATGTTATTCATACTAAAGAATTAAAACACAGCCAATGTTAAGGCCTCTATTCAATTTTTAGCCATCCACAAAAGCACTGCTGAAGTTTAGTTTTTGAGAACTTTTATCCAACCATCCAGCCTAGGAAAACAAGCTTCCCACCTCTCTTTTCTATTCATGAGGCATTTTGAGCACTTTATTACACAGGATTTGGATTACCAGTCTTCCATGTCCGTGCATTCTTTTTGTCTCTGGTGAGATTTTAATTCCTCCAGCACACAGTCACATTTACTTGTGTTTCCAGCTCCTAGCAATGTGCTAGAAGGTATGACATATGGAACAACAACACAAAGGAGCCTCTCTGAGAATAAGAAATATCTACTTATAATCCCACTTCTTATTTGACCAATTTCTGGATATGAAAAATTCATGCTTAAACCGAGTCTTTGTATTGCCTTTGAAGAAGAGGGGAAAGACTTGTTTTTAGTAACATGCTAAATTAAATCTACTGCGCAACCTTCCAATTGGAAACGACAAAAATGGCTAAACAAAGTATTGTCGTAAGCACCTATAAAAATGCTCACTGAGCTGGTAAGAAACTAAAAAATCCACAAAGGACAAAATACAATATATAGCTAGGGAACTAGAGGTCAGCAAGCAACAAAAACAGCAGTTTTCTAAACAGTATCTGGTGCTTTTGAGCCTAAGTTTTGATGATTGTATATCCTGGTTAATGCCTGTTGCCTTGGTGTAATTATTAATAGCACCCACTCTTATTCTTCAAAGTATCTTGAGTGGTACATGGTCATCCTAATTATAAGAGACAGGACATAATGTAGGAAACTTGAAAAAGTAAGGATTCTAATAGGAGATCTCGTGAAAACCAGCGTGTTAATGGGCTCCATTCTCCATGTTAGGAAGAATGATAAATAAGGACACAAAGCCGAAGGAAGCAGCGTGTGAAATAGCCTGTATTTACTTTGACACCGGGCAGAAGGAAAATGAATCTGCCCCTGAGAAATCATAGTCAGCATCAAGCCCTCATGTACATTTGTTGTTATCTGCATGTTTAAATTGAAGTTCAAGTGGAGAATTGCATTTAAAGTGATTTCCAGATGGGTAGTACCACCAGGCAACTGGCAGAACATATGCAAAACCTCTCTGAGGGGACACAGCTTTCACCTAGGTCTCCAAGAATTCCTGGTGGTAAAGTTTCCAAGGAAATGAGAAACACATTTAAAAAGAAAGCACAAGAAATGCCAACCAAAAGGCACAATGGGTGAAGTACATCAGAGTTGGAGGATAGAAGAATCAGAGTGTCAGACTTTCCTACGTGAGGAATATTAGGCATGGATTATAAAATGGAATGTTTATTTTGTTCAAAAAATTAAGAAAGTTCTAAGAAGTGGACTGATAAAGATAAGACTATAAAATGATTAAGCAAATTTAGGAAAACAAGACTTCTGGAAATAACAAATGTAAGTCGCTATAAAAAAATATTAATGGATTGGTAAAATAGGGGATTAGATACAGCAAAAAAGACCATTAAGGAGTTGGAAATGAGATAAGAAAGAAACTATCTGGAATGATACCAAAGAAACCCAAAGAAACCAGAAAATGAAAAGTGTAAAAGGGCCCTGGATTGAAGACTGAGGAGGCTTCACATATACATGAGCAGATTTTCAGAAGGAGATGGAAAAGAGAATGGGGGAAAAAGCAAAAACAGTCGCACAATTAGGTCACACGTGTTTATCGTAGTACTTAGCATGCAAACAAATGGATCATACGAAGGAAGGCTTTGCATAGAATGGTGATGAGAATCTGTCATAGGCCAAGGATTGTGATGAATCCAATTCTGTCACATGGCAGGTATAAAAGATAAGTCAGTCAACCAGCCAGTAAATAAATAAATAAATAAATAAATAAATAAAATTTAAATGAAATCAAGAAAGAAGAGCGAAAAAGAAACAAAAAAGTGGGACAAACAGAAGCCATACAATGAGATGGAAAAACAAACACAAATATGTCAGTAATCACACTAAATGTGAAAAGACTAAATATCCCAGTTAAAAAGAGCAAAGCTTTCAGACGACCCTTTAATTTAATATAACATATGGCCTTTTAAAGAGACACATCTAAGACATAAAAACAAGTTACGAACTTGTGAAAAAATGAAAAATGCAACAGATTATAACCATGAAGGAAACAGAACTAGAAATTGTCTTAAGACAATACAAGTTTGATACTCATTAAAAAAATCAGTGATGTTCCTGGTCAGAAGGCAGCTTTTGTCCATGCAGTGATTCATGGAGCGAAAGACTTTTCACCTCGTGAGGCCTCCACTGCCCAGGGCCTCAGAATCTTCTTCTTTTTTAATGTTTATTTATTTATTTTGAGGGAGGGAGAGAGAGAGAGAGAGACAGAGAGAGAGAGAGAAAGAAAGAGTGTGTGTGTGAACGGGTGGAGGGACAGAGAGAGGGAGAGAGAGCTGTGCTGAGAGCCTGCTCAGTCCCACAAAATGTAGGCTCATGACCTGAGCCCAAATCGAGAGTCTGATGCTTAACCAACTGCCACCCCACTGCCACCCACGTGCCCCCCGAATCTTCTCACCTTTCTCACATTCCATCAGCAATAACCGATCACAGTTCTCTCCAAATGGTTTGGTTGTAAGAGCCTCATTATCTGGCTATTCAGGAATTAAAAGACTGGTTTTCTGCCGGCCATCCCCACCTCAATACAGAACAAAGTAAAGATAATATCAGTGTAAAAGCTCCTTCAGAGAAAAGAAACGGAAGAAGACAATAGTCATGGGAATGTTGAACCCCTGCCATGTAGACATTGTGAAAACCCTCTTCCCTGGCTGTGATGTTCCGGAATAGACTCAATTCTGTTCTCTAGAAGAAACTTCCTTTTCACTGTTCCCCATCCTCCGGGAGATTTTTCCTGATTCTTTCTCCTCTAAGGCAGGGGTTTTAAGATTTAGCAAGCATCAGAATTCCCCGGAGGGCTTGTTACAATACAAATTGCTAGGCACCATTCTTAGAACCTCTGATTCGGTGAGTCGGGATAATTTACATTTCTAACAGATTCCTGGGTGACATGAAACTGTTGGTTTGGGGACCACACTTTGGGAGAACCACAGTCCTAAGGCCCCATCTGAAATGGGCTGGAGGAATACGTACTCCTTGAGGGTGCTTCATGTTCACTGCCAGCTTCCTACTGGGGCAAGTTTGGAGGCGTGAGAGCTGTTTTATAGTTGCAGGCTTTAAAAAAAATTTTTTTTTAACATTTATTTATTTTTGAGACAGAGAGAGACAGAGCATGAACAGGGGAGGGGCAGAGAGAGAGGGAGACACAGAATCTGAAACAGGCTCCAGGCTCTGAGCTGTCAGCATAGAGCCCGACGCGGGGCTCGAACTCACGGACCGTGAGATCATGACCCGAGTCGAAGAAGTCGGACGCTTAACCGACCGAGCCACCCAGGCGCCCCGTTGCAGGTTTTTTAAAACCAGGCTTCAGTTTATTTAGCAAGATATTCCCACAGATACTTCCTAGATTCCTCATCTATTTGCTTCCAGTAAATCCCATGTATGAATAACCACATTAGTTCTTCCCTGGATAGAATTATTTGATGTGTATCTTTACTTTCTGCTCTGCACCCCCCACGGTTGACTCTCTCAAATGCAATGACAGGTATCTCGAGGCCATGTTACAAAGTAACCTCGAAGTGGAAAGAAAGAACCTTAATGCAAACTTGGCCACAGAGCCGAACCCCTTCGTGTAACTGAGAACCCCTGCGGGACCTTTGCTGCTCAAAGTCCTTTCCGTTATAGCTTCTAATTCTGCTTTACAGCATAGATACAGTTTTGCCAGTCCTCAAACGTGCAAGTTCCTGGACTCTCTCCATTCCCGTTCATCTCTGCCCTTGAGCCAGCCACTTCTTGTGGGGACTCACCTTTTTGTTTTTCGCACTTCGCTATAAGAAGAAACCAACACACCAACATTTCTAGCTCTTTCCAATTACTGCTTGCAAATCCACACATTTACTAGGCATCAGATACGCTTTCAAGATTACAGCAGGCCACGTTTTATGCTACCAGGGAATAGAGCTCTCCGTATTTCAGTCTGGTTTTATTGTTTTCCTTGCTGCCTGCCACCCACCTATTACCTCAATGCTACACATTTTACAGTTTATTAAGGGGCGGGGGGATTCCCACTTCAAGATAGCAATTCCCATACTGGTTAGGGTAATAAATGTTAGCTGATGAAACAAAATAGTCCCCAAATATGGTGATTCACGCAACAGAGGTCCTTTTCTTGCGCAAGTGACTGCCCAACATAGGTGTTCCTGGCTGGCAGGCTATTTACCTACGTGCAGAGATTCAAGCGTTTCTGTGCCTTCTATCTGTGGCCTCACCAAGTCCCAGGATCCCAGAGTCCCTGCATCTGATTGGATAAGGAAAGAGAGAAGGCATGCACTTCTTGCAACAGTGCCATATCACTTCTACACATATTCCATCGTCAAGAGCGGGCCATGTGGCCCCATCTCCATGCAAAGGTGGGTCAACTAATTGCCAACTGAGCAGACGCTTTCCCACGGTAGCTACCTTCGGGAAGCGGGGGAGGGGCATGAGTTAGGGGGAGCTGCCAGACCGTGAGCTTTCTTTGCGACAAGTATCAAAGATAATACGGTAACACTTTCGAAGGTAAAGGAGCCTGTCTTTAAACACCCGAAAAGGAAAGGATTTTTACACAAGCCACGAAAAGTTACAAACCGTAAATATATTGATAAATTCAACTATGTAAAAAATTAAGAGCTTCTATTCATCCAAATACACCATGAAGAGAGCAAAACGACAAGCCTCAACTGTCTTTCGAGGCTGTCTCTGAAGATACTTGCTGTAGAAACAGCTGGCCCTACATACCCAGAATACACGCAAAACTCTTCCAAGTGCATAAAACAGATAATTCGGTAGAAACAGTAAGTAAAAAGACGTAGGTAGCGACTTCCTGGAAGTAGCACGAAAGGCCACCAGGTATGTGGAAAGCTGTTTCCACTCATTGGAATTTAGGGAAATGCAAAATGGAAGTGCAAAGAGCTGCCATTTCGCACCCGTCAGGTTGGGTGAGTGTTTAAAGGTTGGGCAAAGCGAAGTCTCAGTGAGGAGATGGAGAGAAGTGAATTCTCTTACGGTGCTGTTAGGGACAAACATTTACACACTGATTTATCCAACAGACTGACATTGCCTTGTAAGGGTAGTGGGTGCGAGGGTTCTTGTTTTCTCATTATCCAATAGTAAACTGTGTGTGTGTGTGTGTGTGTGTGTGTGATCTATCTCATAGTACAAACATTTAAAACAGCACTCTTTTGAAAATATGGTGTAAGAACTATGGAAAAGAGAACGGCCACACCTCGGTTGCCCTGGACACGCTTGTGACGTCCCGTACTGCCTCCCTGTTTAGAACTGGCCCTTTCTTCCACCCCTGGATCAGCAGCGGATGGCATTTCTTCTCAGACTGATGAGAAATTCCAGCCCGAACAAATCCACCTCGTCATTTTAGTCTCAGTACTGGCGAATGGGGGATGAGAAAGCCGAGCCATGGAATCTTCTCCATCCCAACGCGCAGCCCTCTGCAGGAAATTCACGGAGGAAGCACACCTTCTGTTTATGTCAGAGGGGTTAATTAAGAAGAGTTGGTGTCATTTCCAATAATTACCAGAGATCGAAATTTACAGAAGGCACAATGAGGGCCCGGAGGCTCTAGTAAAATAAATCTGCCTCTGACCACATGGCTGCAGCTGTTACATCTCAGAATGTATTTTTCAAATCACCTTGGCTTTTTGAAAGCCGGAGCCTGAGAATAGCGTGATTCCAACCACGTGGACTGGACCAGAAAACAAGAAGGCCCCACAAAATGCCACGTGGTTGTCCTCAGTGGCCTTAGAAAGGGACACAATTCATTTTCCATTTCTCACAGGAGTGAATTTTAAAGCTTCTTCTCCAGGATCCAGAATTTAAGGACAGAAATAGGCTCTTCTCTGTCAACTTTCAGACTGAAATAACCAGTTCTTATAATAAACTATCCAATGTAGTCTAAGTGAGGCAGAATTTCACACAGCCCTGTGTTGGGGAGCACAGGAAAAGAGGTTGGAAAGATAAATTGGAAGTTTGCAACCTGTCTTTGTGGAAGGTGAGGTGAAGCCTAGACTTCTAGAATCTCCCGTTCTCTGAAGGTGCTCCAGAAACCACTTCAAATCCTACAATGAGTGCACAGCAGTTACTCCTTTATCCCCCACAGGCGAAATTTTACTCCCTAATTGCACATTACCTTGCCTCAAACGCCAGAAACAAAACATCCACTAGAGGGCATAGAAAAGCTTATTAGAAATAAAAGTGCCTCCGAGAAAACCCTCAATATTGGAAAAAATGAAAGGCTTAAAATGCCATCTCAGCCAAATGCAGCTGGGAAAGGCAAAGTGAGGATGCATTTTAAAAATACAGTCTCTTTCTATAAAATAAGATCCTCCTTTTGGAACGTGAACTAAATAGACAAAATTAGTAAATGGGCACCTTTTCCTACTGATGTGAAACAACTAACAATTTCTAACTTACCTTACAATTTAGATTAGCCCACAGATATCGGTGGTTTTCATCCAGAAAGGTCTTTCAAAAGAAAAGTACTGTAGTGGCTATTAAGCATCACAGCACTATTGGCTTACAAAGCCAACACTTTCTTAACTCACTGTGCTTAGAAGCTTCCAAGGGACCCCTGACCCGTAAGAGATGGGGTCTAATGAATGGAGATTTTGTTTGGGAGAGAGTAGGATCATCTGTTTTAGGAATCTGTGCCTTGAACTCACTGGGAAATAAAGTCATGATCATTTAGCTGGCTAATCCTTCATCTGGTTGGTTTATGGCCTTTGTGTTGTTGTTGGTGGTGGTGGTGGTGTTTATCTTGGGTCTATGGGTCTCTCTCCGGAATGTAAGAAACGCATATCAGCTTTGGAATCCTGCTTTGTGATAAAAATGAATTGCTAAGTCATGCTATGACTTCATTTGCCAACCACATTCCTTCTGCCTCTGCCGAATCACCAAATAACTCCACGTTGCTGAAATCAGTTGAGCTACAAGTGAATTCTTTTTTTTTTTTTTTTTTTTTTTAAATTTTTTTTTTCAACGTTTTAAATTTATTTTTGGGACAGAGAGAGACAGAGCATGAACGGGGGAGGGGCAGAGAGAGAGGGAGACACAGAATCGGAAACAGGCTGCAGGCTCCGAGCCATCAGCCCAGAGCCTGATGCGGGGCTCGAACTCACGGACCGCGAGATCGTGACCTGGCTGAAGTCGGACGCTTAACCGACTGCGCCACCCAGGCGCCCCTACAAGTGAATTCTTAATAAGTATTGATGCATAAGGAAGATGAGGACATACCTGGAGACGAGATGCTGAGGGGAATTTTGTTGATCCCAACAGATAATCATTTGTTTTAAACTTGCAAGAAAATGGAAGTCAAAGGAGAAATTGCCAAGAAATGTAAAAAAATTATGCTGTGGGTTACTTGGTTACACGGAGCTTGTGGCAGAAGAGAAAAAAGGGGGAATGAAAAATGCAACAAAGGAGATAACACACTATAACAGAGCATATGTTGGTAATAGTTCAACATGGAGACTGCTGTTATCTTTTGTCTTCCGGGATGGAAACATGGAAGAAGAGCTGAGGAGCTTTTGGAAGAGACTCTCATCTTTACTGACAGGTACGGTTTCCAGACCAAAGAATTCAGTGGAACCTCATCTAAAATTCCCTTGGGTGTCAGAAGCATCTCAAGTGAGCAGAAATTTTGAGGATTATGTTTTCCCCTGTAAAGGCAGTCTTTTTGCTTAAATTTTTACTGTGTGCTTGGCTTGGCGTGTATAATAGAGGAGACATTTCAAATCAGAATTAAGAAGAACCATTAGACTACAGAATAATGATGGTGGTATCGATTATGACGATGACAGCAAATTCTTCGGAGTGCTTGGTTGTAAGCACTTTGCATGTACTAACTCATCAAATCCTCACAACGACCCTATAAATTAGAAATTACTATTATTATTCCCATTTATAGATGGAACTGAAGCGCAGAGAGATTAGGGAACTCACCCAAGGTCACGGGAGTAATAAACAGCGGAAATGGAATTGAACTCAAGGGATCTGTCTCAGGGCCTATGATTTTAACCGCTGGCCAAACTGCTTCTCTAATAAATAAATATTGTCTGTTATCATATGATGTTATGGTAAAACTTTGGTTTGCGAGCATAATTCGTTCCGGAAGCATGCTTGTAATCCAAAGCACTTGTATACCAAAGTGAATTTCAAGAACCGTTGGCTCAGTTGTGATCACGTACTACTCGCTTTGCAAGACATCCCTTGTTTATCAAGTTAAAATTTATTAGAGACGTTGGCTTGTCTTGGGGAACACTCGCAGAACAAGTTCCTCACAATCCAAGGTTTTACGGTATCGTATATTACTTTTTTGTCTATTAGCAGTCGTCCTGTGAATGAAAGGTAGTAATCTGTAAGTTCAAGTGTCCTGTACCAGTTGACAGATCCCTGCACAAGTTAAGAAGAACGAATGCTATTATTTGCACACAGTCTCATCTCGATTTTGTATCTTGGAATGTACAGTGGTATCTCAAGTAATAAACTCTAAAGAAGCAGATCTCAACAATGTTCTTCATGTTAGATAGAATGTGCCAAAAATGTTTATATTCCTAGTCACCTGGAAGGAATGGTTTGGGGCAATCGGAAGGCAAGTTCAGACACTGGTGTCATCCACTCGGCATCTTATTCCCTCCCTTACTTTATTCCCACGTCTCCCTCTTCATTTTCCAGGCCTTTCCACATACTCATGACTATAAAATTTGCTCTTGCCCAGCAGTTTAGAAACTTTCATAAGACTGATATCACACAGCATTGGGGCTTTCTCTGAAGGTATGTTTCCCTCCCATCAGTCATTTTTAAGTAGAGCTTAATTTAAAATTCTATGACTTTGATCAAACCTAAGGGAATTCCTCGACCAGAAAAGATTGAGGGAGTGCCCATGAGGCACGGTTTTTATGGGTTTAGTTGGCCTATTCCTGTACTTACTCTCACCGAAGTAGAAGACTTTAAAATATAGGTTTTATATTTAGTCCAATCATATGATCTCAGGCATTTTGCTTACCAAGTTTATCTGAGCATCTGCCTGAACTTTTCTAATCATTTCTTTCAGCTAATATTTTAGACATTAGGAGGTTCAAAAAACCATAAAACAATGCCACTCTTTTCACAAATATCTTTTGCTTTGGTAAATACAGTTATCTTTCAGAAATATGCATTATTTGTGTTAATACGTGATAGGTTTATTATCATTTTTAAGTTAATAAATAAATTTAGGACTTATTCTTAAAAATTTTAAAGTTTATTTATTTTGAGAGAGACAGAGAGCGTGCACACAGCAGGGGAGGAGCAGAGAGAGAGAGGGGAGAGAGAGTCACAAGCAGGCCCTGCACTGTCAGCACAGAGTCTGACATGGGGCTCAATCCCACGAACAGTGGGATCATGACCTGAAAGAAATCAAGAGTCAAATGCTTAACTGAACGAGCCACCCATGTGCCCCTAACACTTTTTTTTTTGCTCTGATATCTAATATCACATTGATAGATATAATCCACATTAACCAAAGCTCTTTGAGGTCCTCACCACTTTTTTCATGAGTGTAGAGTGGTCCTGAGAACAGAGTCTAAAGACTTGTGCTTCACACACCTGGCCTCAGCAGCCCCAACCTCCACGCCATCTGAGGACTTGCCATGCTCCAGTGCCAAGACCACAATGGTAGAGTCTATAGCCCTGAGTCTGGTCATGACTGCCCATTTACTAAGAGCTGAGTCCTCCATGCCTTCATCCGTAAGGTGGAGACAATAATAACTAGTTTTAGGGATGTTAGAAACCTTGCATAAGTTGCCAGAGGTTAATGTGCATAGCCCAGGGTCCAGAATAAAGTAGACAAGAAATACATAGTAGCTCCCTTCTAGTTTCCCAGGTGCCTCGTATGCACCGCACCATTACATCATATTGTCTTTAAATCCTTAATTTTTAGCCCAATAGATCATCGAGAACACCTGCTTATCTCTTTCCTAAATAATGTTCTAAATCTCTCATGACAAAATCTTGTAACCAGAACCACAGCTTACATTTATGTAGTGCTTGCTGTGTGCTAGGCACAGATCTACATATTTCATCTGTATTAATTCATTCAATCCTAACGACAAACTCAAGAGTTAGGAGCTATTACATATAGTTTGGTTTTACACAATAAAAAACTGAAGGACAGATAGCAAGCAACTAATATTATATAACAAACAAGTGTTGGAGTCAGCACTAGAACTCAGGCTGTTTTCAGATTCTATGGGCTTCACTTCGGCTGATGGTGCTAAACATTTTATAAATGGCTCCTAAGGAACTCTGCACCGGACCCCACTGGTTCTGTGTGCAGCCAGTTAAAATATGACTAACGGCAAATTGACTTCATCACATCGATATCTGCTTGGTTGAGAAATTGCAACAGCGTCTTCTCTCTCCTTGCTTTGGTATCTCCGTTGCAAAACAGGCCGACTTGTCAGCACTTAAGTAGGGTGGACCAACAAACCCGAGCTCGTTCTTCCGTGCAGTGGCTCTTTGGGACTGTTGCTGCTTAAACGCAATCAGATAATTGCCTCTGGAAGATAAACAAAGACAATTTAATATTTTCCTTCCAAATAATTGCACTGTAATCCATCGATTGGACTAAGGCCTCAGCATCAATGGCTACTTGACAGCCCATGTTAAACATCTTTAAGTTGCCAGGGTTGGACAGAATGGGACATTGATACTGTTGTTGATGTGGGCACATTTGCATCCACACATACTGGAGACTTTCTAAAAGTTTTAATAACATAATTACATAAATA
Source organism: Panthera tigris (assembly GCF_018350195.1). Taxonomy (NCBI): domain Eukaryota; kingdom Metazoa; phylum Chordata; class Mammalia; order Carnivora; family Felidae; genus Panthera; species Panthera tigris. The sequence goes on along the minus strand of NC_056660.1, from coordinate 67,868,879 downwards.
CATGACATATATTGTGTATGCACTCAAGCAGTAATTTCAAAACACATTGTAATTTTTAGAACAGACGCTACATTGCTGCCAGAAGGATCTGAACAAGCCATTGTTTGGTGCCATGAGAATACTTCTCTTAATTTGTTTTTTTCCCCCTCACCTAGGTGTTAAACGACTGTCATTATTTTGTCATCTCCAGTGCCTAATCAAGTTAATTCGGAGCACCAAACATTTTTCTACAATAGGACATAACTTCTATTAGTTTTCCCAAGCTCAGTGGAAGGTTGAGATTCACAGAATGTTAAAGCTGGAGGGGCTCTGAGGGACCACCTAGTTTCTCCCTCTGATTTTACAGGTGGGGAAATAACTCGGTATATGGTTCATGTGGGGTACATTGTTCAGAAAGGGACATAGAATGGGGGAAGGATGGTATTTCTATTTCTGTTTCTTTTTCTAAATTTCCTTGCTAACTCTGGTGACCTAGTTTCTTCGGAGTTCTTTTTTCTCTTTGATCTCTGTGCCTTTCTCTCCGTCTTGGTCACATGATGGATCACATCTGTCTCCTTCACACGCCAAAAGTTCCACTCACCTGATGAAGTCACAGAGAGGAAACTTGCACTGGACATAGGTCGGAGTAACAGCATGGAGGCCCTGCATCTCCTGACCACATAGTAGATGAATTTAAATTGAACATTAGATCCTTCTTTTTGTAAAAGTCTCTGCTTCATCTGGTGACATATGTTTTCTGCCACATTCTCCGGATCTCTTCTGCCCATCCCCCCATCTCTCCCCCTTCTCTTCTCTCCCAGCTCCATACTGCTTTTTGTGGGTCTCAGGTTTTTAATCCGTCTCTGTGTCGTTCCTGCTTTCTCTCAAGGCCTTATTTTCTGTTAGCTGTAGCTTTTCAGTGTGTTCTTCTAAACAAAAATGGTGCCTTCCCTAACCGGAACTCTGGTGCCAACAGCGAAACAATACTCTTCTTTTTACCCAGTTATCTCAGAGCTGAGATATATGCCAGAGCATTTTGGACAACTGGGCAAAAATGCTTCATCCTATTATAGGAAAGGTCATGCATGGCACCATTTGCTGTGGGAAACGAAGGAGGCAAGTTGGGGAAGGAAGTCAGGTCAGGCCAGAAGAGCCACGTGGAGGTGAACGTAAAACAAGCCGCATTCTGCAGGGCACGGAGGGGCCTGAAGTTCACAGCTCCTCTGGCGGTGGGAGGCGGTGATAGGCAGATGGACGTAGGGGCAGATAGCAAAGGGTCTCTCTTGTCACGGTGGGGTATTTAGATGGGGAACACCAGGCACCAGGATCTGCTCCCCTGGGTCTTTAACTTCTCTACTAACATACTCTCCATCTGCCCTGCTGTGACCGTGGTCCAGCCTGCCATATCTTTTGCTTGGACTACTACCGTGCTTTGAGGTACAGAGACAAATAAAGACATGATACATGAGGCAACAGACTGTTAACTCAGGAGAGTTAGAGGAACAACGTGGAGGAGTAGATAGGAGATGAGGGGAAGACAGGCAGGGGCCTCGTCTCTTTCCAAAGCCGACTCTCCACTCAACTCTCGAAGATCCCGGCAATCTATCTACCCAAATCTGCTTATTCAACCTCCAGGAGGAAGTGTTCTCACCATCCAAACCTTTCTACCCACTGTCCTCTGGAAAAAACAAAACAAAAACAAAAACATGAACAATTTATGATTCTAGCGGATTTCTAGTGTCGCATAAAAGTTTCTTATAAAAATGAATATCAAAGTAACAATATTTTATTGATAAAGATCAATGAAATTAGTAGAGACGCTCCACGTTTACAAGAACTGGTTGTAATAATGTTTAGTTATTCTAGGCCATCTGTGCACACACAGAGATAGCCTCATTATATGTAAACACATAATAATACTAGTTATTAAAATTTGATTCTCTTTGTAGTGTATTCAAACAAAATGAGAAAGCAGAGAGGCTAAGGTACATATTCTTTTCTTTTTTTTTTTTAATTTTTAAATGTTTATTTATTTTTGAGAGAGAGAGACAGAGAGACAGAGAGACAGAGCTTGAGTGGGGGGAGGGGCAGACAGAGAGGGAGACACAGAATCGGAAGCAGGCTCCAGGCTCTGAGTCGTCAGCACAGAGCCCGACGTAGGGATCGAACCCACAAACCGTGAGATCGTGACCTAAGCTGAAGTGGGACACTTAACCGACTGAGCCTCCCAGGTGCCCCACTAAGGTACATTTTCTATGAATGTGGAATCAGGAAAATAATTAGATGTGAAAAGAACTGTAGAGTTAAAACATTTTTTTCCCCCTGGGATATTTATAGTTTTCATGAGAAAATCCAAGATGCCCTATAGGTTATCCTAGCTACTGACTAACCTTAATCACCCAGAGCTGGCAATGTTCGTATATGGAAGTTCAGAGTCATCGAAAGCAGCAGGCTGCCTTGGGGAGTGTTCTCTGTCACACCATGTCATGCTGTCGTGCTGACCACGATCTCTGTCAAAGTCCCTGACGTTGATGAAGCCCATAATAAATGGTAGCTTCCTGGGGCGCCTGGGTGGCGAGTTCGAGCCCCGTGTCAGGCTCTGTGCAGACAGCTCAGAGCCTGGAGCCTGTTTCAGATTCTGTGTCTCCCTCTCTGTGACCCTCCCCCGTTCATGCTCTGTCTCTCTCTGTCTCAAAATAAATAAATAAATAAATGTTAAAAAAAACAAATGGTAGCTTCCTTCCTTATTGGGTGAGGAAGGGGCTCCACCATTCCCACTGGAGTTTTACTTTCATAATTTATGTTTTGATTCTTTTTGAAGAAAAGAGAAAACAAGGCAACAGTTTATGGGTTTCTAGCATCTGCTAAACACTATGCACAATAGTTCTTCATATGTGTATACACACATACGTATTTTTTTATATGCAGAACTGTCTTGTAACGTTGGTTTTACCATCTTCGTTTTACCGATGAGGCAAAAGTCTCAGCTATTGAATGGACACTGCAGACTGTAGACTAGATGAGCCAAAGAGCCAATATTTAGTTCAAGTTCTTGGTTCTCCAAAGCTCATCCTCTTCTTGAGCTTTCTTATTCTCCTGCCATCAGCTTTTTCCCCATGGGACGTGGGAGCCGGTTAAAGAAACTTAAAGCCTTTTCTCTGACATATATCGAAAAAAGATGTCCAACATTCTGCATCAGCTAAGTTTGGGTTTTACGGTTGAAGCACACTTACTATTCACCCACTAGCTTTTGAAATTCCTTTGAATACAGGTAGCCCTCACTGCAGATGCAAACGGAAACCACGCCAAGTGGTTTGAATAATCAATAGGAAAAATCACGAGTGTTCCTTGGCCTTTAAAATTTTATACTGAGACATTAAAAACTCCCTTATGTCTGTTGTAAAACATTAGAAACACTGAGAATGAAAGTGTTTTCTTTGTAAAAAAAAAAATGTATCAAGAGTAGTTTGAAGCGTGCTCACTTTCTTTTCATTGTAGAACTTAGGACACGGAGCAAGCATCTTTTCTATGCCTTGTTGAATTGTTGTGCTCCTTTCTAAACTTGGATCAGCTCTCGACGTTGTGTTCTCTGTGCCTTCAATGTCATGAAACACCTCTGAGAATTCCTTTCATGTGAAGGTTTTCTTTGCCAGCTTTGCTTCCTCTGGGACATCTTTATTTATTTATTTCTTTTATTACAACCACTTTCTTCATTTATGTTGATGAGTTCACTTCCAGTAAGTTCCTTCTGCTGCACATCCAGACTCTCTCAAAAGGAGGCAGACTCAACATTCCTGACACCAGCTATTGCTTCTATAGTTCTTTTATGTTTGATTTGCATGGTTATTAGTTTTCACTTTTCTTTTTCTTTACTTTCTTTCTTTCTTTTTTTTTTTGGCCGTCTTTGTTTCAATTTCCTCTTTATTTCCTAAAAAATGTTTATTTATTTATTTTGAGAGAGAGAGAGAATGAGAGCAGGGGAGGGGCAGAAAGAAAGAGAATCCCAAGCAGGCTCCATGCTGCCAGCACAGAGCCCAGCTCGGGGCGTAATCCTGAAAACCATGATACCATGACCTGAGCTGAAATCAAGAGTCGGACACTTAACTGACCAAGCCACTCAGTTTCCTCTTTAGATCACCCTCACTGGTAAAGGCAAACATAACGACCCATACAAAACTATAATGGGGACATTTAAACCACTTTTAACCCTAATACATAAGTTAAAAGATAAAACAAAAAAATTAAGAAGAGCTACAACTACAGAAATTTGCCGGTGGATGTATAGCATAAAACATGTTAAGTATGGGGGATAAAGGGAAAGCATAGGGAATATGGTCAACAGTATTGTAACAGTGTTGCATGGTAACGGATGGCGGCTACATTTGTGGTACACACCTGTTGAATTGCTCTGTTGTATGCCTGAGATGAATATGATATTATGTTTCAATTATACTTCAATTAAAAAAAAGATGTAGGTATGACATCAATAACATAAAGGGTTAAGGGGGGGGTAAACATGGGGAGACTTTGTATGCGATTGAAGTTCAGTTATCAGCTTAAAATAAACAGTTGTAACTATGAGATGTTTAATGAAAGCTTCATGGTAACTACAAAGAAAATACCAACTGTAGATACACAAAAGAAAAAGCGAAAGGAATCAAAGCATATGACTACATTAAAAAAAAAATCAACATATCACAAAGGAAGATGTCAGGAAAGGAAAAGAGGGAAGGACGAAAGAACCACACATCAGACAAAAAAATAACAGAAGGGTAATAGTGACTTTTTACCTAACAATAATTTCTTTGAACGTAAATGGATACAGCTCTCCAATTCAAAGATATAAAATAAAATCAGAAAGTGTGATGACTACAGCTTTGCTTTTCTTGTCCAAAATTGCTTTCTCTATCCAGGGTATTTTGTGATTCCACATGAATTTTAGGATTTTTCTCTTTCTTTGAAAAATGTTACAAGAATTTTGATAGGGATTGCATTCATTCTGTAGATTTGGGGGAGGGGGGTGGCATAGACATTTCAACATTATTCATTTTCCCAACCCATTAGTATGAGATATCTTTCCATTCATTTGTGTCTTCAATTTCTTTAATCAATGTTTTATGGTACTCACTGTATAGATCTTCTACCTCCCTGGTTAAATTTATTCCTAAGCATTTTAGTCTCGTTGATGCTACTGAAAATTATTTCAAATAATATTACAAAGCTACAGAAATAGAAAAGGTATGGTGCTGGCCTAAAAATAGACACAAGAGTAATGGAATGTAATAGAAAACCCAGAAATAAATCCAACTGATCTTCGACAACGGTGCTAAGAATACACAATGGAGCAGAATAGTGTCTTTAAGAAATGGTGTTGGAAAAGCTGCATATCTAAATGCAAAAGAATGAAATTGGGTCTTTATTGTACACCATGAACGAAACAACTCAAAATGGATTGAAGACTCAAACATAATATCCAAAAATGAACATTTTAGGAGAAAATATAGGGGAAACGCTCTTTAAATATTGGTTATGGCAATGATTTCTTATATATGGTGACAAAAAACACAAGCAACAAACACAAAAATGACAAAAAAAAATCAAGCGGAAAAGCTTTTTATAGCAATGGAAACAATCAACATAATGAAATGCCAACTTTTGGAATGAGAGAAAATACTCACAAATCCTATAGGTCATGATGGGTTATTATCCAAAACATATAAAGAACTCATACAAGTCAATAGCAAAAAAAAAAAAAAAAAAAAAAAGGTAACCCAGTTTAAAAATGGGTAATGGATTGAGCAGACATTTTCCCAAAGAAGACAAACAGATGGCTGGTAAAAAGATGCTCATCATCTAGGAAATGCAAATCAAAACTGCAATGAGATATCACCCCACACCAGTTAGGATGGTTATTATTAAAAAAAAAAAATACAAGTTTTGATAAGGATGTGGAGAAAAGGGAACCCTTATACACTCTTTTTGGGAACGTAAAATGGTTAAGCCACTATGGAAAACAACAAAATTAAAAACAATAAATTAAAAATGGAACTACCATATGATCTGACAGTCCCGCTCTTGAGTATACACCCCAAAGAATGTAAATCAGGGCCTCTAAGTGATATCTAAATAATATCTTCACTCCCATGCCATGACAGTACTATCCACAATAGCCAAGTTATGGAAACAGCCTAAGCGATCACTGACAAACGAATAAAGAAAATGTGGAATATTAGTCAGCCTTAAAAATAAAGGAGATATGGGGCACCTGGGTGGCTCAGTCGGTTAAGCATGTGACTTCGGTTCAGGTCGTGATCTTGCAGTTTGTGGGTTCAAGCCCCGCGTCGGGCTCTGTGCTGACAGCTCGGAGCCTGGGGCCTGCTTTGGATTCTGTGTCTCCCTCCCTCTCTGCCCCTCCCCTGTTCACACTCTGTCTCTCAATAATAAATAAACGTTAAAAAAAATTTTTTTAAATAAATAAAGGAAATACAGCCATTTGTGACAACATGAATGAACTTGGAGGACGTTTTGCTAAATGAAATAATCCAATCACAGAAGGACACATACTGTATGATTCCACTCACATAAACTACCTAAACTAACCAAACTGAAGCACAGACTGGAATGGTGGTTATCAGGTGCCAGGAACAAGGGGCACCTTGCCAGGGGAGAGGGGCAAACGAGGAGTTGTTCAACTGTTCTAAAGTTTCAGTTATGCAAGATGGATAGTTCTAATGATCTGATGTCCAGCATAGCACCTAAGTCATCACTATGTATTATGCACTTAAAAATTTTAAAGTGTGGCTCTCGTGTTAAGTATTCTTATGAAAAAAAATCCACAGAGACAGAAGGAAACTTCAGAGGTGTTAGATACATCTATTACCTTGGTTGTGGTGACGGTTTCATGGGTATATACATATGTTGAAACTCGTCAAATTATATACATTAAATATGTGCAATTTATTGTATGTTGATTATACTTTAATAAAGCCATTTTTTTGATTTGTTTTTAACAACAAGCTAAGTGCATAAAAGGAAGAGTGAATTTCCTGGACAACTTCAGAGGCTTGTTCCTGCTTTAGGCACCACGTGAAAGAGTTGTCCTCAGTCTTTGTAACACCAATTTTTAACTCTGCTCTTTGGAGAATTATTTCCATGACCATGTATTTACCCAGCTCTTGGAGTCAATGAAGAAACTGCTTTCACTAATATTTACTTACTGCTGTTAACATATCTAAATGTTGAACGGCAGCTGGCCACCCCAGTTTCCATTGGGAGCTTTTATCTTCTTTTAGAGACGATTTTGTTTGACTATGTATCCCAGACTTTCTTCATGGTAAGTCAAGATATTTGCTCATATAAATATTTCAGGAAGGAATACAAAGAGCCTCGGAAAGAATCCTTGAAGAGGATACAGATTTAAGTCCAGATTCTCTTCCTGTGACACTTAAATTCTTTCTTCTTGTTTTCTAAACACAGTTCCAGAAATACTTCACCAGTGCAATCTCTCCAGATTTGAAGCGTCTCCCAGAGAGGGTCTAAAACAGGTCCAACCAGGGGCTGGCAGAGAGCTGCTCTTAGTCTGTGGTGTGTGTCAGGCACCATGCTCTCATTACAGTGCAGGGCTCTGTTGTGATGGAAGGAAGGACAAAGCATTCAAAATAAATATCTTGGTATTTTAAAGAGCCTTAATTATGAAAAAAGTGGCATTTTCACAATTCTTTCAACACTGTGGAAGGAAAAGCCTTTGTGCTCAAATGGCTTATTTCCTTGATTATTTAAAGGTTCTCTGCCCGCGGAGAAGGTCTTCTCCCAGAGGGAGGCAGAACCCTTGGGTCTCAGGGGGAAGGAGGTGAATCTGAATTCCACACAGTGGATTAGTCTCAAGGATGAGCTTTGATGAAAGGAACAATGAGGATCGAATTGCATAGTAGTGATCAGAAACTTCATGCTTCCAAATCCCTCTAAGCTTTGGAGTAGATGAAGTTCAGGGTCTGCTGTCTACAGAACAGACAGTCATGATTCCAGCTGTGTCCACTCTTATACTATCCACTTACTCCTTCAACGAACTGATGTTAGAGTCAAATTTCAAATAAAGGACACATGCCCTCTTTCGGTAGGCCAGAGAAGACATCTTGGTGAGAAGGAGTGAGTTGTGTGCTTTCCCAAATGAAGTTATATTGCAAGCCTGAGTTTGTTGTTTGGAAATATGGTAGTTCAATCATCTTCAGAGAAATTAATTATTCAAGGATGTTCTAAGACAGTAAAGAGAAAGTTTTTAAAGAAAAAGGGGACTGGCAATAAAGCTATTGATGAGCAAATATTGAGACTAGAGATAATTAAAATTAATTCACCAGATATTTATTGAGCAAATACGTTATCCCAGGCAGGTCTGCCATGTGCGATTGTGCAGTATGTAGACTGTGCAAAAGCATCTGGCTACTCACAAAGAAACCGTGTGAATTAGTGGAGACCCTAGAGTGAAAAAGATCTTTCAGCTCTGGGGATAGAATGGTGAGCCCAAAAGACAAAATCCCCCTCCTAATAGAGCTTATATTTCAGTGGAAGATGCAGACACATTGGCAAGCACTTCTATAACGGAGTGTGGGATGTTGCATATGTGGAATGCCATGGGCACAGTCAAGAGGACTCTGATCCAGGTAGAGGCTGGAGAGGGCAGAAAAAATAAACTAACACCAGAGGGTGACTAGGATCTAGACAGACTGACACACAGAATGTGGGCAAAGGGAGTGTTTCAGACTGAGAGAAGGAAATTGGTAAAAACTCAAAAGTGTTCCTGAGTTTGGGATTTCCAAGACTCTGAGTGAATTCCATTTTAGCTGGAGCATCAGAAGGAAGGCTGGAGAATGAGGCTGGGGGTGGGGGTGGGGGGTAGGCCAGGCAGGGCTCCCTACTGCAGAGCTCAGCTGACCATAGCAAAGTGGTTGGAGCAGTGAGTAAATGTTTTTGAGCAGGAAGGGAGGGAAGCAGGGGTGACAGGATCTGTCTTTTTTTTTTTTTAATGTTTATTTATTTTTGAGAGAGAGACAGAACACGAGTAGGAAAGGGGCAGAGAGAGAGGGAGATACAGAATCCGAAGCAGGCTCCAGGCTCTGAGCTGTCAGCATACAGCCCAACACAGGCCTCCAACCCACAAACTGCGAGATCGTGACCTGAGCTGAAGTCGGACACTTACCCGACTGAGCCACCAGGCACCCCAGGATCTGCTTTTTGAAAAGACCATAATGAATGCAAGGTCCAGACTGGTTTAAGGGGAGCAAGAGACGAGTCTGCTTTGAACACACCCAGTATTGATTTTACTTTGGAACCATATACATTACTTCAACCACATTTAAATAAATTAAAAAGTAATTACTTAAAATGGAAAGTAAAATTAAATGGATGACCTTAACTACATATCTATTTGGAGACAAAACCATACAGAGAAGAGTTATTCCCAGTGACTTTAAAAAACAATCACTTGATTGACCCTAGTGGGATAGACCTTGAGGAAAAAAGCACTGTAAAAAAAATCCCTTAAGATTTTAGAAAAATCCCTTAAGATTTAGCAATTATTTTGTTGGAAGAAATGTTAATATAAGTTTTCTGATATTTTTCTGTATGTGTCATGAACAATATCAAACAAGTAATTAGGTGAGCTTTTCAGCAGTCTTGAAAGAAGATACAAGTATCAGAGAAAGGAGGTTAAAGGAAAATTCTATAGGCCTGAATTTGAATGGCAAGTATTACTATAAATTTATGCTCTATTTTTTATTTAAGAAAAATTATATTATTATTAGACACAACGAGCAACCCATCTGCCGTGACACCATTAGTGCCCAGAGTGTCATCCATAAAGAGTGAAAGGAATCAGGGATCTTGTGAGAAGTATATTATCCTAGGTCTTGGCCCAGAATATGCACAAAATGAGTCTGGGATATCTCTTTGCACCAAAAGACACGATCTGAATTAGTTCCTGCTGGCCAAACATGAGCAAATACGACCGTTAATAAGTACGATGGATTAAGAGACAACGTCTTCATATGTTTGGGCTACCATAACAGAAGTACCATAGAGAAGGGGCTTATAAACAATAGAAATTTTTCACAGTTCTGGAGACTCAAAGTCCAAAGTCAACATGCCTGCACGGGCGGGTCTGCTGAGAACCCTCTTCCTTCCAGGTTGCACATCACTGACTCCTCCCTGTGCTCACACAGAGGAGAACAGAGAGGAAGCAAGCTCTTTCCTGAGTCCTAAAAGGACACTCATGTTCATTCATGAGGGCCCCACCCTCATGACCTTATCTAATGCCAATCACCTCCCAAAGGCCCCACCTCCTAATACCAATGTGCAAGTGGGTAGAATTTCATGTGAATTTGAGGGGAGGACACGTTTATTCTAGAACACACAGCAAATGATATTTAAATGCCTGACCTCATAGATACCACAACAAACCAATAAATAAACAAAACCAAACCCTTACTGGTCAGTATGGGAGGATGAAAATGACTGACCTCGTGACCAAAGGTCCTTGAAGTCTTTAGACATATCTGAACCCTTGGGGCAAGACAGCCAGTACTGGGATCAGGATTAGACCTAAGATTTAAGCAGAGTCACCCATGTTTGTAGGGTTTCTGTTTCACAGTGTTTAACAATCCCATTTATGCTCTGGGTCCGAGAGAAAGCCCATTATTACTTAGAGCAACAGGTCTCACTCACCGAGACAATACTACCTTCCCCATTGTAAATGAAAATACAGCTCTTTTTGGGATGAAACCAAAATTTTTCTAAGTGATCTATGTGATCATCCATCACATAAATGAGATTTCCTAATCGTATAAGCACAAGAATTTTCCAGCATTCTAAAGAAATTGATTCCTCTCAGTTTAAATAAAAAAAAAATGTGTCTCTCTTTTAAGATATAAATGGTGGAAGCTACAGAAGAACTATATCCAACACAAAAAAAGAATTTCTTCCATTAACTAATTTCCAGAGACTGTCATTTTCTTAAAGACAAAAAAAACCCAAAACAACAACAACAAAAAAACGCTAATACAAATTTAGCTGGTTGGGAAAGTCTTGATCTTTGCTAAATATGTCACTGTTATTTCTTTGTTTTCCCCGTAACAACGGCAGCAAAAAATAACTATTATTGGAAAGCTTTGCAAGTTAAAATGAAGCTACCCTGGGGAACCAAATAGAGTTGCTAATCCTGTATACTTAGCTGGTTAGTTGATATTTTAGACTATATTTTTCAATGTACAGTGAAGGGCACCTGGGTGGCTCAGCTGGTTAAGTGTCCGACTCCTGATTTTGGTTCAGGTCATGATCTCATGGTTCATGGTATGGAGCCCCCGTAGGGCCCTTCGCTGACAGCACGGAGCCTGTTTGGGATTCTCTCTCTCTTCTTGTCTCTGCTCCTCCCCTGCTTGCATGCCTTCTCTCTCTTTCTTTCTCTCAAAATAAATTAATAAACTTAATAGATAGATAGTTGCACGTCAAGAGACGTCCACTTAGGGAAAGTAAGAAACTGAGGGCTAAGCTAAGAAGGGACCCAGTTTGTATCGAGCACCCCACCACACATCTCCCAGGCCTGGGCCCTCTCCAGTTTGAGAGAGTTACTTGCAATCGAAACAGAAAAAGGACATTAACTTGCATTCCTAGTGCTCTTAATTAGTCTCCCTACGAATCGATAAGAAAAAACAAATAGGAAACTGTGCGAAGGATGCAAAGCTGCTTCTCACAGGACAGGAAGGCCGCTGGTCAATAAGCACATCCCACTCGTAAAGGGAGAAAAGCAGACGAAGCAGCAGTCCATTGCCATTTCCCACCTGCCTGACACGTTGGCCAAAAATTAGAAGTCTGACCAGCCATGCCCGGGTGAGATGCGGGGCAATGGGAACCCCACTCACTGCTTGTGGGATTAGACATCAGTCCACACATTCTGAAGGAGAATTTTGTATCGTCTGGAAGTCCTGGATATTTGTTTCTTCTTTATGATGAAATATTTTGAGTATTAAAAAAAAAAGCAGGGGAAAATATGCAAACATCCATGTATCCGCCACCCAGAAGGAAGCATGCACATGAAAGAAGCTCTAAATGTTTCTCCTTTTCATCCCTTTCTCCTCTTTTCAGATGAAGCCACCGTCTTGAATGTGGTGTTTGCCGTTCTGATGCTTACTTACCCGTGTATGCGTCCACACGCCAAGTCCTCGAACTCTACGCAAATGATCTTATGTTGTATATTTCTTCCCAGAACTTGGTTATTTTTATTTTTGTTCTTGGTTGCACGCACCATTATCTTTTCAGGAGTGACCCATATATCCACTTATCTATACATCCATGATAGATGTAGCTGGAGTTTTTTCCTTTTAACTTTTTGCGGTGTTCCTTTGATAAATACACTGCAACTTATTTTTCAATCCACTACAGATGATCAATTATTTTTTTCCAGGTTTTTTGTGCTTTCTGTTTGGTTTGGGGTTTGCTATTATAAGCAATATTTCAGTAGGCTTTCCTGTGTAGATAGCTCCTGTGAAAATGTGCGCGAGTTATCCTGGGTGTGATTCGTACTCTCCTGTGGAGTAGTCTAGTTGAAAACCTCCCCAACTTGTAATGTGCATTGGAATCTTTTTCAAATGCAGATTCTGGTTCAGTGATGTCTGGGGTGGGAAGAGAAACCTCATTCTCAAAAACTCCAAGGTGATGCCAGGGTTGCTGGTCTGTGGACCACTTGGGGAGTTATGAGGTATTAGTAGCCTTTTGCTTCTTAGGACACTCCTATGCCCCTTACATCAGTGAGCTCATGGTGTCCTTAGGTACGCCTTAAATGCAATTGGCCTGCTTTAACTCTTTAATGCGGAAGGGACCACTTATCTCAGTATACCTTCTCCGATCAATTCAATACACCATAACGGCGTTTTTAAGAGATGTGATAGAGTTTCTTTACGATGTCTTAACGTTGCCATAAGGTTCCCCTTGATTTTCACGTACAGGAGAGGTGACATGCAAGCCTTGGCTGGGCACTGGCGCTGAGCTGTCTCCGAACACAAACAGTGCTGGAGCCTGGGGTTACGAGGATGATTGCCAAGTGAACAACGTGTTTTGTCCCTGGTCTTATATTTTATTCTCTTTACTGATTAGTGAAATTGCGTGTGTGTGTGTCTGTGTGTGTGTGCATGCATGTGTTTATTTTAATAAAAAAGTAATAAATGCACTTGGAAAAAATTAAATTGTGAAAAAATGAAACTGGATCCACCCCAATTGTGTGGTAAGTTACATGAGATTGTAGCGCTCATCTTGCTTGAGTTCCTTGCTACCTTGAGGGCTATGTGGGTCCCATGTGACATCCTTTAGGGGCCAAGGGGGGCCTCAGCTTCTGCAACAACCATATGAGTTTGAAAGCAGATCCATTCCAGGGCACCTGGGTGGCTCAGTCAGTTAAGCATCTGACTTCGGCTCAGGTCATGATCTTATAGGTCATGAGTTCGAGCCCCACCTCGGGCTGTGTGCTGACAGCTTAGAGCCTGGAGCTGCTTTGGATTCTGTCTTCCTTTCTCTCTGCCCCTCCCCCACTCTCACTCTGTCTCTCTCTCTCTCTCAAAAATATATAAATATTAAAAAAAAGAAAAAAAAAGGAAGGCAGATCCATCCTAGTCAAAGCTTCAGGTGAGAGCACAGTCCACCTGCTGCTGTGACTGTGCCCTCGGAGGGAGTCCAGCCAAGCCATTCCCTGACTCCTGACACACAGAAACCAGGAGATAATGAGTGCGTATTGTCCTAACCATTGTAAGAACATGGATACACAGTAATAGAAAATGAATACACTACTTCCATAAATGATAAACATATACAAAATATTTATACATTTCTCTCTCTCTCTTTTTTTTTTTGTTCCAAATTTGGAAATTATTTAACATGGTCATATACACATGTACTCTCTTAATTTCTAAGGCTGTCTTGTATTTCAGAGATTGAGGCTCCACATTTTCCTATTTAATGCACTTCTAGGTTGTTTCCCTTGGCTTTCAAAAGATCCCCTTCTGTCGTCAGGGAATATATGAAAGTGGCTTCCAATGCCTAGGGACAGTAAACCGTTTTTAAACATCTATCTGCTTTAGTTCCTGCTTCCCAGGCCTTTCTGTCTTTCTAGCCTTTCTTCCACTTGAGGTTTGAACTAAGATTAGTAACCATTTGGTTTACTCAGGACTAGGGTTTTTCTGGAATGCAAGATTTTTGGTGCTAACACTGGGGCAGTCCCCTCTCCCCCAAAGGGACAGTCGCCAGTCCTGCAACCCCCTTTAAAAGTTCAAACAAGGGGTGCCTGGGTGGCTCAGTCGGTTAAGCGTTGGACTTCGGCTCAAGTCATGATCTCACGGTCCGTGAGTTCGAGCCCCATGTCAGGCTCTGTGCTGACAGCTCAGAGCCTGGAGCCTGCTTCGGATTCTGTGTCTCCCTCTCTCTCTGACCCTCCCCCGTTCATGCTCTGTCTCTTTTTGTCTCAAAAATAAATAAACATTAAAAAAAAATAAAAAAATAAATAAAAGTTCAAACAAAAGGAAAAGGAGGCATTCTAAGGACTGCAGGTGATTTCCTCTACGCTCAGCCAACAGTGAAGGAATAACAGTCCCCACGTCTGGTCTCCACGTTGCAGCCACGCTTGCATACCCAGCTTGGGGTTCCCTGCGAGGCCTCTGCTAAAAGTGAATATGCAAGTGTCTTTACCTAATGCAAGAATGAATAAAAGGCTTTGGATTTTCAGAGCAATCATCTACCTCTTTTTATCGGAGGGATAAACCTCTCAACCTAAAAGAATAGTTATCCACACAGGGCTTGGATTACGCCTCATAAAACAGCAAGCCTTCTATTATCACCTAAATAAAGCTGCCATCAAGCTGGAACAAAGAGGCCAGGCAGAGAAAGTCTCTGAAAACAAGAGGCTCGACATTTTATTTTTTTATTTTTTATTTTTCTCTCAATATATGAAATTTATTGTCAAATTGGTTTCCATACAACACCCAGTGCTCATCCCAAAAGGTGTCCTCCTCAGTACCCATCACCCACCCTCCCCTCCCTCCCACCCCCCATCAACCCTCAGTTTGTTCTCAGTTTTTAAGACTCTCTTATGCTTTGGCTCTCTCCCACTCTAACCTCTTTTTTTTTTCCTTCCCCTCCCCCATGGGTTTCTGTTAAGTTTCTCAGGATCCACATAAGAGTGAAAACATATGGTATCTGTCTTTCTCTGTATGGCTTATTTCACTTAGCATAACACTCTCCAGTTCCATCCATGTTGCTACAAAGGGCCATATAGTATCCAAAATCTATAAAGAGCTCACCAAACTCCACACCCAAAAAACAAATAACCCAGTGAAGAAATGGGCAGAAAACATGAATAGACACTTCTCTAAAGAAGACATGCGGATGGCCAACAGGCACATGAAAAGATGCTCAACGTCGCTCCTCATCAGGGAAATACAAATCAAAACCACACTCAGACATCACCTCACGCCAGTCAGAGTGGCCAAAATGAACAAATCAGGAGACTATAGATGCTGGAGAGGACGTGGAGAAACGGGAACCCTCTTGCACTGTTGGTGGGAATGCAAATTGGTGCAGCCACTCTGGAAAGCAGTGTGGAGGTTCCTCAGAAGATTAAAGATAGACCTACCCTATGACCCAGCAATAGCACTGCTAGGAATTTATCCAAGGGATACAGGAGTACTGATGCATAGGGGCACTTGTACCCCAATGTTTATAGCAGCACTCTCAACAATAGCCAAATTATGGAAAGAGGCTCGGCATTTTAAAGGCTTCGGAAATGCACAGTAGGGTGGTGATGCCGGGGTCTGGAGTCTGACTGGCTCGAGGCCTGGAGGAGATTACTTCCTGCCTCCGCTTCTCCGTTTTCTCATCTGCAGGGCCTAATACATGGCAGACGTTTTGTAAATCTACATCCCACCCTCTCCCTTTTCCAGAAGAGGACACGGAGGTCGTGCCGGGTGGTCCGAGGTGAACGCTCGTTTCGGAAGGGCGGATAAGCCCATTCGACCTTGATGACACCCGCGTCCAAGTGCACTTGGGAAGAGGCACTGAGAGGAGGCTCCAGAGCCTGGGGCCCCGCTTCCTGCCCTCAGAAAGGTGACGCCCCAGGTTTACGGCCCACATGTGAACTATATCCAGAGACAGACATTGCAAATCTGCTCAGTAGCACATTTGAGAGTCTCCACGAGGACAGATGGTTAGGGGATGTTTCCTTGTGCCCAATGGCAGGATTTCTGGCTTTGTGTTTATGATTTCATGCTTCCTTGTCAGCGTTCAAAGCTATGGTTCTAAGGAATGTAAAAAAACAAAACCAAAAAACCTACACTTTCATATACTGGAAGCCCATAAATTAAGCACCTTTTAGCCTTTTCTTTCTTGGACTCAAAAAACCCAATCCACATACCATTTCCTGGGGAACCGCAGATGCATTTGTGTGGCAGCTCGGAGCCTTCCATCCACAGCTGTCATTCTGCAGTCACGGTGCTCGGAGACCCTGGGACAAAGCTGTTACCTGCGCTTGCCAGCTCAGTAGTCAGGCTAAGTGGAATAAAAAGGGGCCCCAGGCAATGAGCACCCTCCTTTCACTCATGATGCTTCTAAATAGAGGCACAGGTGCCTGTGTGTTTGCTATTTTTATTTGCAAGTGTCCCATCTGCGGAAGGGCCTTTAAAACAACAACAACAAATGGGCTTTCGTTGGGGAAGGAAAACAAAATTGTCCGTTGAGAGTAATGAAAGTTTACTGCTGACGACAGAAGCCATTAAAGATTTTTCAATGTTTATTTATTTCTTTATTTGAGAGAGACAGAGAGTGCATGAGTGGGGGAGGGGCAGAGAGGGAGGGAGGGGGGAGACAGAATCCTAAGCAGGTTCCATGCTTAGCACAGAGCCTGACTCAGGGCTCAATCCCACCACCAACTGTGAGATCATGACCTGAGTCCAGATCCAGAGTCAGATGTTTAACCAACTGAACCACCAGGTGCCCCTGTTAAAGACTTTTAGAATAGACAGGAATCTGGGGTCTCCCATGTGTCACACCACAAGGTGTGTTATCAAAAAGAGAGATGTGGTTAAATGACTGTTCCTGGGCCACGGGGACAGGAAAGGAGCCAGAGAACCTTCGAGGAACGGCAGACAGACTTCCCTTTGTCTGGGGGCTCAGAGGGCAGAAGAAACAAAGGGGGGTGGTAGCCCATGCGGATTCCTTCTGTACATTTTATCTTCTTACCTCCCTTTTTTCCCCACTCCCACACCCTGGCCCTGTGACCTTTTAGTGACGGGCCTTCTGAGCCCGCAAACCTATCATGTATAGGGTTTATATAGCCACCTTACGAGGAAGCTAGGATTGTATCCCTGAAAATGTCACTCAAGGTTTTTGCAGGAATCATTTCGGTCTCCTTGGTTACTCGAAGCCATCCAGGTGACGTGTGTGTCTTTCACAAGCACGTGCTACGAGGAAGCAGTTGAGAACCCAAGTGTCACAAGCACCAGGGTGTGCACTGCCCACGTTCAGTAGCAATGGCAGTAGAAGAGGCAAACTGATATAGAGTTGATAAGTAACTCAATAATGATGATGCATATTTCCGCTCTGGAATTTTTCACTGTCCTCAGTCATTCATTCATTTACCAGATATTTATTTGGCCCTAGCCATCATGCCCCTCATGTTCCCACTTTCTCTGCAAACGCCTTTAATTCCCTTGCTCTCTACCTGCCTGGTCGATACCAATACTAGAGAAACCAAATATCCACTTATTCCATTCCTGCAGCGGAGTAGCCAAACATTGGCTTAGCAAAGCACACAGTTTCATGTGTTTGTCTCACTTTGAGTCATGTTCATACATTTCAAACGGGCATACAATGCTGCTTGCTAATCTTATTATAGATCCCTAGTGGTCTCTTTCCCATTCCCTAAAGTGACTTTTTAACACATTGCCCTCTCTCCTCAAACATCTTGCTTCCCCTCCTCCCCCTTCACTCTCAACAAATGACCTTGCTCTAAAGTTCTAAGAGAAATTAGAAACAATGAAATAGGAATTTCTTGTGCTTCCCTCCACTAGATTCACCATAAGCCTAAGGTTTGCACCTGCGCTCCAAGGGTCGTGAATAAAGTATCTCTTCAGATGTCAACACATGTCTACCTACCATCTTCTCTCCCCTTTTCAAGAACATCACTCGTGTAAGTATCCCTTCTTTCTCCGGGATCATTAGTTTCCTCTTTGTACCAGATCATTCTAATGTGAAACAAAAGTGCCTCCAGTCCTTAGTAAAATATAAGATAGAACCACAGAATCCTCTCTCGACAATCTACCAATCTATTAGTGTTCCTTACCTCCCCAAGCAAACATTCTTGCAAGGGCTGGCCAGAGTTCCTCTCTTTACTACACATTGGGACTCCGCTAACACTACTAATTAAAATTCCTGAGGATCCTGACTTTGCCACATTCTTTCTCTATTTTTGCCTTACCTGATTTCTACGGAATAGTTGATGTGATCAGACATTCTATCCTTCTTCAAACACTTTTTCCCCTTGGCCTCTGTGATAGCACACTCTCCTGATTTTTCTTTTACTTAGTTGTGGCCATTTATTCAGAGTCACTCATTCTTAGTCTCCTTTGTTGACTGATGCTCTTCTGCTTGGCCTTAAATATTGGAATATTCCAAGGGATATGTCTGGGACTCCTCCTCCCAAATGATACTCTCCTTAGGTTGTTTCAAGTGTCTCATTTCAATGTCATTTATAGGATAAAAAGTCTCACCTTTGTGCATATACAGATCTTTTACACGCCAGACTCTTGCATCTAATTGATTACGAGATGCCTTTACTTAGTAACGTATCTCCCAGTCTTTCCTATATCAGTGACACTTGCAACTGAAAGTCAAAAAACAGGATGAAGTCTCTTTTTCCCCTACCCATCATTTTGAATTCATTAGAAGGCTCTGAAAATTCTTCCTCCAGAACACATCCTGAATCTCTCCATTTCTAATGCTACAACCTGAAAGAAAGCCAACATCATTACTTCTCTAGATTATTCCATTAAGCCCTCAATGATCTCTCTTCTTCCAGGTAGGTATTATCTTTATTTAACATATGAGGACACTAAAGCTCCACAAGGTCAAATGACTTTACACATTCATTCAGAAATATTTCTGAGCACCTGTTTTGTGCTGCCAGATGCTTGTCTAAGTTGCAGGATATAATGGCAGTGCCAGTGCTATCTGACGCTAAAGCGCTGTTCTCAGTCTCACATACCGTATTGGTACCGGATCAGGAATGTGCCAAAACATTCCTTCTAGTACAAGAAACAAATACATAGAAAATACACTGGTATGTAAGAACATCACATGCTTTATAATAGCAGAAATATACTACCTCAACCTGAGGGCTTTGGGAAGTTTACCTAAGGGAGCCAAACTGATCTATTTCTACTGGAAATTTCTCCCAAGGATCCTGACATCTTTTCCTTTACCAAAGTGGCTTTCTCTACCTGGCCTACCTTGTAGATCACATGCCTGGCTAATGACTACTTAACTCTGCAAAAGCACTGCCTTATCTAGGAATGGTCTACCCTTGGCCTATCCATGTCAACAAAAGTTCTCTTCCTCTGTGTTCCTTAGTTGATGCTTATTATATTGTATTGCAATTTGGGGTTTATACCTACAAATAACTTTGTGAAATCCTTTAAAAAATATTAGGTACAATTGATAAATCTAGATGGAGATACTTGAAAAATGCATAGGGAACATCTAACTATATAACTTTCCTTTGCAAAACCTGACACTCATCACCGTGTTCTCTCTTACTAGCCTACATGTCTTGAAAACTAAAGAAGCTTAAAATGTGTATTCAGTACAGGGCTGAATGAAATGTCATCCATATCAGTCACTACACAAGCCTGGAAAACAAATACAAGCCCTTCTCTTTGATCTTTCCAATGAATCACAAGACTCATTTGCCTTTCTTAGCAGAATGGTGCTACAGTGGTGGTGGTGACACTTCCGAGGGCAAAACAGAAATCTGAACAAACTTGGCCCCGCACTCCAGGAAGTGGAGACTCTGTAAGGGTGTTGCTGAAGATTGAGCCATCCCAGCCATCAAAGAAAGTGGGAGCTAGGTACTTTGTTTGCACGTGTATGTATTTTTTTATTCCGAACGACTCGGGTTTTAGTTTTAATGGTTGCTGCATCTCCTCATTCAAGGCTTTTCATCTGGAATTCATCTCTATTCAAACAAAGTTGGGTTTATGGATGCTTGGCACAGCAAGCAAGACCACACATCATGGGGAAACGTCCCGTATTTCAGTAGGAGAGTGTCTGAACGGATAATTAGTAGAGGATGTGGGCTCTACCGAACATCAGGATGTTCTGGCACATTCCTGATCTGATACCAATATGGTATGTGAGGGAGTTTGGGGGGAAATTTAAGGAAGCAGGAATGCTCTCAGCATAGGTCACTGTCAGAAGGCAGGGGTAACTCTATAATCGAGCATGTCTTTTAAAATTTATTTATTTATTTATTTATTTATTTATTTATTTATTTTTGAGAGAGAGAAAGCGAGAACGATTAGGGGAGGGGCAGAGAGAGAGGGAGAGAGAATCCAAACAGGCTCCAGGCTGTCAGGGCAGAACCCTATGTGGGGCTCAAACTTGTGAACCATGAGACCATGACCTGAGCCAGAATCAAGAGTTAGATGCTTAACAGTATGAGCCACCCAGGCACCCATATATAATTGGGTATCTTAATACATTTTATATCTAGAACCAAAAAAAAAAAAAAACCAAACAAAAAACAAAACAAACAAAAAAAACCACACAAACAAACCAAAGAGTGAGGTTAAAGCATTAATTGGTAAAGGTGAGGTAGTTACTCAAGTTTGCCAGGAGAAGGGGACTGAGATATTATGAATTATAAGAAATGTACATATCTGATCTTCACCCACATTTTTTGGGTGGCTCACATTTGGGGCCATTGCCTGAGTAATACCCATAGGGTACGCAGGGCAAAACCAGATGTATGTCTTTGTTCAAGTTTCTAGAACTGCTAAGTCAGCCCTTGCTAGCAAACCACCAAATCATCACCTGGCTGGACAGCAGGAACCAGCTGGCTTTTGGAGGGGTAACGTGGTACCAATGCCATCTCTGGGGTCCACCCCAGACTCTGAAGCTGGGATGCTTGGGTTTGAAGGCTCACGTTCCCACCCATTTCCTAGCTTTGCACATCTATGCTCTGTTTCCTCCACTAAAATAGTATATACCTTGTAGGATTATTGTAAAGATTGAATACTTCCATGCATGTGAAGTTTCTAGACCATTGAATGGCATATTGCCATCTGTGTTACTTCTCAACCCCACCACGCACACACATTCCTGGAATCCTTGGACCCCATACCTGAACCCAGTGGTTAGACAAACCCAGTTAGAGCTCCCAGGGCTGCATGGTTAGACAAACCGGATTAGCACTTTCCAGTGAGGGGCAGGGGTCGTGGTGAGTAGGCAGGCCTGTCACGTGGTATTTGTGGAGTTGCAGAGATCAGAGTCTGAATCTGGCATGAGGAGTCTGAATTGATTCTGCCAGTCCCCTGGGTCCTACACAGGGTGCCTGTAAGGCAGGGGTCATGGACCATGTGCAGATAAACACACTCTTGAGTGCAGTGGGCCGGAAGTGCCATTTTTCCAGGCCTCTTTCTTTCCAATGTGCATTTTCACACACAATAGATCCCAATAAAGCCTGTAAAACTGCCACAATTTCCCCATTTTAGGAAAGGCCAGCCTCCCATTATAGGGAGGGGCTGTGTGCAGCAAGCATTAGTGCTGTAAATCACAAGGATGGGCTCTGCACACAGCGACTCCTTGCTTATAAGCCTTTTAATGTCTTCTTCCGTCACTGTGGCGTATGTTATTTACTCTCTGCTGGAGCTTTGGCTTCTGCCCTTCTGCTGACCATAAAAGTAATAGCCTATGTTTGTGCACAATGACAAATCAGAGAAAGCAAATATTATACCTGTGAAGTACAAATCCACCTGAACTCCTTTTGATCCCTATCACAAGGTTAGGTTATTTGGATGTGTCAGAGTAAGAGGATTTGGCTCTGTTTCCTTATGAGGGTAGATCTTACGAGCAAGCAGAGCAAATAGGCAAATACAGTTTGATTTGAGGGGTACAGACAAGGGCCTCTGTCCAGCTCCCCATTCTCCACAAAATGTGCAAGTATACTTTTAATCTATGTGCAATTGACTGCTTTACTCAAGAGTGTACAGTCTGAGGGCAGTCAGCTGGTCTTTCCTATTGATCTATTGCCAGATTTCAGACCTAGGGGCATTTGCATTTCAAGGAATGCCAAGAGTTTAAGTTGAAGGAATACATCTCCAGTTGTGTAATTCAACCAACAGTTAGTCTGTGGTGGAGGTATTTGCTGGAGCCTGGCAGGTTGAGGTCCAAGGTTTTGGGCTACAATTTGCTATGCATGTGAACGTGGGTTCATGCCCACTCAGATCCTAAAAGATATAGACAATTGATTTTAGACCATTGAGGGACCATTAGTCCCATTGTGGTCACTATATTCTGTTTTGGTTCAGTTGTATGCTTATTATTCTACATCATAAGCAAAAAGCTCCCAGTATGGCTCATGATGAAAATAATTTAATTGTCAGCTTGATGGAAACTCAGAAATTCCAACATCCCACCTCCTAAGAACCTATGCTAATTTCTAGGAGAAAATTCCCAATCGGGTAGACTATGAGTGTGGAGAAGGCTTTCCTGGGGCTGTGTTCTAAGGGAGGCCCATGTTCTGACCCTGGGGAAAGAAACTATAGACCCAGGTCAACTAGTAACCACAGCTGAACAACCATAGAAACAGAGGAATGGAACAAGACATGCCCTGGAAGGATTGAGTTGAGAAGACATGACTCTGGGCAGGAGATTCAACCCTGTCATGAAGTCTGAAACATCCATTAAAGTACTCTACCTACAGTAACGAGGACTTATGAATGTGCAAGTATAGTTTTAATCTATGTGCAATTGACTGCTTTACTCAAGAGTGTACAGTCTGAGGGAGGTCAGCTGGCATTATATTGGAAAATAACACATTTCAGGGGCAACTACAACATGTATTTCTGATAGCTAAATTTTAATCAACCCACAGTATTCATTTGTATGCCAAATGTCAGAAAGGGGTCTTATTGGTGAAAAAATATTGATCTATTGACTAGTATGAGGACTTAGAAATGGGATCTGATTGGTAAAATTCAAGGTTTCCAAGACATGTAGGTGAGCTAAGATATTTTGGAGACACCCCTGCGTTCCCTGCATCCCCCACATCTCACATGGCAAGGGTATAAAACCCAGCGAGGTCGGTAATCTGCTTATGCATGCATAACCCCTGAGATCCCCAAATGGTCCTTCATCCAGCCGTCAGGAGGATTTCTGAACATCTGACTAACTTTATATCCCAGAGTACTATGTCTGCAATGTTATGTTTGGCTCAAGAGAATATTTCATGCAAAGTAAGGGCAGAACATTTAGAAGGACCAAGAACCGGACCCTCATTGAACTTACTGAATGCTAATTATTCTTTCCCGCTTGCTTAATGTTGATTTAATAAATGTCTGACATGTGGATTGGCATTTTGACCTGCTCTCTTTAGAGTATGGTAGTGAGGTTATGGATAAAAAGCCATTCTCATCTAACTTAGTCATTTTGGGGTAGCTTCTAGTCTCCACCACAAAAACTAAAACAAAAAAACACAAAGAGTTGGACATTACTATTTTTTCACCTGTTCAAGATGTAGTCTGAAACCTAAGGATCTGTGGGAACATTTCTCTAGGGACATGGGGAAAGGGAAGGGATAACTGGATGGGGTCAGAAAAAGCTTCAAGTCTTTAGAGGGCATTAAACAGAAACACAGCACTGAAGGGAGTCAGAGGAACAGGTTTTCCCTTGGTTCTGCCACTAAACAGTTCTTTGTGGTTGGCTTATCCTCTTGGACTCCATTACTCTCAGCTGTGTAAAATAAGGAAGGTGAATAGAAAAAGCTCAAAGGTTCCCTCTGGTTCTCAAGTTCTAGGTGTTCCAAGGGGTACAAGCAAACGGATCTCTCCACCTTCTGGGTAAGTCACCAGGAAGGTAATTCTATCCCAACAGATGAGCCCCCTGCCTGACGTTCAGGTAATAACTGGAACCGCACTTTGGTGAACACTCCTCCTTTTCAATAAAGTATTATTAGAGGACAGTGGGAAACTGCAAACATTTACAATTCATTGAAAATGAATTTCATTGATAGCTTTCTGATAGCTGTTAACACTTCGTGAACTAGAATGTTGATCATTCTTCCATGACTGGAAGGGGAGGTAAGAAGGAAAAGAAGCAAGGGGTCATTTTCATCAGTGGTACAGAACTGAGGACAGGAATGGGGGAGGAGGTATGTTGAGGGGTGTTTAGGACACATGTAAGCACAAGTGGTGGTTAGTCAAAACCTGGACATCCAAGATTCCTAGGTTGCCTGGGGAGTGAGAAAGGGACATCGGGAAAGGAGGGACAAAAAAGGCACAGGTGATTACTAAGCAGATTTGCCTAGGGGTTACCTCTCCCCCAACAGGCCCTGTGCCATTACAGAAGCCACTGATGAACTCTGAATTTAGATTTGAGAGCAGAGAACACTATCCAGAAGGGTAGAAGGCACTGCTGTCTTGGGATTCCCCAACCTTCCAGCTCTCTGCCACCTTTCCTCCAGAAGCTAATGCTTTCTCCTTCTCTTTGCTTTGTGAGCTGACTCAATGGGAAGGCCCAGGTCAACAGGGCCCACCCAGTTAACAGGTGTGTGTGTGCAGAGCCATTTTTGGTTGAAATCTGCTTCCCCTGTCGGCAGTTCAGAAGGAGACTCCTGGTCTCATCTGGGCCCCCAACAGAAGCTGACATGGCATCAGCCTTCCGGTGCTCGAGGTAAGATGGCAACATTCCAAACACACTTCACAAATCTTGCTCGGGGAGCATGGGCACAAGCTGCCTCAGGAGCCTACCGTTGGAGAACCTATCAGTCCCAGAGAGGGCAGCAGCCATCCTGCTTTCTTAGTGATCATCCAGCCCTATCTCTTCTGCCAAGAATATCTTCCAGAAGCTTTCTAAGATGGGGGGAGTGAGAGGGAAATTAGAACTTTTGCATATCTGAGCTCACTTTCATAGTCCCTACTCACACTTTATTGATCACTTGGTGGGTATAGATTTCTGGATTGAAAATGATTTCTCATTTTAACTTTGAAGGTGATGCTCCATGATCTGCTAAGCTTGTAATGGTAACCTTGAGAAGTCTAAAGACATTCTGGCCCCTTACCCTTTGCTTTTTGTCCCTGGAGCATTTAGGGATATTTCATCACACTGCAGTATTTTGGCATTTGGCAAAGATATAACTTGGTATTGCTGTCCTTGCTTTAATTATGCTGGGGACTCATTTTCTTCATTTCTCAGAAATCTTATCATATTTCATTGATAATGTCTCTATTTTCTCTGCTATTCCTTTCTCGAATGCAATTTTAGCTGGATGTTGTATGCCCTAACTTGATGACCTAAATCGCTTATATTTTCTCTTCCATTTTTCCAGCTTGGTTTTGCTGTTATTCTGTTTGATGTTTTGTAAAGTGTATGTTTTCAATCACTTTGATTAAGTTATGTTTTCATTCCCCACAAAGTGCTCAGTTTAGAGTTTATCCCTTACTTTCCTATTTCAGTCTATGCACACTTTCTTTTTAGTAGTGTCCTTTCAGTCAAAAGATTCTCCAAAAGGATAAAGACACACACCAAACAGACAAAACCCACAAGTCTACAGAAGTGTCTTGACACTTGTGAAATACACATGATACTCTTCTACTTCAATGTCCCTTTTGTGGCCACATGAGTTGAGATACTCTTGTGGTTCTCGTGGCCTGCCCTGAAGCTTCTATCCTACCTCTAAAATGCTGTTTCCAGCAGAAGTTTCAGGAAACAACCGAGTTGTCACCAAATCCATAACTGGAAGGGTTATGCAATCACTGTAGTCAAATGGATGAGCAAAGCCCTAACTAGCAGCTGCTTTAAAACATTGATTCAGAGTATGGCAAATCAGTACTCCAGAGTGGGGAAAGTATAGTCATGATCCTTCTGCTGAGTTTCATAGTTATAATCCAGAACGTATCACTTTTACCAACTCCAGAGGATCAGAAAAGCCACTGAAATGATCATGGTTGTTGTAAATTTTTTCTTACTGGGTAACACAAGCTCAATGTTTAACTGTAGCCATGTCCATGTACCTATACTCTGTTGAGATTCATTTTCACAAGGAAATATATTTTTTTCTGGTTTTTGTTCTTTGGGGTGTTGAGATCTGGAATTCATAACTGCAGATCTAAGAATGCTAAAGCCCTTTTCAGCCACAGGCAGTTCCCTATTTAAAAGATAGATTCCAAATTGGCATTTATCTCCAGTTCCAGAGTTGGAAAGTGGGTAGCAGCCTATAAGTGCCTCCCTGCTAGGAAAAAAGAGTTCCCGGGGTCAAGGAGACCAGGAGAAAGCAAAGACAGAGGTTGGCAGGTTGTCTGAGAATTACGGAGTTTCAAATATGCACCTTTCTGTCTCTATAGACACAAAAGTAAAAGAAAAAGTGTTGTAAAGGCCCTATTCTCTCTGAGTATGAGGGGTATTTCTGTACTGTGAGTCTGTCCACTGGGAAATCTGATTTCAGCCAGTAAATCATGTAGAATGTGGCTCAACGACTCTTCCTTATCCTTTTCTCAGCTTCACTCCAGAGAAGCAAACTTACTAATTCCATGAAGACCAAATATTTCCATTAGGATAATAATACAGATCCCATAACTGTGTTATCACACTACTGGGCATTTATTCCACGGAAATAATTCTAGAAAAGAAAACATAGTTTTACCTGTTCTTCACAGAAAAATTATTTATAATTGCAGAACTACTGCGGTGAGCATTTGTGTCACACAGGGGAATGGTATGTAAATGATGCTATTTCCTTAATGGGTCATTAACAGTAATAACTATTAAAACCATGTAACTATTAAAACCATGTAACAGTAAGAAAAGAGATTTGCAGTTAAGTTTTAGTGAGAAAGGAACACAAAATATCACCTATGTGATGATTGCCAATTTTTAAAATGTATTTATATGGACTACGATGAGAAATAAAAAACAAAAATAAAGAATATTTACCAACAGTTGCTGGTGGAAGTTTGGTCGGTGTCTCTTTGTTGTTATTTGTCAAATAGTGGTCACCGTGGAATCTCATTCTGGAACAGCCGTTCTGCAGAGAAGCAATTGGGAATCCCTGGCCTCTGATAATACTTCCTGGGTATGTTTCATGGTATACTAGTTAGGTCTAGGATACTAAGATATTCCATGAAAACAATACAAAGCAAAACAACAAAGAAAATACTTTTGACCAAATGAATGTTAAATCCATTTGCTCTCAAAAATGTTACTGTAGGGCTCCTTAGAGACTTAGATATGCTAATATAGAACATGAAGTTCCCAGAAGGGAAATAAATATGCAATCTTTTCAAGACACCTCAGGCTACACAGATTCCCACCCTCTCCCCCAGCCCCACCTCCCTCTCTCCTCCCTCCCCTCCACCTGCCTCACACACACACACACACACACACACACACGCACACACAGGCATTCTGCAGGACTAGTGTCTTGCTGAGCAAGCTGTGGGTCATTTCTGATTGGGTTGGCGCATTTCCTTGGCTGTGCCAGAACTAAACAAACACTTCTCCAGGGTTCATCGTCTAACATAGTAGCTGAGCAATTTCTTTTCATCTTTCAAGGTCTCCCTTGAGTGTCACATCCTCTATGAGAACCTTCCCAATCCCTCCAGGCAGAACTAATGTTCCTTCCTCTCACTCCCCTTCCACTTTGCCTTTGTTATTGCACACTTTATCCTTTGGCAATTATTTGTGTTTGTTCTTCAGCTAGAAGGGCTGTTTTCAGTCCTCCCTGTGCTTCAGAATCCACTGGGGACCTTAACATAGTACAGATGCCCAGGAACGACCCCCAGAGATTCGGGTTCTTTGGGTCTGGAGTGAGACCTTGGCAAGGTCTGATGAGGACCACTGGGAGAAAGAATCAGCTCCTTAAGGCCAGGTGTGAGTTTCATTGATCTTTGTATTACTACTGCCTGTCACTAATGGGCAGGCACAAACTTCTGCTAAATCAATGTGCCCTAGCGAGAAAAGAGGAAATGCTTACTTAAACACTGGTTGTTAAATTCCTCTTAGTGAAATGACATGTTTTGAGTAGCGAGGTTCCTTCGTTTGCCATTTTAGTTATGGAAAGACGGCTGTGGAAGCGTCCAGGAGATGAGGAGAGAAAGGACACAAAAGGTCAGCATGTGAGAGACTATGAGGAGTGAGTGGTCCTCTGGTGAGAACCAAGATGCCCGATGTTCAATGTTAAGTTTTCAGTTTTGCCTCATTGCCACACCCTGCTGTTGCTCTCAAACTTTAAGGAAAGAGCATTCCAGCATAACGCTCTGAAGTTCAACCGGTCAGGGCCTGGGCTGGGCTATCGCTTGAGTTTTGTCGGAAAAGAAGAGAGGCCAGAGCCTGCATTAGGGTGAGGTGAGTGTGGTGCTTAGGGCACCAAAAACTCTGCAATCAAGATAAATACCATTTTGATGCAGTATTAAAAAAAATCAAGATGGAAACAAAAATAAGTCTATGATCAACCAAATACCAACATTTTATTATTTATTTAATTATTTAATTTTTTTTTTTATTTGAGAGAGAGAGAGAGAGAGAGAGAGAGATTGAGAGAACATGCCAGCAGGGGAGAGGGACAGAGGGAGAGAGACAGAATCCCAAGCAGACTCCATGCTTGGAGTGAAGCCCACTGCAGGGCTCGATCCCACAACCCTGCGATCATGAACTGAGCCAAAATCAAGAGTCGGACATCAACCGACTGAGTCCCCCAGACATCCCCCAAAATTTTAAATAAAGACAGAATCAATCATAGCTGTGTCCCTAAACATAGTAGAGCCCGAGGAAAGGAAAAATCAGTGATACTAATCCTGTCTTTATCTAAAACTTTGGTATTACGTTCATGATAGATTTGGGGGTTCATTTTGATTGTTTAGTATATTGCACTAAATAATATTTATCAAAACCTTTACTGATCTTGATCACTGAAGCATCTGGTGCCCCCACCGGTTTTATGTCTGAAGCAAGTACCCTCACTTGCTTTACTCTAGTCCCAACCCTGAGATGGACACTTGGAAACTCCTCTGAAACTAGTCTTCCAGCTTTGCAAAGGATGCTGTGTTTGAGAATACAGGATGCCCAATTAAATTCCAAGGAAGGAGGCTAACCAAAAAATTGCTCAGATGACACAGTATAACCCAACATCTATAGTCACAGAACGTCTTAAAGAAAAGAATATTGCTTTTTGATAGTAGGAGGCTTCAGACTGATCTGGAGAAGGATCCCCACTGGACTAGCCCACTGATGCAAACTGCATGCAATCCTGGTCTGGGGATTGTCTTGGGACTGACAGAAATTGGAAAGGATAATATTGAAACATGGCAAGGATATACCAACAATCTGCTACAACATTGGCATGTGTATGACACAGAAAAGCAAGGAGCCCCTATGGTGGAATCAATGTCTTGGGCACAGAACTTCAAATCCCTCAGTGCAGGAGACTTCTGTCCCTGAGCCCACGAGTGTTGGTTGGGTGAAATGCAACCAGGACATGGGGTCTAGTCTCTAAAACATGGATGATGCACCTGCATTGCTTGATGTATGTAAACCATTTTCTCTTGGGGATCAGTGTAAACAATTATTCAAGTTCTACAAATAAATGATGTGTTTCTTTCTGCCATCCTCACTCATCACTTCAGGGTGAAAATTTGAGGGGTAAGTACCCTTATGGAGACTGCAAAGATTTTGCTGAGAGAAAAATGTAACAGGACCACCACAACACCCCCCTCCCCCACCTGCAAAAACCAGCTATGGTTGGCATATCAGCTGGTGGCAGGATTCCTTTCTATGGGGTGAAGAAGTTTTTCTGTCTGTAGTGGGATACCTTGATGGGTCCTTTCAGTTGGAGTGAGTGAGCACCCAGTCATGACTCGGGTCATCAGGGCAAAGCAGAGGGAGCCACGTTGCCCTGCCTTGTAAAGTGGGAGAAGCTGTAAGTTTCAGGACATGGCCATGATGCATGGGGTGCCCTGCTGGAGAATGGACATGAAAGGGAATGAGTGCCTCTGGGGCGTGGGGAGGCTATCCAAAGCTCTGTTTAAAGTTACTTGCTACGCTGTGCTTTGCTGTCATTTATAGCCTCACCCTCACTCACTCCACCACCAAATTCGTCAATAAAAATCTCTCTGAATATAAGCGGTTTTTGCAAACGGTGTTTTGAGAGAAAAGCACAACAAAAGCAAAACGGGTTAGCATTCTGTGCTTGGGTTGATGGGGGGCGGGGAGTGAAGAAGTGAAATGAATAGTCAGAGAATGGGAACTTCAGGGGAAACTGAAATAAAGTCTAGAAGCAAAATAGAAAAAAAGAAGCAAGAGCCCTTGAAACTCCTTGGCCTGTGTTAGGTGGGGGATGGAGAAACTGGGAATGAGGGTCCTTCCTCGTGGGGGAGCGAGGCTCCAGCCACCTCCTCTCACTATTACGAGAAAAGGTGACCCCATAAGACAGGCTAGGGTGAGGACTTCCAGGTGACTGACATAGAAATGAGAGCTTAAATGCCACCACGTGTCACATAATGGCATAATAGAGCTTCTTTTCCCAGAATAATAATAATGCACTTGACAAAAGGCTTTTACATGAGTAAAGAGAACATAATTTCTGAATATTTAATGCAAATTGCCATAGAATAAAATGATCATTAAATATGTAAATGCTATTTACACGTGCTTATTGCTACCATAACTCATCTCTTATATAATGCGATCTCTGTGCCCTAATTTGTTACTTGGTCATGGGTTCCACAAATCAAAATCTGGGGCAGCTTCTCACAAAGAAGCAAGTTGATGAAATGCACAAAAAATATCTCCTTTCAGCGCTAACAGGAGGTTTCTGAATTTGGCCTTTGTGCTCTTGATCCGAGGAGGAAAGATGGAGACCAGCACCCTACTGGGAACTGATGTGATGCCAGGTGCTGAAGGGCCATTAGGATCAAAGAGAAGCCCAAATGTCCCGTCTCAAGTACACACCGTGGGTCTCCTTAGTCTCCTTTAATGTAATACTAAGCAAAAGATTAAGAAAGTTTAAAAAATTGTCCTTTGATGATCACAAGTGAGCCAAATTTCTACTTTCTCTTGAGGGCTGCTTGGGTGCTATTTATTATTTTAAAAAGAAAATAAAGCGAAGCTGGTGAGAGCAGCCTCCCTCATTCTGACCCTCATTATTGTGCAGTTTTTGGATTTTCGTCAAAGGGCCCAAGGCCTGCTTAACTCAAAGTGCATCTGGGCCAGCACTGGCGTCACCCAGAGCATCTTCGTTAGAATCCACATCTTAACAGATTCCCCAGGTGGACTGTATACACATCTGTGGTGGGTTGTTTTTTTTTTTAAGTTTACTTATCTGGAGAGAGACAGAGACAGCACGAATGGGAGAGGGGCAGAGAGAGAGAGGGAGACAAAGAATGCCAAGCAGGCTCTGCACTGTCAGCGTGGAGCCCGAGACTCAAGAAACCATGAGGTCATGACCTCAGCTGAAACTAAGAGTCAGAGGCTTAACCAACTGAGCCACCCAGGCTCCCCCCGTGGTGGTTTTATAACAGTGTCAGTTTGGATAAGATTCCCCCGAAATTAGGGTTGGCCAAAAGAAAACTTTTGCGGGAAATTGACAAGATGGACTTAAAGCAGCCTCGGTCCTGCTCTGGGGCCCTCCTAGCCAGGGTCCCTGTAAACAGGTGGCTGGGTTCCAGCTTTTCCCTGCTCTCTCCCCTCTACCTGCACACCCAGCTCTTCTATCCGACAGTCAGCCCAGCTAATCAAGGGAACTCCAGACAGGGGGCAACAGCCTTCCATAGGCTTCGGCATCCCTTCTCTTTCCCACTGGCCTCCTAGTTTTCCCAGAAAGTTCCAACTTGTTCATGCATGCAAAAGCTTCACGTCAGTTTCCTTAGTGACCTTTCTGATTCCCCAGTTCCACTTACGGGAACTTCCCAGCTCATTCCACAATTATAATAGGTGCAGTTTGTATAATAAACGCCTTCCTCTATATTACTCAGAGCAGCTTTGCTTTCTTGGTAGAATTCTTAACTAGAAACACATTGAAGTTCAGAAGGCACTGATCTAGGTTACAGTCGTGATTAGCAAGCAACATTGCAAGTTATCCATTTTGAGCAAGTCCACTGGCCCCATCCCTTACAGGGTTTATCCGAATGAAGCATGTGCTTTCCAAGCAGTGGTGGAGGGAGATTCGGAGGTCTCTGGTAATTTCTGGTGAGTGCCCCTTATTTATATGAGAACTAGTTAGGTGGAGACAGTTCATCTGGGAAGGCTATTGAGTCCTTTTAGCCACATTGATTGGATGTTTCAGCTCGGAAGAGGAAAAGGTGAGCTGTTCCTTTGGGTTTTGGATACCTTATCCTGGTCTTTGAAAGTTTTCCTGGTGCATTTTTGAGTGATCTTTTTGAATTCTGAAGTTCTGTGCTGATCAGCTCTGTCATTTGAAAGTGATAGAGACTAACTCAAAAACAGCCCAAAGCGGTTAGAAGTGCTGTTTTGGTTTTTTGTTTGTTTGTTTTGTTTTGTTTCTCCCTTAACTTTTTTCTTTTTTTTTTTTTTGGCTGGGAGGAGGGGTCAGCAAGTTTTAGGCTGAATTTGATCCAAGACCTAGGTGATGTCCTGAGGACTGAGTTTCCATCCCTCTGTCCTGGATCTTCCTCTTTGGGGAAATATTTTTTTTCAATGGCTGCTGGAGACAATTCAGGGATCCAAAGTCCAGTGGCACAAAAAAGGTAATATCTTCTTTCTGGTCATGCAGGTGGAAATTCTGGGACCAGCCTGATAGGATCCGATGGACTGCCTTATGCCACCTGCTCATCCATGATCCAGCCACCTGGCTAGGAGAAGGTCATAGGCCGAGGTCCACCCTGACAGCTGTGATTGGCATAGTCTCTACCTGAGGCACCCTGAAGTCCTGGGACTGAGAACCAGTATGGCAGGAGGTGGTGTTTTTACAGGAAGAATAGGGAATTGCTGTAGGCAGACACAAATCACCACAACCACCATGATGAAATGAATAGATGGCCACTTGAGGATCATAGTATAATATACTTTGGATTTCACTGTTCGGATTCTAGAAAGGAAATAAGAAGATCATGGCCTCTTAGTTTAAAACTCATCAAATGTTCATTGTTGAAATTTTAGAAAGTGCAGGAAAGCATAAAAAGGAGGAAGAAAAAAAGTCACAGCAATCTTATCACCAAGGGAAAATCATTGTTATTGTGTAGGCAAGTAAACTTTTTTTCCAAGTAATTTACTGAAGAGTATTTTCCATATCATTAAATATACTTCTATACTGTGCTTTTCAGTAAAGGCATAGTTTTTCATTGTATGTTTGTGCTACACACATGGTCCCATATTGTAGACCTTTTTATTGTTTGTAAATTATGAATCCAATGTGTAAAATGCTTACCCATCAATCTTTGTGAATATTTATAATAATTTCCACAGGATAAATGCCTAGCAGAGAACTCGTTCGGTTAAAAGACATGGACATTTTCCCTAATTTCCAACATCTTGCTATCCATAAATGTATCAATTTATGTTTCTATCGGATGTTCATTTTGCTACTTCCTCAACAGTGATTATTAAGAGTATATTTTAAGCTTGCCAACTCCATAAGCAAAAATGTCATTGTTGTTTGCCCTTATACAACTTTGTGATGTTAACACACTTGCGTATATGAATATCAGGGCTTGTATATTTGTATGTGTGTGTGTACTTCCTCTTCAGGTTGTTTGCCCATTTAAGAAATTAGAGCATTTTTATCTTTCCCTTTTATTTGTTAGACTCTTTGTAAACCAGGGACATTAATTCTTTATAATATATGTTATAAATATTTTTCCCAGTTTAACATGTACACTAAATTATTTTTTAATGGAAATTCAGATGTTTCCTTTTTTTTTTTTTTTTTTTTTTGTAGACCAAGTAATCTTTCCACTTCTGTAACTTGCCCCTTTAGAATCGTTATTAAAAAATGCCTCTTTCATTGCAGGAAAGAGGGGGGGGAAAGGAAGACAAAAATGGAACTCCTGAAGTTCCTTTCCAGGCATTCTGTGCTATTCAACAGTTAATAATAGATATTTTGTTACCCGCTGATAGGAATTACACCAGCCGTTTCCCGTTCCTCCCAAACGCTTCTAAGAAGGCGAAAGTTGTTGCTAGCCATTTCTGACATAAAATAATGTTATTTTGCACTGCGTTTTCCATATGAATTTGGGTTTCTTTTCATGTGGGTCGTTCGTTTCCAGTGATAAGTGTGTCTGTTCTAGTCCCAGAAACACACTGTTGAATGACTGCTACTTGGTACTGTATTTTATTTTCTGCAAGTGTAAGTCACATCTAATTATTTTGATTATGTAAAATTTGACTACTATTTTATCTTTTTTTTTTTTTTTTGGATACACTGTAGAATAATTTTGTCAATCTAAACAAGTCCTTCTGAGTTTTTTATTGGAATTGCTTTAAGTTGATGAATTAACTTGGGGAAAAAGTATTTCTTTCCATTCAATATAAT
Source organism: Panthera tigris (assembly GCF_018350195.1). Lineage (NCBI taxonomy): Eukaryota > Metazoa > Chordata > Mammalia > Carnivora > Felidae > Panthera > Panthera tigris. Next base: position 67,834,120 of record NC_056660.1, on the reverse strand, counting down.
TTCATATCTGTTTCTTTTTCTCAAAGAGCATCATCCCCCAAATTGAATATGCTTTAAGATCCACAAAACCATGACAACTCTCCTCCCACATTTAGAAATCCCAGGCTTGGGGTTTAGCTTCCTTCTTTCTGGGTGATCCGCTGATCCCTCTGGCATTCCCAAGGTTTTCCAGTGAGGACTGGGGAGCTCTCTGTAAAATTCTCCATAACCAAATGAGATCTGACCTTGATCTCCAGCCCTGCCATGAGAGATAGGGAGGAACTAAGAGGCCCCTCCCATGTTCTTCGCTCTTCAAGGGGAAAAACACACCTTGCAGACAGGCTAACACATGCTCCTCAAGGAAAACTGGCCAGAAGTCACAGTGGCAGAACTGGTCATTTTCTTCCACCTCAGAGCAGATTCTTTTAGAGCAGCAGGAAATGAAACGGTATTCACACTATCAATTACCCCAGCTGTTTACCTAACGAACTCAGCTGCAGAGACAGGCGTTTTCAAGACCAAAAGAATATAATAAGCCCACGGTAACCCTGCAGTAACAAGCACCTTGGCAAACTCAAGGTCTGAATTCACACGATTACAGTCTGGCTGCCGGGAAGATGCCATCCCATTATTGACTTATAATGCCATGTTATTTATTGGGATAATTATGCTTTTCTACCCTTCAGGGGCCCAGAATCAGAGAAAGTGAGCAATTTATTCTTATTCATTCAGCATGTGAGCAAATTTCAAATTAGAATAGATCTCTCCAAGATCTATTATACTGCGTGGAGGCACTCTGCAGGCTTTGGTCCCTACCCCTAAAAATTACAGGGGCTTAGAGGCATTGTAGGAACCCGTGGGAAGCAGTGAAACAAATTTCCGTTTTGTCCAGAACTCTACTCTCCCTCTCTGCCCTCAAATGTTAGCATCTTGTGCCGGCTCTCTGAGCTGGTTTGTAATGTTGGACGCAGTAAAATGAAATTTTAAAAAAGCATTGCATCTATTCTGCATAACCTTGGAAAGGAGTTATTATTGCAGATGAGGAAGTAGTTAAATGACTTCTTTGGTGAACACAAGTTAATAATTTTCTTTTCACTGGGGCACCTGGGTGTCTCAGGGGTTAAGTGTCTGACTCTTGATTTTGACTCAGGTCATGGTCTCACAATTTGTGGGATTGAGCCCCAAGTTGGACTCTGTGCTGTCAGTGCAGAGGCCTGCTTGGGATTCTCTCTCTTCCTCTCTTCCCCTCCCCCCCCAAAATAAGTTAATAAATATTTTTAAACATAATTTTATTTTCACTGAACATAATTCACTTGTTTGCTTATCTAATTTCCCACCAGGCTTCCAGGTCCTTGAAATCAGGCATCTTCTAGTTAGATCTCAAATACCTCTGGCTCTGGTATAGGTCCTAATATACAGTGGGAGTTTAACAATTGTCTGCTGAATGGTGGGTCAATACTGGGCTAAATGTTGGTAGAATGCTCAGATCCAGTCTCGGGCCTAATGATTATTATTAACCTCGTGAACCTGGGTCTATCACTTTGCTCTGGCCTTCATTTTTCTCATCTCTAAGGGGACATAATCATACCAAACTTTTCTTTCTCTTTCTCACAAGTTTTTTTGCTAAGAATGAAATGAAATTTAGTGGAGGAGAGGGCTTTGAAATAAATTATAAAGTACGAATAAAATGAAATCCACCATGGGGTGCCTGGGTGGCTCAGTTGGTTAAGTGTCTGACCTTGGCTCAGGTCATGATCTCCAGTTCGTGAGTTCAAGCCCTGCATGGTGGTTGGGGCCGGGGGGGGGGGGGGGGGGGTTTATACTGACAGCTCAGAGCCTGGAGCCTGCTTTGGATTCTGTGCCTCCCTCTCTCTCTGCCCCTGTCCCACTCGCGTGTGTGCGCTCTCTCTTAAAAATAAACATTAAAAAATTTTAGAAAAAGAAAAATTTTAAATGAAATCCATCATATTAAATTCTTTTTAATACAAATTGACTAGATTAGAAGAGGCCATTATGAATGCTCTCATGCCTCTTAATATGCAGGTCAGGGCTGTTTTTGTGTCATCAGGGTTTACTGAGTTTATTCCGGTGGACCCTTCTTTCTAATGGGTGGTCTCTAGGTTCTATGCCCTTTTGAGTGGTGCAGGAGAAAGATCTCTGAATACGGAATCAAAGTATTAAGGCTTACTACCCGTTTTGCCAGTAATAAACCATGTGGTCAAGTCATTTAAGCCCCGGATTTCAGTTTGTATTTTCTTTTCTGTAAAATAATGATGGTGATAGTGTTGGTGGTTGTGTCTACGGAGAGAGAGAGTGCGGTGGACGGAATTGGCTAGTTCATCTCTAAATTATGCTGCAGCTTTATTATTCCATGTTTTCACCTGTACCTTTAAAGTCTAGTTGCTATGGTCCAACTAGAGTTTAGAGAGAGCGTAGTTGAATTAGATGGAAAGCTCTGAGTTTGAGACATATGCATGAGCACATAGGGTCACTGCTAAAGAGTGAGAATCAAGAATACCATTTCTCTTTCTCCTCCTAAAAGAAAACATTTTACATATGCCAGTTGGGAGTAAATTCGGCTCCAAACTTGGACCTGCTTCCACTGGAGTTGAGGTAAGTTAGACACCAAACCTGCCACTAAATTGGAGGGCTTCCTAATGAGCCACTGGAGCTCAGGCGGCCAGACTTCACTGTGAGGGCCTGAGCTGTTGACTTCTTCAGTGTGGGGAAGGTACTTACGAGGCTGTTGTCACAGGCATCACATGGAACTTTCTGAGGCCAGCACATGTTATGCCCAGAATCCGAGATCCCCAAAGACCACCAGGGAGCCAAGTCCGATGCAAAAGCAAAGAGCCTTTATTCGAGCTAGCTAAAGCTCAATCCCCTACCTGCACCAACGCAGCGGTGAGATACCGGAGAGAGAGAGAGAGAGAGCGGGTTTCAAGAGCACAAAGGTTTTATAGGGATCATGGCCTTAGCCGATTGGCTGGGGAAGGATAGAACAATGGCTGCCAAGGTGTGGTCCCAGATCAGCAATTATCAGCGTCACCTGGAACTTGTTAAAAATGCAAATGTTGGGTCTGGTGGCCACAGACCCACTGAATCAGAAACTCTGGGGGTGGGGCTCAGCAATCTGTGTTTGAACAAGTCTTCCAGGAGATTCTGATGCACCTGAAGTTTAAGAACCACTGTGTCTGAGGGTCTCTAACATGTTTGGCCTCAGTGTATACAGTACGTTTCTCACTGGTCACCTATTAACCATTGGCTGTCAGCCTTGCTGTGCTATATAAATACCTAACACCAAACACCATCCCCAGAGACTCTGATTAATTGGTTTGGGGAGGGGTAACATGCTCCCAGGTCATTCTGAGCCTGGACAGGGTTGAAGGCTCCTGCCTTTGGCCCCTACCTGTGAGAAGCCCTCCCTCTTCTACTCACACTTTCCACACTTCTCACACTCCCCTTTCTCCCACCTTAGACTTCGGAAGAATGCATCAATCGGTAGCCTGCTTTCTTAGAAAACAAGTTACTCAAGGGGAGGAGGCGTGGCCTGAGGTTTGAGCGGGAACTTCTTTCTGAGGCCATGTCGGGGACATAGTTACTAGTCAGCCGGCCTAGGTCTGCTCTTTCACACAGACTGTTCGCCCATTATTGCTTGTGTCCTGGTCTGACCATTCTTCCAGTGCTTCCTCTTCCTGGAGGTGCCCCAGCTCTAATCTTCTCCATTTTCCTAATGAATATTGCCCAGACATTGCAATTCTGCCCCTGCAGTATGTCTGAGAAATTCATCACCTTCTCTGGCAGGCTTTGAACTTAGCTTCTGACTCAGAGGATAGGATCCAATAAAACTGGTTTCCAAAACAGTGGGAATAACACAAATTTCATAAAAATCAAAGGCTCATCTTCTCTGTTGTATTTCACATGAGTTTCCCATGATTCACACATGTTGCTGTATTTTACCTTAAGAGACTGATGCTCCGTAGGGATAAAAACATGTATGCTTGCAAAGTTTTCCATGGAAACTTTTCCTCCGTCAGCCATGTTACTGCACTTCCTCAGGACTGTTTCGTTACAGACCCTGCTGAGACCTGATTCATATTCATGGGAAGAGAATACAAGCCTCTGAAGACATCTTGAACTTAAGGGTGAAGAAATATGCCTTGAGGAGACATTTCAGCTCCAGAGTACAGCTCAGAGCCACCAAATCTCCGAGAGAGGTGATGATGAGAGACAAAAACATTTTTTAGTCGTGGGTTTTTATCAGCTAAACCCTGGGGATTAGTTCTTGGTGCTGGAAGAATGTGAGAGTCACATGGGCGAAGAGCCTGCTCAGTAATTTTAATGATCTTTCCTATGAATAAAATAGTTTTATTACTTTGTACCTTTGCTAAGGATTCAGGGCCTAAGAAAAGGCAGGCACGGCAGAAAAAGATAGTTAGCTTTGACTTCAGTGGTGGAAAATACATTCCCCAAATAATCACACTGGGCTGGGCCAATGGAAGAGCTATTTTTGAAAAATACTGGAAATTACTGAGATCCAAACCAAATGGGGTCTGAATACTCTCCCGCCACCTTATATTTTCTTTCAGGCTGCTGCCTTCCATCGTCCAGAGAGGCAACTTCCAGTCATCCCCACTCATCCCTAAACACCTCATGCCACCTCCCCCGGGGACTCCCCAAAGATGACGTGGGGGCCAAAGTCATAGAATAAGAAACCACCACCGAGTCAGAATGGCCTTGACTTCTTGCCTCTCACATATGGACTTACCATGGCTGGTATGCTGTTAGTCAGCTAGGGTTTCTATAACACAGTAGTATAAACTGGATTGCTTGAACGACGGAAATGCATTGCCTCGCAGTGCCGGAGGCCAGAAGTCCAAGATCAAGGGTGGGTTCCCTCTGAAGGTGCCAGTGAATAATCTGTTGCAGGCTTCTCTCCTAACTCCTGCTGGTTTGACAGTGTCTACAGCCTCACCTCAATCTCTGTCTTGATCTTCATGAGGCACTCTCCCTGTATGTGTGTGTCTCTGTCCAAATTTCTTCTTCTTCTAAGGGCATCAGACATATTGGATTAGAGGTCCACCATAGTCCAGTATGACTGCATCTTAACTAATTACACCTGCAATGACCTACTTCCAAATTATGTCACATCTGGAGGTACTTGGGGCTGGGACTTCAACCTAGAAGTTTAGGGAGACACAATTCGATCCATAACAGGTTCCCATGCCTGATCTTTTCCAAAGTACCTATCTCTCCCATGTGGCTACCCCTTAGCAGGGATGTTTTGGAGACCAACCACTCCTGCCTCCCCTAGAATCATCTCTCTTCACCAGGTGCCATTGCTTCTGCTATACCGATCCTCCCAATCAAGCCTTCCAACAAATTCACTTCTCTTTCTTCTGAAGAACGAGCTGCGGCAACAAAAGCTTTCCATGGCCTTTACGTTCCACTTAAGCCTTGGCCCTGCACCATCTTTTCCGTCACTGCCCCCCATCTGCTCCCTCCATGTGCTGTCTCCCGTTCACCCAACTCACTACAGTGTGGCCTTCACCTTCACTGCCTTACTGAAATGGTTCTTGCTGGGAATAGTAGACACCTTCCTTCAGCTATGGGCTGCAGAGGCTGCATCTTCCTTGACTGTATATCATGGCTTAACATTGCTAACCTGTTTTGACTTCCGGAAGTGCTCTCCCATTTCAGCTTCCCCAGCTCCTCATTCTCCTGACATCATGTTGTGTTGGGTTCCTTCCTGTCTCACTAGATGTTACAGTGCAGTCTCCTTTGCTGGCTTTTCTTTCTTTGTCAATTTCTTGAAGTGTCAGTGCTTCTCAGGGTCCAAGCCTCGATTCTCCAGACTCTCCCCTCCTGTGATCTCCTGTCCCACCAAACTCCAATGACCACCTGTATGCTATGACTTTCAAATGTCCTTCAAGCTCAGATGGCTCTCCTGAGCTCCAGGCTCGCATGTCTAATTACCTGCAGATGTCTTCGGGTGGATAACCACAGCCATCTCAAACTCAGTTTATTCCACACTGAACTCATGACAGACAATCCAAGTCTATTTCTATTTCTCTCTCTCTGCTCATTATCTTAATGGTACCATTAATGGTTTTGCCCAGTGTTGAAGTCTTGGATTCTTCTTCACTCTTTCCTTTCCCATATACCACATCTAACCACGCTTATTCTCTAGATTCCATCTTGTTATCTTTTGGAATCCTGCTTCTGGCAGTGGCTTATGCAGGCTGGGGGCATCATTTTTCCAGACTACCACAGCAGCCTGTGGACAGGTCTCCTTGCCTCTGATCTTGCAGTTTGCTGATCCGCTCTCCACACCACAGCCAGAGTGGCCTTTCACAGTGCAATACTGCTCTTCTGCTAAAAGAGATTTTTAATGCTTTTCATTGCTCTACAGTTGAAATTCAAACTCCTTAGCACTGGAGTCTCACAATTTGCTCACAACTATGCTGGACTCCTCAGCATCATTGTTCAACATCCTAACGGAGAGCTCCAATCTTTCTGAAGTACCTGCAAATCCCCAGTGCACTATGATTTCTTTCCACTCCTCACTCCATTCCCCTGCACGGCGAGCTCTTAGACCAGGAAACTCACCCCCAAAGCTGACCTAAAAAGTCTTCCTCTATTTTCTCATCAGACAGGTTTCCACCAGCTTTCCTAACTTTACCACATTATATATTGCATGCAGATTCATATATTCCTTGAAGACTAGGACTTTGCCATCTATGGAAAAGAAATAGCCTAATTTAGTGCACATAGCACAGGGACTGACATATAGTAATCATTCAATAAATGCCTGTTAAATAAAATGAATGGATCAAACCTCCAGAGATAGCCAACTTAGCCATATCCAACTTAAAATAGCAAATAGTTTTGAAACCTCCACCAAATATTCTCAAATGCAGATAAGTTAAAAAAAAATCAGAAACGTCCCCAAAAGCTTGAGTACATGGGTAACGTTTAAGGACATAACATGAAGAATATGTCCTTCTAATCTGTCTGTTTGTAATATTTCAAGGTAAGATTGAGCCCTCTGAGGGGGAGAGGGAAGATTACTTATGTCTATGACTAATAAAAACAAATTCTGCTAACTCTTCCATCAGAATATACCCCAAATCCAGTTACTTTCCACTACCCTCTCTGCTACTCCTCTGGCTCTAATCACCGTCATATTTTGCCTGGATTATTTCAAAAGCTTCCTAACATCTGCCTTCGCACTTTCACTTTGCATTCTTAATCCAGTAGCTTAGGGGATCCTGCTCAAAGAGAAATGGTAACTTTTCACTCCTGTGTATAATCCATAACAATAATCAAAATGCTTATAATGAGCTTCAAGATCTTACAAGAGTAGCCTTCCCACCTCCAGCCACAACCACCCTGACCTCCTCTCCTGCTGCTGCTCCTTCACCCTCACCACATCCCACGCCTTGTTCTTCACACACTTCAGGCGTGTTCCTGCCTCAGGGCTTCTGCACTTTCCCTTCTCTCAGTCCAAGTGCTTTTGCCAGATATGTCCGTGACTAGCTCATTTGTTTCCTGAGGTCTTTGCTGTGACGATTTCTTTTCAGTGGTGTCTCCCCTATTCACTCTACTTTAAATTACAATCGCTTTTCACCCCCAACACTCCCTGTTTACCTTTCCTGTCTTGACTTGCTTTGTAGCACGCAATCCTATCTGGTGCTCTGTCGGCTTGTTGACGTGTTTGTTTCTATTGCTTGATTTTTCCCACATGATATGCTCTTTAGGAGTTTTATCCACTCTTGCATTCTCTGCATTTAAAGCAGTGCCTGGCACATAATAGTCAATTGATAAATAAATGTTGGGTGAAAATATAAAATCAAATTTGAGGACTTTCACTTTAGCCATAGTGGAATGAGAGGGACCAGATTAATCTTCCGACTTAGAGAAAACATTAAAATGGAAAAATATAGGTAATAACATTTCCAGGTATTGGACAATGGGCAGCACAGGAAAGTTATCTCTGAGAGAAGGACAAGAAAGAAAATGAGACTCAAGATTGCTCCAGTATACTGCCTTGAAATAATTCATGGGGTGTAATGCAGGTAGGGACCCAGCAGAATCCCTAAGTTGAGGAGGCAGAGACAGAATTTGGAGAGCCCAAGATGGCTAGAACTCATAGGGAAGAATAATGGAGAGGTGATATCTATATATCTACATATTTATATATTGATATCTATCTGTCTACCTACCTATTTATCTATTTATTTATTTATAGAAAGGAAGAGGGAAAGAAATTTCTGGAAATCTACAGAGGATTCCCTTTGAATCTTTAACTGGGTACTGACCAGTGCATGTGTGTGATAAAACTGCACGAGGCCAGAAAAAGATAGCAGGAAGGATCAGATGGGACCAGTCCCCAGTGATCACATAGAGCCCAAAATAGTTTCTTTTCCACCAGCCAGAGTGGAAAGACCTCTTAATACCTGGATCATCAAATATAATGTTTGGAAGGGTATTGTCATAGCAGTGGGGCAAACAAGAATCAGAATAAAAATTGTTCTGAACCTATCTTAAAGTGGTTAAAAGAAAACATAAAGATCAAATTATTTCCAAGTAACTTAAGTGTAACACTGAACATAGCCCCACAGAATTTATAGTTCTCTAGAAAATCATGATGTTAATTTCACAACATCTGGCATTGAATCAAAAATTAATAGGCATGCAAAGAAACAGAAAATTTAATCCATAACAAGGACAAAAATAAATCAATAGAAAATATCCAGAAATGAGATTGTTATAGGTTGGATAATGTCCCCCCCCCACCCTGACAAATTCATATGTTAAAGCCCTAAATCCCATACCTCAGAATGTGAAGCTATTTGGACATAGGCTCATTTTAGATATAATTAGATAAGATGAGGTTATTAGGGTGGTGTCTAACCCAAAATGACTGGTGCTCTTATTAAAAGGAAAATGTGGAGACATAAAGAAAGATGATGTGAAGAGACAGGTAGATGATTACCATCTTCAAGCAAGAAGAGAGTCCTGGAACAGATTTTTCCCTCATAGTCCTCAAAAAGGAACCAATCCTGCTGACACCTTGATTTTATATTTATAGCTTCTAGAAATGTGAGATAATAGATTTCTATTGTTTAAGCCACTTATTTTGTGGTACTTTGTTAAGGCAGCCCAAGCAAACTAATGCAGACATCAGTGGTAAAATTAGTACAGAATGACATTATAAAGCTCCTATACATGTGAGGTATATATTTAAGAAGGTAAAGGAAAATATGTACATAATAAGAGACTTGGAAATACATTCAAAAGACTCAGACTGAAGTTCTATAAATAAAAACTATATTATCGGAGGAAGAGAATTACTAATAGGTTTTACCTGTGGAAGAATAACTTGAGGACATAGCAATAGAAACAATTTGAAATCAAATACACAGAACAAAAGAAAACAAAATAATAACAGTATCAGTGAGTTGTGGGACAACTTTAAGTGGCCTACCACACAGGTAATCAGTCCTGGAAGGAGAAGAAGTTGAGGAAAAACAAATATTTGAAAAATAATGGCCCAAAATTTTCAAAGAAGCTCAAAGAATTCAAGCAGATGAAACATAAAGAAAATTACAGCAAGGCATAATGTAATCAAATTATTTAAAAGTAATGTTAATGATTAAAAATTTTTAAAGCAGCCAGAAGAGAAAGAAAAGAAATATTATGTACACAAAACAAAGTTAAGAGTGACACCAGGGTCAGAAATAATGCAAACAAATAGTAGTATAGCAACATCTTTAACATCTGAAAGGGGAAAACTACCAACATAAAATTTTATATCCAGCAAAAGTATCTTTTAAAAAATGAAAGCAAAATGAAAGCAGTGTGGAATGGCCCACCAAGCCATTTACTGAAAAACATTACAAGATAGTGAAAGATTAAAAAAAAAAAAAGAAAAGAGAAAGAAAAAACCAAGAACAACAAAGACACAATAAATTGTTAACACTTCTCCTCTGTTGAGAAAATGCACAAAAATGCAAGCAATCTATGGTCACTTGTGTCCCAACAACAAAAAGAAATCTTTATGCACCCAATAACAAACATTTAAAGTCCATAAAGTAAAACTGTTAGAACTGAGGAAAGAAATAGACACATCTAGAACTATATAAGACATTTCAATCTTTCTCTCAACAATTGATGGAACATGTATACAGGAAATTGGTTAGGATAGAAGAAATGAAGAACTCATTTGACCAACTCGACCCAACTGATATTTGTAGAACACTCTACCTAGTAGCAAAAGATTATATCTTTGCAAGTGCACATGGAAAATTTACTAAATTAGGCCATATGCTGGTCCATAGGATATTGAAGTTCTAAATTATATAAAATATGTTACCTGATCACAATAGAATTACATTAGAAATCAGTAACTCAAAGATATGTGGAAATTCACTAAATAGTTGGACACTACACACATACTTCTTAATTCATGCATCAAAGAAAAAAATCATATGGAGAATTAGAAATTATTTTGAAGTGAATAGAAATGGAAATGCACTATACCAAACACTGGGGAATGAAACTAAAACAGTGTTTACAGGGAAATGTATAGCCCTAAACACTAGTATTAGAAAGGAAGAAGGGTTTCAAATCAATGACCTAAGCTTCCACTCTATAATCTAAAAGAGGAACAAATTAAAATCAAGCAATCAGAAAAAATGAAATAACAAGCATAAAAAGAGAAACTAATAAAATGAAGACAATATTAAAAATCAATAAAACCAAAAGCTGGGTCCTGGGGAAGATTATAAAAAAACAACAACAAAAAAGATAAATCTCTAGCCAGATTGATCAAGATGATCAAGATAGCTAGGGAAAAAAATTGACAAACCCACAAATTATACCAATATCAGAAGTTAGAGTGGGGAAATTCTACCGGTAGTGCATTTATTAAAATAATAATATAGAAATAATATGCATGATTTTGTGGCAATAAATTTGGCAACTTCTATAAAAACACATTCCTCAAAAGTCATCAACTACCAAAGTTCATTCAAGAAGATAACCTAGGGGCCTGGGTAGCTCAGTTGGTTAAGTGTTCAACTCTCGATTTTGGCTCAGGTCATGATCTCACAGTTGTGGGACGTGGGATCAAGCACCATATCAGGCTCCACACTGAGCATTGAGTCTTCTTGGGATTCTCTCTCTCTCTCTCTCTCTCTCTCTCTTTCTCTCTCTCTCTCTCTCTCCCCCACCCCCCTCATGCTATCTCTCTCTCAAAAAAATAAGTAAATAAAAATAAAAGGCAACCTAAACAGCTTTGTATCTATTATAGAAATTAAGTTCACAGTTAAAAACCTTCCTACAGTGAAAACTATAAGACCAGATGGCTTCACTGGTGAATTCTACTGAGTATTAATGAGGAAACAATATAAATTCTACACAAACTTCTCAGAAAATTGAAAGAGAGAGAGAGAGAGAGAGAACACTTCCAAACTCATTCTACAAGCCCAGTATCACTCTATAAAACCTGACAAAGCTACTACAAGGAAATTACGACCAATATTTCTCTTGAACACAGATGAAAAATGTATTAATAAAATCTTGGCACATGATATTTAACAATATATAAAGGTATAATACATAATGACCTAGTTGATAAATCACATTAATTAGAAAAAAGGAACAAAATCACGTTATCAGCTCAACAGATACAGAACATAATTTTTCAAAATTTAACATCTATTTATAAATTAAAAAAAACTCTCAGAAAACTAAGAAGGGAGGAGATTTCCTCAATATGGTAAAGGAGATGAACAAAAAGCACACAGCTAACATCATCATTTAAAGTCTGTGGGACTTAACGTAGGACATAGGAATTCTGTTCCTAGATATTTACTCAGAAGAAATGAAATAAGTTGTAGGAGGTTTTTTTGTATATTTCTTTGCAGTATCGTAACTATCTTTTCTCACCTGCAGCTTGCATTTCCCTCTCTTAATATGACTTTTGATCAAGTCTCTTAATATGACTTTCATCAGGAGTTCTTAATTTTAAAATAGTTCTACTTATCAGTCTTTTCTAGTTATTGTTTTTTATGTCCTGATATTAGAACATGATTACAAAAATGATTCTGTAGGCAAAATCTGGAAACAACCCCAAAGTCCATCAAGAATTTACTAAATAAACAGATTATGGTATTTTTACATGACTACTACTAAGCAAAGTGAAGAAACCAGGTACAAAAGAATTTATGCTGTATAATTAATTCTATTTATATGAAGTTCTAGAACAAAGAAAACCAATCTCTGCTTCTTACAATTAGAAGGATGCTTATAATTATCAGGGCCTGAGATGAGAAAGGGCAGGAAGGAGGCTTCTAGGAGGTTCTATATTTTGACTGAAGTAGTTGTTACACAGATATATGCATTTGTTGAATATCTTCACACTACATTTAAAATCTGGGCGTTTTATTGTATATCTTTATAATTTAAAAGTATTTTTTGGTAGTGAAATATTTATTTTTCTTTAAACACTTTTTAAAAATTCCTTAATTTTTTAAATTTTTTAAAATTTATTTGAGTTCAAGTTAGTTAACATACAGCGCAGTCTTGGCTTCAGGGGTAGAACCCAGTGATTCATCTCGTACATATGACACCCAGTGCTCATCCCAACAAGTGCCCTCCTTAATGCCCATCACCCAGTAAACCCACTCCCTACCCACCTCCCCTCCAGCAACCCTCAGTCTGTTCTTTGTATTTAAGAATCTCTTACGGCTTGCCTCCCTCTCTGCCCCCTTCTCCGCATCTATGAAAACATGCAGTAATAAGGATCAAGAACTTGAAGCTATGGCATATAAGGAACATGATGAGTGTGAATCAGGCTTGTAAAAATAAGATAGAGGAGTATCTCATCTAGCTTTTTAGACCATGTGAATTTCTTATCTTGGGTACCCATAAGGAAATGCACTCAGCAGGGAAGATAACTCATTATTGTTCAGTGGCAAACATTGATCTTTTTAAAGTTTCTAGAGGCTCTTGTGTAAAGGTCCTCCACTTTGTATCCAAGAAAAAGGGGCTTGTGACTCAGCAGACACTTGCCCAGCTGAGGCTCTGACGGAAAATCCAGTGCCAAGTGCTACTTGGAGATGTACATTCTGCAGCCATTTAGCAAACAGGTAGAGGTTGAATGAGTGCCCTCCTCTCTCAGGAGAAAGGGTAATCTACTCCTGAAGTAAAATCCAATCAGGTAGGATTCCAGTGGTCCTTGCAGCATGACGGTCACATGGCTCTACAATTAGCCTTACATATGCCCAGCCTTAACTGCAGGCGAGAGCACTGGTCACAGTTTTCAATCGTTCTCTGGAGGTTAATGCACTGGCTTTCAGCAAGATTTGACACGGCACGGAACAAGGTGCTGTGTTATTAACTACTTGGGAATTACAAATAGGTTATGGTAGACCAGATATGATTTGGAAACTGCATAAAATGGAATGATCTGTAACTCACATTAAAACCAGAATTACGAAAATACTGCCTTGACCTACGTAGCCTCTGTCCTAAAGGTCCAATGTATTGAAACCTCATTATTCCAGCTTTACTTCAAAGGCCCTGGGCTTTCTGTCCTCAATGAGTCTCTTAACTCCCCCAGTCAATGAGATGCTAACATGGGCGACAACAAGACAATGAGCTGTGATGCAGAGCAGGGAGAATTCTCTGGAGTTCCTGCTGAAAGGCAATAGTCAGCCCTTTCTGGGGAGACATGACACAGTAGCATTATCGGAAGCTCTCCCCCTGCTTCCAGTTATTTTTCTTACTCTTACAGATGTCCAAGCAGCACTCTTACAGTCCAGTGGTCTTAGACGCTCACAGAAGGCGAGCCCCAAGCAGCCAACATCTTTTCAGTTATGAGAGCTATCACCCCATGCCATAGATACGAAAAGCAAATGACATAACTACTATTCATGGAAAAGGCTTCTGTGAATCAACAACTAGCCTGGGAAGATGAGGCAAAGAGCACAAATGGGGAATTTACAAAAGAAGAAATGCAAATCTCTAATCTGCATTAAATAGATCCACGTGTCACTAGTGAGCAATTTAAAGCAAAATGTGCGTCAGACTTCACGTCTCAGGTTAGTGCTGATTTGGAGAATAATTGTGAGTGTATGGTAAGACAAGTACTCTTATGCACTGTTAATGGAACAGTCCATGCCATATCCTTCTAGGGAAGCGATTTGGCAATACATATTGAGTGACTTAAAATGTTCTTTCAATCAGTCATTATCTTATGACATGGTCCAAAGGAAATAATCTCACATGGGGACAAAGATGTGTATGCAAAGTGCTTATCACAGTTAGCAAAAACTGGAAATGACTTAAAGGTTTAATAAAAGAACAATGATTAACCAAGATATGTCATATTAAGGAATATTATAAACCCATTATAAGTAATGTTGGTGGACAGTAAGAGACAGGATTCAAGGTTAAATGTTAAGTGCAAAGAGGATAAGTGGGTAAAACTATGAATAGACATTCCAAAGAAGAAGAACATACATAATTCTATGCACAAGTGTTGAAATCCCACAGCTATCAGATACAAATACAAATTAAAAAGAGACATTGATTTGCAGGCCTCAAAATAGCAAAAAATAGAAGAGCATATAATACAAAATGTCACTAAGTATGTGGGAAGATGGGAACTTGAACAACACTAGAAAGTGATATGTAGGTTCTTTGAGAAGTTTCCTCTGTGAGAATCCAAGGCCTAATAATTCCACTCACTCTTGGACATAGATCACAAAGACATTCTTACGCCCGTCCTTACAGGAACACGTAAAAGACATTTGTCATGATATAGACTGGGGTGGCAAGAAGTTAGAATAACCCAAGTGTTCAACACTGGGGAAAGAACAAGCAAAATGTAGTGGATTTACACTATGAAATGACAAAATTTGGATTAGGTATAGGTCAATAAATCTGTAAAAGAGAAGGTTGAATGAAAACACTAAAGGAAAATGGGATTTTAGTAGAAACTGAACATTCTACTAATGAATATTAGTAGACCATATATGTGAAAGCGCGAGAGGGTGCAGCACGAGATGCATATTAAAGACCATTGAATATTAAAGACCATATGAATATTGAATATTAAAGACCATATGAATATTAAAGACCATATATGTGAATATTGAAAGACCATGTATGTGAAATGAATATTAAAGACCATATATGTGAAACAGTGCAACAATGTATTTCTCAAGAACAGGTGGATATATAGAAATTGGTAGGTAAGCATCTTTATCAGAAGGGAATCATAAATGTTATTATTTTTTTATTGTTAGTTTATAATTACAATAGAAAAGGACTTTGCTTAGATGGATATTCAATGATGAAATAGTTCTATAACTGAAAGGCATGAAAAGTTCATTGCTCGGGTACCTAAGACTTTAAAAAGAGAAGAGGCAATATTAAACTTCTACCATATAGTTCCAAGTTTGTAATAAATGTGCAAAAAACACCGGAAGGAAAGAAAAACATTACGATGTTAAAATTAGAATCTTTGAATGATCGTTTGTCACCTGCCTCCTTCATATCTGTAGGTAGGTGCCAAAATCCGGCATGACATGTCCAGCTGTTGGGATTTGGAGATATTTGAGCATGGGGGGTGGGCTGGGCTGGGGTGGGCTGAGCAAGCTAAGATTCCACTGGATCAATGTTCTCATGGCATGAGCCTCAGAGCTCAGGCACCAAAGGGGCAGTAAATGTCCTCTGAAGACCCATTCTTTGGATACGAAACTTAGGCTAAGGGAGAGAGGAGCTACAGTCAGAAGGCAAGAAATGGTTCCCTAGTTTGCTAGGTCCTCAGTAAGAAGGTCTGGCTGGGGATGGGGGTGGAACTTGCTTTCCTCACATCTGCATGAAACCTCAGAGCTTTAGTCGCACCAAGTGTCCTTTGACAACTCCAAATCCTTAGAGAGGGGACTCTGAGTGGTCATATAAAGAAGAGCCCAGGGGTCCCCTCATTCGGTTTTGTAGGCAGCTGATGTCACTGAGTATGGCCAGATGTGGAAGGGAAATGATCAAAAGCCACAAATAATGGGCCAAACTAAATTGTGAGCATCAGTCCAGGTGCTCTGGCCCCTTGGGTTTCTCATACTACCTAGAAATAAGAGGATGGAGGGGATAATAACTGGTTAGGGATTTGAGAACTTGCATTAGGAAGGAAGAGAAAGAACCGGTGAAATATGAGTTATTACTATTAATAATCACTTAGGTCAATGAGCTGAGGAAATGTTTCCTATTTTCTCTATTTTCTCAGCATTCAGCATATAAACATATTTTTATAATAAAAATTATAATAAATTAGAAAATAAAAGTCTCAAGTATAAAGGAAAAATAGAAAGGCAAGGTATTTCTAAGAAAAGTCCTGATGACAAACTGTCCTCATCGCAGGCTTATATTGCCTGTCTCTCTGTCCCATCCTAGGCTTTGTGTTGGAGTCTGGGAAAGAGAGAAGGAAAACACTGCCCTGTTGTCAAATGGCTCATGGTCTTGTTCTGGAAGAGCATCTAAAAACCGTTCTTTTGACATAAGAAAGTTTAATCCCATAGTTCAAGTTAAAGGACTGTTTCTAAGGCTATGGATATCAAATTTTGTGGAAGACAGTCTCTTCATACCGCCACCCTTACCGATGAAGAGTCACACCCCAAATTCTTCTTCTGCGGCTGGAAAGAAGGAAGTCGGTTTTACCAACCACATTCTGCAGAAGCAGCTTCTTCCTGGTTAGTGTCCTGAGTCCTGTGGTAACCACCCCGCAATCCCTTTCCCCACAGGTCTCCCCACCAGACGCTAGAGCCGGGGCCAGACTTCAGTAACACTGGTTGTTTTTGGTACTTTGCCTGTTTTCCATTTCCCGGGGCTTCCTCTCCTCTATCCCCAGAGAGGGCGCCCAGTCTCTCCCAATGCCCCACGCCTCCTGTTCCCATACCTACGTGCTACCGCGGAGCTTCACAAGCCAATATTTTCTCTTCCTCCACCTTCATATTCTATCTCAGAGCTATATTTGAATTTTCAAAGCACATATTTGTTATTACGAATGGATCTATTAGGCATGCTGTGTATTTTACTTGCTTATTTTCTGCCTCTCTATATACTCTCTCCCACTCCCCAACATCAGTAATTCTTGTTTCTTATTCTCTGATGTAGTTCCAGGGTCTAAATCAGTGCTTGGCTTATAGAGAAAATCCTACTAAGCATTTGATGGAAGTATGAACAGATTTGAGGGAAATAATGTGGGGTAATGAACTTCCAGGAAGAAAGGCCTGGTAGATGATTGGCCATTCCATTCATTCATTCATCAGACATTTATAGAATACCCATGAAGTGTCAATCACTAGTATGGGAGGGGGGATTCAATTCTTGCCCTGGGGGAGCTCACAGCCTGCAAGGGTAGACATGCCAATGGAAACCAAATAGTGTGAAAAGCGCTATAATTGGGTAAGCATTGGAGCAAAGAGTGGGGGCATCCACTTGGGGGTCTCCATAAGGGCATCAAATTGCCCACCTAGGCTGAGGCCACCAAGTAGGGAGGAGTAGCCGAAAAACCGGAAGTGGTAAGTTTTGAAATAGGAAGTTCGGGGCGGAGGGGGAAAATGCTGCCAAAGCTTGAGGGTGAGAGAGGGTAGTATAATCCGGGCCTTGGTGCTGCACAGCTCAAGGGGATGTTGTTCACATCATGCTGTAAGCGAGTACCTCTCTCAGGCACTTACAAATATCCAGAAGCAAAGGCCGTCAGGTGGCCATGGGAGTGTCCGGCACTTTGTAAATGCTCGGTGCACACTGGCTCTACCATCGGAGAGAACAGGAGGCTTCGGGTGGGAAAACGGGGAAGATGGGGCTGATCTTCCTAAGACAGTAGGCGTGGCTCACACTGAGAGAGTTTCTGCCAACAAGGAGGAGCAGGGCAGCACGTGAGATACGTAGCGTGTGAGGATGAGGTGACAGTTAGTGGGGATGACCGGGGGACAGGGACGCAGGGCTGGCTGAGAGTACTGCAGTTGTCCAGTTGTGAAGTAGCTCAAGGTGCCAACCAGAACGCAGGCAGTGGAGCAGAAGCACCGGGCTCGGGTGGGTAAAGGGAGGGTTGCTGGGATCTTGACTAATTAAAGGGGAGAATAAAGTAGGTGGATGTGAGGACCGCCTCCGCAAGCCCCTGGCTCCAGGGCAGTGACGGGGACACGGTGAGGATGGCACAGGGGGCCGGAAGGAGAGCTTGCTCTCTGGCCCTCAGCCCCCACTAAGCACCTGCCAGCAGTCCGAGCTGCTCTGCAAGTGCCCACAGGACAGCAACTGTCCTGTGCTGCAAATAACCAAAAAGCCTCGAGATGCTTCTGCACTCAGCATTTTAATAGATGGAGACAAATATTAAACCAAGGGAATGAATCTCTAATTATGGAGCTAGTCATCTGGGAGCAAAATAAGGATATCCAGGGCAGGAGAAATAAACTTCAAAATGCCTCCAGCCTGCAAATAAGATAGAGCGAACACACCCACTAGAATGGCTGTAGTACAAAGGATGGAAAGCAGCCAGTATTACTGAGGATGTGGAGAAACTGGGACACTTGCATTTGCTGGTGAGGAGTTAACACGGTCCAGCTGCCGTGGAAACAGCTCAGTGGCTCCTCTACAAGGTAAATATAAGTTACTTTATTTATTTTGAGGGGGTGAGGGGCAGAGAGAGAGAGAGAGAGAGAGAGAGAGAGAGAGGAGAGACAATCCTAAGCAGGTTTCGCACTGTGAGTGCAGAGCCGGACATGGGGCTCGAACTCATGAACCGTGAGATCATGACTGGAGCCAAAACCAAGAGTCAGATGCTTAACTGACCGAGTCACGCAGGCACCCTTAAAAGGTAGATATAGAATTACCAGTCACCCGGCTATTCCACTCCTGGGTATACATCCAAAAGATCTGCAATCAGGGACTCACAGATACTCGCATGCATGTTCATTGCAGCATTATTCACCACAGCTAAAAGGCAGAAATAACCCATGTCCATCAACAGATGAGTTGATGCACAAAATGTGGTGTATACATGGGGTGCAGTATTATTACTCAGCCCTAGAAAGGGAGGATGTGCTGACAGAGGCTACAACACAGATGAAACTTGAGAACACTGTGCTAAGTGAAATAAGCCAGGCACAAACAGGCAAATACTGCGTGATTCCATCTACCTAGAAATGGCAAATTTGGGGGACAACAGGTAGAGTAGCGTCCAGGGAGAGACGAGAATGGGGAGTAGCTGCTTACTGCCTACCGAGTTTCTGCCTGGGGAGATGGAAACGTGGTAGAAATTGACAGTGGTGACGGTCATACAACACAGTGAATGTCATTAATGCCGCTCAACTGTAAAGAACGGTTAACACGGCAACTTTTGTGTTATATATAGTTTAGCACAGTAAAAAAGAAATTTAAGCACGTACATAAAATACATAGGAAAAGGTACTGTAAAGATATGTCAGGGATTAAGATAAATATAGGGATTTTCTTCTGGGTTTTGTGATGTTTTTGGGTAAATTTTAGCTTTTATACTTTGTAGTTTGTTGTGATTTCTTTTCTCATTTTGAGTACATTTTCCTATAGTAAAAAAAAATACATAGAGCCAATGTGTAGTTGATAGTGCCATTACCCAAACAAGATGCTTGCGGAATAGTTAACTGGCTGCTGGACCTCCCTCTGTCTCTCTGTCTTCTTCACTCTTGTGGCATCCCTGGGCCCTAGTGTCCTCTCTTCACAGCTGAGGAAACGGATCTGAGGAAGCGAACGGACTTGCAAGGAGCTCCTCATCAGAAGCCCGTGCTTGTGTATGAGGCTGCCTTATGTTTGGAAAGTGCCACTTTGGATCATAACGCGGTTGAAGGAAATCACCAGGGTGCAATTCCTTTCTAAGCAAATGTATGCCCCAAAATGACCTTTCAAACTAAACCACAATGAGTTTTTGGTTGGAAAGAAAAAGCTGCTATCCTGTCCTGGCATAGCCACTGACAAGTCATGGAGCACTGGAAAAGCCAGTTAGCCGCTCTGGGCCTCGGTGACAGCATCTGCGAAAGCCAAGTCGATAATATTTATCAAGTGGCCACAAGGCACAAGACCCCAAGTGAGGCTCTGAAGGATGGGGAGGCAGCATCGGCAGCTTTGCTCTCGGTGAACTTGGAATCCAATTGAGAAGACAGGATCTAGTTGAACAGAACTCTGAAGGCCCATGAAAGACGACGGAAGCCAGAGAACAGATCCATCAATTCTGTCTGGGGAAACAACACTTGATGAAGTGTGAGAAGGAAATTGATAGGCGTGTAACTGAGTCACCGGCCTTTGTGTCTTGGAGGTGGGGGTGAGGGCTTCCAAGAACAGTCAGTGAAATCGGTTTTTCTGGTTAGCTGGTTGGCTGAACCCCTGCTTTGCTCTCTTCCATTCTCATAATCTACGGTTTTGATCTTAAATGCCTGCAGGTGACTTACAGGGGGTGGGAGGGGTGATGATCTATTCTCCATCTTCTGCACAGTCCATGCACACACACACACACACACACACACACACACACACACACATTCCAGAAAAGGCCAAGCATTTGCTTTCATATCTCAGTGGTAGAATGCCCTGTAAAGAGCTGGAAATTCTCATGCACTCATGTCTGTGCTTGTCCTGACCCACAGCCTTCTTGCCCCCACCACCCTGGTGCCTCCACTGGCACATGGACTTTATTTAACTCCTTCTATCTCTTGAAGTCTTGACCTCCATCATTCTCTGGCTGGCCCTTCCTCACTGTTTCTCCTCAGTCTCTGAAACCTTAGATGTGTACGTGAGTTATTCTGTTTTCTCTTCCCTTTGTTTCTGTGGTTGGGTTGGTCAGGAGGGGGGTGTGAAGAACTTTGGGTCTAAGAGTACAGGAAACTAGAAGGGTCATTTTAAAAGACAGGGATTCTGAATGGCAGCCTTTTGGCTCTTCCTAACATTTCACTACACCCCAAAGTCTCATTGTGTTAACTTTATTTGCCTGTTTTTAATTCTTGACTTTCCCAAACTTGAACACTCAAAGAGCCATAGATAAAAGACCATCCCATTTCAGATACAAAAGAGGGAAGGGTATTTCTGGCAGAGAGAACAGAAGGAGCAAAGTGGAAAAGATGGGAATAGGCATGATACATCATAGGCATGGAAATTGTCTAGTCCATCCAGTTAGTAGGGTCCTGGAAGAAAGTGGTAAGACATGAACTCTCAGAATTAAATTGAGGACTCTGTGAAAAGTCTTGAGTGCCTCAATTAAACATGGTGGCCTTCATTCTGTAGCACATGGGAAACAACTATGGAAAGGTTCAGAAAAAGTAATGATACGATTATGTCTTTGTTTTGCTTAATTCTGATGGTTGTATAGAATGAATTAAAGGGGAGAGAATATAGAAATTGACTTTTTCATTTATTCAGCAAATATTTATAAGTTGCTTCAATGTTACGGGTACTATATTAAATGTTGACACTAGACAGTGAACAAAATGGACAAAAATCCCTGTCCTCACAGAGCTTAAAGGCTATGGTTAGAACACTGTGGGTTTGTTGTCACCTTCAATGGAGCAATGATAGGGGAATAGTTAAGAAATATGAGATAATATTTTGGAAGTTCAATTAATAAGATGTTGAAACTTGGAGTATGAGAGAAGGTGGTAATACAGTTGACTACTTTAACCAACGTAAGATACAGAGAATAAGAAGAAAGTTTTCTATAGCTTTCAGGAGAGTATGTTGTAGGTATACTAAGTACTAAGTGGGAGGTTTTTTAAAATTAATTAATTAATTTATTTTGAGAGACAGCATGAGCTTGAGCCAGGAAAAGGTAGAGAGGGGGGAGAGAAAGAATCCCAAGCAGGCTCTGCATTGTCAGTTCGGAGCCTGATGTGGAGCTTGAACTCACTCACTGTGAGATCATGACCTGAGCCAAAATCAGGAGTTGGATGCTTAACCAACTGAACCACCCAGGAGCCCCTAAGCATGAATATTTTATAGGCATCCCTGTGGTGGTATCCAGAAGGCGGTTGGAAATATGCCTGGAGTTTGGGGGGCAGGTGAGAACTACAGAAGTGAAGGGCATCAGAATATAGGTGATAACTAAAGCCATGGGCAGAGTTGGAGTCATCCAGAAGGAATAATAGGGTAAAAAGAAAAGAAAATCAGGCTCATAACTTTTGACATCGGGGCTGCAAGACAAGAAATCAGTGAAAGACTGAGAAAAAGCCATCAGGGAAGCAAGAGGAGAAGTAGAAGATACTGGTGCTTTGGAGCTCAGAGGAAGCAAGTGTTTTAGGAAGGGATGGGTAGAGGTCAGTACGGGAGGAAGCCCAAGATAACCCACGAGATGGTCAAGCCCATATGGAAGCTTTGAAAGCAGCTTCTTCCTTGGAGCAGAAAGGTACAGGGAGGGAAGTCTGATTTTATAGAAGGAGGGAAATAAAGGGAGTTGAGGAAGGACTGTAAGGCATTCTTCAACTCTTTATTTCTTAACTTGAGTCTAGATACATTAGAAATAGTAGTTTGGGTGTTCTGTGACTTCCTCTGTGACACTTAACATGACACAATTCCTTTGCTATAGTTTGTCTTATGAATTCCAAGAGACTAAATGTAGGGAGTGCAAAAGAATCAAACTTCTTCCTAAGGCCAACAGGAAATGTCTGATTTGAAAGAGGTCTTGTTCTCACTCCTCAAAGAGCTGGGGGTGCCTTGGATTCCCTCTTCATTGTCCATAGAAAGGATTCCCGGATTGCAGTGTCTAAGTGCTATCCCAACATCTTAGGAGATGGCACGGACATGTTTCCCTATTTTGTAGCAGTAGCAGCAGCAGTGGCTTCAGATTAAAGATGAAATTCCCATGAAGGCTTCTCTGTGGTCAAAAAGCTCAGAAGCTTTTTGACTGCAACGCTCTTGAATGTCCTACAGAAAACAGGGTCCCCTTGGATGCTTCAACATCAGTATTTCTGAGGCATCATAAATCAGTAAATAATCTTTGGATCCGAATAAACTGAGTGAACCACAGCTGAGAGCTCTTAACTGGACAAGGCCTGCAGGAGATTTAAGGGATTAATAACTCAAACTTCCACCAGTCTACATGGTGACACAGCTTGATGTTGTCATAAGAACACCCGGTCCCCTTCTTTATTTATTGGAGTTCAAGTGCCTCTTCTTTCCTCCCATGGCAGTTCTCAGTGAATTTTGTGGCCAGCTCACACTAATTTATTTGTTCAAGTCTGCCCCCTTCAGCTTTCCACAGAGGTTACAAAATTAAAAATTGTCAGTACCCATAACTGCCTGACCTTTTCAGTTGGAAAAGTTCAGAGACTGGCCCACTGGGGCTACAAGG
This sequence comes from Panthera tigris, assembly GCF_018350195.1. Taxonomy (NCBI): domain Eukaryota; kingdom Metazoa; phylum Chordata; class Mammalia; order Carnivora; family Felidae; genus Panthera; species Panthera tigris. The sequence goes on along the minus strand of NC_056660.1, from coordinate 67,810,761 downwards.
TAATTCTGCCAGGAGCAGCTGTGGCCTCAAAGAATCAATGTAAATATTTCAAAAGGTAAATAATCAGTCAGAAGGCTTGGGCCAAAAAAACTACAAATGTTGAGCCAGACACAGGATGTCAAAGGTGGAGTAAACTTAAAAGGAAAGCTACAAGAGTGACATTTCATAAAAATAAAACCTTGTCAGAAGAAGAGCTTTGAAGTAGAATTATCTAAGTTCCAATAAATGGCTACTCTTCAAGGGAACTCAAGAGAACAAATGGAAGAACATGTGAAGGTTTCCATTCATCCTGGACTTTGCACTGTAAGTGATACACCATCACAATGGCCAAATTTATTATTTAAAAACTATGCAAAAACCCTTTTTTTAGTCTTCAGGAGTTACTCTGCTGTTGGGTAGCACTGTAGAAAAGAAGCCAGGAAATACTTTAGTGAATGAGGAAGGAAAAACAAAAATATGATTACATGGCCTGAAAGTCTCTCAAAAGTCTTGCAACCAAGAGAAATGAGCAAAATGGAACTGTGTCTGAATTATTCCCCATGAAAGTTCTATAAAAAGAGAGGGGTGTGAGCATTGAGAATGCACAAATAAACCCATATATCCACGGCCAATTGATTTTTGACAAGGGTGCCAAGACCATTCAATGGAGAAAAATAGTCTCTTCAATGAAATGTACAGGAACAACTAAAAACCCCACATGGCAAAGAACTAAGTTGAACCCTTGCCTCACATTATATACAAAAGTTAACTCAAAATGGATCAACAACCTAAATAGAAGAGCTGAAACTATAAAACCCTTGGAGGAAAACATAGGGCTAAATCTTCATGACCTTGGATTTGGCAACAGATTCTTAGCTGTGATACCAAGAGCACAAGAAATAAAGGAAAGAATAGATATATTGGCCTTCATCAAAATTAAAAACTTGTGCACATCACAGGATATTATCAAGTAGTTGAAAAAGCCTACCCAATGGGAGAAACTATTTGCGAATCATATATTTGATAAGAGTCTAGCATGCAGAATACATAAAGAATCATTACAACTCAACAATAAAAAGATAACTCAATTTTTAAAATGGGCTAAGGACTTCAATAGACATTTCTTCAAAAAAAAAAAAAAAAAAAGCTATCCAAAAGCTTACATACCTTTAACTTGGGGCTCAGAGAAGACAAACCAGATATTGACAGGCTTGTCAAGTAGACTCCTGTGACAGTATTGTCCTTCTTCAAGGGGATTAATCAGACCCATTCTCTAAGGCTCAGCTTAAGTGTTACCCGAACAAGAACATGAAAAATGTTCAACATAAATAGTCATTAAGAAAATGCAAATCAAAACTACAGTGAGATGCCTCTTCCCATCTGATAAGATGGCTATAAAAAAAAACAAAACAAAACTCCCAGAAAATAGTACATGTTGATGAGGATACGGAGACTTTGGGACCCTTGTGCGTTGCTGATGGGAATGTAAAATGGTGCACCTGCTGTGGAAAGCAGTTTGGTGGCTCCTCAAAGCGTTAAATGTAGAATTATCATATGACCCAGAAATTCTACTCCTAGGTACATACGCCACAGAACTGAAAACAGGAACTCAAATAAATGTATGTACATGTATGTTCATAGCAGCAAAATTCACGATAGCCAAAAAGTAGGAACAACTTCAATGTCCATCTGTGGACGGATGAATAGATAAATAAATTGTGGTGTATACACATACTGGAATATTATTCAGCCATAAAAAGGAATGAAGTCCTGATAGATGCTACAGTGTGGATGAACCTGAAACCCATTATGCTGAGTGAAAGAATTCAGGTATAAAATATTACATATTGTAATATTCCATTTACATATATTCAGAGTAGGTAAATCCATAGAGACAGAAGGCAATTTGGTGTTTGCCTGGAGTTTCCAGAAGGAGAAGCTGGCGAATAACTGTTTAATGGGGATGAGGATTCCTTTTGGAAGATGAAAATACTTTGGAAATAGACTGAAGCGGTGGTTGCACCATATTGTGAATGTACTAAATACCATTGGACTGTCCATTTTAAAATGGTTAATTTTACTTTATGGGAATTTCACCTCAATTTTTTAAAAAAATTAGAGAAGTGTGGGTCATAATTCTATGCAGAGTGACTTGGGCTTGCTCCTTTAGGAAACATTTGAGCCCAGTAATGTAAAACAGTATTTCTGTAGAGCTTAGCCCAAAGACACATGTGAAGTAGCTTTTGAGACTTTTCTCTCCTCACTTTATTGCACCAAGGCTGTGGGTGGGGCAGGGTGAGGTCTCTTTTTCACTGTCAAACACGCTTGCTTTCTCTACCCACCCCACACCCCAGAAGGGTCCCAAACAACCACCCTGAACTCTCAGTTTCATCCCTCCAGTAAATTTCACTTATCCTGGGGCTCTGAGAAGTGACACCAGATAGTGACAGATTTGTCAAGTAGACCAGTAAATTCACTCCTGCTATAGTATTGGACTTCTTCAAGGGGTGCCTAGCAGAATGCTCAATATATTAAGGGTATCAATGCCAATAGATTGAAATACCTGTTGGATAATACATCTCAGACTAAGTAAAAGTGTACTTATTCCTTAGCAATATATCCATGGGTGTGTGCGTGTGTGTGTGTGTGTGTGTGTGTGAGAGAGAGAGAGAGAGAGAGAGAGAGACAGAGATGAATTGGGCAGAATATATTCACTTGTGGAAGCCTTTTCATACGTCAGATGACCTCCTGCCAATGCCTATGGGTATATCAGTCTTGCTGCCACAGAGTTTCTGCCCTTCAAAGAATAAATTTATCATTCAGAGACCAATTAATTTAACCTAATTCTATCTTCAAAATAAATTGGGAGCTGCTTTATCGGAGGCCAGCTCATTGAGACGGAACTGGAAAGGGGCCGGAGAAAGGTGTTTGATGAGCAGCCGGTCACTGGTGACTGGAGGACTTGGCGGGAAGCAGGGGGCCATGGACACCACCTGCGGCTCTACACCTGGCTGTGATTCTGTCACCCCACAGCAGGCTACAGAGGACTTGGACGCTGTCAGCCTCCAGGAGGGGGGACAGGAGAAGGAGGGTGGGGGAATTCAAGAAAGGAAATGCAATCGCTAGAGCAAAAATAACATTTTCTCCCCGAATCCAGAGTCAACCCGATTACTTCCACGTCCTCATTATATAAACTCTGAACAATGTCCGATTGTTCTGAAAGTGAATTCAGACAGCTGGTGGTTGGAGAAGAGGATGCAGATGATGAGGAGAAGCTGCTAAGGCCTGAGCCCCCAGGGGAGGTGCTACAGGCAGCAGAGTGAGGGCCAGTTTATTTAAACTAAAACACAAGGTTTAATATATAGTTGACCCTTGAACAGAACAGGTTTAAACTGCGTGGGTCCCCTTATATGTACATGTTTTCCAGTATACACAGGACACTACCATAAACGTATTTTCTCTTCCTTACGATTTTTCTTAATAACATTTCCTTTTCTCCAGCTAACTTTATGGTAAGAATACAGTATATAATCCATATGACATACATCATGTGCGTTCACCACCTGTTCATGTTATCAGTAGGGCTTCCGGTCAACAGTAGACCACTGGTAAAGTTTTTGCAGAGTCACAGTTACGCTTGGAGTTGTGACTACGCAGGAGGTCAGTGCCCCACCCCCACATTTTGGAGGACCGACTGGATCCACATTTCGCCGGCACTGCTGGGCTGCCGCTGTCCCCCATGGCATACGTTGGTTCTAAGAACTTCCCAAGACTCTACAGTGTGTCCTTTGCGCTAACCCCTGCAGAGGAGCCGTCCTACGTATGTGTCTTGCCAGTATGTTCTTTGATTGCTTTCACTGAATGCTTGCTTTGGAGTTTACAGGTTCAGACCACTGGAAATCATTTCATTCTGTGCCCTCCTCTTACTTAATCTGGTTGGCTTTTCTTAGGAAAGCCGTGAGGGGAAAAACCAACTTTACTCAGGTTTGTGACATTGGTAAGAAAAGATAAGAAGAAGGTAGAGGGCCTGGTGGGAGACGCAGGGCAGAGGGAGCTGCCGGGTAAGTGGGTACATTGTTACTCCACAATTTGAAAGGATAGTGAAATCAACATAGAGTGAGTCATATTACCACCATGTAGTGGTAATTCTTGAAGCATGCAGGGGCAAATCAAATCACTGGCTTGAGTGTATGACCAAAGTTAGCCTGTTGCTGCACTGGTCATTGTAAAATAGTTTTGAATGTGGAAACGCAGAACATTAAGACCAAAAGGCAGCTTAGGTATCATGTAATAATATCTCTTTTTTTTTCCTTCACTCCCTCTTTCACTAAACGAAAATCGGAGTAGCCACTGCCAGTGATCACGTTTCACAAGATATGCCCCTGCCCTTGTGAAGCCTCTAAGCCTGGGAAAGAGTGGTGAATGACCTTGTCAAGGTCATATGAGTGCCGAGAGGCTGAGTCAAAACAGAATCCATGATACTTTCAACTGGCCTTCCTTCCCCAAGGGGTTTAAAGTAGCGAGAGCCCAGGAACCGCAGAAAGCCACGGGTCTTGACATACCTTCCAATCTATGACTAAACTAAAAAAAGTTGAAAATTCCTGATGTTTTTTTCTGAAAAATTTGTTATGGGTTTTGCCTTTCCCCCTCAGGACACAGGTGGTTCCTGGAAGTCTGCAATGGCTTCTCCCAGCCCCCCCCCCCACTTAGTACAGGGAATTTTTCCAGCAGCACAATTGCATTCTGAAGTTTATGCTTCAAAGCGAGTACTAACAGTGCTCTCCCTAGGTGCCCCAGCGAAGGCAACTCCCCCAACACCACCTCAAATGACTTTTAATTAAATCGAACTCAGTCAGTCATGACTTATGCTTTGCCCTTCTGTTTTCCACATCTAAAGTTCTATTTATAAACCATTTAGTCATATGGACTACTGGATTGGGAGCGTAATTAGAGTTGTATTACAGTATGGCCGCCTCAAACATTTGCCTCGCTTTGATAGGAGGCGGGCTAATTAATTGCTTGTGAAGGACCCATTGTACTTCTCTTACCAGGTTTGTCTGTGGATTCCATCTAAAGGGGATGCACTCCCTCTAAAAGCCCCAAACCACACACTACTCCTTGGCCACCGCTCTCCGCTTACTGGCTGTGTGCTGTGTGGCTGTGTGCTGTGACAGAGAGAAGGAACAGCAGCCCCGCACCAAGCCCATGGGCAGCAGTCACTGCAGGCCCCCGGTCAGTGTGCGGGAGGCTCTGATCACCTTACAGCCTGCTGGTGGATCGGTATTGGAAGGTTTGGGCCCATTTCTCCTCCTGTCTTGGACGGAAGCCAGGATTTAAATAAAGGAAAGAAATAATAAGAAAAAGAAATCAAATAGAAATTCAACGACTGGAGTCAAGGGCAAGCGAAATTGATTTTAAAGGGCTGGCTTCAAGCCACAGAAACAAAAGAAAGTTGAGATGGAAATGACTCTCCTGCTCCTGGTTGAATCGCGGCCACTGCTGAAGGAGGGGGATATAATGGGAAAGGGGACATGAATGCTTCATTTTAGAATGCCCAGTGTACTGAAAATGAAGACGGGGCACGCTGCTTAAAATTTGAGAAAAACCTGTCCCCCAGAACAGTTCTGTCTGCCTAAAATGTAAGCAAGAGGCACCAAAATCAGAGCAAAATGAAAGGATGGTGGGAGGACAAGACAGCTTATATCTTGCAATTCTGCACTGTTCCTTTATTACTCGATTTCTCTACAGTCATGTAATTTGCAGCATGGAAGTAAGATGTCCAAATTTAGCCATTTTAACTCCACTTGTATCACCAACTGCAAACAATGTCAGACTTATTAAGAGGTGATATTGCCTTGTGGTTAGGGGAGCCGGTTCTAAAGCCAGAATGCCTGCGTTCAAATGTTTGCCACTTATTAGCTGTGTGGCTTCAGACAAATTGTTTGACTTCTCTGAGCCTCAGTTTCTTAATCTATAATATAGGGATCATAGTAATAGTAAGTGTAGTACATAAAACGAGTGACATATGTAAAATGTAGAGGGCAGGATTTGCACATACTAAGTGGTAAAGTGTTTGTTAGTTTTGTTTTTAAATATTAATGCTTTCTGCTGCCTATCCTACTTATCTATTTAATTTTCCTCAAAAGTTATCAGTGCAAAATATCCAAGAGGGGAAAAAGTGAATCTTGACCTGATATTATACCGATATTATATACAAAAATTAATTTCAGGTATTGTGGGTATAAATAATAAAGTTCACACAATAAATCTTCTGGAGGAAAATGAAAAAATCTCTTTAGGACTATGGTTAAGGCAAAAATAATTTTTAAGCAGGACATAAAAAAACACTAACCATAAAAAAAAACACTAAAAAATTCTACTTAAAATTATTTATGCTATGGAAGTTAACAAATAAATGTGCTAAATAATTTAACTGCTCAAGTCTTAACATTTGTTTATAATCTATTCACATCTAAGTGAATTGAGCATGTGTGTGTTTGTGTGTGTTTGTGTGTGTGTGTGTGTGGTGTGTGTGTGTGTGTGTGGTGTGTGTGTGTGTGTGTGTGTGTGTGTGTTAGAATGTAAGTTCCATGAAGACAAGGATATTTGACTTTAAGACTTGCTGCTCCCATCTCTGGCCACTTCAATAGTGTCTGATATGTAGTAGGCACTCAATAAATATTCATTGGATACATAAATGAATAAATGCCTTGCATTTGATAAATTAAAGGAAAGTTAATTTAATACTGTATTTGTAGGCCAGGAAAACGGAATGGGTTCCTTCCTAGGAGGTATAAATATTATGATTGATCTACTTTTATGTTTTCTCCAGCTAGTTTTTTTCAAGCAGGGCTTGTAATTGCAGGGAGTGATATATGAGTAATAGTCAACAGTGGGAACCAGTGTTCAAGGCCATGAAACATAAAGGAAATTAATTTCTGAGCCCACCAAGATATCTCAGTATCTATCACTTAACAGAATACATGCATTCCAGTAAAGATAACTCTAAAGCAATTTCTTTGGTAAAAGGAAATCTATTTTCCTATGGGAACTCTCAGAAGAAGTTGAATGAGTGTTTTCACAGGGAAAACTCCTACAATAAATGAGAGTTACAAAAGAAGTCTTTCTGTGAGAAAAGGCACAAGATGGCGGTCAGTTTCCTAACAGACTAGACATGACAGTACCTAGGACAGATCCTAGAGCATGCTTCTGATTGTCATTTCTACCTTGTCTATTCTTTATTTGCATAGGTTTCCCAAATTTTGCATTCTTTATATCCAATCAGGGAACACATTTCTGTGAAAGTCTGCATTGCCTACCTTCTCTTTGGGGTCAGGTATTTTCCATATAACGAAGCTGGCACATGATAGTATGGGTCACCAGCATTAATAGTGATGTCACATTCTAGCTTCAACATCCTTCAAGTCTGAAGTCAAAGATTGTATCAAAAAAATTTTTATAGTCTTTTGTTTAATGTTTATTCACTTTTGAGAGAGATAGAGAGAGCACAAGAGAGTAGGGGAGGGACAGAGAGAGAGAATTCCAAGCAGCCTCTGTAGTGAGAGCAGGAAGCCTGATGTGGGGCTCAAACTCACGAGCCATGAGATCATGACCTGAGCTGAAACCAAGATTTGGACGCTTAACCGACTGAGCCACCCAGGTGCCCCGTGAAACAAATTTTTTAATGTGGCAAATTCCAAATCAGGTAAATCAACCTTAATTTTCCTAATGGATGAACTTCACTTGCACACATAGCTTCCGAAGCGATTAGGTCAGTAAGTGGTATCATCACCATCACCATCGCCATTTACACCCAGACAGCCAGAAAGTAGCCAAGTGATACAAGCCCAGTAGTTAACTGCTGGTTTTTGTGTGGATGGCTAAGAACTGGAATGGACTTTGGCCCTGAGACAGTTTAGCAGCTTGGCCTGAGGCACTGATCAGCTGGGGAGACCAGCTATTGTAGCTGCTGTTTTTGGTTCTGTCAGCATAGAGCAACTCATCACCATGCTTCATATTTCCACCTGCAAAATGGGGCTGTAGACCCATAGCCACTCACAACAGCAAGGATTTCCACACTACCCATCTTGGAAACTGGCTGTGGAGGGAGCAGAATTAGCAAGGCAACGGGGAGGGAGGAAGGCCCTTGGGTTGCTGGTTGGAAGCTGAGAGCTGGCTGGAGATAATTCTCTCTGATCTATTGCCTGGAGAACATCAGGAGCCAGCTGGTCTGAGAAGATAAGAGAATTGTTCTTCTCCAGGCGAGGTGGTGCCATTACCTATCAAGGAGTTGGGCTAGCTGCTTAGCAAACGTTACTTTCACCGTGTGCCAAAGTTTGCCCACGTTTCATCTGGATTTGAGAATTAGGAAAAAAAAAAAAAAGGGAAAAGGAAAAAAGCTCATGTTTTAAAAAAATGACTTGGAATAACTTTGGAAATAACAGTAGTTTTGCATAAATGCTAAATTGCCCCTCATTACCTCCTCCATCTGTTTGTATACCTGCTCTTGCTATCAGACTCTACCTTATCAGAAGCCGAGGTTCCACAGCTCAGAGGAAGAAGGGGAAACAATGGACTTTTACCCCTGTGGGATGGATGCATAAGAACAGAACTGAGCGTGGTGATGGGCGAATTTATATCTACTTCGCTAGGTTGTGGTGCCCAGCTGTTTGGTCCAAGACCAATCTAGGTGTTGCTATGAAGGTTATTTTTTTAGCTGTGATTAACATTTAAATCAGTAGATTCAATTCTGACACCAATTCTAAAGTGTGAGTTCTCCAAAGCCATTCTGTGACGCCAACAGTTCAACTCAATTCTCAATTCTGACACTAAGTACCTGGAGATAAAATTAGATCCCATAGGTTAGGGGCTCTTTCCCCCCGCGCCTCCCCCCCCCCCACAACACTTCCAGATGCAAACCTGTGTTTCTGACTTACAAGCTATAGGTTGGAGGTTCTCATGATCCCCCCTCCTTGAATTAATTTGCTAGAGAGGCTCACAGAACTCAGAGAAACATCTTACTTACTAGATTACTGGTTTATGATAAAAAGACTTAAATCAGGAATAGCCAGATGGAGGAGACACATTGGACAGGGTAGGGGGAAAGCTGGGAGAATTTCCATGCTGTCTCTGAGCACACTACTGTTTCCAAAGCCCCACATCTCCACCAACCCCGGCCTTTCCAGACCCTGTCCTCTTCTGTGTTTATGGAAGTGTCATTACACAGGCATGATTGATTAACTCATTGGCCATTGGTGTTTGAACTCCATCTCCAGCCCTCTCCCCTCCCCAGCAGTCAGGAGGTGGGACCTAAAGTTCCAATCCTCCAACCACAGGGTTGTCAGGTGACAAGCCCTAATCCTTAGTTGACCCAGGAGCATTCAAAAGTTGTGTCATTAACATAGCAAAAGACACCTTTATGCTTTCATTGTTTCAGAAAATTCCGAGGGTTTTAGGAGTTGTGTACCAGGAATGGTCTAAAGCCAAACATACAATTGTTATTGTAGAAATAGAAGAAGAAGAAATTCTAAGTTACAACATAGAAACCCTGCCTGAGTTTCTAGCCTGCTGCCTTGCAGATTGTGGACTCAAGACTGCAACATCAATTCTTACCTGTTTCCAGCCTGCCCACCTGGCCTACAAATGGCTGACTAGCTAGCCAGCCCCAAATCACATGAGCCAATTCTTTGCCAGATCTATCTATCTATCTATCTATCTATCATCTATCTATTATCTATCTCTATCTCTATCTATCTGTCTATATCTATCCACAGATAGAGTTCCCTACAGGATCTGTTTCCCTGGAGAATCCTGATGAACATAAGCATCCCACTATTACAGTAAAGGGAAGATATGCTGTTCCCCAGGAGGTATGGTTGAAAAGCTGCCAAAATATGGCCTGTCCTGAAACATCCCCTTCCTCTCTTTATCCCCAAGTCTACCAGTTAGCTTGCAAATTCATTCTGGAAAGCCACTGAGAGGGACAACATCTCATACAGAAGGCCATAGAAGTATCCTTACCCATTAGGCCATTAGCTTGGTAAATTTCTCTGTTTGGGTGGGCCTTGCACCTTGAAGAGAGAGGCATAATACTGACTCCTGAAAATGGAGTTATATTGCTCATAGCCCTCAGGGGTAGGGGCAGGTCAGGGTAGTCATATAGGATGAGACAGGGACTACAAGGGCTGCCCGGGAGGAGGGTGAAAAGACACAAGGTAGATGCTTTGTTATGTTGGACACTATTATGAATGATCAGCATCATAAGATCAGTAAGCCCCAAGCTGGCCATCTAGTCATGGGGAGGCAAGTCCTGACTCAAGCAGCTCATAGGGGCACCAGAGTGAAGCCCTGCACCCCAGACCACTTCCAGCCACCCCGTGCTTCCTAAGTGAGGTGCCCAAGTAACCCCACCCCGTCAGCAGCAAGCAGGGACTTGGCTTTCTCGATATGGGAAGAGGCACTTTGGGGTCGTTCGGCTTTCAAGGACTCACTGAATTTCTCCTCCTGGACATGTCATTCCTGGAAACCCAGCCCCCCTGCTGCAGGGGGATCCTCGGCAGCCAAACTCTTCCTCTCACTACTCCATCTTTGGTCTCTTATCATTTTTTTTCTTTAAAAAAAAAAAAAACAATTACCACGAACCCGGTTCCCATTCTCTTATCCTTACTTAGAACCCTTTGAGGTTAATAGTGCTCCATTTTGCAAGTGAGGCAACAGGCTGGGAGAGCTTGCCCAGATGTCAGCGGACAGATCAGAGCTCCGCCTGGCAGAGGGCTGGTACTTGTGCTGACCCACAAGAAAACGAGCGATAGACCAAGAAATGCCACGGCTGAGACCGCTTGGCCTGAGAGGGGCTCCAAGGTAGGGCCCCAGCACATGTGGGAAAGCCAGAAGAAAAGGGAGCTATTTAAAATGAAAGCCAAGGGGGTCCTTATTCTGTGAATTTAAATGCAGACATGACATTAACAGCAGGATAACCCAGGAATACTAGCTCACTGCTGGTAATTAGACCTCGCACATCTTTACTCTTTGACAGATGCAAAGAATTTCAAAATATAATTAAACCTTCCAATACCCTTGTGAGGAGGTGGCATCATATTCATTTTACAGATGGGTGAATTGAGGCCAACAGAAGACGAGTCTCTGAAAGTTAGATCCCGAATCCATGAGAAAACATTAAGGAAAACCTGTGGTTCTTGGCTCCTCTGTGTTTCAGCCCCAACCAGCTCAGAGCAGTGGTCTAGAATTTTTAAGGGAGGAATCAAGATTAAATGTCGTTAAGGAAAGCATTTCACCCATATGTATCCATCCCAATATCTAATGCAAATATCTAAAGCAACAGAACAAAAGTCGGTCCGTACAAGCATTTAGCCCCTGAGTGGCAGTGGTCTTATCCGGGGTTTCCGAATAGGACTCCCACAGGTGCCACTTGTAAATGATACAGGTTTTCTGGATTCTCCCCTGGAGATTCTGATTTGGTAGGTCTGGGATGGATCCTAGGAGTCTGCGTTTTGAACAAGTTTCCAGGTGATTTTTTATAAGTAGGCAAGTTTGGGAAACACTGGATTAGTTTCGTTTTTTTTTTTCTAAGTACTTCTGAAGCCTATTAATGTGCCTAGCACTGTGTTAGGTTCTATCAGATAAACTCAGAGTATAAGGAACAGCCTCTCGGGGTGCCTGGGTGGCTCAGTCGGTTAAGCATCTGACACTGGCTCACGTCATGAGCTCGCAGTCTGTGAGTTCGAGCCCCACATCGGGGTCCGTGCTGACAGCTCAGAGCCCAGAGCCTGCTTAGGATTCTTTGTCTCCCTCGCTCTCTGCCCCTCCCCCACTAACGCTCTGTCTCTCTCTCTCTCTCTCTGTCTCTCAAAAACAAACAAACAAACAAACAAACAGCCTCTCCAATCCCTTTCTCCCCCTACTCAATGTCATGGAGTATACAACAGATGTTTAATGCAGGCCTACTCTACGGAAAGCCTTAGTTCTCGGGTTGGGTGCTACAGCAGTCACAAAGATCAAGAAACCAGGAGAGACAGACAGCTAAGCAACAATTAAGAGCATGAGATAATAATGTGATAGAGGTGTGTACAAAGCATTCTGATGGAGGAGACAAGGGGGCAGGTAAATATAGCTGAAAGGAAGAGAGGGGAAATGTATAGCAAGAGAAGACCTATGAGCTGGGTTTTGAAGGATGGATAGGAGTTTGTCCACTGGGAGTGCATTACAGAAAAAAAAAACAGTAACATAAGCAAAGGAATATATATATGTACATGTATGTGTACACATATATTTTAATCATGACTCTGAAGGAAAGGCAAGTGATACAGTGTAAGTCTGTGACAAGGTGTGGTAAGAGGTGGTGGCTAAGGGTTTCTTTTAGTGTCCTTGTATGTCTTGCTCATTCATTCAACAAATATGTATTGGGTACCTGTTGGCTGCCAGACAGTGTTTTAAGCTCCGGTGATTTATCAGTTACAAACTAATTTTTCAAAATGCCTTTCCTCGTTGGTTAACACTCCAGTGGGGGGAGAAGGTCAAAAGAACAGCAGTTCTGCCTGGACGAGGCTTTGCTTAAGGGGACATCTGGTCTGGCTCTGAAGAAGGCAAGTGTGGGAACCAAGTAGGGGACAGAGTGTTTACATTAGAGGGGGAAGCAAACAGAAAAGCCTTGAGCATAGAGTTTGCCTGGGGCCTCTGAGATATAGAGAGGAGGCCAGCATGGCGGGACTGGAGGGAGACAGGAGAGAGTGTTAGGAGATGAGGTTAATAGGGTGACGGTGTTGGAGGGGACAGTTAGTGAGGTCTCAATAGGATGTTTGCAGTCAGGGTGAGCTATCAGGTAAGTCAGAGGCCTGTTCCGGCAGCTCTCCCAAAACGTAGCCACAAGAAGCCGGATCAAACCGGACAGGCCAAGACAAAGAAGGCTGGAGACACTGCCCAAGTAAGGGAGAAAAGGCGTGAAACCCTGATGCCCCCAAATCCCCTCCCCAGTAATAAGCACTGCACCCCCCTGGCTAACATCTGTCAATAAAAGATAGAGACCCAAACCTTAGGTACAAACTCTCCCTTGAGCTCACCTGCTCTAATATCTCAAGAGTGCACTCACTTTAATAAAATTTCTTGCTTGTGCTCGCTCAACCATCGTATCTGGTCTATTCTTAAATTCTTTCTTGCCGTGAGACCAAGAGCCTCCACTGACATCCCAGAGATGGGCTGACTGGAGGTCTTAAGGTTGGGGACCTCCCCAGTCTACCCAGCAATAGCAATAGGCAGAGAGAAGGGGGACCTGTTTACGAAGGGCTCTCTAGGATATCTTACGGGTTTTTGGCTTTTTTGAATGAGAAGGAAAACCACTGGAGGGTTTTAAGTAGAGGTGTGACGTGATCTGATCCTCTTCAAAGATGTATCACTCTGACGCCCATGATGAAAACAGCATGCAGGGTTAAGTGCAAACCAGAGAGGAGACTACTGCAATGATCCGAGTGTGAACTGATGGCAGCTTGGGCCCTGGGGGAAGCACTGGAGGTGGTATAAAATGGTAGAATTCTTGATGCCTTTTGAATTGTTAGAAGGGTGGATATAGAGCATGAAAGACAGAAGGAAGCTGAGGATCTTGGTCTCATTCTGGAAACCATTTGCAACAGCATTACCTGATCTCTGCTTTGTGAAATCTTTCTGGTTTTCACCTAGAGAATAGGCGGAAGGCTATTATAACAAGCCAGGCAAGAGGTAAGGATGTTTGAACAAGACTGGGTCTGGGAGTTCCAAAGAAGGAACCATGGTGAGAGAAGTTTTGGAAGAACAAGTGCAGAATTCGGTGACAAATTCAATGGGTTTAGTGTGACTGGTGCATGATGGAGGCACAGAGTAGCAGTCAGACTCATGGCAGGAGAGAGGATGACTGTGGCTTTGGCTTGTTGATCTTGAGATGTCTCCGATCTTTGGATCAATGATCCTTAGAAGGCCACGGGCAATTTATCTCTGCCATTTGGGAAGGAGATCATGGCCAGGAAGTTGTGGAAACAGCTAGTGATTTTAGATAATGATGCTAACTTTAAAGTAAGCCTCTAGATTTTGCCAAGGATAATGATTTTTACAATATATAGTGCTCATATCTCTAAATTTAAGCACAGGAGGGCTTGGGAAATACTTGGAGGTACAAATAGTCCAGTAGGATGAGCATGAGTGTGGGGGTGGGTGGAGGAGTATAGTGTGGGCTGTGAGAAATTCCCCAGCCGGCTTGGATTGGCCAGCCTCCACAAGCAGACTGCATTCCTTGTGAGTTTTGTCTTTGCATAACTGCATAAGCACATTTATAAACTGTCTTTGCATTTTCATACGTTTATTTATTTATTTTGCAAGAGAGAGAGAGAGAGAGAGAGAGAGGCAGAGAGAGGGAGGGAGAGAGAGAATCCCAAGCAGGCTCCAGGTAGTCAGTGTAGAGTCAGATGTGGGGCTTGACTTCAGGAAGCATGAGATCATGACCTGAGCTGAGATCGAGTCAGATGTTTAACCAGCTGAGCTACCCAGGTGCTCTGCTTTTGCATTTTTGAAGCATATAACGGGGCAGTGGGGGCAGGGTTGGGGGGGAAGATGCCTGAGTGGCTCAGTCAGTTGGACATCTGACTTCGGCTCAGGTCATGATCTCATGGTTTCACGGGTTCAAGTCCTGTGTCAGGCTCTGTGCCGACTGTCAGAGCCTGGAGCCTGCCTCAGATTGTGCATCTCCCTCCCTGTCCCCCTCCCACCTGCACTGTCTCTCTCTCCTTCAGAAATGAGTAAACATTAAAAATATTTTTTTTAATTAAAAAAAAAAGAAGCGTGTAACAGGGATCTTCAGAAAACCCCCCGAGTGGCCCTTGAAATCCCTTACATGCCCACTATGTCATCTCTTGCTTTGGTTGTTGGCTGGACAGGCACGGGCTTCTAACGGACGGAAGACGGCCGAAGTGATGAGATGTCTCTACTGACATTAGGTCATTAAAGACTGTGACTTCCATCTTGCCAGCACTTTCTCACCCTACCTGTTCACTTTGATGAAGCCAGCTGCCATTCTAGGAGCTTCCCTCTGGGGAAGCTCATGTAGCAAGAACCAGGGGTGGCCTCTGACCAATAGCTCAGGAGAAACTGAGGTCTAGAGACCACTGGTCCACAAGCAACTGAAGCCTGCCTACTACTACTGAAACAGCTTGGAAATAAGACTCTTCCTGGGTTGAGCCTTGAGATAACTACACCCCAGGTGAGCCCTAGACTTCAGCCTTGTGAGGGGCTCAGGGCAGCACACCCAGCTCAGCCATGCCCAGATTCCTGACCCACAGCAAATGTAAGATAGTAAACGGGTATTACGTTAAGCTGCTAAAATCCAGGGTAATGTCTTACACAATAGATAACGAATACACCGATTAATGTAGCATAGCCTGGGATGGTTTGGAGGAAAAGAAATAAAGGGTCTTACATAACGAACCTGGGGGGTTACCAAACATGTGACCCTGACATGGAAGGAAAGCTAAAAAAGAGGTCCTAAGAAGCGCTGGGGCAGAGCATAGAAAGAAAAGTATGGAAATAAATGAAGACCAACCAAGTGAGAAAAGCGGAGGGTACTTATTCCAGAGCTTGCTGGAACAAGCGAGTCGTTGACCATCACTTGCATTTGGCAGAGACTCAAAGGCGGGCAGAGGATGGGAGAGCTTCGCAGAGGAGAAGGAGGAAGATTCCAGGGGTGTCCTGATTGGAGGCTGCTGGCCTGGGGAAGCAGGAGGCTGGCCAACTAGAAGTGGGCTCTCCTGTGTGATGGGTTAGGGGTGCACGTCTGACTTTCTCTGGTTGGCCCCAAGTTGG
Organism: Panthera tigris; assembly: GCF_018350195.1. Lineage (NCBI taxonomy): Eukaryota > Metazoa > Chordata > Mammalia > Carnivora > Felidae > Panthera > Panthera tigris. Next base: position 67,794,945 of record NC_056660.1, on the reverse strand, counting down.
AAGTGAGAACAGAAATTAGGGAAGTTGGCAGTTATTTATCGAAATCCTGGCCATTCGAGGCCAGTTGTTACAGGGATTATTGTTCGGTTTCCTGGGCTGCTGATAAAGATAGTGCTCTGACTGGCCTTCTGGACAGCTTCACATAGATAAAGGGCTGGTTGCTGGAGACTGTAGGTCAGAGTTTTATTTTTATATTATGGTCTGGCCATTTCTATACTCAGTCTCTCAGAAGGAAGAGTAACTATGAAGAAATGGGCTACCTGAGCCAGGTCCAGGAGATGCCCACAAAGGGACTCAGGACATCCCTAGTCACAGAAGGGAAAGTGTCGGGAGCCCCTGCTGCTTTTTCACAGGGTCACAGATGACCCCATAAGTGAATACCATGGAGAAATGCTTGGCTGCACCGTGCTTCTGGAATCTGGACCCATGACAAGTCACTGGTCCAATTTGAATTGCTCATGACCATGTTTTAGCCACACCTGTCTCTCCTTTCCTTACCTGGGTCTGAAAGCAAGTGGCAGTGCCGTTCCCACAATCCACCTGATAGCCTTTCACACAGCCTGCTTTGCTCTCGCCGCATTTCTCTCCATAAAGCCACCATTTAAGTGGACTCTTAACCACTACGGCTTTTTTTTTCTAGAAACAGTCCCAGGAGAGTCTTTACCTCCATCGTCCTGAGTTGCACTATAACTTTCTTTACTGGACCCCGTTAAATATGTTCTTTTTTTCACAGTCAGATTTAGGGGAGGTTTTCTTTTCCTTTTTTTTTTTTTTTTTTTTTTTTGCTTTGCCTTTTCACCTGCTAACTAGAAAATTACCCTCCGCATAGTAAATGCTATCTCATCCTGTTGTGAGAACCAAAAATTATCTTGTAACTTTGCTCTGTTGGGCAAAAATCTACATCAGATCAACACTCCCTCTTAGCAAGCAGTGATTTCAGGAGAGGGACCAGGGTCTGGATAATAAGAGCAGGGCTTGTAATCTTCCCGGTGCTAATGAGGGTCGCATCCTCCCTGACTTTCAGGGCTTCTGCGGAGAGAGTTACAGCTTCCCCTGCTCTAATTAGCAATGGCTGATGGAAGTGGAAACCTGCGCCTTTAAAGGTATCCATTGCAAGTGGTTTGAACAATGCAGAGAACAATTATTTGCAGGCCCAATGGCAAAGATGGTTAATTAAAATAGTGATGATGTGGATGAGAGGCACGACAAACGGGGGTCTCTCTTTAATGAGAATGGTCTCATTCTCTGCTCCCTTCTCCCTTGGCTCATCAGGAAATAGCAGAGCGGAGCCCCCAGGAGACTCCTGCTCAATTAGGCCCCGCAGGCAGTGGAAGCTGCCAAAGGCCCTGTGAAGAGAAAATTTAACCACCTAATTTGGGAGGGAAGGAGAGAGGGCACAGGCTTTAATGGAATATGCCACTGGCACTTCCAGGTCTGTAGCTGATGGGACGCGCCTCTGGAAACAGAGCGTGTGATGTGAGCAGGAGACACACGGGCTTTGCCGCCACGCAGGCCTACACCGGGATCCTCATTCTGGCAGTGTTCCTCCCCCCGCTCTGAGCCTGTCTTCTCTTCGGAAAACATAATGACAATGACCTCCTTGAGGGCTGGGTGTGTATGTGTGAGGGGAAAAGAGAGGACGTACACAGGGCTCACAGAGCACCCAAATAAAAATTGGCGCTTTTCCTCCTTACCCTCCTTTGTCCCAAACACACCTGCCCCGATGGACTTGATCCCTGTCATCTCTTGCAAACTACCGCTTACAGTTGATAGGACCTGTTTACAGTGGCCCACACTTTGTCCTGCCCACTGTCACATCGAAGGTCTCCTAAAGACCTTTCTTGGGCATTTTGTGTCCTTTCTTCCAGGCGTCAGCACCCTAAGCATGGGAGCTGTTCTTTGTCACCTTCTTCGATCCTTAACAGACCGCCACTTGTCCCATCTGAGTTGGACATCACCTCCTCCCCTAAGAGAGAAGGGTCCTTGGAGGGACTCTGAGAACTAATGAACCTGACATCTGTCTCTTTCAGCTTTGAGGAAATCCCCCATTGTGGCTAACACCTATCTTTGTAAAGCAGAGGCATCTCGCGATCTCGATTTTGTTCTTTCCAATGACCTTGTGAAATTGTCCAACTTGGCTAAATCTAACTTTTTGGAAGAGGCAGAACTCAGGCCAAATATTCCGAGGACAAAGCTGGAATATACTCTCCATTTTCTGGAAATAACTAACATTGGACTCTGTATCTCAGGATAAATTATGAAAATCGCAGTGGCTGAAAATAACAAAGGCTTATTTCGGCCTCGTGCTACATGTCCATGACAGGTCAGTTGGGGTCCTGCCCACTAAGTCACCCCTGTAATCATCTGCACCGTGAGACCCTGGCTGATGGAACAGTGTCCCTTGGAGCATTGCTAACTGCCGGGGCAGAGGAAAGGCAGGCAAGCTAAGCATTTGCTTGATCCTAAAGCACTGGCCTGGAAGAGATGTATTTCACTCCACTCCCATTTCACTGACCATGCGTGAGTTCACCAGGGCAGGGAAGCATCACCCTCGCTGAGTGTGGGGCAGGGACACTGGTGAACAGTTGCACAGTTTCCCACTGACCCCATTTCTCTTTGTCTCAACTCCTCAGTGCTCTTGAAATCAGCAGAGTCTGTTAGTGGTCTACTCATTCCGGCTAGTGATTGTCACTACAGATGGAGGACTGTGGACCCTCTACGTGCTCTTTTTTGAAAGCAAAGACAAAGCAAGGACATCCACAGTAGTGTTTGCTTTGGAGGACACAAGTTAGAAGGTGATGTTTGCGCTTGGCGATCAATAACATGTTTAAATCCTGGACCGGAGGTTATATTAGCAACTGCAGAAGGAGAAGCTATGTGGGGCTTCTTGCCATAGATACGGTTCCAGTCTCCAGGGGTTCAAAGCCATGTGCAAATGTTTATGGTCTTCAACAGCAAGGTACTAACATGTCCCACTTTTTTGGTTTGTTTGCTGAAAAGAGGAGAGAACTAAATAACTTAACGAACAGCAGTTCGTGACGAACAGCAGAAACAGAATTTTAAAAGTGTTTGGAAGTGATACAGCAGAAGATGGCCAGGGGCCTGGAGTAAAGGACCCGAGGACTGAGTTCCCCTAGGACTGGAGTTGTCTTAGGACAGGCCGCGTGACTCCTCCATTTCTACCTCCAGTGTATGCTGTGTCTTCTTCCTTGAACTCATTTGCTTGTAAAAGAAAACAAAACAACACAAAACGAAAGTACCAAAAAGACTTTTTTTTTTTTTTACGAACAAAAACCCAACCCAAAGCTTCTCCTTCTAGTTTACGTGACTTGTTGCATACAGGTAAACATCAGATATATTTACTTACCTACTCAGACTTCATGCTTCATCTACTTCTAGGTGGATTTGAGGCAGGGTCGGCTTTAAACTTTATGCAAAATAGGAGAGTTGGAACTGAAGCCAGAGCAGAGACCATAGAGTGAGTAGATGTTTCCACATCCCTGAGAACAGCTAATGATGTGCTCAGCACTGACTTGTCTCCATAGTTTCTGGAAGCTATGGCACAACAGGACCACACTGGCCTCTTGGGAGTGTCATGCATCTGAAGTCCAGGCGATTATGCAGGCAAAGTGCCACTTTGAGGGCTGTCCTCTCCTGCCTTGGTGGGACTACCTATCCCCTGAGGCTTAGGAAAGGCTGACTTATTACTAGGATAGGTATGCAACAAAATCTGTCACACCAGCCCACTGACCAACAGTGTACGTAGCCCTCTCTCCATTCTGGTCCCTCCTAAGTCTCATGGCAGAAAAGCAGTCTGATCCATCTCTATGTTCAGATGTTATCTGAGACAACCTCAAGACCTGACCTGATTTAGGGATTTTTGTTCAATTCCATTTATCTAATGTTTATATATTGACTACATGTTCAGAGCCTGGAAATACAGAGATGGAGAAGACAGAGTGTCTGAACAGGAACACTGATTGGTAGAACCACCCTGGGACCTAGGTAGCTGGGGTCCCCTTGCTTAGAGGACCCATTTTGGGCCTCCACCAGTCATGCCCCACCCTATAAGGAAAGATTCTACAGTGCCGGGAGGGATGTGTCCAACTGAAGCCTGTGGCTCTCCCTCCTTCTACTCCATGTTCTAGGTACACGGCACCCCAGATTTCCCTGCCCTAACAACCCACAACAGCATCTGGGGCCAGCATAAGCGTCTTCTGAAGATCTAACCTGGCCTGGTGGGAGTGCATCCAAAGCGTGACAGTATGAGAGAGTTGGCCACAGTAGGACTCTTGGCCAGAGTGTCCGCAGACTTGAGACCATCCCCTTCAGAGTGTGGGATGGAACAGGGGTGGGAGGTGGAGCAAGAGGGTCAGCAGGCCACAGCCTGTATTGGAATGTTTGCCCCTGGTCCTGAAAATGTGGAGATGACCACGTGATTGGGCATTCTGGGAGGTAATGATAGAGCTAGGTTGGAGACAGATCCCAAGTCTAGAATGGGTTTCTTTTGGCCAGCAAGGGGTTAGTCATCCACTGTTACCTATTTCTGATTGTTTACGGGAAGATTTGATCATGAAAAGCCAATGAAAGTGTTCAAGAGTCTGATTCTTCTTGTCTATCTAAATTACCATCTCAGGAGGTAAAGGAAACCAATTTACCTTGAGGCTTTCATCAAAGAAATCCGTAGACAGTTCAGGAACCACATGCTAACAAGATAGTGAGTCTTAAAGCAGGAAAACAAACTAAAAAGCCAGACTCAAACTAAAAGGTATTGCTTCATGATGAACTCCCACTTATTTGGGCCAAAGAATCCAAAGATAGCAGTATCATGGGGAAACACAAATAGTTTTGTTAACAGGATGTAAGTTAGGATTGTGTCTTCACAGATTTAATTTATTGTAATTTATAATATAGTATAATAATTATATTTATTATATAGTACTAAAATTATACTAAATATGATTATATCCCTTCTTTGTTACTAACTTCAGTAATTTGGCAGATTGCCTTTATTATTATTATTTAGGTTGCTAATATGTGCTTAGGGTCTATCCTCCAAAGACTGACTAAGCAGAAGTAGGACAAGAGGTCCCCTCCTTGTTATGACCGAAGACAGGTGCATGGGAACTTCTCATTAAAGAGAGGCAGAAACGTTTCTCCCGTCGTGGCCCCTCTGTGGGTAACTCATGGCTTCACTGTTGCGATGGTACCTCAGTCTTCTCAACTGTTGTCATTCTAGAGTGTAGAGCTCATCAAAGAATTCTCTTTCACAAGAGAATTTCAGTGAAATTCTTTTTGCTCTGCCTTCTGTGTTGGGGGTCACATAATAGTTGTCGACTCAGACAAAATGGTTATCTTGCTATTTAAGTCCCTGCACCTGAAAAATGTGTAGGTCTTTGCTGTTCTTTGACTTCTTCCCTTATATTCTTAATTAACTCCATCTGTACCCACCCAATGATCCCCTGAAGGCATTCCTCCTGCCATGCACCATGCCCACCCCAGGCCATTAGGTAGAATTCTTCAGAAATTCTGTGTAACTGGAAGACAGATTTAGTAAAGAGCAAGATGACGTGGGAGAGTGTGAGTGTGGTGGGGAGAGGTTGCTGAGCCCTGAATGCCATGCTTACTCTATCTTAAGGTCAATGGATTACCATTGGGAAGGTTGAACAGGGAAGTGATATGACCGGGTCTTTGAATAAGAAGAGGAAAAGGTTTGGAGGCTGGGAGAGCAATTATCTCATAGTAGAATGTGGGCTTCGGGTAGAAGCAAAGCTGATCTCAAATCCTAGTTCCAATATTTATCAACCGTGTATCCATTAGGTGGTTACTGTTTACTTTCTTTGATAAGTCAATTTCCTAATTAAAAAAAAAAAATTGTAATGCCTCAGAGTGTTTCTGTGAAGGTTAAAATGGGTGTAAGAAGCTCCTACTGGCAGACTGGATGAGACAGAGGAAGGTCTACAGGCTGTGGCTGTGGAAATGGAGAGCAGGGATGGATGCTGAAGGTAGAGTTGCCAAAAATGGTAAGAAGAGTCAGGGGTAGGCGGGTGTTCTGCCTCAAGTGACCTTATAGGCTGCACAGTTCATGACTGAGTGGGGGTGAGGCAGAACAGAAGGAACCAAAGACTAATTCAGATAGAAAAGAAGCTAATTTATTTCATTTTATATAAGTTGAATTGTGGGGTGAGTGGAAGACATTTAGGTGCAGGTGGTTATTAGTTCACCAAAGACAGGGGTCTAGAGAGCACTATTGGGACTGGTCAGAACATGGGCCATTGTGGTCACCCTGGGATTTGCTTAGCTTGCCCAAGAGGACAGGTTGGATTCACTCTCTCATTGATTTTTTCACCCACTAATTCACTCATCAAATATATACTATTTACTATGTGCCAGTGTAAGTGCTATTAAACAATGATGAATGTGCAGAAGTTGTGCCTGATCCTCAAGGTCTTATGTCAAGGTTATAGGATGAAAGGGAGCCAAGGATGCCCCTGGCCTTCGATCCTGGGCAGCCAAAAACCCAGGTCTGTGTGTGGGCTGGATGCCAGGCTGCTGAGCTGAGCATGGAACAAGGTAGAGCTGGTCTGTGGTCGTGGGTTAGGGCACAAGAGGAGGGAAGACTGTCTAGCCTGACAGTGTCTGAGAACAGAGCAAAATGCGGATCCAGAATAAACCACGTACAACACAGGGTAAGAAAGGTGGAGTGTGCAAGTCTAGATGTGGAAAGAGGAGAGGTTTTCTGAGGTATGACTGGGGCCAAGGGGAGAGCCTTTTCCAGCACACCTGTCACTTGGCCTGTGAGTGCTAGAGAGATTGCCGAAGACATCAGATGGGCCCTATTCTTTTAACTTTAGCATCCAGCATCACGCCCCACTCTTAGAAAGTTTAGTGAACATTTCTTAAAATGGAAAGACAAAGGAATAATAAAAAGAAAGGTAGGAAAGAGATATTGAAAAGAGCTCAATTGTCATTGTCATCAGTCTGTAGATTTAGAAGGTGGTAAAGATATTGTGGAGTCTCTATTGACCTTCAACCCAATTACAGAAATTATTAAGGGGGACAAAAAGTAGCTAATCTGAATTTGGGGGCTGTTGAAAATTCCTAAAAACTCGCTCCAATGACTTTGAGTACTAACACCAAGATGTGCAACGTCATAGCGTGATGCTGAATGTATCAAGCACGTTTTCTAAAGTTCAGGATCTTAACTAGGGAAGGCTTTCTCCCCTAGAGAGCAAAGAAGCTGATGACATCAGATGGGGATTGTGGCTCTTTAGCCGTGACTGAGCTTCCTATGTGGGGTGCTGGTCTACCTTTCAATGGGGAGCAGCATGGGGGTGGCTGCGGGATTACTGGCTGTGGCTTGCAGCTGAACGTGGGAATACTGTCAGCAGTGACCTCTTACAACAGTAATATATATGCTTCCATTTGAAACTTAACTGGCAGAGCTCCTGGGAGTGATGCCCTGGTTTGCAAAGACTTAATGACTCCGTGTCATCCAACACCTGTAGGTACAGAGACGAGAGGGGAGGGCATCAGCACCTGGCTGTGCCCCAGATAAAGTGAGCCGCGTGAATTTGTGAAGGCACCGCCTTTCCTTTTGAGAAAAAAATTCTTTATTCAATAACTGTTACCTTGATTTTAAGATTGCCAATGTTTTCACCCAGAAATATTTTAAATTATATTCTTTTTGTAAGGTTTATTTATTTGTTTTGAGAGAGAGAGAACGAGCAGGGGAGGGGCGGGGGGGGGGGGGACAGAGGATCCGAAGGGGGCTCTGTGCTGACAACAGAGAGCCCGATGTGGGGCTTGAACTCACGAACTGTGAGATCATGACCTGAACTGAAAAAAAAAAAAAAAAAAAAAGGCTGTCGCTCAACCAAGCCACCCAGGCACTCAACCGACAAGCCACCAAGGCGCCCCTAAATTATATTCTTAAAATATATCCCTGCTAGGTTCAATTCCCCCTTTTGTGTATATTAGGATGGGTTTAGTTAGTCATAAATTAAACTTGAGGACAATTGCATTTCTAGAGTCCTGATAGAATTTTCACTCCTTTGATTTCTTCTTTCTCTGAACAAACATACGATTCACAGCAACTGAGGACATCCTGAAAGCTAGCTGCCCCCCATGGCTTTCAAACCCAATTTGTGAGGTCCTAATTTCCTCTTTAGCATATATCTTCTTATTTCACATGTGACAACTGTTGAAATAATTTAAATGATCAGATACATGCAAGCCTCACCCAGAAGTGTGAGGATTTTGGCTTTGAAAGTAACTCAGTATTTCTAGATTAGGATGAAAGTAACAGTTTGCCTATTTTTACTCTCCCATCTCCTTTTGATATAATTATAATGCTAGCTACAATGACGATATGACAACAGCAATGACACTATGAATCTAAACATTCATATTATTTCTAATCCAGGGCTATTACTTCAGGTATTAAAATATTAAACACTTGGAAGTATGATGGGGGAAACCAATAAATGCTTGCATTTATATAAATGTGAATATCTTCAGATTACACAAGGAAAGCCAAATAAATATGATTGCGTTCTTACCACTGATTCCAAAGAAATTGTAGCTTATCAAAACAACAGAAAATAAAACAGGAAAGGAGCATAAGTAGTAGAAATCATAAAATAACTGAAGACAATAATCCATAAATTATAACCATTTTCTAATGAAAAGACCATGACTCAAATTATGTGAAGAAAAATTAAACTACATGTTAGTTACAGATTATAAAAAGTTGAAAACAATATTAAAATGAAAGTTGAATTGAAGGCAAAAAGTATTAAATGATACAAAGGGGGTCATTTTATATTGAAAATGGTAGCCTCATCAGTAAAGAATGTGGAACATTCTCTCTAATAAATTCTTATTTATTCTTTGATAACAACTCACCAAAGTATATAAACTAAAAACTGTTATGAAATGATACACAGCTACAGTGGGAGAGTCTAGTATGCACTGTGTCTTTGATTAAAAAAAATACACATACATACAGTCGAGATATGTGTATATAATATAAATATATACATAAACAATACATATTTAATACATATATATCCTGGTATATAATCATTTAACTTGTGATGCAAGTTAAATGTGCATATATATATATTTGTGCGTGTATATGCATTTGTGTGTGTGTAATTTGATAATGCAATACATTTTCTTTCCAGGTATCCATGAAATTTTTATGAAACCTGACCACTTACAAAGCCCCAAAGGAACCTCAGTAGAGTTTAGAAAGCACAAACTTTGCAGGCAGATTTATCTGAACACAACATGTTGATCAAAGATAATAGGAGTAAACGAATTTGTTTCAAAGTAAAGGGACAGTTACAACCAACAATGACAAACTGAAATAAACTTACAGAAAAGCAAGTAAAAGGATAAACTGTCAACAAAAATGAAAGGCAAAGCATTGAGACAGATGAAAATGGTGGTATTTAAAATAAATCATAAGGGGCGCCTGGGTGGCTTAGTTGGTTGAGCGTCTGACTTCAGCTCAGGTCATGATCTCTCTGTTCATGAGTTCGAGCCCCGCATCAGGCTCACTGCTGTTAGTGCAGACTCCACTTTGGATCCTCTGTCCCTCCCTCTCTCTGCCTCTCCCCTGCTTGCATTCTCTCAAGAATAAATAAAACATTAAAAAATAAAATAAAACATAAAATTAAATAAAAATATCCGTGCATAAATTAAGATTAATATTTGAAAATGAAAATTAAGAAGTGGGATGATAAAGTAAAATATAATCACAAATAGGAAAAGAAAAACCTTATTAAAGGGAATGAATATTAACAGAGAGGTTTATGGGAGGGATGAGCAGACACAGAGGGAATCCCCCCAAAGCAGAAAGAGAGTGAAAGTTAATCACGAAAATCTGGAGTTTTGAAATAGAATGTGACGAAGCAGCCAATAATGAGAAAGCAATGGAAATAGAGAATTGATAAGAGCAGACTTGTTTCTAGAAACTTGTCAGACTGAGCTAACACGGATTCCTCTTTCAACCATAAACAAGTGGAAATGTTGGACCAAATATGCCAAAATAACTTTTCAAAACGTTGCTGAGCTCCAAAGACAGGACGGGAGCTAGAAGGAAGCAACAGCAGCAGCAGCAGGCCCTGGAGGCTGGAACGCAGGCAAGCCTGGGTCCCTGGAGAGGAGGTGTGTGTGTGTGCGGAGGGTTCACTGGGAACAACCTGTCCCGAGAGTCAGGGCCCCAGGAGGGGCAGAGGCAGGAAGCGAACTGAGGCGTCTTACAATGAAATCCTCAGCTGACCCTACAGGCACGTGCTGTGGAGCCGAGAAGTCCCTAGTTAGAAGACCTGGCCTTTGCCTCCACAGCCACGTCATTAGAAACAGCCTGGCCTCTACAGGTGACATGACCTTGGAGGCAGCAGGTGCTCCAGGCAGACCCAGATGAGAGCTGTCAGCCAGCAGCCACACTCCCAGCATCTTGTGGGAATGTGCGCTTCCCTCCAGGTCCAGGAAGACAGTTCTGGAGAGATAACATATAATTTTCTTTGAGTATATGAATAACGTTCATTTTTCCCCCCACAACTCATTTAGCTGTAGCTACGTTATTTTGACAACCTTGAACATGTTTTCTGTCTCAGTTGTTGGGGAGATCCAATCAAGCAGTCCACTGTCCTCTGTCCAACACGTGCACAAAGACAAAGATGCTACTTATGTATGCATATATTCATTTCAGTGTTAGTCATTTGGTGGAAACATTGAAAATAACAAGAATGCCCCAAAATATGGGAATGGTAGAATTACATGCACCTATTAAAATTATATTTTCAAAGAATGGCAGTAAGAAGTTAATATATGTATTTACATTATATAGATTGTATGATTCTAATTCCCTAAGACATGTTATTTAAAATTTTACTCTAATTGCTAATACATAAAAATATGAAAGGAAAAGGTCAAAATAATGTCAGGATTTGGCTCTATTATGTATGCATTTTTTCTCACATTTTTCAAATGATCTAAGATCACATAGTATGTTGTAATAAAAAAATTAATGTAATATATAAAATAAATAATTATGTTGAAATTAGCTTTTATTAATTTTCAAATTTATTTTTATGTAAAAACTGACCTGTGAAAGGGAAACTTTACTATATTGAGAGCAGATTTTCAGTAATATTTTTGACATTTCTTTCAGTCTTACCTTGAACAGTATTTTCATGGTGAAGGGGGAAAGAAGTCTTGAGTATTTCTTAGTTCTTCTCTTCACTTATCTGTTTTTTTTTTCTTGGAAGACAGAAGCCCACAAAATGTCCATGCATGTCTGTGTGTGGGGGTGTGGGGGGATGCACATTTGTTTATATTTAACTTCAATTGTCTTTTGAAGCCTCTCCTATGGCTGCTCCAATTGCTCTAGAGTCAGTGACTTTGCCTATGATCCCCACTAGTTAGAGGAACACAGTCAAGTGACATTTCTCTGAGGCTTTAAATCTCATGAACCCATAAGCAAGGAAAGAATCCACAAATCCCACTTCCACAGAATAAAAAGAAAATGATAAAATGCACCATTCAGGGGATTTTTTTGAATGAAGGAAGTTTTCTCTACTAGAAGTTAATTTTATTCTTTCTTTGCTTTTGTTGTAGGAACTAGTTATTTATTAAAAAAATCTATGTGGACAAACTGTACACTTAGAAATTGTGGAGAAACCCACATCGGCTGCCATTGTTGTTGTTTTCTTCTTCTTCCATTTTCTCTCCCTGTCTTGCCTTTCCTCTCTCCCTCTTTTCCTTCCTTTTCTCATTTCTTTTCACTTCCAAACTCCTTTGCTTCAGTTCCTGTTTTTGTCTCCCACCACTCTTTGTCAAACCTTTCCCTCATCCTTGCTCCCCAGGCTGCTGCTTTTCCAGAGCTCACAGTGAATTTCAATGTGCCGGGGGAGGGGGGGGGGTAGTGGGGGTGGGTGGGGAGGAGGGGGACAAAGAACAGGAGGACCACCGAAAACGACGGTTCTAGAAGCTTATGTGTTTGAGAGCCTGTGAAATCCTCCCTGGCCTCAGAGATTTTAAATTGTTCCAATCTATATTTTCTTTGTCTTTTATGCTTCTAAAGCTTCACATCCAATAGCCACATTTGTATCCAAAGCATGGATTCTTTAGAGTTTGACAAAGCTGATCCCATGCATTCAATTTCCATAAATCCCTTAAAGTGTTTGACCAACTTTTCTCATTTTGCAAAAACGTCTAACAAAATCACAGGGGAAAACAATTGTTCTTGACATCACAACAGTTTAATATGGTAACTTATTCATTAAATTGTGCTTCACATCAATGGAGATCCTCAGTTCTACAAACTATCATGTTTTAAATAGCAATAAGGGTTGATAATGTCACAATACAATCTCCTAGTACCCGAGTTCATACATATTATTGCACAGAAACAAAAGGAAATATCTCTTAGGTGAAATAATTTACTATCTATTGGATAACTATCTTTACATCTAAAATGGGGCACCAGATAAAAGTCTAGATTTTTCTTTCCAACATTTTTCATCTTTGATACATTAAATGAAAAATAATGCAAACAAAACCCAGAAACTACCTCTGGGGAACAAAAAGAAACAAGAGAAAAAGGAAAGAAAAGATGGCCATGTGATTACAAACAAAAGAAATGATGGGTTGGTGGAGGGCAACTGTGACAATAACTAAACCACACAAACTCTGCTTCCTTAGAACGCCGTCTTCCCCGGCAAGAACTGAGGTCTTTCAGCACTGACATCTGGCCCTTTGAGGAGTTCCCACAGTGCAGCAGAGCACGTATCGCGCAGAGGCTCCATTTAATGCGTCAAAGGATGACAGTTGCAGCCTTTTCCGTAGAAAAGGAAACAGAACACAGCCTTCGGAAACATCTGTGCTTCGGCGTTCTCAGATCTGGAGTTTTGTTAGGTCACCTCGAGTCCTTGCCTGGAAGTTCAGGGGCTTTGGTCTTGCAGATGTAGCTGGTGTTCATAGCAAGGCCAGTCCTTCTGGAAATCTCAACACTTCTGCAAGGTGGATTGGTTTTGCCAACGTGTGGCGTGGATGGGTCCATGTGCGTTCCATCCACGAGGCTACAAAACACACAGGTCTCAGAACTCACCCACTTGCCCAGAAGGGCTAATTCAAAGTTTTAGGGGGTTAATTCAGATGCGTCCAGGTGAATGTGGTAGGAGGACAGCAGGATTCTGTCCCGTGGAGAACGGAGGAGGGGGATAAGGAAGGTGCCTTGGAGAAGGACCCTCTCTCTGCGTGCTCCCCAGAGGCGATGTGACTGGGTGGAATCATCAGACTCAGGCTTCCCTGATACCCAGCCGGGAGACTTTCAGTTGGAGTTCTGATGACCAGTGGAGGCACAATAACTGTGGGAAAGGAAAGCCTTGGAGACGAGCTGTGAACAGATCGGGGTATCCTTTGTCTGAGTCCAACCCAGGTTTCCCTTTGATCCAACCCTTCCAACTCATTCAGCCTTCAGTCCTGTCGGTGCTCTCGTCCTGCTTCATGAGCCTCATGCCCTTGTCATCTCTTTTAAGTGGACCAAAGAAATACAGTCCACATGTCTTCAGCCTGCTCTTGTTCTTGAGGACAGAAACCGTATGTCGTTTTTCTATTTTTCAATATTTCCTGGCACATATGTAATTCCAATTCTTTTCACCTTTGAAAGACTGCTTCCCTTTTAGGAGCCCTCTCCTCCTCTATAGTTACTCCTACTCTTCCAAACCCCCACCCCTGCATGATCCCATTATACAGGACTTTCTTCTCAGCTAGAGGTCAAGTTTAGAGAGGAAGACAATCGACTCTGTGTGAAGATGTTAGCCTATGACAGCTTAAAGCATTTCCTCTCTCTGGCAAATGTGCAAGGGGACTCATTTAACACCAAATATAACCTTTAAGAACCAAAGCAATAAGTTGCTGATAAAATTCCAGAGACCTGGGGAAGAAGTAGAGAGGAGGGGAGATTTTTTGAGCAGGGTTCTATTGATCATTCCTCACACCTAACTATTCCGGCTATTACTGATTCTAGATATTTCTAACACTGAGCTTCCCTAAGGAGTTGTGAGCATATTCCCTCAGCCTTCATCTTGAATCGGACTCTGGATTGGCTGGGGTGAACAGCCAGCATGAGGTGTTTGAACGTCTGTGCTTCTCAATCTCCCCTGAAACACTGCCCATCTCTTGGACATTTCACTGCTAATAAGATGATTCCTCATGGGAGGCAGGGGTTGTGAGCCAACTCTACCAGTTTCCTTGGTATCTTGTAAGTCAGTAGTTCTATAAGAAGGTAAGGAAAGATATAAATCAATAAAGACTTAGATTTCATATTCTTGCAATTCCCAATCCTAATACTGATGCTGAAGAGCATAAAGTAGTAGCGAAGGCTCTGAAGTCAAGACGGGGGCTCTAAGCAACTTTCTTGTTAATAAACTAGAATTGAGAAATCTTTTAACATCTCTAAATCCCCATGTGAAACTATCAGATGGGATAATGAATAGAGGTCCTCTGTAGCTAACACACAAGACAGTAGTGGAGATAAAATGGGATACTGAGTGTACAAATGTTTGGAAAGCATTAAATGCTATACAAAGTTATGAATTTTAATCTAATCCTTTGCAAAACATATGACAGAATAGAGAACTCTGAAGAGCACTCAAAATATTTTTCAATTCCCTTTGGTGGCAGAGACTGATAGTTTTATCAGTATTAAGTTTCACATTGCCTCTTTTAATAATAGATTCCCCCCTGTTGGTCAAGGTGCATGGCAACCAATAAGGAAGACATTTCCTGGCATCCTTTGTTTACTTGTAGCTAATGGCTAGGTTCTAGCCCATGAGATGTGAGTGGAAGCGATATTTGCAACTTCCTTCCGTGCCCTCTCTGTTGTCTGAAATACAAACAAGATGGCAGGAGCGGCAGCAGGCACCTTGCATCATGAGGTGGCAGGCACGTGTTCGTATGAAAGAGCAACAAAGAGGGGGCCTGGGCTTCTGTAACTCACCAGAGCTATCCCACCAGTTTGTCTTTTAAATGAGAGGACAATGGCTTTGATCTCCTTGAAGTCATTATTATTTTGAATTTCTCTGTTAAAGTGGCCAAGTGGGAATCCTATCCTATGGATTTAATGTTTGTTTTTGTTTTTGTTTTAATGATCCGTACTCATCTCCTTGCCAGGTCTATCTCTGGTAGACTTTCTTCCCTGTATAAATACTATCTTTACTCAGGTTTGAACAAGTCCTCATATTTCAAACCCTTGATTAGATGATGACCAAGTTACCTCCTCTAGATGATAAGAAACACGGTCTTATAATTCTTTAATAGCACACATGATATCCTTAGCTGTTGCCCAACACTGATTGCTAGTGTTATTAGTTATTAGAAGGAATATCCAAATAATTCTCAGGGCAGGCTTTCTCTGGTTAGCAAGAGTAGGCTGCCAAAAAATTAAAAAGAGACAGAAGAGATAGTATACCTTAGTCCCTGATGATAATTTAAACATACACACATAAACACACACAAAAGGACACCCCCGTCCCAATCTGGGGCTCTCCTTGCCAAGAGAAGGGAAGGAATGTCTACCTGGGTGTTGTAGGAGTCAGTAGGATGTGGAAGCCCCTGGGGAATTTTCTCCCCCTCCTCTTGGGCTTTTAACAGCAATGTACCTGGTATTGATTTGGTTTTGGATCTTAAAGCTGTTGACTCCCCATGGCTCCCAAGATCCAGATGTCTTCTGTTGGCATCCCCTCTCTGAGCTTCACTCAGCATGTAGGTGTTCAGTCAATTTTTGGAGAACAAACTGTGTCCTTACCTCTTCATTTCTATCAACATAGGACCCCAGGGATATGACAAGCGTGCTGCTTTCGAATGAAATGATATGAGGGAGGAAGCCTGTGTCGGTCTTTTTAATTTGCTCAGCACTGGCCTCGGGCCAACACAAAGAGATGGTTTCTCCTCTGAACATCCTGATATCTGGTCTCAAGTGGAGCTCCATACATCACGCCTTCAGCGGCAAAGAGCCTTTTGATATAAATCCCGAGATGCCTAAGGAACAGTGTGAAGTCAGCAGAGGCTGCCTCCAAGTCTCAGCTATGCATGAACTCCCTGCCAAACATTTAAAGGGAGTTTAAAAGAAACAATCCGAATGCTTTCTAACTTGTTTTGATTTTCCACATGACAAAACACTGGATTGCTATTGTGTGAGTGTGTGTGTGCGAGCGTGTGCGCGTGTGCGTGTCACAGCGGCAAGCAGATAATTTGCAGCTCTGCCATTCCAGGCAGAACATTAGATCCTAACATCGAAATGTGACGATGGAGAGAGAGCTGCTCATTAACTGTAGCTGCCATCTTCTTCCCTCTCTACCTCAGGAACAAATCATGGGTAAGATTTTGTGAGTCTAATTTCTACCGACTAACAAGCAATGTCTATTTGGTCCCTTTAACTTACATATGTCTCAAAAAGTATGACTGCCTAAAAAGTCATCAATCTCTCAGCTTGCTGGTGGGCCAGGGATGTGGAGACGTCCGGGCTCACCCCAGGCGGCGTGGCTCTGGGTCACGGCCGGCTCAGGGCTGGCACAGTTGTGCCACGCATGTGGGTTAGAGACAAATCCTTCTGGGCTTTAATAGCTGGCTTCTTGCATGATTGGCAGGAAGCTTTTATCCCTCATGGAACACACGAGTAAAAGGAGCTTGCACTTTGCAGTCGGCCACATCTAGCATACAACCTATGAGGAAGCCGGTTATTGTCTGTGGGATTCACTTTTCCCATCTACGTAATTGGGCCCAATAATATCTACCTTGTTGTGAATAGATTTAAAGTATGAAAAGGGCCCCCCCACAGTGATGGACACAAGGGAGGCCCCCAATAATACTCCCCTCACGGGGCAGATGAAGCCAAGGGTAGTGAGAGAAGTACAAAGCCGCTTCTCCAAATCTCTCTTTGATGGAGACACTGGGCTCCCCTCTGTGCAGGCAGGCACTCCATGAATGCTTGTGGGTTGATTGACTCTCAACCCCAGAGAGACTATTCTGGAGGCTGAGATGTGGCTTACGTAAAGCTGGCTTAAACATCAAACATGTTAGATATCAATGAAATAGGCTTTTCAATCTGATTTAGGGGTTTCACTCATTTTGCCTTGAGCTCCTTGAAAGGACTGATCAGATCAATGTTGTGAAACTCTTGACCCGCTCTGATCCTGCTCCTGAATGCCAGGCAAGGGCTTTCTATCCCCCTTTCCCCGCTTTTCCCCTTATTATTCGACAAACTTGGTGTTCCTGTAGTTGTGATTGGGAAAAATTGAAAACGAGAAGCAATTGGCAATGCAGCACATTTTCAGGTCCTGTCTCACACACTCCAGACCGAGCTGCCAGCTGTGGGCATAGTCTAACAAGAGGAGAAGATCATGTGGGTAGAAGAAGGTTACCAGGCTGGAGATAGTCAAGATGTTGGGAGGTAGTCTGTCTAAACTCCTGGGACAACTGGCCCACTGAGTTCCGTGTCTCCTATTATAAATCAGTTATTTATTTAGTGACCCTGAAGATCTTTTGCACACCGGCTAGCTAAGCTCCTAGTCTTTGGGCCACATTCTTTTTAAACGTCTTCGCCTCTGTGCTATAGCAGAATTTCAAACTTGGAAGTATCATATCAAAGAAGATGATGGCTCCAAAGAGGTAAAACGGAAATACTCCTGGAAACACTACAAGTTCTGTAGCCTCTTTGGAAATGTTAGACATAGAGTTTTCTTCCTGCTTCCCCCAGCTCTTAATTTATGAGTCAATTCTTTTTGAACGAAAATAAAATCGGTAAAGGGTGATCTTAGACACTTGTTAATAAGCACATGTTCTCTTAAATGCCACTACCAGTGTTCATTTCTCAGGGCCTGTCCTGAGACATGCCTGTCCTGATTCTACCAGCCATTCCCTAAAAGACGGGAGATGCAGCACGGCTCCGAGCTGAGATGCAGGGGCTTTGCGGGGTGTGAATCTCTAGCAATCGTCAGTAGGAGGGTGACCTTGTTTAAAAACAGCTGCAACAACAAAACACCGCATTCGCACCGGGTTCAAGATGAGAGCGAACAGCAAAGTGAGGGTTGGCGTAAAACCTCATTTAAGGGTGGAAGGGGACTTCTTTCTTTCTCCTTCTCTCTAGACAGACCAGTATTTCCATTACAGAGGCCGTGTGAAACAGACCAGTTTCAGCAGAACATCCAAGCCATAATTTGGCTTTTCATGTGTGCCTCTGTGGGTTCCCATGCTGCTGCAAAGGATGTTTTCAAGAACTGTTTCTTTCTGGTGCTTCTCTCCTTGAGCTTCTAAGGACGTCTAAGTCAGATGCATCCCTACCCTACTTAATATCATGGATTGAAAAACGTCAGGGGAAAAAAAGAAGAAGACAGATCCTCTCCAGCTGGGCAAGGATGAAGACAAAGAGGAAGCAGGTGTCCAAATCAAGCCACCTACAGCCAGATGTCCTCCAAAAGGCCCATCCTTCTCCAAGGTAACCAACGCCACAGAAGGTCGATGCGCCTGCTCATCCCCCCGCGTCCTGAGGAAGGAGAGCGCAGGGGGTCACCATCTCACCACCTGGCTGTTGTAGTCCTCGGTGACCGCCCCGTCTGTGTTCCCGTCCTCCTTGGGCCACCGGTGGCCCCTGTGCTCCCGCTGCAGCCTGCGCCCCTCCCGCCTCTTTTGCCGGTCCCTCTGGTGCTCTAGCTGCTTGGTGTGGTGGTAGCGCTGCTGGAAGAGATCCTTCGCGTACTCGTAAAGCTGCATGTCCAGGAAGTTGAGCTCCTCGATGCGCTGGCGGGCGCCCTCGTTGATGTCCACGTTGGAAGCCCGCGTGATGTTGAACTGCGTGAAGGGGGAGATAAACTTGAGGTTGAATGTCCTCTCAAAGAGAAACTGAGTCTTCCTCTGGAATTCCGTGAGCCCAAAGAAGGCCATGTTCTTCAGGTTGTTTTTCGCGCTCTGCAACAGGATGGTGTTTCTCTCGCTCTCATTCATGAAAGTCAAGTTGTAGCAGCCCACCAGGCTCAGGTCGGCCAGCATGCGCACCTGGCGGTTGTTGGCCAGGTTGTAGGTGCAGTCCATGAACTCCCGCAAGCTGACCCCAGACCAGTCGTCCCCGGGGTAGCAGGTAGGCAGCTCATCAGGGGTGGGGCTTCTCCCATCACACATGTGGAGGGAGGTTTTCCACGTGGCCCCTCTCTGGACGTGTTTCCACTCGCTCAGGTAACGTGACACTGGATCCCGTAACATGGTGATATAATAGAAATTCCTGGAAGAAATTAGAAGGAAGAGGGTCAGTCAGTCGTTGACAACCACAGCTCTGGGATTCTGAACCTCCGTTGTGTTTATATCAGCACTGAGTCAATTGCCTCTTCTGCCCAATGTTCATGTGAGCGTTGTTGCTTGGATTTGCACCTATCAGGCAAATGTTCCCAAATGTGATATTTCCATAAACATGCATGGACCGGTTTTCAATACCATTCATTTGTTGGGTATTTCCTCCCTGCTCCAGTGTGGGGAGAGATGTGGTGGGGGAATAGGTCATTCATTCATTAAGCAATTTCTTCACTGATAAATTACTACCAGAAATAACAATACCTGATGTTAAGAAAACACACCAAGAGTTTTCAAAGTTATTCTCCAACCAATGTTTTATTTGATCCTTACAACAAACCTTTGTAGCAGATGTGGGACTATTTGACAGGGAAACGTGCAAGGAGGCAAAGTGATTCATCCAAGGTTGTGGGACCAAAAAGGGCAAAGCCGGGAGCCAAGCCTCCTTAGTCTTGCCTGTTTACACTGCTGTTTTGGATTACAAGGTAGGTGGGGTTGGGGGACGATGTGCTGTATGTGGAGACTGATGTTCACTGAACACCTACTGTGTACTAAGAGCTGTGACAGGTGCTTTATGATACTACCACAGATAATCCTCAGCACAATTTCATAAAAGGTTCTTTATCATAACTTCTTTTTCTTCAAAGCTGAGACCATAGAGACTGAGAAAGGTGAAAACACAGCCTAAGATCCTAGAATGAATTAATACTTGAACTGCAATGGAGTCCAGGCCTATTGATTTTAACACTTCTGTGCTTTCCTATGTACTGTATTGCTATTTTAAAAATAAAAATATAATATTTATTGAATGTCTATTTTTTTAATTTTTAAAAAAGTTTATTTTTGAGAGACAGAGAGAGAGAGAGAAGAACAATGAGCAGGGGAGGGGCAAAGAGAGAGGGAGACACAGAATCTGAAGCAAGATCTAGGCTCTGAGCTGTCAGCACAGAGCCCAATGCGGGGCTCGAACCCACAAACTGCGAAATCAGACCTGAGCCGAAGTCAGACGCTTCACTGACTGAGCCACCCAGGCGCCTTGAATGCCTATTAGTTGTCAGGTACTGTGGTTATTATAAGCACAGGTCTTCTCTACTGGCATCAGATGGAACATTGAGAAGAAATATGTCTTTCAAATGGTTAGCTTCAGAATGATTCTGTAAAGATCAGGGTGCTTCTGGCTCAAAGAGGCAAGAAAACTGTAAAGAGGCAAGAAGAGAGTTGGAAAAGTAGATAGGTAAAGACACAACACAAAGCATTACAGGAAAGTAAATATTGATTAAAATGAGGAAAACCCTTCTCATGATCTGAGCTGCCTCCCAATGGAATGAGCTGCCCACCCACCACTGGGACCAGGAGTGACAGTCAGAATGCCCCTGAGCAGACAAATGGTCCTGAAGAGCTCAGAAAGGAAGACTGGTCTTCCCTTGGCCAAGCTAACCTGGATTTTTTTTTTTTTTTTAAACTTAATACCCAGGAAAAGCAATGACAAACATAAGGGCTTTGAGGGTGCACTGCTTTTGATGCTGCTTTTAAAAAGGAGTTGATAGGGCACCAGGGTCGCTCAGTCGGTTAAGTGTCAGTCGGTTAAGCATTGGGCTTTGGCTCAGGTCATGATCTCGCAGTTCATGAGTTCGAGCCCCATGTTGGGCTCTGTGCTGACAGCTCAGAGCCTGGAGCCTGCTTCAGATTCTGTGTTTCCCTTTCTCTCTGCCCCTCCCCTGCTCATGCTCTGTCTCTCCCTTTCTCTCTCTCAAACATAAATACACATTAAAATAAATAAGTAAATAGGAATAGATGAACTATAATATTTGAAACTACACATTTACTATATTCAGTTATTTTGAATGTCTAGCCAGACAGTTCGAAACGTGCTAATGAAACTGCACTACCTTAAGGAATGCTAGCGTCTCCTTAAATTAGAAAGAGGAATGTGCTGACCACAGACAGGCCAGCCCCAGCCCTTGCTGTGGCCAGGCCCCATTTTACGTTACTCCATTGTCTTTCACTGTGACAGAATGACAATTCCATCAGTGGGAGAAAATTTCCTGAAAGGTCAGTAGGGAAAGCAGAAAACAACTTGATACAGCTTCTGGGCTCCACGACGAAATGTTGATGGCGAAGTTTTGTTCAGAGTAGGTATTACTATGGTTGAACGCTATATGACATGTCATTACTTAATCCTGCTTTGGTCCCATCTCAGGGCTTGTTCATGTTTACATTTTATAAGCATAGACTGATGTTTATTTCACAAGACAATTGCATAATAAATATAGAAACACAATAATGATGATAGTCACATAACTCATTAAGGATGCCAAACACTTCAAGACAGAACAATCTAAAGCAGACCGATCTTTAAATTGGGGCAAAGACTGCAAATGGAAAATTTAAGATTTTCCTGTTAATTGGGCAGAACAGAAAACACACACAAAAAAAGGATTTAAGGAAAACGCATGATGACAATCAGTTGATAAGTCTCCACCTCATTCACGTGTCTCAGAGTTAGAAACAATCTAGATTTTGTAAATTATCATAGGAGCTGGAGGGTTTTATGGCCAGGAATTACAATGGTTTGTGACGTAAAGGTTTAACTGGAATCTGCTCCTGGAATTTTAGTGGCTTTTGTCTGACTCGGGGAAAATTGGCCATAGAATTGCTGGGGCCCTCGTTCCATTGGAAATTTACAGGGTCTCAAAGCTGACTGAACCTGGCTTGGCTTAAAATGGTATTGGTTTCAAATTTAACTTTATTCAATTTAACACCGCAGTTAACAATGACCACCCAAGCTGTAGGATGATGTTTACATGAGTAAAATAAGTCCCAAATGTCTTCAGGTTCTGCCAGCTAAACAGGTAAGAGATCAATTTGTACATAAAACTCCGACATCAAGACACAAAAATGTACTAGTGGGACATTTACATTGATGGAGTACAAAGTTGTCCTAATCTCATGGTTCCGGAAAGGAATGGCCCTTTGCATTTAAGTATTGCCTTAGTCAGACATATTCTCACGTATGTTGTGTTTCCTTGTTTAAATCCTGCCAAGGATTCAAAATAGAAATTTAGAAAAACAGTAAAAGTAAAACAACGGGTTGAAGAGCACTCAACTACTGGTGAAAGACAAAACACTTAAACATGATCAATTAAATAATTTTTTCTCATCTCTACTTTTCCATTTTCATTTGCTTCTCTCCTTTCAGACAGAAAACTGCAAAGATCACTGTTGAAATGATGTCTATGTCCAGGCCACACGCCCACATGTGAAGCGTACAAGATTTGCTCAGGTTTTATGAATCTTCTGCTCGCTCCAAAGAACAACACGTACTCATTATCTTCTGTTCTCCAGACTCCTGATTCAGTTTCTAGGGTGAAGTCTTAGAGGGTGCCACACTACTTAAATTTGCACGTTTCTTTTGTACGCCTTTCTTGTTCAACAGCACAATGGAAGGTAAAGCAAAGAACAGAGAAAGACTAGCCCCAGCTCCCTAGCAAAGCCTGTTATGGCCACAGTGTGGAGGTCTTCATCCACTCTCTCCGTCTTTCCTAATGCAATCTCCTAGCCTAGGTACAGCGTCATCTGTTCAGACACCGTCCTTGCAGTTGACTTCAACTCCCCTCAGATTTGGGAAACACAAATAAGTAAACTACTATTTTCCTCCCTCATCTACCATTCATTCATTTGTTAATTCTGCCAATGTTAATTGAGCCCCTTGTGTTTGGTAAGCACGTGGGGGGGTGGGGTAGGGTGGATAGGAGACATCAGGGACTCAGAGATTACCAACACATCACCCTCAAGGGGATCTCCAGCACCCAGTGATTTTGTTGCAGTGAAAGAATCGCTAACTACCACGGTAAGGGAATGTTCTACCAGTCTCCTGGGACCACAGCAATCTCCGAGACAGATAACTTTATTTGTCGGTGACAGCATTCTGTCAGCAGGTCGTCCGTTTGCCACCAACTTCATCGAGAGTTTGGGCGAATTCATTTAAGAATGTCTATAAGGCAATTGCAGCCCTTTCGAATTGTCATTCTTGGGCCCCCAAGGTAATGATGGCAAATATGGGGTGTGTTCGGGAAGATTAGGGAACAAGTCACCTTGGTTAGTTCAAGGATGATTTTAACTGATGATGATCATCTGGGCCATCGTGGCTTACTCAAGTTCAGGGCCACAGAAAACACACTTTTCCACGGCTGCTTTAGAACCACCTGAATGTCCTGCTCTGCTCTGAGGGAATCACATCAAACAATTCTACATGCAGCACAGAGGCATGACTGCCCTCCTTCAGTCTTTGACTTGTCTTTCGCTCACTCGCAAGCTGCTGCCTGGTCTTTTGTGGCCCAACTCCACCTTGCCTGATTTTTCCAGCCTCTGGGGTTTCCTGCATTACTCACTGCACTTTTAACCTGCACGTGAACATCGTGATCACCTCTACCCTTGAATCTCCCTTTTGATAACTGGACTCAGCCCTCATGTCCCACAACACCTCACACAAAGTCCTGCTCATAGCAGGTGATCAATACACGATGCCACATAAAAGAAATGATCATCGTATGAGATTAAATGTATTTTAATAACTAAGGTTAATATCGCCTTTGATAAATATGCCACTATCTTCTTTCCTAAAACAAATCCAATATTATTTTTGACTGTTTAAAATGTGTGAAAAGTAGAAAAAGATACATAATCTATGAGTGTATCCATCATTTGAGTGTGATGGCACACGTGCAGAGAGAGACAGTCAACACAGACTTTGGGTAAAAAGTAGAGTGTTCAAGCAACAGGTAATTAGTAGCAATGAGGTGGCTTTTTAAAAATGTTAAGCTTACTAGTTTTCTTCCCTATTGCTTCAAAAATCTGTATTTCACCAAGCAGTTTATTGTATAATTGCTCATTTCTTTAATTAGCAAGCCATTTAATTAACACACGCTTATCGAGGGTTTGTTATGTGTAAGGATCTGCTCTAACAAATGTGGAGAACATAAAAAAAGAATAAAATGCCCTCAAGTATTGTGTGTGTAAGGGTGGTCGATTAGAAAAAGCCATTGCGTAGCATGTTACGGAGGTAAGGAGTGAACAGGCAATATTTAAGAGAATAGTTACGAATGTACGGAGAGAAGAGTGGTCTAATTAGACCAGGGGGTTCATGTTGTGCCTTTCACAAAATGTTTGTTTAATATATGAATGGGTGGGAGCTACAATAGGATGCTGAGTCCAAGGAGTCACGGGCTCTGAATACAACTGTCTATTCCCCAAATGGGAAATGTGTTGATTTAAGAAGACTCATTTAGCAACAGTGTTCAGTGTAGACGGAAGTAGGCAGAGCCAGGAGAGACATTTGGTAGCTGTGGTGAAGGGCCAGCGGGGAAGAGCCCAGAACCATCGGTGTGGATGAGGAAGAATCAGGGACAGATTCCTATCATGCACCCATCTGTCATCCTTCCTTCCCTACTTCCACATTGCCAGCTTCCTCCAAACTACCTTTCCCTCTGTACATTCTTCTTCCCTTTTACCTCATCCTTCCTTTTCAATTCCTAAATGAAAGAAGGCAGAGCCAGTATGCCCATCAAAATGGTGGAATGAGAGTAGACGTCTCTAGAATCACCCTGCAAGTGGTGATTAAAAAATAGTTTTATGAGGCTATCACTTGCCTAGCCATTGAAAACACATCCAGAAGAATCTACAAAATGCTACGTTCACAGGAGAGATTTAATAAATGTATTCCTTCCACCAGTAGATTAACCCTTGTAAAATCAAGCAACAAAATTAGTAGCTCCATGGTCCCCAGCTCTG
Organism: Panthera tigris; assembly: GCF_018350195.1. Taxonomy (NCBI): domain Eukaryota; kingdom Metazoa; phylum Chordata; class Mammalia; order Carnivora; family Felidae; genus Panthera; species Panthera tigris. The sequence goes on along the minus strand of NC_056660.1, from coordinate 67,769,799 downwards.
TGCATTCAGAAAAAAACAGCTCAAGTAGAAACTCCTCCAGCCAACACCCTGTGATGTCCTCTGAGGAAGGAGCTTCTACTCCCCTGTAACCTGTGCCATTCATACTTTATCTTCATTCCGGTGACCAGTGACTGTTCCATCCCTTGAACAGGTGTCATGCCTCACTCTTCTTGTTTCACCCGGAGCATATGGTGCACGACTTTATACAACATGGATGTTCAGTTGTTCAATGTTTGTGGAATGAAAAAATATTTTATCAGCTACTGTCTCAGGGATTCTGATAGTGATACCCCCGGGAAACTGAACTTGGTGCCTGGACCAACAAAAGGTGACCCAGGCTAACGGTTTCTCTTAGCCTAGATCTTGTGAAATGTATGGAAAATAATCAATTTCTCCACCTTCCTCTCACCGTACACTTTTCAGTGAGTTTTCCCTACATAATCAAGTTTTGCCAAAGCTCAGCATCTCACAAAGAACGTTGTGAACAGTTGGAAGGTGGACTTGGGGGTCATCTGACGGAGATCTTTGGTCCTCCTAAAGGAGTGGTACAGACATCTAACAGTATACACCTTAAACATAAGCTGATGTGCGCATTTTCAAATAGTGACACTTAGCTCCCCTTCTGCCCTGCTGTACTGCGTACTGGAGTCATTTTCCAAACGCTCAGAATGGAATTAATTTCTTGACTCTCTTTAGAGCTGCACACTCATTATGGGCTACCCATTCTTCATTATCTCAGTAGAGTGTTATCTGCATTATACTGTATCTGATAGGCGGAATGGTGGCAGTTAGAGCTTGGCAATCAGACTGCCCTTTGACACAGTGATGAAAAGGCCTTTTATTCGAGCCTTGAAAACAAATTAAGGAATTTAAGAATGATGTTCTAAGCAAATGGGAAATTGGGAACTATGATTGTTAAGTATGGTAATAAAGAACTTTCAGAGGCTGACAATGGTGTGTGTCAGAGCGATTGGTTCCAAGGATGTCCAGTATTGTGATGAGAAAATGGAGACATGCATGTGTGGTTATCTTACTTCACACAGAAGCCACACGTCCCCCACCCAGCTGCCGCTGCTCCTCCCTCGCGGCGACTTACAAAGCAGCCAGACCCTTTTGGCTAAGGCCTTTTTATTTTATGTACTACCCAGAGATCTTGACTCTTTTCAGTTGGTAAGATAGAGGGGAGAGGAATGCCCACAGCCCTCCTCTCCTCCTCTCAGGAGGAGAGACACTTCTCATCACTTTTCCTGCCAGTGTACCTGATAACTTTAGAAGGAGAATACTTTTAGATGTAGCTGGTTTGACCCTTTTTGTTTTTAAATCAGTGATCCCCCACCTTCCCCCAGTTGGAAATGCAATACACCGGGGCACCTGAATGGCTCAGTTTGTTAAGTGTCTGACTTCAGCTCAGGTCATGATCTCACAGTTTGTGGTTTTGAGCTCCATGTCGGGCTCTGTGCTGACAGCTCGGACCCTGGAGCCTGCTTCAGATTCTGTGTCTCCCTCTCTCTCTGTCCACCCCCCTGCTGTGTTCTCGTTCTCTCTCAAAAATGAATGAAAAAATTAAAAAAAAATAAATGCAATACATTGATTTTCATGCCACTATGGAAAATATGAGCAATGCAGCATAGCCAAAAAGAAAAAAAAATTAAAATTATGTATAAGCATTTCACTCATAACCACAGATAAATATATATTTTTCTTTATAGATTAAGGATCATAAATGAGCATGATATTTTTAACCTGTAATTTTAAGAAAAAGGGTTTTTTTTTACATTTATTTATTTTTGAGAGACAGAGTGAGACTGTGCGAGTAGGGGAGGGGCAGAGAGAGAAGGGGAGACACAGAATCCCAAGCAGGCTCCAGGCTCTGAGCTGTCAGCATGGAGCCCGATGTCAGGCTCTAACCCACGAACTGAGAGATTATGACCTGAGCTGAAGTCAGATGCCCCATCGACTAAGCCACCCAGGCTCCCTTAACCTGCACTTTAAGTCAAAACTACAGAGTGAACACTTTTTCTATTTTATTTAATATTTTTCTATAAGAGTGTGATATTCCAATTATAGATGTACCATAATTTATGTGACTCATCTCCTGGTTTTGGACAATTAGACTGATTCTATTTGGAGGAGGATACTACAAACAATAATCTGGTGAATATCCCAAGCCATAAATATTGACGCAGGAATAAATTGCCAGGAGTAGAATTTTGAGTCAAGAGAATTGCCCCCATTTTGCTCTCAAAATGCCAAAATATAGCTGACCATCACTAGCATTGGAGAGGACAGGGTCTTTCCACGAGGCCTGACATCAGGAGGTGCTGGGGGACAAGGCCGCCCAGAAGCCAAGGGAGGCCTATAAAACAGGCTCCTGGCTCTGCTCCCTTCTGGTTGTTCCAGGAAGAGGTCCTGCCAGGATCACATTTACCAAAGACGGATGTTCAAGGACCGCCGGGTGGGGCTTGTGACAGGGTGGTGTGGAAACATTCTTCCAAAAAGATTTGTTTATTTTGCACTTGATGAGCAGCTGGAACATCAAATTAGAGACTAGACATTTGTGGAATCAAATCCCACTCATCAGTCTTGCAGCTATATTAAAGCTGACATCTGGATCAGAAAGATGGAGGTCCCTCACCCGATTATATTGGGGCCGGTCCTCCAAGAAACAGCCCCTTGAGAGGCAGCATTTCTGCAGCTTTTAGTTGTCAACTAACTTTAATTATGAGAAGCCACAACACAGTACTAAAACAACCACACGAAAGCGTGAAATAAGAGGCTTCCGGACCACACTGGTCATTTCTCAGCGACGATCAGCCCACCTTCCAACCTCCCCAGAGGAAGAGGTAGTATTTATCGATAAGATAAAATTTTAAGTCCTGTCCCGTTGCTGCTTTATATTGACACGAACGCTAGGAGCCTCAGACTCACTAAAATGCCATGATTTTTGGGCGGTTGTCTAATTTGCTTTCACTTTCCCCAAGTGGCTGCCGCAAGAATAAATTTCAGGGCATGCATGTTCCAGGGGCTTGTTTTTTGCTATCTTGCTGAGTACAGTTCCTTCCAGTACAGTTCCAAATGTGCCAGGGAGGGTCCTGCTCTCATGCATTATTCAGGCGCTTCCGTGCTTATTTGGTTCAGAGGCGCCCTGCTTTGCGCTGCCTTGCTGGGATTTGGGCAGGAGGACGTCTCAGGGCGCTCCGCTCTGCAGAGCTGTGGTTTATGCGTGTGGGCATCCACCTGAAGCCTGGAGCCGCCCCAGAGTGAGATAAGGCCCAATTCCGTCTCACTTGCAGCTCTAATCCCAGCCGGGCAAAGCGGAACACCAGATAGTACACTCCGATTGTGTTATCAGGCCGTGCGTGTTCTGCTGTGCTCTCTTCTTAGCTAATTTCCCAGACGCTGCTTTTAGCAAACGTGAGAATTACCCAGGGTAGAAGCAACGAAGTGTTTCCATTGCAATTGTTTTGCTGTAGCCAATTTGGAGAGGAAAAGAAGTAAATCGGGATATTTAAGAGCAAGGCACGTGTTTCAATATTTAGGCTTATCTCTGACGGCTTCCGTACACATTTTCCTAAAATATCTTAAGAACTTAAGAAAAAAATCATCTCTGTCCAGATTTTGCTGTGCTCATCCATAAAAGACTCTTCTGAGTTAGGATTTTCCTAGATTCTGCTATCATGACTTGGCAATCATTTTAGGATATTTAACAAAATACCTGAGAGATCTCTGCTTGATTCCATCCCTTGGCAGTTCTCAAAGAAAGAGTGACTTGGAGGTCATCCCTTGCGCAAAGATTATGAACCAAGCTAACTTAAAATATGCAAAGTTCCATGTGAAACAAATATTGATATTAATAGCAGTAATAATAACGGCTAACATTTATTGAGCGCTGTCTATGTCCAAGTACAGTTATAAGTGCTATATTTGCATTAACCAACTTAGACAGATACCATATGGTTTCACTCTTATGTGGATCCTGAGAAACTTAACAGAAACCCATGGGGGAGGGGAAGGAAAAAAAAAAAAAAGAGGTTAGAGTGGGACAGAGCCAAAGCATAAGAGACTGTTAAAAACTGAGAACAAACTGAGGGTTGATGGGGGGTGGGAGGGAGGGGAGGGTGGGTGATGGTATTGAGGAGGGCACCTTTTGGGATGAGCACTGGGTGTTGTATGGAAACCAATTTGACAATAAATTTCATATATTAAAAAAAAAAATAAGAGTTACATAGGCTTTTAGATGGTGTCTGTAATTTCACCAAGCTCTCCCAAAGAGAGTTCTGATGGTCTCCTATCCTCTTCTAGGAGTCAGGCTGTTTTAAAGATGCAGTTTATGAATTAATGCTGCAGTGGGCCAGGCTTTGTTTAACTCAAAGCTCTAGAAGCAAAATGAGCATTTTGGGTAAGGGGTTTGTGTTTACCTGTGGGGTGGGCAGCAGGAATGAGGGTGAGGCAGCACACTGTAGGGTCGGGGGGCAGAGGGTTTATCTCAGCTCTGGAGCATATGGGCTCAGAGGGTCCTCTAGATGGTCACAGCTTAGAAGTTCAGAAACACTTATCCCGATGTCGGCATGCACACAAAACTGCATAACAAATTTGCACTTGAGCTATAGAGACTAGTGGGAAAGACTGCAGCTGCATGAGTTTTTTAACACTCCTGAGGAATCTAGAAGCCAAAAGACTGCGGTAATCTCAGGACAATAATGGATGGTTGGAAATAGCGACACAAGAGAATTCCGATAAGGCAGAGCTCATGCAATGCCATAATTCTCTTCCTGGCTTTAACATAAGTCTTTTTTGAACACAATGCTACAAAATCTCAGAAATGTGTTCACAGGAGGTTGTCGGATCCTGAAGTTGGCTTTTGTTTCGGAAGAGAAGATTCAAGAAAATACACGTCAAGCTCTCCTCATTTGGACATTGTATGGGCGCATAATTTCGAGCACGTTGGAAACTTCACTGAAGGTGCAGTGGAAAGAGAATGGGTTTGAAGTCAGAAAGATCTGGACTTCAATTTTGGATCCTCCTCCCCCTTGATGTGCGCTGGGTAGCTTATATGACCTCTGGGGGCCTTGGTTTCCTCATCTAAATAGCCAGGGTATATACATGCTTATTTCATAGAGTTGCAGGATTAAAGTAATGAGCGTGAAGGGCCCGGCGGCAGCTGATGCATGGCAGTCCCTTAACGTAAGTGCACACCCTCCCCTTTGACAGTTTTCCTTCTTGCATGATTACCAGAACCTCAGGAACTAGCCAAATACCGTCAAGTTTTAAATGTTAAACAAGCTGCGTTAATCATAAAGAAAGAGAGAATGCTTTTCTATTTGTATAACATGCTTACAGTTCTCAAAACACTTTCCTTATCCATTATTGCACTTTATCCTCAGTAAAGGATTGTATCATAGCAGAATTTTCCAGGTGAGGACACTGGCGTTCAGACATAGGAAAGGATGTTCCTGAGGTCAAACAACTCAGGCGCAGTGGCTGTGGGACTCTCTTCTGATCCGTCTTCAGCCACTATACTCATTTATTTATTTAAATATATTTTTTGATTACGTCTTTCATGCCAAACACTGTGCTAAGTACTTGTGATATAATGGCACACAGGACACGGCCTGACCTCAAGGAGCTGACCACGCCATCATCTTTGATGATCCTACACTGTTGTGTTTTGCTCCTATGTAGTTGAGTTAGAAAGAAAACATGGGATTTGCACATCATTCTACAGTGTTGGAGGTTTCACTGATGTGTATATTAGCTCATCTTCTCTTTGAAACCCACTGAAAAGGGAGACCCAGAAGAAATAGGCAAAAATGCCAGGATACGGATATGCCTTTAGGTAATATTTGAAGTTGTAGAAAAAAATCAATCTGAAATAATAAACTCTTATTTCTAAGTAAGCAGTGTTGTGGACCTCAGTCTGGAGGCACACAATGTCTAGCAGTCTCTCTTTCTGTGATGCCAGTGGCCACTGGTGATCATTTATTAAAGGATTGTGAAATGGTAAGATTCTAATTCTATCATTTCTGCTTCATTTGTTAGCCACAATGCTTCTATAAGGAGAAACTGCCCTTTATCAACTATTTGATCTCCCAAGGTATAGTTGATATAGTTAGGAAAGGTAGATGAATGTGTGAATCATGTTATTTATTGGTTTCAAAATAATAGATTACTTTCCTAGAATCCTCCAGAGGGGCTTTTTTTTTTTTTTTGGATGTTGTTTGTTATTTGTTTTTCTATCACTAATAGGTCGTGAGTTTAAACATATTTAGTGTGTTTCAAGACATTGCAGACATTATACTTATTGATGTTCAAATTGTCTAATTTTTGGCCAGTAGGATCTTATTCAAGATGGATTCTGAGTCCCTTTGATTTGGTCCCTTACATCCCTATAAGCCTTTTATGCATACTCTTATAGGATCTTGAACGTTGCAGAAGTTCCCTATTAACAAAGAGCAAGGAAGATGGGGTTACAGCTGGAAACGTGCCACCAATCTGAAAGAACAAAGTGATGGCTGCCCAGCCCCTCCTCCTGGCCAGCCGGACCTCTCGCAGTCCCTACCCAGCAATGTAACTGACGCCTGTGTTAATTACCCCTGAGTGCAAATGGGGAAAGAGACCAGACACCATCTTTAATTCTCATATGTTCTATCTGGGCCCAAACATCAGGGGTTTCCGCTTTGATTTTTCCTTCTCTTTTTTTAAAGTGCACATGCGTGACATTTTCCTCTGTGCTTGGAACAATAGGCAGAGCCAGTGACTCATCTGTGACTAGATGCCAATGTCACTCTACAAACTAATCTGGGAGAAACCAAATTATGCTGGAAGTAACACGGAGCCCTAATGAGGTTCTCTCCCAAATCCACTTATTCCCAATAACAGCTTGAGTTCCTTCCAGAAGCCTGGCTTATCACGTGGACACTCAGTGGGACCCTCCAGCTGCGGTGGGCTCTGAAGCACGGCTGTAATTCTGCCTAATTAATAAAGCAATGACAGGAATTTAGAAAAAAAATATATGCACGAGAATTTAAATCTCCCAGGAAAAAATCAATTCGTTCTGTCTAAATTTTGCCTTGGGTGCTCCCTTTATCAATTCAAGTGTGGAGCACAGTGACCTTAAGTTGCAAATATTTTTCTTCAGGCATGATTGAAGCATCAGAGAGGTAATAGCTTTCAACATGCATTTCTTAGAAATTTAAAAACACTCAAATGAGGACACTCATTTCCCCACTTGGCTCTGCTATATGGAAATCAGAGAAAATAATCTTTAAAATGGTCAAAATAAATGTAGCTCGGGGCTGCTAAAGTTAGCTTTACCTTTGTGTAGTCAACACCTGGATTAAAAATAAGAAGCAGCAAGCCTCAAGAAGCAGAATTATACACCTGTAATGCCCTTGCTTGCAAACTTCCCTAAACATACCCCCTCTGCATTTATTATTTCTCTTGGTGATAAGAATCTGAGTTTAATAATCAGAAAAACAGGAGGCGTCTGTCTCTTAAAAATGGACACGGCTCCCATCTCCGAGTCCTCCATCGAAATGATGTGAAATATGCTGATGCTAATCTAAAATGAAAAACAATTCAAAGCCATAATGCAAGCAAACAAATGTAACTGAAAAGAGAGAAAGAAAAAAAAAAATCAACCAAAAACATCAACCAAAAAACCCAGCTAAAAGTGGATCGTCAGTGTTCAGTTCAGCTTTGCTAGAGCCACAAGGGGGCTCTCAAATCTTTCCAAACACTAGGTAAGTGCTCAGAACTGTTTTTCTAGTAATTAATTTCCACAAATCAATATTACCTATTAATGTACACTACAGAGACAAGCTACAGACTTCTGACACTTTATGCTCAAGTTAAAGAGAGAATTTCCTATAAAAATTCTAGGGGCCTGTAGCGATTGTAAGTCAAAACCAGAATGAGTTGCACCTGTGATTTCCTGTGTCTGCTCTAGCATAAAAAATCCCAACACTGCACATTTCATCAAAGGTTAAAACTGAATTTGAAGCACCATGTATATAATGGAATACATTGACCTCTGATGCATTTTTAAAGGCTGTCTGCTTCCTTCCGCCACATCGCGCACCCCCAAAACAGCCAAGGAGGCTGATACACAAAAGTTAAAATGCGGTGACCCTTTCCTGGGGCAGGGGGAAGTTGCTAGAGCCATTAGTTCTGAAGGTTTTCAGCTCATGCTGAGAGTTTTATGGTGTCGGTGTTTGCAGCCTACATTAAAAAAAACAAAACAAAACAAAACAAAACCTTGCAAGGAAAGAGGGTATTTTCATTCTCCAGTAAGCCAGAAGATGGAGGCAGGGTCTGCTGAGGTACAGGGGCAGAAAAGGAGGTTTCCGCAACTAAGGACAGATTGGAAACTCAGCTTTCTCCGAAGCTGTCCCAGAAAAGAATACCACATATCACCCCTACCTCAGGCAAAATAAGGGAACAGAACAGACGTGCCCCCAAAACATTCTGTCAGATTCATTAAAATATCAAAATCATCTTTGTACGAATTCAGAAAGCCCCTCTGAGCTTTGATATAAAATGGCTTCTGATAACGGCCTTTCCTCTAATGGTAACAGTCCCAGTGAAGGGTAAGGATTGGTAACAATTCCACTGTGATAGGGCAGGAGTATTTTCATGGCATCTGGGGGATGTGGACCTTCTCCTTCTGGGCAGCTTCTCTCCTAGAACTGACAATGAGGGAGGAAAGGGACACCAGCTAGGACAGCTCAATTGTCCCTCTGGATCAGAATTTCCACACATTCATCTACTTCTGAAATTAAGAATCACCATAGAGAGGCACCTGGGTGGCTCAGTCAGTTGAGCAGCTGACTCAGGTCATGATCTTACAGCTTGTAGGTTCGAGCCCCGCATCGGGCTCTGTGCTGACAGTGTGCAACCTGCTTGGAATTCTCTCTCCCTCTCTCTCTCTCTCTGCCCTTCCCCCACTCATGCTTTCTCTCTCTCTCTCTCTCTCTCTCTCTCTCAAACATAAAAAAATAAACTTAAAAAAAGAGAATTATCATAGAGTAAATCCTGGTGTAAGAAGGCCAGTGTTCTGCCTTTAACTCAGGCACCCAAGAGATGTGTTATGGAAAAACAAAGTTCTCTCTCATGAAATCCGACACTGCTTGGCATATGCCCCAAATGCATATTGAACTAAACCTTGATGTAAAATGTGTAAATTTTTAGCTAGCACTTTTTAGAGTTAGTGCTTCCCCAAGTATTTTTTTAAATTGAAGTATAATTGACACATAATACAGTTGACTCTTGAACAGTGCAGGGGTGAGGGGCACCCACCCCGGCACAGTTGAAAATACATGTATAAGTTTTGACTCCCCAAAACTTTAATAATAGTTTGCTGTTGGCCTGATAGCACAAACAGGTGATTAACACATATTCCGTATGTCATATGTATGATATACCGTATTCTTATCATAAAATCAGCTGGAGAAAAGAAAATGTTATTAAGAAAATCATAAGGAAGGGAAAATACATTTAGAGTACTGTTTGTACATTTATTTTTGCTTTTTAAATTTATTTCTTAAAGATTTTTTAAATGTTTATTTATTTTTCAGAGAGAGAGAGCTAGCAAGTGAGGGAAGGGTAGAGAGAAAGGGAGACAGAGAATCTCATGCAGGTTTCATGCTGCCAGCCAGAGCCCAACAGGGGGCTCTAACTCACAAGTCATGAGATCATGACCTGAGCTGAAAACAAGAGTCAGATGTTTAACCAACTGAGCCGCCCAAGGACCCTCCCCGCCCCAATACATTTATTTTTAAAAATCCACCTACAAGTGGACCCATGCACTTCAAACCCATGTTGTTCAAGGATGAACTGCATTATATTAGTTTCAGGTGTACAACAGAGTGATTCAATATTTATATATATATATCATGAAATGCTCAACATAAGTGTAGTTACTGTTTGTCACCATACAAAGTTATCACAATATTATTGACTATATTCTATATGCTTTTCACTCCCATGACATATTTATTTTATAGCTAGAGGCTTGTACTTGTACTTCTTCATCTTCCCCTACATCATCCATCCCCACTAGTTTGTTCTCTGTATTTATGAGTTTGTTGTTGTTGTTGGTTTTTTTTTTTTTTGGTCTGTTCTTTTTAAAAATATATATTTTACACGTAAGTGAAATCATACAGTATTTGTCTTTCTGTGACTTATTTCACTTAGCATTATACCCTCTAGTTTCATCCATGTTGTAACAAATGGCAAGATCTCAAGCTTTGTTATGGCTGAATAATATTTCATATGATATACATATCTCACAATCTCAATGGTATATATATATACACACACACACACCTTTATCCATTCATCTAACAATGGACACTTGGACACTTGGACCTTGGCTATTGTAAATAATGCTGTAATAAAGATAGGAGTGCATATATCTTTTCGAATTAGTGTTTTCATTTTCTTTCCAGTAGTGGAATTGACGGATCACAAAGTAGTACTATTTTTCATTTTTTGAGGAAACTCCACACTGTTTTCCACAGTAGTTGTACCAACTTACATTCTTATCAACAGTGCATTAGGGTTCCTTTTTCTCACTAACACTTATAATTTCTTGTCTTTTTTAAAAATTAAAAAAAAAATTTACTTTTGAGAGACAGAGAGAGACAGGGAGTGAGCAGCGGAGGGGCAGAGAGAGAGGGAGACACAGACTTAGAAGCAGGCTCCAGGCTCTGAGCTGTCAGCACAGAGAGCCTGATACAGGGCTCGAACCCACATACCATGAGATCATGACCTGAGCTGAAGTCAGATGTTCAACTTACTGAGCCACCCAGGAGCCCCAATTTCTTGCCTTTTTGATTTTAGCCATTCTGACAGGTGTGAAGTGATATCTCATTGTGGTTTGGATTTGCATTTCTGTGATTCCCCAATTTTAATTCCCAGTTTAAGTAGCAACAGTCTCTCTTAATTTGCCTAAATCATTTCTTTTTGCAATTTCAAAAGGTACGTCCTAAGAGATCATGTTTTTCTTCCGGCTCTAATCCAGACTTCCATTCAAATCCTTCTTCTTCACCACTTTGCACATTACTTTTATGCTGTCCCACATCTAACCCATACTTTTATTCATGCAACCTCAGAATGTTGACCTTCTCAAGGGATATCCCTTGTTAAAATTCTGGTCATGACCTGGGATTGAAGTTTAGTCTAAGGCTTAGGTGTACACATGAGGGTCTTCAACTTGGTCTTGACTCAGAGCCCTACCCCTCCAGAAGGCAGCTAGGACTGAGGCAGAACTTGTGAAGGAGGAGGTCAAGCAGTAAGGAGGCATTCCGTTTTTAGACAAAGCACATCTAGTCAAGTGTAAGTATATTTTTTTAACTACATTTTGATCTGTGTACTTAAAATCACTCAAGGTCATAAAGAGATAGAATTCCCCACCTCTAAGCAGGAGGCGAACATTATAGACTGCATGTTTGTGCCCGCCCCAATTCATATGTTGAAACTATAACCCTCAATGAGATGGTGTTAGAATGCAGGGCCTTCAGGAGGTGACTAGCTTTAGAGCCCCACGATGGGATTAGTGCCCTCATGAGAATAAAAAGAGACTAGAGCTTGGCCTTTCTACCATGTGAGGATACAACCAGGAGACAGCTGTCTGTAAACCAGGAAAAAGGTCCTTACCAGACACCAATATGCACCCTGGTCTTGAACCTCCCAGCCTCCAGAACTATGAGAAATAAATTCCTGTTGTTTAAGTCATGCAGTCTGTGGTATCTCATTATAATAGCCCCAACTGACCAAGAGAGCAAAGGTTGGTGTTTTAGAGAAAAAAAAAGGAAGCCTTTCTCCACCAACTTTCTCCTCTCATAGAATATCCATTGCAATATACCTGATCATACTAAAACCTGCTTTCTAAAGAAACTAAATGACTAAATGATCTGACGTGATGGACTGGGGTTGGGGCTGGGGCTAGGTTTTGTAGAATTGGTCTTTCTCAATTTAAAATTCACCAGCCCAACTGCTCCTCTTCACTAATCAACTCAAAACCCATCACTGATCTCCCATTTAGAGGTGTTGTGAGTTGAATTAGGTTGTCCCAAAAGATGTTGAAATCCTAACCTCCAGTACTTGTGAAAGTTACCTTATTTGGAAATCAGGTCTTTGTAGAGAATCAAATTGAGGTCATTAGTGTCTCCAATATGGCTAATCCAATATGCCTGGTGTCCTTGGAAAGGGGAGACATTTGGACACAGAGACATTGTGAAAAGGGAAGACAGTGTGAAAACACAAAAGGAGAAGGCAAGCATCTATAAGCCAAGGAATGTCTGAACATACCAGAAGCTAGGAGAAAGGCATGGAAGAGATTCTCCCTCACAAAACTCACAAGGAATCAACTTTGCCAACACCTTGTTTTAGGCTTCTAGACTCCAGAACTGTGAGACAATAAGTTTCTGGTATTTTAGCCACACAGTATCTGGTGCTTTTGTTACAGCAGCCCTGAGAAACTAACGCAAGAGAGACATTTACTAGAGAAACAAGAACACAATGGTGGAGAAGGCACACACTAGCTACCCACATTAATAACCCTAGTTTTTCTCTATAAATATGAATGGACCATTAAGGTTTACTAAACATTTGAGGGGAAAAAAGTGAGTAAACAGAATAAATGCCTGGAAGAAAAAGGCAATTTAATAAACAAAATGTATTATTATGAACTATCCTGAAAAGTTACTGCAGCCATTAAATAAGAATAGGATTGTAGGGGAAAAAACATGAAAGAGTTCTTAGAAATTAATTTATATTCATATATATATTGGGCCTGAAAAAAATCGATAGATGGAATAAGTGATAGGATCCAAGAAACCTGGTAGATAGGGAGGGGGAAGGTGTGGAAAATATGAGAAATTAAGAGACGAGGATATGCATTCTATAGGTCCAATACCTGTCTAGAAAAAATTTCCAATAGAGAGTAAAGAAGGAACAAGAAACCACAGGAAGAAATAATAAAGGTAGAGTATTTCTTAAGCCTAAAAATACCATGAATTTGCAAATTGAAAAGTCCTGTGGAATTCAAGGGATGTAAGTGGAATTTTAGAGCCCCCAAGATAAAGAGAAGTTCCCCAAAGCTTCCAGAGAAAAGGGATCTAAAGAGATCTAAGATAAAATAAAAAATTAAATTGCTAACAGTTTTCTTATCAGAATTCTGAATGCTAGAAACATTGGATCAGTGACTTCAAAATTCCGAGGGAAAATTATTTTAAAAATTGAATTTTCTACCTAGTCAAACTATCAATTAAGTGTGGAATAAAAATACTGATAAGCTCAGAATATCTACTTCTTCTACATTCTCTGGAAAGAAAAAAAAACTATATTCTAGAAAATATCCCAACACAAGTAAAAAGAAATCCATGAAAAGGAGATGGGATCTAAGACACTGGAATTAACAGTCTACACGGGAAAGATTTACTAGGATAGGAACTCAGATATCTCCAGAGAAGGAAGCAAGGGAAGTGAGAGAAAAGTCATTTCCTCAGCATTTGTAGATTGAATATTTTATTTTATTATTTTTAAAGAATTTTTTAACCTTTATTTACTTTTTTTTTGAGACCGAGAGAGACAGAGCATGAACGGGTGAGGGTCAGAGAGAGAGGGAGACACAGAATCCGAAACAGGCTCCAGGCTCTGAGCTGTCGGCACAGAGCCGGACGTGGGACTCAAACTCACAGACTGTGAGATCACGACCTGAGCCGAAGTCGGACGCTCAACCGACTGAGCCACCCAGGCGCCCCTAGATTGAGTATTTTAGATAATAATGATGAAAGAGGCATAGAATTCTTCTCTCCACAAGATAAAAGAAAGACAATTTCCCGGCGATTCCAGGAAAAACAAAAACTGAAAGCGAAAGTCACAACTATATGTGAAGCAAACTAAAACATGGCGATATTTTAAGGATGAAATGGAATGCATGAAAGGAGAATCCATTTGGCTTGGTGTGGTTTGGGGGAACCAATGCACATTTCCTTTTTTTTGAGTCCAATCACACCATTTGTAGATATTTACATGGTTACATTAGGCATGGTGTTTATTGGTTTTTTAATTTTTAATTTTTAGAATCATCTTACAGAATAAGTTCAGAAGCCTATGTTTCATTGAAGGCCAGAATGCAAATATTCACAAAAGCCTCACAAAATGAAGGTAAGGCCAACAGATGTTGAAGGTGGAGTGAATTGAGGGGCACACATGGAACTAAATGTGCCTTAATGTCCTCATTTTTCGTAAGAGAGAGTCAACAGAACTCTGCCACAGAGAAAGAAATAGGCTTTTACTCACTGAATAATGAATAGTTGTTGAGCCCCTACATAGCAGAGGGAGGAGTCGAAGTAGCATATCAGTAAAGAGGCTGTGGTCCAGGGTCTCATTCCCTATTGTACAGTGACACCATCAGTGACAGAGTATGTGATGGAGTATACCTTTCTCGGGAAGGAGAGTTGCACATTGACGCCTTTTCCCACCCTTGCATTCAGTCCAAATTACATGGGAGAGGTTCTCCTAAAGTCAGATGTTGAGTCCACACTGCACCTTTCTTCGTGTGTGTGTGTGTGTGTTTACATTTTCTTTCCCATTTTTGCATTTATTTCTTTTTCTCAGATCCTAGGATAGCTGTGGATTAGGTAAACCTGCATGCATGCCATTATTTTTCTGGAAGTAAATTGTAAATATATCTCGATAGCCAGCTAGCTTCAGAACCAAGGGCATTATATATAGTTCCTCTACCTGGCCAGATATAAGATTAGAGACCAGGCAGGGCTGATCTCACAGGTACTGTGATCAGAGAGGAAGACCAGAAGGAAACAGGCCCTGAGTCCTAAGAAACTCTAAAGATAAGAAGCTGATAACCCTATACCAGATTCCTTCAGGTTCAAATCTGCAGGAGTCATTGAAAACACGAAACCTTCCAGCAAATCCTAAGTCAGGGTATCAGAGATATGTCTTGATTGTCCAACATCAATGCTTAAGAGGTGTGTGTGTGTGTGTGTGTGTGTGTTCACTTTTAAATACAAAGATAATTCCTCATATTCAGAAGGAGAAAAGACACCATATATGCTACTGTGATTTCTAATTAGGAAATGTATATTTGGTGTTCATCTAGTTCCTGGCACAGAGCTCTTAAACCTTTGGAATTTCCTGAAGTGATGACAGCATAAATGTGTCTTTTGTTTTGCTAATGAGGCTACTGTTGGAAAGCTTCTGGGTAACCTAAGGATGGGAGAACCAACCCGGTGAGTGGTTCCATCTGGAGTCTTCAGTTCCAGATGAGGCCACTGGGGAGGGGAGAGGGGCTGGAGATTTGAGTTTGATCACCAATGGCCAATGATATAATCAATCACACTTATGTCATGAAACCACCATAAAACATAAAAATAAAAAAGGACAAGGTTCTGAGAGCTTCCAGGGTTGGTGAGCCTGTGGAGATATGTGGAGAATGGCATCTTAGAAAGATAAGAGAAGCTTTTCACTCTTTCCCCACACCTTGCCCTGTGCATTTCTTACATCTGATAGCTCCGGAGTCATATCTGTTTTATAATAAACTAGTGATCTAATAAGTAAAATATTTCTCTGAGTTCTGCGAGCCTTTCTAGCAATTAATTGAACCCAAGGAGGAAGTAGAGGGAAGCTCTAATTTACAGCCAGTTGATCAAAAGCACAGGTAAGAGCCTGGACTCACAAATGGTATCTGAAGTATGGGTGATGTGGTGGCAAAGACAGTCTTGTAAGACTGAGTCCTTACCCTGTGGGATCTGATGCTATCTCCATGTGGATAATACCGGAATTGAGTTGAATTGTAGGACACCCAGCTGGCGTCAGAGAATTGCTTGGTGGTGTGGGAAAACCCTCTACACATAGTAATTGGGATTAGAATTATACCATGACTGGTTGACAACTTTATAATAAGAAGAGCTTCACCTAAGAGTTGGGAAAAACCAATATCTCAAAGCTTGAAGAATAAAAGGTTAGCAAGCTGACAATTGTTAGCAGGCAAACTGCCCTTCTATGCAAACTTCATTGTTCTTATGTGCTAGTGAGAAGGGAAAAAAATGTTGAAAGGTTAATTTTAAGATTCAACTTCAAAATTCTTCTCAGGAAAATACCTGTTCTAGCTTTGTGGAGGCCCCGTGGTACAGACTTGCAGGGCAATATTGGCCGGCTAAAAATCTCTGATGGCGGAATGGTTGAAAGATGTGAAGAACAGAGATGACTAATATTAACCCTTAAATTTATCCCTTGGATTCTGTATTGTAAGCCCTCCTTGCCACCCCTAAGTCATCAGTAAAGTCTGGAATACAAACAATCATCTCGTGTGGGTGTCAGATTGGGACAACCCAGGACAAGAGGCTGGGTTCTTCAGCTGAGTCAGGATTGGAATGTCACTGAATTCAGGCCATCGGAGCCAAAGGTGACCTTGAAAAGGAATGAAATTCCCCGAGTGCCTAGAAAACTTGGGGAAGGATGTGTGCTCCCCTGCCTGTCCCCCAGACCCTGATTCCGACAGTATGAACATAGCCCACCTGGTAAACCCCAGCCTTACCCCCCAAGCCCGCGCATGCTCTGACCAACATACCCCCATTACCTAAGTCTATTCTGAGCATATTCTTTCTGGTCTAATAGAAATTGAGTCTTCTAGCTTGGCTGTGACTCAGGCTTGAGACCTAGGTATTCTTGGTCCTTCCATACTTCCATCTTGAATTTCAAGCTTTGATGTTTATATTTTAAACAAGGCTTTCTTTGGGTGTAAAAAGACTAAATTCAATGGCAGGTACAAATGGTTATTTATTATATGTGTTCAACTTTCTAATTTGTTTTTAATGAGGTCTCCTATTCATGTTTTTTATTCATTAATTCACTCAGCAGATACTTACATCCTACTATGTTGCAGCCACTATACGTTCCAGTCTATGAAGTAATTGCACCTTTTTGTACATTGTAACAAATGTATTTGCTTCCCAGTATAAAAAAAAAAAAGTTGAATACTATTAAGCTTTTCTTAGGTATTCTTTTTACAAATAATGGCATTTTTCCTATTTACATAGAGCTCCAGACATTTATTGAACATTTTCCAACAATTCTTTAACACTCCAGCCAAGTGGGTAAAAAAGAATTGCTATTCTGATTCTAAGATGATTTAGGAATAGGGCCCAAATCACATCAGAAGTAGAAAAGCCCTTTAAAAATAGGACTGCTTTTTCTGGGTTTCTCTTTGCCAAAGCAGAGCAGTGCAGGGTCTCGTGATGGTGCCTTATCACTTCCTAGCTAACATGCTGAAGATATTTCCTTTGCAGCCCCAAGGTAAGTAACAGCAGTGGCTTTTCATTTCTGCTTTTGGTTTTGCACCATTAAAAATGCTCATTTTGCTTCATTAACAAGAAAAAGATTCACACTGTCTAGGGGCCTGCTGCTTCTTCATACAGAACATTGTCTCCTTATCACCTGTCCTAAACAGACCCAATGGAGCTGGGAGGTCTCTGGAGAATTTGTTTTTGGATGGCCCCTATTATTAGTACTTAGTGTATTGTTCACAGCAAAGAGGCCTATAATTAAGCTGCAGGAAAACTTGAATTGTAATTTCTCATTTTTGACTAACACAAGTAATAGAAAAATTGCCTAAGCTCTTTAGCTACATTATTGTTGCTATTTCGTTTTGTGTTTCATGGACAGTTTTCCACGAGGTAAAGGCAAAGAAAATTCCCTCACCCCAAAACACACACCCAAATTCCCCAAAGTTAGGGCAACTTAGATTTCCCTCTATTTCAACGTAACAATTATTCCATTTTTAACATCATCCTAAGATTTGCTCATTAGACAGAATCCAAGCTGTGACACCACTTACTTGAACAAATTATTTAACCTTTCTGAGCTTTACCTTCCTCGTGTTTAAATGGTGATAAAAATAGTACCAAGCTCGCAGGGTTTCCTGGGAGGATTCACTGAGATACAATATGGAAAAATCTCGGCACAGAGCCATCCCATAATAAGCATCCATGAAGGTCAGCTATTCTCATCATTCACAAAGTTTTATGATTAATACTACTAATAATAATACATGAAAACAACCCATGTGAGTACCTTTCACAGAGTACTTCCTGTGCCTGGTGGGGGGAGGAAAGAGGTCTGCTTCCTCCTTTGTTCTTCTATGTCTTTGTGTCCCTCACTGATGGAAGGAGAGGCGATTTCTAATGAATTGATTTGAGTCCAGAACAGGATGAAGCCATGCTTTCCTGATAAAAGGGCTACCAAACCTTCCAAGGAAGCCACCATAGGGAGACCACCCTATACTTGCTTCCCTCATGTCAGGGAGCTGTGATGTCTCACTGTGCCCTCCAGATCTCAAATCGCATTCCCCAAATGAGCTTTGACCTGCTTTCAGCCTTGCAGGGTATTGGATGCCATCTCAGTCCTTCATCAAGACAAATGTAGAGTCCTACTTGGCATTGCCTCCTTGGTCAGGAACCCCAACTGTAGCATTCTTGTGAGCTGGCCATACGACTATCCTGATGGCACCACGGTCTCATTTGGAATCCCTGGCCCCAGGCACTGGGACAAGTTCTATGGAAACATGACCTCGTGAAGCTCCTCAGGGAGGAAGGCGTCATTATCCTCAACTTTCAGAAGGCCACGCCAGGTTTAGAGAGGTGATGGCCTCTGCCCCAGAACTGGTAAGTGTTAGAGCCAGCGTGTATATCCAGGCCTGTCTGACTGCGAAGCCAGTGTCTGTAAGTCTTATTCAGGGCTGCCTCGTATGTGCTAGATATTAATAATTAGTGTCAGAGATACCAAGATAATGAAAACACTGTCCTACCTTCACAGAGCTTATGGCCAAGTCTGGAAGCTCAGGGTCAGTACTGTCCCACCCAGTGTAGTCTGCAGATCCCCTGCATATATGACTTGACCTACTTCTTAATGTGCAGGTTCCCAGCTCCTGTCTTAATTCACTCAGGCTGCTATGACAAAAATATGGACTGGGTGGCTTAAACCTAAGCATTTATTTCACACAGTTCTGGAGCCTGGGCAGTCCAAGGTCAAGGTACTGGCAGATTCAGTGTCTGGTGAGGGCCCTCTTACTGGTTCACAGGCGGCTGTCTCCTCACGGTGACCTCACAGGGTAGATGGGATAAGACAGCTCTCTGGTATCTCCTCGTATAAGGGCACTAATTCCATTCATGAGGGCTCCACCTTCGTGACCTAATCA
Source organism: Panthera tigris (assembly GCF_018350195.1). Classification (NCBI taxonomy): domain Eukaryota; kingdom Metazoa; phylum Chordata; class Mammalia; order Carnivora; family Felidae; genus Panthera; species Panthera tigris. The sequence goes on along the minus strand of NC_056660.1, from coordinate 67,750,577 downwards.
CCTCCCAAAGGCCCGCCTCCTATTACCACCACATTGGGATTTACATTTCAACGCATGAATTGGGGGGCTGAACTTAAACATTTAGTCCATAATACCGCTCCTTCCCTAAGTATGCTGAATTAGAATCGCTCTGAGGCAGATCTGAGGATTCTGCGTTTTTTTTAAAAATGTGTCACCGGGTTATTCTTAAAGTAATTAAAAGTTGAAAACTACTAGTTTTAAATTTAAAAGCAGAAGACAAGACAGACTAAGAAATAGCATATTCCTAGGAAATTCTCCTAAAACATTTATCCATAAGGGTGTCCTTTTTAAATTCTTAGCCTGAGTATTTCCTGGGGTTGCCTAAATCCACCAAACATAATTCTTAGTTAGGAAGAATCATGTTAGCATCGGATTACAATAAAAATTTTATTACTAGGCTTCACTTTAAAAAAAAGAGGACATTATTACAGGGCTAACAAGGACCATTACTCAAGCGTGATGAATGCAAAATCAGAGGTCCAAGAGCTTTTTTCCTTGAGTCTAAAATATTAAGCCAATAGCTCAAATGGTTAGAGGTGAAACTATAAATTCTGCCCAGAGTAGCATGTATTTTGTTTTGCTCGTGTGTGTGTGTGTGTGTGTGTGCAGTTTAAAAGAGAGGAATGCTCTCAGTTTAGGAAAACTTCTCTTCTCCCCTCCCATCTGCACTCTGCAGAAACCTGGCTGGGCTCCCTTCTTGAATGCCCATGGACCACTGCCTTCACATGAATCATCACAATCACTTCTCACGTTAACTTCTACTCAAGATCAGTAACAAGGCTCCTGAAAAAGTCCCCACTTCTTACCCTGACATGCAAAATTCTCCACAATCTGGGCTCCTTTGCCTTTTTTTTTTTTTTTTAGCATGTACTTCTTTTCAAAATTAAGCTTTTTCAAGGAGTTGACCTACTTAAGCTGCTACATTCCCATAACTATGCTTTCTCTTTTGCCTTTTCTCCCACGAGTGCTGAGTCAGTAGGCACAGGCTGGGTTCTATGCAATAACAAAACAACCCCTGATTCCCAGTGGCTTAAAACAACAAAGGCTTCTTACTTTTTGTGCAAGTCGGGTGTCTCTCATGAATTAGCACGGGGCTGGCCTCATCATACACTACTGGGTCAGCAGGTGAGGTCGCCATGTTCAGCATTGCTGGTTGCCACGCCAGAGGATAAAGAGAGCTCGGGGAGACTCACATTGGCAGTTAAATGCTTTGACCTGCAAGTGACACGCATCACTTTTGCTCTCCACTCATTCATCAGAACTGGTCACGTGGTCCCACCCAGCCGCAGTGAAATCAGGACGTGCAACCCCATCAGCAGCTCAAGTGGGAAAAGTATCAGTAAACAGCATTCATGACGAGCTGAAGTATTTTTTCAAATCCCATCAGTACTAAAAGCTGAGCTCAAATACCTCCTCCGTTGCTTTTCCTACAGAGCCCAGCTGGATGACAGCAGGGTTTTTTTCCCCTTCACTTAGAACTTTTATTTTTCTGTTCCGTTTATTTGGCATAATCAAATCCAAAAAAATTTACATGATTATTTCATATACACATGTCTTATCTCTTCATATACACTGTCTTTTTGCAAATCATTTACTTGATGTATCATAGTTAAGATAACATAATAGATGTTTAATAGTATATGTAGGCATTGACTATCTTTCTAAATTACGTTAAAAATACGGCATCTATCCTACCACATTTTCATTTTGTACCGCTAGACATGAGAGCTTTGAACTCCTAGTTTACCCAGTTTAAATCTTATGACAATCATTTCAAATACTATATCCTTAGTTGCTGGTTTTGTCCAGTACTCACATTTTATCAAACCCTGATTAGATGTTTTCTAATGTTTTATATGTAACCCAGACACATAGGACAGTGACTGACAAATAATAAGCACCCGATAAGTTCTTGTTGAAGAGTTCATTCTATGTTCAGAATGACCCTAAAAGAAAACATCCCCATTTTACAGATGAATAAATGGGTTGAGGCTTAGGGAAGTCTGGCAAACAATATGCAGTATAATATTCTTAAACAAAATAAAGCTTCTTTTACCAACACCATTAAAAGGATATTGTTTTGATTTAGGATGCAATTGATATTTCTAGAACTTTTAAAAAAATGTTTTATTTATTCTTGAGAGAGCGCAAATGGGGGAAGGACAGAGAGAGAGAGGGACAGAGGATCTGAAGTGGGCTCTACGCTGATAGCAGCAAGCCGACGTGGGCCTTGAACTCATGAACCAAGAGATCATGACCTAAGCCGAAGTCAGACACTCAACCGGCTGAGCCACCCAGGTGCCCTGATACTTCTAAAACTTTTAAGCTCTTATTTTGGCTGGGTTCTTGATGGTGATCAAGAGACGTCAACTCTGTGGACTTAGTCAGAAAAAAAAATGGGGGGTGGGGAGGAGGAAGGACAGGAAGCCTGTAGAAATGATGAACTGGCTAATTGATAGGTTCAGAAAGGAAAAGTGGGATCTCAGGGAAGCGAAGCGATGCCTAGGTGCAGACCCACAGCAGGAAGTCTGCTGAGGAAACCATTCCCGTGCCCTTCCCACCGGCCCCTGGCTCCCCAGCTTTGTGACTTTCCACTCAGTTGTAACTCTGACTGTCTTCACTCTCCTCACACCTGTGAGCCACTTTCTCAACAATTGACTGGCTGAAACAAGCCTGGATGAGCCTTCTCACATGTTTGTGTCATCAGTGCCCAATGGTACAAGATTGGGCCCTACCACTCTCCATCTCGGGAATTCCCAAAATAGGAAGAACAGTCAGTGAACCAAACGGCAAATTTCCAACACCGTTATGTGCAATCAGTCCCCAGGGGCTGGACTGACATTCCTGACCTCAGATCCAAACGATAAGACCAACACTTGTATTAGACACGAGAGTAGAGAAAGGCTTCCCCAGACATGATCCCCTAGAAGCGGGCAGAATTGCTACTCTCATTCCACAATGAGAACACGAGTCAGGTAGGTCATCCGACTAGAACTGTGGAGGCAGAGCGTAAACTCAAGTCTTCCTTTCTGCAGATACTGTGGTCAATTTACTACATTATGCCACAATTCAGTCTATATTAGAATTCAGGGAAGACAAAAAAATTATTTATAAAAGTTAGAACCAAGTTTTCTTCATTTAGAACAATGCTTCCCAACTTCTTCCATGGAATGGCACATGTAGAAAATAGTCATTACTATGCACCCATCTGGGATAAAATGGATAAATCTGGTTAGGACCAGACCCTCTCAGACTCCACAGTACAGCTACTAAAAACAATCATGGAAAAGCTGAGTATTGACCAATGTATCTGGGAGTATAATACTGATATAGTCCATGAGCAGGGATAGTTCCTCAAACATGGGCTTCTTATCTCCCATGAGCCAACCTGAATAGTCAGGGCAGGAAAAAACAGGTCAACATGCATGAAGAGCTCAGATTTTCATAGGGGAGACAAAAACGTAAGCAGAAAATTACAATGCAGTGTGACATAGCCACAAGGCAAGGGATACCGGCAGCCACTAGATGCTGGGAGAAGCAAGGAGCATATTCTCCCCTGGAGCCTTTGCAGGGAGGGCAGCCAAGCTAACACCTTGGTTTGGACCTGCTGATATTGATTTCAGACATCTGGGCTCTAGATCTGAGAGAGAATAAATGTATGTTATTTTTAGCTGCCAAATTTGCGATAATATGTTTTACTGTTAACTTGGGAATGACATTGCTCAGAATCTTCTTCTCTGTATGGGCTGGGTTAGAGTTCTGCAAAACAAATTATGTGATATCTGGAGCTGAAACTGAGGCAGAATTACACTCTGAAGGTCATCATTGGTTAGGAGCTTGAAACACGTGCAGAGGTGCAGGCAAGCTCTCCTCTGGCCCTTCTCATCTACTCTGTCCCTACATCTTGGTCCTGACAGTGGCCCTGCTGACTGACAGTACTTCCAGACCCACACTGCATGGGAACTCACAGGGACAACAGCCATGAGTAGTCAGGAACCTTCCATAGGCTTTGTATACCAACCACCTCATGGCCCCACTGCGTCAACTGCTTGTGCCTACCTTCAGGATCTCCTTTGCAAGCTTCCACCCAATTAACTCATATCGAGACTGATAGTGATTTTTCCTTTGATTTCCCAACTCTCTTTCTCATTTATTATTATTTTTTTTAATTTAAAAAAGAGAGAGAGAAAGTGCATGCACATGAGCAGGGGGACAGAGACAGAATCTTAAGCAGCCTCCGTGCTGTCAGCGCAGAGCCCCGTGCGGGGCTCCATCTTACGACCATAAGATCATGATCTGAGCTGAAACCAAGAGTTGGTTGCTCAACCGACTGAGTCACCCAGGTGCCCCTAAAATTCTCCTTTTCAGATCTTCACTTTCCTAGCTTCTGTCCCTGTTGTGAAAATTCATACTCCTACGGTAAATTTCTTACTGTGCATAGTGGTTTACTCCCCTGATTGAATCCTGATTGATCCGCACGTGTGAGCCAAGCTAGGCCTTTGCAAAATGTGCTTGGAAAGAGGGGAAGGATGTCAGCAAAGGTACAAGATAAAAGAGCTAGGGAGGGCTAAGTGCAGTGACTTAAGAAGAGGGAAAAGGTTTGGGTAGCTCCCGGGTTTCCAGCTTGGGAATGGGGGTGCTGATATTAGTTTTCTATGTTTGCTATAATAAAGTACCAGACCGAGAGGCTCACAACGGAAATTTATTGTCTGGCAGTTTGGAGGCCAGAAGTCTGGGCTATGCTCCCTCTGAAGGTGCTGGGGAAGGATCTGTTCTAGGCTTCTCTCCCAGCTTCTGGTGTTTTGCTGGCTCTCTTTGGTATGTCTTGCCTTGTGGATGCATCACTGCAATCTCTGCCTTCAGTTCACGTGGCATGTTCCCTGTGTGCATGTCTGTGTCCAAATTTCCCCTTTTTATAGGAACACCAGTTACATTGAATCAGGAGCCCACCCTACCCCAGGATGACCTCATTTTAACTAATTATGTCTGCAAAGAATCTATGTCCGAACAAGTCACATTCTGAGGTACTGGGGGTTAGGATTTCAACATATGAATTTTAGGGGACATAACTTAACCCATGATAGGAGGATCATGACTCAATGAAGAAATCAGGAAGATAGATGGGGGAAGACTGAGTTCCATTTCTGACATAATAGTAATAACAACCACCATCTTGAGCGCTTGCTATGTGCCAAGAGCTGTGTTCATTTTTTTTTCATGTGTTTAGCTAGCTTATTCTTCACAAGTGATTCTTAAAAAAAATGATTAAAATTGGCATTTGACTTTCCAGAGGCTTAGAAATCCAGCTGTATGGCATTGAAGTCATTTGGACAAGGTCACACAGCTAAACAGAGTAGATGAACCCAGATATTTCTGACCCAGGACCTTTGGTCTTAACCTGTATGATATGCTGCCTGCAGGGATGTCCATATAAGAGGGGTCTATAGTAGGCAACTGGATCAGGTGAACATACAGGTTTGGCAAATAGTAGCTTAGAAAAAGCTTGGGCATCCTAGAATCTTGTCCAAATCTAAGAATATAATTTAACAATTATAACCTGAAATCGAATAGCCAATATTCAACTGATTTATAGTTGTTTTATCTTCTGTGTACATCAATCCATTCAGTTAACTAAGACTACACTTTAAAATCTGATAACCAGGAAGATTGAAGGTGCAGTGAATGCTTTCCTGGTACTGATTTTTTTTTTTTCATGATCTGGGTAAAGATTTTGTAATATTTGCTTTAATATGTTTTTTTTTCCCCCCAAGCCAGGACTATTATGGCTACACCTTGATTCAATCCTAATATTCTTTTCAATTTCAACTGAAATGTCACTTCCCCAGGAAAGACTTCTCTCATCTTCTCCCCAAATAAAGCAGGCAGCTGTGATGGGTGCTCCCCATGTACCACAAATCTATCTGATCTTGGTTCTACCATGTTTCATGTTAATGGCTTATTTAGTTATGAGTCACTATCGGAAGATCATATGCTCAGTGATGAGAGGGGCTAGCGATATTTTGTTTCCATTATGCCTCTAATCCCTGGCACATCTCAATAACGTTTCCATGGGTGCATAAATATATAAATTAACTGCACTTTGATTATTGGTTATTCTGAGACTTGAAAACATTTTGGAAACGTTTTACGAGAAGCGTTTTGGTTCTACCCATGGACATTCTCTGTGTGAATATATAGTGACCTGCTTGCTTATGTGTCCTCGTTAGTGTCCACCACAATTATAAGATAAAGTCAATCCCTCTTCCAGCTATGGGCTATATTTAGCAAGTGGTATAGGTACCTACAATTCCAGGTGTTTGTCAGGGAGCATACATACTTAATAAAAGCTCTGAAGTAGAATTTGTGGAACATTGCTTTGAAGATAGAACTACTCATGCCTCTAGATACCCAAAAATACATCCTTGGGTGAGACTGCAGTAGTACGTTCCTGCATACCTGGGACAAAATTGCATAGCTTGTCATAGAATTTCATTAGCAAACTTCACTTGGATATAAATGTAACGTAACAACACTGTCATCTTTCTAACACTTTTTAACTCAATAAGATTCACCAGAAAAATATTTTTGAGGGTACTGGTCACCCTATTGCTTTGTGACCCTCTTGTTAGTGACCCACAGAGCAATACTAAGCTCCGTATTTTACTTCCTTTGGAACTCTGTTTATTTTTATCATATTGCCAAGTCTTGGGTTTCTTATTGGAAAGATGAGGACAATAATACCGAGATAAGAAAGTTTTGGACAATATGAAATGGGATAACACCAATAAAATGCTTGCTTAGCATAGTGCTTGGTGCATGGTAAGGAATTTGTTATGTACTGTTTTGTCACCATCATCACCACGATCACCATCACCATTATCATTGTCATATTACCCTCTTGGCATTTATGACTGGAAAGTGCCAAAGCATGTTCCTAACCACCTCCACCAAGTGAAATTACTGTTTGGACAAAATAACCTTCACCTCATCCTAATTTTTCCCTACTCTTACTTTTCCCTTGAACCAGTTTTCTCATTTATACATGTCTAAGTACATTTTTGTTCATACCACTAGATGCTGGCTCACAATCTTTGTGGAACCATGTGAGTTATTACTACGCACATATGTACGTACGTTAGTTTCCAAAGGGCAAAGATGGATCACAGAAAAGTGGAATGGCTTGTACTCAGAGTAGCAAAGCAGAAAGAATTCTTGTGGGTTTTTTTTTTTATTTTTTTTTAAATTTTTTTTTTAACATTTATTTATTTTTGAGACAGAGAGAGACAGAGCATGGACGGGGGAGGGGCAGAGAGAGAGGGAGACACAGAATCGGAAGCGGGCTCCAGGCTCTGAGCCATCAGCCCAGAGCCTGACGCGGGGCTCGAACTCATGGACTGAGAGATCGTGACCTGAGCCGAAGTCGGACGCTCAACCAACTGAGCCACCCAGGCGCCCCAAGAATTCTTGTGTTTTAAAGCGTGGCTCCAGCCCTTTTTTTGTGCAGAAGGCCACTGAAGCTTCTCTGTTGCTGAATTCCTACACAGTCCCGTCAAAGAGTCTGATGTACCTTTTGCCACGTTCCATGCTGCTTATTGTTGAAATGAAAGCTTTCCTTCTTATTTGGTGCAGAAACTTCATTGAGGGAAGGAAGGAGCCTGAGAGGACAGACCACAATAGCTGGAAAGGAAGAAAGGATTCCTGGCGTGCTGTGTACTGCCTAGGTAACCTAAATATCGCATAGTGAACTGATATAAGCAGGGATTTTAATATTATTTTTAAAGAAAGAAGAAGTCAATTTCTTTTTATTCCCAAAGGTAGCTGTGATTAATCTGTGGGGGTAAGAAGAAAGAGCGGCGAGACACAGAGCCCTTGAAGATTTATGGCTTTGTATGTGTAACGAACATAAGTTTATAAATACATTTGTAAGCCCCAGGCTCTACCCTTAAACATTCGAGACGCTTCCCTCCTCCCTCTTTGTACCACATGGCCTCAGAAACCACATGAAGGACACTCTGGGCTGCCATCTGGCCTACATTCTTATACGGAGGCTAACTTTTCTCCGTTCTGACCACTTCAGCTGCGTATCTTCCCCTCCCCGCACTACCTCCCCACCTCTGGTTTTACACTCATATATATATTTTTTTCTTTTGGATGGGGTAACTTGACTAAAGCATTTGCCTTGGCACAAGAGAATAGGGAACCCCACATGGAATGCTGATCCAGGCATCCGCTCCACTGCTCAGCCTTCAAGCTTGTAAGCCCGTGTTTTAGGAGCCGTCTTTTGAGCCCTGCCAGGTTCCCAGGATAGGAAAACAGGCATGTCTAGCCTTCAGCTACAATCAGGGGGAGGAGAGACGGGTCCTAAATAGTTTTCCTTCAGACAGGCTGCAGCCTTTTGAGGGTAGGACCCACTTCACTGCCACGGTCTTTCCAGTTGTGCAGAGCAGGAATCATGTTGGAAATTTCTTTTCTTTCTTTCTGTTTTGTACATTCTCCCACACCCAAAGCATGAACACCTCTAGAGTTATATTCCATGTGACCCAATAAGTGCTCATTTAAGCAGATTATGGAACAGAAAAGGAATCATAATTTTCCTCGTCTGCTGTCAAATACTCCAGAGGGTAGAACTACCCATGCCCCAACACAAAACTTCTTGCCTATCCACTCTCAGTATTGGATCTCAAACTATAAACAAATAAACAAATAAACAAATACTGGCAAGATTTCAAATTTGAGTAGAGCCTATTTGCCAGAAAATGTTGAGTTCCAATCTTGGCTTTAACTCAGAGTCTATTTTTGTCTTAAAGGAGAAAAAAACAAACAAACAAAACACATTTTCTCATCAATTTGCGCAAAGTCATTCTTACCTGCCCCTTTGGGTACCGTGAGGATTAATGACTTCTATTTCTTAATAATACCCGAGTCCCTCCCTGGTAGTAAGCTAGGGATATGGGCCCATTAGCTGCAAATGTTGCTCCAGTGGCCTTTAAGGATTAATATACCTCCCAAAGCCCTTAACTTACTGGGACAAATCTGGCTCAATGAGTTAATTGGCTAATTAGTTAATTGTCAACTCTGCAAGATGAGAAGTATTGTTATTTTCACTTTATCAAATTCTTGAGGATTAACAACTAGAGGGAGTGCATGCTAAGAGGATTTGAAGGATCCTGGATGAGTGTGACACAAATTGTTGGTCTTGTCAACAACCTCTTGTCCAGCCTTTCCTGGGGGAGTGAGGGGATGAGGCCATTCATTCTATCCCGCGGGTAACTGACAACCAGAGCTGTTGGGAAGAGATTGGACTCCACTGTATAAAAGCCTTCTTGACATGAAAGTGCGTGTCCTAAAGTAGGACGAAGAGTCAGGGTGGTAGAATAATTGTCAGTTTCCATGTCACTGAGTGAGAGAGAGATGACTGTTGTGATGTGTGAACTGAGGAAAGATTTGGTCTGCAGCATAACTGGATATGCAGAATGATGAAGTACTTTTTAGCGAGGCTTTATAATGCCACTTGAAAATATGGTTCACTTTAGAGCCAAAGGAAAGAGCATGGGGGAAAGTATTTGAAAATGTGAATATTCTATAAATAAGAATGAGGTGAGATCAGCATGGGGCATCTGAGTCACAGATACTATTAACAAAGGGAAGTCATTGGAAGGGGTTCAAATTGTTAGTTATGATCAGAGATTATACAGCTCAGACAACTTGTTTCTAAGGACAAACTTTAAAATTGCATGAGCCTCTGGATGGTTTGGGAGTGTGTTCAATCCCTTTGCAGACCAGTGCATTTTGAAAAATTGGAAATCCTACACAGAACAGTCATAGCCCAAAATGATGGATACGTAAGCCTTCCTGGTTCCACAGGAAGCATGTTTTATTTAAGGCTCTTAACAACAACAAAGTAGCTAATTAGACTTTTGGAAAAAAGGTATGAAGAACAGGTGAAAAGTTGTACTTAACAAAGAAAAGCTGTGTTAAAAGAGAAAATGGCTTCAAAAGGGAGGATATACAAACACAGATGGCCAGTTACAGACATTGTGCCAGAAACTCCTTGAGATACGGAGTAGACCCTCTTGGCTGTCTATGCAATAGTCATCATTCCTTCACAATGTCTAAGCCCTGATTTTTTTCTTGTTTCTAATCCCTTCTTCTTCCCCACGAATCAGGTATATCCTGAAAAGTCTCAGCCATTAGCGATGGGTCTACTGCTGCCAAGGTGGGGAGTTTACAGATGGGTATGTAGCCAGTTTTGTCAGTGGGATATGAAAAGAGGCCTACTGGAGGGCTTCTGAAATTTTCCCTTCCTAATACATTTCTTTAAGTCAGAAATATCTCCTTTTCTATTGCTGGACAATGTTATACTTTGATGTGTTTCTGTAACTACTTCAGCCATTTTATGGTTAAAAGGAAAAACAGCCTTTAGATGATATCAACACAGACGACAGCCAAACAGAGAGCTAGAAGGAGCTTGGATCCTTGATGACATTCTGAGCTACAGATCTTACGATGATATAACTCTGGAGTTCCTTTCATTAAGATGATAAATCTCATTATTTATTCCAGGCAAACTGAGTTCTCTATTGCTCGCAGCCAAAGGCACCGTATAAATCCAAAATTCCTGTTCGCTTTAAAACGCTAAATGTACACTGCACATTTATTTTATTTTTTTAAAGTTTATTTATTTTGAAGTAGAGAAAAAGCGTGAGTGGGGGAAGGGCACAGAGAGAGAGGGAGAGAGAGAATCCCAAGCAGGCTCCTACTGTCAGCCCATTGCCCGATGTGGGGCTTGAACTCACGAACCTCAAGATGGTGACCTGAGGAGAAATCAAGAGTCAGAGGCTTAACCAACTGAGCCATCCAGGCGTCCCCACTGTACATTTATTAAGAGTATCATCAATGCAGCCTGACATGGGGTTCGATCCTTGCCATTGACTGTGTGAACTTGGATAAGTCACTTAAACTCTCTAAGCTTCAAGTTTCTGTCAATAAAGGAACAATAACCACTATTTCCTAGGGCCCCTGTAAAGATTATGTAAGAGAACACATGGAAAATGTACTCAATAAATACCTGAAATAACAAACATGCATACATTCTAAAGGCAACTCTGACAGCTGTTTTCAAATAGGAAACAAATCAAGTGAGAAAATAAACACCATTCAAGCAGCAGGATAAATAGAACTAGAAAGACATATGGTATATCAGACAGCATCTGAGTTGAGGACATAAAGCCTAATTTTTTACACCTAATCCTGGATTAAGTATAAAAATATTGGTATTTTTCTCAGATCTCTTAAGAACCCAGAATCTGAGGGGAGAATCCCTTAGGGATCTACAATGTGGGGCATACTCAATGTTTCAGGTCCTTGAAATTGTCAGAGAAGGATCAAACAATGAGACCAAGGTAGACTGGCCAGTGATGATAAGTAGGGCAAGAAGAAAACGAAAATGTTGACCCCAAAGCCAAGGGAAGAAAGTGTTTGTGAAGTATGGAGTAAACAACAGTGCTGAATGCTCTTAAGAGACTAAGTAGTGTAAGAACAGAGAAGTGAACATATGGATTTCCACGGAGGAAGATGATGAAACATGAGTGAGGGGTAAACGGTAAATGAAGGCTGAGAAGTTGGAAACAAGGACTACCTATACATTCTATATTTTACTCGGGCAGGATAGAATGAATGGGACAAGAACTAGTGGGCAACCAGCGGTGTTTGTTTTTCCTTTCTTTCTTTTAAGATCAGAGATGCTAGCAGATGTCTACATGCTGCTGGGAGTGTGCAACAAGGAGGGTGAAACTGACCGAGCAGAGAGAAGGGGGATGATCCCAAGAGTGAAGGTCTGGAGAAGAAGAGAGAACAATGGGACATCTGGCTTTAGGTAGGAGCTGGGAAACTATTCATTATAACAAGATGGGAGGTATGGTTGTATGCAGACAGAGGGAGGTACTTTGGCGGATTTGGAAGATGAGTGGATTTCTATCTGTTGGTGGTGGACTTGGAAGGTAAGTGGATTTCTATCTATCTGTTGGCTTCCATCCTAGACAATGGACAAGAAAATACACCAGTCAAAAGACAGAATTTCCCAGAGATGGAAAAGTGTTCTACATTTCCCTTGTTCTAGATTTCAAAGTTTGGACCTTGGGTTAAAGTCCCAGAATTCTGAGAAAGAAGAGTAGAATTTTCCTTAATTAGAGAGCATTCTAATTGCTCAGACACTGAGCTGCTTGGATGCGTAGCTTCTTTGGCATAGATGCAGTATAAATGCTTTGGGACAGGATAGTCATGAATTTAACAGGAAAATTAATTCTCTGACAACTGTCCAACTACTTGGTGACAGCATCATGTGGTGAAAAGAAAACAGTTTGAGGCTGGAAAATTGAGGTGTAATATTACACAGGGTGTGTAAACAACATTACACACCCTGTGTAATATTGGGCCAGGACTGTAACTTCTTTGTACTTCAGTTTCTCTGCCTACATATACAATTATTATGATAATCTGTATCTAACAGATTTGATAAGAAAATCAAATTATATGAGAATAATGATAATAATGTTCCTGATAGTTATAAGGGCTATTTCTTATTGGGTGCCTACTTGGGGGCAGTAATTCTAAACTCTCTCTCTCTCAGGGGTGCCTGGGTGGCTCAGTTTGTTAAGTGTCCAACCAGGGCTCTGGTCATGATCTCACGGTTCATGAGTCTGAGCCCCGCGTTGGGCTTTCTGTTGACAGCTCAGAGCCTGGAGCCTGCTTCAGATTCTGGGCCTCCCTGTCTCTCTGCCCCTTCCCCACTTGCACTCTCTCTCTCTCTCTCTCTCTCTCTCTCTCTCTCAAAAATAAACATTAAAAAAATTTAAACTCTGTGTATGTGTATGTATATATGTACATACACACACATATATCTTGCTGTTGGCTAATTGTGCCCCCCTCCCCATAAATTAATGTGTTGATGACCTAATGCTCATTGCCCTGCATTTGGAGATAAGGCCTTTATGGCAGTGATTAAGTCAAAATGAGGCTATTAGGGTGGGCTCTAATCCAATCTGACTGTGTCCTTACAAGGTGTCCTTATAAGAAGAGGAAATTTGGACACACACAGAGACACTAGGGGTACACGCACACAGGGGACAGACCAGGTGAAAACACGGGGAGAAGGAGGCTATTTGCAAGCCAAGGAGAGAAGTCTCAGAGGAAACCAATACTGTCAGCACCTTGATCTTGGACATCCAGCCTCTAGACCGTGAGGAAGTAAATTTCTGTTGTTTAAGCTTCTCAGTCTCTGGTGTCGTGTTATAGCAGCCCTAGGAGGCATATTTTATTTTATGTATAAAACCTCTTCTCCTTCCTCCAACTCAACAAGGTAAGATACTGTTATCCTTACGTTACAGATGAGAACCCTGACACTTAGATTAAGTGACTTCCTCAAGGTCACGTATGACAGGCAAATTCTCACAAAGTGCATATTAACTTCAGAATCCCTCTTATTTTTTATTTTTTTAAGTTTATTTATATTTATTTTGAGAGAGACGGAGTGAGTGGGGGAGGGGTAAAGAAAAAGAGAGAGGGAGAGGCGGGGGTGAGATAGAAAGAGAGAAACAAAGAGAGAGAGAGTCAGTCCCAAACAGGCTCCACAGGGTCGGTGCAGAGCCCGATGAGGGGCTCGAACCCACAAGACCATGAGGTCATGACCTGAACTGAAACCAAGAGTCAGCTGTTTAACCGACTATGCCACCCAGGCACCCCAAGAATCCCTCTTAAGGTTAATTGTAAAAATTTGAAGTCATAGAAACAAATTTAAAAACTTCTCTGTTTCTCATCACCACATTCTTAGATTCCTAGTTCATATGCTCGGATTTCATAGCTGTTTGCTGTTGTTATTTTCGGAGCTCCTACCCTGCTATCTCTTCAAGGTTTATTAGAATTTTTAAACATCCTTCTTATTGCACCTTTTATTGGTCCCTCATTGCAATTCTATCATTCAAACTCAATTAACCAGATTGTTTATTCTCTCGGCCTTTGTTACCTTCTCAGCTGGGATCACTTATGGGGGTTGCAGCTTGCCAATTCTGCAATGAAGTGCTTAGATCAGAACTTCGAGCGGGACCTGGTTTACGGGACAGCATTGCAATTGGAAGGTGCCCTTGTCAGCGCAGCCTGGGACCTCATTCGAGGCTTGCAAACATCTGCTCTCCCTGCAGCATTTCACTTCCATTAAACATGGAGCCTCCAATCTCCCTTGTGCATCCATGCTTGGGCACTGGGTGACTTCCAGTTGAAGGGTCAATAAATATAATTAAAAGGCTCATTCAACTGGATCTCATTTTCCCAGTGTCTTCTCTTGGAAAGCCAACGCTTTCCATGTCATAAATGGATTTTTTAAAACATGCGGGCTTTGAAAGGTTGCAGATATCCTCAGCCTATTGATTTGCACAGTTGAATGTCTGTCGAGTTGTAGTCAGGGGCCTTAGACTCATAAGGAGACACTTTTATATGCAGAAAATTAAGGGATAGTATTCACTGCATTATTGTCTGTTCAGTGGCTCCACTGAAGCAATGTCACCCATTCAGATCTCCTCACGGACAGGTAATAATGACCATGACTCATCAGGAAATAACAGTGAGAGAAAAAAACAGCAGTAGCCAGTTTCTTGAGCAGCTATTATACAGCAGGGCATTTCTTCGTATTCTTACATACCTTGGTCCTATTTCTTATGTTAACCTGGCATCCTGCCAATTATTACTTCTCTCTCATTACTAAGGAAACCAAAGCTTGGTGAATTTAACTAATGCATCCAAGGTTTCATAACTATAAAGTGTCTGAGATTGCCTCCCCATCTCCAAGACTCATGTCTTCTCACTCTATTAAATTTTCCCTCAGCCAATCATCGCTGGCATTCCAAAAATATGAGTTTTCTTTAAAAAGTTACCCTTTGAAACTTCATTAAGTTGAATGTTGCTTTCTTATACCAACAGTCTGAACTGCTCTCCTGTTTTAGAAGTCTAGATGTTCAGTGAGCCTTTGAATTATTGGTTTATTGCCATATCAGTCAAAAGAAATGACAGTATGGTTCATTTTAAAAATTTCTTTTGCCTCTGAGGTTTTGCCAAGATCTGTTTATTGCTGTCATGTGGAAAAGGGAAATATGATGAGGCCTGAAACATTCAAATGTGAAGTTTTCCCTTTCCCATTCAAATAAGGGCCGGCAACAAATCAAAAGGCAAGATTTCATTTCCAGTGATTGACTTAGACAAACGAAAGGCTGAATAAATGCTGGGTAAATTAGATGTGGTGACTGCTGCTTAAAATACGTGAATCTTAATGTTTCCGAAAAGTAACAGACAGATTAGAAGCAGATCTTCTATCAATACTAATGGTAACTTCAAGGATCATGATGACGGTAATGTGGATTTGTGTCGCCTTTTTCCTTCCCACCATCTCCAAGCCATCAACCAGATGCATCTGGGAACAAAGACCACAGGTGGACAAGTCCAATGAGCGCCACTGTGCTGGACCACTGCGCCTCATCTCCAACAAGCAGCCGCCCCTCCAGGAAGCGCAGCTTCTTGCCATTTGGTGGGTTGCAAAGGAGCATTCAGTCAGATGCTTGTTGCCATGGGGATAAGAGTCAGGAAAAGACCTGTTCAATTGGTCGCCCAACATAAAACCCTTCCCTTTAGATATAATTCTCTTTGGGCTCTCTGGGGGCCAGGCTGAAAGTGATTTGCAAAGAAGTCAGAAATTTGAATGAGTAAGAGCACAACCTTTAAACATATTTTTTATAGTTGCAGTCTTATCGCATTTTTGTTTGAAAAATATAAGGCAGGTATTAATGAAGGGGTAACAGAATTATCAAGTTTATACGATTTTGATAGCTTAGCATTTAAGAGAATGGGATTGGGATTCAGAGACTAGCTTCAAATCCTGCGTCTGCTACTTATCAGCTCTGTGGCCCCAGGGACGTTACTTAACCTCTTTCGTCTTTAGTCATTGCAACTATATGATGGAAATAATAATACTCAGCGTATAGAGCTGTTGGAAGAATTTAAGAGCCATAATGAATATCAACCATATTTCAAATATCTGGCTCAAAGACAACATTGAAAATAGTAGATTTCAATATTAAAATTGATTATTAATGCCATGATAGCATTATGATGACCAGACTGGATAATAATGTCATCAGTCAGTTAGAAATTTAGGTTTATAAGATGCACTTCCAAAGATAATAAAGAGGATGGAAAGGAGTGAAGGGTTTGAGTGATAATGAAAGCACTTGTGCAGGAATGACTTTGATATAAATAGGTTTTTGTTTCGGAGGGTGGCGTATTTTAAAGGAAACTAAGCAGAACATTTTTTTTAAAGCCACACAGTAGGGTACCAAGGTGGAAGTCACAGGTGACAATCAATATGCTTTGCCAAAAATATAAATAAGAAAATTCATCAGCTGGAAGAAGCATTGCTACAATGTGCGTGTTGCTTCCATCTGGAAGGAGAATGCTGGAAAGAAACTTAATATTCATGACTGACACATTTTCTTTGTACTGTCAGTCAGCCAGAACCAAAATACACAGCTGGTTAGAAAGCCCATCTCTAGTTCGTGTTTCATCTGATGACCTTATACATCAAATCAAAAATTGTGGGACAAAACAACCCTCTTCACCTAGTTTATTATTTTTTTCCTGAGGACGGTACAGGGACCAAAATCTGCCACCATGTAGCCTGTTTCCTTTCTTCACCTTTCAAGTTCTTATCAGAAATCAACACCAGAATTCAGTAATATAAGTCCACTTATCATCCCAAGAAATAAAGGAGGAGAAAATACACACTTGGTCAAATACCTTATTTGCAGGCAAAGTAATTTGTCAAACAGAAGATTCATTTTTGTTTTCAAAGCGCTGAAGTTATGTAGAGATGTCTTAAAATACATTTTTTTTTTGGAAACTCAGCCATAAATATTCAGGAAATCCAAATGTTAGAAAGACTCTCCATTGTGAAAATATGTTTATTTTTTATAGATTGTAAATTTCTGGAGTCAGATCCAATCTTTTCTTACACAGTTCCTGGAAATGTTATCTGCATAGAGGAGTATTTATCAGTTTTGTACACACGTGGAACTCACGTGCCTAATTATAAGTTCAGGGCTGTGCATTTTCACAAAGAAGATGAATATCAAAAGTGTTACTATTTAACCTATCATCAGGAATTGAAATAAAGGAATTGACACATAAAGGACGACATCGAAGTGTCTGTTCTCAGCAAAACGAAATCAGCACTGGGTGTTGTACGTAAGCGATGAATCATGGGAATCTACCCCCAAAACCAAGAGCACACCATACACACTGTATGTTAGCCAATTTGACAATAAATTATATTTAAAAAATAAAATAAAATAAATGAAATTGCAAAAAAACAAACCCACACCACCACCACCACCAGAAAAAACCCCAAAAACAAAATCAGTGGCCACCTGTCATTTATCTTAGCAGAAACTGTCATAATTGCAAAATCAGTAGAAACAAAAGTAGTCAGGTACGTGCACACCTAAATCTTCCTCGAGGATTCCATTCCTTCTTAGCATGTCATATTCAATCAGTAAGAAAATATTTGGCTGATGATAAAAAATGAAAATGAAATGCATTATTATCTTTAAACAATATTTTAGGAAGGAAGTCATCCTTAGAACCATAATCATACCCTTGTTCCCTCTCGAGGGATTACTTCAAACTGGCATAGGAGTCCTAGAGCATTGTAGTGGAAATAAATTCCTAGCACTCTGCTCTTCTGAGGATTGATTGCAGATTTATATATCTTTTCTTGCTTTGGTATGGAACAGCCTGTAAAGATCCCCACATGACAAAGGGTGGTTGTGATCCTGTGGTATGAGAGATTTAATTAGACATCCAATGTGCCTCACCTAATGAGGGTTGTTTAAATTATCAAGGCACACACTGCCATTCTCCAGCTCACACACTGGAAGGAAGCATGAGGTAAAAATCCAGTGAATCCCTTTTTGACATAACGGGATGCAGGGAACTACCGTGTTACCCTTGGCAGGCACACAACTCACCGACTCTCCTTCTCAAATGTCTGGGCTGTTTTGTATTTCATAGATGATTGCCACTTCTTCTCTTGTCTCTCAATCAACCGGTCCGCTCACCATCCCATTGATCAATTTAATACCTTGGCTAATTTCACCCCACAATAATGTTTCTGTTTATGGAAGTCTGGCTTCCAGGGCAAGCAACAAACACACAGGAGTGTCCATGAAGCAATGACAGTGGATGCTGGAAGGACAAGGAGAGGCTCTCCAATCAAAACACAGTCTCAGCTTCCAGGGCGTCTGGGTGGCTCAGATGGTTAAGTGTTAGACTCTTGGTTTCAACTCAGGTCATGATCTCACAGTCATGGGATTGAGCCCTATGTTGGTCTCTGCTCTGAGCATGGAACCTGTGTGGGATTCTCTCTCTCTCTCTCTCTCTCTCTCTCTCTGTCCCTCTCCCACTCTCTCTTCCTCTCTCAAAACAAAGGTAAACAAACATTAAAACAACAACAAAAACAACAACAGCCCCCTCCTCCATGTCTCGTCTTCCCCCTCCAGGGGAATTGGTGGTTAGAACCCTTCTGTGCTCAGCTATACTTGTCCATGCAGCCTGTTGGGAGAGGGATGGTCCATGGGGATGAGGGTACCTCATTGCCACAACTTTCAGACTGCAAGGTAAAGAATGATGTGAAATGGATCCTTTCAAGCCAAGGTCAGGGCTATTAGGGTATGTTGGCAAGACACGAACTCACTTCTCAGACCAAACAATTTGTTTTATTTCCCTCCATCTTTCTAATACCAGGCATGGGTCACATGTGGCCAAAAGGAAGCAATTCTTGGTCATCTCGACAAATTGGTGTGGTGCCAGGAGGGAAGGAAAACTTGCCGATTAGAAAAGGATTGATGACTGCAAGTGTTTTCCAGGTATAAACCATCTGGGCAGGTGTCTTTTAACTAAGATTAATAAACATATGTCGCTGCAAGTTTCTCATTACAAGAGGCATGATAATGGAGATTCAAAAATTTCAAGTCAAACTGCCAGCCTGCCTGCCAGAGCGCAAAATCTCTCCAGATAAACAAAGCCATGCCAGCTCAGATAGGAAAAGCTCCACTTACTGCACCTGAAATGTGATGTCCAAGGTAAATAGTCCTCTTTGTTTCTGGAAAAGTGAGTGTAGACCAGAGGTCTCTCTGTCCAGGCCAAAATACAGGTTATAAAATTTCCTCTCAATTGGCAATCTGTGCTCATATGGACAAAGCAACATCCTGGCCTCTAAGTTAATGCCTACAGCCAAGCACGGAACTATTTTAGAACCTCTCACCAGAAATTGGTGGCCAGGGACCTGAATACAGCAACATTTTCATAGGGTAACTACACAAAAGTCGAGGACCATGGCAACAAATATCGGAAGTGTTCCATGGAACACCAGAGGGGAATATACATGGTCAGTTCAAAATTTTGTTTCTCCCCAAATGTCAAAATGGGCCAGGGCTGTAAGCTTCCAGGGAACCATCTGAACCATGGTTTGTGTTTCAAATTCAGGATCAATGCGCATTTCCATTTTACAGCTCACGTGTGTAAATCCATCACTGAACATTCATTTAAATCTTGCTGTGAAACTGTGGGTGAACTCTTTTCACAAAGACGATTAAAGGCTCAGAAAACAGAATATCTAATCTCCTTGCCCACAAAAGTTAATTATTAATTTTTCCATTTGCTTGAACTTTTGGTTGACTGAAGCCTTCACCTTTCACTTGAGATGTAGAGTAATGTTTGCGTTATCCTGTATGATAACATATATATGGTGTAATATGTGTATGCGTGTTATCTGTTTATATATGTTAGGACACAGGGAAATAATAACTCTATTATTTTGCCTCATGAAACCATTATGTTGGTAAAAAGTAGACAGGCAAGTCCTTAACAGGGACTTACAGGAAACCATCATCAATTTGAAATAATTATCTGGAGTGGAACGTCAAAGATCTAAAATATACGACGGTACTAAAGAACGGCATGAATTATGAAATAAACACAGATAGAGGAGGACAGACACAAGAAGACGTGGTCAGTGTTGTACTGTCCAGGTAAAGACACTCCTTCCTGATCCAGCCTGCCATATAAATAAAGATTTTTAATATCAGAATGAGAATGAGTGTTATTTTCCTGGATTATATTCATTATTACCTTTCATAGCCTGACAGAGTTATGGCAACCAAATTTTATCCCATGTGTCAAGTTTGATGGCTTGATGTGGCTGTCTGGACCCTTGTGCCGAGAAGGTTTCTGAAGCTGCATCTGGGTCAAAGAGACCAAAGATAATCAACAAATAATCCCTGCTGTGGCTGTAAGACTGGCAGCTGGTGATTACACAGTATACACTTGCCGTGACTCACTCTGTACCTAACAGGTGTCTCTCTCTCTTTTTTTTTAAATTTTTTTAATGTTTATTTATTTTTGTGAGACAGAGAGAGAGAGAGAGAGAGAGAGAGAGAGAGCATGAGTGGGGGAGGGGCAGAGAGAAAGGGAGGTACCGAATCTGAAGCAGGCTCCAGGCTCTGAGCTGTCAGCACAGAGCCTGATGTGGGGCTCGAAACCACAAACCACAAGATCATGACCTGAGCCAAAGTCAGACGCTTAAACGACTGAGCCACCCAGGTGCTCCTAACAGGTGCTTCTTAAATGTTTATTATTGATAATAAAGAATGGAACATTAGCATGCAAGATGCCAAAAAACCAAAGGTCAGAGGTTAAAGGATGGTAAGGACAACCAAAGCTAAGATTAAAAAATGGGATTACATCAAACTAAAAAGCTTTTGCACAGAGAAGGAAACCATCACCACAATGAAAAGACAAACTACTGAATGGGGGAAGAGAAGATATTTGCAAATCATACATTCCATAACGGGTTATACGGGGAAGCTGGGTGGCTCAGTTGGTTAAGCATCCAACTTTGGCTCAGGTCATGATCTCACAGTTTATGAGTTTGAGCCCTGCATTAGGCTTTCTGCTGTCAGCACAGAGCCTGCTTCAGATTCTCTGTCCCTTTCTCTCTCTGCTCCTTCCCCACTCTTGCTCACTCTCTCTCTCTCAAAAATAAATAAACATTAAAAAAAATAAGGGATTATTATCCAAAAGATATAAAGAACTTACATAAATTAATATCAAAAGAAAACACCTCTATATTTTTAAAAAGGCAAAGGACTTGAATACACATTTTTCAAAGAAGACATACAAATGGCCAAAGGTATATGAAAAGGGTTCAACATCACTAATCATCAAGGAAATGTGCAAGTCAAAACCACAGTGAGATGTTACCTCACATCTGTCAGATCGGCTAGTGTCAAAAAACAAAAATAGAAACAAGATAACAAGTGCTGGTGAGGATGTGGAAAAAAAGGAACCCTTGTGCACTGTTGGTGGGAATGCAGGTGGGGGTGCAGGTTGGTGCAGCCACTGTGGAAAAAAGTATGGAGTTTACTCAAAAAATTAAAAGTAGTACTTTCTAGCAACTCCACTTCTGGGTATTTATCCAAAGAAATGAAAATACCAATTTGAAGAGATATATGCACCCTTATGTTTATTGCAGCATTATTTACAGCCAAGATATGGAAGTCGACTATGTGTCCATTGGTAGATGAATGGATAAAGAAGATGTGGTGTATATGTGTAATGGAATATTACTCAGCCATAAAAAAGAATGAAATCTTGCCATTTCCAACAACATGAATGGACCTAGAAGGTATTATGCCAAGTGAAATAAGTTAGACAGAGAAAGACATATACCAAACAATTTCACTTATAAATGGAATCTAAAAAACCCAAACAAATGAACAAACAAAACAAAATAGAAACAGCCTCATAGATGTAGGAAACAATCTGTTGGTTATCACAGGTGGGAAGGGGCTGGGAGGGGTTGGGTCAAATAGGTGAAGGGTACTAAGAAGTAACAAACTCCCAAGTCATGAGGAGGTCATGTACAGCATAGGAAATAAAGTCAATAATATTGTAATAATTCTGCATGGTGACATATGCAGACTAGACTTACCATGGGGACCATTTCATAATGTATAAAAACATCGAATCACCATACGTACTCCTGAAACTAATAGGATGTTGTATGTCAGCTATATGTTAATAATAAAGTAAGAATAATTTCTACCCTACTGCTTTTAGTGTTCTTTTAACTCCAAAAATATAAACTAATAAGTTTATGTCTCTCACAGTCCAAAATGATGAACTTTTTTTAAAAAGCTGCCATAGGAAGAAAAAAAAAAAAAAAAACAACCCACAAGCAAGACAGATCCCAAATAAAGGTAAAGGAAGATTTTTGTATATGTTCCAGAAAGTTTTTAAATGCCTTTCGTCTTGGGCATCCTGTGGCTGGCTGACTTTCTTTATTACTGTAAATCAGTGAGGGCGACTCCGCTGGCCATAGGGCCTGGATCCATGGAAGGTGGAAGTCAGTGGCAGGGCAAAGCAGCCCATGCCTGTAAGCTAAGGTTAACACCAGAGCTAAAGTTGATGATTCCTGCACAAGGAGATGAATGTCTTTGCTGATCTCTTTGTGTTGTCTGGATCACATCTCCTGCATGAACACATAATTAGAAGTTTGTTAGAATTGTTATCTGTTCCACAAGTCTCTGTCTGTTGAAACGAGGGCTATTTTTAAGTGAAAGGAAATAATTATGAAAATGGAATTTATATTTGACAGTTTCACCTGGATGGTCAAGGAGAAATTTGCCATTTCCCAATCTGCTTTGGAGATGGCAATAAAACGAGCGAGCAAGTTTAAAAAAAAGAAATTAGGGGAGGTTAGGGGTGGCAAAAAATAGTGCAGCACAGAGAAGCATCCTAATGAAACAGCCTCAGCAAAGTTCAATAACTTGAAGACACTGCCCGCTGCATGAGGAAGTCATCTCTCAACCTAGTAAGAATCTATTTCAGGTCACATAACTTGAGGATGTGGGACTAAAAATAGCCGCTAAAAGCTAAAGGAAGAAGTTTCCTCAGAACTGCATCTATTATCAGGGCAGGTAGCAGGGAGGAAGAGACCTCTAAGACACTACTTCATGAATGACCATGGCAATTAGGGAATCAGAGGATATATGCTCTCTTGTTTGTCATCCTACAGAAATTTTTTTAAAGGGGAGGGATGGTACTTTCAAGGGAAAGTTAGACAACCATTTCTCAGAATTTGGGGAGGGAATTGGTTCGTGAGATAGCCAGGGTCACTGTGAACGAAGGTGGGGCACCAGAATCACCTGTGGAGCCAGCTAACAAGCCATCTTATGCAAACCTTCAGCCATGGGACCCGGGAATGTGAAATCACATCCTCAAGAGATTCTGGCACAGAGACAGTACTGAAAACAAACAACGTTTTACAGAATGTCTTCTGAAGTTTAATTCAGACAGGCAAAATTTTGTAATAAATAAATAAAAATAAGTCTGTGTGGATATTTGGAATGGCACTTCACACGCAGCAGGAACTAAATAAATTTAGGTTGAATCTGAATCTTAATTTAGAATGTTTTGGATTTCCTTGTTTTAAGTTTTCCCCTCATTTCCAAAAATGATGACAAGAACTGCAGATAGCCCGTTACTTAACATGTAGTCAGGACTCCATAAATGTTGGTTAATTTGAATCCTGAGTTACTTTTCAAGACTTCTTAATATTAAATAGTATCTTCATTGAGTTAGCTCTTGGGACCGATTTTAAGTTTTTCTTTCATTTGCAACAATGATTATAAATAGGTGTTGCACATAGCGTAGAAGAGGTGTGTGTGTGTGTGTGTGTGTGTGTGTGTGTGTGTGTGTGTGTGTTAGAATCTGATTACTGAGTTAGTTTCCAGGAAACAAGCTTATAATAAACCACAAATCTTAAAACACAGAAGTACTTGTCTGCTGAGTGCTCAGTCTGTAACAGTGCTTATCAGTGAAGAGGGACATATAATGTTTCAGATGCTCAGTCTGACACTTTTCTAAAAAAGATGGGATAAGGAGAGTAGGAAAAGTTGCAAATCAGAAGTCCTAACAAAGCTGATTGTTTGCTGGCCTTCTTTTGCTTAGGATTAGAACCCAAACTGGGGAAGGAAAACAGAACTTGACATACCATCAAATCAGCGGGGACTTTCCCAATGGCCTTGCCTCTGGTTTCTCCTGGCAGGGACACCTGGAGCTGTGCACTGGGTACAGCAGAAAAATCTCCAATGGAAGCCCTATTTTTATTGTTTAAGGAGTGGGAAAGAGGTCCCTGCCCTGTCAGAGAGAGTGTGGGGAGTGGGATCTGTTTTGTTCTGTTTTTTTGTTGTTGTCTGCTCTTGCCCAAGCTTCCAGGCAATCTTACGTTTAGGTTAAGAGCCTAAAACTCTGAGAGGAGGAACCTTTCCTTCTGACAGAAGAACCGTGGTCCAGAGGCTATTGGGGAGGTATTCCCATTGCTTTTATTTTGCTACTTGGCCCCAAGGTGGGTATAGTTACAGGAAGTTTATGACAAAGAAGGCAAGTAGAGTTCTGGCTTTCTCCCCAGGGTGCCATGAAGGGGTGTCCTTGGAAGCAAGAATGTATAAAGGAGATCCTAGAGATGAGGAGCCAAAGAAAGTGATCTCATAAAACTGTGTATGATCTCCTGAGCTCATCACCAAGCCATGTATATGTGGATCTGAATCCAGACAGCTTTCCAAAGCTTTGAGGACTGAAGTGTGAGGCAGACGATTGCCCAGGTCCTAGACTGGAAGTGAGCAGGCCTATATGTGACAGATCCAAATTACATAGCAAAGATTTTTAAAAATGAACTAACAAAAGGACCACAGCTCACAGAAGGCGGGTAGGAAATTTTGGCCTGAACATAATCAAGTTAATTGCCTGCTAAACAAAAAAATCAACATCCTCCATACAGTCTTACTCAAAATGTCTGGAACATAATCCCAAATTACTTAAAATGTTAAGAATCAGGAAGATCTCAACATCTCTCAAGGAAAAAGACAATCAAGAGATGACAAACGGGAGATAAAACAGATGCTGGAATTAGCAACAAAGGCTTTGAGGCAAATACTATAACCATGACCTAAGAAGTAAGAATGAATACTATTGAAATGAATGGAAGATAGGAGATAGAAGATACAAGGAATGACCAAATTAAAAGTTTAGAATTGAAAAATATAATAGCCCAAGGGGAGCCCGGGTAGCTCAGTCGGGTAAGCGTCTGACTCATGGTTTTGACTCAGATCACGATCTCGCAGTTTTGTGAGTTCGAGCCCTGTGCTGGGCTCAGTGCTGACAGCATGGAGCTTGCTTGGGATTCTCTCTCTTTCCTTCTCTCTCTGCCCCTGCCCCACTCATGCTCTGTCTCTCTCTAAATAAATAAATAAACTTAAAAAAAGAAAAAATATGATAGCTTAAAAAATAAAAATCACTGGGAGCACTCAATAGCTGAGTGGTGATGACAGACTGAAGTCAGTGAACTGAAAGATTCACAGAAAGTATGCAATCTGAAAAATGGAGAGAACAGAATTGAAAAATTAGAACAGTGAATCTAGGACCCATGGGACAACACCAGAAAACATTTATATTATCAGAATTCCAGGGGAGAATTTGTCCCCAGAGGGATAAAGTGTGGTGCAGACAAACTGCTTGGAGAAGTATTAGGTGAAAATATCCCAAATTTGGTAGAAAACAAACTTACAGATTTAAGAGGCTCGTAAATTCCAAACAAGATAAACTCAAAGAACTCCATACCCAGGCACAACATGATCAAACTTCTAAAACTGAAGGCAAAGGAAAAAAATCTTTAAGGAAGCAAGGAAAACTGTCCTCTACAAAGGAACAGCAATGCAAATGGCTGTGGGGTTCTCATCAGAAACCACGGAGGACCAGTTTCTAATGCAGTTTTCTAATGTTTAAAGAAAAGAATGGTCAGTCTTGAATCCTAGAGCCAGCAAAAATATGCTCCTATAAAGAGGAAATAAAGACATCCTCAGAAGGAGAATTAAGAGAATCCATCAGCAGTACACCTACTCTAAAAGGCAAATTTTCTTCAACAGAAAGAGGAATGTTATCAGTGAGAAACTTGGAACTTCAGAAATGATGGAAGAACAACGGAAATGGTAAATACATGGCTAATATAATGGACTATTATTCTCCTCTTACTCTTTAAATACAAATAATGGATGAAGACAAAAAAGATAATATTATCTGACTGGAGCTTCAATGTATAGAGGTTATGATGATCTTGAAATGAATGGTGATGAGAACAACATAAAGGAAGAAGGGCAAAAGAACTTTATGGCAGTAAATTTCCATATTCCACTGGAAGTGATAAAATAATAGTTATGAGTCGACTATAAAAGTTAAGTATGGGGGAGCCTGGGTGTCTCAGTCAGTTGAATGGCTGACTTGATTTCAGCTCAGGTCATGATCTCATGGTTCATGAGATTGAGCCCCACAGGCTCATGTTGAGTGTGGAGGCTGCTTGGGATTCTCTCTTTCCCTCTGCCCCCACCCTCAAAATAAATAAATAAACTTTAAAAAGTTAAGTATATATTTTGTAACCCCTAGATAAACACAAACAAATTAATACAAAGAAATATTTAAAATTCAATAGATAAACTAAATTGGAATAAACAAATTCAAACAATCAAGAATGCAGGAATGAGAAAAGAGAGGAATGTAGAACCAAGGGAACCAATAAGCAAACAAAAATCAAATAAACATAAATCCAAGTATATAATACAAAATGTGAACAATGCACATATGAATTAGAAATGAAAGATTATCAGAATGTCAAAAAAAGAGCCTCAATTTTATGCTATTTTAAGCAACCTACTTTAAATGTGATGTCATAGGTAATTTTAAAAGCTATCCATATAAGCACTAAACAAAACAAAGCAGCAGTAACCATATTAATTTCAGACACAGTAGAATTCAGGACAAAGAAAATTGTCAGTGTTAAAGAAGGAAGTTGCAGGGGTGCCTGGGTGGCTCAGTCGGAAATTACATAATGATAAGAGGCTCAATTCACCAAGAATACGTAACAATCCTTGATGTGTATGTAATCTAAAAACAGAACTTCAAAAACTGTGAAGCAAAATGAACAATCCATAATCCAACCCTTTCCCTTCACCTATAACTATGACAAGCAGACAGAAAATCAGCCAGGATATGGAACTGAATGATGTCATCAACCAATAGATCTAATAGACATTTACAAAACACCCTCAAAAAAAAGCATCAAAATTTTATACTGAAAAGTACAAAAGGCTGATGAAAGAAATCAAAGAACTAATAATTGACCTGGCATACCATGTTCATAGAGTAGATGACTCAATAGAGTAAAGATACCAATTCTTCTCAAATGATCTTTACGTTTAATGTGATTCCAAAAAAATAAAAAATAAAAAAAAGTCCCAGGAAGATATCTTGTAGATACAGGCAAACTCATTCTAAAATTTCAATGGAAAGACAAAATAGCAGAGTCAAAACAATTTTTAAAAGCTAGATTAATGTAGGAAAACTCATACTGTTTGATCCTAAGACTTACCATAAAGGTATAGTAGTCAATACTGTGTGGTTTGGCAAAGAGGCAGACTTGCAGGTAATGGAACAGAACAGAGAGTCCAGAAATAGGTCAACACAAGTATGCTAAACTGATTTCTGACAAAGGTGCACAAGCAATTCAATGGAGAAAGGAAAAGTGTTTTTGACAAATGGTACTGGAGTAGTTGGACATCCATAGACAACAAAAGAAAAGAAAAAAAAAAAGAAAAAGAACTTTAACTTAAACCTGACTTCTTATATGAAAGTTCATTAAAAATGGATCATCAACCTAAATATAAAATGTAAAGTGAGAAAACATATAGGGAAAAAAAAACATAGGTGAAAACCTTGACGTTGGGTTAAGTGAAGAGTTCTCAGACATGACACCAAAGGCACAATACAAAAAAAAAAAAAGAAAAGAAAAGAAAAGAAAAGAAAAAAAAGAGGATAAATTAGGCCTCACCAAAATTGAAAATTTCTGACAGTGCAAAGCACACTGCCAAGGGAAAGAATAGATGAGGTACAGTCTGGAGGAAAACCCTGATTACAAAATATATAGAGGCGCCTGGGTGGCTCAGTTGGTTAAGCGTCCAACTTCAGCTCAGGTCATGATCTCATGGTTTGTGGGTTTGAGCCTCACATCAGGCTCTGTGCTGATGGCATGGAGCCTCCTTGGGATTCTCTCTTTCCTTCTTTCTCTGGCCCTACCTCACTATCTCCCCCCCCCCTCTCTCAAAATAAATAAATAAACTTAATATATATATTCAATATATACATATTATATATATATGTGTGTGTGTGTATATATAACTCTTATCATGCAATAAGACAAAAACCTCATTTTTTAAAAAATGGGCAAAATATTTGAACAGACATTTTGGTAAAAATATATAGAGATATATAAAGAAACACATGGAAAGATAAAGAAATGCAAATTAAAACCAAATGAGATGTCACTACACACATATTAGAATGGCTGAAATGAATAAGTACATACATACGTACACATGGACATATGTGCATACATAAATGATAACGCCAAGGGCTGGTCACGATGGAGAGCATCTGTAATTTTTGTACACAGTGCTGAGAGTGCGAACTGGTACAGCCAATCTGGGGAACATTTTGGCAGTTCCTTAATAAGCTAAATATGCATTTACCACTGACCCAGCCATTGTACGCCTGTATATTTACCCCAGAGAAATAAACTTGTATTCACAAAGAAACCCAGACACAAATGTGTACAGTTATTGAATCCATAATTGTGAAAAACTGGAAACAACCCAAATGTCCAGCAGCAGGTTAACAGATAAACTGTGGCACAACCATACACAAGATGACTACTCATTAATAACACAAAACAACCAATATATTCAACCAACTGGACGGCTCTCAAGGGAGTTATGCTAAATGAACAAAAGTCCATTTCAAAAAGTTACATACTATGTGATTCTATTTATGCCAATCTGAATAGGTAAAACTCTAGTGACCAGTGGTTACCAGGGGTTGAATTAGGGAAAGTCTGAATCTAAAAAGAGCAACACGAGGGAGGCTTTTTGTGTGGCCATAAAACTGTTCTGTGCAATGGCTGTGGAACTTGTAAGAATCTATGCATGTGCTACAGCTCTTAGAATTATACATCTTAAGAAAAGTCAACTTTATTGTATGTAAAATTCTTAAAAATTTACTTTTGATCACATGCCAAACTTTCTTAAATTTGTAATGTTTTCTCATGCAAAGTGTATGGCTGTGTGTGTGTGCACGGGTGCGTCCTGTCTCTGTGTGTAATTCTCTATTCATCTGCGCAACCACCAACAGGAGATCCTTACAGTCTAATGGAAGGAACACATGCTTTAGGGGCAAATCAAAACTTGAATTCTTGCCTCCCAAATTTATCTAATTAATCGTAACCTACTATGTGCTAGGCATGTGCTGCGTTCTAGGAATAGAAAGCCAAATAAAGTAGATGTTTTGACATCAAGAAACTTACAATCTTGGGGTGCCTGGGTGGCTCAGTCAGTTAAGCGACCGACTCTTGGTTTCAGCTCGGGTCATGATCTCACGGTTCTTGAGTTTGAGCCCCGTGTCGGGCTCCACGCTGACAGTGCAGAGCCTTCTTAGGATTCTCTGTCTCCCTCTGTCTCTGTTCCACCCCTCCCCCTCAAAATAAACAAATAAACTTAAAAGAAAAGAAACTTACAATCTCGGGACGAATTCAAAAGTAAACAGATAAACATGATAGTAGATACATAAGATGTGATAGGCTGTGGTAAGTTCTATCCAGAAAATAAACAGGCCGATGAGCTACAGCAGAATGAAGGAGGGGACATTGAGACATGAAGGAAGACAATGAAGCATCCAGGCAGAGCGCTAGGAAAAGAGGCCTCTTGTTGTAGGAATCAGTGAGTGCAAGGGAGCGGGGGGGAGAAAGCCCTGTGGAATTCAGAGAACGACGAAGCTGTCAATGTGGCTGGAGTGCTGTGAGGGGAGAGAGGAGGCACGGAAGGTGCCATGTCATGGAGCCTCAAAGGACATGGTATACAGTGTGGCTGTCAGAGCAATGGGCAGCCACTGGTTTTTGCGGTTGTGTTTTGTTCTTTTTTTTTTCAAGCAAGGGAGTGGCCATGATCTGGTTTCTGCTATCAATGGGACCTTTAGAAAATTCTTTTTTTTATTAAGTTTATTTATTTTGAGAGAGAGGTAGACAGAGAGAACTAGAGAGACAGAGTGAGCAGGGGAGGGACAGAGAGAGAGAGAGAGAGAGAGAGGGAGAGAGAATTCCAAGCAGGCTCTGTGCTGCCAGGGCAGCGCCTGACATGGGGCTAGATCCCATGAGCCATGAGATCATGACCTGAGCCGAAATCAAGAGTCAGACGCTTAGCAGACTGAGCCACCCAGGCACCCCTGGAAAATTCTTTTAACTCTGAATCTCAGTTTCTGCATATGCCAAATGGGAGGAACAATGCTTTTGTGAGAAATACACGTGCGCGTGTGCGTGCGTGCGTGCGTGTGTGTAGAATTGTGCAGGTTATAGCAGGTGCTCAATGAAATATGGGCTTCCCTTTTTTCACTGCGTCTCTTTATCTCTGGGTATGTGTGCCCCTGTACTGCTTTCGTGTTCATGGGAGCTTCTGTCTCTCTTGTCTGTCATTTTATCTTTCGTTGAACTCTGGGTGACCTCGGAAGGAGAATGTTAGCAAGTCCACAAGCACTAGCACAGTCAAAGCCTCTGGTTCCTGTTCTCTTTGCCCATTTGCAGCTCAGATTCAATTTGGGCGAACCATATGAAGTGGCTGTGTCAGTAGATCTCGACTGACTGAATCAGGCTGACCCAATTTCACGGAACTGAGCTTTGTAAGCACACCAAAATGTGACCAACACGGATCTCAGTGGTTTCCTCATCTGCTAGAGATTAGATTATTTTTGAGAACCAGTATGGCTCTAAACTCTGTAATCAGGCCCACGTTGATTAAAGGCACGGCCTTTGTCACCAGTATAAGTGAGCATCTATCTCTCTTGCAAACTGTCTTGATCACTGACAAATTCCCAGGAGGCTCTCTCTAGGATCACAGCACCAATATACAAAGGAGCTTCCCCAAATACTGCACTCTATCTCTCAAAAGCATTCAATCCTTGTTATGTTTTCATTAGGCAGGTTTTAGGGTTTCATTGCATGGAGCACCATTTCCATCACTTCCTTGAGGATAGGCTTGGTAGAGAATACAGCAGAATTAGAGAATCAGGTCTAACTAATTCAGTCAGTTGATAAAGTTCTAGTTTTCAGGTCCAACGTGAGACACCTAATTTATAGTTCCTTGAGGATAATGTGTAACATCTATAAAATGTATCTTGAACAATGCTTTTTAGCCTGCTAATCAGTTGTTTGAAACAGAAATCCACTCTCCACCGCTTTCTAAGCAAAGCCAAGTCATTTTATCTGTCCACAAGCGAGAATAACGTTATCGTGTATTAGCTGAACGATGTCCTATGACGTGGTGGGTAGGCGTATTTATAATACTCTACTTTAGTACGTAATACTTTATCCAGCTCTCTACCTCCCCTTTGACAAAAATAAGGAGATAAAAATTAAAAAGTTACAAATCTCAAAAGCTCATTTCCCGAAGAGAGGATTGCAACTCCTTGCCTTTTCTCCCGCTCTGTGCAACGTCTGCTAACTCCACCCCCCAAGCACTGACTTTCACCAGACAGGTCAGTTTAAGCAGGTCATATTCATTTCCAAAGGGTTTTCATTACTACCATTAATCTTTCCCCAGATCCTCATGAGGAGATAAAGCAGATATCAATACAAATAAATATGCTGTTTATTTATTCATATCAAAGCTCCTTTCTTCTCAGCAGGAAGTGAATTTCGGCCTCAGTCTCCAATCTCCCATTAGTGATGAATCAAAGGGCGAGAGCAGGGAAAACTTGAAAATATTAAGATCGAGGAGGCCTCCAGGGCCTGGCTGTCCTCCGCTTTTTCTACTGAGTCTTTCTTTCTTCAGGGTGTTGTCATTAAGCTCACTGGTGAGTCTGGGGTGTAGCACGGTGGGAGTTCATCGTGAAGATCAGTGACACAATAAATATGATGGTTTTAAGTACGCTCTTCTCAACCCAATCAATAATAGCTTTCATGTGATCTTGAGATGCAAAGTTCTTCCACACATTGCTTCTGGGCTCTGCTTAATCACGCCTCCCCCTCCTGTTTGAGTTCTCATGACTGAAAACCATGCTGCTAACCCCCCAGCAAAAGGAACTGCTCTATATTGTCTCCACTTGCTTTGCAAAGATTCAGTGGCTCCATCCTGTCCATAAACCAAGTTATCATTGCCTGAGCCCCTGGGAGATTCTTCTTCCTTTCACAAGAGAGAAGAGGCACTTTTATTTGTCTAACCCCTCCCCCCCCCCCGCATCGTTATGGTGGTAATCAGCTGTGGGATTCACAATTTCTTCATAGAAAAATAAAAACTGTTTTGAATTTCAAACCCAGAGAAAGAAATGAAGAGAAGGGGGAATACGTCAGAGATCACTTCAGCCTGTATAACACCAAAACACTGGGTAAAAAATAAAACCATTAGCCAGACTTTGTGATGTTTAGCTGGTAGGGTGTTGCTGCCCAAATGGGACAAGAGGTAAGGAGGGCAGAGTCATGACCCATGATGGAGGCAAATCAGGCCAGTTCAGGACCCCAAAGACTAGCTACATCATTGGTTCGTAAGAAAGAAGTGATCCCAACACACAGCTTTGTGCACGAAGGGCTCATTCGGTGCCATACATTCTGTTTTCACATTTTTGTGTCCTATCCACATACCCACTTAAGACTCTTAGTTCATAAGCCTCTTTGTTCCTTCAACAAATAATGTGTTCTATTTTGTCCTCATTTGATCATATGGCTTGAAATAATTTACTCAACTTACTCATAAATTATTCCGGGTCCGATGCTCTGTCTGTTCTTACAGATGAGAATTTCTGGCCTCTCTCAGAGTTTATCTTTCTTACCATAGACAGTTTCTGTGCACATTTTTCCTCTCCCTTCACAATAGGGACCCAGAAATTTCAGTATTGAGGTATTTGGAGGGTTTCTCCTCCCTCTACCTAAAATGAGTGATTTTAAGTGAGTATCTGATTAGCCTTGTTCAATAAAACTTCCCAAATTCCAAACCTCCCTTTGCATGTCTGCCATTTTAGAGCTGGCCAAGGGCCACTCAGCAGCTCACGGCCACACATCCATGTGCAAGGAAAGACGCTAAAGCTGAACAGGAACAAAGAAAATTCATTATGTCTGGCAATGATGTGACGTGTTCATGGCAACCATTTTGGAGAGTATGGAGAAAATTGGCAATCCTTAACTCTGTGATAATTTTACTGCCTTCAGCTTCTTAAATAATTCAATAGCCCTTTTTGCTTGAACATTAGCATATATAACCAGAGGAAACTTGGGGGCAGCATTGGGGCTAGATTGGTAAATTTATTATGTTCTCTGAAGAAAAGCATCAGATTCCAGAAAAAAAAAAAAAACACAACAGTATATCTGAGACAAGCTTGAAAGTTCACCATCAATATGGATGCTAATACATCACAAAATTTGCCTTCAATTTCTATTTATTTCCCTAACAGATTTCTAGGTTATCTACAACCATTCCTGTTCCACATGAGAAGTTTATATTAAGGCTATGTGGATATTGGACACGAGATAATTATTTGGGAACATATTTATGAAAATAAGATTACTTTTTCAGGGTTTTAGTCCATGATTTTTCCTTCAAGGTTTGACAACTGACTAATAATAATGCCAATAAACACCAACAATAACATATTTGTCATTCCACTATAATAGCTAAGTGGAAGCAATTTTAGCGAAACATGATCATCTCTTGAAAACAAGATTTGGATTTGCAAGAAATGAAAGAAGGTTCACATTTCCCCTAATAATGGGAAAGAGATTATTTTTGAGGCCCAAAGACAACATAAGTTGTTTTGAATTGGGCTTCATCTCATTATTGATATATTTTCATTTGCTGAACTGCAGCAGAGTTATGATCTTCTCTGGTTTCCTGTTGAGAGTTTTATCTTTCCATTTTTATAGTGTATGCTTTTTTCAAAAGAGTTAACTTCCAGAGCAATTTGTTTAAGAACACACAGCTACTGAATATCAAGAATGCTAAGAAACTGTTATGAATACACTACAGCTTTTCCTGAGAACAAAGCTTTGCCCTTGGCTCTTCACCTCTGATAGCATTCTGGAGAATTTGGCTCAAGGCTGCTGGGTACAGTTGGGTAGGTTGTTCACTGCACAAGGGCAAATGACCAAGAGATGAGGGGCTGAAATTTGGCTTCACTTGCACAGCTGTATGCCCTGGCATTGGGCTGCAACCCACTGGAAGAAGGAGTGCCTTTTACTAATTTTCACAGAGGCATTTATGCACTCGTGGCAGCCTTATTTAGCTTGGCAACTAACACCTAATAGGAAAACTCTCACATGTTGAGATTAATTTGTTTGCTCCTTAAAGTGCAGAAAGAAGAGAGTGTGTCCACAAGCAAGATATGGGCACTGCAGGTATGGAAGGAAGAATTCCTCATCGCGAGACAGACATAGCTATCTACCTCAGGGTATGTCACAACTCCTTCCAGACTATTTCCTTATCAGTAAATTAGCTGTAATAATGTTTATACAGCAAGGTAAAGTATATCCTATACTGGCTGGTACTTAATAAGCCTGAAGTGCTTGGTGGTAGTTGTGGTGGTTGCTGCTGCTAGTGTTTTATTGCGCTGTGATTAATATCTCTTCCATCCCCTCACTTCACAGTTAAGATTGTCACTCTGCCAGAACCAGCTCTCCTGTGCATACACGTGCAGCTAGGAACATTCGAGAGGAGAGGACAGAGCTCATCCCCACCCTGTCTTCTGTCTGCTGTCCATACAGCGGATAGTGAGGCAGAGCCTTTAACTCCCCCCCCCCCAGAAGCTAGGGTGTGCTACGCAAGAGCTGACTTATTCTCACCCTGGACTAGCAGTGTTGAGAGGAGTTTGCAAACCGCTGTAACAATGGGAAGTATCCGAGGGTTCGTGAGCCTTTGCAGTTCTGTGAGGAGCGAGTCTCTGGCTTTCACTCAACTCTGAAAGTGCCTCTCTCCCAAAAGTTAAGACCTGCAGTTCTGGACTAAGGAGAGGGGGAAGGAATTAAGGAAGATTATTTCTCTCCAACTCCAGGAAATGGAGTTCTTGTCTGGAATGCATGTGTCAAGATCTGCCCTGTCCAGCTCTCTGCCTCCTATTCATCTCTTTCTGCAAGATTTGGGCTGCCCAGCTAAGGCTGCTGGTTCTTACTAATGCAGGATGATCACCCTTCCCTTCAGCTGAAGCAAATACTTGGCATATAGTGTGTGCAGTATCTACTGCTGCTTTCTATCTATCTATTCTGTCAGCCCTCGGCATGGATCCCTAATCTCTACTGCCCACTTTCTCTTTCCAGCTTCTTACTCCTTGATACTTACTTACTTCTTCCATTTGGTACATCCATTCTCCCTCAGTTCTAACTGCTACCGTTCCAAATCTGAACCTGTTCTGGGAATCGTGTGCCATGCCTGCCACTGAGACCAATCTCCGTGCGTGCCCTCTGCCCACTCTGCTTTCTGATCTTGTGGTTCTGATTCTTTGCTTTAGTCTCCTGCTCTAAACACAGGCTTTTAAAATAAATCATGTTATTCAGCAATACATTCCAATAACCACAGTTCCATTCTGGGATTGGACAATAGGTCATTGAGGCCTGTAGTTTATGATTCATCTTGGCTTTTTTCCAGAACCTCAACTTGAATTGCAATCTTGTTGAGCTAGGCAAGGATTCAAACATCCTTCCGAAAAAAACAGTGTAAGTAAGATCAGGGATTCTAATAAGGGAAATATACCTGCTTGATCTCGGGGCAAGTCCGAGAGTCAAAGGGCCACGACTTCCCTCACCTGTGTTCCTGGATCTGCCCTCACATTCACTCCTACACTGTGACAGGAACATTCCAGTGCTTTACATTTCCATCTCTATTCTCCTTTTACATCCTGCACTTGCAACAGTGATCACACTCACTCTCGTGCGGATGTTCTGCCAACTCCTCACACTCGAAATGTCCAAACCCTCAATTCACTGTCTCCCCACGAATGACCTCTAAACTCAGATGCATTTTTACACACTGCTGTCAGAGCAGCCTTTCCAATATGAAACTTTGAGATAGTTGTTGGCTACCTCAAAAAGTTCCAGTAGGGGCGCCTGGGTGGCTTAGTCGGTTAAGCATCCGACTTCAGCTCAGGTCACGATCTCACGGTCTGTGGGTTCGAGCCCCGCATCATCGGGCTCTGTGCTGCCAGCTCGGAGCCTGGAGCCTGCTTCAGATTCTGTGTCTTCCTCTCTCTCTTCTCCTACCTCCCTTGTATTCTTTCTAACAAAAATAAATAAACATTAAAAAAAAAAGTTCCAGTAACAGTCTGTTCCCATAGAACAAATTTCGAACTTCTCAAGATGGCACTCGAGACCACAGTGTACTTTAGGGGGGAAGGACCTCTTTTGCCAACATTACAATAACTTGGGGGAATGTCCTTCTCATTGAGTGTACCTTCCATGCCAATTCATAAATATCAAAGTACCTGTAGAAAGATGCACCTGTATAACTTACTGCTTTCTAGCACCAGGTGTGGCCCACAGAAGATGGTTAATAAATCTCACTTTATTATTTCCTCATCCCTGTGCCCTTAGGACAATTTTTCTTTTCTTTTCTTTTTTTTTTTTTAGTTTTTATTTACTTATTTTTGAGAAAGAGAGAGAGAGAGAATCCCAAGCAGGTTCTGCCCCATCAGTGCAGAGCCTGACATGGGGCTCAATCCCATGAACTGTAAGACCCATGACCTGAGCTAAAATCAAGAGTTAAATGCTTAACCAACTGAGCCACCCAATATTTAACTCCAACATAGAATTTTTGATTTCTCTCTATTTATATGTATTATAAACATTTTTCTCTTTACAATATTCCGAGTATTTGCTGACCATGGCTCAATAACTGCATAGCTTTTTTGCTCTGAGGTCTATTTTTTCCTTCTGACAAACATAGCATTGCTCTCTTGTTCTTTTTTAACCGGGTTTGTTTACAGTTTAGAGCTGAAGAGTGCTGAATCTACCATTCCATGTTGCTGGTATGCACCAGAATTAGGCATCTCACAAACCCTACTGAAATAAGGCAGACCTTTACCTCTGGACGGTGAATCTCCAGATTGGGGATGGGTGGGGGGCCAGTAGTTGCTGATCTAAGTAGCACCAACTCTGATAGCCTTGCTGAATTTCACTTTCCTCTTAGGTCCCTCTCACCTTGATTGGAATGGCCTGCACCCATATCTCGGCTGCAGATGTGTGCTACTGTCCATATCAAACTCTGGCCTATGCATGAACCCAAAGGTCTTCCCTTGTGATCCTGAGCAAAGCTGAGGCACCATGAAATAAAATAAATAAGAAAGACTTCACCAGGTGTGAAAGAAGAGCAAAGATACAGCAAAGAAAGAACTAGAAGCCTAGACTTGGTCATGATTATACCCACATAGATTTGTGGTATTTCTTAGTGTCTCACCTTTCTTGTTCATGGCCCATCCTTGTTGGAAGTAGAAGCTAAGGGCAAGATGGCCTCCTTGCAACACACACACACACACACACACACACACACACACACACACTGTATATGTATTTACATTGTTGTAGTTTCTGGTAGTCTCGTCTAAGGTTGATGCCTAACTTCTCGAAGACTTTTTTAAGTCAAGCTGGGGTTACGGGTATCAAAAGCAGTCATGTCAAGATCCCTCACTGTGTGAGAGAGGACAGGATGCCTGCTCTGTAACAGGACAAAGCTGACAAAATCTTGGGAGGCTTGGCACCTTCATAGAGGAAGTGATGAACATTTGTTCACTGCAATATTCCTAAACTGCACATATGCCCTCTGGATGCGGGGCTGGAATCATTGGGTTTCTTCTCCTCTACCCCCTCAGCCATTTTGGTCTGCTTATTTACTTGTATGAATAGCTGAGTGATTGCATCATGAGAATGTTCACGTCGGTTTCTCGAATTCTTTCTAAAGCTGACTCTTGCTTTCAATGTACAGGTTGCCCTCGCTGTCTGAAAGGGTGCTCCTACGGAAACTTTCCCAAGCCAAAATGGCGAAAGGCGAAAAAGGAACTTCCATTAATTTTCATGGGAAACATTGTAAGCCTACCTAGATCCGAAAAATCACGTCTCCCAGGCTTTTCTGATACCTTAGCGCACATCTTGCTAACGGATGCATGAAACAAACCGAGACAAAGCCCAGATGCACACAGACACCGTGCAAAGCTCTGGCAGCTGGAGGCGGAGGTGCTGAGCGCGGTCCCCGGGGAAGGAGCCTGGCGGGGCAGCTCAGGGCGCGCTACTC
Organism: Panthera tigris; assembly: GCF_018350195.1. Lineage (NCBI taxonomy): Eukaryota > Metazoa > Chordata > Mammalia > Carnivora > Felidae > Panthera > Panthera tigris. The sequence goes on along the minus strand of NC_056660.1, from coordinate 67,712,049 downwards.
GGGGCGCGCCCCGCCTCCGCGGATGCTCACAGCAAAACCGAGGTTGAACTCTTACTTGCACGTTTTGCCTTTTTCCGTAAAAGTGAAAATCCTCCTCAGATTTCTCCTGGTTAGTGAAAACAGATACCGACGTAGTAGGTCTTTTGCGACGCAAACTTTTGAGAAGTGGGGCATGCATGTCTCCTTGAGTTTGCTGATCTCACCAGCCATTCCGCCAACGGATTAACTACCAAACACAGCACTGCCTTCCTTTCAGGGAGGTAGCTGACCAAACGCGTGTAACCTCCTCCAGGCTACTCTCGATGGGGTGACCAGAATACTTTCAGAGAAGTTCCCTGTCTCAACCTTCTACTGGTTTCTGACAGTCACTGCACAATAATTAATCAATCCATATTCAATACCAATCTATTGAATACTCACTGCAATACAGAATCCACTAGGTTTTCTTCCCTAATACCTCCTATTTTATCCCCACCAAGAAAATCATGCGCTGTTTGTTTTGCATTATAGTTTTTCTATATGTTGTGGCAAGCAAATTGTTATAAGACAATTTGCTACTCCTATGAAATAAATATGATATCCCGTCAAGAATCTGTTACCTCTATAAGGCAGGTATGTAAGTAAAACATGAAAGCCTTAAGTCTGACTTACATTTGTCTAAGTTTCTGGGTGTGTGTGTGTGTGTGTGTGTATAATATGCCAGCATTAAAATTACACTAAAGAAAAATTATTTGAAAAATTATTAATTGCTAAATTGCAAAAAAAAAAAACAAAAAAAAAAAACAAAAAAAAAACCACCCACAATCAGGATGCATTTTCAATTAGTAAGTCCAGCCTCTGGATCTCCAGTTTGGCTTGTATGAACAAGTGAACTGCATTGGGCAGTAAAGCCAGTATTTAGAGCCAGTAGCTGTGTGCACACATAGTTCTGGACGATTTATTATTCTGTACAGTAAATGGCTGGCCCATAATTCACAAGCTGAGAGTTAATGAGAATATCTGTCCTTAATACCCATAAGAAAGATAAGGACCAGCATAATGTGGTTTATCCAGCACTTCCCAGCCTTTCAAGGGCAAGAGTGAAAGCCTCTGACAGCAAAATGCAACAAGAAATATTGCACTGACCTACAGACTTCCTGCTCTCCCATCAAACCAATCCATGTGTACAGGCATTAAGGAACAATTCATTCTGAATAACTGTTCCCAAATAACTAGATCCTTTATAATTGTTGGCACAATTAATGATATGATTGTGTTGCTCCAAAGAAGAAAGGGATGGAGAGAGAAATTTATTTCTTCCTCATAACTTAGCTAGCAAAACTAGAATATATATACACATATGTGATATTATACAATTATTTTCACAACCATATATAAAATATACATTCTCTATAGATTCTATTCAAAACTACATGTGTATTATTATATATTATATATTTATATATATATATAGGATATGTAATATTCATACACACAAATGCTATATACACAAATGCACATACACATAACATATATACACAGAAGGGCAGGATAGGAGAAACAAATTAAACAGGGAGAAAGTCCCCCAAATGACTAATTGTTTATCAGTTTATCTGATTTTATTACCAACCTTTAGAAAGTAAATATCTGCTTGGGGCCTCATCAGAGCAGTAATAAATATTAATAATTACCAATTGACTACAGGTTTTAAATGGTCTTTCTAAAGCAACGTGTCAGCAATGCTGTGTTCCTAGTAAGCATAGAATGGATGTCTGCATTAACGGCTTCTCCTCTGTGTGGGGTTTTAAAGTCAGGGATGTTCTCAACGGTCTATCCTAATGGCCTCTAACTCTCTCTGCTATTTCCTTGAAGGCAGTTGAAGTGTCTTGTAAAGAAGATGTGTTACCACTCTGTGCTGAAATGAACCTACAAAATGCCCCACCTTAAATAAAGGCAGACTCTGTGTGTGTATGTGTGTGTGTGTGTGTGTGTGTGTGTGTGTGAGAAACAGAGAGAGAGAAAGTGTGTGCGTGGGTGTGCATACATGTTGTTTAGGAACCTGATAGGGTTTAGCTAGGATGTGTTCCTCCCAGTGGTTCGTGGACCAGCAGTGTCGAAGTTTGTTAAAGCCGAAAATCCTCAGGTCCTTCCCATTGTCGATCTACTAACTGAGGGGAGCCCAGGAATCTGTGTTTACAAATTCTGCAGGCGATGTATTTGCTCACTAAAGCTTCTGAAGTATCGGAATGGTTTTTCTTGACTCATTATCGTGCTGTGAATCAAGTGAGTATGAGCCAGCAGATGCCAGAGACTTCGTAATGTGATCGCTGGCATTTTAAATTTTATATAATCAGTCAATGGTGTTGCTTGTATACTAATGGAAGATTAGATATTGCGTTTTATGGAGGACATGCTCACGGGATCCAAAAGAGTAAAGAGGTATTAAGAGTCTTTTTGTTCCCCTCCTGCACTGTGACTTACGTGGCAGGAAAGCACTCATTTTCTTCTGAGTTTAATCACACTTCAGTCAGACCACAAGAAACAGAGTTTGAGTATTCATGTTAAAATTCTATTCCTTCAAACAACAGTGTCTGAGGAGAAATGCAGAAAAAGCCAGAGAGGAATACAGAAGTGACCCAGTCGGGTTTGTGATCATTCGCTAAGAAAGGCTTACGCGTGCACTTACACGTACCGCCTGCAAAATTTGGGCCCCAACTCACTGTTTGCAATTACTGTTCTACACGGTCAACTAGCTGATGGAGTAATACTGAGCATTCTCCCTTTTGCATAGACTGTGTTCCTTCCCCTTCCCCTTAATCTATTGCCTCAAAGGCAGTCCAGAGTGGTGTGCAGGCTGAGCAAGTGTGACCTTCCTTCCAAGCATCAGTGAGGTAAACAAAGAGCAGGCGAAGTCAAAGCTAGTGATTGGAAAAGTAATGACAGCCTTCTTCTCAAGCCCTCGGAGAAAAAGCATGAGTATTTGAGACTCTACTGTGTCTGTCTGAGTAAGGGGAGACAAAAGAAAACAAGGTACAACGTGACCTTAGGGATGTTTTCCTTTCCGGTCCCTGGCCTCATCCTTCTTAGCTAAAATGGGAGAGCAAAACTATTATGGCATCCAACTGGGACAGAAGAACAAAGATGTTACCTAGTTTTAAGACCAACTCAAGGTATCCCCTGGTTCTAAGCTAGGCATTGGGTTATGGGTATCTATTCAATAAAGTTGTGTATCTGATGCTTTTTTTTTTTTTCACTTTTAGCTCAGGGTGTGCACAATATCTCGCCTGCTTAACACTTAATTTCTGGGCTGACTGAGGCTTTGGCAATATGTGAACCTGGCTGGCTTCTTGCCACAATCTGCAATCTGCAGCTGCCAGTCTAATTTCTGCCCCCTGAGCTGTTCCACTTGGCTTCAGGTGCCATTTATCACCAAATACCACGCAGGCGTCCAGTGGGCAGAAATTCTATCAATATGCATGTTTGCCACAACATGCATATACCCAGTTTTATTTCAGTATGGCAATTCAAGACTTTATCAGATCAACAGAGAAGGAGTACTGTGTGTGTAACAGGTTACAAATGTGCAAAAGGTTTTGTTTTCGTAGTTCCCACACCCACCCTCCAACAAAGCCATAACATTTTCCCAAGGCTATTGTAATGAGAACAAGGCAGGTAGAGATTTGTCAGATAGATGGAGATATAAACGACCTTTGTTTTCTTAAATCTTAAGGTTGGGGAGCATGTGTGTGTGCACCATATGCTTGTGTGTTTACCTGTGTTAGTCACAGTGCACCACGGATAGGAGTTTGTGGTCGATGTTTGTTGAATGAATTATTGAAAATATTTGTTGGATACTTGGCTCAGGTCATGATCTCATGGTTTGTGAGTTTGAGCCCTGCGTCAGGCTCTGTGCTGACATCTCGGAGCCTGGAGCCTGCTTTGGATTCTGTGTCTCCTAGTCTCTCTCTGCCCCTCCCCCACTTGTGCGCGCGCGCGCTCTCTCTCTCTCTTTCCCTCTCTCTCTCCCTCTCACTCTCTCAAAAATAAACATTAAAAATTTATTTAAAAAAACAAAAATATAAATAAACAAACAAAGACATACATGTATGTATGTGATTCATAACAGTTATAAAAAAAGCAAGCTACTTCTGGAGCGAGTTACACCCGTGTTAGGTATCTTAATCAGTAGGGATCTAATGAGACAAAGTTAGCACATAATTTCTGGCACACAACTGGAAGAGGTCTCATATAATCTTGTCGAAGGGCAAACATCCTAGCAGAGGATGGCCTCAGAGTCATAAATTGTATTTGGGCGACAAAGGGGGGATTATTTCCATCAGAAAATAAAAAGACCAAAGCTGGTGCAAGGTTGCCTCGGAAATATTTCTCAGTGACACCCCAAAGGAAGCTTATCCTTAGAGAAAGCTGCAATTCTTTTGATGGATTACAAGTGGAAGGATTCCCCTTAAAGATGTTAGAGACTTTCCAAGTCCCACAAACAATTGGCTGCAATCATGTAATCAGTCATCTCCAAATGTTATCCCACCTAGGCTCATAAAACTTTTACTTAATGATTTTGTCAGGCATATCCACCCAAGGGAGTTTCTGCCTGAAGAAAGTAGTGGGAAAATAGACATATGCTAAGAATCTTCCTAGTTAAGGGATTGAAATAACAAGCAAAAGACAATTAGCGCATATAATCAGCACTTTGGAAATTTGCTGCCTGCAAGGTTTTAAAATTCCCCTTTTAAAGATGATTAACACCGCATTGTCACATTTACTTTTCAAAGGGATATAAACAGAACTTTTGTGTGGTATGATTTTTTAATCATTTGTTTTAGTTTGTAAACTGAGGTTCACAAATGTTTCTCACCAGGTAATTAACTGCTGCCCGTTCATGTAGGCAGTAGGAAAAGAAAGGAAAATTCTAGTGTCAATGATTTTAATGTCTATTTTTCTTACTCTTTTTTTCTTATAACCCCAGGGCCCCGCCCCCCAAAAAAAGAATGGAACAGAGATGAACTTGTAGTTCTGATTGATTGACAATAGGATGTCCTGCTGGTTTATGTTCAGAACGTGTACCTGGAAATTTGGAAGAATTTGCCTCATACAATCAAATAAAAATCAGTTGCTACCCTGACTTCATTAACTGTGATGGCATTTATTACAGTGTCATTTCTTCATCTCAGATGAAGCTTTTATCTCAAAATAGAATGTGTCCTCGTCTCTTTCTGAGACCTGTTTCATAGTAAAACAGCTGCCAACACTCATAAAAGAAAAAAAAAAAGCTCTTTAAAAGTCTGAGGCTATATTTAGTACACAAAGCCTTTGTTGCATACATTACCATATTCTTTGTCAAGTACATGGTTCCAACATACAAGGTGAAGATAAGAGAGGTACCCTTCGCAAGATGAAGAGGGAAATGGAGAGAGAGAGAGAGGGAGCCACAGCTCACAGAATCCAAGGCACTATTGCCAAACCCAAGAAAAATGCTGGGGGGGAAAATCACAGAATGTTAGTGCCAGGGGATCTTACATTCATCTAGCGGAGAAATTACCAAATGCTAGCGCAGGAGGGATCTTATGGTCACTGAATGCTGTCTTTCCACTCTAGAGGCGAGTAGACTGAGGTTGGAGCTGACAAAGATAACATGGTGGTTACTGGACACTTGAAACATAGCCAGTGCAACTGAGGGCCTGAATTTTTTTATTTTATTTTATTATTTTATTTTTAATGTTTATTTATTTTGGAAAGAGAGAGACAGAGCATGAGTGGGAGAGAGGCAGAGAGAGGGAGAGACATAGAATCTGAAGCAGGCTTCAGGCTCTGAGCTGTCAGCACAGAGCCCAACTTGGAGCTCGGACTCACGAACCACGAGATCATGACCTGAGCCGAAGTCAGATGCTCAACCAGCACCCAGGTGCCCCTGAGGGCCTGAATTTTAAATTTTGGTAACTTTAAGTTCCAACTTCAATTTCAGTGGGCTCATATGGCTAGTGGCTACCCTGTTGGACAGGTCAGAGGCCCTTCCTAGATCCTTCTCTTCAATTCGGTTTAAAGTCACGGCCAATCTGTTAAAACTCAAAAGAATCAAAAAAGACAAAAATCATTCACAATAAACAAAATCATCAAAGCCTTCTGAAACCATTCAGGAGCATGACAGGCACTCCAGGGGAACGTGATCAATAAAACAAAGACCTTCAAGAACCAAAAACATCTATGAGGACTTCGATTCTTTCTCAGGAGGTGTGGAAAGCATAAGAGAGAGACAAAGTGGCAGCAGAGAGCAGCTAGGAACATACTTCTCATTCTGACCTCTCAGCTGGCGAGAATTCTGCCCCAACACCGACAGGATGAAGGAAAGAAAGCCTGTTGAGAGACAGAATCAACAAAGGACAAAAGGGGAACCACTGAGCAAGATGGCGAGGTTGGAAAGACCAAGAAGATCACCCTGCCCATCTCCTTCCCGAATCACACACGGAATCAATGCCGAGAGGATGAGTGGAGAGCAGACACTAATCAAGAATATTGGATTTTTATCGCTATGTTAGCAAGTTGGAGTATGACCTTGGGAAGCACACTTAACTGGCTATCTCACTTGCTTCGTCTGCTGGAAGAAATGGTAATGAGACTTGGTTTCAGGTGCTTGGGGAGGCGTAAGATGAAAGTGTAAGATAGAATCATCACTTGTTCCTTTTCCCCTTTCTATCAGGCCATACTTCTCTTTCCAGTTAATAAGACCAATCACTTTCAAACCACAGTCTAGTGTCTTGTTATAGAATCCTTCTTTGAAAACAGTCAGGCTTAACACTTTTTTTAGCTTCTTTGAACATATAACAATTGGAGCTAAAATTAGTGTTGTTCGTGTACTCAATAGAAAAGGGTTTACAATATTTAAAGAAGGAGGATGACTGTGTGAGGAAGTCCGTGGAATCTAAAGAAGTAAATGTGAGTAAATGTTGAATTAAGAATACTCTGAACTATTCTTTTTTTAAAAAATTCATTTCTATTATAAATTTAAACAATTTTCAATGTTTATTTATTTTTGAGAGAGAGAGAGAAACAGAGCACAAGCAGGGGAGGGGCAGAGAGACAGGAGGACACAGAATCTGAGGCAGGCTCCAGGCTCCGAAGTGTCAGGACAGAGTCTGACACGGGGCTTGAACCCATGAGCTGTGAGATCATGACCTGAGCCGAAGTTGGATGCTCAACCAACTGAGCCACCAGGCGCTCCTTCTATTGTAAATTTTTTTAATGTTTATTTATTTTTGAGAGAGAGAGAGAGCAGTAGAAGGCAGAGAGAGAGGGAGACACAGAATCTGAAGCAGGCTCCAGGCTCTGAGCTATACACATAGAGCCCAACACAGGGCTCGAACTCACAAACCATGAGATCATGACCTGAGCTGAAGTCAGATGCTCAACTGACTGAGCCACCCAGGCTCCCCTTATCCTGAACTATTCTTAATTAAAGTTCCAACAATTATGATTCTGGGGGTACAATTGCAAGTTATTATAATTTCTTTCACTTCTACTATTTTTCTGCATGCCAGAAAATTTTCTTATTTTCTACCTTCAAGGTTACTCAAGAATGATTGTCTTTGAAAAGCACATTGTTGTAATATAACTTGCATCTTACTTTCCTATCCAATGTTTTCCCCATTTGTTTTTTAATTTCGTCTATTTAGGAAACTACATAGTGCTTGCTATATATCCAACACTAATCTAAGCACTTTACAAACGTTGAGGCATTCAATCAACAATGTTAGGAGGTAGGTACCATTACTTCCTCCAACTCATAGAGGAGGAAGCAGATGCGAAAAGGCGCTTAAGAGTCTTTCCCAAGCCATGGACAAAATTCCAAATGGTGGGGAGTAAAACAACCCATCCGGGTCTCTTAACCTCTAGGCCATGCTGCCTCATTTTATATACACACTTAGGTCAAATTTAAAATGAGTGTTTGTAAAATTAACTGCCTTGAAACACTTTTTTAGGCCACAGTTTTTCCTCAGTGTTGCTTCCCCATACCCTCTATCCCCACTCACTTTATTTCTGAACAATCTCATACATGTGAGTCATTTGTCTCCAAAAGAGCTAAATCACCACTAGAACAAAGACCATATTGGAGGAAAACATCAGTACCAGTTTGTTTGTTTGTTTGTTTGTTTGTTTTTACTTTATTGTTTCTGAAATTTAATTTTTTTATGTTTTATTTTTTATATTTGAGAGAGAGAGAGAGAGAGAGAGAGACAGAGCATGAGTCAGGGAGGGGCAGAGAGAGAGAGGGAGACACAGAACCCGAAGCAGGCTCCAGGCCCTGAGCTGTCAGCACAGAGCCTGACGTGGGGCTTGAACTCACAAACTGTGAGATCATGACCTGAGCTGAAGTCAGATGCTTAACTGACTGAGCCACCCAGGCACCCCTATTATTTCTGAAATTTAAGGAACATAACTGGAGGGGTGCCTGGGTGGCTTAATCAGTTAGGTGTCCGACTTTGGCTCAGGTCATGATCTTGTGGCTTGTGAGTTTGAGCCCCACATTGGGCTCTGTGCTGACAGCTTGGAGCCTCGAGCCTGCTTCAGATTCTGTGACTCCCTCTCTCTCTTCCTCTTCCCTACTCACGCTCTCTCTCTGTCTCTCAAACATGAGTAAATGTTAAAAAAATAATTAAAAAAAAAAGAACAGAAATGGAAGAAGGCCAACTAAAAGAAAAGAAACAGGTGGAGGAGATCAATATAGAGGAGAAAGAACAATAGAAGGAATAAGGAAATGTAAGAAAGATACAACACCTGTCAGCTTTGCAGAGCCTCCTAACATGTTCAGTTCTCACAAGACAAATTTAGTAAGCGCTAATTATTTAGAGTCAGTGACTTGAGTGGTTAAAGAACAGATTGGCCTTCAAATAAGTACACCTTATTCTCCCAAAAGGAAGTAGTCTTGAATAAGGCTGCTGAGCCAATGAATAATCTTTTGTTAATTTTATTCACAGGGTGGCAAAGACAACCTGAAGAACAGAGAATAAGGCTTCAGCTGGAGTTGCACAGAAACAGCCTATGAGAGAGATCAGCACGATGGCAAACACCACTTTCCTTGCTGAGGAAATCCAGTGTGAAAGGCTTAGAATTTGTGCCCTCACTGTCAATATTTAGAACGATTTTAACACCTCCTCCACTCTGATCTGATGGTATATGTCTATCTACACATTTGAATTGTAAGCAATAATTTTTAAGTACATATATATGTACTACATGTATACACACTTCATTTTTTTCCCACTTTTATTGAGATACAATTGACATACATTGCTGTATAAGCTCAAGGTATACAGCAAAATGGCTTGACGTACACATACTGTGAAATCATTGCCACAATGATTTCAGTTATTTAGTGCCCAGCGTCTCACATAGATACAATAAAAAAGAAAAAACAAAAAAAGAAACAAAAAATTGTTTTTCCTTGTGATGAGAACTCTTAGGATCTACCCTCTTAATGACTTTCCAGTTACCTTTCAGCAGCATTAACTACAGTTGTCATGTTGTACATTCCATCCCTCTTGCTTATTTATCTTACAATGGAAAGCTTTTAATCCTTCCACCTTTTGACCATCTTCCTCCACTTCTGCTACCACCGGCCCCCCAACCACTGTTAACCACAAATCTCATCGTGGTCTATGAATTTGTTTTTGTTGTTGTTGTTCTGTCTATTTTGGATCTCACATATAAGTGATGGTGAATCCCTAATATATAAAAAAAGATAACACATCATGAACAAATATGGTTTGTCAGGGAATGAAAGATTTGTTTACCACTTGAAACTGAAACTATAATTCACTATATTCATTAAACAAAGGAGAAAAGTTACATGATCATCTCATTAGATGAAAAAAATAATGACAACATGTAGTAATGTTCATCACTTAAAAATTTTCAAAATTGCAAAGGTGGTTTTGAAAGCAGAAGTCATTAAATACAATTCACCACATTAATAAGTGAAAGGAGAAGAAAGAAAGTCATATATTCTCTCAAAAGATGAAGAAAAATCTGTGATAAAATCGATTTACTCATGATCAATATCATTGGTAAGCTAGAAATAAAAGGGAACTTTCTGAACCCAGTAAAGAGTAGTTCCAAAAATCGAGACTGAAAACATTCCTAACAGTAGAATGTTAGAAACAATCGCTTTAAAATCAAGAGCAAGAGAAGTATGCCCTGCTTCTATGCAGGTTGTATTAGAGATTCTTGCTTGTCTAGTAACACACAGGAAATAAAAAAAAATTTAATGTATTTATTTATTTTTTACAGAGAGAGAAAGCATGAGTGCGGGAGGGGCAGAGAGCGAGGAGAGGGAGAATCCCAAGCAGGCTCTGCACTGTCAGTGTGGAGATGTGGGGCTCATGAACTGTGAGATCATGACCAGAGCCAAAGTCAGGTGCTCAACCAAATGAGCCACCCAGGAGCCCTGAGAAACAAATTTTAAAATACAAGAACCAGAATGGGAAAAACAAAAAAGGTCAACATAGATGATATAATTATCTACACAAAAAATCGAAAATAATTAAGAGAGATATTAAATTAATATAAGATAAATGAATTTAGCAATCTGGCTAGAACTAAGATCAATACATTTAATCTATATGCCATCAATGACAATTGAGAAAATGTCGTTTTAAAAAAAAAAGATAGCACTTAAAATAGCAACCGAAATATGCAGCACCTAGAAATCTAACAAAAGATATAGGTCATTATGGATACAATTTTACAACTTTATTGACAGACAAGGAAGAAATCATAACTAAATGAAGAGATATAACATGTTCATTGGCAAGAAGGCCATTGTATCATAAAGATACAGTTCTCTCCAAATTTATCTACAGAGCCAAACCCTATTCTTTTTTAAAGCAACTTACTGAGGTGATTCTACATGTGCATTAAAAAAAACAAAATGGCAACTGGCTACTGGAAAAGATAAATAGTTGTGAAGACTTGCCCCACAAGACCAATTTAAGGCAACAGCAGTAAAAACACTGTAGGATAATTACAGGGATGTATAAAACAGAACAAAACAAATTCCAATGAAACTGAATAGAAAGACCAGAGAGTTGATTTAAGACAGACACAGATGGCAACACAAAGTTCTAAGAACACAGATGCCTCTTCAAGAACAGGTTCTGGACAATCACGAACCAGTGACCTGAGGAAAGAAGTGAAATTTGAACACTACCTCTCTCCCCATTCACAAAAATCAATTCTGTGTGTTTTAAGTATAAAAGTCAAACTTCCAAAGCTTTCCGAATAAAGTACAGGAAAATATCTTTATCATGCTGGAAGTTGGAAAGCATTTTTAAAAAGCACAAACTAAGGAATTAATAGATAAATTTAATTACATTAAGTTAAGAACTTGTGTCACTAAGAGATATTATAAAGATGGTGAAAGAAAGGACACCAAGGAGAGGATATTTACAATATCTGTAACTGACGAGGATCTAATATGTGCAGAAATCCTAGGTATCAATATGAAAAAGACAAATGATTCAGTAGAAAAATGAGCAAAAGTTATGAATAAGCATCTCACTTAGTGGGCAACATAAATGATATAAAAACTTGCTTTTTATTTTATTTTTTAATTATTTCCTTTTTTTAACTTCTTTTATTTATTTTGAGAGAGAGAGAGAGAGAGACAGAGCATGTGCAAGCCAGGGGCAGAGAGAGGGAGAGGATGAGAATCCCAAGCAGACTTCGCATTGTCAGTGCAGAGCCTGATGGGGGCTGAAACTCACAAACTGTGACATCATGACCTAAGCTGAAGTCCGATGCTTAACCAAGTGAGCCCCCCAGGTGCCCCTAAAAAACTTATTTTAAAATGATCAACGCAGTTAGTAATCAGAGAAACACAAAATCAGATCATAACCAGATTCCATTTTATGCTCATTAGTTTGGGAAAGTAAAGGATCCTTATGCTATCTAGTTTCGTAGAGTACCTGGAGTAGTGGAAACTGTCCTAAGCTGCCTGCAGGAGTATTAACTGGTGTCAACCCATCAGAAGGCAATTTGACATTACCCTGTACCCCAAACACGTGCACACCCTGAGAATCCGCAGTGTGGTATACAATGGTACGCGCAAAAGCATGTTGTAAACGGCAACTACTACTAACAAAATGCTACAAATAGCTCCAACGTCCATCCGTCCACAGAAAAATAAATACACAAATGAAGGTAGCACGTGGGTAAATCCTAGAAATGTTCACTGAATGATAAAAGCATCTCTAAAATGACTACACTGAGTAAAATACCATGATACAGACTCAAAAGAAAAGCAATATAGTATTTGGGAAAACATATGCATTTCTAAAACTTTTGGAAAATAAGAAATGTTTTTAAAAAGTCAGGGGTGCCTGGGTGGCTCAGTCGGTTGAGCGTCCGACTTCGGCTCAGGTCATGATCTCACAGTTTGTGTGTTCAAGCCCCGCATCAGGCTCTGTGCTGACTGCTTGCTCAGAGCCTGGAGCCTGCTTTAGATTCTGTCTCCTTCTCTCTCTGCCCCTCCCCCACTCACACTTTGTCTCACTCTGTTTCTCAAAAATAAATAAAATGTAAAAAAAAAAAAAATTTAAAAAGTCAGAGAGTAGTTACATTTCAGGGTCATGTGGGAGCAGGAAGACCACACAAGAAGCTTTATCAGTACTGGCAATAATCTTGCCCTTAGATTTGACTGTCAGCTTATGACTCTTTGTTTTTAAATTTGCTTCAAAATTTTTCTCCAGGTGGGGCGCCTGGGTGGCTCAGTCAGTTGAATGTCCAACTCTGGATTTCCGCTCAGGTCATGATCCTAGGGTTGTGGGATTGAGCCCCATGTAGAGCTCCATGTTGAGCGTGGAGCCTGCTTAAGGTTCTCTCTCTCTCTCTCTCTCTCTCTCTCTCCCTCTACCCCTCTCCCCCACTCTTGCTCTTTCTCTAAAAAAAAAAATTCTATATGCAAGTTATACAAATGATTCTATATTTCTATAATTCAGAATAATTCTATATATAGATATATAGCTGAGATTATGTGTGTATATTTGTAATATATATATACTATATGTAGAAACATATCACATTTTTTTGAAGAGGGAGGATGCATATACAATATACATACAATGTGTATCTCGATCCTGGAAATCAGCTTTTATTCTTTTAAACAGGGTATTCCATAAAATGGTTGCGTTGGCTATGATTAATTACATGCTCTGTTCTGTCGCTTGCCTCTTCCAGCTTCTGGTGGCTGCTGGCATTGCTGGGCTTGTGGCTGCATCTCTGCAGTCTCTGTCTCTTCTCACTGACCCTCTCCTCTGTGTCTCTAATTTCCGTCTGCCTTTCTCATGTCATGACAAAGCTGGATTCATGGCCCGTAGTCCACAATGCTTTCATCTCAATATCTGTAGCTTAATTATGGCTGCAAAGACCCTGTTTCCAAATAAAGTCCTAGTCATGGTTTCCAAGTGGACGTATCTTGGGCACCATTCCAACCATAACAGTCAGTCACCTGTACTCATTTTATTTTAAATATTATTTAAAAATCTGAGATACTGTTCCTAACAGATGATGAGGGAAGAAACAGTTGTGTGATTCCCTTAATTCAAATGTAGACAAAATATACACTGATGTCTGAAAAGGGCATGGCAAGATTGTTTCGTTTTGTGCGAGAGAAAATAGCAGTTTTAATTTTACATTTTCCTATATTGTTTGGAGGTGTTTCAATGAACCTGCACTTTTTTTATAAGCACACACAAAATTAAGCTCTTTTCTCTTCAACGCTAAAATGCTATTGGCATGTTTCTTTTTTATATTTGAAAATCTCCACCTACATTTCAACTTAGGTTGACAAAATTGTAAAGGAAGTTAGCGGTATGTCACGGTATGCTATGCCATGACTGGCTTCCTGCCTGTTGGGCAAAGCTTCCGGTCTTCCCTGAATACCTCCATGGTTAATTGCTTCCTCTCAACAAAGGCAGGGGGGTCAGCCTCAGATCTGAGTCCAAGGCCAGCGGAGCCTTTCTTCTTTTAAAAATACCTTCTTCTTTGTTTTTGTTTTTGCTCGGTCATAGACATACGAGGGATTTTAAAAGCATTATCTTGTTAACAAATAACACTTCTGTTGGCATAATGATGTCATGAATGGGTTACCAGGATGAAGATGTGGCGAATCCTTTATCTTCACTTCACTATAAAAGACAGACAGACAGGGATGTGGCTTGTCAAGGCTATGCAGTGAGGAAGGGGGGATCTAGGGCTGACCCCAAGGTGATGGCCACCAGTCCTAGGCCACTGGAAGATGGCACAGCGAGATACCGCATTTCTTATAACTGCTGGGTTTCCTTGGGACTTGTGCAGAATCGGTAGCATGAATGAAGCAACTTTCAAAAAATGGAAAGGTTTAGTTGGGCCATGTAACGATCACTTTGTGACTTTTCTTTACCAAGTGCCAACTTTGAAATGTGTGGTAACTGCTATAGTCTCTCCAAAGGTACTAGGGTGGTTAAGATATGTAAATGAAGGAATTGGGAACTTCTGATTATTTCAACTGTCTTCCTGTTAAAGTCATGGCATTTATTATAGGCAAAAACTTGTGAGAGATTTTGCAGTTACCAAAAAATTCTTTACACAAAATAATATCTTCCTCGACTTCATTACAGAATAGAACACTGACCGTCAAGAATCTTAAGTTTGATTTATTCTCATGACCATGGATTAGGGTAATGGATAGATCAATTTATTTATTAACTCTGGATTATGATATTTAGGAATATTATGAATTAAATAACTCAGTGCACCAAAATAAAGCTTAAGAAAGCTGAGATACAAACTTATGAAAGATAAAAGTAGAAATTAATTAACTAGAACCCAAAAGACAATAGAGCAAGTAAACAAAAGTGTAAAATATACAGAATTTTGACGATGAGGGAAATACAAAGTGACATTACTATAGATATAAAGATGGAATTAGAAATTATAAGAGAGTACTATGTACAAACTTATGCAAGTACATTTTAAAATATATATGGAAGGGACAATTTTAAATTAAATTACCAAAATTGAATGAAGATTTAAATATTTTAATGGACTAATGATCATAGACAAAATTAAAATTTAGGCAAATCTCAGGGCACCTGGGTGGCTCGGTCTGCTAAATGTCTGACTTTTGGTTTCAGCTCAGGTCATGATCTCACAGTTGTGGGATCTAGTCCCACATCGGGCTCCAGGCTGGGTGTTGAGCCTCCTCCGGAGTCTGTCACTCCTTCTCTCTCTGGCTCTATGCCACTCACACTCTCTCTCTTAAAAATAAATAAACAAATTAAAAAAAAAATTAGGCAAACCTCTATCCTTAATTTGAGACTACCAATCCAGATAATTTTATAAGTGAATACCAAAAAAATCCCCTCCCCCCCAAAAAAAAAAACCCCAAGGCAATGCAAAACAACACCTAAACTATTCCAGAGCTTAGAAAAAAATGTAAAATTTCACATTCATCCTACAGTGCTTATATAATATTGACTCCAAAACTGGACAAGGAGAGCTCTCATGCACACACACATACACATAAACACATGATCCAAAATTAATCTCATTTATAAATAAAGTACAGTAATCCTAAATAAAATATTCACAAAGTACACCTATCAGTGTATTGGCAAATTAATTAATATGCATTTGCATTTTTATATGTGTATGTACATATATGTATAATTATATAATTATATATGACAAGATTTATTAAACTGTATATATTGTGCTCATTTTCACTCAATATGTGAGAAAATATCTTGACTTATCATCTTCAACAATAGTATGATGTTCCACTGAAACCACCAGTTTAAGGCAAAATAAAGAAAGAATTTATTTGTATTGAACACAAAGCATAACTGCAGTGACATTAGGGGGAAAAAAAACCAAACACTTTTCAGTTCCTTTTGTGTTAGTTTCAATAAATCCCCAAGTAGCTGTGGAATCAACTTTTAATTTTCTATCTCAATAAGAGTATGTTTTCTCATAACAGAGAGAAAAGGGGGACAGTGAGAGGGAATTCCAAAAATCTGTTGAGCTGAAAGTATTTAAACGTCTGGGCTATTTATTTCCTAAACTAAGGGGGACTAGGAGAGGCAGGGGGTGAGAGAGGCCAGGAATCTGAGGGAGGGTATCAAATGCCAACTCGGAAGAAGACAATGAAAATGGCAAGAACTTAAACTGTGAAAGAACAGTTAGTGCCAAACGAACTCTACCGGTTGTTCCACAAAAGTGAGAAAAAGCATGACTATTATTATTCAGTTCACAAACTTTTTAAACTTGGGGTATAGTTGACACAGTTTATGTTAGTTTCAGGTGTACAACATAGTGATTCCATAAGCTTATACCTTATGCTATAGTCAAATGTAGGCAAGTGTAGCTGCCATCTGTCCCCATATCACTATCACAATATTATTGACTATATTCCCTATGTGGTGCCTTTTATTCCCATGACTTATTCATTCCAAAACCGGAAGGCTGTATCTCGCTCTCCCCTTCACCCATTTTGCCCACCTCACATCCCTCTGGTAAATATCAGTTTGCCCTCTGTATTTATAGGTCTGGTTCTGCTTTTTGTTTGTTTACTTTTTCTCATTCCACTTAAATTTGAAATCAGATGTTATTTGTCCTTCTCTGTCTGACATATTTCACTTAGCATAATGCTGTCTAGGTCCATCCATGTTATCACGAATGGCACAATCTCATCTTTTTTAATGGCTGTGGAATACTCTGTTTCATATGTATGTGTGTGTGTGTGTGTGTGTGTGTGTAAATATGTATGTAAACACACAACCTCTTCCTTATCCATTTGTCTGCTGATGGACACTTGGGTTGTTTCCATATCTCAGCTATTGTAAATAATGCTGCAATAAACACAGAGGCTCATATATCTTTTTGAATCAGTGTTTTCATTTCTTTGTGTAAATAACTAATAGTGGAATTATTGGATCGTATGGTATTTCTATTTTTAATATTTTGGGGAACCTCCATACTATTTTCCACAGAGGCTGTACCAATTTACATTCCTACCACATACTCTAAAATACTCTGTAGTTATACAGAGGAGATTAGCATGGCCCCTGTACATTTCACAAACATTTTTAAGGTTCTACTATAAGGCAGGAAGAACAATAGGTGAGACACAGTCACTTAATGAAGCTTGAAAATTTACACTGTAATGAATGAGACCAGGCAAAACATTTATGTAAAATAAAGCATACAAAAGTATATATGGGTTGCATGTCAGACATTTGCAAACTAGTTTAGCTCCAAGTAGCTAAATAAAAGTGCATGAGTTAGACTGATTAGTTCCACTATGTGGGGATTAGCTATGATTAATTAGCCAGGATCAAAAGCTTTTCCTCTATATGAACTGAATCACCTTTTCATAACACTCTGTACTCCTGGGTCACAGGGGTGCACATCCCTGACCCAAGTCTGGTCAAACAAGCATTGGATCCCCATTTCTCCATCCATGGTGACTGGTCCAGGAGAGGACACAGGATCCAACCAGGGCTACAGAAATCTTGTCCTGGGAGTTGTATGTGGGCTTTGTAAGACATAAGTTCTCTTTGAACTCTGCTAAACAAAGAAGTTGGAAATCTGGGGATGCCCTTGGTCATCTTTCATGCCGTATAGAGAACACTAGTCTGCAAAGGCAGAGGATGAAGTAAACACAAGAGTGAAAGAGACAAGGTAAGGTGAGAGATGGATGAAGAAAAATGCCCTCCATCATGTGTGAAGTGGGGTATACCTCTAGCCTTCCCATTTATATGAGACAATGAATTTGCTTTTTGCATTAGTCAAAATTTCTGACTCTTACGATCAAATACCTCCTGAATATATCTTCCCAATATCTACCTTGTTCCTGAGAGGCTTCCATATATGAAGAATTCACACAACATGCTAGTGTCACCAGGTTTTTATTACGGTGTCTCTAGTGGCTCTGAATCTCAATCTACTTCAACCACCACTGGACCCTTGTCATTATCCACAACTGCACCACTATAAAATACTATCCCTAATATCCCCAGTTTCTCATAATCGCAGAGATACACATATATATTAGTGGCTGAATTATGAAAAATCAACTGTGACAGATTGCATCATATAATTAGGTGTTGTGAAAGTTAAAAAAATAGTTCTTATTTGGAGTAGTAGTATTGAAAAAATCTCAAGTGTTCAATATAATTTCTATTTAAACATATGGCATGTAAAAGAATCGATCTTGTTAATGATTTTTCATTGCCCCTATTTTAAAACACATGGTATTCTTATATATTCATCAGTCTTTAACCAAAATAGACAAAAAGGGAAAACCGTAGCATTCCAACCCTGCCGAAAGCTAAATATAATTGATCTTTTTTTCTTCACATTTCTTTTAGCCTTATGCTGCATATTTAGGAAGCATGTAGAATTAATTGAATGTGATGAGCTACTGAAACATTCTGAGATAGCACTGGGATAATAGAGAGGTAAAGAGCTGGGCCACCGTTAATCATAACAACATCCCACTTAAAAGCTGGAATGTATCAGCAATCTGCTGTTGCCATATTGATTTCACTTAGCCCTTCTGGATGGAATACGAGGGAGATTTTCCAATGTAGAATCAAAACAGATGGTGGGGAGGTTGGGGAAAAAAATAGTCTCGCAGTATAATGGAAGTCACAGCAAAGCTTTTTGAAAAATATTATTATAATTCCTTGACAAACAACTGACATAAAACCAAAAACATCTATTGGTACCATGGCAAGAATCAGTGGCATAAGAACCTTACAGTGTTCAGTGATGTTCACTGGCTGTTTACTTTTTATCAATGAAGTTAGACCTTGCGGGTCTAGGGTATGACTCTAATAGGGGAGTTCCTCAAATCACTTTATCAATCAAATGATATAATACAATTAATTAGATTAGAGCTTCAGGGGAAATCTTAACCTGGAAATGGAATCTTCAAAATGACATTTAATTATAGAGCAAGTGTTTAAATGTTATATTTTTTATAAAAAATGATCATTCATATTCATGAACCAAACATTTACAGTGATGCCTCATGATTTCATATGAGATTACTACAGAAGCCAAAATCATGTTATTCTTGATATGCAAAAAAGACGGAAGCCTAGTATCACATAGGAAGCACTTGTGGTTTTCTTTATTCTATCTAAAGCATTGTAAGTAACCAGTTTTAACTAGTTAACTCAATATAGTTACTACATTCTACCTTCCTTGTGTACATCCTTCCCTTACCATCCTTTCTTTGATCTTTACAATTTGAGAGGAACTAAAGTAATTGTATTCTATGTCCTTGCAAACAGCAATAGTCTGGTTGAAAAAAAACCAAAAACAAAACAAAACAGAATTTTTAGTTCAAGGGTTTTAATTCAATTCTATCACATATTAATTCTTTGACCTTAGGCAGGTCACTTAACCTTTTAAACCTTCAATTCCTCATTGCAAAATTGGAATTATATCAAATAATGCTAAAGGTATTAAGATTAGATACATAATTATATAAAAGTGCCTGAATTAGTCCCCTTACTTTCCCTTAGTCTTGTCAAGAAAATACACTCTCTCTTTAAAGTGGGAGTGGAGTGGGGTAGTTCTCAAGTGGAGTTTTTTGCAGCTTGGAAGAGTCTAATGCATTTCTTGGGTCTAGTCCTAATATTGGAGGACTGCCTCCCTACCAATGTTTGCTTTGTTTTTTTCACTGGGGCCGATTATTTATGCCAGGGAGGAAAGGCAGTTCAACCAGAACTTGCTGCTACAATACATTGGTGGGCTTTGTCTTTCTGCAGCAGTGGGAAAGCCTGAAGATGGGAGTGAGGCACCAGGAACAAGACCAGACAAGTAGAAGCAGAGACCCAGAGGAAATCTGCTTCCGATCATGGCCAGCAGCCACATGGCTACAAGAGCGTTACTGGAGGCAAAGTAGAAAGTTTCAGGAGTGGTGTCAAACCACCTCCCGGGTGGGGCAAGCCAGAGACCTATTGAATCCAGTGCACTCAAGTGAGTTCTGAGACACTGATGTACATTAAGTATAATTGGCACCTACTGGAAGCTCCTCGGCCTTCACAAAGAGAGGGCCTTGCCCTCTTCCTCCATGCCAAAGCCAGTTCACTCAGGAAATTGTGCTTCTGTTACAGTTACCTTCATGACTTTGGGTGCACTGCCAAAACATAAACGTCCCCCCGCCAACTCTGCTCTGACACATAGCTCCCAGAGATAACGGATTCATCTCTTTTAAATGGACACGGAGTCATGTATGCCTAGTGAGACGAGAAGCCATCACTTTTACAACTTGGCTGAGCACTACCTTAAATCCTAGCATGTTTAGTCACTACCACTGTTTTGCACTTTATTTGTTCTCTTTATGCCTTTTGGTCTTCTACTTCCTCTTCTAGAGGTTGGCATGTAGGTTCAGTGAAGTTCATCGAGGCTATGATGTTTCAACTAGAAGGTACGTTAGAAAATATTTATTTAGGTTTCCTCATTTTCATAAAGGCCAAGAGGTTGGGTGATCTGCAGTGATCACATAACTCATGGTAGAGACGGGAGTAGAACTCAGATGTTTTGAGGGATATTTTGTACTTACGAAGCAACGTATCTTCTCTCAGATAGGAATTACATAATTGTCTGGGCACTTAGTAGGTCTTCAACAATAAACGTTGAGTTAGTAGTTGTTCAACAGGTAATTTCCAATTTAGACATTTGATCCTTAAGAAAGTAGAACCCTCAGTGAGGTTGATGAAATTGTGAAACACAGCACAAGTGAGTGGAAAGAGCTTAAGTACGATGTGCTGGTAAGTACACAGGCAACAGATTTGGTTTTGATGGACAAATATTGTTATATTCCTCTTGACTACCTTGTCACCTCAGAAAGTGCTGCCTAGTGCGTCTACTTATGCGAAGTTGGTATTAAAAACTTGATTCATCAAAAGTGGAAAAAAGATGATTGTCACAGGGGAAGGCTTCTCAGAACTGAAGACAAGCTGCTCCTTTCCAACTGAAAATGTCCAACACTTATTCATACAGTTCTTACCAGACTTGATTTATATGAGCAACTGCCGATCCTTAACCTCCCCCTCATGCAAGTGCAAATGGGAAGCCTGCTCATTCAGCCATTAAAATCACGTTAGTTTTGTTTGATATCCCGAATAGAAAATCATTTCTTCCCTCCATGTGGGAGTTATTGATTTACCCTGTCATTCGCTTTAAAATCTTCTAGTTTCTAAATATGTTTGTTGTTTACCTGCGGGGTTGTAAAAAATATGATTATTTTCTTTATGGGTTTCTAGGAGTTTGGCTTAAAAAATAAACATTGCTTACAACCTAACTGATCATTTGAATTCACATTTTCCAAGGCCAGTGAAAATTACACTTTTTGCGGAGAGAGGGGGGAAAAAAAAACAAAATAAGGTAAAATTTCACGTGTACCGTGTTTCCAGGCAATAATGAGGCTTCTACACTGAAACCTGTGCATTTTCTTAAGGACTCAAATATTAAAAATTTTTTACTTCTGAATTTCCTAGATGACATATGACTTTTATAGAAATATTCTTCAAATGGGCATGCCCAGATAATGGGAGAATTACCAGGAAAAATGACACATACGTGGTTGGGGCAGATGAAAACAAGGTTTTCAGTGAAAATGAAAAAAAAAAAAAAAAAGAAGAAGAAAAAGCAAAAGGAACAGGCTTGATCCTACAGAATGAGTCACTTATTTCAGAAAGAGAAGAGGGAATCAGAAAGCGTGATTTATAGTGCCATGGTCCAATAAATCATAGCCAGGAAAGAGTTGTAAGGTACAAAACGTTTCCTGTGATATGCCTCTTCAAGCACCAGATTGATAAATCTTCAAAAATTAGTCCCTACCCCCAAATGTATATTACAACAGAGAGCTGTCTTGAAATACCCTGATTCACAACACCTTCATTGTCAAACTAACAAAGAAAAGACCACAAGCTGTGTTTTGGGTTTATTTCATAGAGCACAAGGACTAAGAGCCCCAGAAAAACTATAAAGAAACATGCCCCCATTTCCCCACTTCAAAAAGAATAGAAAGATCAGTTATTCACTAAGCAGGATTTCCACTGTCATTATGAGATTTTACTCACAGTATGGAGCAATGCTACAATAGAAGAATAGAGGATGTTTAATGGCCATGTTCTCCAGGGAAAGCTGGGTCATCTCAGAAGCTTTACCTCCCAATACAAACGTTCAGTGCCAAGACTGCCAAAGAGGCAGGGGCAAGTCAATACGGAGAGGGTCCCAGTGACTGTTCAATAGCTTCGGTATTTTTAAAGCATGCATTTTGAACCTCGCAACTTTCTTCACACTCGCTTTTTCCACATTAAGTGGCTTTCTTTTTAGATGCTCCTGATGAATAACTCAGAACAAAGAATGACTTGAGACTGCATAATTTAACCAGTGGTTTGACCAGGAGGAGACCCACCATGTCCCCCAGGATTAGCAAAATCAAGACCTGATCATCCAAGGTTGGCAGTGAAGCATGGAAAGGATCGGAGGTCCCTTTGGGGCTCTCATCCACATGACTGCAGCCATATGTGGAAAGGGATCACCACTTTAAAAATCCAGCCACATTTCTCTATAAATCTTGGAGGATACAAAAAATGTGAGAGGGGACACTACCTAGTTTCCTGAGAAGAGTTTCTCTCTTCTTCCCGATGTTGGCAGGCTGAACTGGATTTCATCAGGGAAGTAGCTAGTCCTCAGCATCCCATCAGTTAACATTCTGCTGCCCTTAGATTACAGCTTCACCACAACTCAAGTTCATGAGCTACAACGAAATAGGGTGCAACTTCCCACGGAAACATGTTTCACACAGAATGTGTCTTCATGGATAGCATTTTAATAAGAATATGACATTAATATCTGTAATCATAGGGATGTACTCTTTAATGAAAATAAATGTGAAGTTGGCATTTTCTAGGGGAAAAAATGAGCTCAGAATTTAAAACAAGGCTGAATATTCAGCTGAACTATTATGCACCTGAAATCGTGGTATTCAATTACATCTTCTCGTTCCTTTAAAAGGTGCAGAACCTTGAAATCTTACAGCTACAGGTAACAGAATAATGTGACTGTAGTGGCCTCAAGTACATTTATGATTAACATTCGCCTGGTATATCTTTCTTCCTCCTTTCACTTTCAGTCTTTCCCTATATTTATGTTTTAGCTGTGTCGTTTTACATGTGTCACTTGTAAAGAGAATGCAGCTGAATCTGGGTTAGCTTTTATTCAAACTAGTGTGTCTGTACTTTACACAAGAGGGTTTGGCCCTCTTATACCACTTGAGATTATCAATGTATTTGGAATTATTTCTAATCATCTTATTTTGTTGTTCTCATTTTTTCTGATTTTACATCTTTTTATTTTTTTTCTCCTTTTCTGCCACATTTTTGAATTCAAATTCTTAAATTCCACCCCCTCTCCCCCTGCCACTGGTTAGGACATGACACACACTATTTCTATTCTTTAGTAGCCATTTCTGTTAACAAGGATCTGCTGAGACTAGGTGAAGAATGTTGTGCTTTTTAATGCCATCCTAACCATTGGCTTCACACACACTCTTTCAGTGGGATGCTGGTATAGCTTCAAAGGTGACAAGCCCTAATCGTGCTTCAAGAGATGTGGGATGTTTTGTTAATCTTGTGAAACCAAAGAACCACATAGAGGGCAGAGGAGCAAAGGAGAGGAGCCAGTATATCCATGATGCCCCCCTCTTTGTCTATACTGCATTCATTCATTCATTCATTCATTCATTCAGACAGACAGCCATGTATTCAAGGAGCAGGCCTTTGCTAAGTGCCTCCCATGCTATGGGTATATTGCTTGATAATAAAACCGAATTGCTTTCTATGTAAGGGGTTTGCCTTTACTCACTATATTGTGCATTGCAAAGGAACAAAGGCACGGTCTTCTATTTATTTTCATCTTCTCACGCGGTAGTTCTCAAACCTGAATGAGCAGCAGAATCATGGAGAAGCTGACAGTCTGTCTTTCAGATTAAGGTGAAGCATGACCACGTTTGCATGGTGTTTCCCGTCAATTCTGCACATAGCGGTGATCCATAAATGTTTGCCACAAGTGAAGGAGATAGCTGCACTAGACTTGGGGGGCAGGTAGAAGTCTACATTTCTACAAGCCAGTAGTTCTGATGTTAGTTGACAAAAGGCCTTCATAGTGTGGTTTGCAGAATAAAAAAAATTAATCCGAAGTAATAATAGCCACGGTTGCATTTTATCTTTATGTCAGTCTGACCCATCTAATCCTATAAAGTTGTACCAAGAACCTCACTCTTTCAAAATCATCTCTGGCTGAAAAGCTCTCAAAATAGATTATGCCAGGTAGGACAGACAGCAAGGGAATCTGTGATTGTGAAAATGTTGCTCATTGGCAAGAAAAAAAAAAAGTACCTTAAGAGAACTTTAAGACTTTAATAATGCCACATAATGTCAAATGGCAGCCAATTATATACTTTGCTAAAGGAAGACACGTTTCTGGTGGCAGTAAATTGTTTTCCAGACAGAAAGTTACTTTCAAAAATAAGAAAGAACGGATTGTTTCCCCTTGTGGATTTTTCTTTCAGTTGAAGGGGAAAATGCTTAATACTAACAAAGTGCCTTTGCTTGTCAACACCATAACCGCTACTTCTAACTTCTCACAATTACATGCTTGTTGGTATCTGGCACCTGTTTAATCAAGTATGATTGCTGTCTCCGTCTTGTTGCCAGACACACTGAGTTTGTCCATTTGTGAGCAGCTATTCGTCTGCTGACCTGTGGCTAGCCTCTGTCTCCTCCTTGGAGGAAAAGATCGAATCTTGTTGCAGCTCAGAGCTAATCTGATTTTGATCTCAAGAGCCCTGTCTTTCTGGACACGACTTTTCTGCAAGTCCTCTTAAAAAATGGGTCAATGAAAAACACCAATTCAAAGGGATACATCCACCCCTATGCTTACTGTAGCATTAACAATAGCGGAATGATGGTAGCAGCCCAAGTGTCCATCTATAGATGAATGGATAAAGAAGATGTGGTGTATCTGTATACACGATGGAATATTATGCCATAAAAAATTATGAAATCTTGCCATTTGCAACAACATAGATGGATCTAGAGAGTATAATGCAAAGCAAAATAAGTCAGTCAGAGAAACACAAATACCATATGATTTCACTCATATGTAGAAGTTAAGAAACAAGACAAATGAGCAAAGGAAAAAAAAGAGAGAGAGACACACACTCAAATCAAGAAACAGACTCTTAACTATAGAGAACAACCTGATGGTTACCAGAGGGGAGGTAGGGGGAGGTGGGTAAAATAGGTGATGGGGATTAAGGAGTGCACTTGTCATGATGAGCATTGAGTAATGCATAGAATTGGTGAATCACGATATTGTACACTCGAAACTAATATAACACTGTATGGTAACTACACTAGAATTAAAATTGAAAAAAACTTAATAAATACAAAAATAAACAATACTACCCCCCAAAAAGAAACCCAAAACCAGGTCAATGGAATGAGAATGAATGATCTAGTGATGGAGATTACCATCAACCCTTCTCCTAACGGACTTACATTAAATTACCATATGGTTAGCAGAGACATGTCCACAGCAGAGTGTTGGATGACTTTGAATGGGTATGGGATATTTCAAATTCTTGGTTCAAAATATGTTACTACACCCCAACTCCCACCTGAGATTAAAGCCTTTAGCTAATATTTTTTCTTGTTTGTAAATGATCTATATGATTGTTTTAAATATAGAAACAGCATAAAAGTAAAAGATCAGAATGTGTGGAATAATAAACATTTCCCTTCCCTATCTGTCGCCCCCAAATCCACTTCCCCTCCACAGAGAAGCCTTTGTCCTCATTCTCTTGTGTATCCTTCTAGAAATCTGCTGTGCCCATATAAGGAATTAATAACCCTTTCAAGAAATATTTATTTACCACTCAATACGTGTCAAGCATTGAATATGGTGTATATATATCAGTGAGCAAAGAAGTCAATATTCTTTTCCTTCAAGTAGTATACATTCTAGGGTGGGGAGACAGGCAATAGATAAGATAAATATGCAAATTTTTTAGTCTAGTAGAAGATGATAACTGTTTTGGGAGAAAACTCAAACAGGAAATGATAGTAGGGAGTCTTGGGAAGTTGTAGAAAGAACTTCATAGACAAAGTGACATTTGAGCAGACTTGGAGGAGAAGAGGTTGTAAGTTCTGTGAATACCAGGGAAGAGCATCCAGGAAGAGTGAGTTGGGAGCATAAAGTGAGAAATGAAGTCAAGGTCCAAGTGGACCAAATCAGACTGGGATTTGTCCTTGTAATAAACTTAGCTTTTGTTCTAATGGAAATAGAGTGCAATTGAAGGGTCTTGAGAAAGGAATGACACTATCCCAATCATACTTTGGCAGGATGTCTGCATGTTTCACAGAGAGCAGCCTGTATAAGGTAAGCAAGAGCTGGGAGACACTAAGAAGGACATTGCAGTAACACAGTCAAAAGTCTGATCAATGACTTGGACTAGGATGGCAGCAATGGAGGTGATGAGAAACAGCTGGACTCTGGATATAGTTTGAAGGCAGAGGCAACACGAACAGACTAAGGCTTGGATGTGGGCTGCACGTGACCCTGAGGATTTTAGTCAGAACAAATGAAAGATTGGAACTGTCATGACCTGAGATAGGAAGGCTGAAGAAGGAACAGATTTGAGGGGGGGATGATGGGAAGTTCAGTGTTCGATATCCTAAGCTTGAGATGCTTACTAGATGTCAAAACGGATATGCCAAGAAGACAGTTGGATATATGAATATGAAATCAGGGAAAAGATGTGAGCCAGACATTAAAATTTGAGAGCTGAAGACAAATGGATGATATTCAAAGCTCTGAGTTTGGGGGAGTCCTCACAAAAGTGAACACGGAGAAGAGAAAGGGAGCAAGGACGAAGCCCTGGGGTCCTGAAACAGTGGTGAAGGCCATGAGGTAAAAGCAAAGAGACGAAAAGGAAAACCAGTGTGAAGGGTCCTGGAATCCAAGGGAAGGACAATATTTCAAGGAGGAGGCATGACAATTGTGTCTAATGGTGGTGAACGATTTATCAAGATCAAGGTCAATGGTAGTACTGACGTGAAGAGTTTTAGCGGGACAAAAACGAATTAGAATGGATTTAAGGAGTAAGAAGCCAAGGAGAAATTGGAGAAAATGAGTATAGATTAAGTCTCTTGAGGAGTTTTGCTGTAAAAGAAAGTCAAGAAAAGAGGTATTAACTAGAGGGAGAAAATGTGATCAAAAGGAGATCTGCTTTTCTTTAATAGAATAAATACAAAGCTTTTTTTGAATGCTGATGGTAATGATCTAATAAAGAGGGAAAATGTGTATTTTACACATAATTATTTTGTTGCACATATAATACAGTTACACACTAATTTGAACATCCCCCCCCCCCACTTAACTACAGTATTTCATCAAGTTCCAGTTCTCACTGACCAGAAAACACATCATTATTTCACTGCTAGGGAAGAAGAAAACTATTCTGCCATTGAAAAAGGACAAGTCATTATTTGAAAGACACACCCTGATTTCAAAACGTTAACAAAACAAAACACAACAACATCAACAACAACAAAACACGTGCTTCATAAACAAATGACATACAGTCTGCCTCTTGGTGATAATAACAAAGAGAAAAGCATCTTTCATGAAAGGCGGCAGCATATTCCATTTTATCAGTGTACCATGACTATCCAACCAGTTATTTGTTGGTGATGACTTCTTTACAATTCTTTAATGTTACAAAAATGGGGCACTGAATACCCTTGTATATATAATCATCTTCACCTGTCTAGGTGAATCTGAAAGAAATTCCTGCAAGTGCAATAATACTCTTATGGATAATCCAACCGGCTGTGCATCAAGGTTTTACCAATTGCCAGCAATGTCTGAGATGCTGTTGGCCACCTTCATCCAAAATATGATGCTATCAAATCTGTTAACCTCTGCCTATATGGTGTGGGAGGTAGAAGAGTGCCTTTCCAAAGATGCCCATATCCTAACCACAGAACCTGTAACTGTATTACCTTACACAGCAAACACGACTTTGGGATTAATTTAAGGACCTTAAAATGGGGAGTTTAAACTGGATTACACAGGTGGGCCCCCTGCAATCACAAAGGTCCTTTAATAACTGAAGGAGGGAGGCAGGAGATCAGAGAATGGGATGTAAAGAGAAGAGATGTCAGAAAAACAGGGCAGGGCACCTGTGTGGTTCAGTTGGTTAAACATCCGACTTTGGCTCAGGTCATGATCACACAGTTCATGGGTTTGAGCCCCGCACTGGGCTCTGTGCTGATGGCTCAGAGCCTGGAGCCTGTTTGGTTTCTGTCTCCTTCTGTCTCTGCCCCTCCCCCGCTCATGCTTTTTCTCTCTCTCTCTTCCTCTCTCAAAAATGAATAAACATTAAAAAAAACAAAAAGGAAAACATAGGGCAGAGGGATACAGTTGCTGGCTTTGAAGATGGAAAGGGGTCACCAGCCAAAAATGATGGCCTGTAGAAACTAGAAAGTCAAAGAAACAAATTCTCTTCCAGAGATGATAGCTTTACTAAAAAAACACAGATAGTATCCTCCTTTATCATACACTCTGAAACAGTCTGAACAGCATTGGAGTTCTCTATTAGTTAACATTTCAATAAATTGTGCTTTGAAATTATCTCTTTTATAGAAGTTGGTCTGTATAGATTTTCTATACATTCTATAATTCCCTATGAATTCATCATCTTCATCCATATTCTTTATCATGTTTGTATAGACCTGAGCAAAACAGTCTCTTGTGATTTTGAAAATTTTTACATCTGCACTCACTGTCAATTTTTTTTTCTATTTTGCTTTATCCTCTTTTCTGTGATTAAGTCAGCTAATTTTTTTTTCTGTTAACCAGCTTTTAGATTTACTTACTTTTCTATTTTTCTATTTTCCCATTCATGAAAATCTGTTTCATCATTTTTGAGTTTTTTTTTTTTTGCTTTTCTTAGTTAGAAGTTTAAATCTTTTTCTTGTTTATTACCGAATTATTTAGTGCTGTAACTTTCTTTGAGCGTGACTAGATGCCTCACATTCTGGCATATCACACACTCATCAGTCTCTCCTACATGTATTACAACTTACATTTTGATTTTCTTATTGTCTCAAAAACAGTTTAGGAGAAAAAATTTTAAATATTTACACGGTTATGTTTGTTTGTTTGTTTTAATTTAAAATAGCTATATTTTGGGGCACGTTGGTGGCTCAGCTGATGAAGCATCTCTTTTTTTTTTTTTAATTTTTTTTTTAACGTTTATTTATTTTTGAGACAGAGAGAGACAGAGCAGGAATGGGGGAGGGTCAGAGAGAGGGAGACACAGAATCTGAAACAGGCTCCAGGCTCTGAGCTGTCAGCACAGAGCCCGATGCGGGGCTCGAACTCACGGACAGCGAGATCATGACCTGAGCCGAAGTCGGCGCTCAACCGACTGAGCCACCCAGGCACCCCGAAGCATCTGACTCTTGATCTCAGCTCAGGTTTTGATCTCAGGGTTCTGAGTTCAACCCCGTTGGGTGTGGAGCCTACTTTAAAAAAAAACATAAAATAGCTATACTTTGAAATTTCTCATTTTATTACATTGGATCAAAGGATGTTTTTGGTACTATTTCAGCTTTGGTGAATTTGCTGAAGTTTTATTGATGGCTAATATGTTACTTTATGCAAATATTTCTTGAGCACCTGAAATAAACGTTATTCTCCATTTTCAGGATAACGAGTCTCATATATATTTACAGAAATTAAATCTATCTTATTGTTATTTAGGTTTCCTGTATCCTTAATTTTTTTGTCCAGTTGGTCTATTGATGACTGTAATAAATAACTTAAAGTCTCCAATTTTGCCTTATGTTTCTGGTGGTTTTATGATGATTTTTATAAATGATTTTTTATGATGATTTCCATAATGCTCTTGATGCTCTATTATTTATTTGGTGATTAGGGCTTCACAGCGGGAGACCTCCATTGTGAGCTGTACTCTGTATCTTTATAAAGCACCACATTTTGTCTAGATTTACCTTGGATTCAAATTCATCTGGTATCAACATTGTGGCCAATACTTTATTTTTGTCCACATCTGCCTGGGATGTCGTTGCATCTCCTGTGACTTCCTCCTTTTGTTGGTCACTTGGTTTCAGTCTTCCTTTTATACAGAATGCAAGTGGGGTTTCTCTTGTGTGTTTGAGAGCCTTCCTCTTAGATGAATTTAACCAGTTTAAACTTAATTATATGATAGCTATATTTAGGCTTACCTCACTCATCTGTTATGGCTTTTACTTCTTTTTTAATTACCTGGCATAGGGGAGGAGAGAGCACAGTTTCCATTTATTTAATACAGCGATTTTGGGTAGTCTGGAGAGAGGCTGATCAAGCTCACTCTTAAATGCCAGGGATCGAGATCTTGGCTCTTTTTTTTTTTTTTTTTTTTTTTTTACTATTTTTCAGTATCCCACACCCTGCATTCTGACCCAATATCCTTCAAAATGTGTTCACATTTTGTTTAATATTCTTCCTCATATATATTGATGCCTCTTTGATAGTGAGTGCTTTTCATGAATAAGAATTATGTAATTGACAATAGGTGAGTGTTATCAACATATTGCCTTTCTGATAACTTTTCATATGATTCGCAGCATTTCTGAACTTGTGCACTCCCCTTCCCATGTGCCCGCTCCAACCCCAACACACAGAACACATCAGCCTTTCTCAGATTTTTTTTAAAGAAAAATAATTTTTTCTTTAGAGATTTTGTGTGTCCCTTTGGTTCTTAGCTACAGGTGATTTTCATCATACATCATCCTAGGCTCTTCAAAAAAATTGTGCAGGTAATGGCTAATGTACTTGGCTGAGCAGTCTACCCCATCGCACAGCTGAAAGCCTGACGACTTTACTTTCTTTGTCAACTTAATATATTACATTCCGACTTTGAATGAGTATAAATGTCAAAATCCAGCATCCAGAATAGCCCTGCAGCATCTCAACCTTCAGCTTTTGGGGAGAATGCCAGAATCTGTTCTCTAAGATGCTTCTTAACTGTTAATGATTAGCACCTCAAAGCTTAGAGGCACTCATGACTCCTCATCTGAAAAAAATACCCATTAGCAGAAGCTACACTGGTGTGTGTGAGTGAAGGAAAACAAATTTCTCCAGACACCATGTCCTGGTGAGAGAAGCAAATGGGGGGTGTGCTGTCACTTGCTCATTCTCTGCGTTAATGCCGCTTCAGGCTTTGCTCATTTTAGTTTTGCATTAGCAAATAATCTTATTAAAAAGATGGCCATGATAACACTGATTGATGGAGAGGAAACATGCCTGGTTTAAAATACTCATAATTTATAATCAACTGTGCTTTAACAATGTAAAAATGTCATTTAAAATGCTGGGTATATTTAATCTATTTCTGAGGGAGCAATTACATCTATATGAAATTCTAATGATTTGAATGTAATGTTCATCAAACCGTTCTTCATTTTAATTTCAGTCCCCTCCTCTTTAACAAATAGTTACTTTAATCTATAAGAACCACTTTCTTGAATACTCAATGATTATTAAATGTCAATGTCTAGATAACAAAGGTGGGGCCAGTATAGGAGCAATCATAGTTTTACCATTTGTCGCTGTGCAACGTCTTTGAGCAATCTATTTTAGAACACTGACCTAGGAAGAGAATCTATGGCCAAACTACGAGACAGTCTTTTGTTTCCCTTGCAGCAATAGTGCAGAGTGTTTCCTTCATCTAGCAAATATTTGTGAGTGCCTCCTATGTGATAGGAGACTGCCTGGTGCATGCTGCAATGACAGGCTGGTCCCTGTCCACATGGAGCTTGTGGTCTGAGGGAAGTGGCCAGATCATAAGTAAACAAGGGGGCTGGATTGTATGTCAAGTCGGAGAGAAGTCCCTGCAACGTGTCAGCAATGGAGTGGCAAGATCTGATATGCACTTTTAAGAGGTTAAATCTGACTGTTCAGTAGGCAGTGAACTGGAAGAAGGCTCCGTTGAAACAGGGAGACGTGGTCCATTGCAGGGACCCTGGGGCAAGGTACTGAGGTGGCAGTGGGTGGATCAGAGGTCTTCTCAAGAAAGTGGCAATGAGGCTCGCTATTTTGTGATGTGGAGGTGAAAGAGGAAGCCAATCACAGGTGTCTTCTGAATTTCTGGCTTGAGCAATGGGGCAGAGGGAGCTATTTCCTGAGATTAGGGGAAGGTGGCAGACGTATGTCTAGAGCCATCACTTGCCAAGAGTCTTCCTAGGGCCTGTCATCTGTGACACTCACAAAACCTCATGTGGTTGGGGCACCTGCATGGCTCAGTTGGTTAAGTATGGGACTTTGGCTCAGGTCATGATCTTGAGGTTCATGAGTTCAAGCTCTGCATCAGGCTCTGTGTTGACAGCTCAGAGCCTAGAGCCTGTTTCACATTCTGTGTCTCTTTCTCTCTCTGCCCCTCTCCTGCTCACTCTCTGTCTCTCTCTCTCTTTCAAAACTAAATAAACATAAAAAAAAACCCAACTCATGTGGTTAAATATTATCATTCCCATATCACGGAGGATGAGACTGAGGGCTGGAAAGGGTTACACAACTCACTGAAGTCATTGATCTAACAAATAACAGTGTCAGAATTCAGTTCTTCTTCTTTTTTTTAAGTTTATTTATTTGAAAGAGAGACAGCCATGAGAGTGGAGGGCAAAGAGATAGAGAGAAAGAGAGAGAGAGAGAATCCCAAGCCGGCTCTGCACTGTCAGTACAGAGCCCGATGCGGGTCTCAAGCCCACGAACCATGAAATCATGACTTGAGCTGAAGCCAGATGCTTAACCAACTGAGCCGCCCAGGTGTCCCCCTATTCTGACTTCTAAACTCAGACCCTCCTGTCTTCTCCCTTCTGCACCTCTTGGAATAGTTTAGAAGAACTTTTAAAGTATGTATTTTTCCTTTCCTTCTCTTTTATTGTGTTCTTTCTTATATCCTCCGACAATAGGTACTGCCTTACTATAAATAACAATTTATTATAAGATCTCTCAAATCCTATTAGGACTTTTGTGGGGTTATAAAGGCAACTGATTAATATTAAAGTTGCTACAGAATACATATAGTACTTAGCTATCTTTCTTGCTTATTGTTTATATCAGCACCCTGATTAAGATAGTTTCTGAACTATCAGCAAAAAAAAGTAGCATCCTTAATATTTAAAAGTAGAGAAAATAGCTAAAATCTGTCTTACTAAGTCCGTCACAAACAGGATTTATGATTTTTGTTTGCTCATTTGTTTTGCTCTGTTTTGGATTTGGTAGGAGTGGGGTTGCCAAACACGTAAAAGCAAATGGCTGACCTGGTGACCCAATTTTGTTATACTAATGTTTATCTAGTACTTATTATGTGCAAGGCATTCTGCTAGATTCTGAAACATAGATCACACAATTAATTTTAAATGACTGGATATGAACAGTATCTGGAGGATTGGGAAAGTGGTTGGCAAATCCTCAAAAAATTATATGCTATGATAAAGAGCACTGTGTTGAGCTGCAAGATGACCAGAAGGAAGCCATGGGAATAAATGTCAGGTTCAGTTTGAGGTATAACTTTATTAATGATCTGGAAGAAGACATCCATTAATGAAATTTCCAGATGCTACTACAGAGGGAATTGTCAAGCACACCAGTGAAAACAGAGAGCTAATATTATGTACAAAGGCTAATAATAGCAAGAAATAAAGATTAACTCTACAGAAAAGATCTTACTGCATGAAGTTCCACATTAAAAACCACCATATTCTAACAGAGCAACTAAAGATTCAAAAACTAAATAAATGCTAATTGGACTGAACATGTACCAGAGGTGAAAGAAAGAAGTAAGACAATAAAATCTGGAGATACCAAGGTGTTATATATACAGAAAATGAAGAGGAAGCTGGAAAAACAATTGCTAACCAAAACTAAAAATATTTTGTGATGTTTTGAGTACAGGAAGTATAAACCATTTTAAAAGCCCCTCAAAACAAATAGCGAAACAGAAGTCAAGACTGAAAGACTGTACTGAATTAAGCGTTTTAAGCTTCCAGCGTCTGCTCCATTTTCTTGGTTTGTTATAGTTCAGATTGCAGGATGGTCTATGGCTTCTCTCTACTGCTTTTAAGGCAGAGCTTCCTTTTGCACCCATAGCAGCTGAGATAATGCAACAATAGAATTAATTTTTAAAGTCAGTGAAGGCTCTTTGTTTCAAAGCATCACTGGAGGTTGGGATTCCAGCCTGAGTGGGCATCCTACTTATTACC
Source organism: Panthera tigris (assembly GCF_018350195.1). Classification (NCBI taxonomy): domain Eukaryota; kingdom Metazoa; phylum Chordata; class Mammalia; order Carnivora; family Felidae; genus Panthera; species Panthera tigris. The sequence goes on along the minus strand of NC_056660.1, from coordinate 67,677,664 downwards.
CAGCCTGGGAGGACATATCTCCTCCCAACAACCCACCCCCTGACATGGGCACTGTCATTAACCACCAAAACTAGAAACTTCTTCTCCCTCCCCCTTAGATACACTAATTTTATTATTTAAGTTTATTCTTGGACTAGACAATGAAAGGAGGCTTTAAGCCTTGCTCTTAAAGCACCCTGTGTGTATTCTTACAGCTGATTCAGTGTTTGGTAAGTCAGGTATTACTCACCTAAGTATGAAAACTCACAATTTGATATTAAGCAACCATCTGGCTCTTTTTCCCCCCTACACCAAATAAAGGAGGTAATTTCCATTACCACTACCACTCTGATTTATAGTTTGGTTGTAAGATGAATGATAGAAAACACTTTTTTTTATTAACAGAATTAGTTTTTATTTAGCCACTACAATATGCCAAGCCCTTTGCACATATTAGCTCTTTTATGTCCCATAATAATCTTATAAAGATAACTGACTCCATTTTTAAAAAGCACTTCTTTTAACAAAACCCATAAAAAATGTGGCTTTCTCTTGAATATGATAATTTTTCATGCATCAGGTCATGGATGATCAATTAATATCTTAATTGTGGGAAGTGCCATATTCACTGGGTTCCCAGATAAAGCTTTTCAACATTTGAGCCTGCCATGCTATGAGAATGGTAACAAAAAAGAAGCTGAGAACATTGACCTTCTAACCCTGAAAATGACTCAGTGTTATATTTATACTTTGTACAGTGTAACATGTAGAAAAATCTCAAACAGTGGGTAGGTAGCCTCTCCTTTCAGGAGAAGATAATTTTAAATATTAGAAAAAAGAACATTTTCTTTGTTAATATTTAAGGCACTCCTGAGTTATGTTTAATCTCAGTTCTAGGATCTCTCTTATCTATATTTTAGGAAACCGAATGATGCCATGAAAAGAACCCTCCCTAACCTAGAAGACTTGCAACCTGAATTGTGGATATGGTCTGACACAAATTAGGTAAATTAATATAATACTGGGCTTCTTTTTTCATTCAGTAAATATTTATTGAGCACCAACTGAATAATCTCTCACCTCTGATACTGAAAGTGTAACTTGATTATCTATCTTGTATTTTCAGTATTTGTGTCTTTGTTCTTCTACTTTATTTTATGAATTTATTCAAGAAAGTATTTATTGAGTGAATGCATTTAGCTGGGTACTGTCTCCTTGCCTTCAAGAACTTAAAATCCGTGGAGAAGACAGACAAGAAAATAGACAATTACAATCAAAAGTACATACATGTTAGGAAACTACCCAAGACCAAGGAAAGAACTACCCAAAAATATTAGAGGGAATAGGACTCGGCTTCTCATTCAGGGCTGGGAATGGTGACTGTTATTATAAGTCAAACACTAGATACTCTCAAAATTCACAGGTTATTGAGTAAAGTAGTATTTTCTGGTTCCCCCCCCAAAAGAATTTAGATGCAAGACCTAAAAGAATCTATTTCCAAGTAACTTAACTGCATTTAATAAAAAGTTTAAGAATATTTATAAGAATATAAAATATCCAGCATCCAACAAAGTAAAATGACAATGCCTGAAAGCCACTCAAAAATGATCAGACATACAAAGAAGTGAGAAAATACCACCCATAATGAGAAGAAAAATCTAACAAAGCAGATCCAATACTGACCCAGATATTAGAATTAAGAGATAAGGATACTGAGTTATTATGACTGCATTTAACATGTTCAAAAATTTTAGTAGAGACATTGAAAACATATAAATGATTCAAAATGAACTTTTAGACATTAAAACAACAGTTTATGAGATGAAAGTATGAACTGGAGAGAAATAACCACAGATTAGAGATTGTAGAAGAAAGAATTAGTGAATTGGAAGATATAGCAATAAAAACTATCAAAATGAAACAAAGATGGAAAGCCTTTTTTTTTAAATAAATATCAGTGAGCTATCAGACAACTTCAAGGGGCCTAACATTTATGTAATTGTAGTGCCTGAAGGGCAGGATGAAGAAAGGGAAACTAAAAATATATTTGAAGAAATATTGGTTGAAACTTTAAACACACTGATCCAAGAAATTGAAGAAATACCAAGCAAACCCTATCAGAAAAAAACACACAAAAATTATGAAGCAAACTACACCAAAGCACATCATAACCAAGTTGCTCAAAAAAGTGATAAAGAGGAAATCTTAAAATCAGTCACAGAAAAATACACATAACAGAGAGTGAAAAGAAAAAAAAATGACTGTAGATTTCTCTTTGCAAGCAACACAAATGAGAATAAAATGGAACAATAACCATAAAGTACTAAAAGAAAATAAAAACTGGCTACAGTGAAAATATCTTTCAGAAATAAAGGAAAAATATTCTTTCAGTCATACTAAAGGTGAAATAATTCATCGTCAGAAAACACTGACTCCAAGAAATGCTAAAGGAAGTCTTTCAGGCATAAGGAAGATGATACTAAAGGGCAATATGAATCAACAAATAGGAATTAGGAAGTAAATTTTTCTTTATTCCAGATGACATTATTGTCTATGCAGAAAATCCAATGGATTTTCCAATGGATCCAATGGAATTTACAAGGAAAGCTACAAAAATAATTGAGTTTAGCAAGGTCACATGATAAAAGATCAGTATTCAAAAGTTCGTTACTATTTACATATTAGCAACACTGAGGATTTGAAATTTAAAAACAGGACTATTTATAATATCAAAAATATGAGGGTGTCTGGGTGGCTCAGTCAGTAAAGCATCCAATTTCAGTTCAGGTCATGATCTCACAATTCGTGAGTTCAAGCTCTGCGTTCAGCTCTGTGCTGACAGCTCAGAACCTGGAGCCTATTGATGATTCTATGAATCCCTCTCTCTGCCCCTCCTCTGCTCATGCTCTTTCTCCCTCAAAAACAAATAAACTTTAAAATAATATATTTAAAAAATATGAAATACTTAGCCATAAATCTAACCAAAGATGTACAAGACCAGTACAGTGAAAACTGCAAAACATTTATGAAGGAAGTTTAATGGAAAGTTATACCATATTCATGGATAGGAAGAATCAATATTTTTAAGATTTCAGTTCTCCTCCAACTGATCTATACATTTAAAATAATTCCAATAAAAATCCCAGCAGTCTATTATAGATAATGCTGTTATAAACACCATGATGCATGTATCCCTTTGAATTAGTATTTTTCTATTCTTTGGGTAAATAACTGATAGTGCAATTCCTGGGTTGTAGGGTAGTTCTAAACAGCCCAAATGTCCATTGACTGATAAATGGATAAAAATGATATGGTATATATACACAATAGAATATTACTCAGCCTTAGAAAAGAAGGAAATCCTGCCATTTGCAACGATGTGGATGGAGTTAGAGATTATTATGCTAAGCAAAATAAGTCAGTCAGAGAAAGACAAACACCATACGATTTCATACATATGTGGAACCTAAGAAACAAAATAAAGGTGGGGCACCTGGGTGGCTCAATCAGTTAAGCATCTGATTCTTCATCTTGGCTCAGGTCATATCTCATGGTTTGTGAATTCGAGCCCAGTGTCAAGTTCTGTGCTGACAGTGAAGAGCCTGCTTGAGATTCTCTCTCTCTCCCTCTCTTTGCAACTCCCCCTCTATCTCCCTCCCTCTTTCTCTGTCTCTCAAAATGAAAAAAGGGGCACCTGGGTGACTCAGTCAGTTAAGTGTATGACTCTTGGTTTTGGCATAGATCATGGTCTTGCGGTTTTGTGGGTTCAATCCCCACGTGGGGCTCTGCACTGACAGCACGGAGTCTGCTTGGGATTCTCTCTCTCCCTCTCTCTCTCTCTGTCCCTCCCCCACTGGTGTGGTCTCTGTCTCTCTCAAAACAAACTTAAAAAATATTTTTTAAAGAAACAAAATAAATGAGAAAAGGGAAAAAAAGGAGAGGCAAACCAAGAAACTCTTAACTATTGAGAACAATCTGATGCTTACCATAAGGGAAGTGGGTGGGGGGATGGGTGAAATAGGTGACGGGGATTAAGGAGTGCACTTATTTTGATGAGAACAGAGTGAAGAATGAAAGTGTTGAAATACTACTATATTGTACACCTGAAACTAATATAACCCAATAAATTTTTTTTTTCAACGTTTTTTATTTATTTTTGGGACAGAGAGAGACAGAGCATGAACGGGGGAGGGGCAGAGAGAGAGGGAGACACAGAATCGGAAACAGGCTCCAGGCTCCGAGCCATCAGCCCAGAGCCTGACGCGGGGCTCGAACTCACGGACCGCGAGATCGTGACCTGGCTGAAGTCGGATGCTTAACCGACTGCGCCACCCAGGCACCCCCCCAATAAATTTTTTTTAAAAATCCCAACAGTTCTAAAATTCATATGGAAATGCAACTGACCTAGAATAACAAGACAACTTTGGATTAAAAGAAAAAAGGTGAAAGGTCAATATTTCCTGAACTAAAGACTCACTATAAAGTTGCAATAATCAAGACAGTGAAGCATTGGCATAAAGATAGAAAAATATGTCAACAGAACAAAATGAAGTCCAGAAATCTCTCCCTTTTTCTTATTATACACACACACACACACACACACACACAGAGGAAATTCAGTAAAGAAAGAATTGTCTTATCAACGAATTGTGCTGGGATACATTGGATATCTCTCTGCAAATAATTTTTAACTTTTACCCATATCTTGTACCTATATAAAAGTTAACTTCAAATGGATCATAATTCTACATGTAAAAGCCCAAATTTAAAAACTAATAGAAAAAGCATATGAAAAAAATCTTTGTGGCATAGGTTAGGTAATGATTTCACCTTCAATACACTAAAATCATAATTCATAAATGTATATAATGACAAATTTTACTTATTCAAAATTAAATGATTCTACTCTTGAAGATACCGCTAAGAGAGTTTAAAAAACAAGCCAAATACTAGGAGAAAGTCTTAGCAACTCGGGTTCTAACTAAGGATTCATATCCAGAATATATAAAAACTCATAAAAGTCAATAATAAAAAGCCAAAGAACTCAGTAAAAAATAAGCAAAAGTTCTGAAGAGATACTTTACTAAAGGTGATATGTAAATAGCAAATAAGCATATAAACAGATGCTGAACATCATTTTTTGTTAGGGAAATGCAAATCAAACCCACAATGTGAGACCAGTATGCACCTATCAGAGCCTACATATCCCCAGTACTAAGAACATAGAGTGGTACAGTTACCATGAAGGACAGTTTGATAGTTTCTGAAAAAAGTGAAACATGCATCTACTATATGATCCAGTCATGCCATTCTTAGGTATTTATTCAAGAGAAATAAAAACAAATGTTCATTCAGGGCTCACATACAATATTTCCAGCAGCTTTATTTATGATATCCCCATACTGGAAACAACCAAACTGTTCACCAATAGCTGAATGGATAAACAAATTATGGTCATCTATACAATGAACTACTACTCAGCACTGAATGAATAAACTGTGGGTGCAGACAAAATATGGATGAAACTCAAAATAATTATGGTCAGTGAAAGAAGCTCAACCAAAAAAAAAAAAAGAGTATGTATTTTATGATTTCATTTGCATAACATTCTCAAAAATGAAAACTCATCTCTAGGCACAGAGCTGATGTAGATCCGTGTTTGCCTGGATGAGGGTGAGAAGGGGAGCCAATAGAAGGAATTACAAAAGGGAACAAGAATTTGGGGGATGGTGGATATGTTCACTATCTTGATTGTGGTTTCATGGTGCATACATATGTGAAAATGGATTGTGTTGTATACTTTATATGTGTAGAGTTTATCGTATGCTAATTATATACTAATAAAGGTGCTTAAAAAGTTACAGACATAACCAAAGACCCCATTTCTCTCCCTGCCTCTACAGAAGTTATCACTACCAAAGTTGATATGTATCTACTCAGTGCATTTTCCTCACTTTTTCTACATTTCTGCGTACCCATTCAATATACACTTCTATTGTGTGTGTCCTAAGTGTACATAATGGTTAATATAATGTGCACATTATGTTTTATTGCTTTAATCTCTCCAGAGTGTTGTGAAGGATATATGAGCTTTGTTTGTGAAGCTGTACTGCCTTCTGGGAAGAAGCCAGTCTAATCCCAAGAGGAGAATAAAGCAATGGAGAAACAACTTTTTCTAAAATGTAAAAGTAAGACCACAAAAGAAAGCAAGCCAGCAAAGATGTGATGAAGAACTTGGAAGAGAGGAGGCAAAAAAAGGAGGCTAATAAAGTATTTCACAATGAAACATCAAAAGAGTTTTAGAATCATAAAATAGGAATTAAAGGGATTTAAGATGAGACCATTAAAAAGCTCTTTAAGAGGCTGGAGGAAATGAAAGTAGGATAAAACAGAAATGTCATGGAAAATGCTTTACAGAACAGACTGCCTGTTAAGCCAAGATCGTGTTGAAGCGCGGAGAGGCAGAAAGCACTGCCAGGAAAGGGTATGGGGAGGAGGTGCCCACAGCCGGGTTGTGAACGCACCATAGAAATTAACCAGTAAGCCCCAACGTCAAGGTTCGGAAGACCTGCAAAGAGAGTCTTATGGGTACCAATGAAAAGAAGATGGTGAGGACAGCTCAGGAGAGCCAACATTTGTTGAAAGATTTGCCAGTTAGAATCAGGTCGTCTGTAAGCATCAGAATATCCAAAACAACAGTGGCCTAACAAGATGGACTTTGGCTTCTCTATCTCCTAAAGGAAATCCAGAAGTCGGCAGTACAGGGCTGGAAGGCCAGCTCCAGAGCTGCTCTGAGCTGCCCAGTGTCTTCTTCTCATTGTGACACCATCCCCAGGGAGGGGAGAGTCCTCATCGTGATCCAAGGATGTCTGCTGGAGCACCTTGTGAGGAAGGAACAAAGGGGAAAGAACAAAGGGCACACACACACCCGCTGTTTCCTCAGGTTTCCTGGCAGGTGCCATCCAGAACTTCTGCTTTGATTTCATTTCATTGGCAGTGACTGTGCATCACAGGCATACCCAGCTTCAAGAAGGCTAGGAGATGTAGTCATCCTTTAGAGTGGCTATGCACCAGCTCAAAAATTAAGGTTCTGCAACTCGGTAAAAAGAGACCAGGGAAATCGGGTACACAATCAGCTGCTTTGCCACAAACCCCTTCAGGCTAAGTACTTTTATACATATATACTTTTAATCCTCACATAAACCCTACAAGATAAATCTTAGTATTCCCACTTTAGAGGTGAATAAAATGAGGTATCAAGGGTTCAAGTATATTTCAGAAAGTCACAAAAGGATTAAAATCTAGATCTGTCTGGCTCTAAAGCATATATCCTTTCACTTTTAAAAATGGGAAATTTAAGAGTCATGATCCCAGGATAAAGATGCTTGAGAATACAAATGCAAATGCAAAAAGAAAGCAGGAGGCCCAAGCCTTAGAATGATTAAAATTTTATAAAAAACATGACAGGTATTGACAATTTTGGTTTTTTAATAAGAAATTGATAAGCAATGCCGATGGAACATTTTTGGCTTTTGTTAGTGAAACCCTAGGTCTTTGACATATATTTTGTATAGCTTCATGATCCTGTACTTATGTGCCAAATCCCTGCTCTATGAAAACCAATTTTCACTCTAAATCATTTATTGGCAAAACCTGATTTAAACTGAAACGCGAGTCTTTAACTTTATTATTTAGCTTACTTTGTGTGACTATTCAGGAACTTCCCCGCAACAATACCAGAGAGCTTGACCACAGGGACTTCTGTGCACGGCCCTGGATGCCACATAATAAATGGTATATGTACAATCCTACCCTTACAAGTCAAACTTTTTAAGAAATATATCTGGCTCCAAGGATTCAGATAAGGTCACGTAGACTGTGTAACAATCCTCCTCAAACTGGAAACCAACTAAGCTGATGCGTGTGGAAGGGCATGGGGAGGACTTGAGAAATCCGTATCGATGTGTAATGTAGTATTATTAGTCCGTGACCAGATGCACTCCTTGGTCTGTAGCTCGGTAAGTCAGTACCTGAGGTGTGTTTTCTTCCATAAAGAGAATGTGTCTATAAATTCGCCTTGAATCTAAATTTCTTAGACATTACTATTATTAGACAAATATTGTGATTTACACTAACATTCTAATTAGCTTGGGTTTAATTTGGCAATAGAAAAATCTTCCTCAGACATAACACTTTATGCGTGGTTAATCCCCGAAGACTCCTGACTGGAACACAAATCACCCGCAGAGGCAAATATGAGGACATTAAGTAGATAAAGATATAAAAATGCTGTGTCTGTTCTAAAATAATATGTCTAAGCACCTCGCGCTCAGGTGATATGCACCATAAAAACACATAAACACCTTGTTCTTCAACAAGAGGAATTATCATTAGCCTCAGTACAGAGGCAACCAGCATGGGAGGGTTTTGAAGAATTTGAAACTTTGCTGCAGAGTCTGCTTGTTAATTCACAGTTTCTAGGTCTCTGCTATCTGCTCACCATGTGTCTTTGTACAAATTGTATGATTTTCCTTCAGTTCCCGCAGTGGTTATCATTACATAGACTTTCATTGAGCTCTTACAAAGATATGCAATGAAGAGAGAACAGGAAGATGTGCTGATGTGAATTGTTCTTTTAATGACACCCTTAAATGTGCGCTGTGAATGACATAAAACACCATTTACTAAGTGAGCAGCAAACTTCAAATTACCACCAGGCACATTATGTCATCATCTGACGAGCCAGGGGTCAAGCCAGATATGAGGATTATAAACCAAAGAAGAAAAATATTTATTTCCATATTGCTTTTCATCAGTAGAAGAAATTTCCGTTGACAGTACATGGTGCCTTTTTACCAAGTCAGGATGAGGGTAAAAGCAAAAGATGTCAAAATACAAACAAAACAGGGCCAATCAGTGACTCAATCGGTGAGGATAACCATAACTAAGGAGGTACGTTAGCTCACCTGAGAAGAAATTCGAGCGAACACAGAAGACTGCTAGCATGTCATCAAAAAGCTCTCTGTTCATTCAGTTTTTTTCCTGACCCCTCAAAAATTCCAAGAGAGAAAAAGAAAGCTAGTACCAAACCCAGGAGTAGAAGGAGAACCCACACGTGCCTCTCCCAGCTTGATTCCCTGGGGCGACTTCAGACCGAGCAGAAGCAGCCTGCAGAGTTGAGTCTCTCCTTTCTGTATTTCATTATCACCTACTATAAGCAAGTAGCTACTATGAGTAATACAAAAGGGAAGACGATAGCCATGGCCTTGTGCAGCTTATAATCCATTTCTCAGAGATAAAAGTACAAGAACAAGACAAATTCTATAGGAAGTGCACATGAGTGGCAACAGGGTCTTAGAACTGATATACACTATAGGCGTTTAAAGGAAGAGGATAGTTAGGACGCTTCCAGAAGCTGAGTGGCTTCTTTTATCACTGCCTCCAATGTCAGGGGACCTAAAGAGTCACATAGGAAGGAAGAAGAATGGGGAAGAACAGGAGAGACAAACCCACATGTTGGCTTCTGGTGCTGTGAGGACACACACGTGCAATTTACCAGCACCTGGTCAGCAAGCATGAGAGGGCACCCCCTTGAATCCAGAGAGAGAGATGCGGGTTTCCCAGCAGACGGAGAGAAGGAAGACAGAGGGTGTTAGGAGACTGGGCTGTCAGGCACCCAGGAGTCTGTGGGTTCTCTTGTTCTGGGCTTTACTCAGAGAATCTCTAGGACAACTTTGTGGAAGGTAGAGTCACAGTTATAGGTAATGGCAGAGGTGCTACATTATTGAACTACGTTTTCTTTAGTCCAGCAAGAGCACCATAAACCTGTAGAAAGCTGGATTCACTGAAAAAGCCGAGTGCAGATCACATAATGTAAAACAGTAATTATGCTGGCAATTACTCATTTTAAAGTCTAAGCAAGCTGGCTTTAATAAACCACAAACCACCTATCACCAAAACTCTCCTTTTTATTACAATAAAATAACACTTCCAAGCTTGTAATTGCTTTAGAGACCTAGAAATAGGATGTTGATGAGATTATTTCCACAGGGTTCAAATATTTATGAAAATCCTAATAATTTCAAAAGTTACAACACAAACATTACCAAAAAAAAAAACCCTCATAAAATAAAAGAGTCTCTGTTGCTTTTTCTGTTGTTTTTAAACCAAGAAGAAGTGTTGGTCTCACATTTTCTGGCTTCTTGAAGTAGGAGCTTCTTAGTTGCCATTTTAAAGTAAAGATTTTGTAGGAGCACCTAGGTGGCTCAGTTGGTTATGTGTCCGACTCTTGATTTCAGCTCAGGTCATGATCTCGCAGTTCGTGGGTTCGAGCCCCACGAACATCACACATCACACATCAAGCTCTGTTCTGGGGGTACAGGGCCTGCTTGGGGCTCTCCCTCTCTCCTTCCCTCTCTGCCCCTCCCTAGTTCACTCTCTCTCTCTCTCAAAATGAATCAATAAACCTTTAAAGATTTTGTAGAGGAAATTTGCATGGCATATACATTGAGGCTATTTCTAAGGGTAAATTTATTAACGTTTATTTATTTTTGAGAGACAGAGTGCAAACAGGGGAGGGGCAGAGAGAGAGGGAGACACAGATTCTGAAGCAGGCTCCAGGCTCTGAGCTGTCAGCACAGAGCCCCACGCGGGGCTCGAACCCACGAACCGTGAAATCATGAACTGAGCCAAAGTCTGAAGCTTAACCGACTGAGCCACCCAGGTGCCCAGAGGCTATTTCTAAAGGAACCAAGCTTCTCTCCAAAGATGCACCTCCATCTACTACAACTTTAAAAAGCTTCATCACTGAAGGAAAGATGTAGCTGGGAAGGGGATAAAAAATAAAAGAGGAACATGGATGGTGAGGAATAACGTGGAAAACAGTAGCTACAACGGCGAATGTAGGCATTTACCAAATGTCTTAGTCTGCTTGAGCCGCTATAACAAAGTACTGTGATGGGGTGGGGTGGGGGGCTTATAAAACACAGAAAAATTTATTTCTCACAGTTTTGGAGTCTGGAAGTCCGAGATCAGAGGCATGGTTAGGTCTGGTGCGGGGCCTCTTCTGGGTTGCAGGCTGATGACTTATTGTATCCTTTCGTGCCAGAAAACAGGGAGGAAGTAAGCTCTCCTGACCCTCATAAAGGCACCGATCCCATTCCTGAGGGCTCCGCCCTCACAGTCTCATCTTACCCTAATGACTCCAAAGTCTCCACCTCCAATAGCAGCACGTTAGGGAGGGGTGGGTTTCAACATGCGAATTTTAGAGGGTACACAAACATTCAGTCCCTATCCCATATCAACATCCATTCATCCCTCCATTCATTCATTCTGTTATTTAACAGATTTTAATTAGGGCCTCTTCTGCACCCAGCATTATTTTGTGAAAGTTACATCAGTAGTTATTTAATTCTGTTTCAGATGAAATCTTACACTCTCTATATAAAACAGATTAAAAGGGTATTTTAGGAAGCTAGATATGTGTCATAATTTCAAATTTATAATCTTTATTTTGTATAGTCAATCATCAAACAATATGGCTATTTTTGTGAACCCCCAGATTGGAAGTTGGTAGTTACAGAAGTCAACATCCAATTTTTTGCCACCCCTCCCATTTTTTGTTGTTGTTGTTATTGGTGGTGGTTTCACACTATATAGAAAGAAATTTTGATTCATGCTGGAAAGGAGTCACAGTTGGTAACAGTTCCTTAACAGCATGACAGCATGTGTTGTAATCTCAGGGAGCTCTTCAATTAAATAGAGGTGGAAGGAAAGCTTTGATCTGAGGTCTGCACAAAAATGATTTAACCTGGCACTTATTTATAGATTCAGTAAGTCACTGCGAGAGATACAGTGGTGAGAAACTATCTTTGTCACCCTTGTACAATTTAAATCTGGCAGGGAAGATAGACATTAAATGAAATTAATTACATGAACTATTATTTAAAATCATTGTAATAGGTGATATTTGAGGGTAGCTGGGATGCTGACCCAGACTCGGGATTCAGGAAATCTCAGGATTAAAGGCTTGAAATAGAGTGGTGCCGAGGACTGATGAGAGGAACCTGAGACACGGGACCCTGGGTGGATCACGTTTGCTATTATCACTTATTTTGCAGGGCAGAGGAGGGTTCCAATGTGGGAACCCCGGTGTGTTAAAATGTGGAATATCACACTGCTGAGTGTATTGTATTTTTAATTATCTTTTGTAACATACAGCTATATGATACATTCAAAAAAATGAAAATTTCCCCTACATATGTAGAACCTCTAAAGCACCTCTCTGGGATCCCCACACTGCCCTCCCATCAGAGAAGTTCTTGGGGACACGTGCCAGGGTTAAGTCCAAGGGCTCCAAGCCTAGCTAGCTTGACACCATGCAAGTGCTGTCTCATTTCTGAGTGTTGATTTCCCCACCTGTGAAATGGAGTTGTGAAGAACAAGCAAAACTAAATACGAAAGGCACCTTGCACAGTACTCACGAGCTAATAGTCATGTAATACATGTTACATTTCCATTTCCTCCTCCCTTTCTTTCCTATACCTCAGCATAACAGGAATGAGAAGACGCGCTCTCCAGGGCTGGTCTGTGGAGTGAGTGCCACTCTCTACATGAAAGCATATAGTATGCGGTACACTTCCAAAAAGGATTAGTAATAAAAAATTTAAAAAAACAAAACAAAACAGAAAAAGCATAGCAGTATGGTACTTCACACTTACTTGGGACCAAGATGCTTTTATTTTTCCCAGAACCTGTTCCCTCTGAGTGCATAATCTGTCAATGATAGAAGGGCCTACACGCTCCCCATTTGCCTACCTAAACACTAGTCCCTTGTATGCATTGTCGGAGACTCACTTCATTCAGGTGGACAGCAGAATCATACGCCCTGCCACACAAGTGTCCCCACTCTATAAAAGTATACTTCTTTCTTGACTGCATGTTTTCAGATACAACCTTTGTGGTTGATATTTGTTCCTTTACTTGGCCCATGTACCTACACCAATGGAGGAGTCAAGGGCATTTGCTATCTTTCCCCGTGCGTTTCTTTTCCTTTTCACTTTACTTTTACTGCATGCTGTTTTTTATAAGTCCAAATACTAACTTGTGTCCTTTCTGGAACAAAAACAGAAATAAAACGGCATAGAGATGGGCATGTATCTGGAGACACGGAATGCTAAGTAGATGCTGGATGATAGGGAGATTAGGTAGGTAGGTACATAGGTAGGGAGGTGAAGGAAGGAAGGTGACAGAGTTGTGGGCAAAATTCTAAAGACACTCCTACCCCCAAGATTCTCCTACCCTGTTTATTCAGTCAAGCACTAATCCAGGTGCTGCTTAGTAGGGATTTTGCACATGTAATTAAAGCCCCAGATGGGCTTGATCTAATCACAGGAGCTCTTCAAAACAGAGAGCCTTCTGCTCTCTGAAGTTTAGAAGTCAGATTTGAAGATGGAATGGGCCACATGAAACAGAAATACTGGCGGCCTCCAGGAGCAGACAGCAACCACTGGCAAAGAAATGCAACTTCATTCCTAAAACCATCTGAATGAGTTTGGAAGCAGATTCTTTTTCAGAGCCTCCACTCAGTGTGGCTAACACCTTAATTTTGGTCTTGTGAGAACCTGAGAAGCCACCTAAGTCAACCATATTTCAGAACTAGAGTTATTAGCTAAGTTTGCGATAATTTCTTATGTAGCAACATAAAATTAACACAGATAAACGGAGAGGTAGGTTAGATAGATAGATAGACGATAGACAGACATCATTGCTGGCACTTTGCATTAATTAAAATATTAGTTGGAATTAGTTAATGACATGTGCTAGGAGGACTATTTGGTGGTGAGTCTAGAACAATTACATATACCCTCTCGGTTATTGCTAGAGACAGAATTTACATGGTACTCTTGGTAGACTAGTAGGCTATTTAAGTTTTTTGTCCAGATTCACTTCTACTTAAAACAAAAAACAAACAAACAAAAAACCCCTTCTCTAATCATATCAGCCTCTCGAATGGAATGCTTGATATTATGGGATATTTGAACAATTCAGAAAATAATAATGGTATCTAATTCAAGAAATAAAGGCAATTAAAATTTCTAGAAAAAGCAAAAAGTGATATGAGAAAAGTAATAAAATCATGATACACTGCTAGGATCTGTCGTAAATCACTGTAAATAATCACAATAATGTAAATATTCCTTATTGATTGTGATCTGTTAGAATTAGCTCAGAGACAAAGCACAAAAGATTTAATTACGATTACAGAACAGAATGTAGATGTTATCAATCTGAATAACGTAAAAGCACAAAAGAAAAAGTGTCAGGTGGAAAGGGAGGAAAACAGTAAGAAGTCAGAGGAGTAGGAAACACTATCTGTAATGGATAGAACAAGAAATTAAGATTTAAGTATGTCGTGTTTCCTAAAAGTCAATACAACCAAGAAGGGAACTTATAAAATCTTAATACAACTATGTTTAAAACATGTCGAGGGAAGGCAAGAAGTAATATAAGTGAATACAATCATTCACTTTCATCATGAGAAACAGATAATGTTTCAATTAGATGGATTTCTACTGTAAATAGCTAAAGATAGGGCAATTACTGCTAGAAGAAACAGGTGGTTAATAAGCGTTGCCTCTGGGAAGTGGTACAAGGAATGGAAGGGAGTCAGGAACGAAAATGTTGTGTAGTTATTTTTAATTGGAAATATTTCAAGAATTTAACAAAGATAGGATAATGACATAATAAACATCCAAATACACCCAACTTTATAAAATTTACTATTTTCCTGTACATGCTCCAGATTTTTTTCTAATTTGAAAAATGTTGAAAAGAAAAAAAATCTCCCCAGAGTTAATGACTAGCTTTGGAGTCGGTGTTTCATCCCCTTGAATATTTTGTTTTTCCCTTCATATACATAAATCCAAAGCACTTAAATATTATTTTGCATGATTTTAAACTTTAAATTACCAGTTTGCCATTTTTTCCTTCAACATTCTTTCTTTGAAATTTATTCAAGTTGACATACGTAGCTCTATTTCATTCAGTAATGTTTGTTTTTGCCATTAGTATATTTAGCAAAATGCTATTTCTATTTAATGACTACTCCACAGTTTACTTGATAATCCTTCCAATTAATGGACAGTTGGACCCTTTCCAGATCATCACTATTATAAACAATTATGAGTATCCTTAACCATCTGGTTGTGTATTAATACAGATGTGCAAACGTTGTTCTACATTGGCAGTGAGTTGCTAGTGTGTTGGGAATGCACACCTTCAACGTTATTCATACAGCTAAGTCAGTGATGCCAATTAAAATTCCTACCAGCAATGCGTGAGTGTTCCTGTGGCCTCACAATCTCTCTAACGCTTGGCATTCTCACACATTTTTAAGTCTGCATACTTGATTAGGTAAAATGGCATTGCTTTGCGTTATTCTGCCTTCACCTGACCATTCTAGAAGAGGAAGCGCCTTTTCGTACGTTTGCTGGATTTCCTCCTTTGTGATTATTCTGCTCCTACCCTTTACCCAATTTTGAATTGTTATTTGTTTTTCCTTGGAAATATGTGGACGTTATCTATAAACTCAGGATATTAATACTCTGTTGTAATATACGTTACAAATATCTTTTTCTAGACTGTCTTTCCATTTGGTACACATTTTTATAGAGATGTTACACACTTAATTATAGCCTTATTTATGTATATTTTCCTTTTCACCTTGTGGGGTTTTCTACCTTAAATGTCTCCCTACCTAGTGATCACAAAATAGTCTCTATTTTCTTCCAAAAATTTTAATGTTTTTCATTTTCACATTTAATTTTTTAACCCACATAGGAGCTATTCAGGGCCCAGTTGTAAGGTAAGGGTCTAATTTGATCCTCATGGGTAACCAATTATCCCAGCATCACTTACTGACTAGCCAATTCTTTCCCCACTGGTTTATATGCTGCCCTGCCTACCAAGTTTCCATACATATGGAGGCGGTCTCTAGGCTGTTCCAGTAATCACCATGTTTCATCACTGGGTGTTCTGGAATATTTATTTTATTTTATTTTATTTTATTTTATTTTATTTTATTTTATTTTATTTTATTTTATTATTTTTTTTTCAATATATGAAATTTATTGTCAAATTGGTTTCCATACAACACCCAGTGCTCATCCCAAAAGGTGCCCTCCTCAACCCATCACCCACCCTCCCCTCCCTCCCACCCCCCATCAACCCTCAGTTTGTTCTCAGTTTTTAAGACTCTCTTATGCTTTGGCTCTCTCCCACTCTAACCTCTTTTTTTTTTCCTTCCCCTCCCCCATGGGTTTCTGTTAAGTTTCTCAGGATCCACATAAGAGTGAAAACATATGGTATCTGTCTTTCTCTGTATGGCTTATTTCACTTAGCATCACTCTCCAGTTCCATCCACGTTGCTATAAAGGGCCATATTTTGTTCTTTCTCATTGTCACGTAGTACTCCATTGTGTATATAAACCACAATTTCCTTATCCATTCATCAGTTGATGGACATTTAGGCTCTTTCCATAATTTGACTATTGTTGAGAGTGCTGCTATGGAATATTTATTTTAACCATAATAAACTTCAAAATAATAAATAATAAAAACAGAAAATCGAATCATGTTTACTCTAAAGACAGAGAGTAAATTGGTAGAGCCACTATGAAAAACAGAATGGAAGTTCCTCAAAAATTTAAAAATAGAACTAACATACAATCCAGAAATTCTACTTCTAGCTATTTATCCAAAAAAAAAAAAAACAAAAACACTAATTCAAAAAGATATGTACACCCTATGTTCATCTCAGCATAATTTGCAATAACCAAGATATGGAAGCAACCTAAGTGTCCATCAATAGATGAACGGATAAAGAATACGTGGTACGTACACAATGTAATCTTACTCTGCCATAGAAAGGAATGGAATCTGGCCAGTTGTGACAGCATGGACAGACCTAGAGGGTATTGTGCTAAGTGAAACAAGTCAGACAAAGACAAATGCCATATGATTTCACTTATATGTGGAATCTAAAAGACAAAACAGAACAAAACAGAAACAGATTCATAGATAATACTATGAATAATTATAATCATAAATTATCTTTATGTATACTTATATATATAATTATAAATTTATATATATATATTTACATTACAATAGCATTGCAATAATTTTGTATGTTGACAAATGGTAACTAGAGTGTGGTGGTCACTTTGTCATACCTACAAGTATCAAAGCACTGTGTTGTACACCTGAAACTAATACAATATCATGTGCCAACTATTCCTCAGTTAAAAAAATGTTTTAAAAGATTTAATTAAAGACAAAATAAAGGTAAAGAATTTTCATTTTTCTTTTGCAGCACTATTAAAAGAAAAAAGTGCTTTCAATAAAACCATGGATGACTGCTTCTACCAAAGCACCGCTCAAAGCAAATTATTTTTACAAAGAGTCTCAAAATTGTTGAACGCACATGCCCTGGAAAAATATATTTTATTTAAAACATTGGATAAATTACCCAGTAGCATTATCTCCTCCCTTGGTATAAAATAAAATTCATATATGGGAGGTGTTCAGGATCTATTCTTGGAGAGGAGTTATAAATGGGCTCTAATGCATCTTTTGGAACCATTAAGCCTTGCCAGGTAAATAATGTGTGTTTTAAACATCGCTGAATCTATATTTACAGTCATATGATAGATGGTAATGGCTCTAAAGAGAAATGTTAAGATCTAATGGACATTTAAAACAGTCCCTCAATATGTATTTATGCAAGGGATCCAGAGACTCAAAAGCAGTTTAGTCCTATTTGATCAATGGCGATCAATGGTTTTGAAAGATGTAGAATATTTAGAGTCCATATTTAAAACTCCTATAACAAGCAAGCCTGCAAGCTTAGGGTTATAAATGCTTCTTTGTAGCTTGGGACAGATGTGGAATTTTGAAAATATCCCATTAACATCACACCAAAAAAAGGCCAAGAAAATTTAGCACAGAAAAAGATGACATTTCACAATAGTAAAGTTGTGGCACCGAACAAGGAAAGCTGGAGCATCCTTTTTATATCCTCAAATGGATTTTCATTTTATGTTACTCGGTAGGAGTCATTTTGAAGACAATTTCTTCTGAAAATAAGCTTTGAAGATTTACTGTTTTTAAAAATCTCATTTGATTCAGTTTGCACAGGCTTGGTTTCTATTTCTGTTCTTTTTTCCCTGTAGAATCACTTACATTTCCATTGTATTGTTTGAATGAAAGAATCACACCTACTGAATCTTTTAAATGCACTGCGTGTATGGGGAGGGAGAAGATGTCATAGAACAAGAATTTGTGTCAGATTCCTAGAAAGTCTTTATTGGCTAAAGAGTGTCAGGACACTGTCGGGGACATTTGGAAGTTATCCAACAGCTGTCTATCAACATATGAAATGGAGTCATCTTGACTGATCTAGATGGTAAGCCAATACCCTTTACTCCAAAAAAAAAAAAAAAAAAAAAAAAAAGGCTATTTGACATTCCCAAAGCACTAAGGTGCAGTCCTGGGGGCTAGTTCATTCTTTTACTGTCTGTCTACACAACACCATCCCTCAATCCTTACACTGGAATAATAGAGACCGTATGGTTTTGCTTGGGTGAGCCTGATATCTCATTGAGTTCGGCATATGGAATTCCAATCTAACAGAGCCTATCAGCATGCAATTTAAAATTCCATAGCCCTAAATCACCAAGTGATGCCTAATCCATCTGTTCCCTTGCTTTATTGTTGTTCCAAGTTCTTATGAGGCTGTCACACCAGGAAGTATCTACAGATACTGGTGTCAAGAAAGATGAATCTGTATCTCTCAGTGTTCATTAGTGTTCACACCCTAAAACTCTATTTAATTCTACCATTCACCTTCGTTCAGTTCAATTTAGTCATTTTTCCTGAGTCTAGGAAGCCCTTAACATGATCACCAATCTATAGGTCACTGTGTGAAGTGAAAAAACTCAGGACTGGTTCACAAAATAGACAAGAAATGAAATAAAACCATTCATTCCTAGCTTATATATCTTTGGGCAAATATCCCATAATGGAGTAAATCATCTGTTATCCCAGAAAACTAGAGTCCTACACAACTCATATGGTTTAAATTCTATAGGGGCAGAGAATTATAATAAGAAATCTTAACTTCACAGATAGAATATGAATTGATCTGCTCAATCTATTGCAATTAAATCCAATGTCATTCTTGATAGAAGATGTACCAGAAATTATAAAACAATTCAAGTTGACCACAATATGGATTATATAATCACAGGTAGAGATACAAAGAAACATGGATATATAAAGAATAACCCATAGAGAGAGGGTGGCACAAAATATATTGGGATACACAAGGAAAGTCTGAAATGAGACATGCAATGGCACATAAATAGAAAATATGTGGGAAGGCAGTCCCTGAAAAAGTCCTATGGATATGCAGGTGCTTAATTGATGCTTTGGATGGTGGCTTAATAAGAAGATATCCTTAGAAGTTAGGAGAAAAAAAAAATATATGTGTGCAAAGTAGAACCTAGGAGGTTCACAGAAAGACACTAACTGACAAAAGCCAGAATGAAGACAGGCAAAGATGAGAACCACCTTGTCATAATTGCCCATACTGTATTTTCCTACAGAGATTTACTTAATAAATGTGCATATCTCCCACATAAAAAGTGATTCATCTCCATGTTAAAATGCTTATGTATGTATGTATGTATGTATTTATTTTATTACCACATATTATTTTATCAATAAACTATACATATATTTAGGCTTTTATGCATTATGCATCATAAGAGTGTCTGCTTATTTTATTTTCACCACATAATTATATGGTTGGTGGATGTTCTGACTGGCCAGGTTCTGAGAAGTGTGGGTCATTCAGACTGAACTAGCATGTGGTCGACTCGGGGGAGACAGGTCAGACTGGGATTGCTGGCCAGTGGCAGGTCAAAGTCTAGGAAAGTTGCCAAAGCTGAATATGGAACACAGGTTGTTCACCTCCCTTTGGAAGGGACAGGTTACACATAAGTGGGTTCAGAAGCAGGACAGACTTAGGACAAAAGGTACATTTTTGTTGGTAAGACTAGCAAAAGAAGGGTCAAGGTAGGTATGGGATCATTGAGAAGTCTGAGAAAAATGTTCGATTCTGACACTGGCAGGGTTCACCCAGGTCCAGCTGGCTAAATTCACTTTGGGATACCTCCCATTTCATCTTCAAGGACAGAGACAATCCATCTAGGCCTGGCTTCCTAGGACAGCAGGAGATTCAGCTTCCATCCAGAATTCTCCACAAGGCCCTCATCTCCACTGGAGAAGCACTTCTCTTGGATTTGTGAGCAGCAGTACCCAGCAGGAGGCAGAGGTGATGATATGCACGCCACTGCAGTGGGGTCAGCCTGCAAGAGGAGGACGGGGATCAGGACCCTGCCTGGCTTAGTAGGTATTTAATGAACATTTGTTGACTTACGAATGGAGGAGGAGTTATCTGCCTTATCTGTGCATTTGCTTACAGAGAGAATGTCCATTGTCACTTATGTTTACCTGGGAAAGACCATGGCCTCATGTGGTCCAGCTTTATCATTTTGGTCTCTGGCACCTGAATCAGCCATCTCTGGGTGGACTGTGCTCAGGACGTCCCACTGGTAGATGCGGGGCTCAGAGGTGACCCAGCGCCAGCTGTCTTTGTGCACAATGCTGCTGAGCCACACCCCCAAGTTAGCGTGGCCAGTTCAAGGCTGGGATCTGCACTATGCTTTCATTTCTAAATTCACTGTTAGATGACATTGCTTAATACTTTCTCCTATTTCCTTTAGCTGTCTTTTTAGCCATTTTCCAAATCTTGAGTTATATATTGAGTAGGCTAATTACACATCGCGGGAAAATTAGACTAATAGTCGTTGCAACAGACGTTAATACCACCGCCTGATTATTTACTACGCAGCAGCCCTATTTCAGCTACTGTCCTTCCCTTACCTCTCCAAGTGACTGAGAAGCAGCACAGAGTTGCAGTCAATGACGGGAACTAAAGACACAAGTTCAAATAGGGCTCAGCTGTTCCTAGCCTTTTGCTTGAATTATAAAATATTTTCTTTACATCGTTTCCAAGCTACAAAATAGGAATCATAATAAGGAAGATGGGGCTTTCTATTTCAAATTACCACTTTACGTAGGTATTAAAATTAAACAGTATCTTAAAATGCTTCACCTTGAGTAATCTACTTGACATTTATTGATTGCTTACAGTGCTAACTCAGGCTGCTCTAACAAATCCCACAGACAGGGCGGTTTAAACAACAAACACTTATTTCTCACAATTCTGGAGGCTGAAACTCTGAGATCCATCTCCGGCATGGACAGATTTTCGGTGAGGACCCTCTTCCTCCTTTACACATGGCCACCTTCTTGCTGTATCCTTCCATGAAATCATCTCTTTTCTGTCTCTTCTTATAAGGTGCTATCACTTGAGGATAGCACCTCTGAATGTGTGAGGGTGTATCACTCATGGCCTAATTACCTCCCCAAATCCTCTCTTCCAAACACCATCGGGTTGAAGATTAGGGCTTCAACACAGGAATTTGGGGGAAACACAAACGTTTAGCCCATAGCACTTATCAATGGGAAAGGCTCCAGACACAAAGGGGAATAAGACACAATTCCTACACTGAAAGAAATGGCAGTCACGTGCATGTGTGCTTGTGCATGTGAGGGTGAGAGAGAATGTAAGAGAGAGATGCTGTGGGGGTGGGGCAGTGGGGAGGTGGTGTTTAGGAACGGGAGAAGGGGTATCCAAAGTCATTGCTCTCCTATCCTTTCCTCCATCCTATCAACAGCTGAAAAGCATCTACTAACACTGTCTTTGTATTCCTTTGTCCTTCATTGATAGCTTATCATTTTGCATTTTCTCCCATAATGTGTTGTGCCAGAGATCAGTTCCACAGAGGAGTTGAAAGGAACAATCACATTCGTCCAGCTAAACTGGTATGATCTGCCCAGGATCCGTGGATCCCTCACTACTAGGCTATTCTTCCGCTGGGGACCCACATCTCTCTGGAGAGAATCAGGCTCCAGGCTGTATATAAGGTCTGCTTAGTTAAATAAAAGCCTGATACATGTGTATGGAGACAGCAGGGACCAAATGAGGAAGGGAAAGCCAGAGGATAGCACAATTGGCGTTGAGAAAATAAGGGAAGGATGTATCAAGCAAATTAAGTATCCTTGACATCACGCATCAGTATTTTGCTGACCTTCCTCATTGAGACAATGAGCCTGATCGAGTTGAGAGAAAGAGAATGGTGCCTTTCAAACTGGAACACCCGTGCCTTGGAAAGTCCGAGTACTCGTATGGAAAATTCCACATCACACGCTAAAATATGAGGTCCAGACTTTCCTATCGTCTCATGTTTTGCGGAAACCTAATCTGAAGTCATTAGCTGCATTCAGATAATTATGACAAAAAAGTAAAGTGGCTTCTAAGTGAAATGTTTATTCATTTTCCACAAACATACTGTGAGGTAGTGAACATGTAAACAAGAATTCCGGAATGATTTCTGGCTGCTGTTTTCTTGAACTCGTGACACCAGCACTTAGTGTCTTTCTGAAGGCTGGTTGAAAGGTTCACAAATCCAATATCCCCAGCAGACATTTCATTAGATTTCCTAACTTTAAAGCCCATCTGGAATGCCCTTATTCCTTGGCAACTCTTATTGACTGATGCTGATTATGCCATCAGCAAACCTCACGAACTCCAGTTCTTCATTTAGATCATTAATGGTCAATACAAGGCCTGCGATGGTTGACTATTAACCTCTTTTCATTCAGAGGACTGACACTGAATACTTTTCCTTTGTTTTTCACTGCATGCTTAGCATGGCTCTCTGTGGGGGAAAAGAAGAAGGGAGTGAGATAAATAAATCTCTTGGAACCTTCCTATACTCGTCCTTCATGTGCATGAGCTCTAGGGCTGTCAGGGCATCCCTGTATGAGCTGAGCACACGCAGTGCCAAAAAGAAAATATCCAATGTGTCTGGCTCCTGGTGTACATATGTAGAAGCCAGAAGGAGGCCCAGCCAACATGGACCACTGCCAGTGTGCCGTAGGAGCACAGCTCTGGGGCTCAGGCCCGGCTGGATTCATCACAATTCCATGGGGAGACTTGAAAATGCAGATTCCTTGCTGTTCCATTTCCAGTGATGTCTCAGCTTCCAGAGATCTTTTTTTTCCCCATGCCTTTTTGTTCGAAGAGCCAGGCTACTAACAGCTCTGTCTGCTCCTCAGTCCATCTTAGAGGGTAACACATGACCCCAAACTCAGCTTCCAGGGACTGCCTGCTCGTTTTCTGTGCGTCTGATCCCGGGCAAAGAGAATGTACTTATTTCCTTTCTGCTCTTAGCGGACGGAGAGACTAAAAAGAACTCAGTCTCCTTATTTGTCAAGGATAAAAAAGACAATTTGAGATGATATTTTGTGGGAAGTGCTGCAAAGAAAGGAATCAATGGATTATTCCAGAAGAAAAGACTCCTAGATGAGCCCGGGCTTGACAAACTAAAGGTTGAGAACAAGCCAAACATCTAGGAGGGATGGAAGAAAGAGGGTGAGGGCCAGTGAGAAGTATCTGTCCCTGCCACTGTCCTTTCGGTGAAATAAGCAAGAGTTTGATGATGGGACCTATAGCTGAGGATTCAGTAAGACCTGTTGCCTGGCAGAGTGCCAGGACCATGGATGTAGGTAGAGGCCTGGGTGAATTGCTAGAGACTGATCAGGCTGCTTTTCTGCCTGCCTGTTATGTTTCTCAGCACTGCAAGCAAGGACTTGCTTCAGGGACAGAATGAACACAGCAGCTCCTGAAGATGTGAGTCATGGCGGGACTCGGAGGCTTGAGCCAGAAGACACCTGCCTTCACTCATCACATGTGGGCTGGTGGAAAGGCCATAAGCATCTGGATGCAAGTGTGCAGCACTGGCGGGCTAGAATGGCCTCATGAGCTTCCAGCATCATTTTGTGGCATCCTTATGTAATACCTGATGCAGACACCCTCAGCAAGGCAAATATGCACCGTGTTCCACGAATGGTATCACGTGGAAGAATCTGACTAAAAATCCCATTGACAGAAGAATTCATCTAGGTCATTCTTTTGGCCGCTCTTATCCTTCTAAAAGTTGTTCTTACATTGGTTCAAATTGGTGCACTTTTAAAAGACCTATTGTTAAGGGAAAAGAAGGGATGAACAACAGGCAGAGCACAGAGAGTTTTTAGGGCAGTGAAACTCTTCTGTCGGCTACAATAATGGTGGGTATGTGACATTAATGCATTCATCCAAACTCAGAGAATGTACAACATCAAGAGTGAACTCAAACATAAACTATGGACTTTGGGTATAATGACACATTTGTGTAAGGTCATCGGTTGTAATGAACGTACCACACTGGTGGGGGCTGTTGATGGTGGAGGAGGCTGGGTGCATGGTGGGGCAGGAGGTATATGGTGAATCTCTGTACTTTCTGCTTGATTTTTTTGTGAACCTAAAATTGCTCTAAAAACTAAAGCCTATTTTTTAAAATGCCCTAATAGAATCTCTGAAAATTATTTGCATAGTTTCTGAGAAGAGACTAGGTAGCTCACCAAAGGGACCCCAGGCCACTTGGGCCCTTCTCATCCCTCATAGAGACCCCAGATTACCTACAAAGCTGATTTGCAGGCTCAGATGTTTAGGAACTTGGGGGAATTGCTTGCTTTTCTAGTCCTCTGACTCAAATGTGCCTGTGGCTGGTGTCCCAGTTTTCGTAGTTTCCACCCTGCTCCCTAATACCTGGCTCCCTCTCAGCTAAGCCCCAAGAAGCTAACTCTTCAGGTGGCCTGGACCTGGTATCTTACACACCCTGCTCTGCAGCCCAGGCTCTGGAGTACTCAGCACAAGAGAAACATCTTCATTCCAACACAGAATGTTAGACATATTGCTTCCCGACTGATTCAATATTTTTAATTTCTGGTCTTTGCTCTTGATCAAGTTATAATTTATTCATCTATAATCATCTTCCCACTTGAGGTATCCACATCGACCTAACTGATCTAACAGCTAATGTTTGCCCTCAGCAAGCTAATTGGGGAATGGGTCCTATAAACTATCCAGATTAGATCCCGATTGTGTATGGAGAACCAAAAGACTTCCTCGGTCGGGATTTATTCTGGTAGAATGTCAGGTGCAGCATCCCATCTGATCTGTATAATGCTGACTGGAGATGGGGCTTGGTGCCGGCTGATACAATCTCTATTTTCTCTAGCTCAGGTTGTAGTGTTGCCTGAGATATTTGGTGCTAATTAGAAGTGCCTACTTAGAACTATTTTGAGAGCACTGACTAATCCCAGCATGCTTAAGACAAGTTCTTCTGTAACGGAAGACGTCTAGTATCCTTTGTTACGTGTTAGTGAGATCAGTAATCCCAAGGAATCCAGCAAAGAAGCAGAATAGAGTGATTGCCAGGAAGTACTGGTAACATTGATGCCTGTGAATATGTTCCATTTTCTTTGTTATCCCCACTTTAGACATATGAAAATATTTGCAGCAATTTTATGCTGAACAAAAAGCAAGCACTCAATCAGGCTAAGTGCCTCTGATGAGAGCATAACATTATTTTCATTTTCTATTTTTAATTAGGATGCACCAGAAAATGACAGGTTGGTTACTCTTCTCACAACCTTAACAAATGCAGATGAGCAGAGATGCCTCACCGGTTGACACTAGAAATCCTTAGTGCCATTTGTTAAATACAGTTCTTAAGCAAGCTTAAATAAAAGCATCAATTGATAGGCAATGCCAATGTCAATAGATGATTTAGAAAAGTTGGTCTTTAGTGGAAGCCATCTCCTAGATACACATGGTTTGCTATTTGGAAGCAGAAACTATTGCTGATAACAGAGATTATGCCCAGTATTAAAATTTGATTTTCTCATTAATGGAAGCAATTTGGAGAGCAAATATGTTCAATATACATGACTATTTTAAACCTAGAAGAGTCTTGGAGATCCTAAATTTCAATCATATTATTAGACAAAGAAGTCTTAGACAAGTTGGATGGGCTAGATCAAAGTTACAGAACAGAAAATAACAATAATAATAGCACCTAATGCTTTATTAACTTCTACAGTTTAAAAACACCTATAAGTGTATTATTCCTGCTCTGGAAACTGAGGCTCACAGAATTTAATTGACTTGTGCAGGTCACTTACCCCTTCCTTTTTCACTCCTTTTGCTTCAGGTGAAGCTGATATACCCTGTGAGCTTGAATTCTCATGGTATTTCATGGTGGATATTTAAAAACTCTTTAAAGAGGTCCAATTATTTTACTTCTATTTCTCTTGGACACATTCTGAAATGAAAAGATTGAACCCCTCAAAATTTCTTCTTTCTGTATATAGAAGCAAGTGATTTGTTTCGTACGTTTTCAATAGAGATACAGGCAGAAGGTTTGATATAGCTGTGCTGATGCCCAAGGTGGTATCAGCAGAAAGGGAGTGGGCAATCCTCAGTGCACCCTAGTAGTTTCAACATTAGACTTTAAAAGTAAGGTAGGAATATGTTCTATTGATAAATATTGATTTGGTTCATTTGCATATTGAATTGGGTATTCATTAAGTACTCACTGAGTATTTCCTTTTTTTTTTAAGTTTTTAAAAAATGTTTATTTATTTTGGGGGAGTGGGGTGGAGAGACTCAGTGCTGTGATTGCAGAGCCTAGGGCAGAGCTCGAATTCACCAACCATAAGATCATGACCTGAACCCAACTGAGATGAAGTCAGAGGCTTAACTGACTGAGTCACCCAGGCGCCCCTGAGTATTTCCTTTGAGAACTGTCAATGAACTACCCAGAAATATTGTCCCCAGAGGGCCACTTTACACATGGAACCACCAGAATGGTTTGTCTGAAAGGCAGAGAAATCTCTGTAGATAAACCAGATTCCTTTTGTATTATCTCACTGGAATGAGTGCAGACCATTTTGACCTAAGAGGAATGGATTACACGTTCTTTAATGGTGTTTTCTACATCTGTAGTTCATCCCACAACTAAAATGGGACAATCAGTATTGTCTCTGACTTCACCTAGATATTTAATCCCTTAGATATCTGCACAGCCATGCTTGCTGTTCCTTTCATCTTCTTTCTCTTCACACCCTCTCTCCATCCGTCTGTCTGTGAAGTCCAATGATCACCTTGATCATCAATAGATGATCAGTCTCTGTCCTTACACTCATCATCTGTGCTGTATTGTTTTTTTCACTTCCCTTTGCCTACAGGAAATTCTTGTATCTTTCTTGTCTTCTCAATCAGTGATAAATAGTTTGGTCATGGGGACACTTTTTTAAGTCTACCAAGGGCCCAAAGTGCTCTGAGTAGTACATTTTGATTGACTTTTCTTCCTAGCTTTGTGAATTCCATAGTGTTACATTTTATTTTTGTGCCCATTAAAAAAAAAGTCTAAGGCAAGTTAAATATGTATATTTAACCACTTTGAATAGTTATTTAAAATCAGCCCCTTCTATTTTTATTCTTAAATACCATCATTAAGATTTGTCTATACATAAGGTAGAATCTCAATGAGCTACCACATTATTCGATTAGTCATTCTCTACATCTTCAGACCAGTAATTAACATTTCACCTGTCTCAAATTGTGCAGTGTCTTAAAAGGAATGAAAACAAAGTGAAAGGCTGGTTTTAATAATACACCATGCCAGTTGTCATGATAGAAATGTTATGACTTTGGCAAGTATAGTACTTCTTTTGTTAGATGGTAATTTTGATTGATTGATCAACCCAACTATTTAAAATAGCTGATTATTATCCAACACGTTTCTTCTCCCCAAAAATCAGCCAAAATACGATTGTTCTGCTTATTATGATGATCAAAACAACTCTCTGGGCAAACCATTCACCCTTAAATTGTAACCAGGTCATTTGAAGATGTGAATTTCCTCTAGCTCCACTGTTTCTTTGGGTGAACTGAATGAGACCCGGATGTCCCAATGTCCTTGCCCCATAGGAGTAAGGAGTTTACACTCATTAAGTCATTATCTAGCCTAATGATTAAATCCCATGAAATGAGAGTGAATCATTCGCTCCAGGGGAAGTGTGTCATCTATTTTGGGCCAAAAGGAAACAATTTTGTAAATGACCTTTTCAGGGAGACAAGCAGTCCCTTCGGAGCCAGGGGGAATTAAGGCTCTTCTTCCTTACGGTGGGTAATTTTTCCTCCTCTCTTACACAGACCCAGATACAGTAAGATGACAAGCAAAGGACTTAAGCTGTCTTTGCTTTAGGACTAACAGATTTATTAGTTTAGGTTTCATATATAAGATAAAAAATCAGCATCAACAAAAATGTTGACAACGTACATGATGGGCTACCAGAATTAAAAAAAAAAAAGAAAAATTGAAAAGGGATCATTGAAAAGGGATAATCTTTGGACATCGCTACAAACAAACAAATAAGAAATAATGCTGAGGTCCTGAGCAAAGGGAGATGTGCCTTAGGGACATACAAATGAAAAATAGTTTAGGGGCCTAAGCTGCCAATGCATTCAATAGGATTCAGCAAAAACTACTGTCACCAAAAAGGCTAATGGCAATCTTAGCCCACTGCTCAGTAGAAACAAAGTATTTTAAAGGATTTATGTAACAAACTTACACTGCTCAGCACTGATTACACTACATGTGGTCTTTTGTGTTTGTTTCTCTGATTCACGCTTAAAAATTTGAAAACATATCAGTCTTTGGAGAATATCAGAGTATAATATAAAAATGCTCCAAAAACAAATAAAATAACCCATCGATTCACCATGCAAAGGTAACCATTCGCCAGTAGAATTCTGGGATCAAAACCATTTTCCCTGGTAGTTTTAAAGACATTGTACTGTTGTCTTCAAGCATGCATTGTCACTGATGAGACCTCCATCAGAGGTTACTTGTAGTTTAAAAATTTTCTCTCTAAATGGGAACTTTTAGATTTTTTTTTCTTTTTTTACTCTTGGTGCTCTAAAATTTCACATTGATAGGTCTAACTGTGGGTGTTATCTCCTTCATCCTATTCAACATGCAGTGAAAACTTTTAACTGGAGAAATCTTGCCTCCCATTAGCTCTTAAAATTTTCTTGCATTGTCTTTAGTTTCTCCAGCTGTATTTTCTCTTTCCGTTGGTGGAACTTTTAACTGTCATATGTTCAACTGCGCAGATAGATTTTAATAAATTTGTAATATTTTCTCTCCTATTTCCCACTGTTAAAATTTTCCTGTTTTTGGATATATGGTATATATCTTACATATATATCTTAAGATATATATGTGTGTGTGTATATATATAATCTTAGCATATATATCTTACATATCTTAGGATATTTTTTGTCACTTTTGTTCATAGCATCTTGTTCTTGTTTTATGAATTGTATTATCTTCTCAAATCTTTCTGAATATAATAGTCATATTATCACAAGTTATCTTCCAGTTCTTGAATTTTCTGTTTTTTCTGGGGCAGTTTTTCTATGTGCTCTTTCTTTTTTTTAAAAAAAAAAATGCTGCATTCTTCCTCAAATGTCTGAAGACTCTGGTTTGCCATTTATAGTTAAGGATGAGAAAACAGAGCGGCTGCCTGAGAGCTGTGTCTGTGTGTGTGGACCATCCTTGCTCATTGTTTCGATTTTGTGTGACCAGATCCTGAGCTCCCTGTCAGGCTAGGGACCTCTTCTAAACGCTAAATGAGGCAGGCCTCACTTTCATCTGCCAGCACCCACATTGGCTATCCTAATTCTTCCCACATATTAGTTCTGCTTCCATAGAGAAAAACTCTCTGATTTTTTTGCTCTGGTTTAATGGTTAGTTTCACGCTATTGTGCGGAGAGTCCAAGGAAGGAAGAAGAGAGGAGGTCAGCTGACTTTTAGTGAATACCCAGTCTTCTGCCTCACTTCCCAGTCTACCCTAAAACCTGTCCCTGGAGTTCTTTCAAGCTGAACCCCATCAGTGTATTATATATGCTGGGACCTCCTCCTCTCTGATTTATTGGATACATTCTTCCATCCATTTTCTATCTTCTAGAGTCATAGTTTTATATATCAGTTTGATGAGGCTACAGTTCCCAGTTATTCAATCAATGGCTAATCTAGCAGCTGCTATGAAGGTATTTGTAGATGATATTAAAAGTCCCCAGTGAACTGATTTTAAATGAGGGAGATAATCCTAGATAATCTGGGTGGCTGATCCATTTAGTCAAAAAGCTTTAGGGCAGAGTTGAGGCTTCCTTGAGAAAGGAGCCAATCTACCTGTTGACAGCTGCTTCAGCTCATACCTGAGATCCAGTCTGCCCTTCCTGAGCGTGGACTGTGGATTTTGAACCTACCCGATGAGACATAACAGTCATGGAAGCCGATCCTTTGCAGCAAATCTCTTATTATTTACCTCCTATTTCTCTGGTTACACTCTGACTGATAGATTTCTTAAATTCTTTCATCCACTCAGAGACTCCTCTCTCCCTGTATCGTGCTCCTTACTGTTAACAGATTTACACTACACTTTTTCAATACATTATTGTGAAGGAAGAAGATCTGAACATAAACTCTCAGTCTACCATTTGGTGCCAGGAGCCCAGGATTATTTAATTCACTTATTGTTTGGGTTTTCCCAAATTTTCGTGATTATTATTTATTATTGTTGTTATGAGTGTCGTGTTGCACATCACTGTACATGAACCTTGTACATCTCAATCTTTCTCTACACTAAACTCCTAGAAGGAGGGGCACCTGGGTGGCTCAGTCGGTTAAGCATCCGACTTCGGCTCAGGTCATGATCTCACGGTCCGTGAGTTCAAGCCCTGCGTCGGGCTCTCTGCTGACAGCTCAGAGCCTGGAGCCTGTTTCAGATTCTGTGTCTCCCTCTCTCTCTGACCCTCCCCCGTTCATGCTCTGTCTCTCTCTGTCTCAAAAATAAATAAACATTTAAAAAAATAATAAATAAATAAACTCCTAGAAGGAATTGCTGCATCAAAGAATAAGCACAGTTTAAAAGCTTTTGTTGCATATTGCCAAATTGTCCTCAGGACACCTATTTCTCATTCCTGACTTCAGGGTGTGAGAGTGGCTCGCAAACTTTCTGATGGGCCATGGAACCAGAACTAGGGATGGCCAACTTAGAGGAGACTCACTTGCTACCTGAAAACAGTCTTCAATATTTTGACTCAAAGGAGTAAACTAGGACAAATGAGCAGAATCTAAAGGAGAGAGAGAGTTTTTTTCTTCTTCCTGGCCAACCTAAGACAGAACGTTAAATTAAAAAAATAAAATAAAAATAATGAATAGTTTTTAAAACATGATGATGGTATCCTTAGATGAAATGAGTGTTCTCATCACTAGACCTTTCATGCACTTACTGATAGGCTGTCAAACAGCTGGGACTTTGAACCAAAATATTTGTAAGGATACTTCCAACACAGAGCTTCTAGGTGTCTGTGTTTCTGTGCAGATGTGTGTGCATATAAGTGTGTGTGTGTGTGTGTGTGTGTGTGTGTGTATCTTATTTTGATACATCAAGTTATTGTTGTTGTTTTTTTCACCATAACATTTAAAACCTATGGACAGAGGAAGAAGACATTACAGCCTGCAGATATGAAGAGGGTGTTACTGCTTAAGCTTAGCTGCTTTCTGAGTTTCAGGCCTGTGGGTTATAAATGGTTGCTGAGGGCAGCATTGAATGTGTATTAAGGGTCAAGTCTGAGCCTGTGCAACTTTAGTTTAAGGATGAGTCTCTATGACAGGGCTAGAGCCAACTGCCACATGAAAGATGCTCAGAGACTGAGAATGTGAATATGAAAGCAGTTCTCTCTGGCTTTAACCTTTGTGAGAGACGGTCTCACAGTAGCTCTGCCTAATTTCCTCTAAATTGTGCTTATAGCCGATGATCACTTTACCATAAGAATAAATAACTGAAATAATCTGGATTAGGCAGTAATGACAATACAACTCTGAAGAATCTGGCTAAGATTTTTTTTTTAATGGCATAACAAAGTCACACATATTTGGCATTAGAAAATGTTGTTCTGTATTCAATAATGCGGTTGGAATCTGGTTTCATATTTTTATTAAAAATAGGTGAAGCAGAGCAGTAAGCTTTCTTGTCTTCCACCTGTAGAGTAGAGAAAGCAGCCTTACCTACATAAGAGTGACGTACCAGATGAAGGGTAAATTTCATCTTAGAGAACCAAAATAAAACTGTGAATTGATATTGTAGATGGATATCAACACTAGGGAGTCATTGTACCTGAGTAGGAGACTTAATTTTTCAAATAGGTATTATCATCTGGCCACAAATGGCCTTTTCAAGCAAAAAATTCCAGCGTGAGCTCAGTAAAATACAGACCATACCGCGTCCCTCAAATAGCACATTAGAAAATGCCCCTGTCTGACAACATATTTCCTCCTACACAGTAATTTTTGAGAGTAGTAATTGGATTTGCATAATCCTGAATACAAAATAACAGAAAAATAAACACAAAAGAATTAATAGGAGACCAAAATTAGTAAATAAGCGAATGGAAAAAATATACATTTCTGTTTAATAATTTGACCAATAATAGCTATGCCAGAAAAAGAAGTAAAAAATGAACATCTGTTACTCCATGAAACGTTATTAATATTCATATAGAAAGAGTTGCTGCTGAATCATTCAGTATGGAATCTTAATGCAGTTTAATTATTTTCATCTTCAGGATTTGCACAAGCTCCCTGAAAGCAATCTGTGATTAAAGTTCCCCACAGATTCAGAAATCTGTAGCTGTCCTAATAGTGGCAAGCGACCTTGAATATACTATGAAATCTGTATGGCCCCCAAGGCTACGTAACTCTGCAGAAATGAAAAAACAAAAACAAAACTTATGCCTTTCCTAGAAATATTTGTTGTTTGAATGAATCTGAAAATTTCAATTTTAATTTTTTTATATTTATTTACTTATTTTGAGAGAGAGAGAGAGAGAGAGAGAGAGAGCAAAAGCAGTGGAGGGGCAGAAAGAGAAGGAAAGAGAATCTCAAGCAGGCTCCACGCTGTGGGCACAGGGCCCAACGTGGGGCTTGGTCCCACGAACTGTGAGATCAGGACCTGAACTGAAATCGAGTTGGACGCTTAACCGACTGAGCCACCAAGGCGCTCCTGAAAATTTCAATTGTAGCTGGTTACTGACTGATCTATATTCCTCATTCTAAGTACTAGTCTTTCTCTTAGCCACACTAACCATGATTTTGTTTACAGTGGAAGACACTGAATTTAGGCCTCGCTGGAGTCCAAATGCCGCTTCTCTCGCTTGGACGTGTGTGACGTTGAATATCCACTGTTTAGCTTCCGCCATCTGTTTTTTCTTCTGCGTGGGAATATTGATGCCTACGTTAATGGTGACTAATTAGGGCAAGTGCTAGATGAGATGAAACAGTCCCTCAATGAAACGTTACTGAAGAGCAGATACTCACGGAAGAGCTCATTTCTTTAGGGCGCACAGCCACCAAATATGCTATTTTTCTTTTAAATCTTCTCTGTGCTGACTTGGTGTTCAGGTTGTTCCCACGGTATAGGATGAGGAAAGGAAACGAGGAAAGAAGTAAAAAACAAAAAAAGGAAAAGAGAAAGAAAAGAAAAAGGAAAAGAGAGGAAAGCTACGCAGAGTTGCCCGAGCTAGCTAGCAAACTCCGGATGTGCCCGTTTTGCCAGCTTATGAAGTCAAAAACTCAAATTAAGTTTATATAAATTCCAACTGACTTCCTTGTCCCCCTATTCTCGATATATGACCACCAGCAGTAAGAAGAGATACAATGGGGCTCCTTCACTGGCCAACCAGTTGAGAGACTATGGAGTTCCAACGACCGAGGGCAGAGACATGTGGCAGGTGGCTACCAGTCTTACATTAAACCCCCCCTTTAAATCCTTTGTCTCCAGTAGCCTGTCACCAGAGCCATCATTGACACATGGCCCTCTGACAACTTATCAATTATGAGACAGCTGCAAATTAAATATTTTGGCTGAAAACACCCCCTCCTTATGTCAGGACACATTAATTTGAAACAAACATTTTGCTGAGATGTGAAATGAAGCAGATCCATTAAAGGTTACTAGTCATGTGTTTTGATGTATTACTTTCTGATGTAGTATTTGCTGTTGGGCAGACACAACAATAGTTGACCAATGTGATGTATTCTTCATGGGACAGGAAGGAAACTGGAAATTATAGAGGGCCTGCTGTGTGCCAAGGACTGTGGTATACACTTTACTTTCTATACTTCCCTAAGTAATCTAGTAGGTAGGCATTTATTCCCAACTTGGGAATTGAAAATTTTGAAACCTACCATAGCTGAGCATTAGCAATAAGAATAAAAACCATATTCAGGTTTTTTGTTTTTTGTTTTTTTTTTTCTTGTCTCTTATGGGCATTCATTTCACAAGGGACCAAACCTTCCCATGTGTTGGAAATGCATTTTCTCATTTCCCTATCCCTAGGTAGTTTCCATGCAGAGTAATGGTCTCTGTGCAGGAGCACTTGGAAAAGTGATCCAAAAATGCATTTCAACAATTTCAGAAGTTCTCACCACTGCTTAAAGGGTAATCTCTGTCTATGTAAATAGAGGTAAACATTGCAAGGTGCCAGGGCCAACAGTGCTTCCTTGCTATCCCCTCCTGGCATGGGAGATGGCTTTCACTTCAGATGATCCATGAAGGTCTTCGGGAGTGCAGTAGAGATGTCTACGTTGTATTTGTAAGATAGCCTATTATCTGGTTTCAAATACCGAGTCAGAGGGGAACCATGCAATAGTGTCTAGAAAAGCTTTTGTCACAAAAACTCAAAATACCAATCTATCAAACAAAGATGACCTGATTGCATTTTGAATAGTAAATCACACATAGCACACTATGTCTGCATATAATTATAACCTGAGTAATGAAACCAAATGCTCTGATATCCGTATACTTTTGCCTTAATATTTGGGGTCCATTGGTTCTGTATCCAGTTTTTTTAATTAATTGTTTTCCTTTAAGTTTCGATTTCATTTAAATTGAGGATTCATTTATGCTTTTATATCTAATATTATAAGATGGGGCTGAATGATGTTCCCTTTGTAAGGACTCAGCCAGATCTCAAATCTGATGCAGCAATGTTCAGTGTGTAAGAGCTGATTCTTGTCCATAGGATCCATCACTGGTTTTCTTCAGCTGTAATTCAAATCATGAGCAATGAAAGGACCTGTAGGACCTTTCTTCAAATGGGTCTGTTTTCTCTGCTTATACCCCATCTCCTGTGAATCTTCAACTTGGTAGCCAATTTAGCTAATATGGTTATAATATAGCAAATTCTCAATATTCATACAAAATCAAAACTGCATGCTGCATATTCTCATTAAAAAGGAGGTGCCTGCGACCAGTATCATCTGAAGTCAATACTCTTTCTCAACAAACACTGATGGACAAATAAACTTTAGGATGCTGAATAAAGAAAGAATAGCCAAGGAAGCTGCCTTCCTCTTTCTAGGAGGAAGATGAGCCAAAATTTGCACTTCATTTCTTTCATACATAAGTAGGTGTAGTTATTTCTACATATCAGTCCACCATGCAAACAAGTACCAAACACAAAACAAAACACAAACGCACAAACACAATTGGTGATGCTGATGGTTGTATAACCAACGAACCCACTTCTTGAAGACTCGAAATTGTGCCTGTCCTTACGTCAGTGCCAATATAGTTGAGGATACAGGGCATACACATCAACTACACCAGAATATAGTTTATAACAAAGCTGAATTTGCTAAAGATCAGTATTTTAGGAACTAAGATGAGGGAAAGACATGGGAAACAAAGAGGAGCCTGGATTTTATTGTCCAACAAATTTGATTGTAAATTCCAGTTCCAGCGCTTACTAGCTGGCAAAGATATGAGTGATACCTACCTTCTCAGACCCCTATGTGGACTGGAAGTGATAATCATTTGTCTGCTAACTGTGTACTGTGTACTGAGCTAACCCTTATAGATGCCATTTTATTTAACTCTCAGAGCAACTCTGAAGGGCTGTGAAAGACTGTACTTTGATGATCCCCGTTTTCCACAGTATGAAACTAGGACTCAGAGATAAAACATGTATCAATACCACTGCCCTACCTTGTCTCATAGGAAATACAAAGACCTATCACAGATGTGGAGATAACAAGTGCTTTATAAATGGTGACTCTCAGGATTAGGGTGATGGGAAAAGCTTCAAGGAGGAAAAGATTTCTCCTGGACTCTAAAGCATAAGTCTGATTCAAATAAACATGCAGCGATAGAAGGATGCTTAAATTGGGGTGTCCTGGGTAAACAAAGGATCAGCAAAGCATCCTTGATATGTCATAAGCTGACTGCAGTGGCTACACAAAAGATATATGCCAGGGATTAGTGGGACCCTTTGCATAATGATGGGCAGCTTATTTAATGAAGATTATAAATCTATTTCATCATACTAAACAGGTCACCGAAGAGGAGAGAGAGTTCATCCACAACTGACAGATTCATAAGTTCAAGGAAAAACTCATTAACAAAAACACACTTAAATTCAGAGGTTGTGAATCTGACAGCTGATAGAGTTAGAATAAACTTCCCTCTCAAGTGAATATCTCTTCTCTATGATTCCTTCTGCAGCATCCTTCAAGAACTGAAAGGGTGGGGCGGGGGGGGGTAGTACTTAAAAACAGAAGGAAGCAAGTACCTTCAACCTACCATCCTTTGGAACCACACAAAACTAATCCTACCTCTTCATGCCACCAGCTGGATGAAGCCACAGAAATCACAAATTACAAAATCCATTAAAAAATAAAAACAAATTTTATATGTGCATAAACACATAGCATCCAGCCAAGTTCCCAAAGCCTAGCTTAGTGGCATCAGGGGGAGGTTTGGAAGGTTTTGGTTGACAAGATTGGAGCTGGAAAGAGTCAACTCCTCTTACAGATCTATTATTCAAATGGTGCAAATGAGGACTAAGCCAGTATTTGATCATCTCAAGCATTGTTTTAGCCAGTTTTTAGTGAGAAATTGCACGGTGGTAGCCATCGTGCCTCACTGGCTTCTTCCTCATCTATCGCCCATGCCCCTAAAAACACAGAGGGTCTCAAGCCTAGATATCACCACCAACTCCCAGCTTTTACCACTCTATTTCCAATGCCACCAACAAGCCTGCCCGCCCTCCTCCTCAGAGATAATATTTAGATACAACCAGCTCATCCTGTGAACTGCCTCTTAGATTGACATGCATACTACCAGATCATTTTAGAGATGGAAAGTGCTTCAAATTTTTCAGAGATTGGCTGATATGTGAGTTGGAAATATATAATCATTTCTGCCCTTCATTTCCTACAAATCTAAAATACCAAAGTGAGCTCAGCTGTGGGCATGTTTTGAGACATTCTGCATATTGTCGTCATTCTTTAAATGCACCCTGTCTAGATGTGTTACAAACATAAGTTGCCCAAATTCAAAGTAATTGACTTTCAGCCAACTGTGACCAAATCACAAAAAAAGAAGACACCATGTGTTACAGCATGAAAACCCACCCCAAACTCAGAAATTCCCACCCCAAGGAAACTTTTAATAGCCTGCCTTGAAACCAAATGCATTCTATGGTGGCTAAAAATAATGTATTCACTGGGGGTAGAGGGTGTAAATTTGTCTCCCTGCACAGATTATTCTTTAACAGAATTATTTTGTATATTTGTTATACTAAAAATATTCACAAAGTGAACATTTTTACCATCATATTTACGAAAAAAATAAAGGTTCTTTTGGCTGTTTCAGAATATATTTGATATTTGCTCAGTGTTTCTTTAACGAAAAGGAGAAAAGAGAGCCTGGAGGAAAGGGAGCAGCAAGCATGCATAAATTAAATTGCACTTTTATCTCTGGTGAATATTAAATACCAAAACCCACATTTTAATATATCTGATTATCACATGCATTGGACTCCACAATGGGGAATGGTGTAAAACCTAACTATAGACAATAGATGCCGAATAAATTGTATCTATGACATATGGCCATGAATCCCATTCCTCAACAGTAGTGTTATACAGTTAACTTCTAAGTCTGTTTCCACAATGGAAGAATCAAGCTCCAGAGCTATAATTTTACACAGGGACAGAGATTAAAGGACTGCAACAAACATATGGCATTTTAACTTTCCTTGACTGTAAGCGTGCTTGCTTTATCAAGGAGCCTTTTCTATTTTATTATTTAGTTGCACAGATCACCAGCTTCTTGATGGAAGGGGCTGTCTTGTGCATTCAGTGTCTTAGGAATGGAAGTTATTAGATGTACTAAATTAAAACAACAACAACAGCAATAAAAAAATGACTATCAATCCTTCTCAGATGTGCCTAGCCAACATAAGATAGCACATTAAACCCGAATAGGTTCAGTTACCTTGCGTTCAATAGAAAACTACAATAACTCAAGACATATTTTTAGATGGCTTTGGCCTCTGAGCTGTATGTACTAAGCACCGTTTCAGCACTATTTACACAGGTAATAAACCATAATTATTAAAGAGGAATAAATGCATTGCTGTGGGCTAAACCACAATCTGGTCTGCACATCAATAAAAATATCTTTTCACTTGTGACAGCTATTTTCTTGGCTCGAAAGGTCATCATTTGCTTGAATAAATAGGCAAAGAGGAAGCTTTTCAAGCTGCATTTGAAGGAAAATGAGACCCCAAATTGGAGGAGACGTGTATGGTAATGAGAAAGTGTGATGATGAGTTGTGTGTAACTGCAGGCAGACGCCTTCCTCCTCATATGAAATTTTAATGATGGGTTACTTTTCCAATGGGAAAGTAATAACTTAGGTGAGTACAGTTGTACACTCCAAAAATGAAATTATTTTCAGTTTTAAAATATAACCCCGATGCTATCTACCTGCAATTTCATCTGCCACTGTCATTAACGAAGCACCTAAAATGAACATCTCATTCTCTGAATTACTCTCTGGTCCTTACGACCTGGCAGGGAGACATGGATGTAGACCACGTTTCTCAGCACCTCGGAAATTCTGGGAAATTATTCTGGGCAAAGGAGGGAAAACAGGAAGGAAATGTAGTCATTGCCATCTTTTCTGTGGTTGTGTCTGTAAGAGATGCTATTTTTTATCTATTGGACGTTGAATTCTCCTTCTCTTCCCTTTCCATCGCATCATGGGATAGGTACACGGTTAGGCAGGAGGATATATAATTTATAATTGTCACATTCCTACAGAAGGGAAGATCTCAACTCCATGGTACTCTGAATATTGTTGATGCTCAGCATGTGTTAATGAATGGGTGAATTATTGTCATGTTTATTCTCTTTGCATAATCTTAATACACATACTACATGTTGTAGAATGGAATCCATTGCATAAATGACTGATTGAAACATAAATTGGTGTGAGATAAACTTAAGTAAAGTACAAAACACAATGGTGACTTTGTCCTTCCGTATCCCTGTGCCAGGTATGCAGGAATTAACACTCCTTTGACAACCACAACCGTCCACCCTCTTTCCATCTTTATGAAGACAAAAAAAAAAAAAAAAAAAAAAGCGAGAATGAGTTAATAATAGAAATAAACTATCCATATTTAATCCTTTCGACTTACGTAAAATAATCAATTTCTGGTCTACTTAGTGCCAAAATGACTGGTTTGACCCACATTATCACTTTTCATTGGTTTGTTTTGGAATCATGGCAGAGAGAGTAACAGTCAAATGATACTTATCTGTTAAAAATAGAAGACTGTCAGATTAGGAGAACCAGCCCTTGCTAAATAGATTGCTTCCATGTGCTGTGTGCTGAATACTCCTTTTATGTACTGATCATTTTTTTTTCACTCACATGTCTTTATTGCAAGCTACAGAACCAAATAAAAAATGCTGTGCAGGTATGCTTGTATATGTGTGTGTGTATACACGTATACACATTATGTATCATGCCAGGACAATCATAGTAGAAAAATGCCCTGTGTGTGTGTGTGTGTGTGTACATAACATATATATGTGTATACACACACACATACACACACACACAGGGCATTTTTCTACTATGACTGTCGTGGCAAGCAGCTCTCAAATGCACCTAGTAACTTCCTGCTTGGATGGGTCTTCTGCTGGCATTCTTGCTGTCATCCACTCCTGTGAAGTGCATTGTAATTAGGCGTATGTTTCAAGCCATGGAGCTGCACTACCAAGTGATAACAGGTTAGGGCTGTCAGTTCAGGTGTCAAGAATATGAAAGGATATTTAAGTGCAGATGACAACACAATGGGCATACTTCAAATCCAAGAGGCATTAGACGCTTGGTCCTTCATTGAGCAACAGGCTACCTTTGCAAAAGAAGCTATTTCTCGGATCCACTGGCCCTCCTCATGCCCCCAGCAGTATGCACAAACTGAGAACTTTGTTCTTAGGCTCCAGTTTTCAACAAGCCTCTAATTATACACACAAGCCTCCCAGTCCTGATTCCACTTACATTTCTGACTGTAAATGAAGACTTCATTTCAAAAGTGTTGGATGATATCAAATATTAATGCCAACATTTAATTCGGCTACTTAAAACAGTTTGAAAATTAGACAACTCCTTTGGCTACGGCACTTGGTGTTTCTGGAAATACAGAAATATGGTTTAAAACAGACAACCTTTTGGGGCATCCACACAGGAACCTCTGAAAAGGTACACCAAGAAAAAAAATCACAGTATAAAAGAGAAATGAAGAGAAAAGATAACTATTTTACCCAGGTTCCTATAAATTATATATAATAAAAATATAAAACTTTTTACTCGGAGTGAAATAGTTTAGTTACTGGGGCAACAAATATATGCATAAATTCAGTGTTTAGCCTGTGCTACACAAACGACTTTCCCCAAAATTACAACTGCTCAACTATTTCTAGATAAGTCAATATTAGCGGACTTGCAGAAAGTGACTTAGCTGTCGACATAACCTTTCAGATTTCCCAGTATACAAAGATCATTCCAATCACAGTAGTACGGCACACAAATGCCTACTTCTATTTAAAAAACAAAACACACACACAAAAAAGCAAAACAAAACAAAACAAAAAAAACATAGCCTTCAAATCCATCCACCCACCTTTCACTTCTTTTCAGATTCTCTGTGGTTGGTAATTCTTATACTGGTTTTTATAAAACTAAAGATAGTAGTGATTGTGTTCTGTTATGCTAAATGACTTGGGAATTGTTCAGGTTTTGTTGTTATTATCATTACTGCAGATTTTCCCCTTACAGAAAAATGTAATACTTTTTTTGAGAGAGAGAAAGAGAGAGAGAGAATTTTAAGCATGCTCCACTCTCAGTGCCAAGCCCAACGGGAGGCTTGACCTCATGACTGTGAGATCATGACCCGAGCCAAAATTAAGAGTCAGAAGTTTAACTGACTGAGTTACCCAGGCGCCCCTGATTCTTTCTTGTGCAAACAACAGTCCAGTAACACCAATAGAAATTAAATATGTGAAGAGAGTATTGCCCAAAGGCTGAAGATTATTTCCCAACAATGCGATGACTTAGCCAAATTAACCAGCACCTATTAATACAAGTGGCTACCAATCTCGTTTCCACAGCATTTTGGCTGGCATGTGGTTGGAACAAAGTAGCAACAATAGATGAATTATGCATGTACTAAACCAGTCATTAAATAATACCTGCTAGTATTCATGCTCTTACAATGTCTTCATGAACATTTGGAGGAAAAGGGGACTGCTTTAGAGGATTGTCTCCATCAGTAAAAATTCCGCCAAGGCATACCAAGGTTTAATTAAAATATCAAAATGTGGAGGAGAAACACAATTTGACAGATAAATGTAGATATCATGGCATTGTCACTGAGCTTTCTAATGAGATTAGATTCCTACTTTAATTGACATTTCCAACTGAGGCACAGATAAGACAGATTTAATGGGAGCAGTTATATATAGCTGGACTCTAGCTGGATGAATAAGTGTTTGACATTTAAATATCGTAAACGATATATGCTCCCGTCACTAATGCACTGTCAATGTTAAGAAGGATAAGCAGATACTTTAACTATACGCAGCACAGAAAGCACAAGTGAGGTAAATAAACCTTATGGCAGCTTAGTTGTTTCAAGCAAACCTTCATGAAATCGCTTTCATTCTGTGCATGCAGGGTCTTCTATAAAAAAGGGAAAATCCTCACACAGAATCCCTAAGGGTAATTTTATTTTAGGTTTATAAAAGGGAATGGGAGAATATAAAGTTGCTTTCCTGAAATTATTTTCGTTTAGTAGGAACAAAAGTCATGGAAAAAAAAATTGATCAACTAATGCAAGGTTGCATCATGATCAAGGCAAAAGAAATAAACCCATCATTTATTTAAAAATATCAATACAAGAACTTCTTTCTTTATTGGCCTTTAATGAGGTTTCCACCATGAATTCACCTTAAGCACTTCAGCTTAATGAACAAAATTTGCTATTATGAAGTCTCTTTTGTATCGGGTCTAAAACCCAGGTGACACGGTTCTGGGATCTATGTGCAGTGCACTGCATTTAGCTCCCGAAGGGTCACTGGTTGTCTCTGGAGTCAAAGTCATTGTCCTCATTTGTCCAATTTACAGCTGGAGTTCCCCTGAGAATTCAGCAAGTACCACAGGATCATTGTATTTCCACAAATCCTTAAACCTAACTGCACAGGAACAAAGGAGGGAAGAAACAGAAGCGGAATAAAACATTCAGCTTCAGGAGGCAAGGTTTTACTGAGCTTGGTAAATATGAAGAGAAAGGAAATGATATGAAGATTGCACGGTTTAAAAGGTCGTTATTATGCCACCTAAATATTTATGCACAAACACAATTTCAGTGAGTTTAGAATATATTTGTGAATAGAAAGAGGTCATTATTCATGTATAAATATATATGTGTCTGCAATAGCGACATCTACCCTTAATATCCGGATTGAGCCCTGTGTATCAATTAATTTTGGAGAGTAAACTAATACCTTTAAGGATTTTATTTTATTTATTCCCCAAATATTTATGAAACTCCTACTATGGTCCATACACAAAGATAAATAATGCATTTCACTGGTCTCCAGCAGCTTAGTCTATGAGATACACAAGAATATATTCAAGCAATTATATAAACAGCCCCCTGATTTTGCCCACATAGTCAGCACAGGCTTTGCACAGGTTGGAGGCTGGTGGGCGGGGGGAGTGATGCTGAACTCAATATGAAAAGGACGAGGAGATATTTTTCACAGGGACAGTGTGGAAGAGAAAGGAGAAAAGGTCCTTTCTAGATGAGGCATGACAGGACAAGATCTAGTCAATAAATGGCCATAAGCTCAGCAAGTCCAGGCTTGGACTGGTTTAAAAAGTGGGCGACATAGAATCTCTCGGTGCAGGAGAAAGTGAGGGAAGGAAATGGGAAAAAAAATGTTCCACCCCCACCCCGGAACTCAACTGGAACAGCCCTTTTCATTCATTCTCATATCAGCCTTTAAATAGGATTTTCTTTGAAGAAGTAGTCTCCTGTGAAGAAAATATATTAGAAAATCAATTCATTAGTGGCACATAGTCCATGATGGAACATACTAGGGATGATACTAAAAAGAATCTAGATTAATTTAGGGCTTTGAGTGCCCATCCAAAAGGTGTGGACTTTAGGGCAATAGGGCCAATGAAGGGTGTAATATGGTTAGTGATGTGATCAGTTCCGCTTTTTTGGAAATTAAGTCTAGTAGCAGCAGGATGGAGAATGGTTCGCAAGAGATCATGAGAATCTAGAGCAAAGGAGGCCCAGGGGGAGAGAAGGTAAGTTTGACTCTGCAGATGAGAAAGGAAGTCTACACTGTTTTCCCAGATTTGACAAAGAATATTGGTTGAAAACAGGTGTTATAATTCCTTATTTCACAA
The DNA here is from genome assembly GCF_018350195.1 of Panthera tigris. Lineage (NCBI taxonomy): Eukaryota > Metazoa > Chordata > Mammalia > Carnivora > Felidae > Panthera > Panthera tigris. The sequence continues at coordinate 67,633,693 of NC_056660.1, read as the reverse complement.
AGCACTCGTATCTTGATCAGTATAAAACACATTTTGGGGGACTAATTTTATTTCTAACATTCATGCATCTGAACACATCCAAACAAAATTTATATGATCAAGTGTTATTATTCTTATTCTAGCCCAAATTGTGGAAAACCCATAAAGCAGAGCCAACTGTCTCAATTAGGCAAAGGAAAGAGCTACCCAAATGGCACATTTTGGCAATTATAGGAAAAACCAACCTAATCATAGTAAGTATTTCCTGCCATTTTAAAGATGTAAAAACTGAGGCCCAAAAAACCTATGTACCTCATCCCAAGTCATAAAGCTAATGCATGGTGAAGACTGCATTCCAAATCATGTAATTCTGAAGCCATCACATCCTTCCTCTACCACCTACCTATGTGCTTCCCACTCTTCCCTATTATTTCTCATCATGTCTATGATTCTAGAAAGGACTTTTCTGAAGTATAAAGTCTACAGGAGATTTAAATATCCCTGTAGTGGGTAGAAAATTATGCCCAGGGTTGAAGGATGGGACGGTTGCTCCAAGATGGTGGGTCAACTCCTAGTGCAACAGTCTTTAAAAGTTGTCCATGGGGACCCATGTCTTGGCATGACCAAGAGCTATGGTTTAAACCTCTTAGGAATATGGTGGTGCTTAAACCTTCCTCAGCTGTGCTAACATATTGTCTACACCTCTGTTGAAACACATTTCACTGTACTCAGGTAATAGAAGTGTCCTCTCCCCTTTGTCCCAGACTGGAGTGCACTGAAGTGTCTTGCTTCATCTCTGGGTAGGAAGACCCTGATGTGCCCCCACCCCAGCCTGGCTTCTAATTCTCATTCTCCCTATCCTCTCAGCAGAGTCCTGCCATCTCATATAGCTTACAAATGTACGGGAGGATTGCCAGGTTACATTTATCACACCGCAGGGCTTCTAATGCAATACGATACCTTTTAGGTTAGGGCAAGGGGTTGCTAAGCCATGCCACGGTGAAGTGGCAAGATTCCCACCATGAAGCACAGAAGTCACTGGGGGGAACCAAGGAGTCTGTGGTAGGCTGCTTGGGTCAGTTGTCTCCCAGAAAGAGATGCTAGGATAGGTGCGGGGTCTTTCGTAGCAAATTTCCCATCCATAAACACTGGCGTCTCCAGAGGACAAGCCTGTCCTGGAGCACTGTGCTGGATGGGCTCCGAGGCTCTTCCCTCCTAACCCGGAACCTGGTCCCTTTCCTCCGAACCCCTTGCATTCCTTCCCCATTCTTCTCTCACCTCTGCATTTCGGTTTGAAATATGGCACTTTGGGGTCTTGGGCACACCTTTTCTTATTTTGCTCCAATTCTCCCAAAGATTCTAATGCCCTCAAGGCCAGGACCTGTTTTCTTGGAACTTTTGATCCCGTTATTGTATCTCAGCCCATACCAGATCCTTAAGTGTTTGATGAATGAATGTGCGATATCTATCTTAAAGCAAGAAACGGCAAAGAAGGATCTGCTGCTTACAGCTGTTGCCACAGTAACCAGCAGGTGACCTCCCTAAAAGAAGGCATCTGTGGGGGCAGAAAGCTAGGGAACAGCAGCATTTCAAGTGAGTCCTCATAGAAAAACAAAAAGGAAGCACTGACAAAGACTGGGAAGCAGCAAGGCGCCTAAGGGTAAAGTGTCTTTGGCTCTGCCTTGTGGCAATTGTGGAGGGTGGGCAGGGGCTTGAACAATGGAGTGGGTGGGCGTGGGGGGGGAGGGGTGGGGGAGAGGGCAAAAAGCTCCCAAATAAAGGCATCCAAACATGCACCTGCGAATGTGTCTGTGTAATCCTCTCACACTGAGAATCTGTGTAACTGCTGGTGTGGGGGTTAGTGAGAAGTCCATGGTCAGCGCTTTCAGGGTGAGGCAGGAAGGGATGCTGTGGTGTGCTTTAAACAAGCCCGTTAAGAGCTTTTCAAAGTGATGCTCATGTGTCTCATCATTAACTAATGAATTAACTAGTTCGGTCGTCCTCAACTTTTGACTGTTACATTAAGATGGCTGGATGCTAAGGGGCACTTGTACCCCAATGTTTATAGCGGCACTCTCAACAATAGCCAAATTATGGAAAGAGCCTAAATGTCCATCAACTGATGAATGGATAAAGAGGTTGTGGTTTATATACACAATGGAATACTACATGGCAATGAGAAAGAACGAAATATGGCCCTTTGTAGCAACGTGGATGGAACTGGAGAGTGTGATGCTAAGTGAAATAAGCCATACAGAGAAAGACAGATACCACATGTGTTCACTCTTATGTGGATCCTGAGAAACTTAACAGAAACCCATGGGGGAGGGGAAGGGGAAAAAAAAAAAAAAAGAGGTTAGAGTGGGAGAGAGCCAAAGCATAAGAGACTCAAAAACTGAGAACAAACTGAGGGTTGATGGGGGGTGGGAGGGAGGGGAGGGTGGGGGATAGGTATTGAGGAGGGCACCTTTTGGGATGAGCACTGGTTGTTGTATGGAAACCAATTTGACAATAAATTTCATATATTGAAAAAAAAAGATGCCTGGATGCCAGCATCCTGTAGATACTATTAAGATGCTCAGGACATCAAAGACAAGTCCTGGTCCCATCCAACAGCCTAATAAGGAAAAGAGGTTGGTATCTGCAGATTATATCCCCATGTGGAAGTTAAATTAACAAGCATAGACGAACTTTGCAAAGGCCAGCCAGACAGAGGAGGGTGTGGTGATTAAGAAAACAGAGCCACTGTTCTGTCTCCTCTGGTCCCTACAGGAGTGACCTCTTTGTTCTATGACTATGCAAGGAAACAGATGCAATTTTCCTATCATCCCCACACTCAGGGTGAGTTCAGGGTTGACATTTTAATAAATTGTTTTATAGATAACAAAAGCTTTGAAATTCTGCTTTCTTTGTTTCCTCTTCTGAATGCTATGAGGGTTGCACAAATAGCTGAATTGTTAAGAAAAACAAATAAACAATGAAGTGTACAGTGTGGTAATTAATAGATGGACAGTTAATGAGATAAATTGGAATCAAAATCAGAGGAACTCTATATCATTGTCAATTCTTCATGTTGCTTTTGAGGTCAGAGAGCCCATCTTGCTTTTAACTGGTTGTAAGTATTAGTCAGAATGCTACAATAATGTGTTACAATGGTATTACCAAATATTATAGGCCCAAGTCCTCAAAATATTTCTGCACCTTAAAGAATTCAGTATGAAACAATAAATAAATAAGTGTTTTGACCAAGTACAATATTCACTTAAATTTGAAACGAGATTTATGTGAATCTAGCATGACTCAAGTTCTCGAGAAGAAAGATGTAATCAAATATTTACAACACAATGTCATAAGATATATAAGAGAATTGAGTGCAAAATGATCTGGGCACGGAGTTGCTAATAATATCCTGAAAATAAATCTCTTTTAAAAAGAAATACAGCACAGGGAATGAAAATGACACATAACCTTCTCATTTTAATTTTTCTTGAACAACTAAAATGCGTGATATACATACATACATACATACATACATACATACATAATATATATATGTATATACAGTTGACCCTTGGGCAACACAGATTTGAACTGCATGGGTCCATTTGTAGGTGAATTTTTTTCAATAATTACACTGCAGTACTGTAAATGTATCTTTTCTTCCTTACAATCTTCTTAATCATTTTCTCCAGCTTATCTTACAGTAAGAATACAGCATATAATACACATTATATACAAAATATATGCTAATTGCCTTAATTGGTAAGGCTTCTAGTCAGCACGCCATTAGTGGTTGTTTTGGGGGAATCAAAAGTTATGCACAGATTTTTGACTGCACAGGGTGTGTTGGTGCCCTTATCCCCCACATTGTTCAAGAGTCAACTGTACACACACATACACACACACACACACACACACACACACGTGCCTAACTGAATTTTAAAGTACCAAGAAACGTCTTATCTTACATTTTATTGTGTCTTTCTGGGTAGAGAAAATATATCCTATCAAAATGCAAACTAATCCACATAACCTGCTTTAATCCAAAAATGGACTCTCGGAACAACAACATAGATGTTCTCCTGCTTCACCTCTATTTACTGTAATCCAAGACCCAGGGATGTGGCAAACAACTTTTCCTTTTAATCTGAAAACCTCCCCGACCACCCAAAGAGATGACCCGTGCCCTACCTGTGAGATTGGCTGTAGGCATCGCCATGCAGTATTTGAGAAAAGGCAAATACAATGTCAACTTTTCTTTATTGACTATGACCTTGCCTGTTGTCCTGCTTCTAGTTTACTCAGAGAGATTTTCCACCTAACAGAACCTGCTGACCACCACACCCAAGGAGAAGGTGCTGGAAAAAATCAAAATAACTTTCTGAGGAACAAATCACAGCCATCTAAATTACTCCTTTGACAGAGTAATGGATCTTATAGATGAAAGAGAACACAAGGTGTCATTTATCTTGACTTCACAAGACTTGTCAACTTTTCTTGGTCTTTTCTGAAGAACACAATCATAAATAATTTAGAAAATTATGACTTAGACCTCAAAACCTTTAAGGGAGACAACTACAACCTGGGAATGAGGACTTTAAAAAATAATAGTTACCTGGGTCTCCTGGGATGGAATGGGAATCATAAAGCAATTTGTCAGGGAAATTTATGGAGCCCGGTACTACCTATAATTGATACGAGGCATTCATTTCTTGGACAATTCAACTTCATTCAATTCAGCAAAAATACATTTGTTTAATGGAACTGTAATGGGGTTGAACACTGCCCTGGGTGTGTCAGTGATGGTGTTTACAGCCTGAGAGTTGGCTTCTGGTTCAAGCAGCTCTGCTTGTTGCCAGTGTGTGGTATTTTGCTACAGCAAGCAGCCCAAGCAGACTAATACAGAGCTCTGGGCCAAGAGGCAGCCCTGGGTCCTCTGCATTGCACAGGTGGCTCTGACGGGACCAGGGATTCGCAATAGACACCAGGGTAACTCATCTAGAAGGCTGACTGGCCCTGTATGGTGGCCGAGAGCACAGCTCTCTGTGCAACTGGGCAATGATAGAGAGCTACACAACCAGGCTGGCTCCTGGTGGATTTGCACTGGTGGGTGCAGTGGATTAATAATCAAAATCTAAAGAAGGTACAGTGCACACAGAAAAAAGTGACAGTACAGGGAGAGATCATGTGGGGTATTAGTGAAAACTGAACAGAGAGGTTAGTCCTTCAAGTTGCTTCAGATGGATTTCCAAATCTGATTCCAATCTTCATTTAGCCTTATAATAATCTCCTCTGCCTCACTCCTTGTTTTCTCTCCTTCCTCCCTTCCTTCCTCCCTCCTTCCCTTCCTCTTTCTCTTTCTTTCTTTCTTTCTTTCTTTCTTTCTTTCTTTCTTTCTTTCACTGAGAATATTTAAGTCCTATTCTCTTAACAAATTTTAATTACACAATACAATGATGTCAACTCTAGTCACCATGACACACATTATATCCTCAGACCCTATTTGTTATAGCTAAAAGATTGTACCCCTTTACCAACCTCTCCCTATTTCTTCCATCTCCCAGTCTCCGGCCACCATGTTTCTACTCTGTTTTCATGAGTTTGACTTTTTTTTTTTTTAAGTTCCACATATAAATATAAGTGATACCATGCCAACGTTGATCTTTCTGTCTGGCTTATTTCACTTGGCACAATGTTCTCAAAGTTCATCCATGCCGTTGCAAATGCCAGGATTTCCTTCTTTCTCACGTTGAGTAATATTCCATTGTATATATACCACAATTTTATCTGTTCATCCACCAAAAGATGTTTAGGTGGTTTCAATATCTTGCCTTTTAATAATGCTGCAGAGAACCTGGGAGTGCTAATATCTCTTTGAAATCCTGTTTTCATTTCCTTTGGATATATACCTAGAAGTGGGATTTCTGGGTCATATGGTAGTTGTATTTTTGATTTTTTGAGGAACCACCATACTCCTGTCCATAGTGGCTTCACCAATTTACACCTCCACCAATACTTATCTCTTGTCTTTTTGATGACAACCATTCTAACAGATGTGAGCTGATATACCATTGTGGTTTTGATTTGCACTTCCCTGCTGGTGAATGATGGTTTCTTTAAACACTTTTATGTAACTAGAGGTCCAGGAGAGACTTGATCTTACACGGCTTTTGAAATTGGAAAAAAAAATGTTTTTTGGAATTTGAAAAAAAAAATTTTTGGAATTGGAAAAAAAAATATGTATTTTCTCTTATAAAAAGTGGGACCTTTCATTCTGCAAATATGAGAAAGCTCCTTCCTATTTTACCATTTTATTCTTGAGGAAGCCCTACATTCAACAAAATAACCAAAATACTCTTTCTTTAGAATGAGATAGACAATATATATTTTAGAATTTATATAAATATGTGTATATATATATATATATAGTTATACATATATATATACATATATATATAGTTATACATATATATATATTAGAAAGAGAGAGAACTTGTATATATTTAGAAAATAGTAAAGAATAATTCCCTCTCAAAATTAGAAAATAATAGTTCTTAAAAAATACAGTTCTTGATTTTTTCAAATTGAGATTTAGCTTCAGATTCAGGGATATCTAATTTATATAATTAAATGTATACTTAAAATTACAGCTTATACTAGGGGTGTGTGTTTGTGCGTGTGTTGGTTTTTGTTTGCTTTTTATATTCTTGTCCAAGTAGTAGCTTCCCAACCATCAAGAGTAGAGACTGAGCTCCTGTGATAAAGGCAGGCAGGCCTGAATTTCTCTGCATCTTATACTGGAAGAAGGCTGGGCCCAGCACAGCTAAAGCTAGAATGGATTACTTAGATGCTAAATTTACTGTTATTTCAGATGAAGCGTAAACATGGTAAGTTGAATCAAGGCATGTATCTCTACTTTCTCCTGAAACATGATGTTTAAAAACAGTAAAACAGTAAAGGGATAAAAAAGGCCTAAACTCACAAGGATATTCCATTTGGGAACAGAAAAGGAAACAGTAGCAAGTAAAAGGAAATCAGCACAAGTTCTGAGAGCAGAGCTGAAATCAAGTCTGTTGGGGGTGGAGGGAAGGGAGGAATGGAGAAAGCGGAAGTGAGCAGGTGAGCACCTACTGATCCCGAGAAGGCTCAGAAGTTGGAGGGGCCATGTTTCCAAGGCTCTTCCTCGTCCTAATAAAGGAATGTGGAGTTTCTATTGAGACTAAATCAGAGCATGTGAACTCAGGAACAATGAGTCCATCTGAGGGCCATGGAGAACGAAGTGAAAGACTGCTCATGAATGGTGAGAAGCCAGCCTCTTTATCCATTCAGCTCGCACAATACTAGCAGCTTGGCTCACACATCCCAGAAAAAAGAGGCTTTCTCTCTAAGAGCAAGGACCACCTATAGGAAAAACAAAAAAACAAAAAACTTATAGAAACTGACACTTGGAGGTCACCCATCAAAAGAGCTTTGTCATCACCTTATAAGTGTTCATTACCTCACCACTAACTTTGAGCAAACATTCAGACATTTTAAGAAATCTTCCCACATAAATGAGAGAGGCGGGGCACCTGGGTGGCTCAGTCAGTTAAGCATCTAGCTCTTGATTTTGGCTTAGATCATGATCTCATGGTTTGTGAGTTTAAGCTTGGGATTCTCTCTCCCTCTCTCTGCCCCTCCTCATTCGTGCGTGTGCACTCTCTCTCTCTCAAAATAAATAAACATTTAAAAAACGAGATAGGTAGAAACAAACAGAGATTTTTTTAAAGCCCTTGGAAGAAAAAGAGATGAAACTATAAGTTTAAAAAAAAACTAATTAAAAAATCCAGAGGGTGCCTGGGTGTCTCTGTCGGTTAAGGGTCCCACCTTGGTTCAGGTCATGATCTTGGGGTTTAGGAGTTTGAGCCCTGCATTGGGCGCTGTGCTGACAGCTCAGAGCCTGAAGCCTGTTTCAGATTCTGTGTCTCCCTCTCTCTCTGCCCCTCTCCCACTTGCTCTCTGTTTCTCTCCATCAAAAATAAAGAAACATTAAAAATTTTTTTCAAAAATCATCAGAGATGAGAAAATATTGTGGTCATGAAATAAGAATTGGAGGCTATAAAAGTGAGGAAAAGTATTATTAGATATTAATATTTTAATATGAGAAATGTAAAATATCAATAGGAAGGTTAAAGGATCTAAGTTGAAAGCTCTCAGGAACTGGAGCAAAAAGTTCAAGGACCAGAAAACACAAGAGAAAACATAAGCAGCCAGAGAATTCACGTGGAAGAACTAGGAGGTTCCACAACTGACAGGTAGGAATTCTTGACAAGGATCAGGAGTACACTGGAGAAAAAAGTTCAAAGAATCAATAAAATAGCCCTGAAATCAAGGACATGAGTTTCTACATTAAATTACCCACCAAGTGCCTACGAAGCAAATGACTGACAGAAACTAACATCAAAACACATAATTTTGCAGTTTCAAAAGGGAAGATTCTATTAGCTTTGAGCAATAAAATACCATTTACCTTCTGTGGATGGCTGAGTAATGGTTACCCAAAGATATCAGTTCCTAATTCGGAGAACTGTAAGTTTGGAAAAAGGGTTCTTGCAAACGTGATTAAATTAAGGCTCTTGAGATGGGGAGGTTATTCTGGATTATCCCAGTAGGCCCTAAATGCAACCATGAGTGCCCTTATAAGAGAGAGGCAAAGGGGATATTAACACACACAGAAGAGAACGTAGATGAAGCAGAGACAGGCTTGAAGATGCTGGCCTGATATATTTCAAGGACTGCTCATTTCCGGCACCAGATTCCCCCATACTCCCCAAGAGGATTGATAGTGGCAATTCTCTTCCACTGAATCTATACTTAATCACAAGGATGTGCCCTGGGTCCATGTCCTCAATAGGACAACTGCCATAAAGGAGTCCCAAGTGTATCAGTTTCCTACAGCTGCTGTAACAAAGTACCACTGACTGGATGGCTTAAACGACAGAAATCTCTTTTGTCACAGTTCTGGAAGCTGGAAGTGTGAGACAAAGACGTCAGCCGAGCTAGTTTCTTCTGAGAGCTCTCTCCTTGGCCTGTAGACAGTGTCTTCGCCCTATGTCCTCACATGGTATTGCCTCTGTCTGTGTCCAAATTTCCCTGCTTCTAAGGATACTAGGCTTATTGGATTAGGGTCCACCCTAATGACCTCATTTTAATTTAATTCCTCTTCAAAGAAGCTGTCTCCACAAATGCGGTCCAGAAACGCAGCATATAAATTTTGGGACAGGCACAATTCAGCCCGTAATGCCACATTATAATTTATTCAGCCTTAAAATATTTTTATCAAAATGACATCTAAAAACAAAATAATAGTTTAAAAAGTTAGAGTATTACATAACTTAAAAAAAAATGTTTCTTTATTTTGAGAGACAGAGGGCTAGAGAGCGAAGAGGGGAGGGGCAGAGAGAGAGGGAGAGAGAGAATCCCACCCAGGCTCAGTGCTGTCAGTATGGAGCCCAAAGCAGGGCTCAGACCCACAAACCGTGAGATCGTGACCTGAGGCAAAACCAAGAGTCTAATGCTTAACCGACTGAGCCACCCAGGAGCTCCTAGAATATTACATAACTTACAGTTAAATTAGCACTCCTTGTCCCACTAGCTCCCTCTGTAATATTTGCTCTCCAACAGTAGCCACTTTCAAGTTTTTTTTTCTCTATCCTTTATATCCACATTTCTAAATACATTTTTATACTTCTATTTATTGTTTCATCATAAATATTACGTGTTGGCTCCATAGTGTGGAATGTAAGGATTTTACTCTCTTGTACCCCTTATACACACTTCCCACCAAATGGTTAAATAGTCAATATTTACTTTATTATCACTATGTATTATTCACAGGTGATCCAAAAAGGAATTATGTTTCCTTTCTTGTGCTGTATTTCGTTTTATATGGGGCTTAAAATTGCCTTCATTTTCCCTAAGTGTTCAGTAAAGCCCTGTTAGAGTTCATAGTCAGTTCTTGTGGCACTGGCGGGTCTGGTCCCAGATATAGGAAGGAATGGCCAAGGAGCATCAGTGGTGGCCCCCAGGGAGGACAGCCATGCCCGGCAGAAAGCACTTATCAGATCTTTGGCTGCATAAACACCACACACAGTCCATTTCTGTTAACTGCTCATTATCCATTTGGCACAAGAGACCCTCTGCCAACGGCCAATGGATTATTCAAAGAACTAAGAAAATATTTGATTACCTGAGACAAATTCGATTCAAATATCTAAAAAGAATGGTTCGATATATTATTCAATGAGCCAAATCTCTAAACCTCCTCCATCTTTGCTCATATATCTGGCTTCCCTCCGATGGCCATAGATGAACACTCCCAGCTAGATCCAGGATCAATACTCGACTTGTGGGTACCAGACATCATCCCCTCCCTGGCATTTCCTTTCTCTCTAGCATTTTCATTTCTCTCTGCTACTGAATAATTCCCACTAGTATACATTCTTGCTGTTGGATCTCATACCTTAAAAACACTTATTCTTGAACTCACATTCCCCTCCATTGCCATCCTGCTCTCTATTCCCTTTTATATTTAACTCCCTGAAAAGGATGTCTGCATTCACCTAGCTCTGCTTTTCATCTGCCATTGTCTCTTGAATCTACCTCAAACAGACTTTGTCCCTATTACACCACTAAAAATGACTTTGCCAAGGTCAACAAGGACTTTCTCTCATTTGACCTCCCAGCAGCATCAAACACAGCTGGCCACTCCCATCTTCTTAAAGCATTTCTTTATTCGGTTTCCAGGACACCACATTCTCCTAATTTTTCTATTCATCTCTGGCTTCACTTCTTCTGAATCTTCTTTACTGGTTCATCCCTCTCTTTTCAGACCTCAGAATGCTGAAGTGCCCCGAGGCTCTGTTCTTTTTATATCTAATGCCACTTTCCACATCCACTCCTTAGGTTATCTCATTCAATCCCACTGCTTTGAAAATAATCTATGACTTGATGGCTGTCAAAAGAAATCTCTAGCCTCATTTTTTAAAAATTTTATGAGAGAGAGAGAGAGAGAGAGAGAGAGAGAGAGAGAGAGAAGGAGAATCTCAAGCAGGCTCCACGCTCAATTCAGAGCCAGACACGGGGCTTGATCTCATGACCCTGGGCTCTTGACCTGAGCTGAAATCAAGAGTCAGATGCTCAACCAACTGAACCATCCACGCATCCTTCTCTAGCTTCATTTTGTCCCCTCAACCCTGCATCAGTGTATTCTCTGCTACTTAAACCTCAGTTCCCTGTTCCTCCTCCCAGACACTTGTCTCTCCTTCTCCCCTGTCTTAAGGAACAGCAGCAGCACTGGCTAAGTCAGCGTAACAACTATGATGACAATTTCCTGCTACTTTTGCCTTAGGATGAAAAGTTGTCAGAGAAATTTTAACTTGTTAAAAAAATTTTCTTAATGTTTATTTATTTCTGAGAGAGAGGCAGAGTGCAAGAAGGGGAGGGGCAGAGACAGAGGGAGACACAGAATCTGAACCAGGCTCCAGGCTCTGAGCTGTCAGCACAGAGCCCGTCGCGGGGAACCCACAAACAGTGAGATCATGACCTGAGCCAAAGTCGGCGCTCAACAGACTGTGCTGCCCAGGTGCCCCCAAATTTTAACATTTTTAAATACTACTTCTTTCAGAGCAGGATCCAGGGTAAAACAAGGAGATGAATATTAAAAAAAAAAAAAAATTAAGTGGTAAAGAGAAGAACAGTATGTCCAAGTGTAGGAAAGTTGAAGAACCACCAAATCATATATCTAGCTCTTGAGAAATAAGATAAAAATACAGAGGTTAAACCACTGCTGGAGAGACCACGAGGTGCATGAGAGAGGACTTCCTCCACCCGGATGGGCACTGGCTAGAAATGGGCCACGGAGGAAGGGGGCATACACTGTCCCTCTGAGCACTTATTAGACATGGGTTGGTAACAATCTGCTCTGAAAGATTTCAAGACATGTCCTCCCTGGAGGGAGGAGGAAGACTCCAAAGGCCTGCTGAGGGCCCATATAACTCCTAGATTTACAGTGCACCATTACATTACCACCACGGCTTAGCGACACAGTACAGTAAACGTATAACATTAAGCCAGCTGACATCTGGACCTTTCTTGGCCTAGGCACACTCAGTAGCCGTCCAGGGTTTACACCTAAGGAGGTGTTCACATATGTGTGTGCCTCCAGCATAGTTCATTATGGTTTTGTTTTATTTTATTTTATTTCATTTTATTTTCTCTTAATATACAGTGCCCTTCAAGTTTTCTTTTAAGTCTACCGCAAATAACAGGTTTTAGCACATCAGGTGATATTTTGCTTCCTGAAGCAGTTAAATTAATTTTCTATTACCAATGCAAATGTGTACTTTCCAATTTACCCACTGCACAATAAAACCTAATTTAAAGCAATTAATGTTCATTAATGGCCCCATCTGCATGTTTATCGCTTTATCCTTAAATACTTGAGACATGGTATCCATATTTTATAGCTCACTTCTTATCAGCAAGAATTCTTATCCTCAAGGGTAAATGTAAGACTAATGTGCCAGGATCTCATATCTTTATAAGAAAACTACATTGTCTTTTTTCTTTCTTTTTTTTTCTTTTTTCTTTTTAGAGCTGTATGAGTAGGTTGAATGTGCATCATACCAAACGTACCTACTACCGAAAAAAGTGGGGGGCGGGGTTCTCCCTGGGCACTCACCTCCCTCTCCATCTTCCTTTCCCCAGAACTGGTGTGTCGCAGCAGTGAGCGTGCTCTGGCCAGTTCTGCAACCCTCTGACAGGATTTGGCCAGGCATAGGATGGAATGCGGGGACAGCAGCACTGGCAGGTTATCTCACCTTGTCCCCTTCAGCAGGGCAATGCCTTGCCCGGAACGGGCCAGGAGGCGGCGCTTCCTAGAATGTCAGAGGGCGTTCTGAGCATGCGCCTTGATATCAGCCAGGCATCGCTTTGCCACTTAATTGCATTCGTTGCATACACTTAAGGATATTGTCTGCACCTGTTGCGCATCAGTTTTCTCACTCTGCTTGATTAGGCTTTTCTCAGGACTAAGATAATATGCTAAAAGTGAAAAGATGTGTCGTGAATAAGAGGGTAGCTTTCACCCGACCAGACTGTTGGGTTCAAATCCTGGCTTCACCTCTCACCAGCTATGTGTGCGTGTGAGAGAGGCCTCTCTCTGCCTTGGTTTTCTCATCTGTAGAATGGGCATCATTACGGTATCTATCTCAAAGGGTTCTTGTAAGGATTAAAAGGAGCTAATATGTATAAATAGCTTAAAACAGAGCATGGCAAATAGCAAGGACTTGGTGACTGCTTGGAAAAGAACAAAAGCGGTAGTAAGATGGAAAACAAAAGCCATTTTTATTAAAGGAATTTGTCTAGAGTCACCGTCTGTAGTGATAAATTGTGGTTTCTGAGCTTAGAGACAAGAATCCTGACATAAGGGCACATTGCAGGTGGCTGGTCTCACAATATCTCCCCTGCAACCTAGAGGAAGGCATAGTAAGTATCTCTGCTATGACACTATTATGTCTAAAGCCCTGACAGCCAAATGCATGTATAATGCTTGCAAAAAGAAAAAAAAGGAAAAAAAATCAATAATATGTTTACACTCTTGTAACAAGGAAAGCGAATTTGTTTGGAAGGGATTTTTTTATATAATGTTGTTGAGCCAAGATCAACCCATCTGATTTCTCTATTCCTTAAAAAAAAAAAAAGAAGAAAGAAAGAAAAGTTAATAAATGTTTCCACACGTGTGATTTCAATGAAATTTACATTTATGAGTCATTATCATTTTGGCGGAAGGCAGAATGATACTCGGCTTGTCACTGGCAGGACAGATGGAGATGGGAGTTTAGGAAGTTGACACACTAGCTGACAGAAACGAGTAAAATTTACGTCCCAACCAACCTAATGGCAAGCAATTATCTCTGAACTAGGATAACAAACGTGCTTTTTTATACTCAAAAGATGACATGCATTTTAGAAGTTTCCAGAAGCCATATTTTCTGTAAAGAAGCAATTGCTTCTGTATTCAACGTTTAGTACAAGAGTTTAATTGGATACTGACCCTCTCAGAAGATTTCGTTACAAGTTAGACATTAAGAGAATGGAAAAGTCTACCTAAAGTGGTGGCTACTTTCTGTTACCTATTTCTCTGTTTAAATATGGCCTTACAAACATGCTTTTACTGGGACGCCTGGGTGGCTCAGTCGGTTAAGCATCTGACTTCTGCTCAGGTCATGATCTCGCGGTCCATGAGTTCCAGCCCCATGTTGGGCTCTGTGTTGACAGCTCAGAGCCTGGAACCTGCATCAGATTCTGTGTCTCCCTCTTTCTCTGCCCCTCGTTTGCTTGTGCTCTATCTCCCTCTGTCTCTCAAAAATAAATAAACAAACAAACAAAAAACAAATGTGCTTTCACTTCATATTCAATACTGTTTCTAGACTTTGGCATCAGCAAAATATAAATTACTCTATGCACAATCCATAGGCATCCTATCCGGTGAGCATGATAAATAAAACAAATACAAGTGGAAATCTGGTGTTTATCTTGTCTTGAAAGACTATATATCTTAGTATGAGAAAGGCATTTTTGATTCCACGATTAAATGACATCTTACATAACAAAAAATTGGCAAATGTACTGGTGTAAATTCATCACGATGACATTATGTAATTAAAATGTATTGATATAAACCTTTAAGACACTTTAAATGTCTTACAGTGTAAATTTCAAATGCTTGGGCTCATAAATTTATTCTATATAAGAAAGTAACTTAACTAGATGCACTGTCCTATCTATAAGTTATATATCATGAAACATGATGAAATAGTTACATGAATGACTTTCATTTACTTATTTTCATGAGGGCATAGAATATAACTGCTATTTGATAAAGAAGAAAAATTTTGAAAATTAACTTACATAGAAAGTCCATAAATACATATTCTTGGCCTATTAGAGATGGAAGTGACCATACTTATTCTCTAGATCAAATCCCTTAGGTTAGAAATAGGGAAGCTGAGGCTCAAAAATGTTGCTGTCACATCCTAACTGTGACAGCAATGATACTGATACAATGAAAACATCCTCAGCCATTTAAAAATTAACCATATCTCTATTTAATAGTATCAAAATCTTAGCCTCAAAAAAATATTGGAAAGAAAGGAATACCAGAAAAAAAGAGCATGGATGTGATGTAATCCAATGAATTGATGATGGTGCTATGATGTCAGAGGAAAGAGCAAAAGAAAGAAATAGGTACAAAAGAAATGATATTGAGCCTTTGCTCTATGCCAAAATCACCATAACATAACTTATTCAAAAAAGACTTAAAGTCTGTCTTAATGCTTACTAGTCAGTGTCCTTGGGTGAATCAAGCCCTATGAATCTCTGATCCCATATTTCAAAGTAAAGGTAATAATACCCACAGTTACCGTGGGGACTAATCGAGATAATGCATGTAAAGTAAGTTATTCCTGCAGGACAGGAAGACTATACTGTACCCTTAGATCTTCAGATGGGCTCTGTCACTCACTGCTCATGACCACACCATGATACAAAGTCAGTGGCAGAGCTGGGATTCAAATTTTGTCTCTAGTCCCAAACCCAAGCAATTCTCCTGTTTGGCTTCAAGACATTTGTACATGGTCATCCCTCCACTCAGAATTCTCTCCCCACCTCCCTGCCCTACACCTCCAACTGCCTGCTAAATCCTATCCATCCTTCACAATTCATTTTAAATACAACTTTCAGTGAACTATCCCTGGAACTTCCCCTATATGTTCTCTTAGTATTCCCATATTTTTGCTTTGTTGTACTTATTAATAATTAAAGTTAATTACTCTTCTAACTATTTTTAACCACTGTTTCTCTGCTAAACTGTATAAATTCCATGAGATCGAGGGCCATTTCTCTCTTGCTGAACATTATATCTCCGATCCTTGGGAAGGTATTTGGCACAACGTAGGCATTCAATAAAAACTTGCTGGATACATCAGTGAAGGCATGAATGGATAAACAAAGAATGAAAAAGAGCTTTGTATTGGCAAATATTTTTTATTTTGTTTAGTAATGGCAGAATGCTAATAAAGTCCCTGAGGAAGTCAAAGGACTTTGTCCAGGGCAGAAGCAAGAATTGCCCAAGAAAAGGAGGAGGGACGATTTTGACATTTGTAGAAAAGAAGATGGAAAGATCACTGCAGACGTACAAATATCTTCAAAGGATCCCTTCATAGACATGCTATTCTCTGTGAAGTGGGAGGTGGCCTTCACGTGTGATTAAGAGAGAGGAGGGAGATGAAGTTTGGAAGAGCTCTGTGAAAAGAACAGAAGGTTCTGAATGAGAGACACAGAACTGCCAGGAGGCATCAAGCATTCAGCCAAAGTTAGAGACCATGAATTTGGAATGTTACCAATTTACACCGGCTTGGGTAGCATTTTCTGCTGCTCAGTTCAGTGATCAGGGTCTTGAAGACAGATGTTTAGATTCAGTATAAAGATGAGGATCAGGAGGAGGAGGAGGAGGAGGAGGAGGAGGAGGAGGAACGGGAGGAGGAGGAGAAGGAAGGGGAGGAGGAGGAGAAAGAAGGGGAGGAGGAGGAGGAAGAGGAGGATGCTGACAAACATTGACTCACTCCACCAAACACTGTGCAAAGTTGTTTCTATGAATTATCTCATTTCTTATACACACAATATTGTGTATATCCATTTTTTACAGATGAAAATACGAAGACATTTTTATACCACTTTTTAAAGGTATAATTCACATACCATTGCATATGTAGAATTAAGTGAAATTTATAAATTTACAGACTTAGCAACCATCATCACAAGTCAGTTTTAGACCATTTCCATCACTCCAAAAAAATTCCCTTGAGCCTGTTTGCACTCAATCCTGCTTCAACCTCCAAACCCAGGCAACCACTGATCTGCTCTCTGTTTGAATAATTTGTCTTTTTTGGACATCTCGTATAAATGGAATCATATAATAGAGAGATTTGTGTTTTGTGTATGTGTGTGGCTTTCTCACTTAGGATAATGTTTTTGTGGTTCATCCATGCTGTAGTATGTATTAGTATTTTGTTCTTTTTTTATTGCTGAATAGCATTTAACTATATGGATACATCCCATCCCATTTTGAAATTCATAGGCATTGGGATTATTTCCAGTTTGAGACTATTATGATGTTGCTATGAGTGTTCATATATAATTCTTTGTGTGGACATATATTTTTATTTCTTTCTGTAGATCCTAAAGTGGAACTTGGAATTATAAACCTGTCTGGTAAAGTTATATTTAACTTTTTAGGAAACTCCCAAAATGTTTTCCAAACTAGACATGTACTGTCCAGTACCATTGTATATCCCTACCAGAAATGTATATATCAAATGTATTTTCTGTGTCTATTGAAATAGCCATGTAGTTTCTATTCTTTATTCTATTAATATGGTTATTCAATTAGTTAGTTTTCAGATGTTAGTTTTCAAAGTTTTGCACTCCTGAGATAAACCCCACATGATCACGCTATAGAATCCTTTGGATATGCCTCTGAATTTTTTTTGCTAATATTTTGTTAAGAAGTTTTACATCTATATTTCTGAGGGATATCCATTTATAGTTTGCTTGCCATGTTTTTGTCTGGCTTTGGTATCAGGGTAATTGTGGCCTGAAAAAAAATTAGGTGAAAATGTTCCCTTTTCATCTATTTTATAAGTTTGTAAAGATTGTTATTACTTTAAACATTTAATAGAATGTACTATTTAAGACAAGAAAGGCAGGACCATTGTGGCAAGATTTTAAATTACTAGTTACATTTCTTTATTATTCTGGAATTTTCTGATTTTCTATTTCTTCCTGAGTCCATCTCAGTAATTTGTAAACACACAATTTTCTACTCACATCTTTATCATTTCCTTCCTGCTGTTTACTCTGGATTTAGTTTGCTTTTCTTTTTCTATTTTTTCAAGATGGGAGCTTAGATTATTGGGATTAGAAAATTTCTTTTTTGGTGTTATAAGCATCTAGAGTTATAAATTTCCTTCTAAGCACTGCTTTAGTTGCACTCGATAACGGTCACCTCTTTTTAGCCTTCATTCAACTCAAAATAATTTTTGATTCCCTTTTTGGTTTCTCCTTTGACCCATGGGTTATTTAGAAGTCTATTAGTACCCAAATGTTTGGCACACATCTCTTTCTGTTGTGGATATCTAATTTAATTTTGCTGTGGTCAGAAAATATACTTTGCATGATTTCAATTATTAAAAAACCTGTTCAGAGGGACGCCTGGGTGGCTCAGTCAGTTAAGCATCCAACTTCGGCTCAGGTCGTTATATCATGGTTTGTGAGTTCAAGCTCCATATTGGGCTCTCTGCTTCAACACAGAGCCCACTTCAGATCCTGTCTCCCTCTTTCTGCCCCTCTCCAGTGCTGCTTGCTCCTCTCTCTCTCTTTCTCAAAAATAAGTAAACATTAAAAAAAAGTATTGGGAATATTGTGTGGCCCAGCATATAGTCTATCCTGGAGAATATTCCATTGCAAAAATGTGTTCTATAGTTCTTGAGTGAGATGTGCCCAAATATCAGTTAAGTAACATTGGTTGATGATGTTGTTCGGTCTTTTATACCTTTGCTGATTTTCTGTTATTTGTTATATTGATTATTGGAGTGGAGTATTTAAACCTCCAACCATTAATTTTTTGATTGTGTATTTCTCTTTTCAAACCTGTTATTTTTTGCTTTAAGTATTGGGGGGGGGTCTCTGTTATTAGATGTGTATACATTTATAATGATTATATCTTTCTAATATATTGACCATTTTAACATTATAAAATGTCTTTCTTTGTTTCTAATGATATTTATTATATTGAGGTTTACTTTGTTTGATAATAATATAACTGCTCCAGATCCATAAGGTTACTGTTTCATGGTGTACCTTTTTTCAACCTTTCTTTTTTTAATAAATCTATTTATTTATTTTGAGAGAAAGAGAGAGAGAGGGAGAGAAAGAGGGAGAGAGAGATAATGAACCAGGGGAAGGGGGGAGGGGGAAAGAGAGAGAGAGAGAGAGAGAGAGAGAGAGAGAGTCCCAAGCAGCCTCCATGCTGTCAGTGTGGAGCCCTATATGGGGCTCAGTCTCATGAACAGTGAGATCATGACCTGAGCCCAAATCAAGAGTCAGACACTCAACTGACTGAGCCACCCAGGAGCCCCTTTTTCCAATCTTTTACTCTCAAGTTCTTTGTGTCTGCATCTAGGTTGCATTTCTTCTAGGCAGTACATAGATATCACAAAACAAAGAACACGTGGGTTTGTTTCTTCCTTGATTAGCACTCCAAGGATTTAGATTACAAAGCTAATGAAGACACTCTTTTTCTTTAACCAAACAGTTGTGAGAATAGGTAATGAGACACAGAAGTTTTAACACTCTAATCTTCAGAAAATCTGGATAGCTTTCCTTTTAGGTTATCTCTGCAATTTGGAATTAAATGTTTAACTGTTCTGAGAGAACACAGATAAATGATTTTCAGCTTCTCAGTCACTTTGTCTTCTTTCACTGTGGTTCTGATGATTTCAGATACCCTATTAGTTTTAAGGACAGAAGGAAAACTTAAAAAACATTTCAGTCTTCACATCATAACATTCCTTCACTGAAACTAAAGGAGAATGTACCTTTTTCTTACGGTTTTAAAAACTGTCAACCAGGTCACTGACTGATATACCAACAAAGCAGGTGTGTGACATTTTACTCTTAACAATTTCATGACTGTTGGACACTGCACCTGTGAGGAATGACTCGTTGCTTCTTTTCAGCCCCTACATGTGGACATTTCATCTACTCCGTGCTCACCAATAACATGTACTATTCTCCTAAAGTCTATGTTTTCAAAACACTTGTAATGATAGATTACATTCTCTATATATACAATTGCATCCAATTGCAGCCATTCGATTTTTAGGAAATGCACGGTTTCCACATCACTCAGGTTACTATTTCTACTGACTAACATGCAACAGGCTGGACACCGTGTTAACTAAAATGTCACGGCACTGGGACTAGAGGTCTGAATAAATCGATACTTCCCAGAAGCTCAGGAAGGATGGCCTGAGAACTACCCCAGGAGCTCAATGTGAGGAGCAACTTCTTGGAATAAGCAAAGGCAGACCCATCTTTCTCAATCTCTACCTTGGGAAGGCTGAAGATGTCAAGGTCATTGTGTCTCCTGCAGACCATTCTAAAATGTCTAAGAGGTGGGGCGCCTGGGTGGCGCAGTCGGTTAAGCGTCCGACTTCAGCCAGGTCACGATCTCGCGGTCCGTGAGTTCGAGCCCCGCGTCAGGCTCTGGGCTGATGGCTTGGAGCCTGGAGCCTGTTTCTGATTCTGTGTCTCCCTCTCTCTCTGCCCCTCCCCCGTTCATGCTCTGTCTCTCTCTGTCCCAAAAATAAATTAAAAAAAAAAAAAAGTTGAAAAAAAAATAAAATGTCTAAGAGGACCATCCTTCTGGAATGTCATTGCTGAAATTGGTAGTGTCCAAGCAATGCATAATTATCTGACTCCAACCTTAGTAAATTTATGGGCTGTTTTATTCTCATCATTTTCCCAGGCCTTTGAATTTATGTCTGAGACACCTTCATTGATTTTTGCAATCTAGGCGAGAAAGTCTGCCTGCCTTGCTTCATCAGGTGATGACAAGGAACATAGGGCAAATTCTTCTTGAAACTTTGAAATCATTTATTTAATTATCCCAACAATTACAGATTTAGGATGGCTCCAATTATGGAAATAAGGTAAGTACTTAATGTTTAAAAGGTTACTACAATTTAAAGTTACTGAAGACTGGAGGTCTCTTCTGGATTAGAGCCTTGTCCCAGATAAGGTCCATTTCCTCATGAACAAGCTTGAGTGATTTTGTTTGTCAAATAAGCTAAAATGATAGGATGCTTGCCAAGCTTCTATTATTTACCAATAACAAAAGATATTTTTATAGGAACTTATAATTTTCAAAGCATTCCCATGTCCATTATCCTGCTATATTCTTGTTACAATTCTGAGAAGTAGGTGTTATTGTGCCCAAATTGTAGCTGGACCTAATAAGTGCCAGAATCCTGATTGGAATTCAGTTCTTCTGATTCTATATTAATGCATTTCACACTATATAATAGAGCGTCTCTTCATTAAAAAATTAATTGCCCTGGTATTGTTACAGCATGTGTACAGAATAAGGATTCGTAAAGATTCAGTATACATAAGAGAGAAAATAAATTTAATAAGTGAATTCATAAGCCATAGGGATTAAGTAAATTTCAGTGCATCTATAAATTAAATCCTGTCTATTTATTAAGAGGGTATTATGTTGAATATTTATTATTATAAAAATATAACCATAATATACAAAGCAGAAATTTGCAAAAGACTATGTGTATACAGAATAGGCAGTTCAGAAATAGATACACACATATACAGTCAAATGATTTATGACAAAGATGCCACTAAAATTTTGCAGGAAAAAATTTTATTTTCAATAAATGGCTCTAGGGCAATGAGATATCCATATGAGAAAAAAATGAACCTTGTCCCATTATTTCACACCATATTTAAAAACTAACATGAAAAAGCCCAAGAAACCAAATGCAAAAAAATATATTTTTTTTCCAGAAGAAAACAGAATCTCTTCATACCTTAGGGTAGAAAATAATTTCTTAATTAGTACATAAAAGCAATGTACATCAAAGAAAAAATAATAAATCATAGCTCATTGATTTGAGAACTAATTTATCAAAAGATACCAGAAAGAGAATGAAAAATAATCCAGGAAGAGAAGATATTTAAAATACATATACCCAAAAAAAGCTTAGTGTGGTATATCTCAAAAACTCTTACAAACTAATAAAAAAAAGACAAACCCTAATTTTTAAATTGGACAAATATACAACACACAGCCACTATACAAAAAAGAATATCCACATAACAAATTAGCAAAAATCAATAGAATTAATCATTAATTCAATGCAAATCAAATAATCCTTTTAGAGTAGCTAAATCCAGAAGACTGATAATACCACTCATTGGCAAGAATGTGGAGTAACTGGAAAGTTCATATCTTCCTCAAGGAAGCCAAACTGGTGCAAATAAATTTGAAAAACTGTTTGCCATTTTTATTACCCTATGATCCGGCAATCACGCTCCTAGGCACAAGTGTGTATATCCATCAAAAGACATGTACAAGAGTGTTCAGAGAATTCTTACTCATAATAGCCAGAAACTGGAAACAACCTAAATGTTTACCAATAGAAGAATAGCTAAATACATTGAGACATAAAATAGTAGGCAGCATTGAAAATTAAACAGGGTAACAATACATAAAATGTGAATAAATCTCCTAAGATATCATGTTGAGGAGCCAGACACACACAGAAAGTTCATACAATGTTATTTCATTTTTATGCACATCAGTAGTAAGGCATAAATAATTAGTCAATGGTGATAGAAGTAAAAAATCATTGCTACCTCTAGGGGGAAGTGTACTACTGAACATTCTAGAATGCCAAGAATGTTCTTAATCTTAATGTGGTGACAGTTGTATGTAAGGGCAGAGTCAGATGTTGCTTCAGTTTGATGTGCCTCCTTATGGCCAATGCCTTTTAATCATCTTATTGAATCCTGAGTTCAGCAACTGGCAATGGTGTCCCCTTTTTCTTCACAATTTTGTGAACGGCAATGTTGAATACTGAGCATGCACTTATTAAAACGAAGTTTTAGAACAGACACTCCTCCATCCCTCTCTCTCCACTTCTTTTTCCACAGCTACTGCCATGCAAGATTCTGAAAGACGTCACTGAACACTCCTAGTGTCAACGTGACCACAACCAGGCAGGTTCTTCACAAAAGTCCCTTCTGCAAAAGTTGCCAATAGCATTTTTAAAACACCAGCGCTCATAGCAAAGCACTTTTCAGGCCTCCGAAAAATTTTCTTTTGAAACAATGATAACAAGATGCACTTAAGGATTCTTGATCCAGTCCATTCTTGTTCCACCTTGAAAGTGAATGACTTCTAGATGTCTTTCTTTCTCTTTTTAAAATTATCCTTGTTATGTTTAAAATTTTGCTTTGCAATAAATAAAAATAAGGAAAGAATATCTCTTTGCTTGTACTGAATTAATATTAGAGTTAGAGTGATTCTACCTTTCTTCTTTTCTTGCTTTGCTATTTGAGGCATGTCCCGGGGGGCAGGGGGAGGGAATGCCAAAGAGACACATGCATTCTCTCCCTTTTACACACACACACACACACACACACACACACACACACACTTAAAGAAAGAGTAATCCATTTGGCCATGACACATCTAGGTTTTGACAACCAGCATCCAGTGAAAAGGCATCCCAAATATGGCTTTAGAGCAACCATAAGACTTTTTAGGTATAATATACATAAAACCAGTCAGTTTGCTATGAAATCTAAGGTTTAGAACCCACCTAAATCTTGGAGCTCAGGCACATTAGCCCTAGTTTCTCAGCACAGACAATTTATTGAAGAATCCATCCAGCATCGCTCTTTTGTCCCTCTTTCTCTCATTCCCCTATGGAATGGCTCAGAGTGGAGCATAGCCAAAATGAAAAAAGCTTTATGGTAGCCCTTATCTTAAGCCTAGAGACTTGGTCTTGAACACACCTCTTCCATAATGTCATATTTTGGTTTCATTTTGTTTCCTGGCCCTTATTCTAGTCCCAGAGGAGAAGTTTGAGATAGGGTCAGAATTAATTCCAACAATGTACTCCTAGTCTATCTTTTGAAGATAAGTTTGTGATAGGAATAAAATGAGGTTTCCCTCAATAAATGAAAGTGTATGTGATATAATTGGGATATTGTAAAGCATCCTGAGAAATCACGATGGAAAGCATAATGGAGAATAAATTACTAATTGCATTAGTGGTCTTCTGTGCTCAACTCAGAGTATAACTTTTAAGTGTACCTGGCATCTAGTCCCATTACTGTAATTTGTTTTGCTTGCCTTTTTTAAAAACTCACACGAGTTATTTTTAATAATGTGTTTTCAAAGGTAGGACAAAGACAATCTTCATAATTCTCTCAGGTTATGAACAAAGGCACAGAAATAGGAGTCTAAATTGGAAGCTCTAGAGGGGATTATATCTATTGCTATGTTTTATACATTATCTAATTTCCTCTTGGCAACCGCAGATTCTGAATTATAACTGTGGTGATCATAATAACAATGAAAATGAGTGACATCTCTTACTAGCATGAACTGTGTTCAGCCCACTCCTTTGTTCTTGAGATGTGGGATCTGGTTTCAGAATCTGTAGAGAGCCCTAAACAGCATGATAGAAGGTTAACAGGTAAATAAAGGTTAGAAGACACATCTTTACTTTCTATCATCACGTGGTCTGCCTGTCTCTCCTTCTTTCCCAGGATCAAAATACGTATGTGGCAAATATGGAAGGGAAAAGATCTGTGTGTACTTGGTAGAGTTTCATTTCATTCTTTATCCATAATGCCTGGTTTTTCTCAGCGCTAGCATTGATATTCTCCAGCATACGATCAGAATTTTCTTCCTGCGGACAGCTCATTTCTGGTATAACAGACAGTCTTCTAACAGTCTTTTAAATGAAAGGACTAGTGTTTTATGTAGGCCTCCAAGAAGTCTAACTATTTGAGGATAGATAACGAATGAAAAAAAACCTAAACAAAAATCAGCAACCCTCCCCTTGGCAGCCCATTTACAAGTTTTGAGTAAGAATTCAATGATGTTCTGAACATCGATAATAATGTTTTCTAAGACATTCAACTTCCCGGAGATAAGCAATAATCTTGTTTGCTCCAAACTCTTTGGTATTCCCTGTTGAACTAGTCTTTGAAGCACATTTTCTAACACATCTGCAATGCCCCCTGATTTAGCCTGCTCAAGGAAAGGGGACGACCCACCCACTCTCTGGGGTTCAGTGTCTCCAATCCCTGTCATCATAAGTGTGTGAGATTGAGAAATTCAGTTGCACTGAAAAGCATAAAGTAAGGAACTAAGATGCTCATTTTATTCTCCCTTGACAGATACTGGCAGAGAGAAGATATAAACTTAACAGTGTCCTAAGGGCTCAGGTGAGCTTTTACCTCACTTCTGAAACACCTTAAAAATAACAAAAATTGCTGGTAAAGCGGCCAAGTCGGCCAAGAAGTTCCTTCTTCAACATTTTGTAATGTAAACTCTTGTGGGGAAAAATTGGTACTGCCCTTGTCAAATTAAATAATCACTGCAGACACGGTAACTCCGGGCTGTTTTCTAATAATGATGGCTTGAGGAACAGGTACATCTAAGTATGCGTACAAGAGATAAAGATGGGGTGTGTGTTCTTACATTCATAATGAAAAATGAACCATAGAGAGTCGGATTCGGTATAGATTTCCTTCATTTCAATCAGAATATTTGATTGAACAAAAATTAAAAACAAAAATTTCAGAAGATTTCCTACGCTGCCTACTCTTCAGCCTCAGTTTCCTTGGGAAGGGGTGGGAGGTAAGAATCAGACACGCTGCGAATAGACAATCAGGTCTTCCCACCTTCTTGGTTCAAGACCAGAATGAGTCATGAAGTGAGATTCTCCTGCCTTCACACTTACCTCAGAAAAGCTTTTAGCAAACACAAGACCCCAAATAGTACTGACATTTTAAAAATATGTTTTTTTAAAAAGCATTTCCATTTTCTTGCAGAGCAAACGGTCAACCATGAGAGCTTGGTTGTCAATTCACTGATGATTATTATGATGTGATTATTATATGTGATTGAACTTTGTGACACCATAAGAAAGCCTTCCTTACCTCCTTTATCAGTGCCGCTTGTTTTTATGGCATTTCTAAAGAGCTACCAAATATGAGCTCAAAGATGGCCAGCAATGCCTTTTTAAATTCAGCTTTAGAGTAATTAAGAGTCCCGTCGCTAACTGCAGCAATATTTTCAGAACCCATACCCCCACAAAGGTCTTCAAAGACTAGAGGCAAAATTCACAGATTACGACTTGCCTGTTTGAATTCAATCTTTCTTTCAAAGAAGCACACAAAACTTTTTTTCTAATGCACTGTACAATCAAGAACAGATAGGTGAGATGCTTTCAACCCATAAGCCTATATCTCAACAATTCAATACAAGGTGACAATGGTTAGTTTAACCATCATCAGAACCTTTTATTGTGTGTACCAAATACATCAAAGTGGAGCCATATCTCAAAGAACCAGGAAGCAAGAGATAGGTGGGCAGACAGAGGGGAAGGAAAAGAAAGGAGGGTGGAAAGGAAAGAAAATGTGTGTTTGTGCATTTCTTCCTGGGCCTCAGACCACAGATGGGGATTCACTGATGTGGTGACTGTCAGGGAGTGAGTTACCTACGTTTGAGTGGGGGTCAGGTGGGGGATGCCTTTACACTCAGGAAAATCCATTTTTCACACAGCAGAGTCATCTAGCATGCCCCAGCACTACCTTTCCCAGTGCTCCAGAAGGCCTAACCTCTTCTTGGAGAGATGATTGCTCCCTTAGATGAAAAGAGAGTCAGGAACCAGGGAAAGGGTTGACCTGACAGGCAGAGTATCAGAATAGCTGGGACAAAGGGACAAGGTCAGGAACTGGAAAAGCACCATTGTTTCCAGTGGCCATTGGGAGGTCTATGAGATATTCTCACAGCTCATAGCATATTCCCTGTGGCAAGAGATGTCCTAAGTGGCCTGTGTCAACACCATGTAGGTGTCACTACTGTCACACATGTGGCCCATGTCCTGCACTAGACAGCCATGAGACCATGATACTCTGACCTATACTTTCTATTATTTAATTATTGAGCTTTCTTGATACATTTAGCCCAAGGAAAGGCAATGACATTACATTTCTATTATTCAAATTTTATATATACACGTGTATGCTTATGCATGTGTATATATAAAGATGTGTTTATATATGTATCTATACAGAAAGACTGTACTATATTACTGTATTATATAAAATAGTAGAGATTTAATATAGTATTATATATATACACATACATATATATGCATATATGCACATACACATGTGTATATATATATGCACATACACACCTGTGTATATATACACATACACATATCTACTATACACAAGCACACATACCAGATATATGGTAGAAACTTAACATGGTATATTTTATACATACATAGATGTGTATGTGTATGTAGGTATATATAGAATTGACAGCATTATATATAATAGTAGAATTTAATGCAGTTTATAGGTCTTAGACTATGTGCTTGAGACTATATACCAGGTACTAAACTTTTACATATCTGATATTTATCATGACAGTGAACGTATCAAGTCAGATATGCATTCCACATTCTGCATTCATTCATTCTATAGTTACCGAAGGTTTTCCTACGAACAGAGAATTGGACCACATACTGCGGGGATAGGGAACCAAAGAGAATACAGTGCCTGAGGTCCAAATGAGCTTCAAGCCACATGACAGAAAACGTATGTCAGTAACTCATTGAATGCAAAACAGTATGGAGCAGGTGTCCCAAGGCAGACAGAGCCAGATGCTGAGAGTGTCTGAAGGAAGGAAGGGTTATTATGATTTGGTCTGAGAAAGGAGACAAGGAAATCATTGTTAAAGGAGATGCTTTTGAACCATTTTAATGACCAAAGGAGGAATATGGGATCTACAAGCCAACAGAGAAATGTGAGCCAGGGGATGAGGTGAGGAAGGTATCCCATGCTTAGGGATAACAAGCAGATTCACTTATGTGAAGAGGAAGAAGAGTGCAGCAAGGGAGCCAAGCCAGGAGCAATAGGAGGGACAAGATTGTCTGTTGGTGTGCATTCTATGTTGAGTCTGTATCAGAAGATGAGCCATTATGGATACGGTCAGGGCTGACGATGTGGAAGGCAAGGCATCTGAACTAAGTATTGAAAGATAAATATGATTTCTATAGTCAGAGGTATAATCAAGAAGAACATTGCAGGAAAAGAGAATTGCGTTAGGAAAGGGGCAGTGAGAAGAACAAATAGTGGGGACTTAGGGAATGGTACAAGTAGGATAATAAATTTTGGCCCATTCCTGGCATGTACTATGGGTCAACAAAAATTTGTTGAATGAATGAATAAATGATTGATCACAGGGACATCAGGCAGAAAGAAGTTTCAAAATCTAGGTTGGAGTCAAACCTTGAATTCTAGACTAACAAGTCAGGCCCTCAGCCAGTAGTCATTGAGGAGGAACTAAAGAATTCTAAAAGGAAGGAGTGACAGGATTGACACTGTGATCTGGAAGAGGAATCTGGTAATGAGATTGAGAAAAAGGTTGGATTAGAGAGGGGTTGTCACAAAGAAAAGGCTACGCATGTATCACCAACTCCTGTTGGCAGGGATTTAGGTAATAGTAGGAATGTAATAGAATGAATGGAAGAAACATTAGAAAGACATGTAATACTATTACTTGGCTTTATCTGATGACCCACCCACACACAGCAAGGTTTGCAGGCCAGTAGAAATATACCCACAGGCCTACTTGTGGCCATTGTCTGGGGCTTCACACTTTGCTTCCCCTGGTGCATCATTCTTCTATTTCAATCTTCTGCCCCTTTAGCTCTGTTACCTGTTTCCAGGCAAGTCTGCACATGCCTCTTGGACTTGAAATAAGTTTTACCTCCTGATGTGACATCCAACCCTCATTCTTGTACTCTTCCTGTGCCTGACTGTTTCAGATAAACATAGCCCTCATCTCAGCCTCAGCTTCTGGAACAAAACCCCAAAGGTGGCCCACTTGTTTAGAACTTATCATATTCTTTGAGCCCCTCGGAGGTAAAGCCACGAGGAAGGACTTACAAAAGGAGGGATTTCAGTAGAGATTGAAAGTGAGAAGGAAAGAAAAGTCAAAGATGAATTACCTTTCAAGAGAGATCATTCACTCATAGATATTTCTAGAGTTCCACTGTTTGCCAGTCATGGTTTTTCATGCTTTACATAAATTAGGGAATGAAATGGCCAACAGTCTTGCTCTCATGTAGTTTGACTTCTAGGTGGGAGAGACAAACAATAAACAATAGGTATCATAAAAATATAAATGATACAGCATGTTTGAAGATGTTAAGTGTTCTGAAAAAATCAGCGCAGGGTATGGCAGAAATAGTACTGTGGGAAAAAGTGGAGCAGGATGCTATATTGAAAAGGTTGTCAGGGTTGGCCTCATTGAGGAGGAGTGATATGAGCAAAGGCAAGAAAGAGACAGAAGAAATTAGCCAAGCATGTATCTGGGGGGAAGAACATTCCAGGCAGAAGGAATAATAGCAGCATGTGTAGCAGGTTCAATGAGCAACAAGAACGTCAGTATACCTACCTCAGAGCAAACAAGAAGGGGTATAATAGGAAATGAAGAACATAGTAATTCTGGGATAGATCGTGAAGGCTTCTACAGTCCATAGTAAGGACTTTGGCTTTCACTCTGAGTGAAGTAGGAGCCATTAGAGCATTTGGGCCAAAGAGGAACATGATCGAATTTACATTTTGTGGGATTACACTGAGTGTGCATTAAGGAAAATTACAAAGGAGCAAGGATAGAACAGGGAGGTCCCTGAGTGGGGCTCAGCAGTAATCCGAGCGAGACAGGACAATGTTCTCACAGCAAGGATGCAGCAAAATAGGGGGTGAGAAGTGAGCAGGATATATTTTCGTGGTTAAACCAACGAGAGTTCCTCCTGAAAACCTGGATAAGGGGTGTGAAATAAAGAGAGGAGTCAAGGAAGAGTTCGAGGGAATTTTTTGGCCTGGACAACTAGAAAGATAGAGTTGCTATAAACTAACATAGAGAGAACTGAGGTTGGAGCAGATTACCTGGAGCACAGTGCAGCAGATATGGAAGCTCAAGATGTCTGTGAGCTATCCACGTGGCATGTTCAGTAGGCAATGGGATGTGGGGGTCTGCAGAAAGGTCTGCGATGGAGACATAAATGTAGATGTGCTCAGCATGGAAACCATACATAAAGTCATGAGACAAGATGAAATTACCAAAGGAGCGAGTGAAGATGAGGCAGCGAAACAAAGAGGACCAAGGACTGGGGCCAGGGGCACTCCACATTAAGAGACTGGGTGGAAAATGGTGCCGTCCCTGAGGCAACAAGAGATAGTCTGAGTGTGGGGAGAGATGACTGGTTCGATAAATGAATTCTTTTTTTTAATTTTTTTAATGTTTATTAATTTTTGAGAGACACAGACATGGCACGAGTGGGGGAGGGGCAGAGAAAGAGGGAGACAAAGAATCCGAAGCAGGCTCCTGGCTCCGAGCTGTCAGCACAGAGCCCAACGCGGGGCTCAAACTCATGAGCTGTGAGATCATGACCTGAGCCGAAGTTGGACGCTCAGCCAACTGAGCCGCCCAGGCACCCCTACATGAATTCTTTTTTATCCATGTTGTGTTTGAGGTGAAATTATGAAATTCAGGTGACAGCTAATGGTGCACTGGTAAATAGTAAACAACTGACTTCAGGGGAGAAGAGTGTAATTTGTAGACTTGGCCAATTTCTCTGGTGTTATATACTCCCATCATTGCCAATTAGGAGCTACAAACTTGGAAGTCATTGCATTTTAGTGGCTGATGGAAATACAGGAGTAAGACCCAAAACAAAAATGTATTACTTTTTTGATTTTGAGAAATCAGCTCTAGGGAGGGGACAATTAAAGTGATAGGAAAGGATGAAATCTTCAGAGGGCATATTGTGATAAACAGGAGACAAGGCAAAACGTGGGTAAATGTCCATATTAAGGGGGCTCGAGAGATGTCCAAGGGAAGAAAGAAACGCAAAAAGCTAAATTCCAGAAAGGTTTTATAAACTGGGATCCTTTTGCTACTGTTGTGTTTCTTCTTTCTTTTCTTCCTAGTTTTCCCCTGGCAGGTGAAAGTATATGACTCAGGTAAGAGTTTTTCTTTCAGTGCCTCAGAGAATGAACACAACAAAGCCTTTTCCTTATCGATATAAGAACTTTAGTATGAACGTGCTTATGAATAGTTTTACCCATTTCCAGCTTTCCATAAAATAAAATGTCATAAGGATATCTGCATACTCCAACATTTATACCATTTGGATTTTCCAAATGGTCAATGTGTTTTTTCAGACACGTTCGAAAAAAATTTTTAAGTCAATTTACATTTGGTAAAAAGCGCTGCACTTAATAGCCAAAAGTCCTGTTACACTGATTAATACTAAGAACAACCAGTAGGAAACAGTGGTGTCTTAGTTTGCTTTTTTGTGTGCAACTTAGCTGCACTGATGAAGAACAGAATTAAGACTATGATTCATTCTTAGCTATTTAGATACAGGTCATGCTATGGAAAACGAGACATATGTTAGAACAATCAAACATGTGATGCAACTTTTTTAAAGGTATGTATGTTTGTTTGTTTATTGAGAGAGAGTGTGTGAGGGAGGGGCGGAAAGAGAGGGAGAGAGAGAGAATCCCGAGCAGGCTCCACACTGTCAGCACAGAGTCTGACGTGGGGCTCGAACCCACGACCTCTGAGATCATGACCTGAGCTGAAATCAAGAGTCAGATGTTTAACCAACTGAGCCACCCAGGCACCCCAATGTGATGCGACTTTTTAAAAGCCTTTAAAAGTCTCTATGTACCTTTCAAGTATAGCATATGTGTGCTAATCACATTTCTGGGATATTTCAAGATTCAAATACAAATGTATTTGTAATTGTCGAATCATGTATTCTAATTTTTTCATTTGAAAAACATGAACACTGTTAGCAGATTTGCTTTGGGCTAAATTCAATTTAGATTCCACCCCCAGTGTCTGCTGGATGGTAGAGAGAAGGCTACTAAATCTAAGGAAAATGCACTAAAAGCCTACCCGACATGCTCATTGGGGCTGTACTCTCAAGAAAGCTTGGCCAGCCCAAGCTTGCTATAACACTACAAGTATTCTCAAATAGCAGTTGAATGTCCTAGTTCTTAGTAGCTTCTCTGACTCAAAAGAGCTCTCCGTTCTTAGGACATTGAAATTATGACTTGAAAAGCAAAAAAAAAAGCGTGTTATTGCATTTTTCCTGGATTGAAAATCACACTGAAGACAGTGAAACTCTTCCAAAAGGCAAAGTTCTGCTTCACCGTTTGGGGTCCTTGTGCAATCTCCCTCAGGACCCATACACAAAATGAGGACAATACGGAGACCTGCCTGTTCACATAATTGATCCACTTTCATCCGCATAAAGGGATGAGAAAGTCTCAAATTATTAACAGTCCAGTGCTTTTACAGCTCCCACCTACCATGCACTTATCGCTTTCAGATTTCTCCTAATTGAATTACTCAGAGCAGACCAAATGACCTTAGTTGTCCAAGCACTATTTATCACATTGTACTGTAAATGAATTACGTTATTGAAAGAAAAATATTCTCCTAATCCATTTTCCATCTTCTAGTAATTATATCCTCAGTGTCCTAATTTTTCCATGACTTTTCTTTTCAAGAAACAGCTATTAACCTTCAACATAGTCAGTGACCTTGTTTGGATGACTCTGTCCCCCCAGGTGACCTTGAAACAAAAAATTATAGAAGCATCAATTGGCAAGTTCACCAGCATTCAGCAAAGTATGAAAAGGGTAAGAGCTCTTCATTTCCCAGCACTGGCATTCATCATGGAAAGACATGTAAAAGAAAGGGCAAATTGCAATGACATGCATCCAATAAATTGGAGACTCTTGTCACAGTAAACGCGAATTCAGCAGTTTATAATCACAATGCATAATACGGCTACATTACTTATTTTTCAACCCTCCAAACTTATGCTTTTAATATGGGTTCTTCTGTGTCTTCCTTTTTATCATTAAAAATCCTAAGTGCTGTCTGCTATGAGATCATCTTTCTGAGTCTGTTGAATTTCATCTTGACTATTAGTAACAAATCTTTTTTGTAAAGGCATCCAATCAAGCGTCAAAGATTTTGAAGAAATCTGAAAGGTCACGTAGTTTCAAGTAGACCATGAACAAACTGAACTAGAGGGGAAATGACCTATCAAATTGTTAATAAACTATTTGCAAGTTCAAAAACCCAGCCCTTCTCTTGGCAATCTGCATGGCATTTCATTTCCTTTAATCTGGTAGATGGGATCCAAATTCTCTTGCCTAAATTGGAGTTAAACCCAACAAATCAATAATCAAGATGATTCATCATTTCTAAATAGATTTATTTATGAACTAAGAGAGTATAGTTCAATACATATTGTACTGGTGTCAGTAGAGTGTCCACACTAAGTGATGTTCTCTATTACATGTGCTTGATTTTTTTCAGATAGTGTGAATGCTGTCACTAAAGTGCAACGTAATAAGGTCAAACACACTTACAGAGATGTCCGTGCATGGTCAGGCTCTCTCATCTCCGTATTACATTTCACCCAAGCGGGTTATGAAAGGTAGAGCAGCAACACAGAACAGACACTGGCCAAAAGGGATCACAGGTATGGGGTTGAGTGCAGCTGTCTGACTCTTGTGAATTCTACTAGACATTCACTCGAACCCCCTGGGCTTCTACTTCCTCATTCATGAAACCGTCTCTGAAGTCATACGATCCTATCGGTCTACGTTGCTACAAGTAAACACCGGATTCATTGCTCCCTCTTCATTGCTCCCTCTTCTCCCAAAGCAAAACAAAGCAAAGCAAAAAATAAATAAATAAACAAACAAACACACACACACACACAGAAAAGGGGGCAAGGAGACAAAACTGGCTCTAGTCTGTGCCTGAGACGTGCTGAGTTTCCCAGTTTTGCATGCCTGCTTCCCGAGCACTGTGAGCGTGTGCTAGCAGTGAGAAGCACTACTGTGGCAACCCATGCTCTGATGCTGTGTTGATGCTCTGAATCCTATTAAACAATAGGATTCTTAGATTTCTGGATCTTTTCATGGTTCATCCCCAGTGACCGTAGCATACATATCACAACTTGAACAGTCGGTATTTCATAGTTCAGGACGGGTCCACATTATGAGGTGGAATATTTCCTCCACCTAAAATAGAGCCTTCTTCGAGATCATTCTTCAAATAACTGCCATTTTTGGAAGTATTATCATCTCTGCAGCTAGATCCATTGAGGAAAATCATTTCCAGAGATTTGTTTCCTGAAGCATTGTTTGTCTATTCACTGTACCAACAAAAGAGCTTGACCATTCTGTGTTTCTGCGTAAGGTGCTCCTGGGACATTTCTGATCCTGAGGTACAGCCATAGGTTCCTGCTACTGATTCTCATGTCCAATTTTGAGTTGCATCAGCTGCGTGTTATGAAGCCAGTCCTCACTACATCCCACCAAGAATGTCAATCGGTTTTCCAGGCTGTTTCTACTCCCTGCCCCCACACCCCTGAGGCAGTGCCCTAATCATCTCACAGGAGCCCTGGCTGATCTCCATGCCCACACTTGGAGTTGGACTCTAAACTAGACCCACTAACGAGATTCAGGTCTCCTGCTCATATGATACCATTTCAGGCATCTCAAGGGCTTCCTTGCCTTAAAAACAAAATTCTACTTTTCTAACTGCTGCTTCAAATTCCCTTAAGAGGATAAAGACATGCTTTGACTCAGTACACATTTTCCTGGGATAGGAAACATATAACCTGAAATCTATATAATTGATTATTCTGACAAAATTGATTAATATCAAATCCTTTCCTGAGGAAGGACTCTGATGGGGGAGCCCCACTGGCTAGCGAAATGGGAAAAGTACAGCAAAAGGAGGTGAAAGACACCATATGTTTTGCTTCCTTTTTGCCTCATTATTATTTGTGATAGGAGCATGATGTTAATCTCCTGAGGTTCTTCAGCTAACTGAACAATAAATAAACACCATTTACTGAGTCGCTCAACAGTGAGAAGCAGCACCGTGAAAACGCTGGTAAGCTCCAAAAAGCTTCTCCTTTATAAAAGCAAGGAGAGCACTGGCAAATATCATCAGAAGTTACTTCTTTATACCTCTGTATATTAGCTGAAGGCTTGCAACCATTCACGGAACTTTTGCTGTTTTCGTTGGTAAACGATAAGCCTTGCTAAGAGGAGCAAGCTTCATTGTGTTTTTACTTGCCCTATTTCCACCCCATCCCTAAATTCACAGTCCTCTTGAAAACTGACAGCCACAATCACTGTTAAAACCAGCAGTCTGGCATCCCTCACAAGGGGCAGAATGGTCCTGGAGCTTCTTGAAAGCCCTATTCTTAGAGAATTAATCATTATTTGACCTGTCTAGTGGTTCCCCAGAAGACCCTATTTGCAAGGATATCTTTATATGACATGACTTGAAACTCATCCAGTGTGAAAAGCCTTTGTCCCAGGGGTATTTGCCCCCCTCCAGAAAGAATCTTAGGCTCCTATTAACACTGCAGCCACCTGAGGCAGTGGGCAACAATGGGACAATGGGTAGGGAAAAAGTTTAAAAGAAAAAGACAGGGAATGAGATGTCCAGAGTGGGTTTTGAACAACCCCAACATATTCCTAGTAATCTAGAAGCCCGTGTGCACGTGCGGGGCTGTGCACAAGGCCAGGACTGTGTGCACATTCAGGAAGACTTAAGAAACTCTACCTTCTTGCTAAAGTTGACATCCTGCGCAAGTAGAAAATGAAGGCTAAGAAGAAGTAGCCTAGTTGAGTGTTGAAGGTGTTCCCCAGGACACATATAGAGCTCCTGGCAAAGACTGGGCAACTTATTAATTCCAGGCATTTAAGAAAATATCTACCCAATTATTATCTGACCATTAAGAGAACTGGGCAGAGACTTCACTGACCACACACACACACACAGAGAATTCAGAGTTTACAGAATTACAGAGTTCAGTAGAGTCACCGAACAAACACCAACAGCAACCCTGGTGAGGAGGAAGAATCTGATTTCCAGGGTTACCACAGGGTATTAGCTAAAATGTTCATTTTTCAACAAAAAGTAGGAGACATACAAAGACGTAAGTGGGTATGGCACATACACACACAGGGAAAAAAAGCGATTAATAGAAACTATCTCTGAGGCAGGTTAAAGGTTGGGACTTATAACACTGACTTTAAGTTAGCTATTTTATTTATTTTACTTTATTTTATTTTCTTAAAGTTTTATTTATTTATTTTGAAAGAGACAGACACAGTGCAAGTGTGGGAAGGGAAGAGAAAGAGAGGGGGAGAGAGAGAGGAATCCCAAGCAGGCTCCATGCTTCCAGCACAGAGCCCAACATGATGCCCAAACCCACAAAGCTGCGGGAACATGACCTGAGCCGAAACCAAGGGTTGGACACTCAACTGACAGAGCCACCCAGGCACCCCTAAATTAGCTATTTTAAATATGGTCTAAGAATGGTCACCAAAGAGTATGTCAATAAAAAGGCAGAAATTATACAAAGGAACCAAATGGGAATTCTGGAGACTAAAAGTATAATAAAGGAAATAAAAACTTCACTACAAGAGCTCAACAGAAGATTTGAGCAGGTGGAATTAAAATTTAGTGAGCTTTTAAGGCACCTGGGTGGCTCAGTCAGTTAAGCATCTGACTTCTGCCCAGGTCATGATCTCAAGGCTCATGGGTTTGAGCCCCGTGTCAGGCTTTGTGCTGACAGCTCAGAGCCTGGAGACTGCTTCAGTCAGATTCTGTCTCCCTCTCTCTCTCTGCCCCTCCCCTGCTTATGCTCTGTCTCTCTCTCTCTCTCTCTCTCTTAAAAATAAATAAACATTAAAAAAATTTTTAAAAAATAGTGAGCTTTTGGTGGGTATTTATCTCCCACAAAAAAAACCCAAAAACCAAAAATTTGAAAAGATATATACACCCCTACATTTACTGTAGCATTATTTACAATAGCCAAGATATGTAAGCAACCCAAGTGTCCATAGACAGATGAAGAGATAAAGAAGCTATGGTACACATATACAATGGAATATTACTCAGCCACATAAAAGAATGAGATTTTGCCATTTGTGGCAACATAGATGGACCTACAGGGTATTATGCTAAGTGAAACAAGTCAGCAAAAGACAAACGCTTTATGATTTCACTTACAAGTGGAACCTCAAATATCAAAACAAGTAAATAAACAAAAAGCATAATCAGACTTATAAAAACAGAGAACAGACTGATGGCCGCCAGTGAGGAAGGGGTGTGGGGAAATGGGTAAAATGGGTGAAAGGGAGCTGGAGGTACAGGTTTCCAGTTATGGAATGAGTGAATCACAGGAGTGAAAAGTACAGCATAGGGAATATAGTTAGTGGCACTGTGATAGTGTTGTACTGGAACATGGCAGCAACACTTGCAGTGAGCATAGGATAGTGTACAAACCTGTTGAATCACAGTGTTGTACACTTGAAACTAATATAACACTGCCAACTATACTCTGATAATAGTAATAATAATAAAAATAAACAACATAATCTGGACTTCATGTACAGAGAAGGTGTACATGCATGTGTGTGTGTGTGTGTGTGTGTGTGTGTGTGTGTGTGTAATGTTCAATTTTGGGTTTTTGGGAAGTGGCTTCTAGAACTATCACCAAGTCATATACATGTGCCTTTAAGATATAAAATGATTTCAAAAATATTTAGTGAGCTTGAAGATAGGTCAATTGAAATAATCTAGTCTAGGGAACAGAAAGAAAAAAGAATAAAGGAAAATGAATATAGCCTAAGAGCACCAAGTAGATTAATATATGCATAATGGGAGCCTCAGAGGAAGAGAAGAGAGCAGGAAAAAGGGGCAGAAAAATATTTGAAGAACTAATGGCTGAAACATCCCAATTTAAAGAAAACCATCAATCTACATATCCAATAAGCTCAAAAAAATTCCAGGTGAGATAAACGCAAAAAGATCCACAGCTAGACACTTCATAATCAAATCATTGAAAGCCTAGGACAAAAAGAGAATCTTGAAAGTATCAAGAGAGAAGCAACTTAGCATACACAAAGGATCTTCGACAAGACTAACTGACAAGCTGATTTCTCATCAGATATCAGGGAGTCCAGAAAGCAGTGGTATGACATAATCAAAATGCTGAAAGAATAAAGGCTGTCAACCAAGAATTCTACATCCAGCAACACTATCCTTCAAAGATAAAGTAGAAATTAAGATAGTCACTGATAAAAACTGAGAGAATGTATCTGCTTGCTTTTCTGGCCCACAAGAAATACTAAAGGAAGCCCTTTAGGTTGAAATAAAAGGATACTGGACAACAACTCAAATCTACATAAAGACATAAAAACCACTGGTAAAGGTAACTACATAGGTACATATAAAAAAATGATATAAATGTTTATTCACTTGTAACTCATTTTTTCTCCTATCTGATTTAAAAGACAACTATATAAAATGATACTTATAAATATGTGTCTATGGGCACAAATGGATAAAGATATTTCCAGGACAATAATAGCACAAGGAGGGGGAGAAAATGGAGCTACATAACAGCAAAGATTTGTATATTATTGAAATTATATTGAAAATAACACTAGAGGGGCGCCTGGGTTGCTCAGTTGGTTGAGTGTCCGATTTCAGCTCAGGTCATGATCTTGCGGTCCATGAGTTCGAGCCCCATGTTGGGCTCTGTGCTGACAGCTCAAAGCTTGGAGCCTGTTTTGGATTCTGTGTCTCCCTCTCTCTCTGCCCCTCCCTGCTCATGCTCTGTCTCTCTCTCTGTCAAAAATAAATAAACATAAAAAAATTTAAAAAATAAAATAACACTAGAAAATACCTATATAACACAAGAAAAAAAGCTGTTATGGGCAAAACATTAAAGATGTAAGACCTACAGGAAACAAATAGAAAAATAGCAGATGTATATTCTACCTTATAAGTAATTTCATTTAACAAAAATGAATTGAACAACCCAATTAAGAGAAAGATATTGGCAGAATATATAATCCAATTATATGCTGTCTGCAAGAGACAAACCTTCAAAGACACAAATAGGTTGGAGGTAAAAAAGATATATCATGCAAACAGAAACCAAATGAGAACCGAAGTGGTTATATGAATATTAGACAAAATAGACTCCAAAACCAAAATTGTCACTAGAAATGCAGACATTTTAAAGTAAAAATCTTGAAAAAACACCATACATCAACTAGACCTTCGGACATTTACTGAATGCTCCCCTCGACAACAGAATATGCATTCTTAAATGCACATGGAACATTCTCCAGGACATGCCATATATCAGGCCACAAAACAAGTCTCATTAATTTTAAATCTGTATTACTAAAATGGAATTAATCAAAAATCAACACCCGGATAATATTCTGGTGTGTGTGTTTTCTTTTTGTTTGTTTGTTTTTAAGTAGGCTCTATGTCCAGCATGGAGCCCAACATGGGGCCTGAACCCACAACCCTGAGATCAAGACCTGAACTGAGATCAAGAGTCAGATGAATAATCGAATGAGCCACCCAGGTGGCCCAGCCAGGCAATCTTTTAAGTCATTTACATGAGTTATTTTAATTAATTCTGAAAAAAAATTCTATGAAGTATTGATAATATTGGGTCTAAGAAGCATGATTAGGTATGATGATTATCCACTTTTACAGATGAAGAAGCTACAGTAGTGAGGGTTATATGACCTACCTATGATGGAACACTTCATAAGGAACAAAGGTACAAGCTAAACTTAATGCTCTACTCATGTTTGAGGTCTCAGCTTAAACACTGCCTCATCAGAGATACTTCCTGCCCAATCTACACAAGATCCCCCCCTGCAATTCACTCTTATAGCATCCTATTCTCTTTCTTCATAGAACTTTTTACAGTGTGAAATTCTAT
Organism: Panthera tigris; assembly: GCF_018350195.1. Taxonomy (NCBI): domain Eukaryota; kingdom Metazoa; phylum Chordata; class Mammalia; order Carnivora; family Felidae; genus Panthera; species Panthera tigris. Next base: position 67,593,896 of record NC_056660.1, on the reverse strand, counting down.
ATTTCTGGGTCTGACGATGGACAAGTGGATAACATAAGTAGTGTGAACAACTTGTCTTTGTTTGCCTGGGACTTTCCCAGGGTTGACACTGACAGTTCCAAGTACTAGGAATCCTTTCAGTCCTGGGGAAACTAGAGTGGTTTGTCACACTAAGGAATAAACAAGCTATGAGCGTTTCCTCATTGATGTCACACAACAAGACATTCCCTCCATAAGTGATCAGAGCTATCACCAGGACATTAGTGCTATAGCCAACCCTCTTTCCCCTGACAATCCTAAGTGGCTTCTAAGTCATGGGAGCGTCTCTGTGTCTACCCGCTACAAGGCACCCTTTTCAGTCACCACAGACACACTGTGTAGAAACTAAATAGAGATGGGATTTAAAAAAATTTTTTTACATTTATTTATTATTGAGAGACAGAGAGAGATAGAGCACAAGTGGGGAAAGGGAAAAGAGAGAAGGAGACACAGAATCTTAAGCAGACTCCAGGCTCTGAGCTGTCAGCACAGAACCCGATGCGGGGCTCAAACCCACAAACCGCGAGATCATGACCTGAGCTGAAGTCGGATGCTCAACCTACTGAGCCACCCAGGCGTGCCAAGAGATGGGATTTTTAACCCAGGTTTTGAATAAAAATGGAAACTCTGTGAGAAGGAACTCCCATTTTGGGTACCATTATTGTTTACTTGTTTATTCCCCTTCTTTTCCATTTACTCCATAAGAGCAGGTGGCTTACATTTTTGTTCACCATTAAATATGCAGCATGTAGCAAAGGCCTGGCATCTGGTGACTATTCAATAAACATTTGAAGCAGGGACCATGTAACTTCTAAGGCCTTGCTCTTAATCACCATCTACCTGCTTTGATGTAATACTTTAATTCCCCTGCCTTAACAGTAACACAGGCTAACAGTATGAACTACTCACAACATTCCAGGAATGATATAATTAATTGACAGACAAAGTTTTTGAGGTAATTATTCCCATTTTCCAGATGAGGAAAAGAGAGATTAAAAAACTTGTCTAAGACCTCAAAGTTAATTTGTATTTGCTCCACAAATGTGTGCTGTAATTTCTCAACTCCATCATGCTTGTGGCAAGAAATATTTCTATACCCACACAGTGTAAACTACAAAACATCAGGTGCTTACTAGCATTCCTTGTAGAGACCACTTCTCCATGCTTCCCATATTGTTTAGCGTGCCAATCTGGTAAGCTAAATATTTTTCATATCTGGGAGTTTCACCTGGGTTCCTCTCCAATTAAGTTCAAATTAACACAGAGTTATAGTAGTTGTAATAATAACCTCTGAATTCCTCAGGCACTAGCAAATTTTGAGTCCATAATAATATAATTTCCCAAAGTTGTTTCTTTTTCTAATTTCTAAGACAATCAAGGAAACCATTTTCATTCATTTTTAAATTTCTATTTTATTTTATTTTATTTTATTTTATTATTTTCCATAACCAACATAGCTCTTAAAGCTCTCCTTTCTTCTTCTCCTTTTTTTTTTTGAAAAGAATCCTCAGGTGTACATGCATGATATTTAAACTAAACTCCCTAGAGCTGAATATGATTTATCTTCAAACAGCAGGGAGGAGGGAGGTGAGTAGAAATCTTCAAATATATATAGATTCATAGCTAGCTTCTACTGAACTCTCGCCCTTGTCAACTCGTTTAGAACACAATTTTCCAAATGCCACTGCTTTCTGGGAATCAGGGGAGGGTAAGAGAGCTCTTTCATTTCATTAGATTTGTGTCAACTCCATTCTGAGTTTCGAGCAATGGAGACTCTTGGAAAAATATTCTGAGCTCCCCTTCAGGGCTGGGCTGCTGCAAATCTGGCAGCACAAAGCACTGAAAGTAAATAAAATGGTTCGCATTGTGCTCCAGGCATGAAGGAGCCCTAGAGATAGGACGAGAAATCAAGTTGATGTGCTCAGACCCTACCTCCAATTGTATGCTGCTGTTTTCTCAATAGTCAGAGCTGTAGCCATGGCCAAATTGCACAATTGGAGCCAAATCCTCCCTCAACTCTGTGTAGGCAACTTCATCCAAAGTCAGTAGGTGTAGAGTGCATATCTAAAAGGGACATTTGGAAATAGTGCCATTTAGTTCTCTTATCGGCCACATACTTACTATGCGGTAAGTGCTTTTCCACCAATTTCTGCACAAACGTGAGCCTGTTTGCTATTATCTATCAGATGGCAACACTTGCTGTACAATTTCCTCACTTTTTAAAGCTTTTTGTGTTTTGCCAGTCAGGAGTACATTCTGCAAGTCCCTGGCAAACACAAGTGTACTTTCTCCTTGGCTTGAAAACTTGCGGAAGCCAGATGAAAGAAAACAGCTCCCAGGGAAAGCTCAGGATTTCATCAGTTCATCGGTGAAGTAGTCTTAGGCTTCTCCAGTCCAGTTTTGAGTGGATTGTGTTTCCTTAATTGAAGAAGTAAAATTTCAGAAGAGGGTAAGTGAAGAAAAGAGCAGAAGGCTCACCTCATGAACAAGTTCTCGTCCTTCCCTTGGCTCTCTGTCCTCAGGCTGAGGTGGTGGTTTCCATTTCCTATGTACATCTCACATCCTTTCATGTGGGGGTGGGATTTACCAGGTGCATACATCCCCCACCGTCTAAGGTGGGCTCCCTGAGGCAGGACCAACAGCGTCTTCATCTCTATAACGCTGGCATGTCTCATCAAGAAAAATTTGCTCTCTACCTACTCTGTGTTAGGCATTGCTGCTCCTCCCAGGGAAAGGGATAGGGTGGGGTTGCATACTTCTATCCCTTGAGGAACTTAGAGCCTCGTCAGGACACGGATGCTTAAGCATAACATTTATGCATAATGTGAGTCAAGGTTATGTGGAGTATGACCAGGGCACAGATGTGTGTGTAATCCTGATGGTATAGTCAAGAAGACTGCTGGGAGAGGACTATGCCAGAGCTGAATGTGACAGTGACACTAACCAGGAATTACGTCAAGAATGAGCATGGAAGACAGGGAGTTCTAGGCATGGGCCACACGCCAGTGAAGGGGCACATGCTTGTCAAGAGCAAGAGGGCAGGGAACAGCATGTGGTGTACCATGCAAATTTCAAGGGCCAGGCTGGGAATAGTAGGGCCATTAAAACTGAGGAGGTGGACAGTGTCCAGCTAGCCAAGACTTTCTTTTTAATTGTCTAAGTTTTTAAAAAGATAGAGACTAATTTCAACACTGAGAAAACAGGCTTGTATCTGTGTTTTAAACAGTTTGAATTGGGAAATTAATAAAGAGGACGGATTTTATCTGTGCAAGACAGAAAACAAGGAGCCCAACTGGGAAACAATTTTAATCATCTTAGACCAGGGCAGCCTGTGTTAGGACATTGTTATTAGGCCTGGGAGTAAGGTTATGCAAGAAACATTGACAAGGCAGAATGGGAAGGATATCGTGCTGGAAAGGGGGTGGATGGAGGTACTCACTGGGCCCTGGGTTATGTAAACTTGAAGTTCAGAGAAGAGTGAGAGATTAAAGTTGCCTTATGTGCCTCCTAAATTTATCGGAATCAGAATAATCCTTGAGAGCAGATGAGATTCCCCATGAAGAACTTGTTAAAAGAGAAAAGCAGTAGCTGGGCATCCTTGGGGGGAAAATACCATTTAGGGGGTGAGCAGGGGAGCAGGTGCCTTTCAAGGTGACAAGACCCTTCAGAGACCTACATGTGGGACAAATACAGGGTGAGACCCTAGAGGTTCAGCAGTAAAGTTTTTCATAGAAAAGGCAGAAAACAGGGGCACCTGGGTGGTCCAGTCGGTTAAGTCTCCAACTTTGACGCAGGTCATGATCTCATGGCTGATGAGTTCAAGCCCCGCATTGGGCTCTTTGCTGACAATTCAGACCCCCTGGAACCTGCTTCAGATTCTGTGTCTCCCCCTTTCCACCCCCCTCCCCACTTCATTCTCTGGCACTCTCTCTCTCAAAAATAAATAAACATTAAAAAAACATTTTACAAAGAAAGGGAAGAAAACAGTGTCAGTGCCACTTTGTGATTAGTCAACATAAAGTAATGTCATATAACTTTGGCAATAAAATAGTCTTTGAAGACCTTTTGTGTAGTAAAGACACTTCTACCTATTGCTTACTTAATACATGAATGAATGAATGAATGAATGAGACCAAAACTTCAGAGACTCTGTTACCTTAGGATGTAAAGGGGGAGGCTTCATTTGTTGGGTGAAGGCTGAGCTTCAGAGTAGTCTAATCTCTAGACTTATAAACTTATTTACTTAGTATTGGTAACACAAAATAAGCCATTCTGTCCCAAGCTGTTTCTTATTGACTTTTCCTCTCCATAGAACTTGCCACCACGCATATTAGCCGTGATAGATGAGGTAAGAACTAAGGCGGAAATGCAGGATCCAGGGATAAGCTCCCTTCATCACTGGTCACAAATAGGACCCACTTCCACATTTCATGTAGGTTAAGGGTCATAGGTCTGTGTTCAGAAACATTGACAACTAGGTGTCACGACGTCCAAGTTTTAGCACTAGCTCTTTTATTGCCCACAAAGAGATCTCTGGGCCCGCACCTGTTCATCCTTGAGTTGAAGTAACAGACTAATGGACTTCGACGTTTTCTTCCATTTTAAAGTTTTTCTAGACACTCACACTCTGATGCCTGTGAAGCATACTATATTCACTTAATAAGTGCTCAACAAAGATTTCAGCCGCTAATTCAGTCCCTCCGGACCGAAAGCTTTACACTGAAGCGAACAGAACGATGTGCTGTTTGTTCCTGAACCAAGCAGAGATTTATTTCGCTTGCTGTGGTTGTTCTTCGTTTCTGCTTTCCCTGTTGTGTTGGTACATATGCCTTCACTTTATATTCCTGCCTTTCTCTCCGGAAGTCTGAGAAACACTGGTCGCTGCCAACGCATACACCCATGCTGACTCATCCAAGGAAGGTACTGAAATCCGCTCCTCCATGTTTTGACTCACTGCAGGGAAGAAGCACACTGCCAAGTTTGCAGCTTCCAGGGTTAGAAGAGTGACAGGACAGCAAGATGAAAGAACAAAGAAAAGAATGAGAAGAGGTTCTGATTCCAAGTGTGGCTTGCAGCACGGTGAGGGGAGAAACACAAACAAATGACCTGGCTGATTTCACTGGGAACATGCGCATCTCACTCACGTGTTCCCGGATTTTGACATCTACTAATGTCTTGGCTGGTGTATTCAGATGACTCACCATATGGACAGAGGCAATGTTTTCCTTAATCCTTAGTGTAGTGTACAGCCCGAACTATCAAAGTTCCATCACCAACACTAACCACAAAAGGAAATGGTACTGCTGTTGCAAAACAGTGATTCACTTTCAGCACGGAAGCTGCAGAGGGCAGGGATCTTGTTTATGTTATATACTGTTCTCAGAGCTCACCAGGCAGTGACTAAATAGTGAAACCCACAAGCCCATCTTCTTTCACTAACATACATCTAAGTCCTTAATGGCCGCCTAAATTCTCAACGTTTCCAAGGGTTGGTGCTTTGGAACTGCTTCGCAAAGGTATTTAAAAAGACTGAATTGCAGAAAGAAGGCAATGTTTTGATGTTCAGAAAACAAGTCAGAATATCTGATATTCTGGAGCTCCCCCCAAATAACAGTCCACTCTTTGATATTCTTGAATTAGAACAGCTCTCCATTTGGTTCAAACAAGAGAACAGCCTCCTCCCTTCTCTCTCACCTAGTCAGAGCTCTAACTTGCATGTATTTCCAGATATTCCCTATTGGGCTTGCCAAATGGCAGCCCTTTCTTACTCTGCTCTGGCACTCATAATCTTTTGCTTTTCTTGAAGATTTTCATGAGCCCCAGAGCACTGATCCTGACATCCAATCATTGCAAGAAATGTTTAAGAAATGTATGACATCTCAACCAAAGTGAATGGTAATTAATTGACTTTTTGAGAAATTTGCAATATTATCTGGAAATATATGGAGAAAACTTTTTTTTAATTAGTTTTCTTTATTTTTGAGAGATAGAGAGAGACAAAGCACGTGTGAGGGAGGGGCAGAGAGAGAGGGAGACACAGAATCCGAAGCAGGCTCCAGGCTCTGAGCTGTCAGCACAGAGCCCGATGCGGGGCCCAAACTCACGAACCGTGAGATCATGACCTGAGCCGAAGTCGAACGCCCAACCTACTGAGCCACCCAGGTGCCCCTAGAGAAAACTTTTAGTTGATGTTTTAAAATAAGACACGCAAAAAATAAACATATGACATACAACCAAAGCGCACCGAAGATAATTATATTTTAAGAATTTTGCAACTTGTCTGGGATATCAGTAGATAAGATGCTATAGACTAGGGCTGAAAACCAGTCCCTTAGAGCAAAAGAATATCCCAATAGAGTGACTGGCGGTAAGGGTTGGTGCAGAGGAAAAGAAAAATAGGATAAATGGCTATTTCTTTTCCAACACAAACAACATTGTTTACTCTTAGAACATTCTTGTTTACCTCATTAAATTTACGACTCTTGGACAAAGTCAGTGTCTTATGTTACCAGCCTTCTGAAAATGAAATTTACAACGTTCATTGCTGTTACTTCATGATAAAAACATTTGTTATTGCTGTGCCCTCTGATCTAAACAGGGCCATGGGCTGCTAAACTTTTATTTTTAGAAACAGAGAAGAATTGATAGATGATACCCAGGAACAAAAGAGAGAAAAGGACCATAATCTAAGCCATAATAAAACTACTCTGAAGAAAATTCTGGAAAAAGATGAGCTTTTTTGTGTATGCCTTACATTGCCCTTAAAACCAGAGCAGCTTGTCTGAAGTATTACCTTCACCTCCCAGCTCATTTGATTACAAGCCGGTTCTATCTACCTTTATTTTCTTATAGGAAATTAGCAACAATATCTATCTCATATGTATTTGTACTCTCACATTTAGAATGTTTCTGCCTTGATTTTACATTGAAGAGTACTGAAAACCATTGATTTCTAATTATAATGGTAAGCTTCACATCTAAAACAATGTAGAACTCAATGAAATAAATTTCATTCATATCCCTATTCCAACAGGCACTATAGAAAAAAGCCCATTTAGGGAGAATTTCCCATTTCTGAAAGTATGGCCGACTAAATTTTCTGTTTCCCTTTGAAAGCTCCTAAAATGATTAAATAAAATCTTTTTTAAAGCATAGCGTTTTAAAGCCATCTTGGAACTCATGAGAAAAAAGGAATCCCAGATAAACTGAATCCCCAAAATGAAATAAAAGCCAGCCCCAGAGAGGTAAGCCAGCATCAAAGCCTCAGCTGTCTTGAGGGTATTGGCCGAATTGTGTAACCTTGACTCTCTATTTAGGTAGATTGTCCAGGCATAGGAGGTAACAGACAAGAGTCTGGGTCTGCTCAGAGTGAGGAACTTAGTAGAATTCTACACAGTGCTGAGATTCCAAAGTGGAAGAGTAAATAATAAATAATCTTTACCCTCAGGAAAGGAGAGTAAGGGAACTTGCTACCATAAACTTGACACTAGGTATGAGGAAAAACAAATATCCCTGAGAATTAATAATCACAAGTCAATCCTTAGGGACAATTTGTGATTTGTAACCCACATTTGTGTTCTTTGTATGTACTGAAAAACCACAAGCATGGAAAATAGTTAAATGTGCAGCCAGATTAATATTAATCCCTGACATCCTTTAGAGAACTCAACATCAGGATGGAGTTCTAGTTCTCACAGGTAATTCCAAGAAAAACAAGGAAATCACAATAAAAATGATCACAACACATACAAGAAACAGCACACCAAGAATGAGAGATGACAGAATTATCTGCAAAGACCTCAGATATTGAATACATAATACTCTTCTTTCAATGTTATTTTGAGAGAGAGAGAGAGAGAGAGCATGCACATGTGTGTGTGTGTGTGTGTGTGCATGTGCGCGCGCGTGTGTGTGTGTGTGTGTGTGTGTGTGTCATGCGTGTACGACGGAGGGGCAGAGAGAAAGGGAGAGAGAAAATCCTAACCAGGCTCCACTCAGTGCAGAGCCCGATGCAGGGATCAATCCCATGACCGTGAGATCATTACCTGAGCCAAAATCAAGTTAGACGCTCAACTGACTGAACCACCCAGGTGGCCCTACGTAAGACTCTTAACATAAAAAAATTTAATATGCTCCAAGACATAAAAGACTCAAAAACATGAAAAAATAAGACATTTTTAAAACCAATCAATATTTCAAAGTATCTATTGGATTTATTGATTTTTCAACTGAAACTGAAATATCAGTATGATAAATTAGCAGATTTAACATAGCTGAAGAGAGAACTAATGACCTTGAAGATAAATCTGAAGTAATCAACCCAGAGTGAAAACTATTAAAAATAGAAAAAAGTTGAAAAGAGATAGATGGGATCACTGAGAAAGTTGGACGTACATATACATGGAGTCTCATAGTTTCATTTATTCACAATGAATAAAACTAGAAGGAAATGTTGGAAAAATATTTTCAACAGTGTTTGAAAGATACTAAACTCATTCAGAAAGCTTAGTGATTTCCAAGCATACCAAATAAAAAGAAATCCATACCTAGACATATTGAAAGTAAAAATATATATCGATGAAAATAAAGAAAAGATATTTGAAAGAATCAGAGGAAATAAGGGTTATCACTTATAAAGAAACAATGATACAGATACTGATTTCTCAGCATAGCAATGGATATCAGAAGATAAACTGCAACCCACTGAGACAAAGCAGTCATTACCCTAGAATTTCATACCCAGTGTAACTAACTTTTTAAGAACAGGGGCAAAATAAGAACATTTTCAGAAAGGTAAAACCTGAGAGTTTTCATCATACGCAGACTATCCCTAACTGCAACTCTAAAGGATATGCTTTAGAAAGAAAGAAATCTAGTCCAGATGGAAGGCCTAAAATGTAAGATGGGATTCTGAGCAATGAGATTAGTAACTATATGGTAAATACCAATACTAACATCTAAAAAAGCTTAATTTGTGAAGGTTAAAAATATAGAACATCATAAATGGAAAATAATAGCTTGTAAGCTCGGAAGGTGGTGAAAAAGCTAAAGCATTCTAAGGTTTTTGTATCATTTGGGACGAGAGTGAAGTTATGATTAATTTTAAGCTGTGCTCATTTACAAAGGTTAACATATCCATAGTAACCACTAAAAAGAAACATAAAGAATAAATTTTTTAAATGAGTGCAGAGAGAAAATTAAAAAGAAAGCAAGAAATTAGAAAAATTGAGTAACAAAGCGAGATGTAAATTTAAAATAAAAAGGTAAAAGAAAATTCCAATGAAATAATCTATGGGGAATTTTTTAAAAAGATTACTAGAGTTGACACACACACACACACACACACATACACACACACACACACACACACACACACATATATATATATATATATATATACATATTTGTGTATGTATTTACAGGCACACACGCTAACATACATATATTCTCAACAAGTGAGAATGCAAAAGTATCAGTTAAGTCAAACAAATGCTAACCCAAAATGTCACAAAGAGAATAGACTTTAAGGGGAAAAGAGCATAAGCAGAGAAAAATAAGGTCTCTTCATAAAGATAAGACATTTAATAAATTGGTAGATGTGACCAACAAAAAAGCCAGCATAAAGATGGAAGACCTGGACAGCCTACTTGACTCACATGGACGTATGTAATACAGAGCACTGCACCAAATAACTCCAGAAGTTACCTTCCTTTTAAGAACAGATGAACTATTTATGAAATCATCCACATGAGCGGCCATAAAGTACATCTCAATAGTTTTCAAAAGACTGGTCTCAGGTAGATTGTATTCCATTAATAGAAAGCAATTAGGTTAGAAATCAAAAACAGAAAGGTATACAGCACAAGAACTATATACTGGCAATATTAAAAGAGCATCTGCTTCTAAAAAATACATGGATCAAAGAAGTCATGAGAGAAAAATTTTTAATGAACTGTTGAATGATTCTTTTAAAAAACTGCATATTAACACTTATGGGATTTAGCTAATAAGTTCAGCTAATAAGTTCTGAGGGAAATTTGTACACTTCTATGAATGTATTAAGAAGGGTAAAATCTTTAAATAAATGAATTAAGTACCAAGCTTCAAAAGTTAGAAAAGGAACAACAGTATAAATCCAAATAAAGCATGATATAGGAATTCATAAAGAGCAATCCATAATTAAAGAATGAGAAAACAAACATACAATAGAAAGCATCAAAATGCCAAGCCATTTCTTTGAAAATATCAACCACATAGGAAAACTGCTGGTAATATTAATTTTAAGAAGGAGAAAGAGTACAGATAAATAATAATTGGTATGAAAAAGAAGGCATAACTTTAGATGCAGAAGAGATTTAAATTATAGTGAAAGATTATTATAAACAAATTTATACCAAAACATTTGAAATCACAGACAAAATGGGTAATCTTTTAGAACATACAACTTATCAAAACTGGTTCAAGTAAAGTAGAAAACCTAAATAGTCACATAATCATTAATACAATTAAATCCACTGTTCAAAATCTTTTAACAAAGAAAACTCCAGGCCCAAATTACTTTACGGAGAAGTCTATTAAACATTCAAGAAATGAAAAATATAAGGCATAAACAAACTCTTTCAGACAATACAAAAAACCCACACTTTTAAACTTATTTTATGTAGCTAATATAGCTTTAAAAAAACAAAGAAGAGTATGAGAGAATAAAATAATAGGCCAAGTCAATCTTGGACACAGTTCCAAAATTCCTAAATAAAATATTAGGAAATAAAATCTAGCATTATATTAAAAATATACTCACCATAGCCAATTGTCTTCCTCCCATAAGTACAAAATTGTTAGAAAATTGATGATTCTAACTCATCACATTAAAAGATTAAAAGAGAAAAATATATCATCTTCAACACAGATACATAAAATCATTGGTTAAAATTTAACATGCAAACATGATTAAATTATATGATGACAGAGGTGCTAGCTAATGCTATAATAGCAAACATATTACAGTATATAAATGTATCAAATAAATATGCTATAGACCTTACATTACACAATATTACATGTCAATTATAACTCAGATTAAGAGAATTAGTGAGATATCTGCCAGTAAGAAAATACAAATAAATAAAAATAGAAGAATCAGAATGGAAAAAATAAAACTGTCCCCATTTGCAAAAGATATGAGTACATCCACAGAACACAAAAATAATATACAGATTATACGTTATAAATAATTAGAGTTTTTTAGTAGAGAACCTGGGTGGCTCAATCAGTTGAGCATCTGACTTTTAACATTGGCTCGGGTCATGATTTCACGGTTATTGAAACTGAGCCCCAGTGGGGCTCTGCACTAACAGCATGGAACCTCCTTGAGATTCTCTCTCCTTCTCTGCCCCTCTCCTGCACTCTCTCTCTCTCTCTCTCTCTCTCTCTCTCGCTCTCTCAAAATAAATAAATATTAAAAATAAAGAGATTTTTTAGCAAAACTGTTGGATACAAAATATTCAAAATTAAATTATATTTCCAATACCGCAGCAATAAGAAATGTAAATTTTTAAATATACCATTTATGGGCACCTGGGTGGCTCAGTTGGTTAAGCATCCGACTTTGGCTCAGGTCATGATGTTCCAGTTTGTGGGTTCAAGCCCTGCATTAGGCTCTGTGCTGACAGCTCAGAGCCTGGAGCCTACTTCAGATTCTGTGTCTCCTTCTCTCTTTTCCCCTCCCCTGATTGCACTCTGTCTCTCTCTCTCTCAAAAATAAATAAAACATTAAAAATTTTTAAAAAGTATACCATTTAAAATAGCACCATATCCTATTAAGTACCAAGAAATAAATTTAACCAATGATATACAATACTTTTAAAAAATTACTCATTTTATGAACAATTGGGATCTCATGAAGATAAAATCTTCTACACTGCAAAGGAAACAATCAACAAAACTAAAAGGCGACAGACAATGGGAAAAGATATTTGCAAATGACATATCGGATAAAGGGCTAGTATCCAAAATCTATAAAGAACTCACCAAACTCCACACCCAAAAAACAAATAATCCAGTGAAGAAATGGGCAGAAGACATGAATAGACACTTCTTTAAAGAAAACTTTCCAGATGGCCAATAGGCACATGAAAAGATGCTCAACGTCACTCCTCATCAGGGAAATACATATCAAAACCACACGGAGATACCACCTCACGCCAGTCAGAGTGGCTAAAATGAACAAATCAGGAAACTATTGATGCTGGCGAGGATGTGGAGAAACGGGAACCCTCTTGCACTGTTGGTGGGAATGCAAACTGGTGCAGCCACTCTGGAAAACACTGTGGAGGTTCCTCAAGAAATTAAAAATAGATCTACCCTATGACCCAGCAATAGCACTGCTAGGAATTGACCCAAGGGATACAGGAGTGCTGATGCATAGGAACACTTGTACCCCAATGTTTATAGCAGCACTTTCTCTAATTATTTTTTTTAACGTTTATTTATTTTTGAGACAGAGAGAGACAGAGCATGAATGGGGGAGGATCAGAGAGAGGGAGACACAGAATCTGAAACAGGCCCCAGGCTCTGAGCTGTCAGCACAGAGCCCGACACGGGGCTCGAACTCACGGACCACAAGATCATGACCTGAGCTGAAGTCCACCGCTTAACTGACTGAGCCACCCAGGCACCCCAGCAGCATTTTCAACAATAGCCAAATATGGAAAGAGCCTAAATGTCCATCAACTGATGAATGGAAAAAAAAGTTATGGTTTATATACACAATGGAATACTACTTGGCAATGAGAAAGAATGAAATATGGCCTTTTGTAGCAACGTGGATGGAACTGGAGAGTGTGATGCTAAGTGAAATAAGTCAGGCAGAGAAAGACAGATACCATATGTTTTCACTCTTATATGGATCCTGAGAAACTTAACAGAAGACCATGGAGTAGGGGAAGGAAAAAAAAAGTTAGAGAGGAAGGGACCCAAACCATAAGAGACTCTTAAAAACTGAGAATAAACTGAGGGTTGATGGGGGGTGGGAGGGAGGGGAAAGTGGATGATAGGCATTGAGGAGGGCACCTGTTGGGATGAGCACTAGGTGTTGTATAGAAACCAATTTCATATTAAAATAAATAAATAAAAATCATTTTAAACAAAAAATTAGTCTATAAAAATAAAAAAAATAGATAGGAATGACAAATTCATTAACAGAAAGAACCAATATTATGAAAATAACAGGTTTTCCCCAATTTTTCTATACACAAATAGATTTTTAAAATTATATGGAATATCCAAATAATGAAGAACAGCCCAGATACACTTGAAGAAGAAAACAAGGTGAGAACACCTGCCTAACTAACAGGTATTAGTACTTACTGTATAATAAGACAGTAAGATGCTGATTCAAGTATATGTAAATAAACCAGAGAAGTAGAACTGAAAGCTTTCAAAGTGACCCAATCATGTATGAAAACTAACAGTTGATGGAGCTGGTTGAAAAGCTATAGAGAAAGCTATATGATACTGAAGAGTTGGTTTTCTATGTGAAGTAAATAAAGTTGGATTCCCTATCTCACACCATACAGAAAAAAATCAAATCTAGGCATATTAACAGATAATATAGGAGAATATCTCTGCAAAATTGCTACAGATTAATATTTATAATATCAAAACAGGAAAATATTGATAAACTGGACTATGTTAAAATTAAGAACTTCACTTTATAAAAATAATCATAAAAAGAACAAAAGAGCTAACAGAAATTGGGTTAAGTTATTTGCAACCCATATGATGTGGCAGTGGAACCATACATACAGTTTAAGGTCTAACCTTTCAAAAATGGTGGAAAATAAATATATGACCTCATCTGCGCACACACACACACACACACACACACACACACACACATATACTGAGATCTGGGTGAATAAAAGTTTCCCTGAGAATATTTACTCACAAGTATGTTCTCATATAGATTTGGTGTCTGAATCTTTACTACAACATGATACAGGAAATTACAACCTGATATTTAACATAGAATATTCTCTGCCAATAAAATTCCTGAGATTCCTGACTCCCATCCCCACCCTCACTCTAATCTCAACCCAGGATGCAAAGGATTCCAACGAATAAAACCACAAGGGAAATAAATTCACAATCTCAAATTACCAAATAAAAACAGGAAAAAGTATCCATCAGGTAAAAGTCAACAGATAAATAAGAATAGATCTTGAAATAGATTTTGGATAATAGAACTATGAGATATGGAATAAAAATGAAGTATATTAAAATGATTGAGGACATAAAAGGAGAAGTTGAAAATATCTAAAAGGAATGAGCACTATCACAAAGGCAGGCAGACGTGAAAAATAGCCACCTGGAATTTCTAGAAATAATATAATTGAAATATAAAATCCAAGAGACAGATTAACAGCTGAATATGACCTAAATGAAGACAGAATTAATAAACTGAAATATAGAGATGGTAAAATTATTAAGAAAGCAGGACTGAGAAAGAAGTATAAAACCTGAAAGAGTCATTAAAAAGACCAACAACATCTGAGTTCCAAAAGAAGCAATAAGATGTGGGTAAAGCAGGCAATATGGAGAGCTATGGGAAGAGAAAGAAAGAAGATATTTAGTGATTTTCAAAAGATGCTTGATCAAACCTTGCCTGAAGCCCTTTCCATTACTCAGCCCTTCTGTTGTTAGTCCATACATTTTCTTAATTATTTAAGCCTATTTGTGTTGAGTATTTAGTTCTTTGCAAGTTAAGTTTTTCTAACTGATATGGGGAGTAAGAAAATAAAAATTAGTTAAATTGAAAAAGTAAACAAGGTACCTCTACACGCAGCATCTAGAAAAACAGATACAGATAAAGCCAGCTGAAAGTTAACAGGAAACAATACTTCCCCCAAGTACATAGTGCTGATGTAAAGGGTCTCAACAAACACCTTTGGGTGACTACTGCTTTTCTTACTCACTGAGATACTTTGTTCTAAGCGATGAATCATTGGGTTCTATCTACTCCTGAAAACAATACTACACTGTATGTTAACTAATTTGAATTGAATTTTTTTTTAAAAATTAACATTTTAATTATCAAAAACTTTGGGTTTTTTTTGGGGAATTGTAAAAATGTAAAAATTGTAAAAATCAGTAAAAATTAAACATCACACTCTTGTAGAGGATCTAAGCCACTTTGACACAGAGGCATCCTCAATTTCCAATCCTGGTGCAGAGCTTCAAATGGGGTTTCGAGACCCTACACTGTACGTCTGTCTTAACTTTGTAGTTTCCAAGGAAACAGGACTTTAGATCCACTTCACAGCCCGGACTTGATGTTAAACCCTTTGCACACAGCCCTGCTTTGCTTGAGCTATCCAAACACTGCTTTATTTAAATGTAACCTAAACTCCATTATCCCTCAAAATCCTATAATAACCCCTATGTTTTCCTCTGTTTGGTGAAATGCCCCATAGTTCCCTGGTATGTGGTCTCCCTCACTGCAATGGCACAATAAACCTGACTTTGCTGAATAAAAGCTCGTTCCTGGTGATCTCAGGCCAACTGGGCTAGAAGAGAAGGCAAAAGAAAGCAAACTAAATAACTCAAAATATAAAAGTATATTTTTAGTATTTGCCTGAAGAGAGTCACGTTGAGAGGAGTACAAAAGAGGCAAATGACAGAATCACTTGGTTGGTCTGTAACTAAATAGGGAGGGTTTTCATTGATGATAGCTTCTTGGAGAAGGCAAGTTTTGGAGAGAGAGAGATTCCCTTTGCTCCATTAAGAACATGGAACTAGCAACAGAGGTCCTTAAAGAAAAAGGACCCCCCTCCCCCTCCCCTCGCCACATGTATGCTTCCAGACAGGGACAGTTCCTTGTTCAATGCAGGTGGCCATGGGGCTCCCAGAAATCTGAGTGCAGCTTAAAACAAGTGCCAAAGCACACTCTGGGATCCAGCTGCCTCCCAGGGCTAGGGCTGAGCTCCTGGGCTGTATTTTCAGCCGAGAACTGGCAGTCATAAATGTCAAGCCCTGATCAACATAATCCCCTTAGTTCTTCCAGCTTAGTTCACAGCGAGTAAAGGTGGCATGAAGAAGATTTCCTATGTTGGAAAAAAAAATAATTGCTGAACTCAGATTGGCATAATATTATAGTATTAATGTTATCTATGGCCTTTATCTCTCCAGCAGGTTCAAGATTACTTAAGCGTTTGTGGGAATTAGATTTCTTTGTAATCAAGACAAAACACAGCCTTTTGGTGCCTTCTCTGATGGCGAAGTATGGTTATTTTTCAGCTGGGGGAACTAATAAGAAAAATCTGGTGTAATGCAGCAGTAAAAATAAAAAGTGGAGCATAATGAAGATGTAGCTCTCTGATATCCTCAGTTTCAAGAAACCCTTGTGGCTCCTCTCACCTTCTTCAGGTCCCACGGCTTTGACCTTGAACAGTGAAAGTCATACCCACAAGGCGTGCATAGGCTACTCAGTGTCTTGAATGTGGGGTACTTACATAAGTAAACACTAAGGAAAACTACACATGAACCAAGTATAGTTGCATTTTTAAGAGCTTGAAAACTGTTCTAATCCTAACTAGTTCACCTTTACATTACTATGGCTTCCTGGGCTCTATCAGTCCATCGTGTTTGCATTTCCAAGCATTTTTTAAAACGCCAGTATGTTGATTTTCTTGACCAAACCATACTGAATTAAAAGCATCAAAGTGTGTGGGGTGGGTGGGCGTAGATTCTAAATGGAGCATTGAGAGATTGTTTGAAGACACAACTTTCTTTCATAGCAACAGCTTTTGGAGCTTTAAATAACTCAGGTCATGCACGGGTACCTTCAGCCCCAATGGAGAGCTTCATCACCAAACTCCGTCCACTTGGCAAAGATGCAAAGCACATCCCACCTGCCAATCTCTACAGGTGTCAGCCTTGCAGGAAGAACATGACAGCCAGCTTCTCAGAAACGGAAGGGATCTGCCAATTCACCTACCTTGTATATTTCATAGACAGGCGATTTTAAAAGGTTTCAAGTCCCAAAGTTTGGTTGTTTACATCGATCCTGCCACTGATATGTTGCCAGGGCCTGCCACCTGTCAACTTTGTCCAACCTACCCAAAAAGGAAGCTGTAAGGGTGCATGTGCCATTACTGTAGAATATGGGATATTAAAATAAAAAATATTCCAGCTCTTTGATTTCCTCTGATTTTGTGGGTAATACAATAACCAGAATGAGATAGCTGAAACCAATAAAATCTGATTTATAGCATTAAAGGCAATCTTTATAGCACTTATTTATGGTACATTACATCTAAAATCCAATTTCACAGGCCGCTGTTTGAAACTTTCTGTTCAATCATAAATACACTACATACACTGTACCTCAGTGCCACAGAGTTAGATTACATAAATGTCTGTATCCCCAGAAGGTATTAAAATTCGGTTACTATGGTGGTGAGTGAGCTTGACAGTAATTTTCCTAACCAACTTTTCAACCAAAAAGATCCAGTCAGCATTTGATAAATACTGAAAACGCTAGACTACTGTCATTAAACCACACACACACACACACACACACACACACACACACACACACACTGCTTAGATAACTCTACATTCTAGAATGAAATTAATTGAAAAGAAGTATAGAGAAATAGGATAATTGATGACGCTGAAGGATACTTGCATTAATGTCGCTGGGGTACGTTTTCAAGCCAATGAGCAAAAGCACTTTTTGCATGACACCATCCGTATTGCAAGGAGACACATGGCTAAGTCTACACATGCTACTGTGGAAATATAACCTTAAGTGTCTACATTCATACACTTCAATGGAGAAGCCTATATTGAGTTCAATTACTATAATCATTGTCAAAGAGAGGGCAGAGAATACAATCTTTCGGAGAACTGTCATTTGAATCTTAAGCAACTTCACATTAGTTTAAAAAGGTTTTGATCTTAAAAAAAAAATCAGGTCTCCATAAGCTTTGCTTGCCAGGTATTAGATAAATGCAAACAGAGTGGCTGGAATCTTCGCCTGAGCTAAAAGGAAGCAGACTCTTGCTTTGTGAGAGTTGGCACTTAAGTTTTATTCCCTAAATACATTTCCAACTCATTGTCTCCAGAAATGTGCATCATGCACCCCTCACCTGGCTTATGTTCTACGCTGGTAAGTCATTGCAGACTACAGTTCAGAGCTCAGCTGTAAATGACAGAAAATGGCAGGAAAAGGGAGGAGACTCAGGACCCAAATAACCAACACTCACCATGTCTCTGGCCCGTGCCAACCATTGCACTATGCCAGGAGTGCACTGGGATTCTGCGGGTCCTGAAGCTAATCCAGTTTGAGGATCCTCCTTAAGAAAAGAATACAGGCTTCAAAAAAATTACAAAACTAGGTTGCAAACTTAATATTATCTAGAAGGGACTTGAAACAAGTGAAGCTTTGGCAACAAAGTGGTAAAAGCATCTCTGAGTCTTGCTTTTCACATATCATTCTATCCTCCCTACAGCCCGGCAAGGTCAGCATTATTCTTTAGTTGAGGAACCTGCTGCTTACATGGGTTATCCCAGATGAGGAGTTAGGAATCCATTCCTTGGAATGCAAGCTCAAGTTTGTCTGCACGGAAACCCACGTATACTGTTGAGTTTCAGTTTATATTGATGAAGGTGTGGGTTGTATTAACTGGACCTCCCTGAGATGGGAAGGTACTATTGGTTGCTTTAGCCTCCAGAGAATTCTTCACGGCAAGGGAAGATTTGAGCACGAATTAGATTCCCCTGGAGGGCTTGTGAACTACAGATTGCTGGATCCTACCTCCAGGGATTCTCACTCGGTAGGTGTGGGCAGAACCTGAGAATCTGCCAGGCAATGTTGATACTGCTGGCCCTGGACTATACTTTCAGAGACGGACCTAGCGAAGCTGGATTAATCCCAGCATTCCGTCCACCCGTTGTCTTCCTCTGGTACAACTACAGCTACTGTCGTTCAGGTTTACTCTTACCAGCTCAGCTCAAACGGAGCTAAACCCCATCCTTTTCCGTAAAAGCCTTAGGCTGGATGAACACTGTCTAAAATCCAAAAGATGCTGCAAAGGAAAAATGTTAGTGAAAGATTATGTTGGAAGTACAGACTGATTCCTAAAATCTGATTCAACAGTGATAAACTCAGCGTATTTAAATTAGCTTCACTATAGCATAATTTAAAATTGTTAAGTAACTGTAGTTAATGAAAACTCATATAAATGCCCCAAATTTTCTGTAAACTAATAGAAAAATAAAATCAATGAATATGGTGAGAAGCCAAGGAAAGACAATCACCATGTTGGTGGGGGGGGGGGGACCCTAAGACACTAAGGGCATGAAGTGTCATTCAAAATTGAGTTAGTAGGATTTAATCAAGGTATTTAAATGCATTCTACAATAGAGTACAACATACATTCTGTATTTAAGTCGGATTCAATATAATAATGATGGACTTTTATTACAAGACAGCTATTCAGTGATACTTATGAAATGATTGTAGACAAATTATCTCTGTGACATACTACAAAAGTCACATCCATAAATTATTTTAAGATGCAGCACTAAGTATATTAAGATTTGAAAGACTTCAGTTCTCTCTGAACTCTTATGTCTCTTGAACATGTTTACGGAAAGAAAAAAATGACCCTTTTGTCACTAGCATCTCATGAATTATTCTGTAGTAAAGCATCTTGTGTATTTTGCCCTTTGGTTGAAACCCTATGAGGAGCTTTGTTTATTCAACAAAGAATTACTGACACCTACTAGGTGCCAAAGATACACAAATTAATAAGATACCGATTCAGCCTTCAAAGAATTAGCCAACTACATTATTCTCTTTGTCTCCTTTACTTGAAGAAAGAAAGGAGAAGTAATACAACTATCCAGCAAGTCATGTCAGAGATAGAAAAATATAATCTGAGCTTTGGGTTCAGGGAGGTTTTCTTCTGCTAACTCCATGTGACTTATAGAAATGGATGTTCAGAGATCCATAGTTTCCTCATGTGGTGATCAACAGACTAGGGGGTGCCTGGGTGGCCCAGTGGATTTTGGCTCAGGTCATGATGTGGTTCGTGGGATCAAGCCCCGCATTGGGCTCTCTGCTGTCAGCACAGAGTCCACTTCACATCCTCCACAACCCTCCCCCCCGCCTCTCCCCTGATCTCTCGCTCTTCAAAATAAACATTAAAAAAGAAAAAAGAAAAAACAGACTGATTTCTAAAAATATATACATAAGGTGAATATGGCCCCACTTAGAATACTTTCTGCTTCTAGGAGCAGAGAGGTTCATAAGGAGGGCTTGTGTGCATGGGCATTTGTATATGAATTGTCTAAATAGGAAAGTGCTGATAATGAAAAGAAATTAAGAGTTTTTCAAGTAGAAACACAGATTCTGAAAAGGAACCACAGATTTTTTAAAGAACTAGTGATAAAATGATCAAATTTTAGATCAATAAGGTGATATACATAGAAGTTCTGCAATTTCCTAGAAAATGTACCAAGGGTAACAATAAATCTTAGCTCTGATTCCAGTCAATTACCTAGTTTATGGACCAGTACACAAGAAAACAATGAATTCCCTACAATTATCATGGGCTATAAGCACCTTCATTTATAAGAGAGTCCATAAGAAAATATATGTTTATATTTATAATATCAACATTTGATACTATTCTTGCTTTCTAAAAACGGCTGCTATAAATGTATTTTTACTACACATTTCATAGGCAGATGGTTTAAAAAATACCGTTTAACAAAACAAAAACAAAAAACAAAACAAAACAAAACAAAAAAACATTTCCTAGCCAGTGTCAACCGTGTTTCTATTAATCTGCAATATATGGGAATAATTCTTTTGATCCTCTCTTAAAGCTGTTAGCAGAAAACTTTTATTTAGTATAATTAAGGGAAGGGGCACCTGGGTGGCTCCGTTGGTTAAGCGTCCGACTTCAGCTCAGGTCATGATCTCACTGTTTGTGGGCTCAAGCCCCGAGTCAGGCTCTGTGCTGACAGCTCGGAGCCTGGAGCCTGCTTCAGATTCTGTGTCTCCCTCTCTCTCTGCCCTTCCCCTGCTCATGCTCCATCCCTCTCAAAAGCGAATACACATTAAAAAAAAATTAATTAAGGGAAATCATAAGTTTCTAATAGAAACAGATGACTTAAATGTTGCAGCAGCCTTACCAAAGTAAACTTCAGGTCATATATATCAAAAACGTGCCTATGTCAATACGAAACAAACTTTCAGTACATTCCACACGAGGAATGCTGCCTGTTTGCAAAACGCCTATGATGACATGTCCAAACACACTTCACTGGTGTCACAACGTCATAAATCCTTCATGCTTCACCAAAATTCTCTAACCGATTCCTCTAATGGTTGTGTTTATTCTGCTTCATTGACTTTCAAGTTCACATCAAGTCTCAAAACTTTGAACTAAAAGGAATCTTGGAGATGATTTAGTCCCCTCCTTCCAGCTCACTCTCAGGTATGATTCATTGAGACCCAGAGAAGTCTGGTGATATGTCCAGGATCTACATCTGGGTGATGAAAAAGCCAAGGTTGATTGAGGCCCTGGTCACATGACTCGCCGTCCATTGGCATTGGTCTCACTGTGCCCGTTGATCAATGATCTTGGATGGTGCCCTGACACCTTCTTTGGAATCACACGCTCTCAACAGCTATGTGAGTGTATGGCATCCAGACATTTGAAGAACAAATATGAGAAGCAGGAATTTGTACATGGAATCCTGGACTAGCTGGCTTATGCTAACTCACAGAATGATCACTAGGAGCAACTGGTATGAAGTAGGTAAACTCTTAAAGCAACAGCCTTTGTAAATTGTAAAGCACGATGCAAATATAAGGCATTTTCAAGACCACATAACCTAAGACATTGTTATATGGAAAGTTTCTTAAACAAAAACTGAGGTGTCTTGCTAAAAATGTATGGGATACCACAAAATATCCAAGCCAAGTTCTACCCACAAACAAACTGACCGGATACATTTTAAAGATGTATTGTAAGCAAATGTCAAGAACAATCTTATTACCAAAACGTATCTGAGATGAAAACAAACCTGAAATTTAGCCAAAGGTTAACCAGCATTTGTAAAAATTTGGCTGCTTTTGAAAACTGTACCAAAATGCCAATTCTAAGGGGATGGAGTTGAATAAGACCATGATTTTCCATTTTCATAATTAAATGGGAATATATTTAAATCACCCATAAAATCATAGCGTATTATTTTGTTTTTATTTTCTGTCAGCAATGTGTATACATACGCAACTCTGAACCTTCAATAGTCTTACAGCAATTTATAGAATTAATAAGAAATTGGATTCTCACAAATTAATAGACTTTTTCACCATGAAAAACCAACTTGAACAAAGATTCACAACATGGTAAGTTTCCATTATTCTTGCTTCGTTCCTCTGCCTGGAAAGGCTTCCACCCACCGTTGCCACCAATTCTCTCTGCCCCAAAGCAGACCCCCCGAGTCGGCCTTGCAGATGCTCACCTACCCCCCTCACCTCCATCAAGCCTTTCCTTGTCACTTCTCCTGCTTTATCCAATCCTCCTAACATATAGCTCTCGGCTCCTGTTGTACACTAGCGATCATTTTTGTACTTACTTATAGTCTACCTCTTAGACCGTAGACTCCATAGACGTAGGAACAACTCAAAGGCCTTTACGTTCACAGCACAGTGCTTGGAGCTTGCCATGACCAATAATCTTGCTCAGTTTGATAAGGCTAACGTTCCTCATCAAATATCTTTTTATTGACTATTTCCCACAGTGCAATTAAAGGGAGGAACTTTTAGACACAAGCCTTCTTTTGATTAATTTACTCAACTCAGCACGTGATCATAGAAAAGCAGTCAAGTATTTAGTATATTTAGTATTTACTGCTGAGTTTACAATAACAGCATTTTAATAGAAAATGGAATCATGCAGGCCGATAAAATAAACGGCTCCCAAAAAAGCAACTTAAGTGATACTCTCAAAAGAAATAGTATATAGAGACTGAACAAAAACAAACTTCCTGATTTTTATCTTTCTATTTTTCCACCGGTCTCTGAACACAAGAAAGGAATGGCAAACCACCACCTCAAATTAATAAAGTCAATGTTTATTTATTTATTCATTAAATGCTGAGCCAGGCACATCCTAGGTGCCAGGGAAGCAGCATAACAGTGACCACAACTAAGTCTCTGCCTTCAAAAGACAAAAACTTAGTGGTGGTGATGATGGTTGACGACCTGAGTTTGACTCTGAGCTCTGCCACATAGGAGCTGTGAAATCTCATGTAATTTACTACACCTCTCTCTGCTGCAATGTCCTAGTCTGGAAAATAATACTACCTATGTTGCAGGGTTATGAGTAGTCAATGAGTTAATATTTGGAAAGTTCTTTAAAGCCTTCCTGGCACATATGATGTAAGTGTTTGACAAAATTTCAAGGTGCTTCAATTCTACCAAAAAGAGACAGACACAGAGCACATCTCTCTATGATCTGTCACCTGGTGACAACCGCTGTGAAAAAAAGTAGGAGGCGGAGGGAACAGAGGGGGTAGGTCGCTGCTACTTTATTCTTGGGTCACTGGAAGAACCACAGGGACTAAAGGAGCAGGACACTGGCTGGAGGCCAGGTCAGAGAAGAACTGAGGGAGTATGATAGCTCCTGCTTCCGTGGGAAATATGGTCCAAGACCCCCAGTGGATTCCTGAAACCACAAATAGGACTGATCCCTATATATACGATGTTTTCCCTATACACATATCCATATGATAAGGTTTAATTTATAAATTAGGCACAATAAGAGATTACCAACAATAACTAATAAAAAAAACAGGACAATAATTGTAACAATGTACTGAAAAAAAAAAAGCTGTGTGAATGTGGTCTCTCTTATTGTCAGTGTCCTCACCCTTCTTCGTGTGACGCTGTGAGGTGATAAAATGCCCATGTGATGAGATGAAGTGAGATGAGGGACGTAACTCTTCTGCTCTGGACCACAGGCAACTGAAACCTTAGGAAGCAAAACCATGGATAAAGGGGGATTACCGTAATCCCACAGGGCATTGCGGGTCGTGAAAAGGACCACACGTTTCAATGTGCCTGAGGTGAAAAGCCACTGGAGGATTCAGAATGGAATATTAATGTTATTGGGGTTTTGTGGTAAAAGGACAACTGTGTCTGCTACAGAAGATCAGCGAGCACACAAACAGTCTAGATGAGAGACTATCTGTCTTTGACGAACAAGGTAGCAGTGGACAACATAACAGGTTAGTTTTGAGGTATAGTCCCAGGATTTCCTGACTGAGGGAAGCAGGGAGAGAAAGAGAAGTCCAGGGCGACTCCAGGGTTTTTGGTCCAAGCCTCTGCAATGATGAAATTATTATCCATGGAGATGTGCAGACCAAGGGACAGTTTTATCTACTACAAGTCAAATCAGTTTCCTCCTCAGAAATCTCCGGTGGGCCCCACTTACTTTGTGAAGTAAGTCCAGCCCTCTTGGCATTCGATTCGAGGTCCTGCTGGCTGACACCACAGTCTTGCCCCCATCCATTTCACACATGCTCTTTCTGCTTCAGCCACGCCCGACCCATTGCTGGTCCCCAAACCTTCACAGTTTAATGACTTTTCCTTGATCTTCCCTTTCCTGAAAGCACTTCCTCCTCTTGTGTGCCTAAGTAAAAGTTACTCAGTCCTTCAGTGATTAACTCGAAAGTCCATCTCTCCAATGACGCCTTCTCTGATATTTCTTGGCAGAAAGTTTTGGGCTTTCTATTCTTGTCACACATACCTCATTTCACCTTAAATTATTTTACATACTTGTTTTCCCGTTTCATCGAGTAGACTGTATGCTCTTTGAAGGTAGAAATCATTTATTTATGTGAATAGATCCATGGTTCCTAACACACTGCTTGCATTAAAAATAATTCAAATTTTTGTTGAAATGAGATTAATATTAGTATCACTGAAAATATCTTTCGGGGGGGAGCACCTGCGTGGCTCAGCTGGTTGAGAACCCGACTCTTTATTTCTGCTCAGGTCATGATCTCAGGGTTCGCGATATCAAGCCCTGCATCAGACTCTGCACTGACAGCATTGAGCCTGCCTGGGATTCTCTCTCTCCATCTCTCTCTGTCCCTCCCTCTCTCTCTTTCTCAAAATAATAAACTTAAAAAATGTCTTTTGATATGGAAACAAGCAAGTGCTCTCTTCAAAATATGCTAATTTCAGAATTTTGCTATTTTTTTATTTCACCAAATAAACATATATTTAACATTTTCTTCACTTATAGAATGCCAATAGGTAAATCATAGAGGAAAGGAGAAAGGAAAGGAAAGGAAAGGAAAGGAAAGGAAAGGAAAGGAAAGGAGAGAGGAGAAAGGAGAAAGGAGAAAGGAGAAAGGAAAAAGGAAAAAGGAAAAAGGAAAGGGAGGATTGATGTGCCTCTGGTTTTTTGTGTTTGTTTTTCAGCCAGATACATTTCTTTGGCTGATCGTGTAGGTAATACTCTTGAGCTTTACATGATAAGGTTAAAATTTTTCTCTATGATATCCCAGCATATAGTTCAGGCAATATGCCTTAAGTTTTTATTTTTTCTTTCTCTTTCCAGCACAGCTACAAGCTTCTCTGGGGAACCAGCTGTAACACAAAGATTTGGTACACTATCTGTCTCTTCCATTTCAGAAAACTACAAATTATGTGCTTTGAGACATAGGGAAGTAAAACATTGATTGTATACAACATTTCAGTAGAGTGGAAGGTATTCTAATTAACATGATAATCAGTACAGTCCTTTTCATTGGAAGAGATTGTATAATCGAACATTTTTTATGGATTTTGATAAACATACTTTATTCTCTGAGGGATTTCAAGCTTCTGGTGTTATTTCTCTTTTCTGGATACCAAGGTATACAATTAAGGTAAAAGAACAAAGAAAGAACCAGACATTAACTTATAAATGAGCTAATAATTGACTATTACATAAGGGAATAACACCACTCCCTGACTCTTCTGATGCTGATTAAAATAAATCATACTGGGGATGCTGGAAATTAATAACGGTCTCAGAAATCCTCTACCATTCTTTATACCGGTGTGTGAGCCTCACTTTCCATCCATATTATTTGTTGAAAATAAATAAATAATTTTACCTGGGGCACGATGATAGCAACCTTTATTATATGAAGTTACTCTTAATTGAGTACAAACTCAGCCAGGCATTGAACTGAACATTTCATATATAAAATCTTAAATTTTTGCAATAATCCAGAGGATAGCTAATATTATCCCCACATGTTTTAATTGAAGCTGAGAGAGATTAAGTAATTGCTCCAAGGCAACAGAAGTCATTAACAGTCCAAGTCAGGATTTGAACCCAGGCTACCTGATGCCAGAATCCACGTCCAGAATCATGGATTCTGGATACTATCAATTTCCTTGATCTTCCTGTGTACCTATGTGCCTGTGTTGTCACAAGGAATGAACTGGTGGAGAAAAGTTCAGTAACCGCTCTCATGGAGCCTCCCTAATCATTCTGAGAGGAAGGAAAATGGCTTCCCTAGTGTATATTTTGAAGATTCAAGTGGAAGGCAATATTGACCTTCCCAGTTCATTTTCCATCACCACATTTTATTAGAAACAGTAAAGTATGGTAGTATATTTCAAATTAAAGTACGTTTTAATGGAATTATTTCCACTAGATTCACAGGTAAATTTTCATAGAACATAATGAATCTTCCCCTGTTAGATTCCTACTTTGTAACTGAAGAAAATGTTTCTATGATTTTGAAAATGTGCGACTCTTTCGACAGGACTTGCTGATGAATCTACCGGCACCTAATTGGAGCCAGTGTCAGCTGAGTTCTGGTCCTGGTGTTGCCATGATAAGAGTCAGTTCCTACTAAAAGAAGT
The DNA here is from genome assembly GCF_018350195.1 of Panthera tigris. NCBI lineage: Eukaryota > Metazoa > Chordata > Mammalia > Carnivora > Felidae > Panthera > Panthera tigris. The sequence continues at coordinate 67,566,925 of NC_056660.1, read as the reverse complement.
GCGTCATATGCATGCCTCAGTTTATAACAGATTGTTGTCAATAAACACTCATTTATTATTTATGGTTTGTAGCTCATAGAAGCATTTTTAAAACGTCATCTCTCTGAACACTGGTTCATGAAGATATCCACACAGTCTGTTTTGAAACTAAATTTATAAGGATGTAAAAAATGAAAAATAAAATTCCTTCAAGGTGTAAACCCACACAGAAAACCATGGTAAAACTTGGTGCTATCTATCCAGACATTTTCATATTCATCTACCAAACAGAGATCCTTGACTTCTTATATTGGACCATTTATTTAATTTTTTAACATTTATTTATTTTTGAGAGACAGAGACAGAGCATGAGCAGGGCAGGGGCAGAAAAAGAGAGACACAGAATCCGAAGTAGGCTCTAGGCTCCAAGCTGTCAGCACAGAGCCCAAAGTGGGGCTCGAACTCATGAACCATGAGATCATGACCTGAGCCAAAGTCAGACGCTTAACCGACTGAGCCACTCAGGTATCCCTATACTGGACCATTGAAAATAATGACTAATTTAATTTTTCTGAGTTTCTTTTTTGTTTGGTCTTTAAATTTTAACTTAAGTTTCTCGCGAAAAAAGATTCACAATATATCATTTGCTTTATGTATTGGGATGGAGTAGGACTAATTATACCAGATCCTCTGGTTAGTAATATAGGGAAAATTTGTGTGTGGGAGTCCTATGAACAATGTGTGGGGCCCAAGAGTCTTAGAAAAATATAAGTAGGTAAACTCATAGACAAACTCTAAGGAGTAAATAAAAAGCTGTGGCTTTAATTCTTCCAAACCAATACGAAGAAGATACAAATGAAATCTGATGGGATTAAAATGCATACCTCTAAGATGGTTCATTTATTACAGACATGATGATTAGTGTATTGTCATATTTTTCAGAATTCAGTCATTATTTCAAAATAATATTAATGTGGGATAGGCTCCTCAAACCCATAGAACCCTATTATTAATTATTTTCCATTCCCTCTGCACAACATATCCCTTATATTTAAAGGGAATAATATATCTCTACTGATAGGTAAGAATACCTTCAGGTCCCAGAACCTATAAGAGCTGGAGTGGAAGCTTTTAAAAAAATCTGTTGATAAATTATTTAAAACTGACTGAGCTAGAAAACCACCAGAAGAGAAAATATTTGGTAAATGATGTAGAAATCTTAAAAATCATCAATACGGGAATATTTTAAAGCCTTTTCCCTTTTCTTCTCCACCTCACACCTCACTCATCAATTCTCCAAATGTCAGCTTAAACCCTCTGGCCAAATCCTGTTTCAGGGAATCCACTTGTGGAAGTGCCACAGCAGGCATTAAAGATGCCATTAAACTGACATCTGCTCCCGGACACATGAACCTTAAATGGCCCGAAAGCATATAATGCATATAATGTGCCATGCCAACTTAAGAGAAATAAAAAAACAGAAGCAAGAAAACAGAAACAAATTAAAAATTACTTAAATGATATTTGAATTTAAGTGTGTGCACAGGCGTGCATGCTCACACACACACACACACACACACACACACACACACACATTAATATGCTCAACTGGCTTTAGATTCGTAGCATTGAGCACAGAATTGGAATACCACATGCTCCATTCTGATAGTGACACATGTTTGCATTATTTTGAAAGAACTAATCCTTATGCTCTTTTGCCAAACCATTATATTATCGATGCCATTTACATCTCCGCCACCTTTGGTCATACAGAGAAAGACTCCCTTCTTGTTCTTTTCAAATAAGCCCAAATATACATACCTTATGAAACAAAGACACACCTCATCTAATATGCACTGTCATCCCCAAGACCTGAAATTTCTTTCCCAGCACCCTGACTCAAATGATGTTCTCGGTATCTCCATCTCTAAAATACACTTGAAATTAATAGAAAGTTGAATTACACCCACTGCCTTTATTTTTAAAAATATTTTTACAAAGTAGCAAATTGTTTCCACTCAGTAAAAATGATGGATTATTGTATAGTGTGAAAAAATTAATGAGCAGATGGAATGCCAACCCATTATTCATTAAAATATTGCACTGGGTTAATTCAGCAAATAAAAATGGAGAAGAGAGCAGATGGCCATTTATAGTTCTCTTGAATTCTTAAACTACTTCTTTACAGCCAGAACTGCTCCTATATTTAACTTGAAATGCACAGCTCTTACCATATGCACAGTAAGCAAGCATTCATGTGACCTCATAAACTTTTCATATAGCACAGCAATGATTTTTATGATTTAGTTAAAGGAACACTATACACTTACAGAGCAACTTATTCCCCTATCCCCAATATTCTGGGGATAATTTGAATTTCCTAGACTCAGTAGATCCTCGCCATCATTATCTGGACTGAAGGAGGTTCAAGTAGGCACATGGGTAAAATTTCACAAAAGGAAGTGATCAGCTTTGTTATAAACGCTTAAGTATGCCAGGCATACATAAAATTATTACAGAGTAGGCAGTGTTTCTCTTAAGGCAATGCTTTTTCCCCCCATCATATCCTGATCTTACAAGTTATTGCCTTTTTCAAAAATTCTTTTCTCATGTAGAGTAAATGGAACTCTCATGCAAGTAAATTGAATCAACCACTCTGGAAGGGTGTTTGGCAGTCTCTATCACAGCGGAACATACATACACTCGATGGGCCAGCAATTCCACTCCTCATTATATGCCCAACAGAAATGCACACTCATACCCACAAAAGACAAAAAATGTGAATATTCACAGAAGCACTATCTGAAAAAGCTCAAACCAGGAAACAACCCAGATAGAATGAATAAATAACTGGTAACATATTTATACAATGGTATAATATAGGAAATGAAGATCAAGGTACAACAGCTATAAGAACAACCTGAGTCAATGTCACAAACACAAAGCTGAGCAAAAGAAGGCAAACACAAGAGCATGTACTATGTGATTCCCTAGGTAGAAACTTCAAAGGTTGAAAAAAATCACTCTGTGATGATAGGACTTGGCATAGAGGTAGCTCTGGGGGGAAGAGTGGGGAACAGTCATTGAAACAGGACGGGGCTCTTTGGGGGTGCTGGCCAAGCTCTATTTCCTGATCCGGGAGGTTGTTAGTAGGTTCTTAGGAGGTATGATGACTTTATTTTTTTTTTTGAAATTTACTTTAGAAGCTAAACAGACACTACGAATGAAAGAAAAAAGTCCTCTGTATCAATGCCACATAAAGAAATCACACTAGGATTAATAGCAAGAATTATATTCTATCAGAGGTAACACAAGTAACATAATACAACAAATACTATGTGAACACTTTTTTCATAAAATTCTCTGATCCCCATATTCCAAGAAATCCTTCAGTAACTTCTCTTTTGTACCTTTACCGGTTAAAGAAGGCCTATGTTATTTCTCCCGAGCACTGGGCCTTCCTCTTCCTGGTGAGTATCCTAACTTTCCTTGGTGAAATTCCTTTCCCCGGTTCTCCTCCGTGGTCTATGCCCAATGATGTTCTCACCAGGAATGGCTGAAGCCAGTGTTTCTCTCAGGGACAGTGTTCTCATTTGGGGTAGGATAATTTTTTGTTGTATGGAACTGAGCCAAGCACTGTGGCGTGGTTAGATTCCCTGGACCTTATGCAAGATGGTGGTAAGCCTGTAGGATGTGTCATTGTTATTATATGTAGCCTGGAGTTCATGACTGGGCTTCAGGGTAAGATTTCAGAGACAAGAGACCAGGCATAATGTCTTGTACATTGTTATTCCATCTAAACCCAACAGTGCCTGGGGCATGCTAGCTCTTCAATAAAGGTCATCTGAATTTATTTGGCATATATTCAATAAATGTTTATTGAGCACCTTTATATGCCAGGCATAGTTCTGGACAATAATAAGGATATAGACTTGAGTAAAATAGGCCAAATCTTGCACACATTTTTTTTCTTCTAGTGAGAGAGAAAGAGATGATAAACAAATAGCAAATAAATGCAAATAGAAAAACTGCAGATAGTGAAGTTAGGAAAATAGGATAATGTGATAGAAATAAAGTGGAAGGGGGCTGGTTGCTTCCGTGGCCCTCAACCAGCAGTGATTTTGCCTCTGCGGACATTTGATGAGACAGTTTTAATTGTCTCAAGTGAGGACATCTAGTGAGTAGAGGTTGCTAAACATCTTACAATGCACAGGACAAGCCATCGTCACAAAGGATTATCCAACCCAAAATGTCAATAGTGCCGAGGCTGAGAAACTGTGCTTGATAGAGTGACCAGGGGAAGCCTCTCTGAGGACGTCCCATTGGAGCTAAGAGCTGAGCAATGATAGAGACAGGTGAGCAAAGCGTTGGAGAAAGAACATTCCAAGGCTCAGGGACAGCAAGTGCAAAAGCCCTAGCGTGCAAATCAGTGTGGGCGGTGTGAAGAAAATGAAGGATAGAGGGGCTGAACTTAGCCAGGGGGAAGAATGGTGTATTCACGATGAATTTGGGCAGGTAACTGTACCTGGAAGATAAAGCTGGACGAGGGGGGCATGGACTACATCATTTAGGGCCTTGCAAGTCACAGTAAGGAGTTCGAATTTGATTCTAAGTCCAAAGGGAAACCCCTAAGATGTGTTAAGCAAGGAGATGACCGTAATTCCATGAAAAAAAATCACCCTGCCTGTTCTGTGAAGAACGGCTTGTAGAAGAGCCAAGTGGAAACAATAGGGTGAGAAGGAAGACTCGATCCAAGAGAAATAGGATGGTACATGCACAGAGTTGCCAAATAAAATACAGGATGGCAAGCTTAATTTGCATTTCAGAGAAACAATTAATACTTTCTTGTATAAAGATAGCCCACAAAATATTTGGTATATACTTATACAAAAATCATTTGTTGTTTATGTGAAATCCAAATTCAACCGGGCATCCTGTCTTTTTATTTGCAAAATCTGGCAACCCTGTGCATGCATGAATGGATGAATATCCACATAGGTAAACAGAGAATAATGTGTATTTGGAAAATAAGCCAACTGCTACATTTCTCAAATTCAAAAATAAAAGGTTCTGCATGACTGATTCCTATATGTAGAAGAGGGGTGTGTCTAAACATATAGTGTTTATAGAGGAGATCAACTAAGTCTCTAATCAATTTTGACATTTATGTCTTTCTCTCATTAGTTTAAAATCTAATGAAAGTAGGAACATATATAGTAAATTGGTTCTCATTGCCCCCTAAGCTGTCTTCTAAGTCTCCAGCGACCTAGACCCCCAAGTTCAAAACTTTGCGGTAGGCTTCTTCCATGGCTTTAATTTTATATGTGAACTAATAAAATTTCCAAATTCTGTCAATTATTCTGCAAATTCTCTTAAATTAGATCCTCCTTCCCAGTTTCCATAGACCCATTTTTGTCTGGATCTGACTCCTGCTCATTTCCTACACTCTCATGTTTAACCGTTCCCTTGTTCCTTATCATGGAAGTGGTAACTGGTCATCCTTAGGCTGTATCAAGCCAGCAGGTGTCTTTAATTTGGCTCACACAGTAGCAAAAAAGAGTAAACGTTTAAAATTAGGAGCATTTCCTTTAAAGTGTGGGTATCTGGCTACATTTGAAAGATCTGAAGATCTGGCCACACCAGATCTATCTACTCATGGTTACCACAGCTGGAGTTGAATGAAAACTTCCTTCTTTAGACAGAGCTTGTAAGTCCTCCTCTGTTTTGGGACCTGGCTGGCATCTGACATTGGATCACATTCAAATACCTCTATAGTGAGCGTCAGAGACCTCTAAAAGCTCTTTCTTGCTCTCCACTTGAACCCAAACTCTGGATTAGGCTGATAGCCCCAGCAATCTCCTTTTGTTCCCTCTTCCTTCACCTGCAATAGCCAGGAGAGGCTGAATCCACATTTCTTTTCCTCAGTTCAGATTGGTTTATCTTTATGTTGATTTCCTATGTAAAGTTTTTTTCATACAATCTCACCCACATTGCTCATTACCTGGATTTTCTTTCTGAAAGTTAACATGCAGATATTCTCTAGGCGTTTCTGAGGAACTTGCCTTTTCTCGCCAAGATGACTGTGTCAGCTCCCTGAGGACAAGAGCCTTCCTTGCTACCTCTTCTAGCAGTTCTGGGCATCCAAAAGCACTCAAAAAGTAGCTGGTGCATGAAATGACTCTACCACAACCTAATCAGCATGTAAAGAGAAAAGTGGGCCTGAATTTATTCCTTTTCTGAACGTTATACTAGTATGGTTTGAAACTGGTCATTTTTCCTGACATCAACTATTTTAAAAAATAGCATATAAGAAATAGAAACTGAGAAAGCTCTTTTAAAGTTCTGTTTAAAGTAATTTAATAAAGCCTTTGTATTAAACCACATTATCTTACTTTATTCCACAGATATATTTGATTCTATGACCAATAAAAACTAAAAATTTCATTCATTTTGCCCTTACTTCTTATGAGATTATTAAACTCAAAGATCCAATTTTCTATCGTTTTAAGAAGGCTGATTATTTAAATGTTAAAAGCTTGAAATGAGGAAATAAAGCATTCTCTGGGTTTGTATGTATCTATTAAAGCACAAAGGAATAGATGAGAAGCCTGAATCCTAAGGGAAAAAAAAATTAACTATGTGAGCAGATACCAAAATCTATTTAAACTGGTATGTAAGAAACAGTGAGTCTTAAATCATTTAGTTTAATTGTACACCTTAAAAAAATAAGATTTAAAGTGGTCCAAAACGCAGTATTTCCTTAACGAAAAAAAAAATTCATTCCACACAATAATTACCTCTAAAGAATATTTTTAAAGAGGTTCAAAGTCAAAAAATAATTAGTAAGAAATCCACTCGCAGTAGGGATTAGCAAACAGTCTGTGTTTTCCTAAATCAGCTCCTCTCGATGTGTTGTCAGGATCATGAGGCATGACAAATTTTAAATGGGCTTTCTGCCGAGAACTCATCCATAAGGTACAACCATTTCACACACACACACACACACACACACACACACACACACACACACACACTTCAAAGGGGTGAATAAAGCAGCAAACAGGCATGGCTTAGCCATTTTCATCATAATCAGTAGAAATGAAAATAACATTCTAGATAAATCTTTTAGGAAAGGCTTATATGTCAATATGCTATGTGAAACATGAACTGCATTTTTCATAAATTTACATGTATGTAAATTTACACACAAATATATATGGCTTGAAAGATGCTTACTCATTAACAAACAAGGAAAAAATGCACTGCTCAAGCAATTGAATCTTTAGCACAATATAGAAGAATTTAAGGGAAAAGTATATACAAGGACATTGGTTTCTGATTAGATTTACTCAGATTTCATGTTTCTGGTATGATTTCTTCTAAATCATAAGATCATATGGTGAATAAAAAATAAAAGAACATACAAAAGGTAAACAAACAAAATTAATGATCAACTCAAATGTAAGACAGCAGCCCTTAATTATCCAAGGGAAATTACATTGTTCATAACACAGCACATGACTTACTAATATCATTTGCATAGAATCATATGTCTCATTAGCACTTGGAAGGGATCTTAATGAGTGTCTAAGATCTGTAACTCTAGAAATACCACCAAGGAAACCTCATACAATGACTTTCCCAAGGTCACTCAATTTGTCAGTGACAGAGAAAGGGCTGAAACTTGGGACATTTTGCTTTAGAAAAAAACCTGGTAGCCCTTGAATTTGTTTGGTTAATTACTTGCCCTGCTGATATCTTGCTTGTAGTTTGTTGCTTTCTTCACTTGTTTGTTTAAATGAAAGGCTAAATATTCTATCTATTCTAAGAAAGTTTGCGAGGGGTTTGAAGTGCTCTTTGGTCAGGGATGTAAAAACACATCAAGAGTAGACTGGCAGATATCGAGCAAGAAATGGAATTGAAAAATGAGCCCAGGAGATTTTCACGTTCAACTTTGTCTAAATATCTATGAACAAAGGGACGTCCGGAGACGCGCTATGGCTTGCTCCATGTTAACGCAGCTAGCTGGTGGCAGGAATGGGGCTAGAACCCCGTGTACCCGTCTAGTCTAGGTTCTTTCATTTGCATCTTGTCCTTGAGTTGTGTCTTCAGGGTGAGGCTTCATTGTAACATTGAAATGGAATTCTTCATTGAATTAGATCATCATATTAATTACAAATGCAAACACCATGCTCCAAAACCGGATATAGATGTTTTGATTATTTGGTGTTCTACAATGAGTCTATTATTGTTCCTTGCAATTAGAATGGATAAACAACCATTGCCTTAGGGTACTGCTCATGTGTCTTGAATCCGTTAATTCATCATGGGCAAACAGGAACGCAGGCAGGACCAACACATCACATGTTTTAGAATTAAGCGTTGTGTCAAGCACAGGCTGGGACAATACACTTACAGCTTCATTGATTCAGCCTATTTGGGAGGAATATGGTACAAGATGGGGACAAGTGAAGTGGTGAAAAGACGAAGTCTAAAATTAAATAGTTTTGAAGAAATACAAATCAATTATTTTGAAATAAGCGAAAGTAACCCACTCCACTACTGCCAAATATGAGTCCTGTAGGGCTTATTTTAATAACTGAATAACTCAGCTGTAATTAGCAGACAAATTGTTTATATGCAAATGGCATCAGAAAACATTTGAAAATACTTTAGCACATTAAAAATGTGCTATTGAATCTTATTTATTCCAAACTTCACATGGAAAACTCTTCCCTACAGGGAGCAGAGAGGGAAAAATTAGTATATTTGTAGTTAAATTATCAAAAAGTCTCCTACTAATAATGCTCTTACTACTATAAGAAGTGATAAAGATAGTAATAATAATTCATTTCTGTTCCTTCGAGGGAGTCCATATGTATTTTCTAATTTGTATTCTAACAGAGCTCTGTGCCCTGAGGGTACAAAGAGGTGACAGGACTTACCCAAGATCTAATAGCAACTATGTTCTACAGCCTGAACTAGAACCTGGGTCCTCTGACCCCTGCCATGTGCCCTTTTGCTTCTCCACATACTCTCCATGATAGAACACAGTGCTCTGGGCTAGGCCAGATGAGCCCTATGTCATTTTTCTTGCTAGCAGGATCTACATTTGCCTGGCTTCATGTGCACTATGGCATCAAAGAGAAAGGTACAAAATCCACATATGTGCGATTGGGGCTTAGCTTCCCTGTATTTCAGGGACACTGGGTTGCCCTTCTGTGTGATCATTGTTCCGTGGGTCAGTACCTATGTTCGCCACCTCAACTCCTTGTTGATATGAGGTGGGCATAAATATTCAAACTATCTTTTTTTCTGAAACACTGGGTTTAATTTATAAAGGAAACGAAGTCAACTATCCCTTAGTTTTGTAACAGCGAGGATAAATGATAGCTCCTAATCTACCATTAACATTACCAACACCTAGATATATGGATAATCTTCTTTTCTCAGGCAACAGCTACTGTGAGCCTCACTTTGGCAAGGAGAGCAGAGACACCAAAAGAAAGAACCTTGGAGATTAATTTGTTAAACGAAGAGACACATGCAGGATAAGAAAAAAGCCTTTATGCTGTTTATGCTGCTAACTTAATTAATAAAGAGGCAGATGAAGTAAGCATGCACTCGTTCAAGAGTCTCTTTCACCTTAGCCCGTGTGTATGCCAATATTATGTTTATGGCCTTACTTATGTTGATAAAGATATGATCTTAGACAAGACTCAGTTTGAAGTTTTTAATAGTAAAATGTCACCTCTCAGCCTCTGTATATGATACAAGGGAGATCTTTTTCGAGTGAAGTGTGCACACATGTAATACTGCCTATGACAGCAGATGAGGGTGCTAATACCTAATGACTGATCAACACTGGAGTTGACCAACATGCGTAGAGGGGAGGAAAGAAGGCTTGAGCTTTAAGTAATGCTGTGAGTGGCTTAAATGAGCGTTTCTTACATCCCTCTCTTTGTTCTTTATTGTCAAGATTTTTCAGCTTGATTTCTCATGCATATCCTCCACCCCAGGCCTCCTTGACTATTTACTCATGGTTGCTTCAACAATAATTTTCTCACGCTGTTCCTTTGCAAATAGTATTTTGTCACCTGTAAAGCCCCTTTATCCTTTCTCTTCTCCACTCATGGAATTCTACTCATTTTTAAAGACCCAGATTATACATCACCTCCTGAGAGAAGCCCTCAGGAAATGTGCACTCATCTATATTCAAAAATATGCTGGTCACACCACTATTATAGCACTGACCGTAATGTTCTGCAATTATTTGATTAGTTACCTCACCCAGTAGACTGCACATTCTTCATGGCCTGGGTCATGGTGTTATTCCTTTCTGCTACTCCTTCGTAGCTGCCTCTTAAATGTGACCCTTGCCAATATGCTTCCCAGTGTCTTGTACACTGTTGGGCATACAGTAGGTATTCTATAAATGCTTATTGACTGAACCAGAGTGGAAGTGGCCAATGGATAATCAGGATCTAATGGGTAGTTAGATTTATGTGTGATGAAAACCCTCCTAAACATAATGCATTGACCTAAAGTCTCAACTCCCTGACCTTTCATTTACACTGCAAACCAGAGTTCATGAATCTTTGCTTACTTTTTTTTTTAATGTGCTATACACTTAGATTTCAGCCTTACATTAATCTGGGATATTAATTCCACCAGAACTTTTGATAGAAGCTATCATTTATACCACTGAAAAACCCTTCTGTGGGTTAATATTCAGAGGTGTAAAAATACAAATGATATTAAACATTAACTAGGCAAAGAAGTATGAGTAAAGAAATTGTACTGTGTAAAAACTGAGAGCTAAAATTAAGGCTAAAACATTTCACAATTAAAACAGGATGAAATGAACGTGTTACAGGCTATGCATTAATCAGAAAGGACATAAACCAAAGCAGAGGCGTATTTATTCCTTAAAAAATATTCTCAACTCCCTAAAGCGCCTGTAATTATTAATTATTTATAAACAACACTGGAAGTGTTGACACTGCATATTCCCATAAAATGAAACATAAAATAATAATGCCTCAATTTTATACAATCCCTTCAAGTTAATGATACATTTGAAAAAGGATCCTGTGAAGTTTTAGGTGGGCACGCATTGATGACCACCCAGAAATGGTACCCATTAGGTTAATACCTCAGTCTCCTCTCTCATTAAATATCCTCTCTTTGACCCTAACACCATAGACAGACAATATGAAGTGGCTGATCCAGTCCTGAGGTCTTATGTTGACATGCCACAAACTTGCTGAATGACCATGAGTAAGGTCTGTATTCCTCTGGGCCTGAAGTTCCCAAAGTAAACGAAAGGACTAGAATAGTTCATCTTTCTTTTCAACGAGTATTCAATCATCGGTATTTCTAAAGTTTATTTGATTTGTTTTCCCTGCTCTTGTTTCTCACACAGAGGGAAAGGGTGGTGGTCTGATAAAAACACATGCCATTTTGTAGCATTTTTGGTTAGTTGAAAAGTCAGTTTATTGAAAAATTTTATCCATTTTGGTGTTTCTAGCCTCACCTAATAGAAAGCCTAACCTCATGCAAGTATTATTTCATATACTAGGATAGGCAGGGTGGAGATGGGCTCAGGTGAAGGTATCATCAAAGACAAAGGTTCTTTCCATCTCTCACCCCTACCCTCTTTGTGTCAGTCTGTTCTTCAGATTTCTAGTAAGACAGCTATCTTGGTACAATGGTCCAATAGGGAATACAAAGACGGGACTCATAACTTCCAATATCCTTGGATGATGTCATCATTCTCCTCTAAGCAAACAGCCAACAACTCATCTAAGTACCTTCTTCTTTCTGTCACATTATTAAGGTAATTTGGAAAGTAACCATTGAATCCCTAGAAGTCCAGTATGGTGCTAGGAGCTGTTAGTTATACAATGAAAAGTATTAAGGAAAATCCATTCACTCTTTCACTGTGGAATCATGACTGATACAGAAAATCAAGCATATCTGTTCCAGAGTCTTAAAACAGGACACAAACACTCTCCATGAGGTTAACCCAGCCCTAGCTGAATCTCCAGGTATAGTTAGACAGTGTTGCCTCATTCATACTTGTAGAATAGTAGAAATTCCATACCGTTAAACTCCATACTTAAGAAATTCCATACTTTTAAATGAAAATTATTTCATTATCGCAGGCTGCAGTGACCTTGTTCTTGAAGTGACTAAAGCTCAGCGATGCAGAATGCATTTCAGATTATAGTGGCTAGAAACCAAGGGTTTCCTGCGATATCTAGAATAAAATTTTCAGCAAGGTAAACATAGTATAATCCAAAACATAATCATAGTTGCTATAGATTAAAATATGTCATATATCACAGATGGTATGTACAATTCATTCCCAAATCCATTCTTCTCAAATAGGACCTGATTTTGAGATGATAAGTATTACATTAGAGTCTAAAAAGGGAGTACGTGGGGTGCCTGTGTGGCTCAGTCAGTTAAGTGACTGACTCACGATTTCGGCTCAGGTCATGATCTCACAGATTCGTGAGTTTACACCTAGCCTCGGGATCTGCACACCGTGTGGAACCTGCTTGGGATTCTCTCTCTCCCTCTGTCTCTGCCCCTCTACTGCTCCCACTCTCTGTCTCTCAAAATAAATAAATAAACTTTAAATAAATAAAAATAAGAATGGAGTATGTGATAAAAATCATAATCATAATATCCAGGCACTTGAATGTAAATATTCCCAGAGTCAAATGGCTCTGGAATTTGTTTACAAAAACAAAAAACAAAAACAAAAAACAGTATAGTATGACTATATCACAGAATATCTAAGTAGATCTTTATTTCTTATTTCCAACAATGTGGTAGTAACACTCACACACGTGCCTTCTGGAACATATTAGTGACAGTTTCTCTGTGCTGGAGACCTAGTAGTAGAACTCCTTCTGGGTCATAGGGTAACCACATTTTCCATTTTCATGACTGCTGCTAATTACCCCCAAAATGGCTGTCCTAAATCCCACCAGCTGTATGTTAGAGTTTTTGTTTCACTGAATTCTCCACAAACGTATGCTATGATAAGACATTTTAATTTTTACCATTCCAGTGGGTGAGAAACAGCACCTCATTTTTTAATTCGTTTGCACTTCCCAGATCCCCAGTGAGATTAAAGTTGAACACTTTCTTGTAGGTTCATTAGCCACAAAAAGCCTTTCTCCTACTAAAAAATGCCGGGGCGCCTGGGCAGCTCAGTTGGTTGAGCATCTGACTTCAGCCCAGGTCATGATCTCGCAGTCCGTGGGTTCGAGCCCTGCATCGGGCTCTGTGCTGACAGCTCGGAGCCCGGAGCATGTTTCAGATTCTGTGTCTCCCTCTCTCTCTGACCCTCCTCTGTTCATGCTCTGTCTCTCTCTGTCTCAAAAATAAATAAACATTAAAAAAAAAGCCTACCTGTTCTGTTTGCTCATTTTTCTATTGGGATCTTTTCTAGTTCACATGACTTTGTAAGTTTTTCACATGTATGTTGCTTTTTGTGGGTTGATGTCTTTTCTATTCCTTTGCTCTCATTTTCTTTTTTTACAGTTTTGTTGAGGTATGGTAGAAAAATAAAAATTATTGTGTATATTTAGGTAGTTCAATGTGATTTTTTAAAGGGCTAGAGTGTGACAATTTAATATGCCTCTATATTGTGAAATGACCAGCACAATCAAGTTAATGCACACATCCAGTGCCTCACACAGAAGTACAGAGATTTCTTCAAGACACTGATTTCATCTCTGTTGCATATACACCCAGAAGTACCGCTGAATCATATGGAAGCTCAAATTTTAATATTTGAGAAACTTCCGTCCTGTTTCCAAATGGGTATGCCAATTTACATTCCCACCAACAGTATACAAAGGACTCCAGAAGGAAACTCCACACACTGACCCAAACTTGTTATCGCTTATCTTTTTAAAATCTCTTATCTTTTTGATAATAACCACCCTGACAAGTATAAGGTGGTATCTCATTGTGTTTTGATTTGCATTTCACTGATGATTCCTCATGTTGAGTGTCTTTTCCTTTATCTGTTGACCATTTGGGTGTCTTCTTTTGGAAAAATGTCTGTGAAGTTCCTCTGCCCATTCTTTAGTAGGATTGCTTTGTTTTTAGGTGGTTTTTGCTTTTGTTTTTTGCTATGGATTTGTAGGAGTTCCTTACATATTTTGGGTTTAAGACTTTATCAGATACGCAGTTTGTAAATATTTTCTCCCATTCTGTAGGTTGTCCTTTCAGTCTGTTGATGGTTTCCTTTGCTGTGAAGAAACTTTCTAGTTTGATGTGGTCCTACTTGTCTATGTTTGCTTTTGCTTTTGTGGCTGTGCTTTTGTTGTCACAAAAAAAAAAAAAAAAAAAAAAAACCAGAACATTGCCAACGTCAAAGAGCTTTTTCCCATTTTCTTCTAGTAGTTTTATGATTCAGATCTTAATTTACATCTTTACTTCATTATGAGTTAGTTTTTATGTAGGGTACAAGAGCCTAAATTTCTTTTTTTTTTTTTTTTTGGCATGAGTCTATCCAGTTTCCCCATTTTAAAGAAACTATTCTTTCTCCTATTGTGTATCTTAGCACCGCTGATAAAGATTAGTTGACCATATATGTGTGGGTTTATTGCTGGGCCTTCTGTGTTGCTCCATTGGTCTATGTGTCTGATTTTAGACTAGTACCATACTGTTTTGATTACTATAGCTATGCAATAAAGAAATAAAAGGCATCCAAATCAGAAAGGAAGAAGTTAAATTGACATGATCAATCTTATACATGGAAAACCCCAAAGATTCTACCAAAAAACTATTAGAACTAATAAATTCAGTAAAGGTGCAGGATATAAAATCAATATACAAAAATCAGTTATGTATATATACACTAACAATGGACTACCCGAAAACGAAATTAAGAAAACAATCCCATTTAAAATAGCAACAAAAAGATAAAATACTTAGTAGTAAACTGAGGAGGTGAAAGATCTGTACACTGAACACTAGCTGACACTGTTGAAAGTAACTGAAGACACAAATTAATGGAAAGATAGCTCATGCTCGCGTATTGGAAGAATTAGTATTGTTAAAATGTTCATACTACCCAAAGCAATTTATGGATTCAATAAAATTGCAGTCAAAATCCCAATGGCATTTCCCATAGAAATAGAAAAAATAATTCCAGTATTTATATGGACCCACAAAAGACCCCAAATAGACAAAGCAATCTTGAGAAAGAAGAATCAAGCTGGAGGCACCACAATTCCTGCTTTCCTTTATCTCATTCTATAAGAGTTTGGGAAGGAGAAAGGAGTTAAATGCATGTAGCTGACTCACTATGTCAACTACAAGTTCTGAGCGCTCCATAATTAAGACCCTCTTCATATATGAAGGGGGTCTGTCATATATATGGACTTATGCTCTGTCATGCATGCTGGTCTGCACATAGCTGCGGCTAGAATGTCACCGTGGCTTCTAAACTTGTCCTTCTAACATACCAACCACCATAGAACTTCTGATTTCTTCTCTCACCAAAGAGACAGGTGGAGATAATGTAATTATTCTGCAAACGCACATGGAAAACGAGTAACTTCCAGGGATTTAGTATGAATTTTGTTACGATGCGTTCTTTAAAGAGTTTGGGTTTTTTGTTTGTTCTATTCTTGATATGTTGGAGCACCATCCCAGAAGTCAATTGAGTACCTATTTAGGGTAATGAGAAGTATCTAGCTTGTTTTAAAACTAAGGATGGGGATGAGGGAAGATTGAGTTTAATGAGATAGTCTATCATTTCTGTAAATTTAATGAAGAGCTCTGTAGTCTAGAGTTGCCCAGATCGTTTTGTGGGGAAAACATCCCCCCATTAATTCTCAGGACCTTGTGCTTTCTTCTTCTTTTATTTTCCTGTGCTTATTGCTATGGTTTTAAAGAGTCACTTCTCGTCAAATAGGGAATTTCTTTTGGTTGTGTGACTAAATGGTGCTTAAGCGGTATGCCAATGAGACATTCATTATGCAAGGTGCTACAGCAAAGCACCCAATGATCTGTGAAGGAAACAGAACTTCATCTTTGGTATTTTAAAAGTACTTTCCAAGACAGATTATAGCAGTTCACCAAAGGGGACAAAAAAATAGTCTCACATAGTTTTACAAGACAAAAGAATAGCAAGTATGTGCTATCTTGGCTTAAAAACACATAAGCTGCATGCCATCTGAGTTTTTCCCAAACAAAGAGTTCCAGAACAGGTAGAAGAAAAGTTCTACAAAATGCATCAGCCAGAAGTACTGTGCTAAATTGCCCAATTACTCATGCTCTACAGAAACTTTCAAAATGCAGTTCACACCACTTGCTGAACTTGTTAGTTCATTTTCAATTGCAAGGAACAACAAAATAGTTTCTTTCCCTATTTTTGGGCGGTGAAAAATGAGTAACCTCATAAACTAGATATGTATCATTATCATTTATATCTGAGGAGGCTGCAGCCAATTATATTATTTTCTATGTTATCTGCAGGGCAACAAATAGAGGCAGGAGAAAAGTCAGCAAGCTGTTTGCACACAGGCTGACCACACTGATAGAGCACAGACCTGAGGCTTGGGGCTGAAGCAGTGAGTGGGGATTGGGTGGAAACGTATGCGTGAGAAGCTCCTTGGGCTCCATTCTCTTCCAAAAGCCCATCAGGCCAGAAGGAGGCTGTGTCATAAAGGAAGGTGATAAATGTTGGCCTCAGGCATGTCACTCAACCATCTGGGAGAAGAGGGTATGATAATACATACTTCATAGGGACTCCATGAAGACTAAGAGAGAGACAATCCAGGTAATACAGACAGCACAATGCATACTTAATAGGTGCACAATGAAGCTCCTTTGAATCCCCCTTCCGTGTTACCTGTCAGATCCCAATCATTAAACTGGGTCTCATTCTCATGCTGTGATGCTACACTAAAGAGCAGGGCACACTTTTCAAACTTTTGAGTAGCTCTATATAGAGTGACTATTTCTCTGGGACTGTCATAGGCCCCATAACTGTACACCCACTAGAGTTTCTACCAGTAAGACCTGTGGACTGTGACCAGACTTCCTTTCCCTTTCTTACATGCTTCAGATTCTTCCTCTCAAATGGAACTTGGAAGTGTTTTCTCCCCATTGCTACAAGACTTCTTCAAGCATAAAAGTAAATACCTGAAGATGGGGCAGCTTTCTCAAAAAAAAAAAAAAAAAAAATTAAGACTAATGGGTGTTCGTTCTAAAAGAGCAAGGATCAAAAAAAATAAAAATAACTTTCAAAGCAAAACAAATGCTGTTGCTCTGTCACCATCGAAGACACCTGGGGTTTGGTTTCCTTTTAAGGTTTTTTTTTTTTTAATTCCTTTGAAATATATATAAATGTGATAGGTTTTCCCATTTAATCAGGAATGGGTCTGAGACAATGTGATAGAAAGAAACCCAGCCTTGCCTAAGCCACTGCCAGACCTACATCATGGGATCCTTTTTATTCAAATCTCTATATAGGATGACTAGAAGTGTGATTTATTAGAAAAATTAAAAGGAGATCAAAAGAAAATATTTTACCTGTTGAATTGCTAACTAGCTTTTCATCCTGAGGCTCTTTTTCTGTTTCTTCTAGATGGATCCATTGTTCAGTCTAGCCCAACTTCCAGGAAGCAGCTTTGCTTTCTCTTTCCTTAGCTAGATCTCAGAAACCTGAGAGTTTCTATCTGGGTTCCCAGTCTCAGTGTTGGCTGCTTTCTCTGTCTGCCTCCCTGGCCTTTGGTGAACCACAAGCAAGGCACCTCTTGCCACTCGCTGAGTTGCAAAGTACCTGCCATCTTCTGCCCCCCCCACCCCCCACCCCGCCTGCTGCACAGAGGCCGTCTGACTCCTTACTTCTGGATGCAAGATGCTAATTCCAGTCACACACTTTCCTTGCCTGGTGCAGGGACACAGTAAAACATAGTTGATTATTTTACCAAAATTCAACAGCTAGGCAAGATGTTGTTGTTGTTGTTGTTGTTGTTGTGATCCCAAAAGAGAGATTCAATTTGCTTGACAGACCTTTGAATCTACATTTTTAAAGTCTGAATCATCAAGGATGATGTAATCACAACTGTTTCAGAAACTGTGTGGGAAATAAGTCTACATTTACTGGTTAAATATTATCTCTGATGTCCAACATTTTTTATAAATATACGAAATTTATTGTCAAATTGGTTTCCATACAACACCCAGTGCTCATCCCAAAAGGTGCCCTCCTCAATACCCATCACCCACCCCCCCTCCCTCCCACCCCCCATCAACCCTCAGTTTGTTCTCAGTTTTTAACAGTCTCTTATGCTTTGGCTCTCTCCCACTCTAACCTCTTTTTTTTTTTTCCTTCCCCTCCCCCATGGGTTTCTGTTAGGTTTCTCAGGATCCACATAAGAGTGAAAATATATGGTATCTGTCTTTCTCTGTATGGCTTATTTCGCTTAGCATCACACTCTCCAGTTCCATCCACGTTGCTACAAAGGGCCATATTTCATTCTTTCTCATTGCCACGTAGTATTCCATTGTGTATATAAACCACAATTTCTTTATCCATTCATCAGTTGATGGACATTTAGGCTCTTTCCATAATTTGGCTATTGTTGAAAGTGCTGCTATAAACATTGGGGTACAAGTGCCCCTATGCATCAGTACTCCTATATCCCTTGGGTAAATTCCTAGCAGTGCTACTGCTGGGTCATAGGGTAGGTCTATTTTTAATTTTTTGAGGAACCTCCACACTGTTTTCTAGAGCAGCTGTGCCAGTTTGCATTCCCACCAACAGTGCAAGAAGGTTCTTGTGTCTCCACATCCTCTCCAGCATCTATAGTCTCCTGATTTGTTCATTTTGGCCACTCTGACTGGCGTGAGGTGATATCTGAGTGTGGTTTTGATTTGTATTTCCCTGATGAGGAGCGACGTTGAGCATCCAACATCTTATTTTTAAAGAGCTACTCTACTGAGCTTGGTGCTAGGGATTTACTTAATACAAATCACCTTATTGCTCACAAGGTAACATTGTTCTCAGAGGTGATTAGGTAATACATCCAATGTGTGGCCACTAGTAGGCGAAGTCTTTGAACCTAAACCAGCACATTCAGAAGCCCCCACTCAACCCCACACACCAATACCTTCTATAATAAATAATGTGCCCGTCCTTCATTTAAGAGGTTGGATAAGCTTCAAGGTTATTTCCAACTATAAGCTTATGGAGGGCCTGGCTGAAACCCTCATAGATCTCAACTCAGGAATATGCACAAAGGAATTTTGGATACATGCTTTTTGATTAGGATGATAATAATTAAAAATAAAATTGTATGAATGATCATAGGGAATACTGATTAGACCAATTTAATAAAACCCCATCACCACCCCTCTAAAGATACATTTTAGCATCTCAATGATTTAATAGAAGATTGCTATATTGCAATTCCCAGCTGCACAAAACCTATTCTCAAGCATGATCATTATAATCTCGTGCTTTATTAAACATCTGAAAGGAATGGCATAATGGTCCTTCAAGGACAGCTCCATTAGGGGAAAAAAATAGAATAATCTACAGTATAATGTGTTTAAAATGCTTTTTAAAATAGTGTTGTCATTAAGGTGATCAGCACCTGGGTTATTCTCACTGAAACAAGCCTGAGGTCTGCTGATTAAAGAGACAGCTACACCCCCTTTCCCTGACCCATTAAATGAACCAAAGATGTAATCTACACATGTCTTCCTGTGGTCTAGTTTCATTAGGATGGAAATCTTCAAAAACCAGTTCGTTATCAGTGCAATAAATAGGTTGGGAAATAGAGGAGTGGAATGACACATAGCTTTATTGACCAGTAAAATTTAATTGACTATATATATTCTCACTTAGAAATTGGTCAAAATGACCCCCAAATTCAGTTTGATGCTACCAGAGCTGCCTTCAAAGGTCAGAACAAAATTTTTAAAAAGCACAAGTCCACCGTTCTTCATCTTTTCCTGGCCAAAATTATATCAGGCATTCCTTCCAAATGAAGCTTGCCTGATAGTTGATTAATATTCCCCAATCCACATCTAAGATTATAGGTGGAACTCTACTGGACTGAAAAACAAATAATAAGATTAATAAAACTTACATTTATGTTGTGACATAAAATCTACCGGCAATTTTAATGTCTGTTCCCATTTTTAAATTCTCACCTCGACAACATTATGATGCCCGTTTTTCAGATGAGGAAAATGAGGACTGAAAGATTACATGACTTGCCTGAGATGACAGAAAGCACAAATCACTAAAAAAGGATTCCCAGCCAGAACTTGGAACTGGCCCTGGGCTTTCTGTACTATGCTATCTTTTTTAAGTTAAAACTTTCCCCTTACCTGGCACTTGCCATACTGCCCAAATTCTCCAGAACATTATTACATGCTTTGTAAATGAGTCCGTAAATGGTTTGTGAAAAATGAACCTCTTACGCACAGCAGGCAGCAGGCAGTGATAACTGTTATCTGCCTGCTGTGAGACGTAGGGCAAGTTAGTAAATCTCTCTGAAACTTAACTTTCTCTTCTTAGTATCAAAATAATAACATACTTGCCTATAGAGAAACCAGGGCAATAATGCATCAGAGGACCTCTCACAGAACTTGGCACATAGGGAGTTCTCAAAACGACTTGTTTAATACACATTTCAATTAGAGCATTATCAGAACCTACATGTAATTAAGCTTGGAATTGTAGCCTTTCTTTTCAAAGATGGGACTGTTGGAGGTAAAATCAGCGGAGGGCGGACTTGATGGCATGCTCATCTAGAAAATCGGAAACAGAAGAGCATTGGAAAGAGAGACGAAAAGAGACAAAGATAAAGGCTGAGGGAAAGCAAAAAGGAATTTCAAGGAGACTGATGATACCTATGCACAGACAGGTATCAGCCTGCGGATGATGACTGGATGGCCCAAAGCAGATAGAACATTTATGTACTTAGTAATCTTCCTGCTAACTCTATGAGACAGCTCTTGTCGTTACTGTTCCCATTTTACAGAAGAGCAAATTGAGGGACAGAAGGTTAAGGATTTCCCCAAGGTCACACAGCCAGGAGGTGGCAGAGCTGAGATTCGAAGCCTGGCTATGTGACTCCAGAGTCTGTGCTCTGATTCCATGCTATTGTTTTCCTGGTCTAGCGGGCAAAGGCAGCTGAGCGTTAGAGTGGGCACTGAACATACTCGGTCACTCCACAAGAGGACATGGGTCTTGAAGGCAAACACCACCTGTGTGTGCCATCCTTTGGACACAGCCGTCCAGGAAGCCGCTGGCTCAGAGCTTGGGATGACCAGAGCACAAGGCGGATGCCGCTCTTTGCACACTTGCCAAGATGGCTGAGGGATCCCTTAGGGTGCATGATTGTGGCTGAAAGACACTAAATTTTCCCAGTAACATTCTCTGCACATTGTGAGGCTCTCCCTGTCGCTAAAAAGTTCAGAGAGGTCCGGGAGAGCTGGCTGCAGTTTGCTGGGCTTCCACTTGCATGTGACATCATTAAGGGTTTTCCTTAAGCTCTTCCCTGCCCTCCTTACTCCTGAGCAACACCGCGTCCGCTTATCTCTCAGCCGCTGCCTTGGCATCTCACCACCTGCCTTAACCACACAGACCCTTCCAGCTGAAGCCCTTCCGTACCGGCTCTGCAGCGACAACCTGTTCAGTGCCACCGCTGCTCATGTGACCTTTAACCTCCCTGAGAACCTCTCCGTCTATAAAACCTGGTACAACAGGATCTACCTCCCGGGGTAGGTGCAGAGGTACAATGAGATTATACTTGTGAAAATGATCTGGGATTATAGAAATGTTTGTTGAATCTGGACTTTAGTAGCAAATATTACCAACGAACAGCTAGACTGACTGTTTCTAGACCCTCACTGTTGGTGAATCCATCTCAACTTTAGAGATGACCTATAAATCACCTGGATTAAGTAGTTTAAGAAATTGGATGTGACATCAGATATAAGGCTATCTCGTTTCAGCATACCCAACAATGGCCTGTGCTGTAGCTGCTGCTGCCGATAAAAATGCGCGCAGCCAAAATATCCTGAGCCATTATTATATGCCATTAATGTCACTTTCAGCATTGGAAAACTGCTTTTCTGTCATTTTTATGAGTAATGACTCACCTGTGCCTGGGATGTAGTTACCATCATTCACTCTTCCCATAGAAGTGGATGGTTTGGAACACACATGAGGGTTGGTATCAGAATCGGGATTCAAACTACTCTACCTGTATTGCTTAGTCAAATCAAGCCTAATTGACCAGGATTAAAATACACTTGTATCTTCAAAGCAAATACTTTTCTCGATCAGCCCCAAGGTACACCAAAGCAGGATTTTGTTTTTAATGGTCAAAGAGTCATCCCAGTTCACAAATTTAGGGATAATGAGTTCTGGCCAAATCTATGGGTAATTATGGAAAACCAAAGATGCCCGTTTAGATATCAATTTCTAGGTATCAATTCATAAGAATGAAGGTAAAACTTAAATATATATACACATATATGTGTATATATATTGCTTACTCTGGAAAGGAACTTTATTTTAAAGCTAAGGAAAGGGAAGCCAGAAAAACTACCTAGCTACACAGTTGGTTAGTACAAAAACTAGCAATAAATGCAAAGTCTCTTCACCCAAGTCCAGTTTTTTTTAAGCATTATAAATCTAGAGGCACGGGGCTCCTGGGTGGCTCAATTGGTTGAGCGTCTGACTTCAGCTCAGGTCATGAACTCGCTTTCATGAGTTCAAGCCCCATGTTGGGCTCTGTGCTGACAGCTCAGAACCTGGAGTCTGCTTCTGATTCTGTGTCTCCCTCTCTCTCTCTGCCCCTCCCCTGCTTGTACTCTCTCTCTCTCTCTCTCTCTCTCAAAAATAAATAAAGATTAAAATAATAATAATAATAATAATAAATCTAGGGGCATGAAAAACTAAGGCAGTCCTATTAATTTATGAGCAACACAGCCCCTCCTACTCTCATTCTAGGGAAAGTCCAGGTAGACCTCTCTTCAAATGGAAGAATAGCCTAGGAAAGCAAATAGTCAGTAGTGGGCTGATCAAAAATTCATTTCCATTATACTAAGAATGGTTCAGATTCAAAGGGCAAAAGCATAGAACCAACTCACTCTTTAGACCCTTCTGAAATGTTCCATTTCCCCTTCATTCAGATATACAGGTGACCAAGATATAATAATCTATGGTGCTAACTTAAGGTGGCTGAGGTCCTGGGATAATAAATTGTTTGAAGCAATTTTCCCACTAAAAAATCTAGAATTTATTATCTCTGTCTGGCATTTATTGTCACTGACATCTGTGAAGATTTTCAGACAAGAATGTATTGTCTTCCACATCTCGCTCCAGTTCAGTGCACCATATTCCATTCAGGATTTTTTTTTTTAATAAAGAACCATCTGTTTAAAATGACTTTATTAATTCCTTTTGGTATATTTTTTGACATGTCTACAAATTACAGATCATAAATTTTCTGATAACAAATTGTTCATGGAGCTCTAGGCAGAACCTAACATGAGACTAAATATAGAAGTGGTATTTACATATGTACCCAAGTAATTCATACATAATGGAAGCCCTGTTTCCCAAGACCAGGATCACCGGTAGACAAGCTCTGATAACACAGAATATAGAGCCCCTATAGAGTTTCCATTAGGTCTAGCGAACTCTGCAGTAAGGCTACAGTTTTACTCTCATTACAAATCTCTAACTTATTTCATTGTTTTCTTTAAAAATATCATATTTGACTTGAGCCTAAGGCAAATGTTTTCTGAAAAGTTTGCACTCAGCCAATTTCTTTGTGACCCATGTGACCACTGGCCCTGTTTCCATTGGTATTCAAAAGAGCAGAAGGGGAAACAAAGGAACAGAAGCGGAATTAGGTCTAATACTCTTAATGTACAAATACCCACACAGCGTCTCACTTTCTTCTGCAGATTGTAAAATTTCTCAACCACCCTGCTCCATGAAATCCCACAGTGCCTTTTCCAAGCTCCTGATGGGAGGAAGTGACCCAGGGAGGTTGGGAAGGTGATGCTGGATGATGCCCTGGAGGAGGGCAGGAGCTGCTGATGAAAGAGGCACATTTCCTGTGCCCAGAAGCTGATGAAATGGGCTTTGCTACCATCTTTCAGATTCCTTCCTTGACCTGAGGTCCAGATATAAGAGATGGTGTTCAGACTCTTCACCAGAGAAGCCAAATAAAATGTTACTTAAGCAGTGAGCACTGGCTTGGTTACAGCAAAGACAGGGTATTTCTATCAGCTATTGTTTTTAGCTGTTCATGTTCTGAAAATGGATATTAATGGATATATGTACTTGTCTGGCTCTGACGCTCTCACTCATCTTAACTGTTGACTTTTACTGTTCTATCTATATCCCACTGTAGTTAATTTACCCAAACATGTTTAAGTCGTAAATACATATATTTTAGAGAGAGAAACATATGACACTTTCTCCATGAAACTGTCATCTCTTGGCTTGGTGACACTTATATTTACTGGTTCTCATCTATTCTGAACAGTCCTTTCTCTGTTCCTTTTGTTCCTCATTTTTCTTCTGTCCCTTAAATGAGGATGAACCCAAAGGTTCTGACCTCTCTCCTGTTTTAACCCCTAACATATCTCCCAAGCTGTGGCACTGCATTCTAATTACCTGGACACGTTCACATCCATTTCCAGCCAGCTGCCTAATCAACCTATTTGTATTACTGTCGTCGGCATTCATTACCTAGCCTAGTGTGTGCACACACGGCCAATTCCTTTGTCTAATTTCCCTAATGCTATTTGTGCCAATATTCTCTGAGTCAATCAAATTCAAATCCACAGCTGTCTTTGATTCTTCTTCCTCTGCCACCAAATTGTTACCATCACGGGCACTTCATGATGGTGTCACAAATGCATATGCTTTCTGACATGGCCTTCTTCTTTGAGTCTCCATTTAATTCCATCCGGATAAAACTAAGCACCTCTTTGGTTGCATTAATCTTATGCATAATATATTCAATAAGGCTCTGGGACATCCACACAAAGTTTCAATGTAATTTAGTGGAATTAATCTGACACGTAAGATTCTACCAAATGTAGGCATGTCTGTACGAGGCTACCTTTCCATTATAAACTTTTGTCTCCTTGTTGCCCTAAATACCAACAAGCTTAAAGAATGCTTTCCTATCTGTACACCTGCTCTTTCCTCAATCTTATCCCCCTCATCTACATTTACTGGGATCATTCCTGGGAAGCTCCTTTTCTGCCCCTGAGTACTGTGGCATTCTAGACCACTCATCCTGCATTCCCTGGACTTTTCCTCATTTGTACCTTGTCATACCTCTCCAGCATAGTGACAGCATCTGGAAATCTGGAAATTTCTGGAATTTCTGGCATGATCTGGAAATCATGCCTTATCAAACACTAGGACCCACATAGCATCCAGCACGTGGCCTTTGCATAGTAGGTGCTCAGTAAGAACATGCTGCATATTGAAACAATGGACAGGAGTTCCCAGGAAGAGGGAAGAAGTGCCATTAAGTCAAGGAATCAAGGCATCCCGATGTAGACCTGACAGGCGATAAGGTAAATAAATTGCATGTGTGGGAGTTACACGACCTCTTCAAATATACTTTGAGTTTCTTGAAGTCCAATATCTCCAGTGACCCCAATGCCCACACCTCAGGGAGGACCCACTGACCCCTAGTGTCAGGCTTACCCTTTCTCAGCCCCTACTTCACTCCTGTCCCTGCAGCTGGACAACTCAAACCCCTGCTAGACTCCAAGGGCATCTGCTACACGTTCTGCTCAGAATCTTTATTTCAGCCATGATAACTGGGCTTAACTCTTCTCCCACGGGATTTTCCAGTCTGGTAGCTGTATTCTTTTGCTTTGTGCTATGGCTACGGCTTCCTATTCTTCCCTGTCCCCAGTCCCCTGAGTGTCGGACGATTCTAGTTTGTATTTCTCAGTGCCATCCTCACATCTCCTCCAGTGTAAACTCCTACACTTGAACCTCAGCCAGGTGCCCTCTACCTGCTGAAGTAGCTCTTGATACTGAGTGCCTGACTCCTGAAAATCCACTGCCATGCTCCAGCCACTTGTCCAGACGCCCCTCTTTGTCCTTACCATGAAGTCTCTCTGTGTGGCTCTTGCTGGCCCAGATATCTACTTTGGCAGCCCCACTACATTTGCTCCAAGAGCGAGCTGCTGGATGTGTGCCCACAGTGCCCATAGTGCCCAGATGGGAAGGTCTGGATTAGAGCCCTGGACCCTTGCCCTCTGACCCTTCCTGTTCTAGTTGACTTGGTACTGACCACAGATGTGACAAGCTGGTAAAAGGCCAGCTATGGAGAACCCAGAGACACATAGCACAAACACTATGTCACCTTCTGAGAAGTCAGGATCAGCTGTCTCTTGCTGCATCTGGCCTCAGGTGACCCTGTAAGGCTACGGCCAAAATACTACAAAGGAACGTACTTCAGAAGAGTCAAACATTTTTAAGAGCAAAGACATTGAAAATATCACAAGCCTCTGTACTCCTATAATAGGTGTATAGCATACATCTAAGCAATAAATACATGCACTTTGAATTGCTGCAAACCATTGAAATAAACCAAATTTCATTTTTTAATGCATGCAATAAACTTCTTCCGTAGCCTATCAGTTAAGATTGCTCTAACTTTAAAAAAAAAATCACAACTGACTCGTTCTGTATTCCTATAGCTCAGAATAAATAGATCAACTAACTTTAAAGTTGGCAGGTTTACAGTTCTCACAGAGAAGAGAAATTAAAGCCAAGCTGAAGATAAAAAGTAAGTATTTTTTTATATTTATGAAGTCTTAAAATTACAGAGCTGAACATACAAGGTCAATACAGAGCTGGCAGAGAGCTGAAGTCGGATATTTCCTACATTAGCTTTATTTTCTAAACTGAGAAAGTATGATCCAGGGGGTGGAGATGTGTGAGCAGAGCAGCAGGGAAATGGTGAGGCGTGGTTCCCATGCAAACTGCTCATGAAGAGTAAACATTTACAGGTGGAACCCCAACTCTAGGCTTCATCCAGCGAAATCCCTTCCCAAAGAAATGTCAAAATATGAACTGTGGCATAGAATGCTTTCTTGGGTATCTGCAAGGTATTAGGTCTTCATTTTGTAATTATTTTGTGTTTTATTTTCCTACATATTTGCATCTCCTTACCCCCCAGCAGTTAACTCCCCAGGACAAAATTTCTGCTTTCGTCAAACAAAGTCATAAACAGGACCATAATCCCAGCATCGAGAATAATGTCTGACACATGGCAGTTTCTTAATAAAAATTTGTTGAATAAATGAATACATTTTTAGTCCTACCGTGACCCTCTCAAGGGAGCTCACCAACCTTAGCACCTATTCAATGCACACAAAAAACAAAATAAAACAAAAAACACCCTGCTTGTTCACTTTCTATATAAGGATATCTAAGCACTGTAATTTAAGGTGTCACGTTCAAAGGTAACATTTTATTTTATCACTTTGAGGGCCAATCTCTAAGCATGAGAAAGAATATTAATCTTCCTTGTATTTGTCTCTCTGATCACTAGAAATTTATTAACATTTAATTGTCTGGAATTTGAATTTGGCTTCCAGGAAGCTTCAAAGAATTAGCACACTCTGAGTAAATCCTTGTACGATATTAGTTTTTGATCTCAAAGGATAGTTAATTTAGCTTGTTTACATGACAGATTTGGACAGAGTTAAAGGTTAAATTCTACCTTGGAAGTCTAAATATAACTGACAGTTGATATTAATAATTTTATAATTACTGAAACTATGATTAGCATTGTCTAAGTATCTTGTGCTAGTAAAAAGTGTCATATGATTCTAGCCTGTTCTCCTGGGAGATGACCTGACTTTCGAATTTTCATTACCCCTAAAATTATCAGCTTCAAAACAGCATTTATGAAAAGAAATTAACATAAACCTTTAAATGAGGTTTTTCTGAAAAGCTACTTGCTCATATAAAATTGAAAGTCAACAATGAAATTACTTAAATTAATCATTCTTTCATTCACTCCACACATAATTATTGAATATCTGGTGTGTGTTGTTTATTATGCTAAGTTCTGGGGATACAAAAAAAAAAAAAACCCATAGGATATTGTCCCTATCATTGAGGAGTCTAGTGCAGAGTTGGGTTTTATTTGCTGGTTTCATAAGCCCTGGTATTTACAAAGATGCCAAGACTTGAGCTCGCATAAGGCTCGGAGCTCCGTGATGGTAGCATCCAGGCTGTGCTGTTCACCATTGAATGTCCAATGTCAGGAGTATTAGTAAGTATGGGTGTCTCTGTGGTGCTTTCCAAGGTGCTGACGTGGTAGAAAGACAAATGTGGAAACAGAGATCAACACACAACGTGGTAAGCGAGATAACAAAGAAATAGAGCACAATGAACATGGCCTGGATGAATAGCTAAGTCTGCCTGCAGAAGCCAGAGAAGGCCTCTGACAGGAGCTATCCTTGGGCTGAAGCCCCTCTGGGATGAAGCATTATTATGCCAGGCACGGGAGAGGGTTCCAGGCAGACAGCACAGCACATGTCAGGCATGGAAGCATGAGAGAACATGACGTGCTCTAAACCCATAAATGTTTGGATACAGCTGGTAAGGAAATCTGAAGACTGCCGTGGACGTTATCAGGATTTCCCTCAGGTTTCCTTACTAACTGTTGTTACCTCATCAAAAACAATGCTCCTGGAAGTAATCTAAGTGAAAAATTATTATTAGACTAAAGTTGACTCTTTTATAATTATTTCAGCAAAGGAGAGAGGACCTTTTACAATATCATTTGTAAAGTTTAATAAAGTGTTCTCTTTTCAAATACTTGTATTTTGATTACTTCCAGAAACACGCTTTAACAATTTCTCTATAAGCCTGGAATCAAATCAGAGCCACAGCTATTCCTTGACTCAGTGAGGATTTAATATTCTAATCTATACTGTGAAAAAGCCAGTATCAAAAATTCCTCATGGGGGTGCCAGGTGGCTCAATCGGTTAATCAGCATACTTGATTTCACCTCAGGTCATGATCTCACGGTCCTGGGATCGAGCCCCATGTTGGGCTCTGCACTGATGGTGCGGAACCTGCTTAAGATTCTCTCTCTCCCTCTCTCTCTGCCCTCCCCTGGTCACGCACACACACTCTCTCTCAAAATAAATAAAGAAACAAAAGAAAAAAGAAAAAGAAAAAAAATTCCTCCTCCACATTTCCCCCAGTCTGATAAACTCTCAAATGTGTATTGAAAAACACAAATAAATTAGCACAAGCACCCAACTAACAAATAAACAGTGGTTTGTGGAGGCTGTGGAGGTTCTTCATTTCGTGTGCACACCCAAGAATAATTTCCACTGAGTGCCTCCGGAGAGTACAACAAAACAAGTGTGTCTGGCCACTCTTGGAAAAATGAAGGAGACTAAACAGCCCTTCTCCTTTGAGACTGGATTGTGGGAGGAGGGACGGTGGGGAACAAAGTGCAGTGTGATTCATAGGAGCGTAATCAGGGTCCAGGTATACCTTGAGCACAGCTGTATGAGGAATGACTCAAGGTCACTCCAAGGTCTGGGATGTTTAGGTTGAGAGCTGTGTATTGACGGGAATAATAATAACTGTCTTCAAGTGTAGGGAAAGTTGTGATAGCTAATTTTATGTGTCAATATCACTGGGCCAGAGGGTGCTCAGATATTTATTTAGTCAAACATTATTCTGGGTGTTACCATAAGGGGATTTTGGATAGATGAGGTTAACATTTAAATCTGTAGACTGAGTAAAGCAGACAGCCCTCCCTCATGTGGTTGGGTCTCATCCAATTAGTTGAAAATCTAAACAAAACATAATGATGGGCCTCCCCCAATTAAGAGAGAGAATTGTCCTGTCTGACAGCTCTCAGACTGAATATCAGCTCTTCCTGGTTCTACTGCAGCTTTGGGTTTGAGCTGGGATATTAGCTATGTAGACTCTGAACTTGCCAGCCCCCATAATCATATAAACCAATTCCTTGTAAGTCTAGATAGATAGATAAAGAGAGAGGGGGGGAGGGAGAGAGAGAGAGAGAGAGAGAGAGAGAGAGAGAGAGAGAGATCTCCTATTGGTTCTGCTTCTCTGGAGAACCTGACTAATACAGAAAGTAATAACAAAGGAAGAATACCATGAGAAAACATGAAAAGTTGAGAAAGTAGAAGACATTTTGGGGTGACAGTAGAGAGGCCAATTTACAGGAAGAGAGGGATATTGTAGACAAGATGAAATAGTCACATTGGAGCCATGAGGTTGATTCCCACAGTTTCCACATCACTGGAAGTCTTTGAGTGGGGTGGGATAAAATTAGTGTACTTTTTGAGGAAGAAGTGTTTGGATACAGCATATAACCTTCTAGAGGAGGAAAAGTCTGGAGGCCCCAGGGTCCACTCACATGCCGAAGAAGAGTGAACTCCTCTATATGAACCCAATTTTGAATCAAAAGAACTTGACAGTATTTTGAGTTAAACATTAGGTTGGCCAAGATGGAAAGGGCGGGGGCATGCTTCAAGTGAAACAGAATCATTGAACAAAATGTAACAAGACCGGATTTGTCCTTCTCTGTATGTTACAATTTTGCAATTTTTGCACTTTTCTGCATTTCTCCTAAATAAAGCTTCACGGTGGAAGGGAATTGTTATGACTTCCTTGGATGCCTCTGTGACAGCTTCATCATTCAAGCAAATCTCTAGGATTAAAAAAGGATTCTCAGGCCTTAAAACACCCCTGATACCGTAAGTCTTTTAAGCCAAAAACAAACTACAAACCAAGCAACCCTAAGACCCAAAACTGGAGCCTTTCCCATGTCAGCAGGTAAACACACTACGATAGATACACTATACAAACTCGAAACATCTCAGATGACAAATGAAGATGAGGCAAAAAGCAATCAAGGCGGCAGAACACTAAGACTGTATAAAGGACAGAATTCATTAACATGCTTAAGTTGAATTCTCTTGTTCTCTGCTTTTCACTTTTTTGACAACAAGGGAACCACTAAGGTTAATCTTAAGGAAAACTATTCCATCATGTTTAAGTTTCAAAAGCAATACTAAGAAAGTAATAAATATCACATTAGTATAGTGTCTCTAATTTTTCCCTGATCAAAGGTATCTACTGCTGTAGCACTCTGTCTCCAATGCCCTTTAAGGAGTGAAGAAATACTAGTCTGAGAGGCTGGGCAAACCCTAAAAGGATGAAAGACATGCTAGAATCAGCTGGTGGATTTGCTGTGAACTGATTTTGGTACCACATTAGCATCCTGATGTTAATAGCTCCCGGAGCCATACCTGAGCTTACCTTAAACTTCACCCATACCCTATGCCCCCAAGCTGTTCTCTCCAGGGTTACTTTCTTCTAGAAAATATTTACTGTACCCTGCCGAGAGGAGTTCTCCACAGTATCTCTTCACTTCTCCTCTGTTCCCATGGTGCTTGTTAATATCAGCAAGTTTCCACCTAACTGCCATAAAAAGAGCCCAGCTGTTGCCAGGGACAATGATGCCACAAGACTTTAAGAAGTGAAACCCAGATCACTATAGCTTCTGGCTTCTGTCATTTACTGTTTTTCTCTGGCATCAGATGTGGATTACCCAGATCAGATTCCCCTCCACTCTTACTTGTAACAGAATACACAAGGGAGACATGGCCGGAACAAGTGTGGACATTGCTGACCCTCTAGGAATCCATACCTGATCCCAGGTCGATGCTGAAATATGTATTCTAGGGTAAGTGCCCATTGTGGCTTGGGAGTTTATTTTAAATTGAATCTTTAATATGCAAATGTGAGATTCACCTGGGGCACCATAAGAATGAAATCTATCCTCCACCCTGTCTTGCGCTCTTACATTAAAGGGAAGAAGAGTAATTTTTAACACACCCCTACGATGGTTTTATGCAAATTCTTCAAGCTAGGCAAATTATTTTTGTGTTAAAATTTTTCAACCCCATAAAAACAGGAGTGAATTTATGTGGCATTTTAAAACGATGTTAGGCACATTGTAAACCTATTTCATCTCATTTATAAAGAAGAGTGAACATAAAAACAGGCCACAGCATAATTAATAGTGAAATGATTTATAGCACCAACTCTTTCCCCATTCATATTTATGTATTTTCTGCAGTGTGGTGCAAGTTTTCCCTTACACATCCCCAGTGCCTGTCCTTGCCACAAGAGAGAAACGGTAGCAGGTGAAATTCACCAGGTGGAGCTTAAATTCACTTAGGCGCACACGCACACATGCTCACGTGCCATATACTCTTAACAATGGTTTTCAAACTTGGCTGCATGCCAGAATTTCCTAGCGAGGGCTAGAAAGTACTGATCCCTGGGTTCCACCACCAGAGGGTCTGTTTCAGTTGGTTTGGGGGGTGGGGGGGGCGGGCAGTGTGGAGCATTGGGATTTTTCAAATGTCCCAGGTGAGGCTAATGTACAGTCTAGATTGAGATTTACTACATTAAAGTATTTTAAGATTATTAGGCAAAGCTATAACATGGAATTTACATACCCCCGTTAAATAACTTGAAGAATAAATTCAGAGGCTACCCTATAAGGCTGCTCCATTTCTAATTCACCCTGTAATTTATGACTTATAGCAAATTCAACAAGTATTCAAGTGAGTACCTACAATGTGCCAGGCACTGCAGTAGGTCCTGCAGATACAAGAATAACACCTATCTTATCTTCACAAAGTAAAGTATAGAGTTCCGCAGATATTTGTAAGTAGTTTTT
Source organism: Panthera tigris (assembly GCF_018350195.1). Lineage (NCBI taxonomy): Eukaryota > Metazoa > Chordata > Mammalia > Carnivora > Felidae > Panthera > Panthera tigris. The sequence goes on along the minus strand of NC_056660.1, from coordinate 67,534,135 downwards.
TCTACTTTCTGTATTCCAGCTAATGCTCTACCTGCTCTTGATATTTACTTTCCATAACAGGTGGTTCTTAAAGTAGATCTTGGCTTTTTCTACTTGGAGCTTCTGTTTTTAAATTTCTTACGAATACAGATGAAAACTAGCGAACTCACGTATCTTTATAAGAGCAATAAGAACACAGGTAATAAACCAATTCTAAAACTAATTAACATTTCAAAGAACCACCTGAAAGAGAAATAGGAAATATTATCTCCTCATGAGGATTTAATCCTACATTGTGAAGTTTATGAGAGAAATAAAAGTTCAGCACAGACTATACGGACCGCTCTTAAGATAGTAACAGTCGCTCTTAAGATAGTAACAGTCTGATGTCCGTCGGAAGTAGGGCAATGAGTTATATACTTCCCTCCTTCCCATGATGATTGGTGTGGATTTTGAGTATAATTTGAGATAAGCTCTAAACTATCTCCTAAGCTTTTCAGAAGAGTAGTTTGGGCTACAAAGGGAGTGCAGAATAGTAAATATGCCAGCATCATTTGTAAGATGTCATTTAATTTCTCTTGACTATGTTCAGCTGAGAAGTCTGCTCACAATGGTTTAATGAGGTAAATTGAAATAATTGTTCCATTCTTACACGGGAGAACATGAGCACAATAAGCTGAGTTATCAAACTCACAATCCAAATAAGTAGCAGAAATTTGAGCAAGAATTGATTCAAAAGAAACACAAATTTCAGTCTTGCATAGAAACCACCACAACTTTCTCATGGCTGACACAGGCTGCATAAAAAATGCCAGGAAGACTTAGAGAAATGTTCTCAAACATTTCTATTATATATTCACCAGGCAAGGAGTGCAGTTTCCATTTTTTAATTAACAAAGATCTGTTTGATTCTCTCTAGAATACCAATTTGGAAGGTAGTTTCTTTATTGTTATAATTTCCAAAAATCTCTTCTAGGACGAGCTTCATTTCAAAGCAATACAGATGTGAATTTCTAAGAAGGTTCATTTTTAAATAGTATAATGAGCCAGATTTTCTCTGAGTGCCCAAGTCACTCCTTGGAAAGACTTCCTGGCCAGCAGAGGACCACTTCCCACATCCCATCAGACATCCACCAGTGAAGATGGTAATGTGGAAGTTGGCACAAGCTTTATGCATGCACAAGAGGGTAGAAGAGGGACTCAAAGCTGGAAAATATTCATATTCTGGATTTTTCCATATTGTGGGTCAAAGAGGAAGACTAACAATGAGTTGTCTTGAATATCATAGTAATAATTGGAACCAAGATAACTAACAGTGATATATATTTTGCAGATGTGTTTAGGCTCCTACCTGATCATTTTCTGTGCCAAAGCATTCACCACTTTATTCAGGAGCTTTTGCCACTATTAGATTGTTCTCAAATTCCTGTTTGTCTGACATAGTTCTATCTACTCATTCTTCCATATGCTACCCATCTAACTATTTAAAGATACATATCATATCTACTACAAGCCTTCTCTTTCTGTGTGAAATTCCTTAGTTTTCGATGCCCTTCTATTGGATTTAACCTACTCTGAATGCTCTCTGGTTTGTAAATATCTCTGTGAGTGAGTTAGCACCCAAATTTGAGACAATATTCCAGATTTCAGCTTTCCAGTGCAGATGTCTATGGATATCTATCTTCCCTTGTTCTGGCCGCTTGCCCTCTTGTTGCTATGCCACCCTGTAGAAGGGCAAGTTCATGATCTACTGAAGCCATCAAGGTCTTTTTTCACATCAACTGTCATTGAGTCATGTCAGGCCTCCCCAACCCTGAGCAAGTACGGATAAGATTTAGAATTCAGTACCTTACATTTAATCCTATCATATTTAATATCCATGGTTGGAACACATCATTCCATCCTATTAAGAAAAAAATTTGATTCTGTCATTATTTTGGCCTGTTCAACACTTTTTCTTAAAATATCTTATATGAAGACCGGTTTTAAAGCTTACTTGCCATCACTCATATTTTGTATCTTACACATAACCCAGAAGCATGTTTTCTATGTCTAACTGAAGCACAATTCACCCACACCTTTCTGAAGTGTTACCTGGACAGAAGAAGAATTGATCCTGAAACTGATTCCCTTTACACAAATATTATAGGAAGATGTTCTGGTCAATAAATTGTCTTGGCCCCAGATTTAAGCAAAAATATATTAACTGCAAAGTTTTTGCTCAATATTTATATAGCTAAGAGATGGCCCCTATGGAGTGGTGGACCCTGTAATGGTTCCTTTTTTTTTTTTTTTTTTTTTTTTTGTATTCCTATAGATTTCAGTGTAAGTAAAGAGCAAAGATCTGCAAATTAATTAAGGTTCATGAAGTTGTTCATGATCTCTCTGCTGTGGGCAGGGGCAGCCGTGAAGATTATGCTTCTCTTTTTCAACATGTGTTTTGACCGTCCTCTGAGAATTGTTCTTGGAGTTGAGCACCTGTTTGGGTTCAGCGATCACCCAAGGGATGACAACCAAAATAAGGAGAGCTATTGTACCACACGCCATTGAGACCTGGAACCAACCAGCCCTGAGAGAGAGGGTGGCAATGTCTCCCAGCAGATTGATCTAGACAGAATAAATCAGGTATCCAGTAACGCTGCTGGGAATGCTGTGTCCCAGACTGTCTGGAGGGGAGATGGGAAGAGAAATAGAGTCCTGTCTGTGAGCGAGAGTGGCCCTCCTTAAAGGCAATCCATCGTGACTGTGTTAAGATATCGATATGGACGTGTGAAGAATTAAAAACTCTAGCGTCTTTTTCTTCATAGCACTAGTCACTATCTGAAAGCATTTGTTTACTTGAGTATTTTTAATCGTCTCTTTCCTACCATCAGAATGTAAATCCCCATTTGAGCAGGGACTGCCATCATGTTTTGCTGTCATGTGTCCTTGAACAGTGCCCAGAGAGGCTCTCAATTACTATGTGTGACTATAATGACGTGTTGAAAGGCAGACAGAGACAGGGCAGGCCTTGAAAGTGGCAGAGCAAGGACCTAGACTATGTCCCTGAGAGGAAATCTCTCTTAAAAATTGATAAAGGTGAATGCAGTCACTTCCACACTTCCCACTCTGCTGAAGTTCGTGAGAAGGAAGACACAGCAAACACAGGGGACTGTGGTCAGGAGGTGTCAGAAAGGGGTCAGGAATGGAGAGAAAGCCCCTAACTGCATTTGCAATAGGAGATCAAGTTCTGCTTTCCCAGAATATTCCAGGAGGGATTCACTCTTAAAACACTGGGAGGGTGTTACTTTGTTTAATCATGCATTTGCATAATCATAAATAAAAACCCCAAATGGACAATAGATTATCTTTAAGGTAAGGTGAATCTAACACTTTACGGGTAGGTGTTCAATCAAAGGGACCATCTGACTCTATTACCGTGCCTTTCAATTTCTCCCTACTCACCACAGGCATATCCGTATCGGCAGAAAAGCTGCTGGAGATCTTAATGAAATAAAGATATACTGTTTCTATGGTTTATGGTTTTCCCCTTCATCTGCCAGTCCAGTAATCCCATCTATAAATGTGAGGAAGTAATTTGGTCATGTCTTGTCTTAATAAGCCAGGAACCATCTTTTTCTTAGGTAATTGTTCAAACATAATTTAAGTATTTGTTCCTGAGATTTTCTTTTTTTTTTTTTTTTTTTGCCCCTGGGGATCCTTGAGTCAAAAAGGTTTCAGGTCTAAGGATCCATAACTAATCCACGGGAAGGAAAAAATATTTTGATTCAATAAGACTAAGAAAAAAATGTAAATACAAAAAACTCTCAGGAAATGAACATGATGTCAAACTTAACTCCCACTGTGTTACATTTCAACTGACATAAGAAGAGCAGTTGGTAAATTGTGGCACCGCCTCTAAGTCAGATGATACAATGAGTTGCACAGTCTACCAACAAAATCGCTTCATGAATAATTCAGCACTGATGAAAATACTTTATGTGTCGGGCCCCTAGGTGACTATTTTGGGCATCACGGTTGCAAGCCATAGCTAATGGTAATGGGCAAAGATTCCCCTAGATTCCACGAGGTCACATAGCACCGGGTGATTTGAGGAGGCACCTCCCCTCTGGCCCTGGGCAGGCATCATATCATCCCATTTTCAGAAGCTTCTCAGTAAAGTTATCATTTTCATTACATTTTGCATTTTTACAGCACCTGTAATCATAGCTCCCAGGCACTATACATTGTTAATTTATTACAGGCATTTCAATTTTGCTAGTTAACTCCCCGGTCTCCTTACACACTAAGCCCTAAAATCGGCACCGAGAACTGAAATTCATGCAGCTTCAGACCAGAGTATGTTCTCGGGAATCTGGAGGCCTGGGTTCCAATATCAGGACTTCCCCTGATTGGCTCTGTGATGAGAGGAAGTCCCTTCTTCTTTCTGGGCTTCAGTCTTCTCTTGGATAAAAGGCTGAGACTGGACGACATGTCTTCTAAAATCCCCTGCAGCTCTAAGCTTTTCTGGTTTTGTGTGTCAGAGCTCTCAGGAAGATGTGTCTGACATATATCTGTGCATAGATATGGATTAAATCTGTTCCTGAGGTCACTCTTGCTCTGCACTCCTTAAGTGCATCATCCATCCTGGTGTTGGCCGCTGACAGCTCCCTGTGGAGGACCCCATGCCAAATCTAATTCCATAAGGTACTCAGAACCAGAATTAAATAGGAATGCCTCGGGCTAATTTAGATGTCCCAAGCTAAGCCAAGAGAAGTGATTCCTTCATGAGATTTATTTTAGAACAAAAATGGTTTGCAGAGTGAAGTGAAGGAAATGGCATTAAGTTACGAGAGCATGTTAGTTAGTAATTAATGGCACAGCTTAAAATGTCAATTTAAGAGATTTTCCTCAGTGAGGAAAATCCATTAACCAAATTTAAACAATGCTGACAAGGTCCCTTTGGCTGAGGAGGAACTGCGGATGTCGAGGTAGATACAGGAGGTCAGACAATGTCCCTACATGTTTCTTGCCCTTCATGTGCTTACAATTTAGCAGATAAAATGAATCAAACATTTAAGGAAGAGACAAGTTAAAAAAAAATGAAAGAAAAAGAAATATCTGGACTGACAGCACATGATACATATTTGGGAAATCTTGAATCAGGTTTATATCCAAGTGCCATAAAGACCTCAGAATGGGCCTTTAGGGAAAAGTAGAATTTGTTTTGGAAAGTGGCTTGGAAGAAATAAATACAATATATACACTGGGAAGTACTGAGAAGAAATGCAATCAGGTTGGACTTACCAAAGAATCCGTTATATATTAAGGTCTAGAGCAATGCTCCCCACACAGTAAGACCCAACCTGCCAGGAAATTTCAGAGCTCTGCCTGGCCATCCCAAGGTTAGTTCTCTATAGACGCTGGGTTTCAGATGACAGCCACTGCTCCCTTGCCGGGCCTATCGACGACCTCTACCTCACATTCTGCTCTAGTTATCCAGCAGGGAAACTGTGAGAATGAAGGAATCAAGTAGATTCTCTTATGGGAAAGACCCAGCCCCTGGGCTACAGGAAAATGCCAAGCGTGTTTATGGTGTAGGCCACAAGAGAAGTGGGAAGTGAGAAATGCAAAAGCAGAACAGTAGTTAAGGATATTATCCAGGGAAGAGAATGTGTCAATATACAAAAGGGAGCCACTGCAACTTTCTGAACCTGGCAGTGGCTACTGAACACCTGGTATTCATCACCCAATTATCCATTAGAGGGTTTCCTTTTCAATTCTAGGACTCTATTAAAACAGAACAAAAACAATGAAGAGGCAGTTGGAGATAGACGGACTTTCACGTGAGCACTCAGAGTTGTGCAGATGCCTGGGTTGAGCTGGGGGGTTGTAGTCATTGGAGTCATATGATAGATACAAATCTGAGCTCAGATAAAAATTTATAGAGAAAACTAGTAAGACAATGAATGCTAGGGCAGAACATAAACTGAAAAGGACTTTTCTTATGTCTGTAATTTCCCTATTTGGGAACAAGTATACCCAAAGTATAAAGCACCTGCTTTGTGCCAACAACTCTTTCCTAGACGTCATTCTCTATTAGGAAATACAGTGCTGGGAAACCTGGAGGAGGGGGAAAACCACTCTTCTGCCTGCGATGATACAATATCACAACCTATAGAGGCATTGGGGCAGGAAAAATGTTGGTCTTATGCAAAAATACAGAACAAGAGACCTGCCCAAAGACAACGTATAGACCAATTGGAGATACAGGATCTCCTCTGAACCAAGTCCTCTATAACCCACCCTCACCAAAAAGCAGTAAAACTGGTATAAAAACAATCCACTGAGGGGCGCTTCGGTGACTCAGTCGGCTCAGGTCATGATCCCATGGTCGTGAATTCAACCCCCGTGTCAGCCTCCATGCTGACAGTGCGGAACCTGCTTGGGATTCTCTCTCTCTCTCTCTCTCTCCCTCTCCCTCTGCCCCTCCCCTGCTCGCTCGCTCTCGCTCTCAAAATAGATAAATAAACTTAAAAAAAATCAACTGAAAAAGTGGAATTGGTAAAAATTTCAAAAGGAGATTTTTCCTCATTTAAGTCTCGAACTCTCTATATCATCTAAATATTGCTAAAACCAATTTCCACACACTCAAATAGTTCCTTAGGATATCTCCCAATATTTTAAAACAAACTGCTTTCCTCCCAAATTGCTAATAAATGCACAATGCAAAAATCACTCTAATTAACATATAAGCCAGGAGAGGGGCATGACCACTGTCGGTTTTTTTTTTTTTCCTTCAACATGTGATTAGAATTACTTCATAAATTATTCACATGTTCTGCTAGAATAATAAAAGAGCATCTCATTTTACATAAATCACATTACTTATTTGGAAGGGGTGGCAAAGTTCCTCTAAAATGTTGTTTTGATAACACGGAAGACAAGGCACCCCAAGCTCTGATTAGCATTTGGTTCATCCCGTTTTGAAGTAAACAGTGTAAGCAACCCACTTGCATAAGCAGCCACTTCACCTGCATCTATTATCTGTGGAGCATCACCGTCAAGGTTTGCCAGGGCTGCAGCGGAACTGTGAGGTTGAAGAGAAGAATCTCTCCATGTCTCTCCTCCACGTTTTCGGATACTCACTTTCCCCTTTGAAAGCACCATGACCCACCTGTACCTCCTGCTACACCGAAGCTGTGTCTTCCATAAGCCTCTGCCAGCAGAGGCAAACTCTCTCCCACTCTCATTTATGAAACAGACTTCTGACATCCAACCACCCTCAACGCTTGATCTGTCCCTAGCATCGGTTTATTTATCAGTGCCCTTGAGTTTTGAGACACATGAACGAAATTCGCTGTTCCAAGCTAAGACCACTGTTTCCTGTTGTATTATAATTAACATTTAGTTATGTGAATAGCACCCTACTAGTTATTAGGGAAGATGATGACACAGGAGTGTATGAAACATGTGCCCTGTCCTAAGAGGTTTTTCTTTTTTGATCTTATGGTCTACATGGGGAAAAAAATATATGTATGTAAGTAATAGAATGAATATTTCAAATGGGGGACCAGCACAGAAATAGAAGGTGCTCAATATAAGATGAGCATGGAAGCTGATGTAACTGGAAATGTGGACCCCTCTTCAATCCTGGCCTATTGTAGAGTCTTCCTCAGGTCTTGGAGGCAAGAGAGAAGTGCTTTGGTCTAACCAAAAGAGTATGAGCTTCTCAATGGCTTTTCATGTCACACACAGAACAAAGGGCCTAGTAAAAGTTTAAAGAACATTTTTTGAATGAGGAGAGCCTAAAAGGGAAGACCATCAGGTATATGGGTAAGTGGAAGAATCAAAAAGTAGAACCCCCCCCAAAAAAGAACAACAACAAAAAGAGAAGAACCAAGAAGTATCCTTCTGAAACCACACAGCTTAGGTAGCCTCTGTACTTTTTTGACAGTGTTTCTTTTCTGTTTTGCGTAATCATCCACAAACAAAGTATTACCTATCACAGACCCTTTGAGAGACCCTAGGACCACATTCTCCCCGGCTGACTCAGAGTATCCTAAAAAGAGGATGGCAAACACCAACCAATTCCTTGAGGGTCATGGTTTTCCACCTTGTCTGGCCAACCGAAGTCAGAATTCCAGGCATCACTTTGCCTCTCCTCTCCCCAAGCACAGATGGACAAGAGCCACAATCTCCAGCTGTCTAGAAACGAACGCCCTCAGCTAAGAATGCCCTTTATATTTGATCATTCAGGATCTGTACAGAGTTCTTCTCTAAGCATCCCTGTGTGTGTTATTCATGTGGAGAGAGAGCATCTTGTTTTTATGTTGTCTATAATAAATTATAAGTGTAACAGCGGGAGCTTTTTCAATACTATTTGTAAATGCAGCCAGAGGCTATTAAGTGATTGGTGTATCAAATAAATATAATTAGTAAATAGAAAAATAACATGTCTGTAAACTGCCTTTGGAAATATGTGATTAGACCAAAGACAACAATTTCTGCCAAAGCTTCTAAGTGTTTCCAAGAGATACCAGGAAAATACTTTAACGATTTCATAATGACTTTGAAAAATTTCTATGTAAATCTGTTAAGAAGGTAGACAGTACGCTTACTTAGTCCCAACTCCTTCTGAATGCTACATGTTGGAAATTTAAGTGCAGGGGTATGCTTAAGTGCGCATCATAATTTTTTCAGGGGAGTTAAAATGTGCTTGATTATTGACTCTATAAGTTTTTAAATTGACATTTGATGAGGTTAAGAAGAGTTATAAATATACCTCCATGTGCAAAGTGCTCTCAGGTGGTAGCGTTATTCTCAATTACTAACACTTAAAATGATCCCAGCAAGTCAATCAGTGTAAAGCAAGGTGAACTCACCCTGCCCTTCTCTCTTATTGGCATTATGGAAAAGTTTGCTCTTCACCAGTGATGCGATGCTCATTGTCTGGCAATGGAAACTGAAGAGTCACTGATTCCTCCTCTGAGAGATACAGACAGACACCCATGCTTGTCCCTTACTCATCTCCCCTGAATTAATATGGGACTGTACTGGAACCTCGCTTCCCTCATTGCTCCCACCCCAGCTTCTCACTCCCAGGCCACATGAATTACTCTTCCAAGAACCTCACTTTTACCTGTGACTTCCTGGGAAAGAACCTAAAATGGATCTCTATGCACACGTAGCAAGCCACACGTTTAAACCCTACCTACCCTTCCAGATTGTCCAGAATTTAGCTCCACCCATGCCTACAGAATTTCATTTCCTACTAACCCCCAATCCAACCTCCTAGTCAAGTTAGACTAGTCTCCTCAATGTCCCTGGGGCCCACTCCCAGGGACACCTCTGTCCCCCATCTCATTCAGGACTCTCTGCTACAATGACTTGCCTTCTAAGAGCTACATACTTCCCCACCACATCGGATCCCTCCATACATACCTGAGCGGGCCCTACTTTGCATTTGCGGTCTTTCTGCATTTATGGTTTGTTCTGCATTTCACTGCTACATTGTTCCTGCCTGTGTGTCTTTTTTCTTGTCTTCCTAGTCCCTTAGAAATTCCTCCTGGGAAAAGAACAAATTTTATGTCTCTTGCCTCCTCTACAATGCCAAGACTGGTGCTGAGCTAAAAGCATGTAAACAATGATAGCCGTGATGACGATGACTGTGACTGTGGCGTCATTAATTATGTTGTTATTTGCTTATGTGGCAGGCCCGGTGCCATCCAGTGTCAACAATTATGTAATTTAAATCTTTCAACAACCAATTGGGATAAGATATGGTTAAATACACTATTTCAAACATGAGAAAACGGAGACATATGAAGGCAGTTTGATTAGCTAGTCAGTGAGTCACAACTGAATTTCAAAGAGGTAGGTATATTATTACCCTAGAGATGTTTACTAATAGAGTCAGTATATACATTTGGCTTACAATCAGAAATATATGGCTCTTAATCCTCTGATCAGAACATTTGGCTGAGTTTCATGATTACTCATTTACTCATTCATTCAACATACACTAACTGAGTCACCTCTATGTGTCATACGCTAATTACTAAATCCTAAGGATAGAGAAAAGCAATAACATATGGTCCCTGCCCTCAAACAACTCACAGTCTTGACATTGCCCAAAATTACATCTATGGCCTTATTTCCTATGAGTTGGAGGAGGCTGGTGGACAATAGTGTGGGATGGTGGAGAAGGAGCATTTGAAAAGCAACCAAGATCCAATGGTCATTTTGGGGCCTGGGTGATCAGTGCCTGGTGGGATAAAGAATGATGAGAAAGGAAAAACCTATATTAGGAAAGGATAGATTGGTGAAGTGACTGGGAGAGCTCTAGCAAAAACTCTGGAAAAGCAAAGACCATGCCATGTGTACAGGTTTCTAGAAAAATAATCCCCGGGGCAGTGCACTAAAGCCCATATTTATCTGTCCAGAGCAGAGGTGTGAATGTGTGCAAAGACCTCAAGGCCAGATCAAATGAGACTGCGCTTCTTTCTAGTTTGGGGGCCCCTGGGGATTACTTTAATACTGAGCACTTCGTCATCATGCTTGATGGCTTCGGCGGCCTCATTTATCAAGGATCTATAGTTAAATTTAATTTTCCTGTGAGTGGAGGACAGCCATGGCAGCCGGGCTCCTTGTTGCTGATCCGTCCCCGTTGATGTCTTCTGAAGTGGAAATGATGGATGCCACATGTTCTGGCTGTGATTAAATTTGCTTTGACAAAGCAGCATGGAAATCTGATTTTCAATAGACTTCTGCATTTCACCTAGTGCTGAGTAAACAGATACAGAACATAATGCTTACATGGCTGTCAGGCCGCTAGCTAATTCATTGTGCCCATCTAATCAGGCTGTCCATTAAATTATTATTTGTCAATAACATGCAGGATCATTTTTGAAACTCTTGAGGAATGGGAAACTTGTTTTTAAGTAAATAAACGTGAAGCCCTTGACAAAGGCTGGGGATTTTCTTAGGAAGATCCAAATAACTCATCCGTCTCTACGTTCCCCACTCCCCTGAAGAATCAAAGCACCATTTAAGAAGTTTTTAGTTTCACTTCACTTGGCTCCCATTTCAAATGCAAACAACAGCATCCAATTACAACAGAGAATGAAGCTACAAACATTGACACTTTAGCTCCCCAGTTTATCTTTAAAGGAGAATGAAGCAGAAAATCACATTAAGTATGCATCTTATATTAGAGCTTTTAACCTCCTGCCTAGAAGTGCTTCGTGCAGACCACCTCCTGGAAAAGGCTCCCACTTTGGGGGAACGCAGAAGAGAGCTGTCTCCAGAGGCAAGCAAAAGCAAGAGTGTGATGTTAATGCTTGTTCTTTTCCCCAGTCAGTGGGGGTCCATGTAATATTAGGAAAGCCCAGCTCCCAAACTCAGACATTCCTTCTCTCTGTACTCTTTTACTTCTGAAGTTCACACCAAGTATTTTCTGACCTTGCCTGAGCCTTTCTTAAAACATCAGAGCCTTCATCAACGCTCTCCTTTTGAGCCAACCTCTTGTCAACCACCCGCATAGCCCTGAAATGTATTTGCCAATGGAACCCACAGACCTCACACCTTCCGTATCACTGAAGAGCCAAGAGCAGGCAGTGTACTTGCATATCCACACTGGCTGAAGGACCTTGAGCACATTTCTTAAGCTCTCTAACCTTTATATTTCTCACTGGAAGAATGCCATGTAGTCAAAGTGCAGTTGCAAGAGTTAAATGGAATAATGTGTGGAAGAAACCGTTTTTCACCTCAATCAGTTACCCTTTGTGACCCTTCAAATAGGAATTACCCTCTCTCAAAAGTACTGGGGACCAGCTGTCAGTCTTCTTACAGTCATTTTTGCCTTTCCACAGAAAAGGGGTGACTGCGTGATGAGGTCTGGCTGCTCTTTGGATCCAGCTGGGGCAGGTCCCACTTCTGCTGGGACAGTGTGGGGCTGCCATCTCTGGAATGGCCTGCAGTTACCTGTCTAGCTCATTGGCTTTTGGAGGTAGGTATGTTGTATTCAGGAGAGAAAGAAGGTATCACAAATTGGCCTCCAGTCCATGGTGTGTTCTTCTCCCCAGCTTTAAGGGTAATGAAACTGATATGTGACAGTTGTGTTTATTTCTCAAAGGGGAAAGGACTGGGGAGAGACACAACACGAATTATTTATTACACTCATTGCCCCAACACGGATGACTGGACATGCCAGCTACTCCATTCTAGCAGCTTTAATAATAAATAAGTGACTCTAGGAGATACAAAATGGTAGTGATGTTTCTTGTCTCATTAAGCCTTCACAACACCCCAGGTCAGCAAGTAGGGCAAATAAAACCTCCATTTCACACGGGAAGAAGCTGAGTTTCACAGATGTTTGGTGATTTGCTCAAGTTCACAAAACCTAGGATACAGGACAAGAAGAACCAAGCTTTATAATTCCCACTCAAGGACACTTTCTACAACCACACTCTGCTTTCTTACTTTCATGTGTCCAGGAGGGGACAGATCTCTGAAACAATCCCCTGAGTTCTCAAAGTCCCTTGGATTTCTCAGTATAAGGTTTCTTTTCAACTTCCATGACCCCGCCACTGTGCTATTTTAACTTACTCGAAAGTATTTTGTTGCCAAAACACTTACACCCTCAAGGAAGCTGGCATCTCCTTAATGCTTACTGTAAAGATGACCACGGATTGGCCAATGACCCTGTCACAGCCAGAGTATGGCCCTAGCTACAACAGCAACTAATGGATCACAGTCCACCCTCTGCCCTGCTGACCTGCACTGAAAGAGCAGTAAATATAAGAAACAGTTCAAGGCTTAACATAATTATCATGAATTGAAATTTAAGCTAACACCCAGCCCACAGTGAGATGTTCCCAGAAGACTCCTCTTCTAAAATTTGAGCTTATAGTGATCTTACAGTGACTGGAAAAGAATCAAATCTTCTGCAGTATGTCTAAAAGGAAATGGAGGGATATCTGTAAAACATGACTTAATCCAACCCAAATCCCTTTTTTTCAAATATCAACACCACCAGGCCAAGAGAGTTTGAATCTCTCAAAGCCTGGTTGTACAGACAAGGTGGAGGTAGAGGGTTTGCAGACTTTTACTTTGTCCAAACAAATTCATTGTTTATTAGGAGCATGACCAGAACAATAAAGAGGGAAGAGAGGAGGATGAGTGGAGAGAGAAAGTGGAAAGAGATATTGCTAGCAATATAGACTCAACACTTTCTGATCAGCATTGAATGTTGCTCTAAAGATGAGGCATTGGTAAGCCCTGAGGCGTGCTCTAAACTCTTGCTACTCAGTGTGGCCAATGGATCAGCTACACAGGATTCATGTGAAACATGTTGGAAACACAGACTCATCAGATCTACTAAATCAGAATTTGCATTTTAACAAGACCTTAGGGTTCTAATGAACCTTAAGACTTGAGAAACACTCGCTGGTTATGGCTTTAAAAATGGGGATGAGGAGAGTGCCTGGGTGGCTTAGTTGTTTAAGCGTCTGACTCTTGATTTCGGCTTAGGTCATGATCTCCTGGTTTGTGGGATTGAGCCCTGCATCAGACTCTGCGCTGACAGCATGGAGTCTACTTGGGATTCTCTGTCGCCCTCTCTCTCTATGTTTCCACTTGCATTCTCTCTCTAAATAAATAAATAAACTTAAAAAAAGAGTAAACACTTAAAAATGGTGATGAGAGGCGCCTGGGTGGCTCAGTCGGTTAAGCATCCGATGTCGGCTCAGGTCATGATCTCCCAGTTCGTGAGTTCAAGCCCCATGTCAGGCTCTGTGCTGACAGCTCAGAGCCTGGAGCCTGTTTCAGATTCCGTGTCTTGCTCTCTCTCTGCCCCTCCCCTGTTCACGCTCTGTCTCTGTCTCAAAAATAAGTAAAACATTAAAAATAAATAAATAAACAAACAAATAAATAAATAACGGGGTGATAGTATGAGATCTAGGGTTCAAGCAGGACTGGGAAGCATGGGAGACAAACAGCAGTATCGGAACAAATTATCAATAAGACAGGTTATAATATCTCCTTTGCATGTTATCTGCTTTGATGTGTTACTTTGGTGGAAGGATATGAGAAAATTTGTCTGTCATACACGTAGTTGGAAATGAAAGGAATATTCTAATGTCACTTTTAGATAATTGTGAATATATTTCTTGGGTACTACATGCCAACTTGACAAGCAGTAGTGCCTTCAGGGTTAGTTACAATGTGGAATCTGAAGCTTTATCAATGTACATTTGTAAGGTATTGTGGTAAGATACCTTGCTGTGTCTCGCACTTTGAATGATTCTTTATTCGGGCATGATTTCTGACATTATGTATTGGTCATTAGAAACCATCGGTTCAATGGGTTATGTGGAACTGTCAAATGTTAACATACTTCATTGCCTAACATTTAAAAATTGCATTTGTTAATATTACCACCAATCTCATCAGTATTGGGCAACAGTGACGCTCATGGAGCCTCACACAGGCCTTCCAAAAATTCGAACTTTCTCTTGAGAGCTCAAATTTTATCATTAGCAACAAATATTGCCATTTGTTTCCCCTGAAGTGACAGACTCGCTTTCGAAGTGATAGGTTCATTTTTGAGAACCTTTCTGCCAAATACCTGAGTCTGAATAACCATAACTTGCAAGACATTATTTCAAATTAAAAAAAAAATGATGCTCCATCAAAAACACTACCAGTTGGGCTCACAATCAATTGTGCCATTGCTTTCCCTTGGCACAACCATCATATTTGGGTATTTGCTTCCTATGTACTTCCCAAGTCATTAGAAAGAATGTTAAAAAGATGTGTACTCACAGCTCAAGATTTAATGCAATTAATAATTACACTGCTTTAGCAAGGTCATTCTTATGTGAACCTGGCATTATGTGTACTTGTCCTGAATGGCAATGAAGACTATAGTGACTCGTACAGTTTGGTGCCCCACCTGGATAAGCCCTACAACTCCACCACTGCCTTTCCATCAGGAGTGCAAATATTAACACAGTAAAATAGTTTTGACCTTGCAGATGCCCCCTGAAAGGTCTTGAGATCCCCAGGGGTCTGCACAGCACACTTACAGAACAACCCTGCCTACTTCTCCAAGGGAGCCCTTACTACTGCCTACCTCACTCTGCCCCAGCCACATTGGCTTCCTTGACCTTTCGTGAACACACTGAGCTTGTTTCTGCCTCAGGGGAGTCGAGCTCTGTGGTTGCAGTTTCTTCCATTGGTGATGTGATGCTCCTACCTGCGGGGTTCACCTAGCCGGCTCTCCTCATTACTTCTGGTTTCTGTTGAAGTGATAGCCCCTCGAAGATGCTTTCCCCAACCGCCCTATCCACATTAGGCTCCATCTTATCCAGCAGAGACTCAGGAAACTCTCTACCTCCTTATCCTGCCGTAGTTCTTCATGTTACTCATCGTTAACGAGAATTCCACCATGCATTTATGTTTACTTGCCGATTGTCTGCCATCCCCACCAAAACAGATCCTGCATGAGATCTAGGGCTTTGTCACATTTACCACTACAGCTCTGATGCCTAGAAAAGTGTTGACATATAATAATCAATACTTGTTTCATGAATAAATTAAGTTACTTAAAAATCCCTCAATACTGTTGCTATCATTTAAAAAAAAATTAATGTTTATTTACTTTTGAGAGAGAGAGAGAGAGAGAGAGAGAGAGAGAGACAGATAGGGCACAAACAGTGAAGGGGCAGAGAGGGAGATGCAGATTCCGAAGCAGGCTCCAGGCTCTGAGCTGTCAGCACAGAACCCGATGTAGGGCTTGAACTCATGGGCCACGAGATCATGATGAGCTAAGGTTGGACACTGAATAGACTGAGCCACCCAGGCACCCTTACCATTGCTAACATTTTAAAGAAATAAAAGAAAGTCTTCTGAGTCACTGCTGTCCAATAAAAATATAAGGTGAGCCACAGATGTAATTTTAGATTTTCTAGTAGCCACCCTAAAAAAAAAAAACTAAAAGAAACAGCTGAAAATAATTTAATGGTGTATTTTATTTAACCCAAGATATTCAAAATATTATGATTTCAACATGTAATCAATATAAAAATTATTAATATGTTGCACTTTCTTATTTTTCTTGCTAAACCTTTGAAGTCTGGTGTGTATTTTACATTCACAGAACATGTCCGTTCTGATCAGAGAATACAATCTAAGGAAAAATTAGAGGAAACTAGAAAGCAAACAGTATTTGCTTTCTCTCAAATTTAATGGAATGAAGAGAAAAATTATGAACAGTAGCAAAGAAGAACAATAATAATTACCAGCACAACCGAATAAAGGAAGAGTCCAAGTTAATGCCATGTATTTTACAAAAATGGAGGCCATGAATGAGGCAGAGAATGTGCCACAACCCACCCCTTCTAATCATCCCCACTTCCACTCCTAGAACCGGTACTATGAAAAGAAGGTGAGTTACCAGTTTGCTGAGAATTTTCACTAATACCTCTTAATTTGGCGAGGATTAGAAGGACGGGGTGAGCAGGCCTCCCAGCCCTTAACTATCACTGCCCTCTCTGCCAAAATAAAATAAGCCCCCCACCGCACCACACAAATTCAAGGGACTAATTAATTCTAAGTCTCCACACAGCATCCGGAGTGACCTTTCTAAATGCAATTCTGATCATGACACTCACCTATTTTAAATCCTTCACTTGTGCACTAACTTCATCCTCTGGAGAAATTCTGAGCTCATCAGCACATCACACAAGCTCCTTGTGGGTGAGCAGCTCTATCCTCCCTTTCACCGCACCAAACGCGTTCTCCAGATCAGGAACCGCTGTTCTTTCCCTGAGCCACTCCATTTGCCCAGAATATACTCTATCTTCCCCTTTCCAGGCTAACTCCAAAAATCCTCTAAATTCAACTCAGCAACTTAGCAAAAGCCTTTCCTCTCTCCCTGGTTTACCTAATGATGGATTCCTGTGTCCTGGAAACCTCTAGATTAGTGCATACACAGCTCTATCATTGTAGCTCTACTTGTATATCTTTTTTTAATTTTATTTATGTACTTTGAAAGAGAGAAAGCATGAACAAGAGAGGGGCAGAGAGAGAGGGAGAGGCAGAATCCCAAGCAGGCTCTGTGCTGTCAGTAGAGAGCCCAATGGAGGGCTCAAACTCACAAACTGTGAGATCATGACCCGAGCCAAAATCAAGAGTTGGATGTTTAACCGACTGAGCCACCCAGGTGCCCCTCTACATGTGTGTCTTGACTGAAGTGCAAATTCCTCCAGATCAGGAATGAGATCTTCCATTGCTTTGTCACCAGAGCTTAACACAATGCCTGCTTCATGGTTTGCAGAATACATAGGTGTAGGACAACTTAGACTTGTCATTTACTGGCTGTCATCACACTTATAACTAATAAGTACATTGCAAGAGATAATGAAAACCAAAACACTCTAAGTAGGCACGTAATAATTCCAGGTGAAGTTCATTCGAAGTCACAGGTTACATCTGATTATATCTCAAATAACTGAGAGCAAAATGTCCCAAGTTAAGTTTGGGATGTGTGTGTGCGTGTGTTTGTGTGTGTGTGTGTATGTGTGTTTGTGTTTCATATGGAAACATTAGGCAAATGTTCAAGGCTTTTGTGTCAGTATATCATCAGTAGCTGCTGTGCCCTCTTGGCTGTAAGAGGTAACAGCCAGTCTGCCTGATGAAGTCTCACAATGGCCACAGAGTTCAGAGTCCACTGGTAACCAGGAGGGGTGGAGGATGAGACAGAAAATGAGGTGGGTAATTAAGCAATACACCAGTCCCCAATCTCCCATCTCTATCCTAGCATGTGCTAACAATGAGCAACTCAAAATTTACCTCAAGGCAAAACAAACTAAATACTCTCTCTCTCTCTCTTTTTATTTTTTTACAGAAATTAAATAATTTGCCTGTGGCAAACTAGTGTGGTTACATAGAGGGACTGAAGGTCAACTTGCTGGCCTATTTCATACCCCAACACTCTAAATTTAATTGGTGCCGGAAGAAACATAATTCAGAGAACAAAAGACAACTTTCATAAAATGAATTCTTATTCTTGTAGGCATTTGAAGATATTGCCATCATAAAATAAAAATAGGATGCTATGAGAAAGAATCATATGTGAAACTAAAAAGAATATAATTATATATTATAATTATAAGTACACACCTAGCAAAATAAAAATACAAATAAAGGCAGAAATTATTTTTAGGAAATTTTATAGCATGGAAACAGAAGAACAGGAGACAGAAGACACGAAATAAAATTTAAGAGAGAAAAAGATTAATCAGGAGAGTCCACATCGAACCAATAGGAGATCCAAAAAGGGAGAACAAACAAAATGAAGGGAAACACGTAATCAAATAAATAATAGAAGAAAACTTTTTAAGACCAGAATGAAAATAAAAAATTCAGCACCCCAGCACATCCCTGTGAAATTTCAGCACAATCAAGACTAGCAGAAAATCCTAAGTGTCCAGAGGAAAATAAAACATGAAGAATATCTACAAAGTTATGAGTGTTAGACTTTTCATTATCAACACTAGATTCTAAAAGGCAATGGAATGATGCAGTCAAAATACTGAAGGGACATTCCATTATCCTAAAGTGCTTTGGCAACCCAAATTGTCAGTTATTTGAGGATAAAACACTGACATGCTCAAGCATCCAAGGACTCAGAAAATCTTCCTCAAAGGCACCCTTTCATTAGAAGTTACGAGAGTGTGTGCTCCAACAAAGCAACCTGCATTGCTTGGCTTATTAAAAATTGTAACATTCAATAAAACGAAATGAGCTATCAAGCCACAAAAAGACATGGAGGAAACTTAAAATGCATATTTCTCACTGAAAGAAGCAAGTCTAATATGATTCCAATTGTATGGCATTCTGGATAAGGCAAAACTGTAGAGACAGTAAAAAGATCAGTAGTCACCAGGGTTTGGGACAAGGGAGGGAGGGATAAATCAGTGGAGCACAGTGGAACTGGGGGACTGTTCTATGTGATACCGTAATGATGGATATGGGACATTATACTTTCACCAAGATCCACAGGATGTTCGATAGGAAGAGTGACCCCTAATGTAAACTGTGGACTTTAGCTAATAATAATGTATAAATATTCCTTCATCAATTGTAAGAAATGTACCACACTAATGCAAGGTCATAACAGTAAGGGAAACTGTCATGGGAGGTAGTACACGGGATCTCTGTACTTTCTGCTCAGTTTTTCTGTAACCCTAACACTACTCTCAAATAAAAGTTGATTAATTAAAAATAAATACATTGTAACCCACCCCTCACTAAGCCTGCTGGTCTCCTTTACCCTGATCTACATCGTCTATTTTTTCATGTATCACTCACTCATCACCTTCTAACATGTTAATATAATTTAGCTATTCTTTATTGTTTATTTTCTGTTTTCCTGGCTTCAAGGAAACTTCGACAAGACAGGGATTTTGTCTTTCTTATACACAATTGCATCAAAAGTGCCTGGCACATCGTGTGCTCAAAAAGTACTTACTGAATAAAGATAAGAGCACGGTAAAAAAACAAAAACTGCAAAGAAAAATAAGAACAGGGATTCCTGGAAATAGAAGACATAATCCATACCAGTAAAAGTTGCTCTCTGCCTGATGCTGGACTGCAGACCTAGAAAGATTCTCATTCACTTTGGGGCAGGAAGTGTGCAGGCTTTAAGAGAATATCTGAATATACAAAGTAGACTCAGAAAGGTGAAAAATGATAGATAGATAGATAGATAGATAGATAGATGAACTGCTGCTATTTTTAATGTTAGTAATAAGAAAAAAGTGTACATAAGGGAAAAAAGGGGAATTAGCCTAAAAATGAAAACTAGTAAAAATAATTTAATCAAGGAAGTCTTAAATGAAATCAAATGTAGCATGCTTTTGAACATTTAATGCCGTTTTTAAAACAAGGATGTAGAGGTGCTTGGGTGGCTCAGTTGAGTGTCTGGCTCTTGATTTCAGCTCAGGTCATGATCCCAGTTTATGGGATCAACCCCACACCAGGCTCCATGCTGACAGTGCAGAGCCTGCTTGAGATTTTCTCTCTCCCTCTCTTTTTCTCTTCCCCTCCACTGTTAATGCATGAATGCTCTCCCTCTCTAAATAAATAAATAAGTAAATAATCATTTAAAATCAATGAATCAGTCAAGGACGCATTTGATCTTGAAGCCTGCAATGTACTCTCTTGGATAGTATAAGACTAGAGATATCAGTTTCCATATTTCTACAAGATCAATCACCATTTGACTCTTCAATAAGCCACACTTCCATAATCATAATAATACAGATGTTGAAAACATTTTTATAGTTTTAGAGTTAACTGACAGACAAAATATTTAAATTATGGTTTCAGAAGAAGGGGTACATTTTATAAACCCTGATGATAGGAAAATAATAGTAGAGCCAACGGAATTTGGGAGTTAGAGGAAGAGGTGGAAGTTGGAGGAAGAGGAGAAAGGTAATGATGTTATTTCCCTCAGCTTTTGTAGTGAGGAATCGTGAACTGTTGCCTAAAGTTAATGCGACAAGCAGTGGAGGTTCAAATAGATTATTAAAACTGATAACATTACAAAATGTAATAATAAAAGAATCATTAGTGAAGTGAAGGGAAGAAAGGCTGGGGGAAATCAAATAGTCCTTCATTTTTCGTATTAAGTGGTCAAAAAGCCATCTTTACATTTTCCAAATCAAGATCTAAGTGTATATGCTTATAATTTAGCATTACAGAGATTATTACCAGCAGAACCAGGAACTTCATTTTCAAACAACTTTATGGAGTAAATGCTATTATTTTACCTAGTTACACAGGAGGAAATGCAGGCACAGCAAGGTTAAGTAATCTGCTTGAAGTTTCACAGCTAATAAATCACATTGGTGGGATACAGACTCATTTTGTTGGACCTGTGCTTATAGCCTTCACACCATATTTTCTCCTAAGCTATCAATGGACAAATAAACATGGTCTCCCCAAGTAAGTTTCAACTGCTTAAGAGCAGAACTATTTTTACTCATCTTCATATACTCTTAGGTGGTCAGTTCATTACCAGTCACATCCCTGGAACCCAATAAATGACCACCGGGCAGACCATGACCAGAAATATTCATTCATTTGCTCCTCTGACCCCAGTGGTAGAGTTCAGACCCGAGAGTTCAGTTCAGACATAGTCATTCAAGGCACAGAAATGAGACCTAGCCCAGAATACCCCATCTCTCTCCTATAACTTAGGGAGTATGTAGGTCATTGAGTAAAGCCATAGTTCTCTAGCAGACAGACTATCAAACATGATGCCAGTTACCTACCACTTAGGAAAATGTTGGAGTCAGTGAGAGCTGAGACCACCGGTCATTATCACAGTGATTCCACTGCAGTGTTAACCATGTTTTAGACCCAGAGGTCTCTCCAGGCATTTCTCTGTCCTGCCCACTAAGAACACGTCTTCTGAAAGGCAGAGAGAATCAACTCTATTACCTTGTGCTAAGTAAATAGGTTTTAAACAAGTGTTCTATCATTTTAGACAACTTACCAATAAAAAAATAAAATAAAAAAGAATGCACATATTTGGATCATAAACTCTCTATCTATTCTAAAGTCATTTTCAGCCAAAATGTGAAAATAAATGTTTTCTAAAGGCTTGTACATAGAAAGGATAGAGATAATGTTCCAGAACATAGAAATCTGTCCTTTTTAGAAATAAGTGAAATGATTTTAGTATGAATGCTGCTTCATAAAATAACCTGAAAACTATAAGATGACTTTGAATGAAGGATAGGCATTACAAAATGTACCTAATAAATCAGAAGTTCAAAAATGCTATTAGACACTTCCTTCTCACATGACAGTTGCCTTTACTGGGAACATAATATAGGCGAATTATTAAATTACTGCTGTCTTAATCCAGACATCCGAATTCTGAATTCCTACAATTTCAATATCTGGTTAACTACTCATTAAAGATAAAGAGCTACTTATAGCAATCAAGTAATGGAAACGAATGTTTGCTGACTTTATTTTTACCACCCAAGGGTGAAGGAGGAAAGGCAGTTGGGGTGTACATAACATAATATTCTTTTTCTACATTTTTTAATAAATAGTTTCAAAGTTGCTACATAACATACCTAATATACTACATAGATCAAATAAATAGCACTGCTTTAATGAATATCTTTCTCTAAGCAACTAAATTACCTAGTATTATTCCAACCGCTCCCCATAGAAAGGGGAATAGAATTAATTTGCAGTCATACCCCCCATTCATGTAGGATTATATTTAATTAACATTTGTATGATCTTAATCAGAAAGAAATTGAAAATGTTCTAGGTATCACTGCTTTTCTTTTAATAAACATCTACCTAGGAGATGGTATTTTCCTCCATGGGAAAGGAAGCATTTCCAGGAAACCCAAAATGCCCAAAGGAAAACCAGTTTAATAAAGGTGCATAGGCCCCTGCAATGATCTTAGCTTCCATCTTAGTCAAGGAATACTTAAAAGCTCACTGTGATAGATTTGATTCTTGTCCCCGCTTCCTGGTCCCCAACCCTGACCTCCACAGGAGGCTGTGATATTATGATTTATAATAAGAAATATACATTTGGTCTTTGTCCCCATTCCTGGCACAGAGTTCCTAAAACCCTTGGAATTTCCTAAGGGATGACAGCAAAAAAGGTGTCTTCTGTTATGTTAAAGAGGTGACTTTTGGGGGCGCCTGGGTGGCTCAGTCGGTTAAGCCTCCAACTTCAGCTCAGGTCACGATCTCACGGTCCGTGAGTTCGAGCCCCGCATTGGGCTCTGGGCTGATGGCTCAGAGCCTGGAGCCTGCTTCCGATTCTGTGTCTCCCTCTCTCTCTGCCCCTCCCCCATTCATGCTCCGTTTCGCTCTGTCTCAAAAATAAATAAACGTTAAAAAAAATTTTTTTAAGAGGTGACTTTTGGAACCCACCCTTGGATGGGTACCTGCTGCCAAAGGAGCCAACCAAGTGATTAGAGGGTTGAAACTTTAAGCAGCGACCCCCCTCCCATCTCCTGCTTCTGGGAAGGAGGGAGGTTCTGGAGGTTGGATGGCTCGACAATTGCCAATGATCTAACCAATCATGCCTATGTACTGAAACCTCTGTAAAAACCCAAAAGGACTGGGTTTAGAGAGCTTCCCAACTGGTAGACGCATGGAGGTGCAGAAGCAGTGGCGTCCTGGAGAGGGTACGGAAGCTCCATGCCCCTTTCCCGTGCCTCAGCCTATGCACCTCTTCCATCTGGCTGTTTCTGAGTTATATCCTTTTATAATACTGGTGATCTAGTAAGTAAAATGTTTGTCTGAGTTCTGTGAGCCATTTTAGCAAATTAGTGGGACACAAGGAGGGGACTGTGGGAATGTCTTTGTAGCCAGTTGAGCAGAAGCACAGGTAATACCCTGGGCTTGTGACTGATGACTGAGGCATGCATACGAAGGGGAAAACCTTGTTCAACTGAACCTTTAACCTGTGGGATCAGACACTATCTTCACACAAATAGTGTCAGAATTGATTTGAATTGTTAGCACACCAACTTGTGTCCAGAGTATTGCTTGATTATGTGGAGAAAAACAAAAACAAAAACAAAACCCTCCACCCCACCCCACCCCCCCGCCCACATACACACACACATTTGGAATTGGGTCCTAGAACCCAAACGAGAAGTGTATTCTCTGCCTTGCTGTTGTTGGGTTGGCCATAATATTTGCCTTGGTCAATGGGACACAGGTGGAAATGGGTGATATGCCAGTTCTGAGCACATTCTCCTGGCCCTCTGAGAGCTTCCAAACACTGCTACAAAAAGAGCATACCCCTGGCAGCCTGCTGGTCACAGAAGAATGAGAAATATGTGGAGGGTGCCTGGGTGGCCAGTAGGCATCCGACTCTTGCTTTTGGCTTAGGTCATGATCTCACGGTTCGTGAGTTCGAGCCCCGTGTTGGGCTCCATGCTGGTGGGCACAGAGCCTGCTTGGGATTCTCTCTCTCTCTCTCTCTCTCTCTCTCTCTCTCTGCCCCTCCCTCACTTGCATGCTCTTTCTCTCTCTTTCAAAAATAAATAAATAAACAACAAAAAAAAGAAATATGTGGAGCTGACCTGCACCTCACCATGGCTTTAAACCAAGACTAACTAAGCCCAGATCTAATCACTGAACCTGCAGAATTACCTGTAACAAAAAGTGCTTATTGTTTCATGCCACTAGATTTTAGGACGGTTTGTCACACTGCATGATTGTGGCAGTGTGTTAAAGTTAACACCTAATAGTTTTGAAAACTATCTAGGTTGTCAATAAACCTAGACAATAAATTCCTAGAATAAATTCTAGACTAGAATAAATGCGATTCTTTTCAGTGCGTCCAGTGAGGTTCTAATGCAAATCACTACCTGAAACCAATAAAGGTTCTTCCAGTATCCTCCCTAAGCATAGAGAATAAAACTGAAAGTACTTATTAAGTTCTTATTCAAAAATGTATGCCAATTTAAGAACATTTGAACTTCAACAAAATATATCAGGGGTGGAAAATGTTTTACTGCTTTCTAGTTATTTACTGAGCACCTATTAATTGCTAAACAAATGTCAAAATATAAAGATGAGAAGTATAGGTTAACTAAATAGGGCAGCATCAGCCACATAGTAAGTATGATATAAATTTTAATGCTGTTACTCTCTTCATAATCATCTAGACAAACAATAGAGTGTACTATAATGATGTAATATAGTAACAACTAAAATGGAACCTTGTACAAAGTTGAAATAGGAGTTTACAGTACAGAGCCTCCATTTACTTTAGGCAGTCTGACAGTCTCTTAGAGGAGGCAGCATTTAAGGGGAAGGTAGGAAGATGTCTAAGAATTTGCAAATACAAGAGCAGGGGAAAGGCATTCCAGCACATATAAAAAGGCACAAAACATGAATGTGCCCAACATGTCTAGAATGAAAAAAGCAGGAGCCACTCTACAAAAGGCGAACAAGGCCAACCCCTCATGCCTACCGCTAGCAAGGACCTCACTAGCTCCTTGCTTCCCCACAATCTGGACCAAGGGAGCCCTCCTGGTGAGCTGCATACTGACTTGAGAAATATAATTGCTTCCTTGAATTCTTATAAGGGAATTATAAGAAACTCAACAGATCTTACTTTTGAGTTGCATGTTAGTGATTTATTGAAGTTTGCCAATATTAGGTATTCCTAATCAAACACTATATTATTCCTCAAGTTAATACAGACTCCAGTGACAGAGTAGAGCAAGGAGGCTGGCTGATTACACCAACCGCAAAGCTCCTTCCTCCAAGGCAAAGGTGCACAGAAAGATAGATAAAATTCTTACCCATTTCAGAAAGAATGCTTTGCTTTTAGTGCAAACTGAGTCACCTTGAGGTACCTCTGACTTTCAGTTATTCAGCTATTCTAGACCTTTTATTACAAATAACTGTTAGTGTACCTTCATCATTATTAACACTTTTCCCCTGAACTCCTTGTTACCAGACAACATCACTTGCATGTCTAATAGAATCTCAAATTTAACTTGTCAAAAACTGAACCCTTCGATAAATAACACAACGTGAAAATAACAAAGTAAATAAATAAAGGAACTACTGTATTAGTTTGCTCGAGCTCTTATAATAAAATACCACTGATCGTGGGGATTGGGTGGTTTAAAAAACAGACAGTTTTTTATATATTTTTCACAGTTCGGGAGGCTGGAAATCCAAACAAGGTGCTGGGAGGACTGGTCTCCTGCCTGTGACTGGTTTGTCAATAGCCACAATATGCTTGTGTGTTCATATGACCTCTTCTTTGTAAGTGTAGAGATAGAGACGTCTCTCTTTCCCTTCTTATAAGGCCACCTATAAGATTAGAACCCCACCCTTAAGATCTCATTTAACCATAATTACCTCCTAAAACTCTATCTTCACATATAGTCATGTTGAAAGTAAGTGTTTCAACATATTTATTTTGGGAAGGATACAATAGCGGTTACCAATGGTAAATTGTATCATCATTCAGTCTGATGATCAGGCCAAGAAAAACCTTGAAATTGGTCCCCTTTCAAACTTTTTATAACTCACATTGAATTTATCACCAAATCCTACTGGCTCTACCTTCAATATAGAGCCCAAATCCAGTAAATTCTACCCTGCTGCACACTTACCAACCTAGTTCAGGCTGGTATCATCTCATCTCAGGGTTATTACAGTTGTTTCCTATTTGCCCTCCCACCCCCACTCCGCCATTCTACCCCCCTCCCAAAATCTGTTCTCCACATAGCAGCCAGAGTGATCCTTTGGAAAACAAGTTATGTCACTATCACTCTCCTACTCGGATGCCCCACTGGCTTTTTTGTCCCACTGAGAATGAAGTCCAAATCCTTACCGTGTCCCACAAGGCTCATGACATGCTCCTGACCACGCTTCCAACCCTCCCTAGAATTAAAGCTTTATAAGGCAAGTAGGTTCTCCTCCTCCTCTTCCTCCCTATTCTTCCTACTATATATTACCCTCTCCTAGAAAAGTACCTAGACCATTTGATCTATTTAAGTAATATACATATTGGATAAATGAACGGATTTAGGTTGTTAGAGTTTCTTGGTCAGCCTTACAATATGTAGTAATAGAATATATTAATATTATTTTAATAAAATTTATAATTTTCAAATAACTGGACATTAAAATATCTATGGGCTATGATTCAAATGTAAATCATCCAATTCCTCACTCCTAAATTAAAGATGCAAACATAACACTCCAAATTTGTTCATACTTCATCATTGTATTGTTGTTCTTTTAAGCTATTTTTTTACTAGGAAGTAGAACCTTAGAGCATGGGCCACAGATAAAATGTTTGAGAACCACTATGCTAATCATGTAATGAACAAGCTCTCAGGAAATATGATGATAAATAACTCCTGGCAGTTTCACACACATATGCCCTTATTTATAAAAGTGTATATTGTGTAAAGTATGCAATATACTTTATGAATGCATCTGCTATATAATGTGAAGCCCAGACCTAGTTGAGGGACCACCTGAGAACAGATGCACACTTCCTCAGAACTCAAGCAGGACACAGACGTTCTCTAATTTACCTATATGATCTTGAAAAAAAAATATCAGCGATCCTTGAATCAGAGTAATGAGATCTAGAGTCATGGCCACAGGCATGAAAAGTGGGTGATGATTCTGTAAATCATAATTAGAATCAGGAAATCAGGGAAAGATCATTGAGAGGGAAACATGCCACTCATCTATTACTACTGTTTACCACCTGTCTTTTTCTCAGGGAGACCGTGGCAGATAAAGTGGAGGGAATGGAGAAGACAGACACATAAGTCACATGGCGACGGTAAGACATCCTGACCCCAAGCCATAGCAACCTCCTGAACTCTCAGTCTGAGAGAAGCATCCCCAGCGAGACTGAGTAGAAGGGACTTCAGATCATTTCAACTCCCAAACACCCTGCCTTCATTGTCTGCATGGGCTTTCCTTTAATTAGTATCTGTCTGCATTACTACAATCCTTTGAAAGATCCAGTATCACAATTATGCATCAAATCTGTGAGAAGAGAAAAGTAAAGGAACACAAGCAAAGCTACCTGGGGAAAATACATTATAAGAAGTAACAATATCTGGGGGAACAGAGGCAAAGTTGAGATAGTTCTCTGTTGCCTCAAAGAGATTATTGACAGTATGATGGCTCTAAAGAAAAAAAGCTCAAGAAAGAGACACAAGAGGGGCACCTGGGTGGCTCAATCGGTCGGGCATCCGACTTCGGCTAAGGTCATGATCTCACAGCTTGTGAATTCGAGTCCCGTGTCGGGCTCTGTGCTGACAACTCAGAGCCTGGAGCCTGCTTCAGATTCTGTGTCTCCCTCTCTCTGTGTCCCTCCCGTGCTTGCACTCTATCTGTCTGTCTCTCTGTCTCTCTGTCTCTCTCTCTCTCTCAAAAATAAATAAAGATTAAAAAGAAATTTTTTTTAAAAAAAGAGATACAAGAATTCAAAGAATATTTAAGACACCATAAGGAAATGAAAAGTAAGTTGCCAGAGCTCAGACAAGAAGTAGAAGGGGATGGGGCACCTGGGTGGCGCAGTCGGTTAAGCGTCCGACTTCAACCAGGTCACGATCTCGCGGCCCGTGAGTTCGAGCTCCGGGTCAGGCTCTGGGCTGATGGCTCGGAGCCTGGAGCCTGTTTCCGATTCTGTGTCTCCCTCTCTCTCTGCCCCTCCCCCGTTCATGCTCTGTCTCTCTGTCCCAAAAATAAATAAAAAACGTTGAAAAAAAAAATTAAAAAAAAAAGAAGTAGAAGGGGCAGACATATAAAAAGTCATACAAATTACAAGTAACACATAGAAAAGTGAAGATAATAGTGAAAAATCACACAAAACAAAAGGTAATTTAGCAAAGATACTTCTATTTCAATGATTATGGCAATGAGCAGAGACATGAAAACGAAGAAAACTCCAAATGAGTATTACTGGTATTTAGAAAGTAGAGAACAGGCAAAAAATTAAATGAAAGAAGCACCCAATGAAATAATAGAGCTTTCCTAAAATGAAGACTTGAATCTTCAGATCTTGTCCCAGAAAAAAAAAAAAATACACAGAAAGATCAAGGCCAGAATGCATTGTGGAAAGTCACTGAACTTCATGGATAAGGAGAAAGATTATATTGATATCCAATAAAAGGCAGGGGAGGAAGAAGCATTTAAATGGGGAAAATTACAGTCTGATCTCATAGCTACCCACAGCAACACACACTGTGATCTCCCAGTGCAGCTGGCCACAGAATTTCAAGGGAAAGAAAGGGTGTTACCATTATTTTAGAATCATGCAGTTGGAGTAACAGAAAGATGCTCTTGAGCTTACAAGGACCAAGGGAAGGCAACGTCATGAAGCTTTCTTCAGACTACTGGGGAGCAGTACCATCCCTGTTTCTATAGAGGAAAATGGGTGCATACTATAAACACAACATCAACAACGAGAGGTTAAAGATCAGAAAAAAGAAAGAGAAAAACAATCATTATTATCTATAGATGATATAACTGCCCCCAGAGAAGAATCAATAGAATCAACAAACAACTAGAATTAATGAGAGGGTTTGGTGAAGTTGACAGATACAAGATCCATTGATACCAACAGTAGCATTTTTCTACAACAATGAACTACTAGAAAAATATAACTAAGAAGATAGCATTTGCAATCACAATAGACTTACGAAGTTGCCTAGGAATTTTAAAATAATTCACAAGCCCCTCATATAGAAAACATTTAAAACTACTGAAGGACGTAAGAAGACATAACTGATGGACAGTTTGTACTCTTAAGTGGGAATACTTAATATCAAGAAGTCAGTCCTTCCCTGTTAGATCTAAACTTCAGTGCAACCAAAATCAGAATTCCAGCTGAAATTTGGTGGATTTTGACCAACTGAATCTAAAACTTACTTTAAAATTTAAATAAGAGTTCTAAGAATTGCCAGCTCAATACTGCAAAAGAAAAGCAAAGACAGGGGACTTGCCTAAAGAGATATTTTTAAAACAAAGTCATACTAATAAATACCATATGATACTGGGGCAAGAAAAGGAGACTGTATAATCAAATAATCTTTTCATATGATAAAGTTCACACCTTAACTCAATTGATAAATATTAGTTTGCATAGTAACACTAGGAAAATTGACTTATTGTGAGGAGAAAAATAAAACTATATTCCTATATAATAGTGTATAGAAAAGTGGATCTCAGACCAAAATGTGGAAATTAAAATAATGAAGTTAATAGAAATGATGTAGGAGAAGACTGTTGTTACCTAGGAATACAGAAGGACTTCATAAACATAAGCCTCAAAGCACATTTTACATAAATTAACATAGATGGATTTGGTGAAATAAAAATAACAATTTCTATTTAACTAAGGACACCATGTGCAAAGTTAACAACAACAACAACAGACAGCCCGAGAGATGCCTGCAATCTAACACTAGCAAGGAACTCTTATTTATTGAGAATGCCTGCAAGTCAAAATCAAACAAACCAAAGCAAGAAACCCAATAAAAAAACAGGCTCTGTATATGCACAGGCCATTCAATGGAGGAAGAAACTCAAAGGCTAATAAGCCCAAGCTTAATAGTATTTAGAGAAATTCACATTTAAACAGCATGGAGCTATTACTCTACGCTATCACCTTGACAAGAACTGGAGAGATGCCTCGTGTCAGAGTTGGACAGATGTGGGAATCTGAGAATCCCCATGTACTACTGATAAAGTTTACACAGCTGGGGTCATTCTAGAATGCAAATCGGCTTGTTAGACAAATTAATCATATGTACACCTCTGACCCAGCAACCTCTAGGTATAAATTCCCAGGAAATTCTCACCCAGTTCCATGAGGGCATATACAAGCATATCCATCTAGACATACTTAGTAGTGGCAGAAAGTTGGACACAACCTAAGTTTCCATGAATAAAGCCCTGAAAACGTAAAATGTGGAACAGGTATCCTAAGGATATGGTGACCATGCTCCTCAGTGGCCTGAGTCAATCCCAATCAATGTATGCCTACTGTCCTAGTGTAATTTATTAGTACAGTGTTTTGGCCTCAACGGTGTTCCATTTTGGATGATAAATTACCCCTAATGCTCTGCAGAGAAAAAAGCCACAAACTATACACACAGGAACATGGATGAAACCTTAAAATGTCATGATGAGTAAAGAAGAAGTTCGATGAAGTCCTTAGTACAGCGTCACTTATGTAAAAACACAACGCTGTATGTTTTATAAGGAAGCAAACTCATTCATCAAACACCTGGGATATTCATCAAACACACTAGAATGATTGTCTATGGGGTCATGTCAGGAAAATGAAATTGGGGAATAAAACAATAATAACAACAATCATAAAATAATTATCATAATAATTTTTTCAAAGAGATTGTGTCCCATAAACTAAGGAGCAGGATTAACCTAGCCTCTAGAAGTGAGATTCAAAATGATGGTGGTGGGGGATGGCTATTGCTAAGGGATCCAGACAATTATGGAATAAATCAGAGCAAAACTAAAAATATAAACTCAGTAATAGGAAGGCTTGAGTTGAGCATTCTATTCATTTAAATGCTGATTACCATTATGAAACCATGGGGGTGAATGAGAACCGCAAAAGGTAAATGCTATAAACTTCAGTGGTGAAAAACCTAACAATATAACTAATAAAAAGAGTATGTTGTGAGGAATCAAAAGTGTGCTAATCTCCTCAGTCTTCATAGCAGGGAGCCGACCGCTAAAGTCTAAATTTCAAACATGTAGGTAAAATAAGCAATATTCCTTAGGAAAGATTTACCTGAATTTCAACTACTTTGGGTTCATTCAGCTTCCCTCATTAACCTGAACTAAAAGTCAACTGGATATTTAATATTAAAATTGTAGCTACGGAATTATGCATTCTAAAGTTATTTCGATTTTACTTTTACCAATCTCTCTACCTATCTGCTTAGGGCAACATCTAGAATAACGCTCACCAAATGTTCGTGATGATTACACCCGAACGTTTATGTTCATTTTCCTTGCCTTTTTTTTAATTGTTTAAATTTTACGATGGCTTTAACTTCTTTAGAGGAATAATACAGTTATTACAAATAAAATGAGAGGAAAATAGTGAATGCACGGCAGTAATGGCAGGAACCATTCTTAGCTGCTAAGTTACACAAGTAACTTCAGATACAGAGGCAGAGAACCAAGCTCTGTATGCCAAGACTTCTCAGTACCACATATTAATTGCAGAAAATTGAAAGCAAAAACGTTATTCTGAGTAAATTCCCAGTTGCAAAACCCTATTTCCTCCTCCAGAGGTGAGATCTGTCTTCTTAGGATCTCAGAAAGGCACAGCTCAGCCAGGGTCCGGCTTTCCTCCACAGTTCATTACTGGAAAGGCAAAACCACAGGAGACGGTGAACAGAAACAATGTCAAATTTGTCATCGACAGCCAACCATTCTCGCTCGGGACACACGTCATTACATTTTACATTAAAAGGTAAAGTTAGCCAAAATAGTGCCCATGACTGATGCACCAAATTGCCACCCAGAATTCTCCAGTGGAGGCTGAGGTGGAACAGTTCTTGATATCCTTAGTTATTTGAGTTAAATGAAGTCTGACATAGTCCCACATGGAAATAGTAAGGAGAAACGTTTTTTTTTTCAGTCTATTAAATTTAATTCATTGTGTATATTTTTCTTCCTTATCAGCAGTTCAAATTAATTTTTCTCATTGTCAATGGGGCTGACAGACTCCCACATTTTTAAATCCAAGCACACAATATTTGCTAGGACTATCCATACCCACGGGTGTGGAAAACAACATGTTCATTCCATTAGGTCTTAGCCAGGCTCTAACAATTACACAAAATAATTTATCCCTCGACGATCGGGTACAGCTGTATCTAACTCCTCCTGTCAATTTCCATTTCAGCAGCAGAAATTATGATGTTCTCGGGAGAGGAATGATTGGTTTTCAGTTACACACTGCTACAGGTGGAAGTCATCTGAAAACTGTAATGCCAGCATATGGGTAACCTGTGTGGCAGCATAATGATATCTGTATGTGCCTTACAGGTACTCATTCAGGACTATGGCAATGTAATCAGTTTCACAGGGGGCAGAAATAACATGCATCTCTCCATTCACTTATTGCATTGAGCACTGAAATAATGATCCCCACCTCAATGGAAGGGCAGCATTCAATAGGAAAATAAGGGATAACTGCAAAGAAAGATCTCTTATCCTATTTAAGAAATGAATGAATGACAGACACAACTTGTAGAGGCAGCCTTCATGGGAGGTCTCCCCACTCGTATCTAATGTGTAGTGGAAATACATTTGCCATTTGAAAATCAGGAAAACCTCCTGGAATCAGAAATACAGGTTTTTAAAATTAGTACTCATTCCAACATCTTGCTGCCTCATTTTTTTTTTTTACCTGCAAAATGAGGAAGCTGATACTTTCTCATTCTTCCCTTGAAAGGGTATTTTGAGGACAAATGGAAGAAGAATGTACAAGTGGTTAGAGCTTTTGGAAGAAAAGTTCTCTTAATCCAAGCTATTACTATTATTATCACCGCTGACTATACAGTGGTTTCAAATCTCAAATCTAAAAGCTTTTTCAGACATCTATTATTCAAATCTTATTAAAAAAAAATCCTGCATTATTTAGCTCCTTATTAGAGGTGGGTAAACTGAGACCTAAAAAGAATAAGAAACCTCCTCAAGATCACACAATGGCAGCTAAAGAAACAGAAATATTAATTCTGTGTACAACATCCCACAAAAAGGTGAAGTGAAACTCAGAACCATTAATATCAGAGCCTGAACCAGCAGCTTTTATATTTAAAAAGGATTCAGTTGAAAACACTAGCCCAGTAAAAATCTTGGAGAAGCCCTAAGCAGAAGCATTTTTGCACAAACCACTTTTCTATCCTTTCCTTAGTTGTATTTTTTTTAAATGTTTACTTTAGAGAGAGAAACTGTGTGTGTATGTGTGTGGGGAAGGGACAGAGAGAAATGGAGACACAGAATCTGAAGCAAGCTCCAGGCTCTGAGCTTTCAAAACAGAGCCCCATATGGGCTCAAACTCACGAGCTGTGATACCACAACCTAAGCCAAAGTCAGACACCTAACCAACTGAGCCACCCAGACACCCCTCTTCAGTTATATTTCTTGATGTGACATATATTTTTTATTGAGAGTAAGGGCAATGTACTTCTATATATGATTCTCTCTCTGTGCTTATGAAATCATATTTTTAAAACCCCTCAATTTTCTTCATTGAATAACGAGAGGTCTACCCATGTGAAGTTGTCTTCATTTGCAATGCATTTTTAGAATAGACAAAGGCAAGTAAATATCTTCCTGCCAGTGTATTTCCCTCAATTCATTTAAGTTTTCCGTGTACTTTGCGGAAATCAGTATTCTCTGAGTGATGGTAAGGGCTGTAGGGACATGTACAGCCCAAAGCCATGTATGAATTGGATTGCCCCATGGCACAACGCGGCAACACCCACCTTTAACTCATGGACATTCCAACTTACAGCTCGAGTTATACTTTGAGAATTCTTAGAAATATTTTCTGGGGAACCTGGGTGGCTCAGTTGGTTGAGCATCTCACTCTTGATTTGGGCTCAGGTCATGATCTCACGGTTGTGGAATTAAGCCCCTTCACTGATCGTGGAGCTTGCTTGGGATTCTCTCTCTCACCCTCTCTCTCTGTCCTTCTCCCACTCACACGCTCTCTCTCTTTCTCAAAATAAATACATAAACTTAAAAAAAAGAAATATTTTCCAGATACAGAGGTCCACCTTAAATGGTTCATGACTGTCCTACAAAGGCACCCACTTTCGTGACCCACTTGCTGTTCTTATCAGCACTTTTTCATTTTAATGGAAGCCTGCCTATTCACATTTTCTCGCATGTTTTTGATGGATTTAAACTGCAGCCTGCCAATCTTTTGGGAATTCTCCCATGTGATTACAGGGGATGTAAAGTAGCAATTACAAAGGAATAAATTTGTTCCACATTAAAGATATTTTCAGCTGCTTTGGGAGATCACTTTGAAAAATTTGGAAATGTTTCCATCTTGTTGAATAAGCATTATTTACATTCTCATAGGGAGGATGTCACCAAAATTTAGTACTTGAGTATAACATAGAGTACTGTGGGTCAGAGTTGTCTCATTGGGGTAATACTTCTCAAAAGTGGCAGGCAGGAAAGCTGGACTTTGGGGTCACTTATTATTTTAAATTTTATTTTTATATTTCTCAGTTTCACCTTGAAATAATAGTATTATTTTATTACTGTTGCATAGGAATTATGCAACAGAATTTTATACATTTCAAACACTTTTGAAAGCTATTCTATCACCACTGAACATCTTTGGAGTTGTGGTCTTACATCACAACATGCTCGTAAGAAATACATTGAAAGAAAAAGAAAAAGAGCGCCTCATTTTCTAAGAGGAAAGGTCATATTTGATTATGTTAGGTACGTTAGAACTAGGTCAAAGGAATGGAGAGCAGGGGTGCCACTAAATGTCATTGGGTGTCACTCAAGGTCTCCTTTTCCTATCTACATTCTAAGCCCTACTGAACTCTGCTAGCAACATTCATAGCAAAGCAATTGCTAACACCTGATCAGAATCTGCTGTAAATATCTGTAGTACCCAAGACTGCCCACAATACACCAGCTACCACAGTCAGTGGCCACCAGAGGGGCAAAATTGTAGTTACAGATGTGAGTGTTGCAACATCTGGAGTCATGCTGCCTGAATTCAAATCCCACATCTGTCCTTTATCAGCTGTGTGACCCCTGGGCAAGTGATTTCACTTCACCATACTTTAGTTCATCTTCTGTAAGATAGGAATAATACTAGCCACTACTTCATAAGGGTTTTGGAATCATTAAACGTATTCATAGATACAAAGTATTTAACACATAGTATGGCGCATGCTCAATAAATGCAAACTATTATTATTAGTCCAAACTCTTCTACTCTACCACCCAATTCATACTGGTTTCATTGTTGTTCTAGAATGCTCCATGCTCATATGGCCATATGTTCCCCCATCCCCACCTCATGATGATCTCCTATCCCATGAATCTAAAATGGAAGAATCCCTGTGTTCTTCCATTTATAAATCCTACCCATCTTGTTACACTCACCTCCACCATAAGCTATTCCTGGGATATGTCAGGTCACAGTGATCTCCCACTATTTCTTCTCTGTCATTTATACTCTCATATTCTTTCATTGTTAATTACATACTTTAGTATACCATTCTCTATTTGTTTTCCATGTATTCATGTTATCTTCATAGTTAAACATCAGCATTAGGCACTGCCTTGACCTTCCTCATGTGCCAGAATGGTGACCAATGGTAGTTCCAAACAGGTGTTAGTTCACTCCCTTGTAAACACCCTAGGGGAGTTTTCTGGGCATTAGATGAAGGAGAAGGAGAAGGAGAAGGAGAAAAGGGGAAGGAGAAGGAGAAAAAGAGAAGGAGAAGGAGGAGAAGAAAAAGAAGAAGAAGGAAGAGAAGGGGGAGAAGGAGCAGGGAGGGAAGGAATGGGGGTGAGGAGGAGGAGGAGGAGGTAGAGGAGGAGGAGGAAGAGGAGAAGGAGAAGAAGAAGAAGCTTTCCATTTTTCTCTTTCTTTTCATTTAATTCAATCCAAGCATTTAGAAAACAAAATTTATAAATGCAGGAGGGGTTCTGACTATCACACACACACACTGCACTGAATGAAGGTCACTAACATCATATTAAAAATAAAAAGCTCTTTTGTGAATAGCATAGATAGTGGATAGTGGATAGATAGTATGTGTGATTTAGTTAAGTTACAATCAAGCTATAGTCGGTTGACCTAATCAGGGATTTTCAATCCAGGAAACATACCAGTCCACCAACCCAACAGAGGAGATTCTGGTATCTCTACTTCAGCCAACACCAGAAGTTTTGCTAATTAGTATAATGAATGTCCAAAATGGGTTTTCATCGGCACTAGGGTATGTTCAAGATATGCAGTTTGGCTAAATATTTCAGAAATGTTCCCACCCTTGAAAGAACAAA
This sequence comes from Panthera tigris, assembly GCF_018350195.1. Taxonomy (NCBI): domain Eukaryota; kingdom Metazoa; phylum Chordata; class Mammalia; order Carnivora; family Felidae; genus Panthera; species Panthera tigris. Next base: position 67,497,523 of record NC_056660.1, on the reverse strand, counting down.
GTATAAGAACTACTGAAGCCGATAACCTGCACTCTGAGGGCTGGTACAGAACTGGCATTGGAAGACCTATAGTTGCATAAAGCCGCCTGCAGAAACTTCTACAGAATCCTTACTTCGGAATACTGTATATCTGATTCCAGTGACTCTTGCTGGCAAGGTCACGGTTGCAGACCCTAAAAAGAATGGAGAGCTGGGACTTCATCTAACTCACAGAGCAAGCTGTATATCTGCTTTGTCCCCGCTTGCTAACAAATAGGTTCTTTAAATAATAATAGTAAAAAAAGCTCATTTGTGAGAAAGTGTCAGGAGGGAACCAGTACTTTGAACCATTTCCCTCTGTATGTCGAAACTTTTGATCTATTCCCATTTAGAGTGTCCAAAACTGACAAATGAAAGAAAATAATGTGATATAAATGTGCACACACATGGACAAGGCAGGCTATGCTGGCACTTTGCTAACCAGAAGGCTGTGGAAATCAAATCAATCAATCAACTGATATTTACTGATTGCCTGCTAGGTGCCCAGAACCGTGAAAGTACAAGATATCAGAAATTGGCATTTCAGATATCACCTAAAATAAATCTCCAATCTGGTCAGGAACAGTAGGCTAACTGAGTACTGCAGTCTACACAGTGAGATGAGGGTACCTGAGGGTTGCTAGAACACTGCTATTTATTATTCCAGCTTTTCTTGAGGGGAAAAGTTAGATATCTGTCATACACGGCCTTAACAAACAGTCATGATTTATGGTCCATATATTTGCTTATAGGTCTAAGGAGAAAAGAAAAGGGGAGAACAAATGCAAGTAAGAATATAAGAAGCAACATAAATGAAGTCTCATTTTCCTGGAAATTTTGCTTTATTCACCATTACAATTTTATGCTAGATTACAAAAGTTTTGTGGTGTATGTCAGAGGTCAAGTGGCTCATATCCTAATCAAACCGCAAATTCGACTGGACTCATCTCATGCTGTAGGGGACTTTAGGTCCCTCCATTCACGAGGAATTCTTAGCATGCCAGAAGTGAAACAGGTAAATTAGGAAAGTGTAAATCATGTGTAATGTGATATTCTTCTATGGATTGCAGCAGCGTGTAAGGTGAAAGGAAACAAGTCAGGCTCTTGGCAGAACTTACTTCCCACTGGTTCATGGAAGACTCACTCTGGGCCAGGCTCTGCTCTAAATGCTTTGAATATATTAATCCTCACAGCTGCCCTGTGTGGTAGGTGATCAGTATTATCCCCACTTATAGATAAGGAAATAAGCACAGCACACTTACGTGCCCCAAAACAGCAGTTAATAAGTGGCAGGAGCTGGAATTTGAAGTCAGGGAGTTTGGCTCCAGGACCTATTGTCTTAACCACAGCATCCACTCAGAGAGTATCACAAAGGTCAAAGTGTAAAAGTATATATAGTAGTAGGCACTCGATACACTTAATTCCACTTTCCCTTATTTAGAAACCAATTTTATGTACTATAGGTGCTCAAAGAATAGACACTCCTCTATTAAGCAAACAGACCATTAGGTTCTAAGCCACAGCACAGGCACAGTATACCAAGGGTGTCATTAACTGTGGGCGTCAAAACTCGACAGATGTGGGTTGAGACACCTCTGTCTCTCTCTCTCTCATCACCATTAGAAGACATTCTATAGTCAGATGTGTGGGCTCTATTTTTTTCTGACCCTATCCATTTCTTCCCACAATTCCTTCCTCCCAAACTTTCATTCTACCAAAGAGAAATTAAGATTGCCAAGAGTGTCATAAATTGCAATGCATTTCACAGCCAAGGAAGCCCACAATTGGTGCAAGCATTTAAATAATATGGCCACAAATTTATTTTTGCAAGCCAACTACAGTTATGCTTTATGGCTCTAACATTATTGGACAATTGCATTTTAATAGATTTCATATTGATCCAGTGCAGTATCATTAGATCTATGAATAGAAACTCTCTCTAGAAAACAAATGCCACAGACAGCTAATCCATTAAACGTGGGGCTTTTCATGCCATCTTCAGGATGGCAGGCAGACTTGTTGATATGTTGTTATGGCACCATCCTGAGCAATGGCTATCACCAGGGGCCACAGCTCAGTCATGTCCCAGGACTTGTGGTTGGTCAGAAACTTGCAAGTCACCATCCTCTCGCATCTGGATTACTGCAAAAACCTTTACTTTTAACCCCCTTCAATCTATTCTCATCATAGCAGACAAGAGTGGTACTTTTTTTTTTAAGTTTGTTTATTTATTTGTTGAGGGGGATGGCACAGAGAGAGGGAGAGAGAGAGAGAATCCCAAGCATGCTCCATACTGTCAGCTCAGAGCCCAACCTGGGGCTCAAACCCGTGAGCCATGAGATCATGACCTGAGCAGAAATCAAGAGTTGGATGCTTAACCAACTGAGCCATCCAGGCGCCCTAAGAGTGGTCCTTTTAAAACAGAAGTCATTCCACTCACAAGTGGATACCCAAGGAAACTGAAAACATGCAACCATACAAAAACTTATACATGAATGTTCATAGCAGCATTACTCACAATGACCAAAGTGTGGAAACAACCCAAATCAATGAATAAAGAAACTATGGTATACCCATACAGTGGAATGACATTTGGCAATACAAAGGAATAAAGTACTGATATATGCTACAACATGGGTAGACCTTCAAAACCTGCAACATGGTTGCTAAATGAAAGAAGCCAGCCACAAAAGACCATGTATTGTGTGATTCCAATTATATGTGATGTCCAGAATTGGCAAATCTACTGAGACATTCAACACTAGAAGGCACCACATGGAGAAGAAAATGAACAACCCAGGTCATCACAGCCCAAATTTTCATTCACATGTCTGACATTTCACCTGTGGTGGTTGGACAAGCTGGAGAGAGGTGTGGGGCAGGCCTCTTCCCACAAAGCCTCTACATTGCACGAGCCTTGTCGTCTTAAGTTGTCATCTCTTGCTTGGCAGCCAGCTTCCAAGAGGGAAGAAGACCGAGAATGTCACATCTGCTAAACTCTACTGGTTGAAGCCTGCTGGAAGGCTAGCCCATTCAAGGACAGGGAATAAAGATTCCACCTCTTGATGGGTAAAGTGGCATGAGCATACAAGGGAGGGGAGGGGTGGATGGTGGCCATTTTGGAAACAAGTTCCCAGAGCCTCACAGAGGGACTTCTAGGAACTTCAGATGTTCTCTCCCCATGGTCTTTACTCCATTCCAAGGTAGAATGGAATTTCCCCAGAGTCAAAGATAAAATGAGTACCAGGAATAGAATGTGGCCACTGGAGTCAGGGGTGGAGACTTCAGGAATTCCCCCTCAGGGATAAAAAGGATTTTAGGTGGAATTGGATTAGAGCATAGCCCTGTTCTTGGAACTGCTGACTGTAGTGAGTGCTCTTAGAATCACTCCCTTTTTTTTCTTGCCCTCTTCTTCTAATGTGGCCCAGACAGCAGTCTTGATTCCACATCCCACTTATGAGTGCTTCTGCCTCTGTCCATCACCCCTAGATGGCCCAGTTATCCAAGAGGCTCAACCAAGGATGTCTCAGACTCAGAGCATGTTGCTCATGCCTACCTTGTGTCCAGGCTTCATGGGATAAGAACCACTGGTCTGTTCCTAAGGGTAGCAGGTACATGAGAATAAATCTAAACCTTAATGAGTTACAAAAAAAAAAAAAAAAAAAAGCATGCTTTGTTCTGTATTTATATTTTTCAGAAATCTAGTCTTAGTGGCATGCAAAGGATTATATTCAAAAATACTAAGATTCAGGTCTTGGCCACACATTTACACAACTAACAACTCATGGCCCTATGAAGTCATATCAATTATACTCCCACTGCCCCAGGCTGAGATTATATTAGAGTCTTCATTAAATGGCTCTTTAAGTAAAGAGGCAATATGCTCTTTCATTAAGCTGTTAATAATCTTAGCTTGAGCAGGACTAAAGAAGTTACTCAAAGAAGCCATCAACAACACAAAAACAATCTCTCCACTTACTCTGTGGCTATTTTCCTCATCAACTCTTTCCACCTAAGATGGAGAACCACAAGTCCGCTGTGTGTAAGGCACTGTTAAAATTCTAAGGAGGTAATGGCATTTTTTCTTAATGAGGACCCTTATAAAATACTGGCACGAGGGGAACCGCTAACTAGCCAAAAATAAAGATAAAAACACAGGAGGGATATTTCTTACAAGTGGCAACAGCCCTCAAAACAAAAATCCTCACAGTATCCTCAGCTAGTATTAAAAGAGGGAATCTCATTCCATTAATGAATTCTGTGCCAATAAATTCTTGAATCCATTTAACAAGAACTGAGTGTTATAAATCGGCTATGGAAAAAACATAAAAATCCCCCTCAGGGTGATTGTGGAAAAGGAAACAGTATAATATCAGTCAAGAGGAATGAAAAAAGATGACAAGACAGAATAAGAGAAGAAAAGCAGCAGGTTGGAAGGGGGAGGCGAAGAAGCAGGAGTGAGTACAGGAGAAATGGAAAGGATGGCGTAAAGTAACCAGACACCATCCACTGTATGTAGTCAAACTCGATTTGTCCTTGGGGCAAAACTATTCCTACTTATTCTTCATATTGCTATATCAAAGCGCATATCAAAGAGACATCTCAAAGAAAAGGCTCCCAACAATACTGGTTATCCTGAAGCACAGACTATAAGTGGGACCAGTAGCAAGAAAGCAGTCATCTTATTACCTCTTTGTTAATAGAAGCATACTGAAGGAGTCCCTCCAGTATATGTGCTGGGACATGTGCTCAACATCATTTCTCTTTTCTTATCCTTTCCCTCATGTATGTATACGTATTTTTGGTGATTCCAAAAGGATGTTGCAAAATTGCCAGTAGAGCTTGACAAAAGCTATCTTGAGAGATTGTGATTTAGTAAATATGTGGCAGTTCTAGGCACCTCCAATCCTATAGGCTCCTAAGGTTATTCTGATATATCACAAAGACCAAGAGTCATCAGCACAGAGCAAAGACATGGACAGAGATTAAGGACAGTATGTTTGAAGTCTGACTCTGAACTGATGGCATTTAAGCAGGACCATGAGATCTTCAGTAATTCATTTAGCCATTCTGAAAAATTATAATAGTCCTTATATTTGTTTTAAAATGTGAGATATTGATATTCATACTTTAATAAGCCATAATATTTCTCATAACTTTCTATACTTGCCTCTATCTTTTTATCATTCTACTCTAATTTGCAGCACATGTCATTTGAAGTTAAAAAAAAAAAAAGACCACAAGAGAAAGAAAACCTACCCTTTTTTCAGAGCTTTTGGCAAAGCAAAATCACAGTATAATTAATATTTTGCTATGGAGGAAACATGAAGTTCAGTTCATAAGTTAAGATATTAACATTTCCCCATCATTATCAAGGTCAAGAGGATAGCATTAATTTATTTGAGCTGATGAGTGCCAATACCACTCCAAAGAAGAGGTATCCCACACTGTGCCACATACTGTCCCCAAGGAATATGGTAACATTGATATTGAGAGTGGTTGTGCAGAATAAATGTGATAATGAGTCAGTATAAACCCTGAAAAACATTCTAAAACCTAAATGGTTATCATTATTAGGTATATATGCAGCCAAATGCTCTGTTATGTTTTTTTTTTTTAATATTCTATTAAGAGAGGCATCAGAGAATTACTTTGAAATCCTTGAGGGGAACTTTGAGAAGGATGAATAGAGGGATGCCTACAATCTTTAAGGTAACCTCCCTCAGAAAGGTGAACTATCTGGGAAATGGGTACAGTGAAACCTTCTCCGTACCAAGAACAAAAAGAGAAAAAGTGCCCAATCTCTAGGTACAGGTCTCCAGGGGCAGGAAGAAAACAATGGTTCTAGTTCTGAAAACGGACTAAACGAACTGAACGGCAAGAACCATGACCTTGGGAAGCCAAGTGAAGGGCAACTTTTTTGGAGCATGGCTCTGAGAAATTAAAGTTGTCCTCGCTCAAAAGTCAACATTGGCAGAGTGTCCTTGGCCAGTGTGGAGATGTGAATTAGCAGCATCTGTCAGAGCAGGGAGCATGATTTTGTCAACAGCCACCAAACTTGGCAGCCTCAAGCAATAGCATTAGCAAACTGAAGAGGATTCAATCTCTCTGCTCTTATAATGGAAATTGAACTGACCTTTCAGCCCCCATTTGGATCCGATAAGCCCTCAGGTTTCAAGGAAGTTTTAAGAGGGGAAGGATCCCCAAAAGGGAAGCTACTGTACTTCCTGTCAATATACCAGAAGACTCAAATCAATTTTAATTTGTGTTTAAAAGTCATAGAGGAGTTCAAACTCAGTTATATGCCCACATATATGTATTAGGGTCTCAGCAAAGGCCATTCTTCAAAAAAATTAAATTTCCCTGTTAGAAATGGTGAGTGTATCTTGGGACTGATCATCCATCTGTAGACACTAGGACTAAAACCCTTAAGGAAGAAGAGACAGAATGCCCCAAAAGGCAAAGTCCTCAACTTACTAAGGAGGAATTGAAGGGTATTTACTCTGACATAGGACCAAGTCAAGATTAAGGAGGAAGACGTACCTATGACACAGAGTAGTATCACACATTAGCCCTAAGCCCGGCTTCTTGATAACTGGTATTTGTTCCTTAATAGAACATGCTTTGAAGCAAAATGAGATGCTAATCTCTCTAAAGTTGGCTGAAAGAATGGAGATTCTGTCCTGTTGCCACAGAAAGAGTGGTACTGCTGGCAGAATGTGTGGATTGGGCAGAAAAGCCACAGGAATGAACCAAGTCTCTAGAGAGTGTGGACTGACCAACAAAATGACAGCGTTTGTGAAATAGGAGTTAAGACATAGTGGCCATACTGGGCAGAAAACAACAGTAACAAAAGCAACCTGAGCCACCTACAATCCACAGGTAAAATGGAAAAAGAAAAATCAGGATGTTTCATCCTCTAGTATATAAATAGACCCCTTAGCAGAGTCACAATGGGACACCCTTATAAGGAGAGCCAACCACATAACAAAATCTGGGTTGAGACTAGATCTATCCACTTCATTCTTACACTAGCTTTTAATTTTTCCTTTGAAAAATAGAGTAGGAAACAAAAGTTTAATAGTGTCTCTGTCATACATGGGAGAATAAAATCACTGGTGATGATGACGCCTACCAAGCTACTCTAAAGATTGACACGAATGACCCAACAAGATAGCAGCCTTCATTACCAAGAGCATACCTTCACAGTATTAGGTAGCCAGACTGACACAAACTAATGCTTGCTAAATGTGACATATCAACTAACAATGGGCCATCAAGTCTCTATGGATCACACGCTAACCAACATGGGAAGCGGAAGAGAAGTACAGGAGTGTCTAGTCACAATTACAAGAGAGGTGTGAGACTTCTGGTGCTGGACTGGGACACATATTAGAGATTTTTTATTCAAGTGAAGTCAGTTTTGATGTGCTGGGAACACCTATGTACCAAGTACTTCCAAAGGAGGCACAGACAAGGAAGGAAGAAAAGATGAGAACATAACTTGCGTGAATGCTGAATGCCAAGCCAATTACTGAGCAGCAGTCAGAATGAGGCATGACTCTAAAAAAATGTAAGATCTGTATTTGTTTATATTGATTACCTGGCAAAGGAGAATAGTTGAGGAAGTACCGTGGAAGGATTTATTAATAAACATTAGTTAGGAGTCATACTGTACAATGAATTAATTCCCTGGGTGGGAAACAATAGGCAAGCAATAACAAAGTTGCCCAGGAGATCCTTGAGACACACTTCTGAGCAAGAGTGGCTGGAATTGGGAGATCTGGAAATGAGGGCAAGATGAGCACAGGTATCATGACCATGGTCTCATTGAAGGGTTTAGCACATCACTGAGACTGGAAGAGGCTATGTGTTTACAAACTGGCTACTAGGAAATATTGCTAATAGCTAGGGTATAACTCACCACTGTAACTGGCCCAATGGGGCCCAGAGGCCTATTAGTATGCAAGCTGAGGATGCAGGCAGGTGATCGCAGATTATCCAGTTACGAAAGGTGATACATTCAGGGGCAGACAACTGGGAACCCCCATCTTGCCGTGCTCCTGTCAAAGTCTCATAACCATACATCTGCACTGTTCTGGGTATTTTATGCCCATTAATATTATAATTGCGAAGTTACTAATAACCATGTAACAGGAAAATCTCCTTCCTCCCTTTGAAAACAAAATCTCTCTCCACTTTTCCTGCTCTTCTTTTAATGGTGGTACGAAATGTGTCCCTGAGTCCCTCCAACCTACCACAGAACACTAAAACAATAACCATGAGGATAAATACCAGATGGCAAGCTTATGGTGCTGGGAATAACTTTCAGCAATGGTCACTTTTTTTTTTTTTTTTTTTTTAGCTTTCAAAATGCATTTAGCTAGCAAAAATAATGGGATAATTCACTCAAATAAATGGAATCTATTTGAACTTGATTAGCTAAAGTATAATATTCAGATTAACATGGGTCTTCTTCAGAACTGGTCCAAGAAGATAAATTATGTTAAAAATTAACTTATACCCTACGGTAACCCCAGACTGAGTATCAAGGAAGTCATTATGATAAGTGTTCAGAATAGCTCACAAGCAGTCATAAGCCACACACTCATGTCCTAAATACACAATAGCACCAAGTGTCCTTTGCACTGTAGATGGCTCACCCAGGCTGTCCAGATGGACCCAGTATTGATCGCTAAGACAACATATAGCACAATATGACTGAAGATTTGAAGCAGGTTAGCCTGTATTAACACCATAGTGGAAACAGAGTGGGGGTTAGCTATGAGTTTGCTTACTACCCAATGAATGCTGTGGAAAATCCTGTATTTAATAGATTACCACTCTGTAGACATTTTAGGGAGTTCTATTTATAGATCAGATGATACAGGGGAGCCAATAAAATATGTCTCTCAAGTGATATCATAGCCATGAAATGCAGTTGTGTGGTACTTAGGAAGACAGGGTCTATAATCATGTCATTTAAATATCCTCAGCATTTCAGAACCGTAATATGTACACATATTAATATTTTAAATGCATTCTTAGTCTGGTCAATGCAAAACAGTCATCTCATAAATCTTTCAGCACTGCAATACTGTTTTCATTTTATTCATTTTATTATCCCTAAAATTCTGCCTTGCACATTTATTTCTATTTATGACCCTTAAAAATACATTGAAAATATCTGTGTATGGCTGAACTCCTTGGGACAGTTCAGACTTCAGCTCACTCTCTGAGGTTCATATTAGGGTGCACATGTTGTCCTTTCTTCTCCTACCGTGAAAACACATGTCAGATGCCCTTATTCTGATGCACACGACAAACACCGAATAGTTCTAGAATTAACATTCTGGGGCTGAGCTAATTATGTATGTTTTCCTATTGCATTAAGTTCAGCTACTACCAAATCCAAGTATGTTTCAAAGAATCTAACTCCAGAATTGGTACCATTGATTATAATTATTGCCTCTGTAACTGAAAGACCTAATCCTCAGAAATGTAACACACTTGTCCTTATTTAATGCATTTCCAGGTTTCTTTAATATGCAAAGAAAGACTCAGAGTTGAGTATGAGTGGAAAGGCTAAATGGAGCTAACTCATTCTACATAAGAAAACATAGTGAAATTTATATTTATACATACGAAGGAAGGGACAGAAGTAAGAAGAAGAGAGAAAAAAAGACTGACTGAGCTACACGGAGGAGGATATTTTAAGAGTATTATTATCTGATACACTATGATATAAATGTACTCTTTCCCCTAAATATCAACAAAATCTGTTCAAACAGACAAGAAGTACACACATGTGATTTAAACAAGTTAATATCAGGGCATGCTATTTGAGAAACTCTTAAAGAATATTAAGTCTTACTATGATCCATACCATTATTTACCATTTATAATGCTGACTAACGATAGAGACTCATGGTATCACAACACCCATAAGCAGTGCTATTAAAATGATGGGTGTTTTTAGAAAACATGGAAAGATATTAAAAAAAAAAAAAAGAATTTCACCAGAAACTACGATGAACTAGTTACTATAATTAAGAATAAAATTTAATTCTAAGTTTCTTAGTTGGGAGTCAAAAATAGAAGCAGATTTTCTTTTATTTTCCTAATTTGAGAAAAACTATATGTTTGTACATATACAGGCAAAAAAATTCCTGGCACAAAATCTTGTAAGTTTATTGTGTGTCTTGATGAATTAAGAGCCATCAAATAACATGAAGAGCTATTTACTAACTGTAGTTTGTTCTGTAAGTAGTCATTTTGCTATAAAAAGCCTGGTTAAAAGCTGAAGATATAACATTAAATCATAGCTTCAAAGGCAGTTCTTTGGGGGAAGAAAGCTAATAGAGGCTAGAAATGCTATTTCCTCTTACTTCAATAATATAAAGATAGATCTTAGAGAACCTAACGGTATGGCTTGGTTCGCATGCCCATTGTAGTATCATTTATTATTTCTCATGACTCTTTCTGAATATCATCATACATTGCCAGCCGGCCTCTTCAGTATATAAGGCACACATACGTCAAAGACCAAGCATGCTGTCTTAGACATAGAGTTCCATTAGGCATACATTCTTGAAATTTTTTAAATCTATTTTCCTCACGAAGGTAAAAGGAATGATTTTTAAGGATTCCAAAAATTTGGAGTAGGTGTTATGAAATATATTCACCTACACCAAAAGTAAAACTGGTGTAGAAGCATTCAATGTGGCCAAGAATATTATTTTAATTGAATGCATGTTCCACTTAAAAAAAAACAAAAAACACTACCGTACAGCCAGTACTGATTATTTACAACATAAAAGATGATTTGATTGACAAAAGGCTTCATGGTCATGTCCTTATTCACCAAATGCATTTTCCTGATCTTTGTAAGTATCCAACTACTTGATGGCAATGAAGCTAGTGGAAAAAAAGGAAGCTCAGCTTTGAAAACACAAGGCAGCATTGCCAATGGACATCAAATCAGAAGTTATGACAGGAGTCAACAGGGAATGACGAATCAATTTACAGTCTGATTTTAGGAACCCATCCCTCTTACTAAAACACCTTGATATACAAATACCAACACATGATCTAAATAACAACGTACAGCATGTATCATCAATAATTTAAAGATTTCATCTCGGAGGCATCCTAAGAGATATCAGTTTTCAAGTTTAGGAGCACATTCTCAGCATATTAAAGGACAACAGTGGAACAGAGAAGTGATGTTTCTTACTAAATATAACAGAAGCACAAAAGAAAAATATAAGCAGTAAAATCCTTTCTTACCTGTCATCGGAGAGAAGGAGCCAAGTTCACAGGGTTCATACACATCCAAAGGAGGAAGCCAGAGGGGGTGGGGGAGGGGAGAGAAAAAAAATGACACAAAGGATCATTTTGGGTAAAACTAAAGTATAGGTGACAATAAAAATGAAACATTTTGCAAAGAAAACCACTCTCCTCCCATACAGGAAGCATCTGATTATGTGGATTTATTCAGTTTTTTTTTTTCTCCTGCCAAGTAAACTCGAGTTAATTTACTTATAATGTTGTGGATCTCTCATACTAGACATTGTTAGGTTGTACAGCTGCTTCTATTCACAATGATAGATGTATAAAACCAGTCTCACATTTTAAACATCATTCAACATAGGAAACATTGAACATGTCTCATGGTATCAATGGGCTCACACTCAGCTGCAGAAACTCTGCAGTCGTGTTCAAAATCACCTTGAAAAGGGATTATAAGCCAAATGTGAATAGTCTGAATGTGATTTGCGATCTAACTATCTGCTCTGCTTTTAAAAAACATTGACTGTATCTCTAAAATACAGGAGCCAGTGCTGGGAACTAGGACACATAGATGCCAACCTCAGCCCCTGTCCTTTAATACCTACTATTCTACATGAATGTGGTTTTCATATGATTTAAATAGGTGTAACTAGAGATCATCCATGAATTCTGAATCTGAGATCACCAGAAGATTCTCTGACACCAGCTTCACCAGGAAGTGTAGTCCCTGTTACAAGTCAATTTTTTTTTTTTTTTTTACTTTGCAGGGATATCATATTTAGAAATGAAATTTCGGTATACGGTATTTTCTGAAGTGATTTATCAGTCACCTATTAGGCCTCTAAGGCAATGGCTTACAACCCCAAGCCAACATCAAATCACCATGTGCTCTAGGAAACCTCAAATATACCCATGCTATTCTACCTTTCTAAGTAACCTTGCTCTATTAGAGTTTTCCTTTTTTCCCTCATTTCTTAAACATTTTATGGTTAAGGGAGGCAGACAGGAAAACCCACACAAAAGAAGTCAGATCTCCCTTTAAGAACAAACAAAACAAAACTCCTACACCCATGTATTTGAGATACTTCACAACAAACTGATCATAACTGAACAGGGTCTAACCTTATCCACCTTATCCTTATTCACCTTATATGGATCCTTTCCAGATAATGCCTCACCTCTTACAGTTCCCAGTGACCCTGTCCCTTTATCCAACTTTTACCAGATTTTGCATTCTCTAAACTGAAAATTCTGCCTATTTGTAAAGTTTGACCCAATGGCATTGTTGCTACTGAATACCAGTCATCCCACTTTACTGCCTTTGTAGGTGAGGATGTCACAGATCAGTTGGAGATTTGCCAGCCACTGATATTAGTCATTCTATGACTCTGGTCTATTCAAGGCTTCCTACTGTATAGAAAATTAACAAGGAGGTACACAGATTTCTAAAAAGAATTTGAGAGCTCTAACGAATCTCAGACTGTATGAACCAGGTCAAAACAACTCCATATGTGTTCATAACACTAATGTTTATTCTTTTGTTCATCTCTCTCTCTCTCTCTCTCTCTAGCCATTTACTCAGAAGCAATTTAATGTGCACCCAATATTGTTCCAGGTACTGTGTTAAGTACTAATGTGGAAAAGATACAAAACAAAAAATATTCTTCTCTTAAGGATGCCCATCTCCTGAGTGAGACAAATAGCCCACAAAGATATACAATGATATAATATGAGTGATAGAAGAGTCAGCCAAAGAACCATATACTCCAAATTTCTCAAATTGAGTATCTTTCCTAATTCTTAGAATATATGTTATCCCTTCTTCACTTTGAAGCTAAATGCCTCTTTTAAAAGTAAAAAATCTGATTATGTCCCAATCCTTACTAAAAATATTATAGCCATTTCACATGACCTTGCATGGATAGTCTACATGGCCTCAGGAGCCTTGGCTTTGTCCATCTCTCCCACCTCATCCCAAACTACTGCTCCCTTGATCTCTGAGCTCCAAACACACTGTTCTCCTTTCAGTTCCTCAGAGATGCCAGGCTCTTTCCACCACTGGACCTTTGCACTTCCTGTTCCCTTTTTGTGGAATACTCTCCTTATAAGCTCCATCCTTCATCCGGCTAATCCCTATTAGCCTTTCACATCTCCAGGATCATTTCCCTGACTGCCATGCCCTCAAAGTCTGATCATTTTCCAGTGTTAAATGCATCCATAATACCATATTCCTTTCCTTCAGAAGTTAGATCTCAGTTTGCTTTTATAATTTCATTAGTATGATGTCTCATTAACAACTGTCTGTGCCATGAAGATGGAACATCTACTTTTGCTTACGAATGGTATCTTCTCTAGCTAGCATCTGGCGTAGTGTAAATGCTCGATAGACACTGCTTATATCAAATCTGTTGATGGAATAAGAACCTCTTTTAGTGTACATGGCATGCGAAAAGTAACACTAGGGGGAAAAAAAAGAACATTTGTTGGGAGACATCAGAGAAGCCAGAAAAAGGTAATGAGTATTAAAGGCATGGGCATGTTTTCGCTATTTAACAAATTTTCCTAGGATCTCCTTTGAACATAATGATATTAACAATTAAAAGGAACATATCCACGCAGATTAATCTCTCTGTTTAGTTTTATACTTTCTTATACATTTCTATTTTACCTATTTCCTTATATTTAATGTTTGATTGAACTTGAAGTGGGGAAAGACCACTGCTGTATGGGATTGAAGAAAAGTCATTTTGAAAGCTGCTCAGGATCCAGACAGATTAAGCTGCCTAGGCCCAGGAAATGACCTTAATCAAGTCATTTCATTGTTATGGGCTTCTAAAAGCACCGCAGGGGAGACCAAATAAAAAGTTAGTCCCCATAGGGCAGACAGTGCTATATCCAAGCTGAGCTTTATGGAAAATACAAGGGTAGGAATGTGAATCCTAAGATATTGAAAAATATTGTCATATGAGCAGAAAATACATTCTGTTTGGTTTCAGGGAGCCAGATTGGAAAGCTAATGATCTCAGTCTCATAACCAGCCTCCCCATCAGTCTCCTCTGGGAGATATGGCAAAGAAAGTAGATAGACCAAATAATGAACCTGCATTTGCCCCAGGAGAAAGGACCCTGAAGATCGGTGTTATAGGTTACTGGTAAATATTATTGCCGGTGTAGAAACAGATAATTCTCTGGGTTATTTTGAATAGGAGTATTTATAAAGTACCCCAGTATAGGAGAGGCGCTGTGAATAATATACTTGAGGACAAGACGGGAGGAAGAGAAAAGAGCATTTTGCTGAAACTTTCAGCAGTAGTAACAGATTCTTTCCCATTTGTATTCTTTTATTTTGGGGGTTGATGAAACACAGAGGGTGGAGATCTAAGAGCAAGGAGCGGCATGTAGTGAAGAAGAGAGAGGCGAGTAGGACTCAGAGAGAACAAAGAGGGGAAGACAAAGACAAAGATAAGCCAGGTGAGAATACGGCCAAAGAGAACTTTGAAAACTGATTTGTTTCCCTTTAGAGCTCATCATAAGCTGTTTTCCAATGTCCAAAGCACGTTGCACACGTGACTTACATCAAGCCTATGAGACAGATGGAGCAGAGATCACCACCCACGTTCTTGATCACCTGAGGCTCAGAGACAATGCAAAATGCCAGACCCAGTGAGCAGAGGAGCAGAGTGGATGGGCAGGATGACTCTGACAGCAGCACACATGCGGGGAGGGCAACAAGGCGCACCATGTCGTGAGGTTGGTAGAGCGTGAGCCCATGGAAGTGCTGGTACCATTGCCAGCCTGGGAGACAGGCAGAGCTGCTTCCAGAAAAGGAGAAATCCAGTTAAGTCCTGTTTTTCTACTCTCCATGCATTCTACAAAGGTTTCCTGCGGCCCAGTCTGGGGCCACTCTAGAGAAAAGCGGGCACCGCATCTTCCTCCAAAAACCCACCACTTTCCTCTGCTTATGCAGTCAGAAAAGTAAGAAGCACAATTTTTGTTGTGACTGTTTTTTGTAATCACGAACGCAGTTTTTAAATTTCCCACTTTACATCATAAGCTTTTCTCAGTGGCCTCGACACAGATTCTAAATCATGTGCTCCTGGGTTTCAGAAAGTTCGTCTGAGTTTGACTTGACTGCATCTAAAGCATAAGCCAAAGATGTCCACGATATACTTGGTCGTTGATTAGTCAGATCCTGAAATGTATTATACTGAGAAAATAAAGACGTTCTCATTCCCGATTAAAACCCTAAATCCGATGTTACAAAATAGAAAACAAGGGTTTTTAGATAGAGCAGATATTTTTGTGATTAATCAATCTGATTTATGGTTAGGAATGAATCTAAACAAAAAGTGTCCAAATCACTTAGTTTCTCTTCAGCACACTGCCATTTTTAAGTGCGTGTACACATTTCATAAGCATCTGGTGCTGTGGGCTCCTGAGTACACTGAGGCCACACTCAGATGAACCTACAACCTGGGTCAGTCCACACAAGGACTGAGGACGGCAAGTGAGTCACCTCCCAGTATTGCACAAAACTCCCCCATAAACCATTTAGAAAGGGACACTGATGCCAGGATGGCAGAAGGTGGGCAGGAATAGGAGTGGGGAGTGGTGAGATGGAGAGGGAAAGACCCAGAAGTCTAGAGGACCTCGTGATATGCAAACAGACACCCTAATAAACATCAACTGTCTTCAGAACAAAGCAGCCAAATGTGTAAAAGCCACCGAGACCCGCATGCCCTTTCCCATCTCATGAATCAGCCCAACACTTGGAAAGTTAATCCACTGCTGCCACACACACTAGACTCTCTTCTCTCCACACACACGTACCTACGTCCTTATGATTCTTCAAGTGCAGAACTTACTAGTCCTTGTGGTAGACAATGCTAGTGCGTTGCTGCCATTTGGGGGAGGGGGGCATGTGACTCATTCTAGCCAATGAGATGGAAGCAGAAGAAAGTGGGTCACTTCTGGGCTAAGGCAGTGAAAAGCTCACCACACTCCAAGTCTTCCTCACCCCCATCAAGGTGATGGCAGAGGAGTTCTAGTGTCAAGACAGAGCTAACACAGGTTGAAACCACTAGATCACTGGGCATGCAGGACAATTGCCTAAAAGAGTTGCCTGGACCTACGTGGACTCTGCATTAGAGAAAAACAAGTTTTTGTTATTCTCCAGAGATCTAGGTGCTGTTTTTTAGAGCAATGTAACTTGGTTTAATCTGACTCAGTCTCATTGTCCATATTACTAATCACCAAGCTCTCTTACTTCCATTTTTCAAATCCCCTGAAATCTAACCACTGTGACTACCTTAAATCAGGTTATCATCCCTCTTACCTGTGTCAGTGGAACAAGTCTTCCTGCTTCTGGTCTTGAAGCAGAATGGGCGGGCCCAACCCATCTCTTATGTACCTAGAGTCATCATTCTAAAGTGCAAATTGAACCTTTTGTTCCTCTACCTAAAACCATTCAATGGTTCCCAGTTGCTCTGAGGATAAAACGCAAACTCCTTCCCATAGTATTCAAGGCCCTCTGGTTACCTCTTCAGCCTCAGCTCTTGACATCCCACTCTCCCTGCTTCAGTCCTATAAATATCTGATGTCCTTTGAATTACCATGGTGCAGACTCATTAGTCCTTCTTCTTAGAACACTGTTGTCCACCTCACTCAACTTTCTCTAGACTAATTTCTCAGGAACCTGTTTAGGCAACACCTACTCTTCTGATTTCTTAAGGCTGAACTGAGTATTCCAGAGTCAACCTCTGTTCACCCAGGTCCCTTCTTTGGGATAAACAATCGCCTGTCTCCTTGACACTCCTCTGCTAGAGTGAGAGGTCCCTGAAAGGCCTAGAACACAATAGACCTTTAACAAGTATTTGCCAAATGAAAAATGAATAACTGAATGCTTAAATCCGAGGCTCCCACCCCCACCCCGCTCCCCACTTCCCTTCTCCACAATTATTCCCTTCTCTGTTAGCTTGGGCATAGAACAAAAAGGAAAGAGAAAGGACTTAAAGTCTGACCGAGCTGGCTTTAAATTATTTCCCCAAAACCAAGAGCACACTGCCTACACTGTCTGTTAGCCAACTTGACAATAAATTATATTAAAAAATAATAATAATAAATTCTTCCTCTATCGCTTGAAAACTGTGTGACCCCAGGCGAAAAACCTAATCTTTCTCAGCCCCCAAATCTCCATTTGTGAAACTCCATTACTCCATTACTCCAATGGAGTAATCGCATCTCCATTAGGGCGTTGTAAACAATGGACTTGTGAACATAAAACAGCCCTGGAATGAGAGGCACAAAGCAAATGCTAAATATAAATGCTAGGTATAATATTATTCCTGTTGTTATTATTATTATTATTGATCAGATAAAAACTAGTCTGATGGCAGCAATGGAAATGCACTTGAAAGTGAGATCAGCTTCCATTTCAAGCAGGAGCAAAGAGGAAAGAATTAGGCTAGAAATGAGTCCGGGGAACTATGCGGGCGATAATGGACTTCTACTCAACTCCCCTGCTGGCTTCCTCTGTCTTTCTCATCCTTTATGTTTTTCATAAATGCATTATTGTTTAAGCTACTCCCAATGTTCCTTCCTTTTTTGCCTCTTAAGACCCCAGTCATTCCTCCCCATGCTTTCCACGTCCCCTTCCCTTCGCCTGTCATCCTTGAAACTCCTCTCTGCACATGTCCCTTTTTATATTCCTGGCCAAGAAGAAGCAGCCTGTTAATGAACACAAATAAGACAGAGCAATCCATCCTCACTTGAAATACTAAGTCTTAATTCCAGGTCTTCCAACGTCCACATCAGTCATTCATTCGCCACACACTGATTGAGTGCCCAGCGATCGAGGCCTGGGGCGCTGAACTAGGTGCAATTTTTCTCTCTAAACAAGAATTAATTAGTTACAAACTACCGGGCACACCTATTAGAATAAAATTTCTTGGAGGAAAAACCAGTCTCTTCCATACTCAGGCCGTCTCGGTACCCAGGCACAGAGAGGGGGGTTTTATTTTGCTGCTGTTGTTGCCGTTAATAAATCATGTAGCAAATTGGTAGCATAGAATTTGGTTTTTGGCGTATATGAGACTTGCATTTTAGTCATGAAAATTAGCCACTCTTTTGATTGAACCAGACCAGACGTAAGGGCATGCATGCATAAAAGGGAGCTCTGCTGCTCTAAGAAGCTGACCCTATCAATACATAAATGCATTTATCTTTTTAACCTAAAAATCTCACAAGTGTCAATGTAGCATACAGTATGGTCGCATATTAAAGGACATAGTAATTTCTTGACTTTCTCTTTTGTGTAACGTGAGATTCTTGTTGCTACAGAAATCTGATGACCAAAATGAAAAGTCGGTTTATATCTCTATCGTCTTCCTCTATCTCTCCCCCACCTCCCCCAGCCTTCTGTATAAACCAGATGAGGCAACAGTATCATGGACACTATTGCTGGTCAAGAATTCCAAAGAATAACCTTCCCATAGGTCTAGGTAGAGTGTGGTACATGAGGGAGACTTGGCCTCTATTAGACTCTGGATCTTCTTGAGGGAAATAGAAAGAAATGTTACATGACCAATGTTTTACTAAAGGTTGATTTAAACACACACACACACACACACACACACACACACAGTTACTAACCTTCTTCATGTAACTCATGTCTAATATTAAAAAACCCAATTTCAGGAAATTCCTCCTTATAACTTACTCCAACCCTCGGTATGTGCAAAATTCTCTGAATTATTTAGGGGAACCCAAGGACACTATCAAATTAAGGTGTTGTCCTTGTAAGCTTCATTTCACTATCCTTTGATATGAACTCTTCCTCAGAGATTGGTTTCCCCTCATTAACAGCATGAATATATTTCCCTTTCTGATGATTAAAGTATGGTCCAAGATACTACGCCACAAATATATCCCATCCCAGTGAGCCACATTTGGCAACATTCATAAGATCTAATGTCACCACAGGTGCTAAACAGTCTCAAGGAATGATTCACATCCTAGTCCCCTGTCTCCTTGGTCAACCCATCATTGGATCTGTCTAGGGATCCTGAGTAAGCTATAGAGGAAATTAACCTAATTATCTGTGTTCTTAGAGTGTTAAGGCTCCAGCGAAGATGAAAATAGCCTCTCTTTCTCATGTCTGTGTCAGATTTATTCCTTAAATTTAAGAGCTTTCACCAGCTATGAAGAAGCACATTCCATTCCTTTCAACAAACGGATAGCTACCTCTTCTTTTCAGATGGTGTTTGTTTTCTTCAAATAAAAATCTACCACTAGCCAAGGTCACTGTGCACCTCAGCAAGTGAGGTTATGTTTTATTTCATGGTTCTTCCTGCATTTCCTCCTTTTGGCCATTCGTGGATGAAGATTTTTAAATGTAGGTAAGCTAATTACCCTAAGTTTCATCTCAACTCTGAATTCCTCATTTTGGAATAGACCACAGATGTCTTTGTGTCTTAACAGGTTTACCAAGGGACAAAGTTACGATGATTTCATCTGATTTTCTTTTTTTCTGCAACCATTGTTGGATGAGTAAAGTCCCTAATTAAACAGTTCATACCATTAGCAAAACACATTTAGAACAGTCCCGGACTTCATTTTCTCTTTGTAAAACTGGTTGATGGGTAACACTGCTGTTTTCTCAGGGCCATATTGTAACCACATAGCTTCTGCCAACATGGACCTTAACAGACTGCTGATGGTCAAAGAGCAGGCAGAGGTTTCCAGGGAAATAAAAGAAAACTTGCAACAACCAGCTTAAGGAACACACTACATATTTATTATCAAGCAACTAAACTATTATGTTTGTATTAGCGCCCAAGGCTGTAAGGAAAACATGCATTCATGGAACCTATTTTAATAACCACTATCCACCTCCTGTCATCCCTGTTTCATGTGCCCAGAGCTACATAAGCACTTACTGTCCTGTTAAAAGGCATTGCTTGGATGAGAGAGTAGGCTTTTAAGTAACTGCCCACCTTTCTGGTCAAAAAAGTAGAAGCCTGAAGAGTAAGGAGAGCCCAGAGAAATGAATATATTGTAATCCCAAGAATGTTCAGGACACTTTGGTGTTAACTATGGGAGCAGGAATTTCCAAATGCAAACTATAAGTTAAAATGTCTATTTAAGAACAAAACTATAGCCTCACTGGTGAGAAGAGAGTTGCAATTTAGCCTTGAACCTTTGTTTTTCTACTTGAGGAGATTCCTCTAACTGTCAACTGCTTCCCTACAAGGTAATATGTTTCAGTAGCCAATCGAAGACAAATGTTTAGGGTTTTGAGCTCTCATCCAAGCATTGTATTTAGCATCTATCTGATGTTACATAATTTTTAAAAAATATTCTGTGTCTGAGTTTCACATCTGAAAGTTAAAAAATATGAGGAGCCATCCACCGCTTATTTGAAAGGAATAACTAAAACAAGTTCTAGCTAGAGATAATAATTGTTGCAGGTTACTATAAGTTTCTTTTGATCTTTTTCTCATTAATTTCAACAGACTTCACTGGTGCAAACACTCTGGAGAGGTCACGATTTCTGGGTTTCTGATTTTTCTCCAGGATAGCCAAATTATTCTTCCACCTAGGGTGGTAACCAAAAACACGATTAACTTATTAATTACACTAAACTTGCATCACTGTAAACCAAATGTCATTCTTCTTCTCTGCATTCACATAGAACCATCAATATAGTAACTGTGTTTGGCCAAAGATACCTCTGAAATCCTATCATTAGGCCCACACATATTTAGCACCACTCACTTCCCAGGGCACTACACGTGCTCTTTATCTACAGCATCTGTCACTGATCCTCTTGCCCTTTCAGTATTTTCTATCCATTTGGACACAATCACTGCAGTTGTTAAGCTAACCTACTCAACCCTAATACCCCCAGCCCCGCCATCCGCCCCCTGCAACCAACACTCTCTCTAACATTAGGAGCAAGCATCACATTCTCCAAGCTTCGGTTTCATCTCCCCTAGCTCTTCTGCAAACCTACCCATCGCCATCACTAACGGCCTTCTGTGATTCAAGGAACTGTCACTCTCAGCTCCCCACTTGATGCAGAGCACTGACATTAAGATGTGCCCACCAGGGAAAAAATACTGAAGGAGGGGTGTACATAAAATGAAAAGGATTCATTGACCAGCAAAAATCAATGAAGCAAAAATGGACCATTTTCCTCTCATTGATTTTCACTGCCCATTGTATGTTGATAGCCATTTCTGCAACTTTTCCCTCCTTTGTAGTTCTCAGGGAGGCCATGCAACGACATGGGATGCTCACAACACTTGGCCAGGCCCTTTCCATTCCACTGGGTTAGAGCAGCATACCAGAAAGAAATGCACATTGAGGAAACAATGAGATTCTTTCTTAGTAAACTGCAGCCAACACGTTTGTGAGCAAGCTGTCCTCGCTGGACTCTGAAGAAATCACACCACGGCCCTCACTCAATGGCCTCTTGACTTCATCTGGCCACATTCTCAGATCTGCTGTCCTGTGGGAACCACGACCTACCCTCTTCCGGATTCAACCTCCCAGTAGTCTAAAGAAATGGCCATTTTACACAAAGTGCCATCCATCATCTGCAAACGCTGGGAAGTTTAAGTCCCTGCCAAGAGCAGGGGCAGATATTCTGAGTAATTGGATGCTGCCTCTGTAACCTAACTGCTGCTGAGCAGCTGGAGACAAGAGGTGAGGTGACGAGGAACCGTCCCGGAAGAGGCTGCAATGCCAGACACTTCGAATTCCATCTCCGAGGCAATCAGGTGTGTGTCAAACTCCCTACCTATTTTTAAACAGCACACGCATTCTAAAACAAGTCAGCATATACTTTTTTAAGAAGTTATTTACCATGATGTGTCATGCAGTCACTTAGGTCCTAGAGAAGCTCAGATAAAGATAAACTCTTCTGAATACATGCCTAGAATATGGGGGAACTCAGCCTGGGTTACATTCACTGCCCTTTGTTTCACCAAGAAGAAAATGCCTGACTAAAAACCAAGTCCTTATTTCCTTAATTAGCATTCTAGCGGGGCTACGCAAACCTGTGCATTTAACTATGCATCAGTCAATAGCAGGGCAAGAGTGCGCCTGTGTAATTAAACATGCCCATATTCATGCACACACTGCTAAGCAAGGTAGAAGCCACAAAATATTCACAGACAAGTAGGAAGGGCACAAACTTGGCTTTGGAAAGGGACTTAGGATTTAAGCATGTGCTTACAGTACTAATTCTTTAGATGTGGTCCATGAAAGAACGTTGCCTAGAAAACAGAGCTAACGATGTATCGGTTAAGGTCTAGCATCTCTTAATTACATTCCTAGCATATGCTTACTAGATGAACCCAGTGAATGAACTGTCCCACAAGTACCACGACCTTTCCTTGCTTCCTTCTTTCCTCCCTCCCTCCTTTCCTTCCACCCTCTCACCTTGTTATTCTTCTCCTTTCCTTTTACAAACATTGATTGAATGCCCATAAGTGTCAGGCACTGCACTAGTTCCCGGGGATGCAAGTCGACTAAAGTTTTCCCATAGCCCTTGAGTAACTGCCTCAAGCCCTTTCGACTGGGTCTAAAGGAACAGATAGTTAAGGCAATGATAAGGCACCCAGGGTTAAGTGCAATGATAAAGGTAAACCCGAGGTGCTAAGAATCACAGAGGAGGGGCATCAATCCATGTTTAATGGAATCATGGAGGGCTTACAGGGAAGAAGTCTTTTCTTGACCTTAGTTTTCGAGGTTAAATAGGAGTTAGCTAGACAAAGAATGGGAGGAAAGTCCAAAAGAGTAGCATGCAATGAGAGGCATGATACAACATGATAGGTTGAACAAATTGGAGGACAAATGAAAGAGAAATGAGGCTCCAGACCTCAGCCAGAGGCAGTTACAGACTTAGCACACCTGGCTAAGGAATTTGAACTCCACCTTAAGAATTAAAATTTCATTGAAATCATTTAGGCAATTTAGAATTGTGGTAGTTCAGTTTGCCCTGTGTCTGGCTTGCTTGTTTGCTTTATTTATTTGTTTGTTTATTTATTTATTTATTTATTATTTTAGAGAGAGTGGGGAGAGGAGGAGAAAGAACCTCGGCGCCAAGCCTGACACAGGGCTTGATCCCACAACCCTGGGATCATGACCTGAGCTGAAATCAGGAGTCAGACAACTGACTAAGCCACCCAAGTGCCCCTCTCTGGCCTTAAACAATAGGACAACTTCCCCTTCCGAGCCCAGGCCTGCTGAAGCATCCCATATCTGCTCAGGATTCTGCCTTGGGGGAGCAAGCTCTGGGTAGCCTCTGTCTTCTCAACCCAGTTCCTGAAAGGAGCAGACCCAAATCTGACTGCACCAAATCCAACCAAGCTTGGCCAAAATCAGCCAGACCTCAGCTCCTACAGACCCATGAGCAAGAAAAATAAATTCATGTTGTGAGCCCTGAGACTTGGACCATTGTTTATTACTCTACCTTGTTGAAGCAATACATTATTTATTACTCTGACTGACCAAAGTACTGAGAAGTACTCATTCTCCCTACTTTTTTTTTTGGTGGGAAATATTTGTGTTTGGGGAGTCTAGATTGCTTAAAGAAATGAGAGAAGGGGTGCTTGGGTGGCTCAGGCAGTTAAGCGTCCAGCTCTTGATTTTGGCTCAGGTCATGATCTCACAGTTCATGGGATCGAGCCCCATATCAGGATCTGAACTGACAGTATGGATCCTGCTTGGGATTCTCTCTCTCTCTCTGCACCCACACCCACCCCCTTGCCCCCACACTCTTTCTCTCAAAATAAATAAATAAACATTTTTTTGAAAAAAGAAATGAGAGAATGCTGGGAGGTAGATGTTCAATCATTCACCACATTTTTAAGTGAACAATGAAAGAGACCTATGCTGGAGCACCTGGCTGGCTCCTGTCCCCTCCACGGTGAGCAGCCCATGCCCCCTCATGGGACACCATGTTTCTACCACTTGTCTCTGCTCCCCTGGCGATAAGGACAAGAAGCGATGATGTCAGAGGAGGGACAGGGAAGCCAAGAAGCAGGGAAAGCTTGTCTGCAGAGGGGAAAAAAAAAAATGGAGCCAAAACACAGAAAGCAGCAGAAACCAGTAGCTATTTGGCCTTGGAGGGTAGAGGACATCCAAGATAAGTTGCGTTGGTGCCCACAGCTGTCTGTCCTATTCTCAGTCCCCGCAAAGCCTGGCGCACTTCCTGCCTATTAACCCAAAACGTGACTCTGAATCACAATAATAAATCCTCCATTTGCTTAAGCTCAAGAAAAGATCTGTTACTTGAAACCAAAAGAAACTTGAGGAAAATTGTGCCTATTCTGTGCCATACATGTGCATGGCATGAGGGGTAACAAAGAAACAGGACAGATAAATAAATAGACACTTTTTTTTTAATTTTTTAACTTTTTTTTAATTTTATTTTTGAGACAGAGAGAGACAGAGCATGAACAGGGGAGGGTCAGAGAGAGAGGGAGACACAGAATCTGAAACAGGCTCCAGGCTCTGAGTAGTCAGCACAGAGCCCGACGTGGGGCTCCAACCCACATACCGCGAGATCGTGACCTGAGCCGAAGTCAGACGCTTAACCGACTGAGCCACCCAGGCGCCCCATAAATAGACATTTTTGAACAGTTCCCAAGTTATGACGGAAATGCAGATGGTAGGGGAGTACTTTCCCACACATAGAGGCATCCAGAAAGTCATCTTGGAGGAACTTACATTTAAGCTGAATATAAGCAGAATACTTTACCAGAGAAGGTGTAGTCAATGAGGTCAAATGCCATTTAGGTGGCCAGTAGGAATCTGAGAAATGGCCTCTCAGTTGAGCCAAAAAGGTCACTGGCTAATATTGAGAGGAATTTTGAGGAGTGGTCAGGACAAGCCAGACCACAGGGGTTGAAGAGAAGAGTGGGAGGTAGGAACAAGGGATGACAACACTTACCATACTTTAAAATCCATGCCTATGGAAGAGGCAGGTATGTGGGATGGAGTTGAAAACTTGTTTGTTGTTATTGTCTGAGTAGGAAAACCTTCACATCCCAGACATGAGGACACAGGCTGATGTATCTAGAAAGGGCTATCTTTTTTGGGAATTGATGAACAGAAGGAACGGTACAATGAAATTAGGAAATAATGTGTCAAGAAGATAAAGACAGGCCACTCAGAAAATGCAAGTTTATTATAAACCAACTGCTTGGAAGGAAATTATTTTGGGGGGAAATGCATTACCATTCTCAAATGGAATGCCTGAAAACTAATTACTATTCCTAACTTATTTATGCTCAGTGCCTCACCAACATGATCTTTCCATAATAGATTCATAGTTCAAAGTATGGAATGAAAAAAAAATGTAACAACCAGCAATGAATGACACAGAGACAATGATCTCAGGTATAACAGCAATTGGAAAAGTGAATATGGGGAGATGTTCAACTCTACTAAATTTACACGATTGTTTTCCTTTTTACAAGTCTCATTTCTCAAGGGCACTGAATGTATACCAAACAAATAATTGAAAATTAATTTTGTTGACTTTGAAGAATTTCCCATATGTATACAGTATATCCAATAAAGACTTCCCTTGGTGTAATCAGTTGTATTTTTACACACAGGAAAATATTAGCAGAGGAAGAGAATACTTGTGAAATGAGCAGAGCGTAGAAGTAAAGAAAAGCATCGTACAAAATACATCTCCTAGAACCTGGTGTTTGTAAGCCACTGCTATGCCCCTTCCACCACCACAATCGTTACCGACACCACCATCCCCATCATCATCATCACCATCACCACCCTTACCACCATCATCATCATCACCACCACCACCATCCCCATCATCATCATCACCACCACCACCACCACCATCCCCATCATCATCATCGTCACCACCACCATCCCCATCATCATCATCACCACCACCACTACCACCATCCCCATCATCATCATCACCATCACCACCCTTACCACCATCATCACCACCACCACCACCACCATCCCCATCATCATCATTGTCACCACCACCATCCCCATCATCATCATCACCACCACCACTACCACCAACCCCATCATCATCATCACCATCACCACCCTTACCACCATCATCATCATCACCACCACCACCATCCGCATCATCATCATCACCACCACCACCCTTACCACCATCATCATCATCACCACCACCACCATCCCCATCATCATCATCACCACCACCACTACCACCATCCCCATCATCATCATCACCATCACCACCCTTACCACCATCATCACCATCACCACTACCACCATCCCCATCATCATCATCACCACCACCACCATCCCCATCATCATCATCACCACCACCACCCTTACCACCATCACCACCATCCCCATCATCATCGTCACCACCACCATCCCCATCATCATCATCACCACCACCACCCTTACCACCATCACCACCATCACCACTACCACCATCCCCATCATCACCAGCAGTAAACCATCTCTACTACCATCCCTACCATCACCACCACCATAGCTACCAATGTCATCACCACCAGCTAGTTTCCAAGAATGATCTCTGAGCCGTGAGTGGCTATTCGAATCACCAATATTAGGTATCACTCATTCAGTTGCAACACAGTTTGGTGCTACTTTTTCTCCTGAAACTCCTTTCCTTCTTTATTCGTATAATAAATATAATAAATATACAAATGCAGGCCAGTGCAGGGGTGGAAGTGAAGAACTAAGCCTCAGGGTGAGAGGTGGAGGAGCGGGACACCGAACAACCAAGCTGCAATAATGACCTGACTCTCAAGGCACACTAGCCTGCTGCAGGACGGATTTTTGATAGGAACTTACAAAAATAGCATGTGCAGCCAGGGTTTTATTTTTAATGTCCCAGCATTGATCAAAAAAAAAAAAAGGGGGGGGTGGGATTCAACTAAGCCAATGATGGAGAAAACTAATTTCATGGTAAAATAATTCTAAAATGTATTTAAGGTGCACTGGCAAGACCATTTTCAAAGACATCTGCATTACAAAACATGCATGGGAATTGAAGACTCTATTCAGACAACCTCCAGCTGCTAAAGAAAACTGTTTTTCTGTAGCTCTCCCCCACTGTTTCGTGTAAACAATTTTATGAGGGAGAAAGCTTCCTTACCACATCTGCCCTTGTCAAAAAGAAAGGCACAGCATGGTGTAAATATTTTGCTTTGTTTCTTCCATTAGCAAATATTTCTTTCCTGTAGTAAAAGACATGAATAAACAAAAAGAAAACAGTGGCACTGAAATTATTTACTAGCTTACGTGGAGGGGATCGATATGGAAAAGCGATTGAAATCATCTTTTTCAGGTGTTGCCAAAGAGAGGAGATTCAGTGAAGGTGTGTCTTCCTGTGAACTGTTGTATTTTACATTTGATGCCAAAGATCCAAGATAAATATTTTACTTCTTAAAAAACATCTAAAATTCTCAAGTATAGCTTCTATAGCGTCTGTATACAGGGTTCTATAGTATATTTACATAGTACACTTGCCTTGTTTTGATCACCCCTTGCTCCGGCATGTGTGTGTTGAGTGAACTTAAACTTGCAGTAGGACATAATACTCAAACACAGCCTTGTAGTAGCATGCCTTTTTTCTTTCAATTTCCTCGTTTTCCTTACAGCAAAAGGAGCTGATTGATCGCAGTGTGTGTGTGTGTGTGTGTGTGTGTGTGTGTGTGTAGCCTTTTAAATAAAATTTAAATGACCACACAAAATCATTCAATTAAATGACCACATAACCAGATAAATGTCCCATCAGTTCAATTTCTCTCTTCTTATTCACACTTATTTCAATTTAAAGACATCCAATTTCTGGCTTTCTGGGACTTCTCATAATTTATAAGGAAAAATGCCCATTCACGATGCCTAGCACATCACGCCATACATTGTTTGTGCATTTGTTTCTAAGCCTCATTTGTCATTTTCTCAAACTTAAGGCTTGAAGTTCTCATTTAGGATCGTGTGCAGCAATCTCTGACATTTTAGAATGCAAATAGCTGCTGGGAAAAGTCAACAAAAAGGTACGTTTAAAGAAAACAGAAGCTTTAATCATTAGGAAGACACAGCCCTTGGGTGTCAACATAAAGAAACACAGGACTGACTAAGACTAAATACACCATTCCAGGAATGGGTCTTTAATGAAGTCAGTTCCAAATTCCTGGGTTTCAGTTTGAACCTTGACACTGACTAGTTTTGTTCTCAATCCATACCTAGCCCTTGCACCAACCTTGTTCTTGGCTTTATTTTGCAGTGAACTTAAATACCATGTGTGTGGTGAGTACAAAAAGTGGGTCTTCAACTGGGCTACCCAGTTTTAAAATTCTGACTGTACCCTGTATGAGTTTGGGCACATGATTTGACTTCCCTCTCTCAATTTCCTCCTCGCAAAATGGTGCCAAGTAGTACCCATGTGATGTAGTTATTATGAAGACTAGGCAAGTTAATACATAGAAACTGATTATCATAAAGGATATGCTAAGTTAGTTCTGTGGTTGTTATCGCTTATTCTTTTTAATGTTTATTTATTTATTTTGAGAGAGAGCAAGCGCACAAGTGGGGGAGAGGCAGAGAGAGAGAGAGAGAGAGAGAGAGAGAGAAAATCCCAAGCAGTCTCCATGCCATTAGTGCAGAGCCCAACGCAGGGCTTCATCTCACAAGCCGCAAGATCTGACCTGAGTTGAAGTCAAGAGTTGGGCGCCTAACCAACTGAGCCATCCAGGCACCCCATGTTATCACTTATTTTTATAATAATAATTATTTTCAATAAATATTGTATCTACTTAATGTATACAACATGATGTTTTGATACACCTATCCATAGTGAAATGATTGGTACAGTCAAGCTAAATAACATATCCATCCCCTCAAATGGTTACCTTTTTTGTGTCTATGTGGTAAGAGAGCCTGAAATCTACTCTCAGCTAATTTCCAGTATACAATGCAGTATTATTAACTATAGTCATCCTCTATACATTAAATCCTTAGACTTATTCATCCTACGTAACTGCAACCTTCCTACATAACGTGATCCTTTGACCAACATCTCTCCATTTTCCTTACCTCCTCACCCTTGATAACTACTATTCTGTTCTCTGCTTGTATGAATTCAACTTTTTCAGATTATACATATAAGTGAGATCGTGTAGCATTTTTCTTTCTGTGTCCAGCTTATTTCACTTCGCACAACGTCCTCCAGGTTCATCTGTATTGTTGCAAATGTCAGGATCTCTTTCCTTTTAAAGGCTGAATTTTATATCTATATCTATAGATATAGATACATCTATAGATATATATTATAGAATATATATATCACAATTTCTTTATCCATTTATCTGACAATGACAGTTGTCTCAATACCTCAGCTATTGTGAAAAATGCTATAATGGCACCAAAAGTTCAGGCAGAAAAAGCAAAAAAAGTGACCAGGAATACATTAAACCAAAAGGCTTCTGCATAGCAAAAGCCAAAATCAACAAAATGAAAAGTCAACCTACTGATTAAGAGAAAATATTTGCAAACCTAATATCTAATAAACAGTTCATTCAAAATATATATGCAAAATATACAGAAAAAAATATACAATCCAATTTAAAAATGGCAAAGGACTTGAACAGATTTTTTTTTTCTAAAAAGACTTGCAAATGGCCAACAGGTATGTGAAAAGATGCTCTGTATCACTAATCATCAGGGAAATACAAGTCAAAGCAAAATGAGATATCCCCTCACACCTTTGAATGCTTATTACCAAAAAGATAACAGATAATAAATACTGGCTTTGGTAAGGATGTGGAGGAAAGGAAACCTTTATACACTGTTGGTGGGAATATAAATTTTTTTAATTTTGTTTTAATGTTTATTTATTTTTGAGAGAGAGACAGAGTGAGAGTGGGGGAAAGAGGAAGAAAGAGGTGTGAGCACACCTCTGAGCTGTTAGCACAGAGCCTGATGCAGGGTCCAAACTCACAAACCGTGAGATCATGACCTGAGCTGAAGTCGGATGCTTAACCAACTGAGCCACCTGAGTGCCCCAGTGGGAATGTAAATTTGTATAGCCATTATGAAAAACAGTATTCAGGTGCATCAAAACATTAAAATAGAACTACCAAATGATCCAGCAATCTCACTTCTGGGCATATACCCAAAGGAAATGAAATGAACATCTCAAAGAGGTATCTGTGCTCCCATGTTCATTGCCACATTATTTTTAGTGACTATTATCATTAGCATGGCTGTCTGTCCCTTTGAATTATAGGTTCCTTGAAGAAAGGTGCAGGCCCTGTATATTTGTGTAGCCCAAACAATGCCTTGTACACGGTAGATGTTTAATAAATTAAATCTACCTAGACTCTGGTTTTTATTAGAAACTCTACAAAGGTAAAGATAAAAAATGACCAGGGGCACAATTATAAAAGAATAATAAGAATTCCAAAAATATCCCATCTTGAAGCATGATCTTGTTTTTCTTTTCCTATGAGACTAATTAAAGAAACACAGGACTAAGAACAAACTTAAGCAGAGGTTGGTGCCAGCTGCCAATATGGCATTCCTCTGAGTTTCCTTGCCATCTTTTGCCTTTGACATCATATCAAATGGAGATGCTTGAGAAATACCATTCGAATAATGGCAAATAGAACACAAGGACAGTTGGAAAGTATAATCATATTTTGAAACTTATAAACAACGCCAATGAGAGCTACACGTGTGACAAATGGAATTCCAGCAAACATGGTAGACCCAGAGATCCAAGAAAAACTGGTAAGTACAACCACTAATATGCAAACAAGACCCTAGACAGACCACCTAATATCTACCCAGATTGTACCTCTTTCTCTACCCAAAAACGAAAAGCAGGGTATGATGTCAAGTTAAGGGGGGGGGGGGAGCTAAAAATCCAAAAAACTTCAATTTCACTCTGAGTCCAATAATTTTGTCTCCCATTCAACTTGTAAATAGGAGTCATTAAGAACAAACTGAAAACATACATGTAAAGGCAAAATAATTGAAATAAAGGAAGCTACCTTCCAGTGATACTACATTTTTTTCTAACTTTTTTCCCCTAACATTTCTTGCTAAGAAGTATAGAAAAATCAAATTCCACTCAGGGAGCACCACACTTTTCTTCTATGACCAGGAAGCTTTCATGTGTAATGCATGTGCCCCGTCCCATCAAATAATTGTTACCACGTTTTAAAATGATACATGGTGGTGCGCCTGGGTGGCTCAGTCGGTTAAGCATCCGACTTCAACTCAGGTCATGATCTCACAGTTTGTGAGTTCAAGCCCTGCGTCAGTCTCTGTGCTGACAGCTCAGAGCCTGGACCCTGCTTCGGATTCTGTGTCTCCCTCTCTTTCTGCCCCTCCCCTGCTCATGCTCTGTCTCTCTCTGTCTCTCAAAAATAAATAAAACGTTAAAGAATAGAATAGAATAGAATAGAATAGAACATGGTGTGTGTCATTTCTCTTCAGTTATTTTCATGGCTCCGCAGTACTCGAGAAATGAGTAAGCCCCATGTATATTTTGATTCTACTGCCAATGGCTATTTGGGGTGTTTCTATGTTTTGCTGCTAAAAATATTTTTATGCAAGTTTCTGGGTGAAAATATGCAAATGTTTTCTAGGGTTTCCACCTAATAGTGAATTTTCTAGTTTCATGAGTTATGTGTAGGTTTAAATTTACTAAGTAATACCAAAGTGTTTTCCAGAGTATTATACAAATTCCTACTCCCAGTAGAAGTAAATGAGAATCCCATCTACAACCTGACATTTAGTGTTATCCAATTTTTTAGTTTTTGCCAATCTGGTGGGTATGTATAGTTTTAACACTAATAACTCTTAAGTTGGAGCATCTTCTTAAATCAGCTTTGCCATTTGAGTATCTGTGTGTGTGTGCCTGGTGTGTGTGCAGTGTCTTGCTTAAATCACAGTATATTTACTATAGATACTGTGGATGACTATGTTTTGTTTTCATATTGAGAAACATATACATTGTTTTTATATATGCTTTTAGAATTAAGAAAACATATATAGCAATAATGAGAAAAATATCACGGTCAATGGCACCACTATCGACATCATTGGCCAAATTAGAACTAGAAATCACTCCACTGCTCTCACTTTCCGTTACTCTACCTTCCAGGAGATAGGTCCTCTGCTACCTTCCAGTAGGTAATCAAATTCTGCTGAAACTATTTACCTACATAGTTAGGTCTAGAAAACTGGTTCCTCTCCTTCCATAATGTAATAAATATTTAGTTATTTGTATGCTCTACTCTTGTCTCTCAAGAGCAGCTAATACAAACTGTGATGCTATGAACATTGTTGTACAACAGTGTGCAAGCATTTCTCTAAGATGTATATTAAAAAGTGGCATTTAGAATCATGACAGTGTGGAAGTGTTGAAAGTTACTATTAAGAAATCCCAAAAGTGAATGAGCGTTCTCCACTGCAGTCACAACCTCACAACACTTTTTAGTTTGGCAGCTCTCGTGGGGAGGTAATGGTATCTAATGTTTTTAATTTTCATTTCTCTGAGTAATAATATTATTTAACATCCTATAAGATGTTTGTTAGTATTTTAATTTTCTCTTTTTTTCTCCTTTTCCCCCCCCGTATTGTTGTATTAGATTATCTTTTCTTACTGACTTGAGGAAGTTCTCTCACCTGGATACTAGTTATTTGCCAGTTGTACATGTTGCTAGCCTGCTGGCTCCCCCTTGTCTTTTCACTCTGCTTACAGTATCTTTTGATGAAGAATATTTCAACTTTAATATGGTCAAATTAAATCCTTACTTCAGGGTTTTGCCTTCTTGTGTCTTGCATTATTTGTATCTTTGTTTAAGAAATATTTTTCTATCTTGTGGTCATAAAAATATAATCTTCTACTTTCTTCTAAACATTTTGTAGTGTTTCTTTCACTTGCAAAATTTTAATCCATTTAATTGACTTCCTCATAAGAAGATAGGCACCCGATTTCAATCTTATCATATGCTTAACTAATTATCTGCCTTATTACTATTTACATTGACCCCTTTCTGCAATGTTCTCTTGAAAAAGCTTTCATACATTGCCTTTGTGTAGTGGGGTGCTCTGCATTTTACCTCATAGTTCTATATATCCAACCCTGTACACTGTCTAAATTGGAATATAAACTTAACTAAGCTCTATTATCTGAAAGAGTTTGCCTCGCCTAGTTATTCTTCATGAGTGTCTTGGGCAATCCTTGTACTTTCCTTTTTCAAACAAAAAATTTTTAACTTTATCTAGTTACACAAATACACACTACTCTGTTGAAGTTTTTGTTAAATTGGCATTGAATCAACATGGGAAAAATTAACATCTTCCTATCTAGAAGAATGATAGAACTCTCCATTTATTCAAATTTTCTTTAATATTTTCCAATATAATTTATGATATTCTATATTTGTTCCCTAGTTCTACTCTCACACATTATTTAAATAGGAACATGATATTATAAAATTTTTGTTAGATTTATTTCTTGTTACTTTATATATGCTGCTACAGTGACTTCCTGGGTATTCACATAGACAATTGCAACTCATGTTTATATCTTGATTTTATATCTAGCATTTTACTAAACTGTCTAATTAATTTTAGCATTTTATTTATAGATCTTTTGAGTTTCCTAGATAGGAAACCTTTGAACAATGGCAGTTTTGTTTTTGCTTCTCAGTTATTTATTTTTTTGTCTTATTACATTAGCTAACTCCTCCAGTAACATTGAATAGAAGTGGCGATAGTCAGCATTCTTATCTTGTTCTTGATTACAAAAAGTGCTTCCAGCATTTCACCATTAGGTGGATGTTTTGCTGTACATTTTGTAGAAGTTTCTTTTACCAAAATAATGAAGTTTCATTACCCTCCTAGTTTACCAAGAATTATTCTTTCTAAGTCATGAATAGATGCTGAAATTTATCAAATTTGTTTTTTCCCGAATCCATTAGGAGTTTTAAGAAATTCTTCAATGTGTTTGGGTAACTTATTACATTAATCAAGTTCCTCATATTAAGTAAACTTTGCGTTACTGAGATAACATTATATACTATCTTCTTTAGATGTGCTAGATTTCATGTGCTACAACTTTAACTAGGTATTTGCATCTATATTCATGAGAAGAATAGCCTATAATTTTTCTATCTTCTTATCTATGTGCTTCCTTGCCTCCAACGTTTTGCTTGCCTCACATAATAAGGTTGAAACTGCTCCCTCTTCCATCTTCTTAGAAAGATTATATGTAACATTGGTATTACCCATTCCCTGACCATCTGGCAAGCCACTTGGCCCTGATGTGAAGGTTTAAGGTCTCGTGGATTTGGCAGAACCCCTCAGGGTGAAAGCCAGCTTTGGAGCTCATCCACCTTGCAGAATTCCAACTTATACTTCAGCTGTAGTTTCTTCCGATTCATGTTGTGTTCCATTCAGCAATGCATTTTAAAAAACTTTTAAAAATGCATTTTCACCAGCCTATGGTTCTTTTAATCAGGTGGTCTTTCATACCAACAGAAATGGATATCCCAGCGGCTATGTTCTTCTAACAACATTCAAACTGCCCTTACTTCTGAGACCATGTCTACTCTGGCACATGGTAGAGGTTCAAGTAATATTTTTCAAATAAATTAATGAATAGCACAACCAAACATGTTGTTGTCCTTATCACAACACATTATAACATTTACCTATGTGTTTATCACTCCTGCTGAATGGTCAGCGCTGAAGGACAGGAGCTATGTATATATCTGTTTACACATCTTCTTATCCCCAATGTCTAGCACATAAATATAATGAATAAATGAGTGAATAAATATACAGATAAATCAATCACTATAGTTAACTTGAATATATGTAGGTTACATTTTACCCAGATGCTTTTTAATCTGCTACCAACTAGGTAATTAATGCAATGCAGGGAAACAGAGATGTAAATTATTGAATTCTACAGCAAAGTAAATTTACTGTCATTTAATTGGGTGTATCTCCCATTTTGTAGAGTTGCATATGTAAATCTCAGATAATTAAAAGCCTACAGTGAGTTGTTCAATAGCACTTATGATGCTTTTTTTTTGTTTCTGCCCCCAGGCAGCTTGTTTTTGGCAGTAGATGTCCAGCTCACATGCATTATTTGAACATAAGTTATACTTCTTGACAAGATGCTCTGACCTCCCCATTGAAAGAGAGGGAATTCAAGTAGGCCTGTGCTGAGCAGGCACACTGCCAGACCTCTTTCCTTAACTGAAAACTGCCTGCAAATTGAATTTAGAGTCATATGAGCTGTCTAATTCTTAAAGCCACTGTTATGTGAAGTAATGGCCTCCCGTAGTTTACTGCTAAGTATAAAGATATAAAAAATCAATACCAAGCACACATATTTCTCTGAAGAAAGACAAATGGATCTGCAATCACACAGCATCTAGTCTTGAAGCTTATATGAACCACGCCAATGGCTGTGTGACCCTGCTGAGGTCAAAGTCTGAAAACAGCAGTGTGTTTCCCAAACCCTAGAGCTCAGAGAATATAAACCAACTAAATACATGTTTACAAACATTATGGGATCTTACAAAAATACATACGAGCCTTGAGAAGGAAAGTGCTCCAGAATGAAGCTTAGTTACCAAATTAAAAAAACAAAACAACCAAAAAAAAACTTTCCTATATATAAAACCATTAGCAAACTTAAATAACAAGTAGAATTCCAAACAAATAAATTACTTTCACAGTTCAACTCCTTTGCTTTGTTTAAATTCCTAGTAAATGTCTGATAGTCTGAAGCCAGAATTCTCTGTCCATTGTTGGGTTTGCTTTCTGCTCCCACATACTCATAATGGCACCGTGGCTAGGTTAAAAACACAGAAGAATGGTACAATCCCGGGGAAAACAATACCCTTTCACAGAAATTATTTTTTTGCTGTTATGTCATGTATAATACCTTGGCCCAATCTCGATCTCCAAGTAAAGGAATTTAATGAGACTCTTGCTTTTAATAATGCCAATATAGTGAATTTAGCTACTTGAAACATATTTAAAGTAAACCAATCTGCTCATTAATCATTATTACAGTTACAAAGAGAATCAAGCAAATAACCTTTCAAAATGTTTCTCAGGTCAAACTTCAAATCACTCCTGCAACTTTCAAACACTGAGTTTTAAAAGGTAGTTTACCAATACATGCACACACTGTAACCAGTTAATTAAAGTAGATATTAATTATGCTATTATTCAATTTATCATTTTTAAGTTACAAAAGCAAATGTGAACACTCATCAATCCCTTTATGGCTTGGAAGGCATCATTCTCAGGTAAACGTTACAGCCATTTGTGTTCCCAAAGCCAGAAAAGGAACAGACTATGCAATCTTATCAAGAATTGTTGAAAACAAAAGGACAATTAAAATCACCTCTTAATCCCAGTGAATATGTAGGAATAAACACATTGCAACACTGCAACAGTACAAATATCAGACTCCACCATTATTCCAAAACTGCACGCCTATTCCTACTGTCAGGGATAAAAGCTGGCCTGGTTCGAACTGTACCTGTATTTTCAGATATACTCAGTATTTCTCCTTATTGCTTTATACTCTGCCCTGAAAGCAGTATGACCTTCCCAGTTTGTAGAACTTCTCCAATACAACAACCAGGATGACCTTCTATATAAGTAACTCAATGATGAAATGATGATCTTGACATCCCTTTTTTGAGGTCATGTAGGCGTTCCGGGTTTGGAACAAGATAAAATGGATGTGTATTTCTTCCTTTTTTTAATGACTCCTATGGGGATTTATTTATTTTCTTATTCCTTATTTATGATTCAATTAATACAATTCAGATGAGCATGAATATGATCTCAGAACACCTACCACCAGGTTCCGGTGTCTCTTCTGTCAAGCCCAAATACAATCTGAATTGTCTCCCCCTTTTTACACCACCTCTTTCTTATAGACTGCTTCATTTTTATCAGTGATTACCTCAGTCTTCACTTCCCTCATGGTTTTAATATATCCCAGCTCCCTCAGAATATGTACAGCAGGAAATGGAAATATGATCTGGGAATTTCAAATCTCAAACTGCAATTCAAAGATCTTTTTTTTTTTTTTTTTTTTTTTTTTTTGTCTTGAGAACCTGACAAATGTAACAGATTGGGCAAGACAGTCTCTTAGAACCTATTCCAAATGTTATAAAAGAAAGTCAAATCAGAACCAGAGCACCTTGAGTTTGAAATGCTGCTGCTTGCCAAGGCTTTGTCCTTTCTCAATTACTTCCTACTTCTTTGAGTGAGTCTGAACTTTATTTCAGCATGCAGAAAAATGGCTCCATTAGAAGAATTGAGCAGAAAACATCAAAGAAAAACTGCTTTGGGCGCTCTGTTGTAAGATGGAAATATCCTAAATCAGATGTCACACAGGCAATCCACACACCTTCTATAATCTTGTTACTACAAGTGTGATTATATGCATAAATGCTTAAAATAGAAAATACAATTTGACATTCCTAATAGGCAGTGTATTCTGGATTCCAAGTCATCAACCAGTTACCCTTGAGCATAGTAAGGCTGGGTAAATGTTTTATGAATGAATAAAGGCAGGAGTCGTGTTCATTTGGATGATGATGAAAGAAAAAGCACTACCATGCTATTAGCCAAAATGGTTCTTTTTTTATTATTCTATTTTCCCCCATTCCTAAATGATTTATAAAAAAGGTCAAAAATGCTGATTATACAGCTAAACCCATCTAGTTTTCTACAGTTTTACACAGCAGTAATTATAATCAAAGGATCAAAACAGGAATTGAACAGTCACTGTATATGTGGAATACTGACTGTATTCATCCTACCACACCTAGATAATAAGGCAGATTATGCAGTATACAGAGAAAAAAATTTTTACCTAGCAGCAAAGATAGAGTAGAATAGGGGTATTATCTACTAGTGAAGACCCTCTTAGCATTCTTCCTGAGGAAAGGGGGAAAAAAAAAAACCCAAAGAAACACTTGACATACTGAAAAAAAAAAGATAAAGAAAAACAAATTTTACTGTGAAAAATGCCAGCATGCAATTTTTATCTTAACTAAAATATTTTGAATCGTATTACTCAAGAGTATCTAATGATGAGATTTCCAGGGCTAAATTAACAGAGCTACTTCTCCTTGATACAGAAATAGGTTCCTATTGATCAAATTCAGCACAGGGCAAACTAAGCAGTCTTGTCTGCCCATCTGTATGTGTTTTGCCAGCTCAGAATATCCCTAAAGAGGAACAGAAGTGCTTGGAATCAATACTGTCCAATCCAATTTTTTTTCATGGCTATCAAAGAGAGTTCGGTAATTAAGAAACAATTCCATTAAAATGTCTAGCACCTATACTATAATCAACAGGGTCTCAGATGATTCTCTGTTTCTGAAATACTATTTACGTTTTCACTTTGTACATCACATTTATGTAACTACCACATTGTCACCAAGGAAATAACCGCTTTCTCTTTCTACTGCCTGTGCTGCCAGAAGTTATAAGTTAAGGGAAATCCCTATATGCAGTTTAAGGTTTGAGATTCTTTTAAAGAGACGCATCTTGTGATTATGAAGCTTGTGACGTTAACCATTTTTTTCAATTTAAGCTGTTTCTGATAAGTGTTTTAAAGATAAATGCCAATCTGGCCATATTCAAATAATAGAAATTTTCTGCTAAAAGGATAAGTAAGTGTTTGACCCCTGCAATGTATTTCAGAGCAAGGACAAAATAAGAGAAGGAATTCTAACCGAGGTCTTTAAACTAATTGTTATCAGCTTCTATGTAACTGATAGAATTTAAAGTTCTACATATCAACATTTTTTGCCTGTTATTTTGTTCTTTTATTAAAATATTCACTTATACATTCTAGAGACTAAAAATGATTTGCATGCACTAAGGATTGCTATGGTAATAATTCAAAGAGATTAATTTATTTCAAAAATATGCGATTACTATAAATATGTACAATAGCTACATTTTCAAAAAATAAAAATAAAAACTCTAGATAACAGGCCAAATACTTCATCTGAGATTGAAAAAATATAAATAAACATTTAAAAAAAATTTTTAAAAAGGGGCGCCTGGGTGGCTCAGTCGGTTGAGCTTCTGACTTCAGTTCGGGTCATGATCTCGCAGTCTGTGAGCTCGAGCCCCGCGTCGGGCTCTGTGCTGACAGCTCAGAGCCTGGAGCCTGCTTCAGATTCTGTGTCCCTCTCTCTCTGCCCCTCCCCCACTCATGCTCTGTCTCTCTCTGTCTCAGAAATAAATAAACATTAAAAAAAATTTTTTTAAGAATAAAAAAATATTAAAAAGTCAGGACTGCATAGTCAAACCCATGACTTATGCCAAAAAATAGATGTAAATATATATAAAGTTTTATAATTTCATATAAATGAAGTTATAGGAAAAACAGATTAGACCAAGAAAATCTCAGCTTAAATACCACCATCACCAAGGGGAAAAAAAGCTTTTGCCAAATCTCTAATTACATAAGTCACTTTCTCAAATGACTAAAATAAATTAGAAGCAAAACTGTCCTCTAGGAACCTAAAATTTCAGACTCTCAGAGCTGACAAAGTTAGGGCATTTATAGTACATACACATAATAGATACCTATATTACAGAATATATAAATAAGATGAAATACTGTATAAGAAAAATTCACTTGCTTCTCACTTAGGAACATGCATTTACACATCAGTAATTTGTGTAATTGGAGTGGAGAGCTGCTGGGCGTTCAAAACTGGATATAGTGGGGCCAATCTGCCTCATCTGAAAACAGATTACAAATGGATAACACATGTTCTGATTAAGCCCCCTCATCTTCAGTTTTACACAACCAAAATGATTTGCAACGAAGGTGATTACACAGCTAACTGGATCTAGTCTTTACTTCTACACAGCGGTAATTAAAACAAAAGTATCAAAACATTGATTGTCCGGTCGCTTTATATGCAGTATATTTAGTGCAGTCATCCTACCACACCCAGATAATAAGACAGAAAATAAATATGTTCTTTCAAAAATTTACCTACCAGAGCCGAGTTTTTATAATTCCACTGAAGCCTCAGGGTCCGACTGAACATACGTGTAATAAAAAGCCTTCAGAGAAGTTGGCTCTTCGACAAAAGATAGCACACCTTCGTCATTCTGCCAGGAACACCTGAGAGACTGTAGCTAACTCAAGAGGCCGTGGTTTAGCCATCAGCATTTAAAAGACATTTTTCTATAGTAATTCCACTGGCCTGATGAGTTCTGTTTCACAGAAGTACAGGCTTCCTGTGTCCATTATAAGCCAGGATTAAAGAGTTTTAAACCGACCTTAAAACCAGAAGATCGTTTGTATATCCTGGATATCACGTGGATAAACAGTTCATTCTGCTTTACAATAAAGACAAAGTTCTAAATTAATCACCAAAATTTCATTTTAGAAAAAGCAATAGGCATACAAAAAGTAGTCAGTTATTCAAGTTCAAGCCTTACAAGCAATTAATTTCTTTTAAACTTCTTTCATCTATCAAGGGCTGGGGACACAAATATGTTGCCTACATAGTAGATATTCATCCATATGTGTTTGATGGACTGATGTTTAAGCATTCCCCTTGAGCTCCATTATTTATGGAGCTAATACTCACTGAGAATCCTCTTACCCTACTAAGAAGCCTTGCTCTGTGGTACTTCATTCTAACATCATGCCACATGAACACATTTTAAAGCAAAGTAGTCTTGGTTAATACACAGAAATTAAGTCAAACCAGCAGGTAAAAATGGAGAGGAGAAAGCTGAGTCCTCATCCATAAAGAAGGAAAAGGAAGAATTTACACCACTCATCTTCCCACCCTCTACACACACGCACACACACCCACACAGCTAATTCCTGAACTTCAATTTATTTCAGCATATCAAGAATACTGTATACTTCTCTGCTAGGTTGGCATGAAGGCAGACATCGCATATTTTAGGATCCGATTATGTCATTCCTCAGTAATAAGAGAAGTGGCAGAAATAAAACAAGAAGAGAACTAGATAATTAGCTACAGGACTCAAAGTCTAAAATGCCAGCACTCTTGCTACTCCTGACTACTGTCCTCAAGATATGAAGATTCTACTGCCCATAGTGATCCACAGCCAAACTGGCTGCAAATTTATCTTTTCTAATCAAATGGGTCTCTCCATTCATTAGAGAGAAAAAAAAAACCCTAAATGTTTTAAGCTGTAAGAAGAAAGCCCCGATACTTTAGCAGGCACCCATTCAAATGAAGATAGAGCACCACATATGAGCGGACTTTAGTGTTATAATCAATGCAACTTAAAAACATTGATCTGACACATATTTAGTATTATGAATAATCATTGTGCTGCATGGTAATTAGGGATAAATGCTAAGTCGTTCACATAAATGACAA
Source organism: Panthera tigris (assembly GCF_018350195.1). Classification (NCBI taxonomy): domain Eukaryota; kingdom Metazoa; phylum Chordata; class Mammalia; order Carnivora; family Felidae; genus Panthera; species Panthera tigris. The sequence continues at coordinate 67,455,753 of NC_056660.1, read as the reverse complement.
AAATTAATGTTAGGTTTACACAGCGAAATCAAATTTTCATGGCACTACACTTTTCATTAAATTACCCCCCAAATCAATGTCTGCTATCACATGCAGCAGATCTTGTATCCAGCAGCTCTCATTAAAAAGGCAAAGGTCTCAAATCTTAGCCCCTTGAGGCTGGTAGATGCTTCCACCCTGCATCACCACAGACCCGCTGTGAGTTTCTTAGGGGCCCAGAGCTGAGGTACATTCAGTTCCTAACACATGCCCTCATCTCCAGATCTTGGTCCACAGGCTCCATGGAAGGACCCTGTATAACACTTCCATGCTTAGTAGCATTTAGTTGGCAAAGAGCCAACACTACAAGATAGTGGAAACCTTGAGCTCATAAGACTAAGGGTGAGCTGCCTATAGGTTGTGGAGTGTGTATGAGAGAAAGGGAGAGATGCTTTCTTTTTCTATTAACTTTTCTCGAGGATCTTCGACAATTCCTTACAATTATACCCAACAGGGCAAGAGAAGGAGAGTAAAATCAAGGGAAGGAGTCCCAGAAAGGGGAGCATAGTTATCCTTATAACAGACACTCTTTTCCTTATCAGTGTTTCAATCGAGGCTGACTGAAGTATAACCAGCAAAAGTTGGTCAAGAAATATTTAAATTTTCTAGACCATTCAGAGGTAGGGGTAAGAAGGAGTTTTATGTACCCAGGGGTTCTGGGATGCACTTCTAGCTTCCTGTTATTGATTTCTAGGTGTGTGATGACTTTGGTGGCCTTCCAAATGAACAAAGTCACCAGTGGCTAATGAGATGACCTGTGGCTGCAATAAAAATAAACTAGAACCGGTTTCCTTCTACCTCCATATACTACTAAGAGAACATTACAGATACACTACTGAAGTGGCTTGAAACAGGGCCTGATCATTTTCACTCAGCAGCGTTGACAGACAATTCTCCAAGGTGATTCTGCACATCTCGTATCAGCTGTTGTTTCAGGCCTAACTTTCCAAGATTGTTTTATGTCAAACAGTCCTAGAAGATCAAGAGAGTGTCTCTCTCCAGGGCATGGGTTGATCAGGCTACACACAGTTTGTTAGAAAATATTGGGTTTCCTATACTCAGGGGTCCTCAGCTGTGGCACAAACCCACTGTGTGCACAGCATCTACCTGGGCCGCGCCTCATCACTCCCACGGGACTTGGAGATGAGGAGGAGAATGGGGAGTAGGGGAACCAGAGCAACCATGTAGCTCATGCCATCTGTTGTGCCATGAGTAAATCCTTTGTCTCAGGCCCACGAGTCTCATGTCTTTTGCCAGCATCCAAACTGTGGCAGGCTAACTTGTTAGTTTGCAAGTAGAGTAAAATCTCATACCTTTAAGAGTAATTCCTGGCAGGATAAGAGTATCCTCCCAGGTAGCAGGGTAGAAAGTTGCTACGGATTTTCCATCCCCCTGGGAAAAAAATATAGGAGTATATCTTATCCTGGGAGAGGCAGTTCTGATGCTGAAGGAAGAATAAATAGCCAGCTAGAAAAGAACTTCTCCAAGACCTTGGAGGCAGCCATATTGCCCACATAATCTAAAGATTCATTTTATTATGCATTAGAAAAAAAATGTGTATTATTTTAAGATATCCCTTGTTGATTCCTGATGGAATTAGAATAGCTGATAATTCAAATAAAATTAAGACACATTCAGTAAACTAAGAAAATCTTCTTAAACTCCTTTAAAAATAAAACTGTAGGGGCTCTTGGGTGGCTCAGTTGGTTAAGTTTCCAATTCTTGATTTCAGTTCACGTCATGATCCCAGGGTCATGGGATCTAGCCCTGCATCAGGCTCTGTGCTGAGAGTGTGGAGCCTGATTGGTATTCTCTCTCTCTCTCTCTCTCTCTGCCCCAACCCCACTCATTCTTGTGCTCTCTCTCTCAAACAAATAAATATCTTAAAATGTAAATAAATAAGAAATTTAAAATATAAAATTAAAAAGTTAAAACTGTAATGACATGAGAAATTAGGGTTTCTTTTCCCATATTAATTTCCTGGCTGCTCACAAAATACAAACATTAAGCTCAATCATTTTCCTGTCACTGGTTTTTTGTCAGTATTTTGAAGTGAGAAAGGGAAACCTTTAAAATTCTCTGGAGTACGAAAAATGTCTCCTTCAATACTTGGGTTTCTACTGCTCAGCTGTGTCATTTGGTTGGAGCACAAATTCAGTGATATGGTTCCAAAAAATGGCTATTTACCCTGAAGTTCTGAGCCTCTATGAATTTTACAGGTTTACTATATAGATTCTGCTGATGATTATAGTTCTCCTTGGTTAATTAACGCTCTGCAACATTTAATTTTGCACTACATAAATACCAGTAAAGAGAGGGAAAAATAAAACTGGATGCAAATTTTATGCTCATTGCAATGCACAAATTAGGCCATAGAAAATTCCTGGCTGGATTCAGAGTTTTCTTGCGCCAGCTAGAGCCTCAAAAAAAATGTTAAATTATTTTTCACCAATTCAACAGAGGTAAAAATGATCACATAAAAACCAGACTAAACAGAAACAAGTCAATGAGGCTGCTACACATAAAGCTTTATACAAATGAAGCATTGTCAAAACATTTCGAAATGTCAGAAATTCATTTAGAAATTTACAGTCTCTTAAAAAGAAAAAAAAAAACATACACTCCTGGCATAAATTTGCCTTTCTGTAAACGTAGTCCCAACCTCTCATTATCACAAAAATGTCAGTCTTCTCAATTTCTAGAACTGTATCTATGATATTAATTTGCAGAGTGCGAGCTGTCTGCCAGTGTCATGTCCCAAAGGTGGCCTTTTTGATCGGAGTGTTTGAGGAACACAGCATAGAAGGACAAAACTGTGCACAATAACAATCAAGCTGCACAAGACGGCATTTCAAAGTCATTTTTAGACACACATTAAATCAGAGATGCATTTGTGTTGCCTAATCACTACTAATGAAGCTTGAGCAGATAATTCAAACTTCAATATTTAGCTAAAATGTTGAAGTGTAGGGGCACCTGGGTGGCTCAGTTAGTTGGGCGTCTGACTTCGGCTCAGGTCTTGTTCTCACGGTTCGTGGTTCAAGCCCCGCGTCGGGCTCTGTGCTGACAGCTCAGAGCCTGGAGCCTGCTTCAGATTCTGTGTCTCCCTCTCTCTCTGCCCCTCCCCCACTCAAACTCACTCTCTCTCTCTCTCTCCTTCAAAAATAAATAAACATTAAAAAATAATAATAATTTAGAAAAATAAATAAAATGTTGAGTGTAGCATCTAAATTAAATACTATTACTTGGGAAGCTAAGATTAGGCATTTTTACATTTTCTAGACACTCAGGACTGGATGATATGACCACAGACTAGAACAGAACTAAAACCCAAAGAGTTTGAAAAACCATTCTTGCTGATATTGGAAATTCAAAATAAAAGCCTATTTTTGTTTTTGTTTTTTTTTGGATAAAGTTGTGTTACCTAGGTCAACATCGTTGAGGCTTTTTAGTCGTAGAAGGATGGGTAATGTGATTACCATCTACCCCTTCTTTTCTCTCCTCTAATGTCAGGCGATTTTTTTTTAATACATTGAAAGAAAAAATGTTCTGTGAAACATGAAAAAAAAAAAGCCAGAAATAAAATTACAAAAGTTTAGTTACAGCCATAGAAGACTAAATCTGCTTCCTTAATATTGGTTGGTCTACTGACATGGCAAAAATTGGCTGTTGGTTCCAGCTGGGGCTTTCACATGGATGGGGGGTTGAAGAGTCGCCATTCTGACTTCACAAGCCACAGCCGAGTGTTTGTCTAGTGCCAACGTACTTGACAACCCACCCAGATTGTTTTGCCAATAACATAATTTCACCTCTTTAGCAGAGATGCCAAATGTTCTATGACAGGCTACAACTGCACTTTCAGCCACATCTATCTCATAATGAACAAAAAGAGTCACTGCCTCTCCCTCAGCAGAGAAAAATATTGCTAGAGCATAATTTCTTATTAATCATACACACAGTTTCTGAGGACAAGTTAGCCAGAAACCTCTTGGGCAATTTGTGTGCTCAAGACAATCATCTCAACTTCTTGTGGGACTGGTAAATATTTGTACTGAAGAATGAAAGATAGATGGCCAGTCTCCAGGGTATGGGGAAAAATACTCAATAGTCATTCCAATCCAGCCAGGAAAAAAAAAAAAAAAAGGTATAGAGGTAGGCAAGCAGAGGTCTCTATTCAACACAAAATGCTTAAAGACATCTTTACTAAAAATAAGCAGATTGCAACAGTAATTCTATAAAAAGTCAACTATGGTGAGATATTTCACAAATATCAATGTTCTGTTGAGATGAATAGACAAGTTTTTAAATAAGTCTCAAAACAAATCATAAAAGTTCCTATGGCAAATACCACTGGGAAAACAAGAAAGTAACAGTCCATCAAAAAGGCTCATAAAACTGAATATAAGCCAATCGTACACCCCCTGAAAAAATGACTGTGTTCGAGTCAACTCATTCATTAAAACTACCCATCTCTCGGAGACCGAGTTTCCAGATTCCCTGAACTACCTCTGAGCAAAACATTTGTTTGAAGTCAGAGCAAGGCAGGCACCACTAGTGGAAGGACTAGTGGGGTCTTAGGGAGAAGAAAGCATAAACACGGGGAAAGGACAGGAATAAAAATCACTTGGTAACCTGGGGCTGCTCTGTGGAGCGTTTTTAAAAATCCAAACTATACATCTGATCTTGGGTTTTCACAAGTCCAATTAGAGTTTTAGCAAGCAATATAAGGTAATGCATAATACCTTTTATCTGTAGAAAATCCTCACTTTAAAATTCTATGATCTCTTTCTACATAGAAAGGAGAAGGGCAACAGAAGTACCTGACATTGTTCAATGTCTTTGAACATGTTCCTAAGTAGGAAGTCTATTGTGACAAATAGCTGGATAGCCCACTACACCTGCATTCTCTTTGGTAAAGAACACGAGATTGGTATGGCCTTCTGAAGGGTTAAACATAGGCAAGTACACAGCTGGGTAGGTAGATACAGGTGGACACACATATGGGAGTACAATCTTCTGAAGATAAATACATATATATATATGTGTGTATTTATTTATTTATGTATTCATTCATTCATTCATTCATTTATCTCAGATTTAACATGAGCCCACCCCATAAAGCGATCTGTTTAGTATTGTTATTTGGTAACAAGGGAGTCACTGTCCATGAGGTAGAGTTGAATAAGTGAGATGGGAGACTGAGTCACATGAAACATCCTCTCTTACAGGAACTCTACAAGAACTGGAATCAGACAGATTCGTAGCAGGGACATAATTTTATTTCTCCAAGCTTGGCATGGTAGATGTCATAAAGAAGAGTAGCAGTGTCTTTCTGGGGTGGAGGGGAGAGAGGGCCTATTTTGAATAATAGTTCATACTCAGTCTTCAAACCATTCTAAAGGTTTCCAGACTATACCCATTCATCACAAAGGTAGGGAGAAAAGACACAAAATTATACCTCATCCAACAATTATGCTCAATCTGTGTCTGCTAAAGTTCTAGGCATGACATATAAAAATGAACAAAACAAATATTCTCATAGTCTAATGGAGACAGGCAATTAAACTTAATTGCAATACAACCTAAGTGCTACACTAGAACTACAGAAATAAACAAGAAAGGCACTCTGGTAGGGAAGGCGTAAGCATTGGATGGGAAGGCTCCCCAGGAGGGACTCTCTAGAGTTGAATCGAGAAAGTCAAGTGGATGGGAGAAAGAGAAACTGTAGGAGCTGTAGCTGGAAGGAAAAGGCACAATGGCAAAAGACAACATGATTCACTAGAAGCACAAGTGGTTTAGGATGGATAGGATTTTTTTTTAGTATTTCATAGGCACTGCAATAGACATTGGAAATATCCAGGAAAAAAATTGTGTTCAGGAGTCTGAAAGTTAAGTTAAGCCACAGGCAGAATGGAACGAGTATTGGGTGCCATTCTAAGTTATTTTGGCCTTTCGTACAGGTGATTAAAAAAAAAGCTGAAAAATTTTAGGCAGTAAAATTACAACCTTATTTGCATTGGAAAGAGACAGTTTGGGGCATATTCGGAGATGATGACAATGGTTGATTATTTAAGGGATAAAATTAAGTGAGTCAATACAAGAAGCATAGAATTTACGACCGTAAAATGCATTTTTAGTGGGTTGATTTTTTTAAAGTAACCCAGAAGTTTTGTGTCAAGAGAGAAGATAAGCTACACCATCCTCAAGTTTTTAGGTGAGAACTAAAAGATAAGATGATGTGGGCAGAGGAACAGACCTGGCTTCACCCAGCTGCATTGACCACCGTCCCATGGACAATTAGGTGAAGAGTCTCCATCGCATCTGCAGTAAGAAAAACACCATCTCCTCAGCCTCTAGTAAGATGGAAATGAAGAAAACACTTCTGGAGATAGCACACAAGGGTAGGCCTTCTGGGAACTGAGAATTGAGACACAAAAGAGAAAATGAATGAGGAAGTGGGATGGAGGAAAAGATTGACTTGGGATAGTTACGAACACAGAGGATGCAGGAAAGCGGATGACCCTGCCATGTTAGTGAGCTCCACCCAGAAATCCCTCAGCTGGTAAAGTTGTCGAATGAGACTAAAGTAGAAGTTGATGCCTTCGTGAGTGTCCTTACCTGGAGACCAGATATTGAGGGCTGTGGCTAGAAAATGCACAAGCTGGGAACACCTGGAAACAAAGGTGTTTCAGATTTCTAACTGGATAATGAGGTTGATACTAGCCCCACTAACTGAACTAAAGAATGCAAAAGGACTACATTTAGAGGGCAAACTGCTTGCCTTTGTGGAACTCAGTTTCTTCCCATTCATGGAATGAGGGCATTGCCCTGGTGCACCCTAACATCCATGCCAGTGCTGAGAACAAGAATTCATCAAGAACATTCCACTTTCAACTAATGGATCTCACCCCCCACAGCCCTCCTGGACCCCTCAACATGCCTCCTCTTTTCCACTACCAAAGCATGTATGAATACAGTAAAACAGAAACTTCTGGAATAGGAATAATGAAGTCTAGTTCAAGGCCATTAGGAGTGTCAAGTATTCTTTTTTTCAGAGGGAGGTCATACCACAGACCTTGTCAATCATGTTCCCTTATCATTATGAAGGGAGAAAACTACTCCCACTTGCAACCCCACACGGGTCTTCTCACAGATAGAGGATTCTTTCATTATTAAATAGCAGCAGTCACAGAAAAGCATACATATTTGAAGGTGTTACTATTGGATAGGTCAGTATGCAGAGTAAGATACTGCTGATTAAATTCAGCCTCAGTTCACTGGTCTAAAAAGAAATCCTACACATAAAAAAATTATTAACTTACTTTGGGACTCATTTTTTATAAAAGATGTAGATATTAAGACTGATAGCCATCTAGCATGAATTCCATAAATAAAATATTTTTATTTCAAAAAGTTTAATACTATCATTTTTTTTATTACTTCTACCAAAGTAGAATGAAGAAAAATATATAGCGCTGCGTACTCTTGCGGGGCTTTATTTGAAGTCTTTACTAGGAGATGTTTGGGTAATAGCGGATTTTAGTTGCTCTCTCAAGAAGGAGTTTTAGGTTTAACAAAATATAATCTGTAAGACTTCAAAGTACTTTCTAAAAACATAAATGTTAAATATAAATGAACAATCATATTTGGCTGTCATATACTCTGGTTACCAATACGGATGTCAAGCCTTCCTCTGACACACTTTTTGCTCAACTGATTGTTTTATTTCATAAAAAACGTAATAGCTTCAGTGTTTTCTTCTTCAGTAAACACTGGGTGATATCTGGTTCAATGCTTTTCAGCACAAAATTACGCCAAAGAAAGGCCAGTGTAATAGGTTTGACCTATTATTTTTACCTATTTCTTTCCAATTTCCACAACCCATTGTAGCATCAAGCATCTCTAATGCAGGGTAATTCATTTCTGACTCTACAGCCGACCCCTAACTACACCGAGGTCATTCACTACATTTGATACCCCCATTTTTTTTAACAACCTCTCCTTAAATTTAGATTATGCTACAGCTTAGACAGGGTGTAGTATGTGCTAAATCTTCTGATCTTCAAAGAATATGTTTACGCGCTTCGAGTACGGTTTGAAAATGAGAAAAAAAATCTCTAAAAATGCTATTTCAGCAGACGCCATCCATTCAGTCTATTTATAAGAAACTAGCAGATGAAACTTCATCTCACATCACTATCCAGAGAGATGTCACATGTATAAATAGCACAGTAGCAGTATCTGTTTTATATATCATATAATTGTATACTTGGTCATGTTCAAATCTTTTTATTGCCTAAAAAAGGTGAACTCTACCCAGTATAGTCCTACAGAAGAAACCCTTTCGTTTAGGTATCACACTGAACCCAGAAAGCTTAGTATAAAATGTCAATGACGTACAAACCCATTTGTGTTCCATATGAACACAGAAATTTCCAGATTTTAGTCACAAGAAATTGAGATGACTCACTTAATTATTAGGCTATTCTGGATGTTCCAATCTTGTTCGGCTCACAAAAACAAGAGTGAACCCTCACGACTATAAATCAATTCTCATTAAACATGTAATGTCCATTAGTGGGAAGTCTTCATTCTAATAAAACTTCCTTTTTGGGCTTGTTCCCACATCAGGGACCATGCCAGAATAAGCAGTTACTGCTTTGAAATCTACATGCCATGTGATACAGGCTATAACTCTGGTCATTTCCAAAAAGTCATAAGGTCTACCTGCCTCAAATTACACAGTGCTTCCATTTATACACCCCAGCCCTGTGTACTCACTGCAATGGTAATTTGTTCTTAAATTTTGCTCAAAGTGTACTTGCCCATGATTTAAACAGCAAGTAGTCCAGGAGGATCTATGGTATAAAGAAGAAGCTTCTGCCCCACAGTCTATACTTTTCTCCACCTCTCTCACCAGCTTCTTCCAGCTATAAATGAAAGTCCATAATATGGGAATGATAGCAGTGAAAGCAGTTTACAGTAAGAAGTAGATGAGTTTATACATATATATACTTGGAGGACTGTCACGAGCATAGGACACACTATGTAAGTGTAATCTGTGATGATAATCACTTTTACAGTCCCAGGGCCAACGCTATCAAGAAATACAACAGTTATATTCTGTCCTATAACTAGAATTAAGTCATCAAGACCAGAAACTGAGCACTTCCTAGGAAAGGGCATTGTCTTTAATGAGAACCATGGGGAGCCAGTGTACGTTTCTAGTTCAGCAGCATACCTATCATGGGCCACTCTTCTACAAGCTGGGTACGGAGGGGTGAACCAGCCCAACACGGTGCTGACATTCTAGTAAGGAAAAACAATGAAGAAACCAACAAATAAACTTTTGAAGAAACACATTCAAAGAATGATTCATTTTTTTTTTTTTAAGCCCATGATTACTCAAAATTTGCCAGGATTTTAGTGTGCTTTACATTTACATGGTGCTTCCCTATATGCTTCCTTTCTTTGTTCTTGTTAGAAGTAGGACTTTCTCACCTTGTCCCTAATATCATCCAGTTCACTCATTCTTTCTGTTGGAGCCTCTTCCATTTTTCTTGAAGCCCAGTAATGTCCTAATATAACGAGGGCTGGTTGTTTCATATTTGAACCATAAAAAAATAATTTTTTTTTTTAGAATTTCAAATTTAGTCTTATGGTCTATTTCTCATTATATTCTCAAATGTTTTTCTCCCTGTTAATTGTACCTTTTATTATGTTGAATCCACCATTTTCTCAGAATCCCACCTCCTGAGATCTTTTTTCTCTTCTCCGATCTGGCCTCCCTTGGTGAGCTACCCTTCAATTGTCACCCTTCAATTTTTCTATGTCCCTTGGATGCCTTGTTTTTTAAAACCCACACTTTTTTAAAAAAATCTTACCCTCTTTTTGCTGCTATGCATTATCAAGTAACTTTCTCGGAGTACCTGTCTGAAAACGACTTCATCCTGGCCTCCTGATTGATAATTTATCAAGATATAGAACTCCTGACTAAAAATCTCTTAATGCAGGTTTGAAAGTTAATGTTCCATCGACTTCTAGGATCCAGTGTGCTAACGAGCACAGTGGGAGGAAAACTGGACTTTTTTTTTTCTTTTAGGTCTTAACAAGGTTAATTCTCTCTGTTAAACTTGATATCCAAAATTTTTTAGAAGGCATTGTTACTCTGCTCAACCCTATTTGCAATGTGAAAATCTGTGACCAGTTTTCACTCTGGGAACTTTCTTATATAAGATTTATTCCCATCGGGGTGCCTGGGTGGCTCAGTCAGGTAAGCATGCGACTTCAGTTCAGGTCATGATCTCAGGGTTTGTGAGTTCAAGCCCTACATCTGCTCGCTACTGTCAGCACAGAGCCCTCTTTGGATCCTCTGTCCCCCACCCCCTCCGCCTCTCTCTGCCCCTCCCCCTCTCACTTTCTCTCTCTCTCTCTCTCTCCCTCAAAAATAAAACATTTAAAAAAAAGATTTATTCCCATCAACTTTTTTCAGTTACTTATTCCTGAAACTCCTATTTGTTGAACAGTGGACATTCCAGATTGAATTCTATGTCCCTTATCTTTCTCTCACACTTCCAGTCTCTTGTCTTTTCATTCTCCATCCTTACAGACCCCCTAAATTTTAACCTCCAAATCTCCTACTGTAGTTTGTATATCAATAATATTTTTTTCAAAAGCTCTTTCTCCTTATCTGATTATTCACTTTTACAGTATATTATTCCTTTTATGGATGTACTATCTTAAATCTCTGTGAGGAGACTGATGATAACTTTTCTTGTAATTTTCCACGTGTTCTGAACTCTGAATTACTTGTTTCCTTTACAGTCAGTTTTCCTATATTTTTTACAGGTCTTTCTCTAATGTTGAAGACTTTCCTCAGCTATCTTGTGCTTCCATGTTGTTCATTATTTTATAATAATAATGGGGCCTCTGTGTTCATGGGTAAGATTTGCCAACTGGAAAGCTCTACTTTAGAATGAGCAAGTGAGGAGCAGTCTTTGAGTCAATGGCCCCCCATGTCCTACCAAGTGGAAAGCTTTACTTTGCAGCACAACAAATGCTCCAATTGTTTTCTGGGTTATCCTCTCACCCTTCCCCCAAAAAGCATGTTTAATATTTTCAAGTTCACTCTATTTTTCATCTACCTAGTAATAAGTGCTGGAGAAAAGTTGGGGGGGGGTGGTCAGTAAAAGGATTTATTAATCTACTTCATAGTCCCTGTGCACAGGGCTCATTCCTCATGGCTATAGTCTTGCTGAGATTCTTTAGTTGAAACCACTGAAGGCTCCCCTGCTCTAGAGGCCATGTGGAATCAGAATATTTTAAACCAGGAAAGGCCTTGAAATTCTGAACCACTGGACCATACACATGATGATTCTCAACATTCTTGAGAAGTTTCATTAGTATCACCCAAGTATGGACATTATTGGTCTGAAACAGTTGTAAGGTCTTTCAATGGACTCAATACATTTTTATTGACATGGTGTTCATTGTAAGCCAACTCCTCTCATTAAGAAATGTGAACAAGATAATTTAGTCCAAATAGTTCCCTCAGTATGAGCTCATATGGGTTCAACATGAGCCAAATAAGAAAAAGTGAGAGAGAAAAGAAAACACAAGACTAGAAGGTAGGAGATCTGGGTGTGGATCCTAGTTCTACCTCTAATCATCTATGAGACCTTAAATAAGTTGATTCACCTTCCTGGACCTTTTCTGTAAAATAAGAACCTCTCATGAGAATAAGCAGCATAATGAAATACTAAGTCATGGCCCGAGATATGTGTCAGAATATGATTTAAATTTGTGTATATATTAAACCTACAAAATACTCTTGTTTTAGATACCAGAAGTGGAGGAGGAAAGAAATCAAGTTGTTATACAACGAATAGAGTATATGGAGACACAAGAACCAGCTGGAACTCAATACAGACATCAGTCCCTTGACACAGTGGAGTATATACTGAATGAATGAACAAGTGGAAAGAAATATATGTTTAGAGCAGTGAAACTCTTAAAAGATGAATGTTGCTGACATTTGTAAAGAGTAAAAAGTCATGACATCATAACAGAGTGTCCCCCGGCGAGTTCACTGTTAAAAGTGTTACTCCTCCCTAAGACAGGTTGGAGATTTCCAATAACATTTGTCTGTGCCTCTGACTGTCAAAGGAATTTATTGTGCATTTACACAAGCAAGAAAGAAAAATTAGAAGAGAGACCAATCCTCATACTTTTTTAACATGAGAAGTATCCCCAGCAGAGTTACTGGGGAAACAAAAGTTCCCCTTAAATAATTTCAGGGTCTTTCCATCCAATGTATTGAATAGTCAATAGCAGTTTGCTTTTCCTTGGCACATCATGAACTGACTAGAGCAAGAAAGATATCAAACAAGAAAAGGCAAAGGCTTAATCTAGCATAATAATCTGTCTTTGCATTCAGACATTCCCTTCATTTCAGAAAACAAATGTTGATGGTTCCTACCAAGCTTATTTCTTTTTTTTTTTTTTTAATGTTTACTTATCCTTGAAAGAGAGACAGAGCGCGAGCAAGGGATGGGCAGAGAGAGAGGGAGACACGGAATCCGAAGCAGGCTCCACGCTCTGAGCTTCAGCACACAGCCCGACACAGGGCTCAAACTCATGAACCGCGAGATCATGACCTGAGCCGAAGTCAGATGCTTAACCAACTGAGCCACCCAGGCGCCCCTACCTACCCTATTTCTGATCAGTCGTGAGGAATCAGAATTGTGGAAACCTCTTAATTTAATTCAAGTGCTAAGAATCCTCATGTGTTCAGTGATAACCCTAGCTCCTCTGGGATAGGGACAAAGCAGTGATGGTGGGGAAGGACAGGAGTGAAAGAAGTGATAGTGCTGTCCTTGCATCCAGAAAATATAAAATTCCTTGAAGGCAAGGAAGACAAAACATTGAAGGGGCTGAACAATGAAAACAGCTGATGATGACACTCAGCAACTAGGAAGCCACCTCAGTGGACAACATGAACAAAGGGCCAAGGATAGAGAAGGAAGAGATTGGTGTAGACTGGGGAATCAGGGTGACCTCCAGGAAGGAGAGAAAATTAACAGCATGCAGGACAATAGTCGTGGTCTAGAAATACGGGAAGGAGTGGGGAGGAATCTTGAGTTGGTAAACTCAGCAACCAGCACTCAAGGAACAAAACTACAAAGAGGTTAGTAAAGTGACAACGAGGAAGTGCACCACAAGGTGTCTCAAGTTGTTCGAGGAATGCTCTCGTGGCATATTTAGTATCCACCATGGCCTTCTAGACCACTGCTCTGAGCTCTGACCCCACAGTGCATTTGTGAGGATAACAGGAAGAGCTAAAAGAGAATAGAAAAGAAAAAGAAGGACTTTATTCCCCAACTTTAATATCCTCCATTTTGAAATTTATCAATCAATATATTTGAGTGTTTATTTTTGCCCTGAGGTTACATTAACTTGCTCGGCTGCCACCACAAAATAGGACAGACTGGGTGACTTAAACAACAGAAACTTATTTTGTTACAGTTCTGGGGGTTGAAGTCCAAGATCAACTTGTCGGCACACCCTGGTTTCTCCTGAGGTCTCTCTCCTTGGCTTGCAGACGGCTGCCTTCTTGCTGTGTCCTCAAATGGTCTTGCCTATGTGCAGACATCCATAGTATCTCTATGTGTGTCCAAATTTCCTCCTCATATAAGGATACCGGTCTGATTGAATTAAAGCCCACCCTAAAGGCCTCATTTTGACTTAACAAGCTCTTTAAAAACCCAATCTCCAAATATAGTCACATTCTAAGGTACTAGGGGTTAGGGCTCCCACATATGAATTGAAGGGAAAAAGTCTCAGCCAATGACATGTATTTTATGTGTTTTTTAGGCAAAAGAGAAATGACACTGATAACTATATACAGTACTTTAAACACAGCATGATATACTGGACATTGTCGTAAATGTGAAATGTAATTTAAAAATACAGGGGCGCCTGGATGGCTCAGTCAGTTAAGCATTGGACTTCGGCTCAGGTCATGATCTCCCAGTTCATGGGTTCGAGCCCCACATCGGGCTCTGTGCTGACAGCTCAGAGCCTGCTTCGGATTCTGTGTCTTCCTCTCTCTCTGCCCCTCCCCTGATCGCACTCTGTCTCTCTCTCTTTCTCTCTCTCAAAAATAAACATTAAAAAAAAATTAAAAACACAGATTTTGGGGGCACCTGGGTGACTCAGTCAGTTAAGTGTCCAACTTCAGCTCAGGTCATGATCTCACAGTTTGTGAGTTTGAGTCCCTTGTCGGGCTCTGTGCTGACAGCTGAGAGCCTGGAGCCTGCTTCAGATTCTGTATCTCCCTCTCTCTCTGCCCCTCCCCCACTAGTGATCTGTCTTTCTCTCTCTCAAAAATAAACAAACATTAAACAAAATAAAAATACAGATTTATACAAAAGTACAGATAAATACCTTATAATTTGAACAATTAAACTCCGAAATCTCGCCAGACAGGGGAGTCGCAAATTTAGACCAGGAAATGATAATGTCCACCTTCGATTTCCCGCCCACTGAACTGATGAAATATCTCAATAGATTATTTGCTGGAAAGGCTTTTTGATAAAACAAATGACCGTGTCCTAGGGAAATGTAAAGCAAAGGGAATAATGTAGTAGAAAGAGCCATGGATTAGGATTCTGGTGTTCTGGATTCTAGCTTGAGGCAGAAATATCCAAAGAGATTGACAAAGAGAAGGGAAAGACTTAGGAAAGAGCAACATTGTAACAGCTAAAGGGATTCAAGATCCAAAGAAGAGGTCAACCCAGAGTCCCCTGCTGTGAACAGATCAGCCAAACATGGCCTGAGAAGAGTCTGACACACCTCTGGGTTCACTCACCCTTCACAAAAGCAAGCCAGGAGAGCTGAGACAGTTAAAGACAGATTTGGTTGATGGAGCAATGAATAAGAAATAAAGTGTAGAGGATTAGTGATTTTTTTGTTTAGGTCTGACCACTGGAGACTTTGGTGGTGGCTTAGAGGAAGACCACACAAAGGAGTTTTTTTCCTTCCTTTTTTTCTTTTTCTTTTCCCTCTCTTGTTTTGTTTTGTTTTGGTGATAAAACTAGAGCTTGTTGACAGGTTTAAAGAAAGAACCTGCTTGGAAGTAAGGCTTGAGGAATCTAAGGAGTGACGGAATTTTCCCTGGGTTCCCTGAAGCAATGTGTGAGGAACTTCTAGTCATGTTTGTCCTTCCCTGTCCTCAAGGGGCTTATAGATTAGTGGGGCTACAGACAATTACCTTAAAATTTTTGTTTTCATGCCTGGATGTCAAACTGAAGAGAACACATTGGCAAAGGAGAACCCACATGTCCTTGAAAGTCTGAGAAGGTCTTCCAAAGAAGTTGGAGCCAAACCTTGTGGGATGGGCAGTGTGTCAGGTGAACCCGAGAGAGGAGGTATTTCATGCAGATGAGTTTATGCAAAAACAGAATCATGAAGAATACAGACAGACCCCATGGAGAGATTCACCTAGAAAGGGAATAAGACGTTTCTATAATTCGTAGAAGGAAAAACAGAAAATATGAAAAACAATCTGGTCAAGTTTTGGGAAAGAATGGACGGGAAATGAGAGGAAGTTATGCCTAAGGACCCCCATTTTCTCAATTTTCTTCTTAAACCACATGAGCTGTTGGTCAGATATAAGCATCACACTTTGAAAGTTCACTTTTAAAACTGCATAGGGCTTCACGGGACAGTTTAGCATCAAATACAGACACCCTCAGAAGAAAGGAAATAAGATGGACTGGGCAGAGGATAGGTTTGAAAATTCACCTGGAGACAAAGGCAAAAAGTTTAAAAGAGGCGATAACAAGGGCTCTGCCCATCAACACAGCTCAGTTGTAAGTGCAAACAGGCATTATTTGATCAAAAAAAAAAAAAAAAAGGCATCGAATCGAGAATTCTTTCAATTAACCTCCTTATAATTTACAATGAGAATTAGTCAAAGTACTAACAATCTTACAGGAGAGATAAAACATGAACCAAAAATACTGGTGTACAAATTGGAATATGATACATACCTAAAAGATAAATAATGTTCAATCCTCATAAAAGCAATCAAAGTAAAGTTAATCCTATCTAGGGATCAGATCATGCGCCAAAAAAACAAACAAAACAAAACAAAACTTCATAGAAAGTATAAGGGGCTTGGGAAGGGAATCATAGATCTCCACTGAGTTGGTAAGGTCAAGACCTGGTAATATGAGAGAGGAAAGCCACCAGCAACAAAAGGGACTATGATACGGAGGCATCTGTACCCTTCAGAACAGTCTTCAAGGCTGGGTGAACTTGACCAGTATTAGGAGGCCAATCAAGTCGTCTGACTGGAAAGCAAGGGTGACTGAGAAAGCCGTATGGACAACTGAACCTAAGGCCAAGGCAGGCACTGGTCAAGGAAGGAAGGGAGCTGAGGCAATCATGGTGATAATTAGGGTTGACATACAGCAAAATAAGAAAAAACCTGGTTGGTGTAGTAGTTGCCTAAAGCTGCCATAATAAGTCCCACAGTCCAAGTGCCTTAAACAACAAAAGTTTACTTTCCCACAATTCTGGAGGTGGGAAGGCTGAGATCAAGGCGTTGGCAGAGTTGATTTCTTCTGAGACCTCTCTCCTCGGCTTGTAGATGGCCATCCTCAACCTGTCTCCCTTCACATCCTCTTGCCTCTCTGTGTGACTGTGTGTTCAAATTTTCTCTTCTTATATGGACATTGGTTATATTGGATTAGGTTCCCTCCTAATAGCTTCATTTTAATGTAATCATTTCTCGAAAGATGATCTTCAAATCCAGTCACATTCTGAAGTACTTGGTGTTAGAACTTCAACATATGACTTGGGAGAGGGAGGAACACCTCAGCCCATAACAGTTGGTAATTATAGGATTCTTTTAAAAATGCAGCAGGTAATCAGTCTTCCTGGTCAAAATTTAGTCGCAGACATTCTTGCTTAGCTTTGGAAAATAGAGCAATATTCAGATGACCTTCTCCGCCATAGAAAGGTATCACCCTCGCTCGGTTGAAGAACTAGAACGTGAAGTACAACTTTTGGTTGTGGGCTCTTTTTTATATTAGAGCTGAGAATTTTATTATCACCCAATCATTTTACCTCAAATAAAAACATAGAACAGAAAAGTGGAAAATGCTTTTTTAAAAAATGGACAAATTTCAATAATCTGTGGCTTTGGCTACTTCCCAGCTTCACTTTTCTTACTATTTATTAGCTAAATAAGGCTACTTAGGATTTAAAGTCAAAAAGAGGAGGCAAAATTGCCATGTTCTCTTCACTTACGATTTTCAATATTTTAAAAAGAGCTTAAAGACCTTTTATTTTATACAATTGCCCATAATTGTCTTTATGGTCTTATTGGTATTAATTTCATATAGCTCATTTAGAATGTCAGGCCACATACGCAACATAGTAATAAAGTCATTATTACTGCATAGAGATATAATTATAAGTAATTTTGATTCTCTCATTTTTGTCCTCTTACTTTCTTCTCATTTCTGCCCACATTTTATAAGAATGAAGATGAGTTTGGTGACCTTTTGCTAAAGAACATTTACTACGAAGAAGCTGATGATTTCATCCTGATCAGGGTCCGGGAAACTTTTATTTTCTAGCACTTTTAGCGCCTTCAGAGTAAGTCTGATTATAATATTACTGAATTACAAATAAACTTCTAAATTCAGAGGAGAATGCTAAGGCTACAAAACAGTAAATAATTCAAATAATATATTTGAATTTTAGCCATAATTCAATATAACGTTTTTTCCTTTATTAACAATATACTAGAGAAATAATTATTTAAAAGTAAAAGAACACAGGAATAAGAGGAAAAATAAAATTTCTCATTTTTTGTCCAAGATGGGATGACATACATCATTAAATATACTACAATAAAGTTTCTCGGAATTAGGTCAGCAATTTAAAATATGTAGTAAATGGAATCTATGCCCACTAAAGCAATTTGCATATTTCTACAGGCTTCATTAGGCATAATTTTGAAGGACTTTATGAATCTATTAGTTCTTACATAAGAGAGCACACTATTTGGCCCTGGTAAGGATAAGTACATTTTGGCAAATGTTTTGAGTTCCAAACGTATAGGGGAAAAGGCAAAAAGAAATGGAAGATCCTATTTCCAGGCCTTGTGCTGGGGAGGGGGTAGAGTAACACCCCCTTCTAGGTAGCCAGACTAGAACCTGTGATCTAAAGGGGAAAAACCCAACCAATTTCAGAGCTTGTACCATGAGGGATGAAACGAGATGAGTGGAATGTACTTAGTGCTGACCATGCCTTTGTTTTGGGAAAGACACAGGTGTAGACACAGAATTATGCCAATGTAAAACAAAAAACATATTGTACAGTGGAAACTTAGAGAAGCTGGGGCTTTGAGGAACTAAGTGGGTCTGTGAAAGATGATTATACAATAGGCAAGATTTGTATCCCTGAACACGATCTTCTAATTGGAAAAATATTGCTTGCCAACCATCACTCTCTCTTAGGCGCAAGGGTATGTTGTATTTCAGCTGCCTGCTCATAGCTTAAGCAGAGCCTGAGAACATTCAGATGGCAGAAAAACCTAGAAAAAGAACTAGACCCGTCATGACAAAGCTCACCCAGGAAGTCCAACCCACAGCAGTACATAAAAATGAAATCTGCAGATATTCAGAAATGTCTACATTAAAGGACCTTTTCTTTTTGTAATTTAGAAGAAGACATGAGGAAGAGGTTTAGAATTGCAGGACTACAGCTTTCTGGAGAGTGACTGTGTTATTTGGGGAAAAGTGAAAACCACAACCCTATGAAGGAACTGGACATACTCACTGTCAGTCACCTTTGGAGTTTCAAACAGCAAGACTTGGAGGGTGGGACTAAACTGGGAAGAGGGGAACTCCATACTCTTCCTTGGTATTGTTCTCTTAGGACTGGACCCGAGGGAATCTACCTCAAGGGTAGACATAAATAGTGGAGGAAATATACCTCTGAAAGATGAAAGCAGGCAGGGGGATGCTGGCAAAAGCATACCCTGTGGTCAAGCAGGGCAACATGATTCGCCTGAGCAGGGAAGCAGCTTCAGCTGGAAGGGCTGAACAAGACTATAACCTATGAGAGTCGCCATTGCTAGTGGACAATGAGAATTTGGTCTGGGTGGTGTTCTTACCCTGGGCCATCTCTGACCTCGTGCTGCAGGTAATGACTGGAAATCCTAGGTGATAAAGAGAAGAGCAGGGCTCTCTGAGACTAGCAGAAAGGGCAGCATGATAGCAGCAGGACTCGGCTGCCCAAACAAGCAGCTACTTGGAATGCAGGCTCCAATCATGGCGACAGTGAGGACTGGGGTTCCAGGAAAACCTGAAGTCAGCTCTCTGCAGCAGAGCAAAGAGCCAGCCAGTGCCCAGCCTGACATCAGTGGTTCATGGAGGCACTGTCCCGGAAAAATATTAGCCAAAGGAGGTTATCTTGAAGAACCCAGAAAGGAGAGAGAGTTCGCCTAGTACAGTTTTCCAGGCGAAGGGAGCAATTGTATTTGAATTTAACTTACACGTGACATCCCGTGTATCCCCCATGCTGGTGAGACCCCGGGGAAACATCTGTATTACATTTCAAATAAACACAACTCCCATGAAGCTAGAAATTAGGGTTATTCTAATTTCATCGGTAGGAAATTTAAAGATTGTGATATTTCTTCAAACTAAAAAGGGTAATACCCCAAATTAGAGCCCAAAGCTGCTAATATTCGCAGCGATGCTAAGACACTAGCCGCAACGTTGTCTCAGACAGCGAACACCCAGCAGGCACACTACATCAAATTGTGGAAGCACAGTGATCAACGTCAATTTGGATTCTATGAATGAGCCCCTAGATTTTACCATGCCTTTCTGTCAGGGTTTATTATCTGTTAAGGGGTTTAAATTGACAACAGAAAAATATTTCTGTGAAATCCGGTAATACACAGTGGTTAACCATAGCCGAATTTTATAAACTGTGATTTGTCAAATAATTCATGCTTTTCCCCAAACACAAGCCCTGCATTATTCTGACAGCAAAAAGAGTCTACCTAGCACCTATAATTTACCATTGAACCTACCACATATCTGCTTTATCTGGATTCTTAGAGGGTTAGGAATTTAAGCCCCCAAACCACTTTGTGATAGAAAATGTAAAGTCTTCAAGCTAAAAGGACTGGAAATATCATTTCCCTGGACTTCAAATGTGACCATACATGCCAGCTCAGGCTGAGCAGAGAACACTGAATGGACTCTTTAGTAGACACATCTAAGAAATGAAATTATACAAGAGAGAAAGTAACAATCAATCAAATTAACAATTATTGAGCGGCAAGCTCTCTTCTCAATATGCTCAATTTACATTAGTAACTCTGTTAAAATGGCTGCTAGTAGCTCACTTAGTCCTTAAAAATAATGAGACCGATAGTGTTGTCATAGGGGTTAAGTTCTCTGTCCAAGATCACACAGCCGAATGGTAGAGTTGGTGTTTAAAACCAGTGTCTCTAACACCGACATCACTGTTCTTTTTACAATATCACGCTTCTTCCATCTGTAACCTTTCTGGTACTTAACCACGGCTTCTGTCAGGAAATTTTTTATTCTATTCTAAATCTCATTCATTTAAGCCTGTTTACTTGAAATCTTTTCTCGTAAAGTTTTGAAACAGCTGGTCACTGTCCTTGGTTTCAGAACTCCCTCACATACAGTACTCGGAGATAATTAAATCCCCCATCAGCAATTTCTTTTGGCTGAATAAGCCCTTTCCAATGTTTCCTTAAAAAGATTTCTGCACCCTTAAATATCTTACAGCATCCCCATATCTACAAACTACAGCATGCCAGTTTTACAGCTGGAACACTGGCACATGTGTTTTGGGGAGTCATTTATAACCCTGAGGACCAACCCCTCCCCCATTGCCATCATGTTCCTTAACCAAATGTCTTCTGTTTAATGCTTAAGCAGCTTGGTTCTCCCTGCTAAGCATTTTGTCCTCCTTGAGTTTCCTTATGTTTGCCGTGACCATTTTCTCCAATTCGCCAAGAAGCTGCTTCTGTTTTCTAAGGAGCACGGCAGATCATTTGCCATCCTGGCAAAATCCTTACCTCTTCTGTTTCAGTGTATGTATCTGCTTGAGAAGCACGTGTTACAAGCTAAATGGTGCTCCCCCATCCATAGGTTAAAGTCCTAACCACCAGTTCCTCAGAATGTGACTGTGTTCGGTCAGAATTAGGGCATTTAAAGGTATTTAAGTTTAAATGAAGTCATTGGGGTGGACTCTGATGCAATGGGACTGAGGATGTTATAAAAAGAGACTGTGGGGGCTCCTGGGTAGCTCAGTCGGTGAAGCATCTGCCATCTGCCTTCGGCTTAGGACATGATCTCATGGTGCGTGAGTTCAAGCCCCACATCAGGCTCTCTGCTGTCCTTGCAGAGCCTGCTTTAGATCCTCTGTCCCCCTCTCTGCCCCTCCCCAACTTGCGTGCTCTCTCTCTCTCTCTCTCAAAAAAAAAAAAAAAAAACTAAACTAAAAAATAAGATTAGAACACAGACACACGCACAGAATTAGGACCATCTGAATGCACCATAAAAAGACCAGTCACCTACAAGTCAAGGAGAGAGGCCTCAAAAGATACCAATCCTACCAACACCTTGATCTCAGACTTCTAGCCTCCAGAATGGTGAGAAAATAAATCTCTGGGGTTAAAGCCATTCGTCTGTGGTCCTTACTATGGCAGCCGAAGAAACTACTATAGTTCCCTGTAATGCCTCATCTCACTAACCATATGATTAATTATGTAAAGAATTCCACACTAGGTACCTGGGTGGCTTAGTTGGTTTAGGTGTCCGACTTCAGCTCAGGTCAAGATCTTATGGTTCATGGGTTCGAGCCCAGCATCGGGCTCTGTACTGACATCTCAGAGCCTGGAGACTGCTTCGGATTTTGTGTCTCCCTCTCTCTCTGCTCCTCCCCCCACTCATGCTCTCTCTCTCTCTCTCTCAAAAATAAATAAACTTAAAAAAATTAAAAAAAAAAAAAAAAAGAATTCCACACAAACTGAAAATCCCCTAATACTGAAAAGGTCACATCACTTCCGTGGTATTCGTGTCAAAAATGAGCCAACTCTATCCATAAGTAGGCATTAGATGATTCCTGAATCGTAAAGCACTCTACAAAATAACTGACCAGTACTCTTCAGAGGGTCAAAGGCATCAAAGCAAGAAAAGAGCAAGAACAGCCACAGAATGGAGGAAACTAAGGAAATACAAAAACTAAATGCAATAGGAGATTCTGGATTGAATCCTGGGCCAAAGAGTATTAGTGGAAACCCGGTGAATTCACAATAAGGTCTATTCTTAATTAATAACATTGTACCAACTTTGATATTTTAGTTTTGATAAAAGTATTATTATTATGCAAAATGTTGACATTAGGGAAACCCAGGCAAAGCATATATGGAAAATCTCAGTTTTACCTTTGCGATACTTTTGAAATCCCAAATTATTTCCGAAAAAACCCTAGAATAACAAATATACAGCAATAAATATATCATAATATAAATACATATTATAAAAATTATATATTCTAAATACATATAAAACAATAGATATAACAAAAATTTAAATAAAATAAATGCACCAATAAATAACCACTGGGAGAGGAAAAAAAACCTTTAAACACTAAAGTATTCTCTGAAATAAACTCTATTAAAGAAAGCAGGAGAGAAGGAAAGAGCGACTATTCATTGAGATCTACTGGATGATACATCCAAGCACTTAATCCTCACAACACTGTCATCCATAAAATGTGACAGCGGATGAAACAAGCTCAAAAATATTTAAGTAACTCATTCAAGGTCACATAACAAGTATGAGGCCTGAATTTCAGACCCAAGTCCATTTAAATCCAATGCACATGCTAGTTCTACTGGCCTCCCCACCAACTTAACATTCGTTTAATTGTATCTGTTCTGCCTTTGGGGTTCCCTTCCTTGGCCGCACATTGGAATCACCTGGGGGGCTTTAAAAACACCCCGATCCCAACCTAGAAAACTCTGATGTCATCGTTTTGGGATTCAACCTGATCTCAGGATTTTAAAAAATCTCCCCAGATGATTGAATATGAAGAGAACAACTGTACTAGCTTATCAATGCGTGGGGTCACACAGAACAGAACTCAAACCTTCCCAAAGACGGAGCAATCCTATCTACCATTTCGCTGGGAGTGAGAACGTATCATCAAAATCAATTCAATTTCACCAGTGCAACACATTCTTTATGGGAACAAGAGAAGTGGAAATTCTTCAGGAGAACAGAAGAACAGGGACCAGCTGTAGAAGGGTGCCATCAGCTAATTGCGTATGTGCCAAGAATTTAGAGGCAGTTGATTTGAGAGAGAAATCTCTGAACTCTTTCAGTACAGAGAAGAACGTAGCAATCTTTTGACGGGTAGAAGTCAAATGACTTAGTGTCTTTGATTTTAATTTCCTCTGGTCCCTTTAAAATGGCAAAGGAAAACCATCAAGCTATGTAAGACTCTAATTGAAAATAAACATTTTCCTACTTTTGAGTGGAATCGAAGCTGGGAAAAAACTGAATAGCTTCAAGGTGAGGAATGAAACAGAAAGTACCATCAAGAAGGCTGCAGTGAGGGGATTTGAAAACCATTCTGTTTGCTGAATT
This sequence comes from Panthera tigris, assembly GCF_018350195.1. NCBI lineage: Eukaryota > Metazoa > Chordata > Mammalia > Carnivora > Felidae > Panthera > Panthera tigris. The sequence goes on along the minus strand of NC_056660.1, from coordinate 67,431,994 downwards.
GTGAGCCGTGCAAGCACTTACAGACAATTACAACCCTAGAAAACAAATAAAAAGTGGGTAAGTAGGCACTTTGATACTTCTTCCTAATTATAGGGTTTACGAGCTGGATTCTAAAAACACAAATAGAGGCAATGCAAACAATAGTAACCCTGAAATGAGGTTATGAACTTATTAGCTTTACATAATTACACAGCTGTGACAGGTTGACGAGACCCCTCCCTGAGGCACAGTGCCTCCTCGCTGCTGGGTCTTGGAGTAAGGGTACCACCTTTGTGCTTTAGATTTTGAAAAAAATGCAGCTTAGGTGGAGACATGTGGAACTGCCAATATTTGGCCTACGAAACAGCAAGTCCATATTTTGAGTGACAATATGAAGATCTCCTTCATCTCCCTGGGGTTTCTCAGGGGCACAGACTTCTTTTCCTAGAGCCTTTGAAACATCCATAGCACCAACCACAGAGCTGCGAATAATAGAGCAAGCTTAGTAAAGGCATCTACAATAAAAGAAGAAAGTCACCTACCCATAGAGAAAAGCTGTATTTTCTAATATCTAATGAATCGAGAAGCCCCTGGAAACCACCGTCTGTGATATATATACCAAATAACATTTCATTCTGGTAATTGGCCCAGATACCAAATTGCACCTGCAAATCGGCTGACTGGGGCTTTTAGAGAAGGATTATTTACTGTCCCTCTTGATTTATTTGTAGAGGGCTTTGGAAACTCAGTGGGGTTAGGAGACTTTCACTGCATTTAGACACACATACACGCACACAAAGAAGGCTTATAATTAACTGTTTTACATACCCATGATTCACAAATGCTTGTGATTAATCTTCCATGTTTTTAGATATAAGGAAAAAAAACTAGGCAAAGAGCAATCGCCAAGAAAGGCATAAACTAATTCTTAATTGTCTAACATTTGTTTTAGTAATGAAAACCTGTTTGTGAATTCCCATGTCACACACACACATTTTGCCTTTGAAAAGCCAAATATGGACTTGGCAGATTTTTCTCATATATGCCAAAGAGAGATGTCTATAGAAAGTTTCATTCCAAAGAAAAACTGCTAAGTTCTTCAAGGCTCCAGGCAGCAAACTGCAAGATATAATAATAAAAGCTCACGTTTATTGAGTGCTCGCCATGTTTGCTGTTCTAGTGCTTTAAACATATTAGCTATTTACTCTTCACAATGATCTTAAGAGGCTGGTACCATGTTTATTCCATTTAGCAAAGAAATGAGAGGCTTCAATAGGTCATTTTGCCACAGACACATGCTTCCTAAAAGGCAGACTGAGCTCTGTCTTATGTGGCCTCTTGCCTGAGCAGGTACTCAGACTCACGACTCTCCTGCCTCACATGGATAGCCCACACCAGCCCAACTACAATGCAACCATAATAATATTCCAGAAGTACATAACCCCATTGTACGTTATTTTGATTTGTATAGTAGGTTATTAGCAGCTATCTTGAGTGTTGCTCAATGAAAACAAAGAGGCATCATCTCCCATACAGGCATGCATTATAAGTTTGTTTTATTATGTTTATCACTTCAGGGTTTATTTCAAGTTCATTATGTAAAAGGATGTTTGTCAAAAAAAACCCAAAAAAAACACGAGGATATGCCCACTGAATGTATATTGCATTTCTAAGTGAAGTGCTAGCAAAAGATGTTAGAGAGTTTATAATTCTTTTAATTTATTGAACAGTTTTACTGTTTTCAGTTTGGAAACTAATTAATTGAAACCATTTACAGGTGTAATCATTAAACAAGAATTGGTTGGACCCACGTTTTATCAAAACAAGATGTCTTCGCTTTAATTGGAAAGATTCCACTGCTAGAATTCATTTGTTGGGGAATGTCCGCAGTGGCGAAAAAACTGTATCTCTAATAAATTTAGTCATTGTAATTGGATTTCATAACACGGATCTTGCTGAAGAATGATGATGCTATATAGGAAACATGCACTTGTAATATGAATATGACTGGTCTCTGTGGTCGGTTTTTTATTTATTTATTGAGAGAGTGGGAGAGAGACAGAGAAGGTGAGTGGGGGAGGAGCAGAGAGAGAGGGAGAGAAGCCCAAGCAGGCTCCACACTGTCAGCACAGAGCCCGACCCGGGGCTCCGTCTTACAGACTGAGATCAGATCATGACCTGAGCAGAAATCAAGAGACTGTGGCTTAACCCACTGAGCCACCCAGGTGCCCCCCTATGGTAGTTTTTAATCCAGTCTTCATGAAGTGTAAGACTGGGATAACAGGCTTAAAGTATTGAATGCATGTGAATAATTCAGATTATTGCAGCCAAGATACAATCGCATGCTTGGGGAACGAAGTAAGTTTGGAAACCCACAGGTTGTGTTACTGTGCGGTTACATGGAGTACTACAGTAGCTTCCTAATTGGCCTCCCTAATTTCATGTTATTCACTCCCTGTAGTCTGTTCTCAACACAGCAACCCGTAAGGCGAATTAGATTAGTTTTCTGAAGTGTATCATAGTGGGAAGAATCAAATATAAAATCCTCACCGTGGCCAACAAGGTCCAACCTTCTTTCTGCTCCCGCCACACTAGCCTCACACCGGTCATGTGAACCCCCATCAAAGAGCCTCTTGCAGCGAAGACTTTCAAGTGGATGGTATTCTCGCTTAATCCAAATGTTACCTCCCAAGGGGCCTTGGCCGTCCACCCCATCTCAGACTCACCCATATCCCACCCCAGCATTCTCTTCAGGCAACTGACCCATTTTGTTTCTCACTTGCTTCTCATACCCTTGAGAGCATGTACCATTTGTTTATTTGTTTGTTTCCTGTCCTCCCTGCTAGAAAATAAATTCACTGAGGGCAGGGACTTATTTTTTTGGACCCAGGACAAAGAAGAGTGCTAGGCACATAACAGACATTCTCTAAAAGTTTTTGGAATGAATGAATGAATCTGAAAAACTGAGTGACTGTCTATGAATGAACAGCCCGTTTTGATTTAAGGTGACATATCAGAATTAGAATGAAGATGGAACCTTCATCCTTAAAGAAAGCAGGATTTGCAGATTTCATGGGTTCTATTTGGAGGACCACTTTTCCCAAATCCAATAAACCTTGGGGAAAATATATGGAGTCCTGAAGAATAAGAAGTAAAAATTGTTGCATTTTCTCTGTTGTCCACTGAAGATTTTTGTTTCAATTATATATTTATTTCATTTTAGTGCTTTTTTAAAGTTTATTTATTTGAGAGAGAGTGAATGAGAGTGCTATTTTTTTTATCTATTTATTTATTTTGAGAGACAGCACATGAGCAGGGGAGTGGCAGAGGAAGAGGGAGAGAGAGAATCCCAAGCAGACTTTGCACGGTCATCATAGAGCTTGACTCAGGGCTCGATCTCATGAACCATGAGAGCATGGCATAAGCTTGAATCCAGAGTGGACACTAACCAACTGAGTCACGCAGGCATCAGTTTACTGTTTACTTAATGAACAGTTCTGTTTACTTTTACATATGCGTGCCTCCTTTATTTTTTTAGTTTATTTATTTATTTTGAAAGAGAGACAGCACAAGCAGGGGTGGGGCACAGAGAGAGAGAAAGAGAGAGATGAAGACAGAGAATCTCTCCAAACTGTCAGCACAGAGCCCAACGCAGGGCTCTAACTCACAAACCATGAGATCATGACCTGAGCCAAAACCAAGAGTCAGACACTTAACTGAGCCACCCAGTCACTCTTAAATATACATGCCTCCTTTAATGTTCACATTACAAGTATATTACTTACAATGTTATGATAGTATTATATAAATTAGGTGGGAGGACTAGATGCTTTAAAAAGCAAATAAAAAAGAGAAACCATGTTTTAAAAGTAAAAGATAAATGGGAGTATTTTTTGTTATTACTTCTTGCTAGTTTGTTATTTTGTATCCTATCACATTTCTTGCTCTCTTGCGTTTAATTCTAAGAGTAAATACATAGCTCATTTTAAGAATAGGAAGGAAGGAGGTGGGGTGGATTCCCAGATAAGGGCTCTAAGAGAATTAGTTCTAGTGTGACTCACATAACATGAAGCCATTATATCTTTGTCCCTATGGAGATGCATCACACAGTGACAAGAGCTCCTTGATCCTCCTCAACATGTCCTGGAATCATGATACACCTTCCACCATAGTTTGTTCTAGACCCCAGTCTCCTTTAGAACATCCTGCCCAGTCTGTGGGGATGTATACGTGCCCTCCATAATGTCAAGGGACTTGCCAATCCCTGATTTCCTGATAAATATTATCCTCTGTTTTCTAGAACATTGCTTGGAGGACCTTTAAGCTACCATAAAACCCAAATTTCAATACTAAATTGTTGCTTTGCAGAGATGTCTGCCAAAGTACAAAATATGTGACAAAGAGAGAGAACACTACAGACCAAACTACATGTGTTGCAGAACCCACTCGACTCAGAATAGTGCGGTGGGCTCACACACGGCTGAGAGAGTTTGCAGTGTATGTGCTAATGCATTCTGGCCAAGAGTGTTCGGCACAGTCTGCCATAGCGCTCACTGGCTGAAAGTGCACGGCAAAGAGTATATATACAGGGATCTGTAATTTTGTTTTAATTACAAAAACACTTCTATGATAAATAGTGCTAAAACGAATCATTATTACGCAGGGAAGCACGGAACATGCAATATATTCAGAAGGAGGTGATAATTATTTCACGAATGATAAAACAATTATGTAAAGATATGAAAAGCTGAATTGTGGAGAAAATGAGCCAAGGCACGAAAACATGCATTCATTTAATAAACATTTACTTATCTATGTGCCAGAGGGGGGCACTCAACCAATACCCAAATTTATAAACTAGACATACAACAATGAGAAGACATTTTTCCTTGACCTCAAAGAGCTTACAATCTACTATGGAATAATAGATACATAAATAAGCAATATGTTGACTATTTACTAGAGCTTTTGCAAAATTCTACGGAGTTTTTGTCGGTTTTTTTGGACAAAGAGGTGGAAGACGTGAATCCTCCCTGTTTTGTCAGGAGCGCCTTTACTAAAGATTACTAGAACAGAACCTAAGGAGATGATTGGGTGAATCAAGCAAATAGGGCTTCCTAGATATAAGGAACAGCATGTGCCAAGGTGAGAAGGAAAATGGCACATTCAGGTGACTGTAGGTCATTGTGAGTAGCAGAGGTCAGATCATAAAGGGCCTTCTATACCATGCTAAGAAGGAGCTCGGTCTTCATCTTGAGTAAAATGGAAAGTAAAATGGAAATATTTTAAATAAGGGAGTATTACGATCAGATTTTCAATCCAACTATAACAGACTGTAAAACAGTCCTGTCTTTTTCCCTTCCTTGAGAAGTTGAGGCATTGACAATACCCTAAAAGTTCTCCATAGAGGGGAGACAAAATCATGAATGAATGAATGACTTAATATTTTACTAATCTCTGTTCTGTGTGTTATGCTAAAGCAATCCTACACAAGGAGTATTTCTGTGCAACAACTAAAAAAATGGGGTTTTAATAATTCAATAGTAATCAATATTAACGTTTGTTACTAGCTTTCTTATGCAACTCTGATTTCCGCCATGAATAACTTCCAGTGGAGTCAACATAATGGAGTCTAGAAATTCTCAATAAAGGAGAAAAACAAAGGTTAAGAGGCATAGAAAGTGGGGTAGAAAAGAAAGCCAAACTGCAGCTAGGAGAACCAAGATTCAAAACACATTCTCATTCCCCAATGGGGTGAATCTCAGTTCACACTCTATCAATTTTCCTCCTTCCAGACAAAGTGGGAATAACTATACTACTCCCTGACTATGCAGAACTGTTTCCCAAACCAAATGAAAAACATGCTTATCAGTGAAAAGCACAAAATATCTAGGTTATGAAAACCTCATCTATCAGTGTGCATAAGTGCAAACATGGGCACTACTGTGATAAAAGCCATAAATCCAATACTAGTACATATTTGATCATCGATTATGAGCTGGTTTTAAAATTTACAAAGTGTATTTGTTGATCTAAAGACAGCTCTTCCCCCAAATATTTACCATGTGGGCACAACAGTAAAAATACGTAAAATAAATTTTTCAAATGAAAATTTCTCATCCACTAGAGTCTTTCTCCATGTTACATTAAAGTGCATTCAGATTCAGTACACCATGAATCTGATGAAGAAATAGGATGGCATAAAGGGTGAAGGGTAAGGAAGAGGGAAATATACAAACATTTCCAGGAAAGTAGACACAACACAGGGACACTTCCAAACACAAAAATAGGACCTTTTATTCCCCCCAGATGTGTCATGAATCCCGTCATATACATCCAGGTGTGTATCAGGTAACTCCCAGCACTGTTCCCCCACCTAACCAGAATGTATTGTTGACAGTACATGGTTCCAGGGCACGCAGATACCAGCTATGTGTTTCTTGTTACTGCTGGCTGGAAAACTTGAGGTAAATCCCCAGCAGGAGGGAACTGGAGAAGCCCGCAGATATCTGTGACTGTGTAAGGTTGTGGCCCAAAGTTATATACAAGATTTTCATGGACGATAGAGCAACCCCTCTATCATGGGGCAGAATCTCATCTTCACAAAGATACATTGAGGGGCATCAGAGTGGCTCAGTCAGTTGAGTGTCTGACTCTTGGTTTCAGCTCAGATCGTGGGATTGAGCTCCACATCAGGCTCCACGCTAGGCATGGAGCTTACTTGGGATTCATTCTCTTTCTCCCTCTGCCCCTCTCCCCTGCTTGCACTCACTCTCTCTCTCTAAAATAAATAAAGAAAAATATATATATATATATATATATATATATATATGTATATGGGAAGATAGGTTGGAGTCCTAACTCCTGGTACCTGTGTGTATGACCTTATTTGGAAATAGGGTCTTTGCATATGTAATCGAGTTAAGATGAGATCATTAGAATGAACCCTAATCCAGAATGCCTGGTGTCAGAAGAAGTGGGATGTACCATGTGGGCACAGAGACACATGGGGCAAAGACAGCCAGGTGACAATGAAGACAGAGGTTGGGGTAATGTCTCCTTAAGTCAAGGAAAGCCAAGGATTGTTGGTACAAGGAAGGATTCTCCCCTACACATTTCACGGGGAGCACGGCTCTGATGACACCTTGACTTTGGATGTCTAGACTCCAGGTTTATACGACAATAAGCTTCTGTTGTGTTAAGCCACCTAGTTTGTAGTACTTTGTTATGGCAGCTGTAAAAAACTAAAACATGGTTTCATACAAATTCATCTATCTACCTACCTATCTCTCTATTTATCTATCTATCATCATCAAAAGATCATACCAAGCAGGGCGCCTGGGTGGCTCAGTCCGTTGAGCATTCAACCCTTGATTTCGGCTCAGGTTGTGATCCCACAGTGAGATTGAGTCCTGCATCAGTCTCCATGCTCAGTGTGGAGCCTGCTTAAGATTCTCTCTCTCTCTCTCTCTCTCTCTCTCTTTCTCTCTCTCTCTCCCCCTCTGCCCTTCTCCCCTGATCATGCTCTGTCTCTCTCTAAAATAAATAAATAAATAAATAAATTAGTTAATTATCAGACTAAGCAGAAATGATGCTTTAGTGAATACTATACCACAGAGACCAGCTATATTCTCTGTCCAGGCCCGATCAAATGCCAACTGGTCAAATTTCCCTTTTTTTCTTTTTTTTTTTTTTAATTGGCTGTTCCATTTTCTCCCTACATTTTTATACAGTTTCAGTATTGAGGTATCCTTTTGCTACAGATGCCTGAAGGACGGTTTCACATCAAAATAGAAAAGAAACTCATAATGAATAATGTACATTTGTTGACTAACTGCATTTTAACAGAAAAGCATTCACACTAAACTGTTACAAATGAATACTTTTGTGATCTTTTCCTTGCTGCCATATTACAGGTTTTTTTTTTCTCATCTCAATATAGGAATTTTAGGCACCTATTAGGCACCTATTCAACCAACACTAAAAAAAGTCTAACTTAAAATCAGTAAAAAGCTTGAATACAGTTAATCACTCAAGAAGGTATTTATGGGTGGGTTGCCTGGGTGGTGTCAGGAGGTTAAACGACCAAGGCTCAAGTCATGATGTCAAGGGCTCAGGTCATGATGTCAAGGTTAGGGAGCTGGTGAGTTCCACCCCTGCACTGGCTCTGCACTGACAGTGCTGAGCCTGCCTTCCATTCTGTTTCCCTCTCTCCCTCTCTGCCCCTCCCCCGTTCACGCACACTCTCTCTCAAAAATAAATAAACATTAAAAAAATAAAAGGAGATATTTATGGGGGCCTTGCACACACTGATGCTGAACTTCAGGCTCCCAGGGCAACGCGTCCCATGTCCTTGAAAGAACTGCCAGTCAGCTGGGAAGGACGCAGTCTTCAGGAGGCTGGGACCGGTGGCGTCTAAGTGTGCAGTGAGTGACTCAGTGAAGCCTGGAGTTACAGCCATAAACAGGAATCTGGCCCATAACCGAGAACGAAGCCACGCTGCCACCTGGTCGAGTTCCCATAGCTTGTTTTCTGGTGTCTCCATACACTCATCGCTGCTTACGTCCTCATTTCCAGCCATTTCTTCTCCAGCTCAGTATTCACAACCCCTGGGCCATGGTTGGGATGTGCCTGTGGGCTGATTGAACCACTGTGCCATCCCATCTCTTAGGGTGCTACCAGTATAAAAGCAGAGAGGAGGTCTGGATTGCTGAGCCCAGCACTTGGGGGAAGGGGATTATCTTGCCCCCCTACTATGAGCTGGAAACTGCATTTCCAGCTTTGAATTACAAACTCGTCCAGAGCTAAATTCCCAGCGCAGAACTCACGAAAAAAGACAGAAGATGCAATTTAATCTGTGTCTATATATAAAGCCAATCCTCATTATTTGCAGATTCCATATTTGCAAAATCACCCACTCGCTAAAATTTTTTTGTAACACCAAAATCAATACTCCTGGTGCCTCTGTGATCTTTCAGACCCCGTGCTCAGAGCAGCAACAATTCCGACCCACGTTCCCAACTGAGGTTGAACAAGGCAATGCTCTGCCTTCTTGCTTCAGCTTTCATAGTGCAAACAAGTGTCTTTTTTGTGCTCTATTTAGTGCTATGTTTTTTTTACATTTTTTGTGCTTTTTCTTGGTAATTTTGCTGCTTAAATGGTCCCCAAGCATACAGCTGAAGTGCTGTCTGGTATTCCTAAGTGCAAGAAGTCTGGGTTGTGCCTTAGGGAGAAAAATACATGTGTTAGATACAGGCAGGAGTTATAGTGCACTTGGCCATGAGTTCAATGTTAATGAATCAACAGTAGATATCAAATATTGTGTCTTTAAACAGAAACATACATAAAATAACATTGTGTATTGATCAGTTGAAAATGCTGTGTGACCGGAGGCTTGCAGGAACCTAAATCTACATTTCCCCTAGGAGTAATTAGTATTCACTAATTCAGTGTTCACAGAAACTTCATAGACACAACTACCACACATAACGAGAATAGACTCTGTCTCCATATACGTATACATATATACGTACGTACAATTATGTATATATGTGAAATCAACTATATACACATATATAAATATATTTATACAAATATATAAATATAAAATACATTATGTATACATATATACACATGTTATTTATAGGATGTTATATCGTTTTTCACTATGTTGTTTCTATAGGGATGGTAGTCAACAAAACCGATATGGCCTCACTTCTCAGGAAGCTTAGTCTAGTAAAGGAGTAAAACATTAATTAGCAAACCTCTCTGGGCTGCTAAATCGAAAGCCACATTCTCCAATCACCTTCATCAGTAGTAAAACTTGATACGTTTACCTTCGCTGATTTCTCGCTCTCTCTCAAGTGGTTCTGAGGTAGAGCAAGGAAGAAGACATTGCCTTAAAATGTGAGCTCAGTGGGGCAGGGCTCTTTGTTTATTTTGCTCTGAACCCCTAGCTCCTAGCACAGGTACTGTGTACATAACGGACTCTCATAAATGAATAAATTTATTGGCCCACTGAACACACAAACAGCTGGTATCAATAAGAAAAGGGTGCAGAAGCAAACTGCAAAGTAAAACTACAAAATATATTCATTCATCTGATAATAATTCTTCTAATTCCTTTCTCCTTGCTAAGAACTTCTGAATGTGTGCTGGCAGTGGGAAAGTTAGCCAAAGATAAGCAAGCAGGCAGGCTCTCTAAGGGCCAGTGGAAATCAGGAAATGAGCAATCCAAAAACATGCTTGTGGCTAGTTTAGTGTTCTAAAAGATTCTTCTTTGTAACTACCTAATGCCTTTCTGCTCTCCAATCAATCAATTTATTGAGTTCAGTTGCTCAATAAATTTGGCCTGTATAACCAGCAATGAAAATACTTTAAGCCCTTCAGGAAAATGATCAATAATTGTAAATGCCATTAATGAAAAATCATCTGTAAGTTGTTTATGCCGTTGTCGTTTTATTCCTAACTCTATGCATATTGACAGCAAAACTGGTAACATTCCAGCTGTTAATCTTTGTATTGGGCTAAATGGGGGAATCCCCCAATACAACTAGGCAAATAGGTAAAAAGTTTTAATGGGGGAAAAATTTTTTTTTCAATTGACTGCAAATACATTTTAATGCATGCATCCCAAGATATCGGCAATACCAACTGAATGAGAAGAGACAGTCTGGCCAGTTGCCATTTTGCCACTAACTAAAAAAGCTAAGGACTGCTCTGCAAATCTCCTAAATAAAAAAGCAATCTAGTTTCTGGCAAGGAGATCAGCAATGGCCATTTCATATAAATGAATCTGTCATGATTTCATTTGCGCACAAGCTCGATCATCCAAAATAGCAGAAACAGCAGGCTGTGGTGTGGCTTTTCTTTATCTGTTTTTGATAGACTGCTTCTCCCTTTCCTGCCCCAAATGATGACTGCCATCGATGAAAAACTGTACTGTGAAATTGCAAGAAAATTATTCTCAATTTTAATAGTCAACTAACTTACCAAAGAGAAATTGTGCCTTTTATTTTGTTAGTGCTTTACAGATTCCTAACACAAGATCAAGTACAAATGTGATCTTCCCCTTATATATCTTCATCAAAATAAGATAAGTGGAGTATGACAGGCTATAAAGCACATTCTTTGCTTATTGGTATGCCCACCTGTTCCAGATCATTTGCAAGGCTGCCAGTAACAGAAGGAAGTGGCATAAATGAAACATGCCTTTTTCAGTAAGATTTTCTTGCAAGATCCACAGAGAACACCAACTATTATTTTCTAAAGCCAATCAAAGGTCTTCTGTGCCAATATGCCCATCTCGACAGCCATGCACGCTGGACTTATTTCCCAACTCTGGCTATTCCGGTCACGTGGTGCCTAAGCTGCTTCATTAGGCAGAACCAGCAAAGACAGAGTGAGGAAATGGTGTGCTCTTCATTCCGAATACAAGCAGAGCACTTTATTTTTTCTTTCCTTCAAAAGGCAATGAAAGTTGTTATAGCTTAGCAAGAGGATAATGGCAGTGCATCACTGGGCTAGGAGAGGCGTAAGCCTTGTATTATACTGTGTCCTCTCCACCAGTAGGACTTGGGGGCTCCGCACCGATGCCCGAGATTTCCCAGGCCAAGAAGGATAAGATGACTCTACCTCCCTCCCGCTCCTCATCCGCTCCCATCCCATCTGTACTGAACATCATGTTCCCAGACAAGTTCCCTCAGGAACTGTAATTTTCTGATTAATGTTACACTGTGAGAAGATTCAAAATGGCTGAGCAGGGTCACTCCATTCCCTAAAGAACCATAATTGTAAGGCAGCGATAGCCTAGCCTGAATTTTTTCAGTTATGTTTGAAACATCCTATTTTTAAATCTACCTTTTTGAGGAGTTAATTATTATAACTATGGAGGCTAAATTTAGAAGAATAAAATTTGTTGAATCCTCAAGAAATGTTTTGGGTTTCGGTGGTGATTTTTTTTTTAAAGGAAGAGCAACTTTAATTTCCTGCTCAAATATCACAGAGCTCTAAAAAAGTCTCCATCATGTCTTATAAAGTATACCATTTTTTAAACACCTAATGTCAATTTTGTGCAAAATGAAAACAAGCCCGTATTTATTCAGCAAGAAGTAGCACCATGTTAAGAAAGAGAACTAGAATATAAATCTAGTCATCTGACTTGAAGTTGAAATCACAAAACTAGTTAAAATTTGGCTTTGAGTAAATATACCTCTTTGGACTCCATATTTTGCATACACATATGAAAAGGTCAGGCCAAACGATATTAAGATCTCTTCAAAGTCCCGAATTCCACTATTCTAATCAGCAAAGGAACAATATGACTAAAAATCACTTCTTGTTTCATTTAATACTTAGTAAACCACAAACAAAATAAATTGTCCCTCTGCAGGGCTGATCTATGTGAAAATTCTATTTTACTTTTGAATTCATCTCCTAAAATGCATTATTAAAATACCTTCTTTCTTAAAGATATGACTAAACAAGGCCATTTGTTATGAATTTTACAACTGTAACAAAATCCGCACAATTTACCATATGGGTTTGAAAAGACACTGAAAGTCTCTTTCTCAGTTTTGACTTTGCCATCCTCTGAAAGAAATTTGGCCATTGTCCAGTTTAATTTATGTAACACTTTGTTGCCTGTGTTTAACATAATTGCAGACATGATACGCATTCATAATTGCAACCTAAGCTCTAATGGTCTATTTTTCATCTCATCAAAAACTAGCTACAGGAAGAAAGGAATTCCAAGACAGCAGCAACAATCACAATTATTCACAGGACGTCCATATTAGGCATCATTAGCTGGTAAAGTTCAAGACCGATGATGTTTGCAAAACTTAGTAGATGGGTTTAGACCCAAAACATGAATCATAACAATTATCACATGATATATATTCAAGCCTTCAATAGCCACCAAATATCCTATTATTTGCACAACTCTAACCTTTTCAAAAATCTTTTTAATGTTTATTTATCTTTGAAAGAGAGAAAGCGTGAGCGGTGGAGGGGCAGAGAGAGAGAGAAGGAGACACAGAATCAGAAGCAGGCTCCAGACTAGGAGCTGTCAGCACAGAGCCCGACGCGGGTCTTGAACTCACAAACTGTGAGATCATGACCTGAGCTGAAGTCAGACGCTTAACCGACAGAGCCACCCAGGTGCCCCACAACTCTAGCCTTTCTAAGTAAATTCAAGAGGGATTTGAGAAGTAAAACAAAAGCTAACATGTAGCAGATACCTGGTTGCTGTTGAAATAAAATAGCACAGTTTTCTTCTAAAAATTAAGTTTTGCCACAATATCCTCAATAAATTCTCCTGTTAATATTCTGCAAGAATACATGGACAGCTAGAAAATTCTTAAGAGATGTTACATAAAATAATGCATTGCTTTTCTATCTCTTTCACCCCAATTTCTTCTCTGACCATGTTTACCAAGATTGTCCTTGATGCCACAGGGGTGCCAGTGTTTTTTCTGCTCCTCTAAAGAACATAACATCGCGTGCTTTAACCAATTAAATTCTACACTGTGTGTACCCTTTCGCTTGATTTCCAGATTGCTTTATTTTCAGATGTGTTCAAGGTACTGTTATTCATATATTTAAGAAACACTTGGATTAACCAATGAATAACATTCAGGAAAAGGTGAAACAATATTGAGACCAAGGCTGGAATCTCAAATTCTAATTAAAAACAGTTTGTAAATGACATATCGGACAAAGGGCTCGTATCCAAAATCTATAAAGAACTCACCAAACTCCACACCTGAAAAACAAATAATCCAGTGAAGAAATGGGCAGAAGACATAGACGCTTTTCCAAAGAAGACATCCAAATGGCCAACAGGCACATGAAAAGATGCTCAACGTCGCTCCTCATCAGGGAAATACAAATCAAAACCACACTCAGATACCACCTCACGCCAGTCAGAGTGGCTAAAATAAACAAATCAGGAGACTATAGATGCTGGAGAGGATGTGGAGAAACGGCAACCCTTTTGCACTGTTGGTGGGAATGCAAACTGGTGCAGCCGCTCTGGAAAACAGTGTGGAGGTTCCTCAAAAAATTAAAAATAGATCTACCCTATGACCCAGCAATAGCACTGCTAGGAACTGACCCAAGGGATACAGGAGTACTGATGCATAGGGGCACTTGTACCCCAATGTTTATAGCAGCACTTTCAACAATAGCCAAATTATGGAAAGAGCCTAAATGTCCATCAACTGATGAATGGATAAAGAAATTGTGGTTTATATACACAATGGAGTACTACGTGGCAATGAGAAAGAATGAAATATGGCCTTTTGTAGCAACGTGGATGAACTGGAGAGTGTGATGCTAAGTGAAATAAGTCATGCAGAGAAAGACAGATACCATATGTTTTTACTCTTATGTGGATCTTGAGAAACTTAACAGAAGACCATGGGGAAGGGGAAGGAAAAAAAAAAGTTAGAGGGGGTGGGAGCCAAAGCATAAGAGACTCTTAAAAACTGAGAACAAACTGAGGGTTGATGGAGGGTGGGAGGGAGGGGAGGGTGGGTGATGGGTATTGAGGAGGGCACCTATTGGGATGAGCACTGGGTGTTGTATGGAAACCAATTTGACAATAAATTTCATATTAAAAAAAACAACAGTGCCATCTGATAATGACAGTAAAACACAAACCAGCCCACCTAAAGGACCCTTCAAATGAAAGAGGGCTCAGGTAGCATGCCCATGTGTCCATGTACCTGTAGTGTGTTGATGGTCATGTTCTCTGCACCTTAAATACAGTCAGTCCGTCTCCACCCTCAGGAGAGGGTGTAAATGTAACCATTTACATATCACATAATACACTTGTATATTCCCTGACAGTGGGGCTGAAGAACTTTAACCTGGAAATGCAATATCCCTGTTCCCAGCTATGAGCACCAAGGGTCACAGTAAAGTTCAAATTGTGTAGCAAAACATTTCTCTCTACTTCTTTAAAAAGAATTATTTCTTTATTCTCTTATCATTTCTTAATTATAGTGAATTTGGAAAATATGACCTTCACAATGTAACCAAAGTTAGACCATCGTGATTACCATTTAAATGCATTGCTTCCAACCTTTTTATTTATCTATATTCCTATTTTAACAAAGTAATATTATCCTTTATGGATGTGCTACTTATTTAATATAAGGCACCTATTATATAATTAAATATTATATCTAAGTGGGGTTAACTAACATTCCACTGGATATAATTTGGGTAATTTAGCTAACAATAACAAACAATATTTTGACAACTGCCTATTATGGATTTTTTTTCAATTTTTCACAGCTGAAGGGAAAAAGTGTCAACAAATATCCAAACAGTATATTAGAGGTGTGTGTGTGTGTGTGTGTGTGTGTGTGTGTGTTTCAGAACCTCCCCCCAGGACAAAGGTTTGGTTTTGTTTTAAATCATTATCAATTTGATAGTTAATATGAGGCATCTCATTATGGCTTTAATTTTTACTTCTTGAGTATCAGTGAGATTGTTTCTACGTGCTTATTAATTTATAATTAATATATATTAATATATATTATATATAACATATATAATATATATGAATAATATATATTCATTTCTTCTGCCCATTTTTAATTAGGGAATTTGTATTTTTCTTATTTATTTGTAAAACACTTTTATATTAAATTATATCATATCATATCACATCATATTATTATATCATGGATCTTAACCTCCAGATGCATATTTTGTTTTTCACAATTTGCCATTTTCGTTTCAACCTTGTGCACAGTATCTTTTTATTCTTTTGATTTATGGAAACTATAAATATTTCTGTAGTCAAATCCATCATTTTCACTGTTGCTCCTTTATCTGCTTTTATATACAGAATGTCTTTCTACCTACAAATATAAGGAAAATACTAACCTTATGGTGCTTTTGTAATTTCTTTATTCTTTTTTCTTTTTTCTTTTTTTTTTTTTTTTTTTACATTTAACTCTGTACTCCCTCTGGCATTCACAATGAAATACTGGTTCAGGTAAGAATGGAACTATTTTTATACTAAAATTAAGACCTTACTCCTAGTTATTGAATAAATCTCTATATTTGCACTTGTTTTAAGGCAATATGATCATAGTCTATTTTCCTTTGTGCCACAGACCCTTTCAGGAGCTTTCTGTTTCTAGATTCTTTCTCGGGTCTTACTGATCTTGTGTCCTTGAATAAGTCCATTCACTTCCTGATGTCTGATTCCATTACCTACAAAACAGAGTTGGATCTATTTGCAGATCATTTTAAAAATTAGAGATGATTCATATGAAATGCTTATCACAGCCCGTGTAAAGTTTGGAGCACTCATTAAACAGAAGTTCCTATTTATTGTTTTATTTATTCATTTTTTTATTGATCTATATCTCATCTTGTGCCAGTACCACAATGACAAACACATTTGAAATTTAACATATGCTCTGATACATCAGTATAGGAAAACTCTGACATGTTTACTTACCACTTAAGCCTAATTATCAACACCCCCTCCAACAGTCATACATTTAAGAAGTATTTCAGCACCAACAATTACACCAAGATTGTATTAGGCACCATAGGGGCAACAAAGAAATGAGAAATAGGGGTGCCATTCAGAATTTTTCAAACCCCTGCCTCCTTCTGTTAATGCACAGTGTATATTCATTTATTCAACCAAATCTTCATTAGCCCTTGAAATGACTGGATATCATGCCAGGGGCCAAATATAAGGATGGAATATTTTGTCCAGGTTTCACCATACAAATCTGATGCTGCACATATCAGATATGAACCAGTATCTCCCACTTGGGGAGTTTGCTGAGATAATAATCTCCCTTCAATATTCAACTCAAAAACTTCTTTCATGAAGTCTTCCCTGACTTCCCCATTAGAGGTCATTATTATTTACTTTTTTACCTGGCTATTCTGTTTATCTGTATGTCTGTCTATCAGTCACCCTCCCCACCTTTAGACTCTTTCCTCCTCAAGGCCAGGGCTGTATCTTTCTCACTTTGCATCCCTGGCAAACCACTACCATTCAACAGTGAGCACAGTGAGCAGGTACAAACATGTTTGGTCTCTTTCCTCACCTAGGATATATTAGTTGAATGATCTTACCGTATCACATGTCATACTGTAGTTTCATGTGTATTTGTGCAATGTGCTCCAGGTTGGGGAATATTTTCATCCCTTTTTGTATATCCAGCTGGGCCATATGTTGGCCTTCATGTAGGGAAGCATAAATATCACGATTTATTTTTACACCATGTACTTTGAAATATGAATATGGGGGGGGGTGGAGAATAGGACCCACTTACCGTCATCAATATTAAAAACAAAGCTAAAAATCCCAAATATTCTCAATATTGAAGTGTTGCGTTATAACAATCTTCCCTAAATCCTGAGGCTTGAAATTTTATTTCACTCCTAAGATTTTTATTATCTCCATTACTTACTAGAGACTTTTTAAAAATCATTCTCTTTTATCATTTCACTTGTTACCTAAATTCAGTATTACTGCTGAACATTTCAAACGTTCAGTTCTTATTCCCCCATCTATAATTGTAACGTAAATTCCTTATGGACAAGGACATTTTCTTCTTTTGCTTTATATATCTCACAGCACCTAGCACAGTGTCTTGATCTTGCTAGGTCATCAAAAACTTATTTACTGATTCAAGTAATTAACACTTTACTCAGGGATATGTGTAATAGATCACCAAAGTGAACCCAATCTCTCCAGCCAGGTGTTTCAGAATCAATTTTGTTTGCAGAACCCAAAGCATTGACTTATTTATTCAATAAGTAATTTTGAGCATGGGCAAGACACTGTTCCAGGCTCAATCTAATTGAGCCCCTAATATGTGTTCAATATTGGGCTTTTCACGTGGTCTTGCTTATCATATCATTACAGTTCTATGAGGTGAATATTATGATTCCCATTTCATCAGTAAAAACAAAACAAACAAAACAGTGAACAAAAAGCTGCTTAAATTTAAACAGGCAGTGAATAGCTGAGCAAATATATGATCCCAGTCTATCCAAAAGCCAAGTTTAACATCTTAACCAGTACGCATACTGCCTGTAGAAGTGTCCAAGGATTTATCAATGAAGAGATAAATGGCTTATCAGATGAAATCGATAGAAACTTTATAAATAGCTCTCTCCTTTTTTAAAATTATATTTATTTATTTTGAGAGAGAGAGAAAGAGAGACCAGGCACAAGCAGGGTAGGGGCACAGAAAGAGAGAGAGAGAGAGACAGAGACAGAGACAGAGACAGAGACAGAGAAAGAATCCCAAGCAGGTTCCACACTGTCAACACAGAGCCTGATGCAGTGCTTGATCTCACAAACTGCAAGATCATGACCTGAGCTGAAAGCGAGTCATACACTTAACCGAATGAGCCACCTAGGTGCCCCAAGAGCTCCCTGCTTTTAAGCTTAAAATGTCACAAAAAATATTTTAAGTTTCAATATTAAAAATGACTGCATTAAGTTTCAATATTAGCAAATATGTCCATTTCTAAGACATTCCCTGGATTTAAAGTCAAATACAATTTTAAAAATGTAATTTTTTTTTATAAATCATGACACTGTAGAATGTTAATACAGATATGCAGAGGCTGAAGTGGAGAATAATTATCAGGATGCAGTTTCCATTGAAAACAAGAAAACTACATTTCAAACATGCAGGTCTATGTATATCTTGTCTGCAGAAAATGTTTAATGAATGTTGACCTAAAGAAATCAATATAGGATGAGACTTTCTTCACAAAATCCCAAAAATAGGATAGCATGTGCCAAATCAAAAACCTGTTTAGAGTAACTTCTGCCAATTTAAGATTATAAATACCCTATATGCACCTTAATCTAACTCAAAGATGTGCATTCTCCCCACCCCCACCCCCAGGGCATAAAGACATGCTATGCTTAAATAAGTTGTAGATGTTGCTTTTTTTTAACATTTTACAATTCTTGTTGCCTGAGAAAACACTAGTAACTGCATTTTTAAAAATCATGCCATTCCAAAAAAAAAAAAAAAATGAGAATGACCATAAATCCAGTTCCAAACTTTCCATTAGATATGCCTGGGTTGAACCCCTCTGGTCATGAAATGCAAATGACAGATAAAACATTCTGCTAATTCCAAAGTTCCAATGCAAGATGAATATACACGGCACTTTAGTGTTCCAGTCTATAGCTAACGGAGAACATGGGTATTTTCAGATATGAAAGCAAAGTGCCATAATTTCATGAAGATAAATGTGATATACAGGTATAGGTAACAGTGGTATTCACTAGTGTTTGAGGAGGAAGAAATCAGGATCACTGAGGCTAAGAATTATGGTACAAGGTCTTACACTCTTCAAAGTACTAGTTGAATGTTTTCTTTTTTTTTTTATTAAGCTGTCAGAATTATCTGTGTGTGATACCAGATTAATGTCTAAATAAAAATATAAAACTGATTAGAAGAGACTGAGTGTAATTAAAATGAACTAATCCAAAATAAACATAACAGTTTAATGCCATTAGTATTCCAGCTCCTTAAAAAGTTGTTGAACCTAGTGCAAAAAGGATTACAAATTTCAAAGAAAACTAAATTAACCACATAGCTGAAAAGTGAATTAGGAAAACAAAAATTCCAGGCTGTTGAGCAAACAAGAATTTTATTTTCTACTGTTCTAAGTTTCCAAAGTTCGGAAGTTCCCTTTCTTGCTGGAAAAGTAAATCGGTCTAAAAGTCAAGCCACAAGAGTTTATGAATTGGAATCTCTTTAAAAAGTAACTAAATACCACACCAAAGTCACTTGCAAGAAAATGTAAATTATCTTCTGAAATTCCGTTGTTCTTCCAAACTGTGTTTGTGTGTCCCAGGCCTTTTAACACCAATGGAAAAAATCAATCCGAAGATTCTTGACTTGCTATGCCGTAGGTAATCTCTTTCTGCATTAGAAAGGTAATTCAGGGGCGCTTGGTGACTCAGTCAGTTAAGCATCTGACTTTGGCTCAGGTCATGATCTCAAGGCTCACGAGTTCGAGCCCCACGTCAGGATCTGTGCTGACCGCTCAGAGCCTGGAGTCTGCTTCAGATTCTGTGTCTCCCTCTCCCCCTCAGCCGGCCTGCACTCTGTGTCTCTTTCTCTCTCTCAAAAATAAATAAACATTAAAAAGTATTTTTTTTTTTAAAAAGAAAGGTAATTTATACCAGTAAAGGGGATAAAAATGTAACACTGTTGGATGTGCTTACCACTTAAGAAAAGGGATTGGTCACATTCCATCCAGAAAGATCATTATTCTGAAGTACTGGAGTCTGGTAGAAAGCTCCTAAATCTGATTTTATTCCATTAACTGATGTTCCCTGTTTGCCTACCAGAGGCAAGGCATGGTGTTAGATCCAGAAGGTATAAAAATGAAGAGATATGGATCCTTCCTTCTAGGAGTTCCTATCAACCAATGACCAAACATAGTAACACCACATTTCCACATACAGCCATACCTTCATACGGTTTACCACCCTCCCCCAAAATAAAGCACTAACATTTGTTAACATGACAAATTAAAGCTAACCAATTAAAAATTCTCTAACGCAGGGTGGCTTTAGGGTGAGGTGTTGGCTACACCCATGGCTGTTAAGGTGTTGACCTTTTGCAAGCTTCTTGGCTTCTCAGCCTGATTTGGCACTGAAAAACCACAACTTTTCCTTCCAAACTTTGCTTCCTATACTGCTCCATAAAATGTCTTCTATTCTTCTCATGCCACAATTCTTACTTACTCTAAGATTTCCCCCAATCCTTCATCACACTGACAGATGAGAGTCTGCAACAAAAGGTTCAAAAATATATCAGCCCACTCTTTAAAATGTTAAGGAATTTCTCTCCCTGTCGTCAAGTAAAAAGGAATATTGAGCCGGGTCTTTCCAGGACAGGCACTGCCTCCTGAGAGCACATTAGGCTCTTTTAGAAACAATCTTAAAATTTTTGGGTCACACAGTATATAACACTAAATTGTATCCTGGGGGCATATAAGGCCCAGAGCAGCATCCAAAAGAATTCATTTTATTCCTAGGGAATAGTCTCTTTTTTCCCCCAAAATAATGTTCTTTAAAATGAAATACTGGAGAATGAGTTCCTTAGTCCTACATATGAGATCTAGAAACACAGTTGAGTGTTAAAAGGTATGTTCTTTTAGAAAAGTTTTATAATTGTAACCCCTCTCTTATGAACAACAGATGCTAAAAGAAATTGTCATTCTACAGAAACAGTTCATTTTAAAATAAATCAATTAGAAGACGTTACTAAAGACAAATAAAAATATCGAGATATTTCTCATTTATATTCAAAGCTAAGGATTAGGAGAACAACCCAATTACTCATCCAATCTGCCCATTTAAGCACCTGTCAACTAAAGGGATTAATATGCCTTATGTTTATGGAATTAAGGGCAGTTCTGTCACAGTCTCTGCCTGAGAACCATTAACAAACATATTTTCTAAGTATGTATTAACATTTCTTAGCTGTCTCTACTGTAATGACCCTGATACAAGCTAATCAAAGCATTCAAATTTCACAGCTATATTATTGTAGATAGAAGGCAATGCCCCCAAAAAAGACAGGTGGTCCCCCCACCTAAAAAATGTTTGTTGCAAATACCCAATTCATAGAAACTAATTATTCTCACATTCTCAAAGGGATTTCGTTTCCTTGAAGATACCAATTAAAACAAGTGTAAGAAGGAAATGATTAAGTCACAAAAGTGTAAAAAATGTAGAGAACTACATAATGTAGGATCTGAGTTACCAAAGATACCATATGTAGCATCTGCAAATGATTATCACTCTCAGATGGTAGCAACACCTGCTTTGGCTCCGGTTTTGGTGTGAAAACTCTGAAACAAAGGTATTGATACTTTACTGAGTCTATCTGAGGATAAGTGAACTACTCCAGCAGTGATTTCCTTCCCTTGACAAATGGAATAAATGCACAATAAATAGCGTTTACCTATACAAATAATTTGTTAATAATTACTGAAATCACATAATCAATAATAAAAACAAACAGACCAATTACAAATTGGCGAAATACTTGAATAGACACATCACAAAGGGAGAAACATGAATGGCCAATAAGCACACGGAAAGAAGCTCTTCATCATTAGCCAACACGGAAATGGAAACGAAAACTATGATGAGATCCTCTTATACCACTAGAATGGCTGAAATGACAGACTGGGGTCAGTGTGAACATGGAGGAACTGGAAATCTCATCCGTTTCTGCTAAGAATACAGAAATGGCAAAACCATTTGGGAACTGCTGGACAGCTTCTTAAAAAGCTAACATGTGCCTACCTGATTCCGTGATTCTGCTCCTAGGTGTTACCCAGGAGAAAGGAAAATATATATCCACAAAAAGATGTATACATGAATATGCAGTTTCATTCATAAGAACCCCCAAACTGGAAATAGCTCAAACATTCATCCATAGGAGACTGGGAAAACAAATTGTGCATATTCATGCAATGGGCTACCCCTCAGAAAAGGACCAAACAACTGATACATGCAACAACATGTGTGAACATCAAAAATATGTTGCAGAAAAAAAGACACAAAAGAGTTCTAGAATAGGCAAAACTAACCATTGGTGATAAAAAGCAAAATATTTTTTTTTTCCTCTGGCAGACAGTGGATTGATTGCAAAGGTGCACAAGGAACTTTCTGAGGTGATATAAGTGTTCTATATCTTAATTGGAGTGTGAATTACATGAGCATATAGTTGCCAAAAGTAAAAAAAAAAAAAACTGCACAACTAAAATTGTGCATTTTTATTGTACGTAAATTATGCCTCAATTAACAAATACAAAATCAGGAATGATCAGTCACATTAACATTGACCATTTCAGACCACCCAATAACTAAAACTTATATGGTATGCATATATTCCAGGCTGTTCTAAGCAGTTTATGTATGTTATCTCACTTAATCCACCTAACAATCTTATGCAATAAATGGTATTATTGTCCTCATTAGATAGATGAAGATCTAAGAAGTTAAGTAACTTGTCCCAAAGTCTCATAGCTTGTATATCCATCTGTCCCTTATTTAGACAGTTAATAAGTTAAACATACATTATATCAACTTGAAAGAGTCCCAGGTAGTTTAGAGTTTGGGTTGATGAGTTCTTTAACTCACAAATTACTGAATTATTATTCTACAGGGTTATACGGTAAATTAAAAGGCTGTTATAGAGTATTTCTGACTCACGAATGTGTACGCTCATGACAATTGTAACAGTCAATATATAAAGCTCCATGAAACAGAGAAGTGATAGACTTTTTAAAAATTTTTTAATGTTTATTTATTTTTGAGAGACAGAGAGAGACAGAGTGTGAGTGGGGGAGGGGCACAGACAGCGAGGGAGACACTGAATCTAAAGCAGGCTCCAGGCTCTGAGCTGTCAGCATAGAGCCTGATGCAGGGCTTGAACTCACGAACCGTGAGATCATGAGCTGAGCCAAAGTCAGATGCTTTACTGACTTAGCCACTCAGGAGCCCCAGAAAAGGGATAGTTTTTACCAAGATTCATTGAGTGCATTCAGGCACTTTCAATCTGTGCAGGCAGGACAGAAGTGTGTAGCGCTGGGAGAACTATCAGTTAACTATGGGACATCCAACGAGGGGACGGGGGACCTGCTACAGCTGATGTGTTGAACGGTGACTTGGACAATGAAAAAACAAAGGATGCTTATTAAGTCTCTATCGACACCCAACTTGGAGGGCTTTAGAGGGTCATGGTTTCAAACAACCCCTAAAAGTTGGAGATAAAAATAGAATGATGAAAAAAAATAGAATGATGTTCAATAGCAACAAAGATAGATCTTTCAATCAGGAAAAGGGGTGGGGGGACGTAAGTACAAAAGAAAAGGAAAGTCTTCTGTTAAAAAATGCCCCATAAAAGCAGAGTACAACCTCTTCTGTGCTGGCCTGGTCTCCACACCATTTTCATTACTTTGATGTCTTTGCTATCCCTGCTTAAAATAATTAAATATGCAATAATCAATACATTTTAAATTAGAGATACTCAGTTACACATTCATATAATTTCATTCCAGAAATGTATGCTTTAAATTTTTTTTCTAGATGTTAGCTCTCTGTAGTGTCTATCTCTATTTTCATTCATTATCTTCAAATTAATGCTCTGGGTCTGGGAACCAGGGGGTAGGTTTACTCTAAGGAGAAGGAAAAGAAACCACTCTGAAATACTGATGGACTATAAGTCAAGGACTTAGAATGGCATGACATGAGGAAAAGGAAAATCCCCTGTACAAACCAGGGCATATTTTCCTGCTCTTCAGTTTGTCAGAGAATTATCCTATACACGTAATTCCAAAACCACAAAGCCCTGAGCCATCGGGGGATCTTCCCTCAGCCGCTCAGTCTCAGTGCCTCTTCTCATGTTCCTCCTCCCTGGTGGTGTCATGTTCCCAACAGCATCCCTTTCCTGATATACTCCTGTTATTAGGTCTCTAATTTTACCATTACCAACTCCCCAGTTCCCATCAACTGTGATAAGTTTCTGTTATCA
The DNA here is from genome assembly GCF_018350195.1 of Panthera tigris. Classification (NCBI taxonomy): domain Eukaryota; kingdom Metazoa; phylum Chordata; class Mammalia; order Carnivora; family Felidae; genus Panthera; species Panthera tigris. The sequence goes on along the minus strand of NC_056660.1, from coordinate 67,407,437 downwards.
ACCCACTAATTACGTCCATCACCCTCTTCCTTATCCATACTAACCAATTAATCAATTAATCAGTTAATAAACATCAAATTAATAATTATCAAAGCACATTACTAGCTACTGCAGGGGAAGAAAATTAGTATATGACAATCTTTGCTCAACTCAAAGAATCTAGTCTATTTAGGGAGCCAAGAGCCTGTGTGTGTGTGTGTGTGTGTGTGTGTGTGTGTGTGTGTGATTTAAGCACTACCTAATCAAAGACAGTATTCTCAGTGTGTTGAGATGAACAGAGGCAGCCCCCATTGAAGAGAGGGAGGACTTGAACTTCCCTGTCTGAAGGAAGAACAGAGTTCAAACTTGCAGTGAGTTGTATGCACAAAACCCAGAGGTGGAAATGATAAGGCTAATCTCCCTTGAAAAGAAAGTTTGAGTCCTGCAGCAGAGTGTTACAGAACTGAAGCAGTAAATTAGCCAGATCATTGAAAAAAGACTTTCAATAGCAAAATGCAGAAATTTACTTATTCTACAGACATCATGAGTCAATGACTTAACTGAACACTGCATTCTGTAAGAGAGATCCAAGTAAACTTATTAAACTTGGGTCTCCTGATCTTAAATCAGAAGCCAACCTACTGATAGCCCATAAGAAGAGGAATAGCATGACTGATGGCACCAGCCATTGGACATGGATAACTCTTGGATACCTCCAGGCCTGTCTCCACTCTGTAACTATCAATGATTTATATTGGGTAGGGAGGGCTCTTGTTAACATTAAAGTATTTTCTTTGTATCTGTACAGTGCAACTTTAGGCATTTCTTCACTCCTATAAGTAAACAATATAAGCAAAGCAATGTTGTTTCAATATCCCTTGAAATCCTGTTGAAAATCTCGTTCAGTAAAGTAAGAGAAATCTCAGTAAGAATTTCACAATTCACAGAGTCAATGGAAGGCAGTGTAAAAGTGATTCAATTTTCTCATTTATAAAATAAAAGGGTTAGACAAACTCTAGCATCTCTCTGAGTCCAAAAGGGTTTAACTCTGTAATCACACTCACATTTTAAATTTGTTGATATGATAATTAAAAATTATTAGTGGCCCTTTAAATACTTAAGAAACTAGATTTTATTTTGCTATAGTGACAAATTAAATTTAAGACATACATTAATGTCTGATACTCATGTGGCAAAAATGGGTCAAAGTTAGACAGGTATTGAGAAACTTGATGTATCTATCAGTAATCTACTGCTGGATAACAAAGTACCACACATGTGACAATAAGTGTGGCTCAAAAGAATGCATATTTATTATCTGGTAATTTCTGAAGGTCAGGAGTCTGGGCACAGCATACTGGTCCTTGGCTCAGGTTCTCACAAGGCTGTAATTTATGGTGTCAGCCAAGCTGCATTCATTTCTAGAGCATGAGGTCCTCTGCCAAGCTCATGGGGTATGGAAGTATCCCATTCGTGAGGTCCTTATCCTACTTTCTGGGTGTCCTTGGGGGGCTAACATCAGCTCCTAGAGGCTGTCTGCATGCCACGTGGCCTTCTTCTCTGGTCTCTCACATCATGGCAGCCTCTCCCTGCTGCTGAAGGGCCAGCCAGAGAATTTGGCACTCCTGTCTGCTAAAAACAAAGTCTTATGTAATACCACATATCCACAGGAGGGACAACCCACCACTTTTGCCAAATCTCATTTGCTGGAAGTAAGTCACAACCTCCACCCGCCACTCAAGGTTAGTGGATTATACAAAGGCATGATTCACCAACGGTCACCTTAGGGTGTGTTTCAAAATGTGAAATGTGAAACAACTGAGTTACTACAGCCACCTAAGTTCCTCCCATCAATTAAAAAATATTTTTAGGGGGCGCCTGGGTGGCTCAGTCGGTTAAGCGTCTGACTTCACCTCAGGTCATGATCTCGCGATCTGTGAGTTCGAGCCCCGCGTCAGGCTCTGGGCTGATGGCTCAGAGCCTGGAGCCTCCTTCTGATTCTGTGTCCCTCTCTCTCTGCCCCTCCCCCGTTCATGCTCTGTCTCTGTCTCAAAAATAAATAAACGTTAAAAAAAATTAACAAAAAATATTTTTTGATGGAAAGATAAGAAGTAAAATGAGAATGGAAGGTTACTATTGGAAAACTTCTTGTAATAGTCGCCATGACAAGAATAAGGGTAGAAAGCCTACATTCAGCATTTTTAAGCAGTGGGCACCACACACCTCTTATGATATTTACCAGTTACAATAAGTCCATGGGGGAAGTTATTATCCTCATCTTACAATAAGTAAAATGAGCAAAGATAGGTTGAGTTGCTTGCACATGTCCACACAACTAGAAAGCAGCAGAACTGTCTCAGAACCCGGTACAGCAGCAAAGGGAATGTCTAGTAGTTTTGCAAATCTAGTAACGAGGTTACTCAGCAAATCATAATAACCTTAAGACTCGGTTTTCTCATCTGTAAAATGGGGAAGATAATAATACCTAGTCTAGAAATCTCCTAAGGTTGTTGTGAAGATAAAATACATACATGTATAATAGAAAACCTAAAGCGCTTCACTCAAATCTGAAACCTGGTAAGTTCTTAATAAATAGTATCGTTGCTGTTCAGTTATAAGCACTGAGTAAATGCTGAAGTATTTATACATTTGAATGTATGGGTAAGGATGATAAATTTAATGGGCTTTTGTGTGTTATTATTTTTTACTGGTAGGAAATGTTCAGGATATTTACTAATCAGTCGACTACTTTTCTATGTTAAAGACTCTCGAGAAATAAAGAGGAATAAATATTGCTCCTTTCTGTACAAGAAGAAATAAAACTCTCTTATCCACCAATAAATTGAAATGCAAAATACATTTTTTAACAATTCCTATTGGTGGGTCAAAGATGTGGACTGCTTACATGCTTGATAAGGATGTTTGAATTAGCCTTTGTTAAAAAGTAAAGTATTAAGATAGCTAAAAATGGACTATTCAAAAGAATGAGTGGATCAAAGAAAAAAAACAAGATATTCAGAAAGATTTAATCATACAGTAATAACATTATAGAACATTATATGTCATCCTTAATAAATCTATAATGTTCTTAAAACTTAGACACCTATATTGTTAATTGTCTAGTCTAAAAGGCGGCTATTTCTGAGACCAGAGATGACTATATACTTCCCCTTGAACTCCTTGGCTTGTCTTTCCCATACACTTGTTTTTCATTTTTAAATGTTACTAATCAGATCAATATCATCACCATTTATAAGTGTTGACTTTTCAAAGGGGATATTCATCAATGTTAGCCATTGCACATGACCAAAGGCCACCTATAGGACACTGCTATGCTAGTAATTGTTCAACAGACAACCTCTGAGCGGAAAAAGAGTTTTGTCAATCTCTATGGCCAATTTCAAGCCACCAATAGGGTCTCAATGATCAAGAGGTAGGAAAAGGTAGGTCTGGCACACCACATAGCCTGAGTGGGAGATCAAAAGGAAACCACTGAGAGAATATTAAAATTCAATTTAATGTAGTATAACTCATGTATCTATATGGTGATGTCTTGGAATTTCCAAACTGGGCTTGGGAAGACTTCTGGAGGAAGTATGGAATTTTTCAAAGGAAGGATTGAAAAGAAAATAATTAATCATACTACATATTCCACAAATGTTCTCTCAGGTAATCCCTGATTAACCACAGAAGGTAAGTATTATTTCCCTCATTTTACAAGTAAGAAAACAGAGGCTCAGGGAAACATCCTCATAGCTAGTAAGAGGCAAGTCCTTCCACCCTTTCGTCCCTTCCTCACCTCTTTCCTGTGTTTCTTTCTCATATTTTCCTTTCTTCCTTCCCTCTTTCTATCCCTTACCAGCTCTCCTTTATTGTATATTCATCTAGTGTTTGCTATGCTCAAGATAGTGTGCCTGGAACCAAGTATATGGCATGTTGGGAGGGAAAAACCACATGGGACCCAAAAGAGAGAGTAAACATACTCATATTGCAACAGCATACTTAACACTAGACCACTTACTTAAAATTGAGAATAGACTTTAGTCTGCTATTAACAATCAATTTGACTTAACATAGTTTTTTTCTTTACAAATTAGGAACAATTAAACTATTGCTAGAAACTCCACAGGAATGTAGTAATGCTAATAGACACACTTTTTGCTCTTCTCCGTGAATACGATAAAAAAAATTTGCAATATGTTATTATTACAAAAACCTAATTTATCTTTTAACTCAGATGCCAGAAAAAAAGTAGAGTCTCTCCAACATCCTCCGGAGCACACAGAAATCCTCCAAATAATAAAAGCACATTAGCAAAAGCTTTCCTTCTGAGAAGACCACAAAGCAATAAATGAATAAGTGAAAACTTAACAGGAAGATCTTCTTGGCACAAATATGGCAGTAATATTTTAATGTCTTAGCTACCTTCTCTGCTTGTTTTTTCTACAGTTAATAAAATAACACAATTAAGTATATTTATTGATTTTCACATAGTATATAAAACTGAATGATTCTGAGTATTTGATATTCCAATTCCCTCACCTTGGGGTACATTTTTTTCCTTAAAAGATCTAAGCCTCACTTTGTACAAAAATGATTTTGAATTTGCACTATTCTTAAACTACTTCCTATCACAGTGCTAAACAATGTACTATAAGGTAGGGATAATTTAAATAATAGGATCACACTCTGAGCTCTTTATTATAAAGATTACTGGCAAAAAGTTATATTCACGCCTTCCTTCATGCTCTGCACAATGAATGCATTGTGTATACATTTTATACAAACCATATTTCTACCAGATATGAACCATGTCACCTCTAAAGTTAATTTATCAAGCTTTAGGTGTAGCTTTATAAAAATGATACCATGCTGATTTTAAAGTGAGACTACAAAAGATATAAAAGCTTCTATCCTGTCCAGAGAGTCAACATGAAAGCAGAATAAGATTTAGGATTAGAGGAGAAGTTTAATCTCTGGCTACAGCCTAGAAGAATGGCCTACCCCTTATCCCAAGATGTGTTAGAGCCCTAAATACTACTGAACTCCTGATTACCAGCTGTGGCCATTCTATTCTAGAACAAATTGGGAACACTGACTAAGCCTGTCTCCAACTGAGGCACTCTTCTCAATAGGCATTAAGGACCATAAGAAGAGTCTTGGAGAAATTCAAGCAGTAAAGGAGCCACAACTACAACCAGACATCTGGTTTACCCTGCTTCCTCAGCACATATATATTTGAGAGAAGAAGCTAAAAGAATATAGAAGTTACCATCTGCCAAGAGAGGTAGAGAATATTTTTAAAAAGAATATTCTAATGTTTCCATGTTTGCTTAATCTTTAAAATTGATGCCTTATAAAAATTTTCATAGGACACATGACTGTGATCATTTCTCCCCCACCATTATTTTCATTATTAAACAATTTTCTGGCATCACAGGCTAGAAACAGTTACCAGCATCTGAGTGCCAACCTACTGACCTCATCCACAAAGAAGAAATCTTGGCCTGGTGAAGCTCTGGCTCGCTCATTTAGCTTGGTGATGTTAAGAAAGCTGAACTGTTTGGTGTTAAGAGTGGAGATCAGAGACTGGTGGCTAGATAAGAGGCTGTTGCAAAAGTCATCCCAGAAGTGATACATACTGAATTAGCACAGTTATGGGGAAAAGGTAAGAAAGGGAACATGCATTGGCATACACATAAGAGGTAAAAAGCAACAGAGTTCGGTGACAGATTGAGTGTGGTGGATGAGAGAAAGGGGAGAGTTTGTTGAAGACTGGAAGAATGATCTAAACATACTGCATGGTACTTTTAAGAATCTACAAAGACTCTTAATATCTAAGAGCCCTTGGATGTGAATTATGAGCGTCTCATGGAAGATCATTCAGTTCATGCTTACTGGGCTGAATTAAATATCCTATGCAATATTTCAAATGATACTAAAATTACAGATAATTTTTAAAAAAATTTTTAAATGTATTTATTTTTGAGAGAGATACAGAGAGAGTGAATGGGGAGGGGCGGAGAGATGGAGAGAGAGAATCTCAAGCAAGCTCCACACTGTCAGTCAGCATGGAGCCCAATGTGGGGCTCGAACTCACAAACCTGTGGGATGCGACCTGAGCCAAAACCAAGAGTCGAACACTTAATCGACTGAGCCACCCAGGCTCCCCCAGATAATTTTAAATAAAAAGGCTTAATTTGTATACTGAAGACATTCTTACATTTAACCAAAATTAAAATGGCAAAGAAAAATAACTTATTGCAGCACTGAAGAGATACTGTCACTGACACTACAAAAAAGGGTAGAAAGCAAGAAATTTCAAGCCAAGTTCCTCCTTGCTGCGCCGGTCCTCAGTTAGCATTAAGTTATTTTAAACGTTCTGTTTTCTCCTGGAATGTGAAAAGAATAACAGACAAAGAGACAGAGAAGCAGAGCGCAAACCTTGACCCTGTCACTGTTAACATCTTGGGTCCCATTCAGCTATCTGGTCCTGAATCTTCTCATCTATAAAATAAAGATTTCAGCTAGATGGTTTATAAGAATCCATCCATTTCTTTTTTTTTTTTTAACTTTTTAAAATGTTTATTTATTTTTGAGAGAGAGAGAGAGAGAGAGAGAGAGAGAGAGAGAGAGAGAGTAAGCATGAGTGGGGAAGGGACAGAGAGAGAAGGAGACACAGAATCTGAAGTAGGCTCCAGGCTCTAACTGTCAGCACAGAGCCCGATGTAGGGCTCAATCCCACAAACTGTGAGAACACAGCTTGAGCCGAAGTCATATGCTTAACTGACTGAGCCACCTAAGTGCCCCTGAATCCGTCCATTTCTTATAGTCTTTCATCCATTATGCTAATTAAAAGCTTAAATACTATATATTCATATTCTCATAGATAGTCCTTTTTGTGGAGAAAAGGTGAGTTTAGAGGACCAAAATGCACTCATCACCTTACAGAAAAATGTCTCAATTCTTTTTTTAATGCTAGGCCTGCATATCAATGTATTTCATACAGGTAAGAAAAATCATACATACACACACACACACACACACGCACACACACACACACACACACATAGTGGGACAGGTTTTTAAAATAATTAACAATCACTTATATCAATATGGTATACACATTTATTTCTAACTTATAAGTTTATTGAATATTTAACAAACCAATAGGATTTCCACAAAAGCTTCCCCATCTGTTAGGTTAAGGATGTAGCCAATGACAAAAATAGAATCAGACTGTGGTTACCAGAGGTGGAGGGAGGATTGGAGGAAGGTGGTTAAAAGGCACAAACTTCCAGTTATAAGATAAATAAGTACTAGGGATGGAACACACAACATAGTGACTATAGTTACCACTGCTCTGTGAAATACAGGGAAGTTAACAAAATAAATCCTAAAAGTTCTCATTATAAGGAAAAGAACATTTTTTTCTTTTTTTCCATTTATTTTATTATATCTTTACGAGATGATGAATGTTAAGTAAACTTATTGTGGTAATCACTTCACAATGTATGTAGGTCAAATCTTTATGCCATACACCTGAAATTCATACAGTGATGTATGCCAATTACATCTCAATAAAACTTGGTGGGGGGAAGGGGGCAGGGGATGTAGCCAACGGTAAGAAGCTTCAGAAACTTTCAAAAAGTATAGGATGAGTGACATTTTTCTTTTACTATTATCAGGTTTTAGGTATGATCACATTTTCATGAACTCTAAACCTAGGGGCCATTGAAATTTGAAGGTTCGTCTACATGACCTGCTTTGTTTCCAGAAACCTTTGAAATCATTTTAGTTAATGATTCCTTATAACTGCCATCTCATTTAGTAAATTAATATTGCCTTAGCATATTCATGAAGACTATATTTCTTAGACGTAAATGTGATGGCAATCCTTCAGAAACCGTATCACCCCATCCTTGTGAATATTAAACTTTTCTAATTAGAATCCATGGACTCACTGCTCTTAAAATCATGTCCAACTTATTACTTAAATAAATCAACATGGCTATTTTGATTCATTCTGGATATCCATATAGAATTCTTCCATACTTGCTCTGTGATTAAGCTCCATAAAGGCAAATATAACACATACTAACTTGGATGTGACCAAAAGTGTATGATTAAATACCTTGAGGTTCATTTTCCAGCAAACAAACCACATATGAGTTTATGGCAGTCAAGGCAGACCAGAGGGTACTTGACAGCTTAAAAGCCATCAAAGTTGGCCAAATGATTGCTCTATAATAGAATGGGTGATAAATCCACTGCTGGGGGCTCCATGGCTCTAAGACTCAGAGGCCATGGCTACACCAGATGGCCAGCAATCAAATGACCTGGCACAGTTATCTGCAAATGGCTCCTGATGCACAAAATGGGAGAAAAGACAGGCTTTATGCGACTCCCTATTGAGAACATCATGCAAAACCTCTGTGCATTGATGGATCCAAAATAAATAAATGAATGAATAAACAAGCAGGCAAACAAACAGCAACACATGAAACCTTTACTTTTAGAGACTGACTGATTCTGCCTGGGGCAGGCAGTATTTGGGATTTGGGGGTAACTGGAGTAATCCAGTTGGCCCATGGCTGTAAACGTGTTTTTCCCCTAATAGAGAATAATAAAGTATAATGCAAAATTTAAGCACCCTTTATAAAATACCAGCTTCCCCAATGGATTATGTTCAACATGGATTTTGGCTGTATTATAATTCTCTGCTTTCTAAGCCATCTTTTTGATTTCCAAAAGAAAATATTTTAACCAACATGCACAGATGGATGATGAACAGCTCCATGAGAAGAATGATTCCTGTACAGAATAGCATAATAGTTCAACCATCTAATCTTATATGTAGACAAAGGATTTAAATGATTAGTTTTTTCAGGTGTGGATTATTTGCTTTGAAGATCATCCATGGTTAATTTAAATGTCTGAATCACTCAACACACTCCTGGTTATCTTTCCATGGCGTTCAAGTTTATACTCAAGGAACCCAAAGTGATCATGGTCTTAGACAAACATAATAAGATGATATAAAAGGATGATTGTTTCAAAAGTCATATAATGCATCCCAAAGCTATATATTAAGGTATTATCTATGCTCCAGGTTCTCTTCAATGCAGAAGACTACCAAGAATTACCTTCATTTGAAAAAGAAGCAAAAGACTGCAAAATAAAAAAGGTATTATACAAAAACAGGATCAACTCAGGAATGTTTCTTAAGCACTTGTCTTTGGTCTAACATAGTGCTGAATTTTGTAACAAAAAGGAAAAAAAGACATATATCAGCCTTACAGGAACTTAACAGATATATCGAACAAGACTTATCCAATACATTCACACACATTGCAAAATTATGACATCTTATAAGGCCAAATATTATTAATCAAAGTAAGCTTACAGTTTATAGACTATAGTGCTATAGAAATTCAGGAAAGACAAGATCACTGTTAAGCAGGGTTAACCAGAGAAGATTTCCTGGAGGACGTGGATCAAAGGGCTACCCTGAAGGGACTCTTCTCATTCTTTCATGTGTCCAGATTGTCTGGCACAGTGCAAGGATCACATAACAGTTTTCTGAATTTAACTGAAGGGAATATAGGGTTTTCAATAATGAAATGGAAGTGAAAGCCCATTCAAGCTAAGAGAGCAACATAAGGAAAGAAGAAAAGGAGCAAATCAATATCACTTATGTAGGATTTTTACTAAACTGTTTAACTGGGACATAACCATAAGGAAACCACCAGACAAATCCAAACAGAAGGACATCCTGTAAAACACTTCAAGTGTGCTCTTCAAAAATACCATTATCACAAAAGATAAAACATAATATAGGAGTGTTCTAGAGTAAAGGATACCAAAGAGTCCTAACAATCTAATGCAATTCAATTCCTTAACTAGATTCTGGAGAGAGGAAAAACAGCTGCACAGAACTTCTTCCCCCCAAATCAGAGAAATGTGAATATGGACTGCATTTTAGATAATATTACTGAATCATTGCTGAATTACTGGATGTGATAATGGTTGTGTAGAAGAACATCCTTATTTTTAAGACAGCAGCTGAAGTATTTAGTGGTGATGTATCATGTCTACAACTTAGTCTCAAATGGTTCAGTGAAAAAAAAAACAAATCTATAAATAAATACACACCTACGAAGAGAGAGATAAAGCAAATGTGGCTTTGGTGAATCTCAGTGAAATAAATAGTTGTGGGGAGAGAAATAATGAGTCAGATGGGACTAGATTAGGAGGATGGATGGCACCAAGAAGTGAGGCAAAGATCTGTGAATAAGGAAAGTATGAACAACTGATGGAGATCCTTGGATTGCAAAAGAGGAACTTGGCCTTGACTTGGAAAAACAGTAGGGACACAGGATACACAATAGTCTTTGACTTAAAAGTAAAACAATGACTTCATCCATCAGGAAAATAAATACGGCAGCCCTTAGCAGACAGCACTAGAAAAGGAATGATTTGAAGGCCAATTAGAACAGTCTCTCATAATAACCAAAGGGACATTTGAAAAGTGTTGGCTTCATAGAAGCAGAGGAATTGAAAAGACAAAGATAGAACCGGTAGGAAATATACATTGTCGATGGATTACTTCCACAGATATTAATTCCTTATGATTATTTCTCTCACCAGCCTCCCCTAAAATCTCAAGGCAGATATTTATCATCTCTCCTAATAATGGTCTGATTCCACTAGAATTTGACCACAGCAAGATCCCACGCTGGCTGTGATTGTTCTCACAGGATTGAAAGTCTCAGTCACAAGTAACCCTCAATAAACATGAAGCTCCAGGAAACAAGTGTGTATCTGGTTCAACATTAATGTCCAGCATCTACACAAGAATAAAAAGGAAAGTGACACACAGGGTTCAAAGGAAAGGAGGAGGTCAAAATGCTTGTGAGATTTCTAACATGGAGGCTGAGAGAAGTGGAGACATCTAGAAAGAGAGCTTACTTAGGGTGAAGGTGTCATTCTCTATGCTATTTCAGAGATGATAGTATGTTAGTGGGATGGAGAATTTATTTCAGAAACTGTCTATAGCAACAGTACTCTTCCCAAATTGTTTTTGGACCTGATTTGTTTAAAATACGGTAGATATTCTTACTCACATAATTAGTTTGTCTAATTTCCTATCAAATCAACATTTATTCACACAAATCAATCTTGTTGCTTTTTTCCCTGAAAGTATTTGGTCAATTTGTGTCACTATAAAGAAACTTTCCAGGGCATTTTCTCCTACAAATCTTTTTTTTTTCTTTCCTACACAATTTATTTCTAGTCTCTCTTTTTTTTTAATTGCCTAGTTCATTTTGGTGTAGATTTTAGTTTCCTTACAGACCAATCATACATTGATTTGAGTATTTTTCTGCATGCACTCTATGTACATAATAAGAGCCATATGGACCTGGGTTTTAATCTCAGATCTGCTACCAATTAACTTTGGCTCAGTACATGATCTCATAGTAAGTGAGTTCAATCCCTCCATCAGGCTCTCTGCTGTCAGCATGGAGCTGCTTTAGATTCTCTGCCCTCCTCTCTCTCTCTGTCTCTCTCTCTCAAAAGTAAACATTAAAAAAAGAAAAGAATAAATTTGAGGACCACTTCCCAAGTCCCTCTAATTTCATAAATATCCAAAGAGATTAAGTAACTTCTCTATGGTCACACAGTTTATAATGGTAGAAATCCAGTTCATCCAGGGTCTTCTGTCTTCCAAGCCAGGGAGTGTTTTATCCACTTTATCACAGTGGCATCCAACTGGGAAAGAGCTGGAATTACTACCAATGTGCACTGTAATTTTAACACATTCCTAAACCAATGCTATGCTGCAGTGTGAACAAGTTAGCAAAGAGGAAAGTTTACTGAGGTCTTATGTACATGAAAGAGTTGCCTGAGCAGGGGAAATATTATTTTTTCAAGGGCAGCAAAATGTCTTTTGACAAATATTGACACATATTCTATTACAAAGCTAGAAATTATCCTTAAGGAAAACTTCTTTTAATCTGAAAAGAACCACTTTAAGAGCTCTTTTTAATTATATAAATGCAAAGCAAGGTTCCAGTGCTTTATCTTTGGGATATACAACATGGCAAGCTTAACTAGAATCTGAGCTTGGGCCAGTAAGTGGAAGGAATCACTTTGTCCCTTAACCACAGTCCCTGGTATAGAGTTAGAAGCTGTTAAAAACGGGTTGAACACATTTGCAACTTAGGGGTGTTCTGAGATGGAAGGCATTGAGAACTCAAAAGCTTCTCTCTGACACTCAGTGGTACTGAACTCCATTGAGTTAGCCCTGACTAGGGCCAAGTTGGAAAAGCCCCTGATCAAATTCACCATAAGAAAGAGGAACATCTCCAGCTAAGCCTAATGCCAGCATAAGGAAGAAACATTCCCACCCACTGCCACAACCACAGCAGCCAACAGGGCTAGTCATCAACAGCAAAAACTCTCATTGCTTCAAAGGAAGCATTACTCTCAACTTTTTGGACTTAAGAGAAGACAAGACCAAGGAAGGCTGGCCTTTGGTTTTCAGCAGCCACCTTTGACAGCCTTAGACATAAGATAGGAGGAGTTCCTAAGGAGAAGAAAAATTAGAAGAAGTTAAGGTAGGAGCTCAGAGTTCTCATTTGAATATTAAAATAACTATCTTATTTGTAGTCACAGGCTGAAAGACTAAGGATGCCTCATTACAACATCATATGGCATTATGTTAATAGACTCAACTATGGCTCAGGCAGAGGGCTCTTTCCACAAATATAACTTCAGGGTCTCAAATAGTCTCTACCTTTCATGGATCACTTTTGCCTCTGATAGCTTACAGAATTCTCCAGAAGTGTCTCCCATGGGATCAGGGCTCCCCTCCAGGAGCTGTCTCAGTGCCCCTCTGCCCTGCTGTGAGCCACCTCTGCTCTGGACCCTTCTTTTCTTCAGTATTTCTTCTCAGGACACTCCAGGGCATGGAAACTGCCTCAGATTGCTGATGCCCTCTCAGGGTGCACTGACCTGCCTTATGAGGCCCAGAACTCCCTCAGGCTTCGGCTCCATCCTGAACCCTGATCTCCCTCAGACACTATCTATCCACTAACGTTCACCTCGAGGCCAACTCACTGCTCTCAACCACTTTGTGTTCACCTCTTGTCCAACTGGGATCTGCCCCCCTTCCTTTGTGTTCTCCTCTCCTTGACATGTTTGGCCCCCAGGAATTCACCCTTTTAGGTTTGACACAAACAGTGTTCATCTCTTGGTTTGCACACAAACTATCAAGGACCTGGCAAACAGCAGGATCAATCAACAACCTCACAGCTGACCCAAAAACACAGCTTCCTTCTGAGCTTCAGACTCCGCTGCCAAGTGTGCCTTGTTGTTCCAGAAACAATTTCTCCAAGAAGGAATATTTGTAATGTCTTTTGTAGTTGGATTCTCTTGAGTCCCTCTCTCCTGTGCTCACTGCATTCACTGCCTCTCAGCCTTGCTTCTATATGGCTGAACCTCAATCTCTAAGACTGAATCTCAATCACTAATACTTTTTTTCTACATTAGGCCCCTTAGTCCCATATAAATCAGTTGATACAAATATACATCACAGTATGGAAGTGGATTGTTGGCTTTTCATACCTAGGCAAGGACATGCTTTAGATTCAGCAAGGATATACTTTATACACACTCATACACATAAACACACAGCAAAAGAATTTTAAATATATGTACACATTCTCTCGTTTTCATCTAACTATTCATTCCCATGAATGGAATATACTGAAAAATATTATAGATTAATCGTAGATTAAGGGAAATAAATAAGGAAAGAGAAGAATGTCCTTAATTATATAGTTCTTCATAACTTTGACATTATTTGTCAGATGGAAATGTTGATCTGAGAAGTAAAATAGCATGATGAGCCAGAAACATTAACTGATGTCTGCTATCTACAAGGTAAATTTTATCATATTCACCCTTTACTAGAAGTGCATGGCTCCTGGGCTTTAATTGCTAAAGTAATAGGACTAAGTTTGACAGCTATGTTAGTTATATTATCACAAGTCTTACTAAAACTCATTAATTTTCTATACGGAAACACAGTCCTTGACTCTAAAAGAAAGGAAGTTTCAGTAAGGATGTAAGAAAGATCTTGACTTGTGCAAGAGTTTGCCAAGATATTGTTTTCAGGACATTACAGTCAAGTTACAGGCAATCATATTCAGTCATAGCTTATTTAATAATACCACACCTTTATGGACTATGCAGTTTGTAAGACACATTCATTTTAAGTCATACTTTTTTACAAAGGAAGAAGAAGAGTTGCAATGGGATGAAAGTGAACTTTTCAGCGTCAGAGTGTGATGTATGACCTATAATTAAGGTTCAATATTATGTGCTGCCTTGACATCTGGTAAAATCAGGTGTAGAATAGCCTCACTATAAGTGAGGCTTCCCACACTGCATCCATAAAAAAGCGCTTTAGCCAAATAGCCCTCCTTGTTGTTGTTTTTTAATGTTTATTTACTTTTTGAGAGAGGGAGGGGGAGAGAGATAGAGAGAGAGAGAGCAGGATAGGGGCAGAGAGAGGGAAAGAGAATCCCAAGCAAACTCCTTGCTGTCAGCACAGAGCCTGATGCAAGGCCTGGTCTCACAAACCGTGAGATGATGACCTGAGCTGAAATCAAGAGAGGGATGTGTAACTGACTAAGCCATCTAGGCATCCCCAGATAGCCCTCCTCATTAAAGAAACCAAGCAACAGTTTTTGCTTCTCCCTGAGTAGCAGATTTTAGTTCCCTGCCAGCCCACAAAATTATTCAAACAAGCCAATCACATCCTCCCACAGGAGCAAGGAAACATTCCACCCTCTTGATACTACAAAGTCTGCCTCCCACAGCTCCTGGTTGTTCATTCTGTTCTGGAGTGCAACCCTGTGCGACCCTGCATGATACACTGTCCTCCTCTTGGCTGTGTGCATATGTGACTAAAAAATTGGTCTCCATCTCAGGTATCTAGTAGTGGATGTCCTGTGTTCAGCCATCCCAAAAACCCTAGGCAAAGAACCCCTCACTCACCAACAGGATGAAGAGGAAGCAATCAAAACACAGAGCAGGCACATGGCAGAGAGGATGTTCCAAGCCAAGCTTTCTGACTGACTCCACAGCCACTGCTATTCCAGTCCCCAGAGCTACACCCACCACATGATGACAGCACTCAGGGGGTAATTTCTGTGTGAGTTATTTATGAGGATTATCTCATCTAAGGCACACAACTATCCTGTAAGATAGGGACCATGATTCTTACCATTTTACAGATGATGCATCTGATGCACAAAGAAGTTGAGTAACCAGCTAGAGACTGATGGAGCTGGGATCTCATAGCCTGCCACTGCCAAACCCCACTCCGAAAAGAACTACGGCCTTCCCAATCAAAGAGTCCTCTGCTAAATGGATTTTACAGAAACACTCAGCCAACAGACAAAAAGAGTTGAAAAATATAAGATTATGAGTATAAATTGGGTGTACAAAGGTCACTCTGATTTGCAACCACGCCTAAGTAAATAGTGGTTTCTACTGAGAGTACAAACTGAAGGCAAGACCTGCCTCAAGCATGGTTAACGAAAAGCAGCACACAATCCTGATATTCCTATCCTCCAAAGTCATAATTTTTATTAAACATTTTAAAATAGCTTAGTATATTTTAGGTCCTCTCTTTTTTCTATAGTCATTTTCAAATCCAGATATAATTACACACAGTGACATGTCTAGCTCGAGCTACGTCTCTTCAGATTTCTTGAATCCAGCTTCTATGCTTCCAACTGCCCTACTGAACATCTCATTCTACTTCATCATGTCCATATCTTTCTCCCTCACCTAGACTACAATCTGCTTGTGAGCAGTGACCAGGTTTTATTCATTTCTTTTTTCTATCACCAAAATCTCACACAGTCCCTGAATGGTTTTTGAAAATGAGCCAATAAATGAATATAAAAGTAAATAAAGTCAAGCAAGGAACAATTTTTTTTTAATGTCAAGGGGTTAGAAGCTACTTTACTTTTATCCAAAACTAGTTCTTCATTTAGAGGCTACATTTTTTTTCTGAACATTTTGACAATGTTTGGAACAGAATTTACAATTTTCATACAAAGTGATAAAGTACTTACCTAAAAATAATTTTTTTAACTTGTCATCTTTTTTAAAAAAGTATGGTAATTTGGAACTAATATCTGTTATACAGTCATATGTCATTTAGGAATACAAACCATGTACATACACACATACAAAGTCAACCAACGGACACTATTGATGAGCAACATTGAAACAGACCTTCTATGAAGCAGTGAGCTCCTCACAGAAAGTAGAGTGTTCAGTGGCCAATCATCAAACATTTCTGCCTTTGTAAAAGTTGAATCAACTCTCTTTCTCAGAGCATTTTTAACTATAATACATGGTTTTACAGAAAACACAAGCATCTTATTATTCTAATATAAACTGGTTTTACAATATTTTTTCTTTTCTCTGATTCTCTGCTCAAAAAAAAATGTTCTTTTATGTACTAGGCTGTGTCCAAAACTCTAGAAAGTTTCCTTGTAAGAAACTTTTTGATAAAGCACAGTCTCATTCTAGGCAATATTTAACCTATTGCTCAAACTTAAATTTATAATAATCCTCGAGGAAGGTTACTGAAATGCAGGTCCTAGGGGCCCATGGGTGGCTGAGTCAGCTAAGTGGTTAGGCATCTGACTCTTAATCTCAGCTCAGGTCTTGATCTTGTGGTCTATGAGTTCAAGCCCTGCATTGGGCTCCATGTTAGGCATGGAGCCTACTTTAAAAAGGAAAGAAATTCATATTCTAGGTCCCAATAAACTTCCCACATACCTCACACCAGAGATTGCAATCCAGCAGATCTGGAATGTAGCTAAGGGATTTACATTTTTCTCAGGTCCTGTCTAAGTTGGGGGTTGTATCAACTATACTTGGAAAAATACTGCTTTCAGAATATTGCTATTCAGAAAATATGAAGTCAGTTTGAACAGCAAACTTAAATTTAAGATTTTTGCAAGGCTGTTTGCAACGATGTGGAGAATGATTTCAGGACAAAGAGGTTTTAGTCAAGAAAATCTGTTAGCATAATCCAGAGAGAAGTTTACATAGGATTGAAGAAGAGTGTAGGATGGAAGAAGGATGGCAAGAAAAATATTGCAGAGGCTCAATATTGACAAACTAAATCATTAAGACTTGGTGATTCAATAGTTAGGCAAAGTGGGGGGAAGAGAGTTGGGGTGAAATCAGGAATACTGAAAGACAAATTCACTTTCATAACTCAAGCCCTGGAGACAGACTAGCTGGAGATGCTGTTAAATGAGGTGGTTATTAGCCAAGTCTGTAACCTGCACAAACCAGCAGGAATACTGCCAGTTCATAGAGGTCTCTGTGAAAATTTGGAAAAGTAACCACATTTTATGTAGAAGCACATCTTGAGGCAAAGCTTGGTGAGTGGAAAACTCCTTCGGGCAAATTAGAAGGTGCTCCAGTCTGTGAACAAACAGCCCTGTGCCAGTCACATTTGGTGTAACATAACAAAGGCTGGATTTAAGCCCCCACTTCCCCTGAAAAAAGGGTCCTCATGAAAAGCATGATGTGCAGTTGGCCCAGAGAGACGCTAACAAGATTCAGGGTGTGGTGAACGGCCTTGGGAATTGATGGTTAGAAAAGAAGGGAGGCAAAGTCACTAAATGGAACAATTCTCAGGAATGGTGAGGTAAATTGATGAATGGGTTACCTACATGCATAATGAATTCTTCTAGGGTTGCTTTCCTAAAAGGCCCCATAAAAACCTCACAGAAGCCCTTATCACCCTGCCTGATATGAGAGCAGATATTACTAAAGTGAGGGTCCATTTAGGGGAGGGACCTTTGCTGTGTGATTCAGAGTAACACAGCCAGGGGTAACTCTCACTAGACTGCAAGATGAAAGAGGGCAGGGATGGTTCATTCATGGCTCTTATGCCCAGCACCATGGACAGCACCCAGCACACTGGTACAATGACTAAAGTCCAGTCTTCAGTAATATTCTTCCACTTCATTTGTGGAAACACGATTTGGGATTCTCTGTTCTTGTTTTCACCTTCCCTAGTACTATAAAATAACATGAATAAGACTAACTTTATAAATGACAGGTTAGTCTGGAGGGGAGGTGGGCAGGGAATGGATTAAATGGGTGATGGGTATTAAGAATACACATCAAGTATTAAGTGATGAGCACTGGGTGCTGTATATAAATGATGAATCACTAAATTCTACACCTGAAAATAATATTACACTGTATGGTAAATAACTGGAATTTAAATAAAAACTTGGAAAAAAGAAGAAATGACAAGTTAGTGTATTAATACCACCAAAACTTGGCAAATAAAGTAAAATAGGCTTCTTTTGGAGATTTCTCAATTGTAAAAGAAAACAATTCTACCATGCATTTCATTGTATCTCTATTTCTGCTTACTCAATTTACATATTATTCTATAATAAATTTTTGTCTTATTTTGACCAATTCTGGTCCTACAACATGTAGCTTTGTATACCTATTCTGGATTTTCTCTCGCTCTTCAATAGTGTCACTTTTTTGTCACAGTCATTTAATTTCCTTGTTCTTTATAATGGTGCTTAAGTTGTTTTGACTGAAGATGTTCATCAGATGGAAACAGCACAGATGTCAGCACCTGTATGCTAAACCTGTGTCTTAATGTACCATTTGGTTCATTATTTTACAGATTTTACAGCCATAGTAGGAATTGTGGCTTTTTTATTTACAGAGAACATTTCGGGAAATACCGTTTTTATTTCTTTTGTAAATTCCTACTAATTGTTAGTGCTTATAACTTTGTGCCTCAGAGACCTCATTAAATACAGCAAAAAATACTTGAGAACTACTACCAATAATTATATGTGTGTGGCGAATTGCCTTTAGAATTAAGCTACATTTTCTTAAAAAGAACAGCCCCTTAACTTTCAAAAGTCAAAATTTCTAGGGAAAGGGAGAACAGAAAAGAGAGAATAAGTAAGAATTTATTATGTACTATAATACAGAAATTTATAATATTTCTCAAAACATCTTGACAATAATTCTGTGATGTTGGTATTGTTCACCCCAGTCCACAGATGAGGAGCTTCATAAAGGCCAAGGAACTTGCTGGAGACCATAGATAATGTTGTAATCAATACATGTTGTAGATGCTGGGAAAAGGCAGATCAAGGATTCAGTCCCTGAGCCTGCCAGGCTCTTGTCATGCTACCAGTTGTGGACAGTATTTAAGCAATACAATTTTTCCTAACATCACAGTCCATTTTCAGATTATGACATACCAATGCATGTGAATGTAACACTGAAGAATAAATTTATCTCTAGATTGAATCACTTTGCTATCTCTCTGTTTGACATGAAGGATAACACAAAACTTGCAAGCATTTGTCTATTTACCAAAAGCTTCTTAAAGGAGTTTACAGTAACAAATTTGCATCTGTAGTTAATAATCCAATAGCGATTTTAGATATCAATCCATAAGAAGCACAAATGGTACTTGAGCATATTTGCACATATGTTTTATAAAAGATAAAATATACTGTTGGTTAAGCCATGATGGCAAGTTTATTTTTCTTTATTTAGCTTAGTCCCTAGGACATTATGATGCCCCCTTGTCAACTCCGTCTGCTCTTAGGACTCAAATCGCTCACCTACTTGGTGGAAGCTTAGATTATGTTGATCTCTCAGGGCTCCATATGCTTCTAGGGACATGGTTACCATATTGCCGACTTGCAAAGCTCAGAAAACAAATTATTAAGGAAACGAAATGCCAGGAACTCAAAATACTGAAGACAAATATGTAAATAAATCCAGAGAGTTATGTTGGCTGAAATTACCATTGAAATGTGGCATTAAAAACATATACACAGGGAAGCGTTTATCTTCCCAGGGCCTCTAGCATCACTAATTCCATGCTAGTGTCACAAACAGTAATGTTCATAAAGAAAAGATTTACCAGTAACATCTAAGTTGTTTAAGTCCGCGGGATATATTTTGCACATAAAGGAAATACTAGCAATCAATTTTCATTCAAGGTCAAGTGTAGTTGGTATATTACAATTTTCTAGAATTTAGGTGGCACATGTTAATTGGCTTTTATCTCATGTTGAGAGATATTAATAAGCAATAAAGACAAATAATTGAGAACCAAAATAAGCACCCTGCCATACACACTGACCCAGGTCATAGGCTTGAAGATAGAGATTCTTTAGAGTACCCATGATAATTTATTAAATGTGCTTTATTGAAGAGCAATTTGATCCCCTTAGGAAAATTAATTCATTCAATGGAATTTGGGGGGGGGGACATTTATCTATATACTCTAGGCACTGGGATACAGCAAAATAACCCAGAGAAGATTTTTACCCTCAAAGTACTTATATGCTGAGATACAGAGTAGAAGTAGATAATAAAAAGAAAGTAAGGAAGCAAGATCACTACAGATCACGACAATGGCTATAAAGAAAATAATCCAGGGGTGTCTCGGTGGCTCAGTCAGTTGGGCATCTGACTCTTGATTTCAGCTGAGGTCATGATCTCAGGGTGCAGAGCCTGCTTGGGATTCTCTGTCTCCCTCTCTCTCTGCCCCTTCCCCACTCACAATCTCTCTCTCTCTCTCTCTCTCTCTCTCTCTCTCGCTCTCGCTCTCACTCTCTCTCTCTCAAAAATAAACATTTAAAAAAAAAAAAGAAAAGAAGCAAAGTGATGGGAAGCAACTAGGAGTCAGAGGTGAGTGGATGAAAGGCCACATCTTTGTAGAGAAGCCAGGCAACACTTACTGAGGTGGCGTTTTTGCTAAGTCTTGAACAATGAGAAGGGACAAGACCAGGGATGAGCTGAAGAACCATGTGCTGAGTATAGGGAATTGCAAATGCAAAGAGCCTGAAGCAAGAAAGAATTTTCTATGTTCAAAGAACAGAAACAGTGCCAGTGTGGCTAGAGCGCAGTGAGCAAGGAGGGTGGACTACGATGAAGCTTAAGAGGTAAATAGAGGCAGATTTTCCTTGTGTGACATGAAGGACTTAGAAATGACAGAAATTAGTAAAAGTTTCTTGTAACTTGGTGGATACCTAAAATTAATGCCATCTATCTGGGCCTGCTAGTGAATTGGAAGAAAATAATAATAATAAAATTTTAGGATCGGAGGGGAATTTATGGATTATCTATTCTGCCCCTTGTTTCATAGAACCATGAAGGCCCAGTGTGGTCAGTGAGGAGGGGAGTCAGAACTCTGGGTTCCCTGAGATCTAGTGACCTTTTCATGACACCCACAGGCTTATAGTTTTTACCACTTGAGACTCCAGTGGCTTTCTACCAGACCCTGTACATTGCAGACATCTAGCTGCTGAAGAAAGCTACTCAAACTCTTCTCAGAAGATGGAAATGAAAAAGAACCAAAAAGTGTTAATGCATGCCCAAGGGGGGAATGTCTTATTACTCTGTCTTAGGCAAACGACAGCCTTGAATAGAAAATACAGAAAAATACAGGGATAAAGATTCAGGGAGTGCTACCAGAAAGAGAAATTTGATGAAATTACAGAAAATGGGGAACCCCATAGGTGAAATAGCCTCAATTAGCAGGTAACAATAGCTAAAGTTGGAAAAGACATGAAGTTTGCCAGAGCTAAAAGATAAACATATAAAAACACAGTAAAAATGACCTTTAAAATTCAATATTAACAAAAATCTCAAAATTACTGATTGTCAGGTCAGATTCTCTTTCCAATTGCAACCCTTTTTCAGGTCTTTTTTCAACTGACCAACATAAACAAATACAAATTCTATAGAGTAAAACAATAATATAATACTGGAAGGACACATGACAGGATGCTTACTTGAGGAACAGACTGATAAGGGTTAAGACAGTCCCTCTCTTTCCAGAGAGAGAGAGCTTAGACTTGTCTGGTCAAGGTATTTACCTGTTTGGGGGCATGAAGCTAAACCAAATAACTTTATAAGTAATGCTCTCTATAACAAAATGGAATCACTTTGTCCTGCCTGAATGCAGAGCATGATTAACAGGGTCAAAATTCTATAAGAGAGAAGGAAAGCAGATTTAAACTAACATCATGACAAAATAAGGTAAATGCAACATAGAAGTTGTGATAGTCAGACACAGCAGTGTTTTTAATGTCGCTATCAGTGTGTCAGGCAAACCATGATTTGTACACCCCTGGGATTACATTGGGAAAAACCCAGCCACTTATTTCAATCAAATTGATGAGAACAGACATGATTGAAATAAGCAGAGAATGCTTGAGGAAGATTTTCCTTAACACTCACAGCTTCACATAAAAGAGTCCTCATACATCTCCTTAAATCACATATTTGTTAGCAACACGAACAAAAATCTAAATGGCCCTGTTTTCAAATTGGTGAAGAAAGCAAGCAATGAGACATAGAAAACACAAACCTTAGCCTTCAGGAAGCTTCATTCCAATGTTAGATTTATAAATTGTTTAAGCGACAATCACTACATATTCTCACTCTTGTTCTTTTAATAAAAATAACACATAGCCAAAATCCCTTTTTTATTTATGTATATATGTATTTATTTATATTTTTTAGAGCAAGAGAGAGCATGTGCGAGCAGGGGAGAGGGGCAGAGGGAGAGAATCTTAAGTAGGTTCCACACTCAGCGCAGAGCCTGATGTAGGGCTTGATCTCACAACCCTGGGATCATGACTTGAGCCAAAATCAAGAGTCAGATGCTCAGCTGACTGAGCCACCCAGGCACCACTCAAAATCCCTTTTGTAAAGTATGTCTCTAAAAAATGTAGATATAGTGTATTCAATTTATGTGCACACCATGTCTGGTGTTGAAATACTGGCATATTTGAAGATCATGTACATTAGCTACTGTAAGGTGGAGGTTTTTAGAGGCTTCATTGGTGGCTCTCAGAATGATATGTTCACCTCCTAACCTCCAGGAACCTCAGAGTGCGATCTTATTTTAAAAGAAGGATCTTTGGGTATTGAGGAGGGCACCTTTTGGGATGAGCACTGGGTGTTGTATGGAAACCAATTTGACAATAAATTTGATATTAAAATAAATAAATGAATGAATGAATGAATGAATAAATAAATAAACATTTAAAAAAAGGATCTAAATCCAATGATAAGTATCCCTATAAGAGACACACATAGGAAAAAGTAGGGAGAGAAGAAGAGAAGGCCATGTGAAGATGAAGACAGAGGCAGGAGTGATGCAGCCAAAAACAAAGAAATGCCTGGAGCCACAGAAGGTGGAGGAGGCCGGGATTTCAGAGGGGACCCAGCTCCGCTGATGCCTTGGTTTTGGACTTCTGGCTTCCAGAACTGTGAGAGAATAAATTCTCTTGTTTTAAGCCACCAAATTTGTCATAATGTATTACAGTAGCCCTAGAAAATTAATACAGAATCTTTCTGCTCTTCTTAAAGACTATAAAAGCACTATTGCAACATTAAAGAAAGGTTTGACCAGAAGATTGAGACAAATCATTCAACAGAATCTAGCAGGTATTTTCATTTTAGCATACTCCTGCTGACTTTTTGTCCATTTACTTACATTGTTGCACTCAAACTGAGCACATGATTTCATTGCCCTTTTCTCACTAAAAATTACATCATAATCATTTTCACTGCGTCTATGATGGCCTTCAAATGTATTTTAATGTCTGTATCAATTCTGCTGAATTGATACACTATATATTACCTATTTTGCAAGCTTCGAAGGTCTGGACTGATTCTTGTATTAGTCTAATAAATGGCTTAGAACTATAGTAAGACACAAGTCCTGGATATGTTTGATGCAACTATTACAACATTGCAAACAGGCTGGATGATAATGCACTGAGAAACATCAGTCAGTCACTCGCCAAGTATTTCTTGAACAACTACTAAGTGCCAGGCACTGTTTCATGTCTTAGAAATGCTACAGGAAACATAAAGAAAGTGTACAGGCTATTGGTTTATATCACAACCAAAAAGTCAACGGATAAAACATGGTCAACATATTTTACAAACATGATAAATCTGATCAACAATGAAAGAACTCTTAGCAAACTAGAAATGGAAATGTTTTTCCCTAATTTAATAGATGCCATCTCTCAAAACTACAGCAAATACCAAGCTTCATAGGTAGAACGTTAAGAGCATTTCCTTTGAAACTGGCAACAAAGAAACAGTATCATCCGTTACCACTTCCACTTAACATTGTTCCAGATATCCAAAAAGCACCATAAGAGAAGAATAAGAAAATACAGGACTGAAACAAAAGAGAGATAAAACTATCATAATTGCAAATAATATGACCATCTATATAGAAAATACCCCAAATATCTACAAGTTTTTACAATTAACGAATTCAGTGAGATGGCTGGATATGACATCAGGATACAAAACAAGTTCTTACAAGAGCTACAGAGAGCATAGTTATAAAAGAAAATATTGATCATTTTGACCATGCTAAAATTAATCATTTCTCATCAAGACACCATAGAGTGATCTTGGCAACACATAAAACATATTTCCACGTATATGGCTTGCTAGGCATGAATACTAGAAATGTATAAAGAAGTACTACATGTTGGTAAGGAAATAAATACAACCATTAGAAAAAAGAGACATAAAACTCAAACAGGTCTTTCATGGAAATGAAAACCCAAATAGCAAATAAACACATTAGAAGATATTTAGTCATCAGGGAAATGTCAATTAAGACTACTATGAAATACTAATTTATTCACATTAGATTGGCCAAAATAAAAGCCCCCAAACCCTAAAGGTTTGCCAGTATATGTTCATGATATGCAGTAGAGTAACATGTAACCTAATATCCATTATCAGGAGGATGACAAAATCATCATGTGCTTTGTTCATACAAATAAAATGTTACCCAGCAATTAAAATGAATGAAATATTTTCTATGTACAGCAAGGAAGAAGACTCAGAAATAATCTTAAGTGAAAAAAAAATTGCACAAGATAACACAGAGCATAGAATTATTTTCATAATGCTCAAAATCCAGCAAAACTAAATAATATATTGTTTGGTATACATGCATAAAGTAATAATAATAAATATTTTAAAAACAGTAATGATGAAAGCAAAATCCATAACACTGATAACCCTTGAGGAAATCAGGAGATAGGAGATTTTAGAGGAACACATAAACAAATTCATTAGTTAGGGTAATTCCTCTGGTTCTTGAGTTGGATAATTTGTTCACGGGTTTTCGTATTATTGTTAAGCTTCAAAACTTATATATATATGTTACATAAATGTTTCACATATCATAAATATTACATAGGAAATTTCTTAAAGTAAAAGTCAGAATACACAAAACAGACAAAATTTAATTGTTCTAATGTAGAGAGAAAAGTTGCAAATGAACAGAAAATATTGCTGCTGAAAGCAACTTTAACTGTAGACCTTTCATTCTCAACCCTAGCTGTACATTAGAATCACTTAGAGATATTTTTTAAATTAAAAAAAAATGTTTTATTTATGTTTGGAGAGAGAGAGAGAGTGCAAGCAGGGAAGGGGCTGAGAGAGAGGGGGACAGAGGATCCAAAGAAGGCTCCATGCTGACAGGTTGACAGCAGGGAACCCGTGTGGGGCTGGAACTCATGACCCACAAGATGTGGGGCTTGAACTCACCAACCCGCAAGATCATGATCAGAGCTGAAGTCAAATGCTCAACTGACTGAGCCAACCAGGAGCCCTGAGGTGGTAGAGACTTTTTAAAAGAGGCTGGACCCCTCCTGGACCCCTCCTGAGATCCGATACATCAAATTTACTGGGCTAGACACCTGCCATCAATTTATTTGTTCTCTTTTGATTTTACATTCAGCATTTGCCAGATGATTCTTTTTTTTTTTTCTTCAATGTATGAAGTTTATTGTCAAGTTGGTTTCCATACAACACCCAGTGCTCATCCCAAAATGTGCCAGATGATTCTAATATGCAGCCAGGCAGACAAATCACTGATCTAGACCAGGCCTTCTATTTTCTTTTTTTTTTTTTTTTTTTTTTTAATTTTTTTTTTTTTCAACGTTTTTTATTTATTTTTGGGACAGAGAGAGACAGAGCATGAACGGGGGAGGGGCAGAGAGAGAGGGAGACACAGAATCGGAAACAGGCTCCAGGCTCCGAGCCATCAGCCCAGAGCCTGACGCGGGGCTCGAACTCACGGACCGGACCGCGAGATCGTGACCTGGCTGAAGTCGGACGCTTAACCGACTGCGCCACCCAGGCGCCCCAGGCCTTCTATTTTCTATTGAGAAACCGAGGCCACTATGTTAGTGGAAATCCCAAGCTGGAAACCATTTGCTAACTCACCAAAGTAACCCTACCGTCAGGAAATTTCACCAAACTTTTACTAAAACGAAGCACGAGACGTGGAAAGAGTACATTTTGAAAAGATCTCATTCTGAAAATAGTCACCAGTGCTCTCCTTGCACATTTTCTCCAGGCGAAAATTACACATAGCTTCATCATTTTTCCATCCCTTTCTGGGTGGGTGGGAGGAACCCTCCCTGCTCTATATCCTTTGCTCCACTTTGTACTTATTGAAGTGCAGCAAAGCCCTAGAAATCAGCCCAAAGAGGTGTCTAACAGCCTCTTCCCCACACTCATCAGTCTTTTTGTGCAACCGCTGCCCAGATGACAGAGGCCAGTGAGGTGCTGACAAATGTGCAGGGCTGCCTAGAAGGAGCACAGATTCAAAATATAACCTGCAGCTTCTACTTTCCCTAGGCTTTGCCCGGAAAGGCTTCATGGCAGTTCAAACGGTGGCCATATCGTGGGATCCCACATTATACTCACACGAAGTCATCAGACAGCTGTTAACAATACCTAAGGCGATTGGGTATGTTAAGGCGTCTGCTTTCTGCTTCACCATGCAGAAAACTGGGGAAGGAGGGAGTGATCTTTTGATTCAATAACCAAAAGCCTTCTGCCCGCCTCTCCTGTGGTTGGTTCTGACAGGGCATCAGCCAGTCACTGCTTGGTAGTTTTGCCCGAAGTACTTTAGGTCCTTCTCTCTAATAGGCTGCAAGAGGGTCGGCCCCCACTAACCCTCTGGAGGATTTGGTGTTTAGGGGAAGGGAAAACCATGCTCAAACAACTGGGTCCATATCACCCTTCTATGATTATGGGTGCACACACACCCCCACTCTCACTCTCCTTCCCCAAACACACAGCCTCAAGGAGCCACCATTTTCCTCTCACCGACTTAATCCTCCTGAATCCAAACACAGTACCCTGTGATAGAGTTGTATGTCTCCCTCAGATCCCAACGGTATTAAGACAAACGTTTCCTGAAGGTAAAAATGTGTCCTTACGCATTTATCCCAAGATGGAAGTATCAGGACATTTGCAAAGACTTGGAGCGTTAGGAATAATAAACACTGGCATGTGTGTTAACAGTTTCAACGGGTCCTGCTCTTGAGCAATTCACGCAACCCTTGCAATATCATAACTAACTTACTTGAACTTAGACTCCTCTCATTCCCCTGGCGAACCCAGAATGTTTTGTCTAAACTCAGAACAGAAAAAGGCAAATGGATGGGATTACGCCCAACACAGACAAATTCTAAATAATTGATAGTTGACTAAGAGAAAATGCATAAATATGCAAACAAAAATAGAATTTTTACTCCGTTTTATTATGTTTCTGTTAAAATGAAGAATTATACTGTAGATCCTGAATTATACCATGTAATTTAACATGAAGAAGAAAATTATGGTTTTTTAAAAGCTCTGAACATCAGGCTTGTTGGCTAGAGACTGGATTAATGCTTATGATGTGAGAAGTCCTTTTTTCATTGAACATGTCTGCCAGCTGGATTGAAAACATGTCTTCTTAAAATACAGTAAAGCCTAATATAATAGGCATTTATACACAAAGCAGCCATTCTTTTATGACTGAGTTCTGAAAATTCTGTTGTTTATAAGCACCCCATCTTCAATTAAAATAGGGTGGCCCCATGCCCAGAGAGCCCTTTATTTTGGAGTGGGTAATAGGATTCAGCCTGCAAGTGTAGAAGCAGGGCCTAAATTTAGTGAACTATTATGCCTAATAAAGGAGAGAAAAACGTAGAGTGAGGAAAATAAAAAAGAGATAGCCAGCAACGTGGGGGCGGGGGCTGTGCTAGGGTTGGGGCTGAGGGTGAAAAACCATAGGGAATGTTGAGCAAAATGATGTAGGAAAATTTGGAGGGTTTTTTGGAGCAAAATACTGCACTCTGAACTCTCTCTTTGACCTCGTACATTTACAGGGGGGAAGAAATTAAAAATTAGGCCGTAAGTTTTCATAGAATTATCAATAGAAGCATGGAAAACCTGAGCACTGCTCAGTGTGTGTGTGCTTAGAAGAGTTATCACAAGGAAAAAAAGAGGTGCTGA